>NW_027273867.1:1187500-2515000 GCF_046630095.1 Trachinotus anak
AACACAGGTGCCCCTCCCTGTTTAGATTCTGGCTCTGTTCCATTTAGCTGTGTCAGTAAAGCCCAGGACTGGTCCAACGACAGCAGAAACTAACCTGAGGGGAGGGTGTGTGTGTGTGTGTGTGTGTGTGTGTGTGTGTGTGTGTGTGTGTGTGTGTGTGTGTGTGTGTGTGTGTGTGTGTGTGTGTGTGTGTGTGAGAGAGAGAGAGAGAGTGAAACACTACATACATAGTCAGAAGCTTCAGGTCACAAAGAGCTGAGTGAAACTTCAGTGGGTCAAAGGCAGTGTTAAACTGACTGAGGTAGAAACAGTCAGTTCTCCTGTAGGTAGAGAACAGGTCTTCATCAGTGATTAAGAAACTGCTGAACTCAGTGAAGTGAATGAAACTCTTCCTCCAGGTTGATGATGACAAACCCTCTATACAACTGTGCCACTACACCCTCTGATCGTCACCATGACAACACTGGAGGAAGTAGGACTGTATCTATAATGATTAAACTGCATCAGTCTAGAGTTGGGTTATTCTTACACTAATTTTAATTCATTTGATGTCTGTCAGGACAGGTTATCACGTGGGGAGGGGCACTGAACCTTATGTGTCATGTCTTTAAATATAAAATGTGGGTGATCCGATGGCCAAGTGGTTAGAGCAGCCAAATGAGCATAAATGCTCTTAGCAGGTGAGTCACCCGTTAATTTCCTGTCCCTATCTACTCAAATAAATCACAAAAATGCCCCAAAAATATTTTCATAAAAAAAAAAAAAAAAGTAAAATGTGTCCTCAGACCACTTCCAGTCTGTAACCATCTGTGTTAACCAGCTGTGATAACCAGGTGTGTTAACCAGCTGTGTTAACCATCTGTGACATTCAGCTGTGATATCCAGCTGTGTTAACCAGCTGTGATAACATCTGTGTTAACCAGCAGTGATATCCAGCTGTGTTAACCAGCTGTGATAACCAGCTGTAATAACCATCTGTGTTAACCATCAGTGATAACCAGCTGTGTTAACCAGCTGTGATAACATCTGTGTTAACCAGCAGTGATATCCAGCTGTGTTAACCAGCTGTGATATTCAGCTGTGATAACATCTGTGATATCCAGCTGTGTTAAGCATCTGTGATATCCAGCTGTGATATCAAGCTTTGAGGACAATTTGATGATATTTGTGAGTTCAGGTCTCTGCTCACTGCTGGAGTGGTCATTAGAGGAAGTGCAGTTTTTGGCACATCATGCTGCTGCTGCTTGGTCCTGGGGGGTGGTGGGGTCAGATACCTTCTGTTTTGTCTGAGGTCCATCGCTCCGGCCCCTGTGGTGGACCCCACCTGTGGTTTGGCCTTCAGCCTTTTCTCTTTTGTCTGTAATGGAGGTCCAAGCTGAAGGTGTCCAGTCAGCAGGTTTCAGGTCTTGTATGTATGATGGTTGTTAGAGCTGAATGCTGTTCATGAATGAGGTCTTTTATGAAGCTACACCTCAGCTCTATGAACTCAAACTGTTCAGTTAACACACACACACCAATGGACAGGTGCTTCACTCAGGGTGAACCCATCTGGTTGTTATCAGCTGTTCTCAAACTGAAGACTCAGTCAGTGGAACCAGAGTTCAGGTTTGTTAGACTGAAACACAACACTTTGTCCTAACACACACCTCTGTGACGTTTCAGTGTGAGTGGAGGGGAGCTGTTTGACTTCATCGCTGAGAAGGAGAACCTGTTGGAGAGTGAGGCCATAGAGTTCATGAAGCAGATCCTGGAGGGATTGGGATTCATGCACAGCAAGAACATCGCCCACTTTGACCTGAAGGTAACAGAGACCTGAGCCTGAACTCAACATTCAACTATGTGCTTCCACCATAACAACGTTCTTCTCTCCATTCAGCCAGAAAATATCATGCTGTCGGACAAAATGTCTCCACACCCCAACATCAAGCTCATTGACTTTGGCCTGGCCCACCATTTCCACCAGGGGGAGGAGTTCAGGAGCTCCAGCGGCACCCCGCAGTACATCGGTGAGGATAAGGAGTCCGTCGCCTCAAGTGACGTCCCTCTGGGTTTCAGATACAGCATCTGTCTGTCACACTTCTTCTGTGGAGCCGCATCCTTCAGAGGACGGTCTGTGAAGCTGTGGCCCTTTGTAGCCATTGTAGAGGCCAAAAATGAGATGGTCTGGTCTATGTGGTGTTTCCACTGTGTCTCGCCAGCTGTTTCCATCCTTACTGTTGCGTCACATAGTGTGACTCCTGTTGCCTAGCAACACCTTTTTTCCAAAAAAACTTGAGGTTTTCAAGGCTGTGACGTATCAGCTTTAAAATGCAGCCTCTGAAGGACGAGACCCTGGACCAGGACACAGGTGATGACACACTCCTGTAAGTCTGTGATCTGTCCGTGTGTTTTTGTGTTGCAGCCTCCCAGTGATGAACTGACCCCACAATTTTGTATTGCATTAGACCGGTTTTTCATCCCCAGCAGTACCAGCAGAGGTTATGTTACTTATCAGCTGTTATTCCTAACAAAGGGCAGGATGCAGTGGCTGACACAGACCCACAGTGGGTAATGTGTGTGAGTCTGGAATCCAGAGTGGACCAAACAAAAAAAAACACTTACTGGGACATCAGGAGACGTCTGGATGTCTGAGGGAGAAGCAGCACATCAGTGTTTTTATACATCATAGACACATGTTCCTTTAATACAGGACTAAATAATCCCCCCACCCCTGCCCCCCAACCCCCACTCCCTTCTCTTTCAGCCCCCGAGGTGATCAACTGTGAAGCTCTGAGCACAGCAGCAGATATGTGGTGAGTGTTCTGTACTGACACACAGTGGCCTGCATATTTGCACACACACACACACACACACACACACACACACACACACACACACACGACTATTTTCAGTATCACTGCTCTCTCTGAGCAAGTCAGGGTAAATTCCTTTCAGTGGCATGTCTGGGCCTGATCTGGGCCTCAGTCAGACGTCAGGATGCTGAAGCTCACAACATCACTGACTGTGTCTTTCTTTCTCTTCCAGGAGCATCGGAGTTATTACCTACATACTGTAAGTGCATGTGTGTGTGTGTGTGTGTGTGTGTGTGTGTTGGGAAACTTGAGCACATGAAGACTTTCAGTACTGCTCTGAAAGCTCCTCTCCCATCATGTGTGTTTGGTCCTCAGCTGTAGACTGACACTCTCAGTCTCAGGTCAGAGCCTGACTCAGCCTCCTCTGTGAGGATGGACTCAGGTGTGGACTCACGCTGTCTCCCTCTGTCCTCAGACTTAGCGGTCTGTCACCATTCCAAGGTGAAACTGATGAAGAGACCCTGAAGAACATCATTGCCATGACCTATGAGTTTAATGCTCAGTATTTCAGCATGACGAGCTCCATGGCCAAAGACTTCATCCAGAAACTGCTGCTGAAAAACCCCAAGTAGGTTGTGTAGGTACAGTGTGTGTCCTGGCTGATCCAGCTGACTGTGGATCATGGGGCTGTGACAGTGATAATGCTTTGTTCAATAAACAGGACTCTTGATGTATCTCACTGCTGCTGCTGTTGTCCCCCTGTTGCACCTCCTTCAGCACAGCCACGGCACTGACTGTCCTGAATGAGTAACACCAATAATAAGCAACACGCTGACAGTATTCTGGCCCCTGTTGATTTAGATACACAGGCCCCCTCCCACACTGATATTTTACTGTAGTTATTAGAACCAGTGAGAGACAGCAGCACCATGAATCACAGGGGGGGGTCACAGTGGTTTATCCAGCGTCAGGACATATCTGATGTTATTACAACAAGCTGCCTCATGTGACGTGTCACATAAAGAAGACCACATATTGACAATGACCTGTTGTCATTGGTTGTGTTGTTGTTGTGTTGCAGTGACAGAATGACAGCTGAGGAGTGTCTGCTTCATCCATGGATTAAGGTTAGTTCACACACTACACTGTGTTCGGGCTTTGGCTGTTTACAACATCATGTTGTTTACAGCATTGTGTTGTTTACATTATGTTGTTTACAGCATCGTGTTGTTTACAACATCGTGCTGTTTAGAGCATCGTGTTGCTCATAGTGAGAACAGATGTCTCTGTCTGTTTCAGCCAATCACACGTAAGCAAGTGGCCAATAGGAATCGATCCTCTATCAACATGAAGAACTTTAAGAAGTTCAACGCCAGACGGAAATGGAAGGTGAGTCTGGACAAGTGTGGTCCACCAGCAGGTTTTAAAGTACAGATGTTCGGCAGATGTTTCTGTCTCTGTGACGGTAGGAAAGAGATGAGTGAAGGGAAAGATGACGACCAACTTGCAGAGCTGTGTCTGTCACATTTTCTGTTTATTTTCAACATGAAAATAAGTTTTACATCACAGACAAACAGAAAAGTCTTATCTTCATTTTGAACCACCGAAACTTAGATTTTGATGTCTTTGTGGCTCCTGGGTGTTGACTGGGGATCTCTGTCTTATGTCCTGTTCACCAAAAAAAAAGTAGCATCATTACTCTAGTTCTGCCTCTTGTCTTCACCCCCACCCCACAGATGTCCTATAACATGGTGTTAATGTGTAACCGGCTGGTCCAGTTGAGGCTGCTGTGTAAGAGCAGGTCAGATCCAGATCCACTACAGGTGAGACCACTTTACTTTGGTTGATGTCAGTGTAGTTACTGGTCTGTATTTTTCATTGTTCATACCCGGGTCAGACTGTGTTAGACCAGCATTAGACCACGTCAGACCAGATCAGAGGTAAAAAGGTTTAGTTAGAAGCATTGAGTAGTTATGTTAAAATGTCTGATCCAAATCCACATTCTGAAGTATGTGAGACCTGAAAGTGTTCAGATCTAAATCCACCTGTACCGATGCTTTTCTCCAGAGACAATGTGAAAGTGACGTCGAGGACACAGAAAGCAAACCTGCCTCTCTGTTGCGCCGAAGACTCAGCAGCAGTTCATAGAGCTGACCAGAGGGGGGCAGCTGGGTCCAGATCCAGGTCCTGGAGGGCTGGATCACTGAGGGGACATGTTCCACTGTTAAACTGTTCAAGTGAGATGGACAACAGTTATCTAAACTGTCTCAGAAGTGCCTGGGAGTCTGTTTAACATATCTGTCTGTTTAACGCGTTGCTTTAATGATACTGGTTTTGAAGGGTGGACTGGATCTGGATCAGTTGTGGTTTGATAAGACAATGACTACAGGAAAGCTTTGTAGTACTGTATTAACAGGAAACGTGAGGCTAATTTTATGTCCAAGTCTTCCATTACTTTTATACCGAAGCTAATGTTGTTGTCATCACCTGACGTGTGTGTACACACTCTCTGATTTTAATTTTGTTGTGTGGTAGCTGAAACTTGGAAACACACAGAACCATGAAAGTAAAAGACAAAACTGTTTGACTGAAGTTGTTCAGCGGATTGGAAAATGATTATGTTTATTAATACTTAGGTTTTTATTTTCAACCAGTTGTGATCATGAAGTGAATATAGCTGAGCTCTGGGAACCGTGACATCACCACAAACAGGTCAGGCAGCTGATGACACAGGAGTCGGCTGATCAGACAGGTGGGGGGAGGATAGAGGAGAAAAGAGAGAGAGAGAGACCAGGAACAGCTGTGTAGGTAATTGATCTTTGAGTCCTGAGCTTTGACACATACAGACTGTCTCAGTTCAGGGTCTCGTCCCTCAGAGGCTGCGTCTTTCAAAGGCTCCTTCAAAAGCAGCTGAGAACTGCTTACTTTTCCTGGGTAATGATGGCTCCAACGGAGGGATTATTTGGGGCCCAACATATCCCAAGATTCCTTGCTCAGTCTACAACAGCTACGAAGGGCCACACCATCTTCTGAGGGATGTGGCCCCTGACCTGGGACACAGCTACAGTGTTTGTTGGTTTGTTTGCAGCCTGACATCGTCAACATCTGTGACAGACCCATCCCTTGCTTCAGCTTTGACCCCAGCTGTGAGCACTCATGTTCTCCTGGTGGATTATTATTGGCAGTCAAACTGTTTGTTTCTCACCTCATTGGATAAATATTTTAGTGACATCACATGTTCCTAGATCTGATGAATGACTGTGGTGAACAGTGTTATCATACCTAAGCTGGAATACCTAAATTTGTTCCTTTAAACAGTGACTTAACAAACTGGAAGGTTTTGACTTTGGGTGGATGTGGTCAGCAGCTTTGTTCCATCTGTAACCACACCCAGCAGTGATGTCACAATGTACTGACGCAGTCTCAGGTGCACTTTCAGTAAGATCTCTGTGGTTTTGTAAACCTGAGTGTCACTAAAAATCCTGCTGATGCTCCATCAACAGTCTCATGTAGTAGCTGTTTTACCTCCCTGCTCTGTTGCCATGGAAACATAGGAACGCTCCTGTGGCTTCTCATCCATGTTGACTGAAGAGTGATGATGCTGTTCAGCTGCTGTTTCCAGCTCAAACATCAGCATAGAGCTGGGAGGGAGTCTGGGAGTCTGGGGTTTTTCAAGCTTTGGGGTGTTTTGGGGTGTATTGGGGTGTATTGGGGTGTTTAGTGGGCACTGTGACACTGAGTATTTGAACCAGTGCTGTACATATGACCTCTTTTGTACTGTCATGTATTGTATCACCTTAAATTGACACAATCAATGTCATAAACAACTTCTCTACCTGCAGTCATATTTTTTTTGCTGAAGTCGTCTCTGTTCAGGTGGATGTTTGTTGAAACATGGCTGTACCTGTTTCACCTCCTTTTCATCTGGTTCAGTTGAGTCATGTGACTCTGAGCAGCAAATCTAAGTGACTAATCAGGGAGCAGCTCAGAACTTGAATCACATGGTACAGAACTGAACTGGTTAAAAGTGATGGTCAGAGTAAAGGACAACCTTACAGTGTCGTGGTGACCTCTGACCCGTGGACACTCATTGCATGTCTCTTGACAGGTCACAGGTCATGTGAACCTTTGTTTAACTGACCATGCAGATGTGTAGCCCAGATGTTGTGTCATCACTCAGACTGCTCCCTGTTTCCTTTAGTAACATTTTCCAGCACAAGTGGGAGAACATACATCTGCCTCCCCAACAACTGAAAAACACACTCACACTACTGATGTTCTAGTACAGTGGTTCCCAACCTGGGGGGCCCGACCCCCCAAGGGGGGCGCCAAAGATCCAGGGGGGGTCGCGAAGCCCTCTCGATTTTAAGGGGTTTAATAATTTTTATATAATTCAAATGTTAAATAAATGAGTAAGCATTTAATTCATATATGTGACAAAATCAACTAAATTCAAGGGCCACATTAAACATTTATTCGTGTATTTAAATAGATAAACAAATAAGTTATATATATCACGAGGAACAGAGCGTGTGTGACGTGAACGCCTCTCGTGCTGCAGCCGTTGCCTAGCAACGTAAACGGAGCCAAGGGAGAAATGGCGAAGCGTCAGGTAGAGGAGACTGCGGAAAATGTCAAAAAGAAAAAGAGGGGCCACCAAGAAAGTTATATTGAGTTTGGCTTCATAGAAGCAATGGGTAAAATTAGAGCTGAATGTATATTTTGCCGTGAGAAACTGGCAAATGAAAGTTTGAAGCCCTGCAAGCTGAAGCTAACGCTAACCAAAGTTTACAATGGTAAAAATATGGGTCCCTTAAGAAAAAGGTTGGGAACCACTGTTCTAGTAGGTGCCCCCGCTTCCTCATTAGCCAGGTGAAGCACATCTGGCTGCGCCCTGCCGGCTGTCTGGGTCTACTGAGTGACCTGTGTGCCTTCCTGCACCTCACACAAAGGAGCTGCTCAAAATGTCTGTGTGAGTTTTATGAACATCTATCAGGTGAACATAAATAAATTAAAAATTACCCAAAACAATGAAAAGGTAAAGATAATGGGGGGGTGTATTGTTCATTAATATACCCAACATTACTGTCCCACACAGGGCAATAATCACTACAGATATTGATACTAATTATTAATAACTAAATCATATGCTTGTTCAACACAGGACAGCTTTTGATGGTAAATAACTGAAGGTTATTGTTTAAATGCTCTGAACTAACTAGGTGTTTGCTGTGTGTGGACACAACAGCACCAGAGAAACTAACTGAGCGTTCACATTGAAAGTGGTGAGAGTGGAATCATGTCAAAGATGCCATAGAAGTTCAGGATGTAGACGCAGCAAGTCTGTCCAGATTGCTTGGGCTGTCAAACTGAATTTAAAGGCCCTGCAAAGCCAGTTAGCATGAAATTTCTGCAGCTCACCTACAGTGTCAGACACCTTTGTCCATGCATCGTTTTATTATTGAAGTCCCTGTGAACAAACAGGGACACGTTGTAAAGGACGAGGAAACTCACCACCACAATTATCAATATCTCCTCCATGTGTTTGGGGACAAAGGTTTGATGGGAACTACAGTTTACATGGTTGTATTCTTAGGTGTTCTCTAGAGAGGAGCAGTTCTACATTCGATTGGTTGCTGCCAAACTGCATCATAGCTCATTACCATAAAGTTGCCTGGACTTCCTGTCACTTTGACGTTCTTGCTACTTCCTGAACGTACAGATGGAGACATTATCTGTTTATGCAGGACCAAAGGTGTGCCAGATGTCAGGATATAAGGGATGACATTTAACAAACTTTTGACTGTGGTGCTCAGTGTTCCCAAATTTCATATTTACACATTGTAGAGTCAAGATTCCCAAATGAGAGAGACCTAAACCCATGGCTGAGAATGTCCGCTGGGTTGGGGCCGAGGACCCACTCCCAACTGGTCCTATTGGAATCTTTTTGTACGGGACCACAGTGTTCTCATTTATCAAGACTTTTAAAAAAAATATATCTTTTTGTTCTTGTTTTTATATATGCAAAAATATATGGACATAGACAAAAAAAAACAAGACAGGTACCCTCAATCTCTGCTGTTTAGCTAGATGGTGAAGAGGATGGAAGTATCGTAAGCACCAGAATATTATACAAAAAAAAAACAAAAAAACAAAAACGAATTCAAAAAAGTCAGACAAAAACTGCACACACACACACACACACACACACACACACACACACAAACACACACACCAGCGTACAAGAAGTGTGCAAGTGTCAAAGCTATATAGCAGTAGGTGACCCTATCTCAGGTAAATGGGGTGGAGGTCCTGGAGGATGCTTCCCATTTGTCAAGTAGGGGTTTCCAAATGTTATGGAAAACATTTTCCTTGTTGACTAGTACGTAATGAAGTCTTTTAAGGTGAAGCACCTTTACCAGCTCTTTTACTGCTTCTTTCTGACTCTAGTTCTGCAAAATTAGACTTTGGGTACAGAGAGAAGGGACCAATTTTTCATAGCCGGTTAAAGAAGGGGTGGTAGAAGCGAGGACAAATATAGCCAACATGGAATCTGGGGTAACAACTCTTTTATAGCCTTTTGACAGGTCATCAAAAATCAGTAACCAGAAGGGTTTCAGTTTTGGACAGGAGCAAAGCTGATGGGTGAGTGCACTGATTCCTTGTTTACATTTTTCACAAAATTGGGACACCCCTGGGAAAATGGTAGAGAGTCTGGATTTGATGTAGTAAGTTCTATGTACAACTTTGAATTGAAATAATCATGTCTGGCATTAATTGAAATACGTTGTATATTATTGAGAATCTGTTCCATGGCAGGCATGTGGTTATACTGCGGTCTGTTTGACCACAAATAGTTCCTATAGGTCAATATATTCTTGTCTTTCCAGTTAGTGAAGACTAGATCAAATAATTCAGGTGGAAAAGCATGACAAACCCAAAATAAGTGGATCGGATTCCAAATCAGGTGACACCCAGCACTGTTTTCTCCTGCCAGTTGTAGCAGTTGTTTTTCCACTTGTTTTATGCCTTGTTGCAAAAAAGTCATTTTAACCAAGCAACATACAGTATGCCCCTCATCTCTACATTTACTTCACCAATCAAGCACATGCTGTACTTTTTCTCTAAATGTCAGAGCTGCCCCAGAGGGCAGTTTCTACAGTGGAAGTTTGGCACAGTAGAATTTACCGCAGCAGCTGTGAAGTATTCAGAATGTGCTATTGTACAGCACTGGTAACACTTCCCATTGACAACATCATTCTTGAAGGTTATGTCAGTAAATAGCAATGTCCTGTTCTAGTCACACATCTAGTCACATATTTAATTATTACCATCTGATTTTGCATGGTATGGCACTAGTTAGCATGAAATTGCCTCCTATTTCTAAAGAGAGTTTTTATATGATATGTCAGCATTAACTAGACCCGGAGTAGAGTCAGGGTACTTTCGGATGATCTGTAATTCCTTGGTTCTTTTAAAAATGAAAAATCCATAAATCTGTTATTTGTTTTAAAACTAAAAGGGAAAAGTTGTTTTTGGTGTCAGAATCAAAAAACGAAAAACCAGTTTAAAATGTACATGGACCTTCGGTTGACATGTGTGTGTGTTCACACTGGCTGTGGGTCTGCTGCATCGCAGCTACTGTCAGCTCTGACATAGAGTTTGCAGGCTACTCGAATGTTGGATTTCTTTCCAATATAAATTAATTTCTGATTTATTTTTGACAGAAAAACACCACTGTCTCCACATGCAGCTGTTGAAATTGTTAACAAATATATATTTTGATTTTTCATGTTTGTGTCATATTCAGATTCATCCTACACAGAAACTATGTGTCAGTTTTATGTCATGTTGCGGGTATGATGTCACTATGACATCAACAGGTCTTTCATTCTCTGTTTTTGCTTAGAGATGCCTCATGCATGAAAAACTGGCGACATGGCAAATCACTATTATGAGATGCGGCCAAGGCAGTGTGTCTGCTCTAACCCGTTAACATGGACGCTGAAATAAAAACCAAGACGATGCGCAGCCACTATGCACACGTCACACAGCCAGTTTGCCTCTGGCCTAAATTCTTCAGCACTTCATTTCCTTCACCAGCTCCTGCGGCATTAAACGGCAGCTCTTCACTCCTGTCTCCACCAATGTGGAACAAGCACTGAGGCTGAGTCAAAATAATCTCCTTTCCCAACCACCTTTCCATACCTTGATGGAAAAATTGTGTGGTAGAACAAAGATGTAAAGGAGAGGTCATAAGGACTAAGGAAGAGACAACAGTGATGTGGAGAGAATCTGACTGAACTTCAACTGGGCTTTTTTTTTTAAAACCAACTTTATTTATAACACATGGGCTATAAATCCTCCTTTAACCACAGAAACAAACAGGATGAAATTTTGAAATAAGAAACATGTAAGGAAAACGCAGGCAGAGAAACCTGAGCCATTGAAATAATAATTTAATAAAATAAGGAACTGAGGGGGTCAGAATAAATGATATTCAGACATAAGTTTAGAGTTTGATATGGGAGCTTTTGACATTTTCATAAATTTGTTAAGTGGAGAATATTAGGTTTAGTGCTCACAATGGGAGCAGATTTAGTGAAATGATATATAGTATTTTGTTATGATGATATTGCTAACTAGAAATCAATTTTTATGGGTGTGGAGCTCAGACCAGGATTTACATCAGTAAAAATGTTCTGTGTTTTTATATCTATGTAGTTTGGCCAGGGTTATGGTGTATCCAATACATCCACAGGTGCGTCGCTTTAAATGTTGCTGCAGCAAGGAATTGTAGGACGGCATTTTCTCCGTACTTTTCATAAAGGAAGGTCCAGTGTTTCCTATGCTAAAGCAGATAAGATAGGAAGCACTGAAGCTCCTTTCCTTCTGGGTCATTTCATTCAGTTAGGAACCTTCCTAAGCAAAAAAGACTTTTCAAACACATCCCTGGTCTAACATGATCTAACACTGGTCTAACCTGGTTAAACACTAGTCTGACCTGGTCTAACATGATCTAACACTGGTCTAACATGGTTAAACACTAGTCTGACCTGGTCTAACATGGTCTAACCTGGTTTAACCTAATGCTTCAATACCTTATCTTTCTGTTTCTACTGCTTTCCTTGATATGTCACTGTTGAGGTGTGAAGGTTTTCAGGATGCAAATGTAGACTCTGAGGCTGGACTGGATATGTAGGTAGGAAACACTGGACCTGCTTTTCCCAAAAAAAAAAAAAAAAAAAATATATATATATATATATATATATGTGTGTGTGTGTGTATATATAATATCATATATATTATATCATTTTATTATTAGTTGCAGCACTTTAATATTTTATATATATGATGTATGTTTTGAGGGTGTAAGTTGCTTCTTTACAATCCCCTTTAGTGTGGAGCACTAACCCACCTGCCATTGTTCACAGGGGGACAGATGTGAATGTAATAGTCTTGAGAGATGAAAGTGTCTGCAAAGAGAGCAGAATAAAGTTGTGTCAACTGTGCTGCCGTGTTGGTGGTGATTATAGAAGAAAGCTAAAAGTAGCTCACTTGTTGCCCACAGCCAAGAGAGACTGGAGAACACAACTGACAAAGAAATCCGGGTAACAAAAGCAAAGCAGCATAGCCTGTGCCTTTCAGATTAGAACATCTTCTGAAGCAAGTGTATGATGATTGCAATCCCCCCCTCCCGGAAGAAGCAAAAACTAGTCTGTGACTGTGACTGAAACAGCTAACTTTAAATCCAGTACCAGCATTAACATTACTGAAGACACTGACAATGGGCCTCTTTTTTATGCTAGTTTGCTTCCTTGTTTTTGAATGTCAGACTTACCTCACTCTCTTTGTGTCTGGGGATCACCTGTTTTGTGTCCTTGGATCAGCTGAGCCCCTCACCACCTGTCTGCCCTCTGCCATCACTTCAGCCCATTCCTGGACCTCTGGTCCACCATTCTACATTGACCTCCACAGGCTTCATCCAGTCCAAACCAAACTTCACCTCTTAGAATAAAATCCATTCTTACCCCCACGACCCCACTGAGTCGTGTTCTACTTTTGGGTCTGAGAACATTTTGTTAGTCATCCCTCCTGTTAAACCACTGGTCCTCCCCATGTTTATAAACACACAGGTTTTACCCACAGATGAAATGTGACCCTCCATAATTTCCTCCACTGAAGAAATCACATTTTAGTCTAAGAAGAAATGAGACCAGAGCACAGGTGGACTGGACACGAGGACTACAGGTTCAAATCCTGGCTGGCTGGTGGACCCTCAAAACATTCTTAATGTTTTAAAGTTTTTAACGGCTCCATCAGTGTCATTTGTGCGGCCAGACCCAGTGTATAAGTCCAAAGTTGAATTTTTTTCCCAGTACCAGTACTGGTCTGTCTTTACAGAAATGGAGAACCCTAAGAGCTGCTAACAGCTCCAGCTGGACTCAGAACTGGTTTTCTTCTCCATGTGTCAGTAACTTGATGCTACATAATGTTAAAGTCTGTTTTCATGTCTGAAATTATCTGCTGATGAGTACAATATGTATCTAAAATATGTGTATATTTCTAATGTTCTTTTTTCTCTGATATCATTGTTGTCTGCGACACTTTTGCGCTGTTGTCCACCTGACATCCAGACCAATAAAGCACAATGAATTGAAATGAACTGACTTTAGCTGAGAGAAACAAAGAGACAACACTGGAAAAGCATCACACCAACCAAACCCAACACTTCAAATAAACCTCCATACTTTGAAAATGTGCCACCACAAACCAACACAAAAAACAATACTAAGACAAATGACTGAAGTGAATGAAACAACCAGCAGTCAATGCTCTACCTGTAAACAGAGTACTGCTGAACATGGATCATTTACTAACTACATACGTGTGCAGACCATGACTGTTACAATACCACATGTTATATTCAGCCTGTTCAGACCTATTTACCTGTTTGTACTTCTCACCAGGTCAGCCTCTGTCCGTGCATGGGTCCTAGTGTCCATCTCCTGCAGGAGCCACACCATCATTCAGATGCACTTCAGTACTTGAAGGCATCACGTTTACTGAGTGCTGACTCAGACTGACCTCAGGTCATTATCAATGAAGGCCTAGCCTTTTCTCCTGAGCAGCTGGATAACGCTGGTCAGTGGTTTTGTTTCAGTCAGTGATGGCGGAATCAGGAAGAATATTTCTCAGTGTTGATATTGTATGTTGAGATTATTTGATGCTGACCAGATTAAACCTGTAGAGACTGTAATCTAATGCTCTGTGATGCTTTCAAAGTTGAACTGAAAACAGGAAACAGAGCAACACAGAAAATCTGAGACAGAAAAACTGTGGTTTATCTCCTTTAAATCTCCAGGAGCAAACACTCAGTGACTGTACAGTCACATCTGTGTCAATATACAAATCTTCAGTGAGTCACAGCAGGAAACATTTTCATTTCCATAGCAGAGAACACAGAGTCCACCTCCAAATGAAACCTCTATGACATGAGTCCTTTGGAAATAAACATTATACTGAACTCATCATATGAACCAGAACAGTTTAGGTGACCCTGATTCATGTCTGGGGAGTTTCAGGTTTTTACCAAACATTGTGAAACAATAGAGAAAAAGATTAAAGAAAACTAAAGCATTAAAAATCTGTTTGTGTCAGACACAAATACCCTAATACACACTGTTTCTGCTTCAGCTCTCTTGAAAGGCATCGATCCACCTCACAGAGAGCAGCCATCAGAGCGGAACTGGCTCCTGATCCTTTTCTTCGCACTGTGTCAATCACCACTCAAGCTTTTTCTGCCCTGATTGGTGTCCCAGCAGCAGAATCCATCTGAGCATCAGTTACTACCCCACGCTGCAGGAGTTCATTAAGCAGCTGATGGAGAACAGGTTCAGACACTCTGTCAATAAACTGAGTCCGAACAGACCTCAGCTTCTCTTCTGCTGGGACCCTGAGCGTCTCTGCTGGACCAAGACCTGCAAGATGAACAAGAAAAATACTCATGTTCAATAACCCCATACATTTCACAGATTTTATGGATAGTACCTATTTAACAGTTGCTAAAAGAAGGAGGATAAATGTTTGCAACACTTACTAACACGTACTGGCCACCTTTTGTTTTTAACAAAATACATACTGAATCATGCAATTCTGGCTAGTCAGTTTCGTTCCTTTTGGTCTGTTCTCGATATTAAGGAGAAGGCAAGTTGCTGATTTATATTTTACATGCTTCACCTTTTTCATGGTGTCTAATTAAATTTTTTAATATCTATGAAATCTTGTATGCCTTTTGGGTTGAAAACACTCAAGTATAGATTATTTCTTTTTGGATGAAAAGCTTCTCCCATTAATGAAGTAATTTACTGCATAACAAGAGTGGAGCTACTTGAGCGCTGTCCTTGGTGCTGAACATGTCCCCCTTGGTCAGCCCAAACACAAAAGTCCTGCAAACCAACAGCACTCACACACAAAAGAATTAGACAATTGTGCTCATTTACCTCCATCATCCATGATTATAGCCACAGAAACAGCAGACCTTTGGCATACCATTATTTAAGGTCTCCTCTGAAATAATGGCTCAGCAAAGTCAGACATTTTTGCACTCTATTCTACTTTATAGCTTAACGTACAATATTCAAGGTGCACACACACACACACACACACACACACACACACACACACTCACACACACATACGAAGTGACTGATATTGATAAACAAGCAGTAAATGTGCAGAGTGGCAGTGTCATGAATAAGTTCTGTTGTTCTGGTGTGTTGCTAATGAAGCTCCTGGTATATCCAGCCTGTCCTGAATGTTGCTATACATGTGCATGACAGCCAGATGTGTAAAAAAAAAAAATACACACACACACACACATATATATATATATATATATATATATATGACATCCATGCTAGAATTTCTGACATCCCCCATCATATTGATGGCTTACAGGCTTGATTTGACCAAAAATGTAAAATTTGTTCTGAAGATGGGGCTTTAGGAAAGGACGTGGGGTCATTAAAATCAAAAGGTTTCATCCTCTGGACTGGGTGTTTGATAAATTTCAGGCTTATGTAATATTTTGTTGGCAAATCTAATATTCCATTCTGAGAAAGACTCACCGAGTTTCCAGCGAGTAAAGAGATCATCCTCTGGAGATAAATTTTATGGCAATCTATCCACTTGATTTTGACATTTCTCAACTAAAATCTTTAAGCTTTAAACATGATTGTGGCACAAGATAAAAGGTAAGGGTAGCCCCAAAATCATTAGGGATGATCCTTTGGGACTGTTAATAAACATGCTAAATTACATGGCAATCTGAGCCAAAGCTTTGAACAGATGGACTAAACGTTACCATCGTCAGCCGTTACATTAGTGGGGCAAAGGCAGTGTTTAGTTTGTTTTTTGGACAGACAAATTCAAGAACCCATCACATTCTGTGTCCTTCAGTTGCTCAGTAGAAGCAGTATTTCAGCAAGAGTGTAAAAATATTGCCCTGGCACAGATTAGCCATTTGTTTTGTCTCTGGTGGGTGACCCTCTCTTCTCGTTTCTCTCCACTCCCCTCCTCCTCACTCATCTTCTCCTCCTTGCTTTTCACTGTCGGATCAATATGCCCCCTAAGTGCTGTCTGACTAAAGACATATCCCACATTTAGGGTTGTCACGATACCAGAATTTCAGTAGTCGATACCAATACCTGTGATTTTCCACGATTCTCGATACTAATTCGATACCACAATAAAAAAACAAAACCAAAAACAGGGCGGCCCGATGGCGGCGTGGTTAGGGCGCGTACCACATGAGCGGATGCTCTTAGCAGGCGAGTGCCGGTTCGACTCCCGACCGGCCCGACTCTCTCTCTGCCCCTGTCCTGTCACTCTCTGCTGTCCTGTCAATAAAGGCAAAAAATGCCCAAAAAAATCTTAAAAAAAATAAAACAGAGCCCATGTACTTTTAAATTCACTAATTTATTGAAAACTGCTTTAAACTGTCAGGTATTTAATACCACTATGAAAACAAGCAATACTGTGCTTTATGGTAATAAATAACAACAATATTCAACTATTTACATTCAAAAAAGAACAGCAGTGGCATGGAGCCTTCAAGTATATAAAACAAACAATATTCTTCTTCTTATAAATATGCAGATAAATAACTAAACAACAGTGGTGTGGAGCCTGATCTCACATCACTAAAACCTCTAACACCAGCCACTGTTTGCATGTCGGCTTGTTTGTGTCTAGAATTGCTCCGTATTCTTCCGCCTCCAATGCAAAATATTTCCACTCGCGACTCTTCGTACCTGTTTCGTCACGGAGCCGACGTGTTGTGTTTCCACTCCCACCTGCTGAAGCCATTGTTATTGTTATCTCAGCGCCGCTGACTGCTCTGTGCTGCTCACACGCGGACACTGCCCCCGTCACTTCCGCCAAGAATCGACACGGCTCGCCGCGGGAAAAGTTGAATATTCGGTTCTGACGGTTCCAGAAAAAAGCAGGTATCGATGTATTTTTTGCGTGTTGGTATCGAATTGGTACCGGAAGTATCGGTTCTTGTGACAACCGTAGCCTTTGTGACATATCCTTTGTGTAATGTTCTTCCGTTTGGCATGAAGAATGCACCCACTAAGTTTCAGCGGCTGATGAATACCATCACTAATAGGTTGAGCTCAGAGGTTACTTTTATCAAAGATGTGGTCATGTACAGTAACTCTTGGGTGGAGTCCATCTGCAGCACTCTCTTTGAGAGGTTACGAGAGGCAGGTCTTGTTGATAATTTGCCTAAGTGTGAATTTGGAAAAGGGCAGGTAACCTACCTTAGGCATCGGGTGGGTGAAGGAAAGGTGATGCCTTGTCATGCCAAGGTGCAAGCCATCCTTGATCTTCCTGCACCAAAGAGCCGACGGGAAGTTATGAGAGTGTTAGGGATGTGTAGATTCTATAGGAGATTTGCACCCAACTTTGCTGTGGTTACTGAACCATTGATTATTTATCTGGACAGAGGCCTGTGAGTGTGCTTTTTGTGGGGTTAAAGGCATATTGGCATGTGAACCTGTGTTGTTTGCTCCCAACTTTGATGCACCTTTCAAGCTTGCAGTGGATGCAGGCGACATTGGAGTAGGAGTAGTGCTCTTGCCACTTCCATATCTTTTGATGAGCTAATGCTGAAATTTAACATCCCCCACTCTTTTTTTTATTTTTAGATTTTTGCAACTCCGGAGCTGTATATCAATGTCCTCTGGTCATTTTCCATCACAGCCACCCAGCTCTCTTTAAGACTCTATTCTGAAACTTAATCCAAGTTCTCATGGATCCATTGGGATGATTCACATAATTTGGAACACTTGAATTTGTTAAGGAATCAGTGGGAGGAAGACTTAGATACACAGTTTTCTGATGAAAATTGAGAGAAAGCTTGAGACGGGATACGTTCCTCTTCAGTCTGCTTACGGCATACAGTTATCCAGTTTAAAGTCTTGCATCATCTTCACTGGTATAAAGCAAAACTAGCTAAACTCATGCCTGGTGTTGATCCTGTAACCGATGCAGGCAAACACCAGCCACTCTTTTACATGTGTTTTCGCTCTGTCCAAAACTAAACAGTTTATGGCAGTCAATATTCAAAACTTTCTGTGTTGTTTTGGAAGTTCCCATTGAACCCTCTGCTATTACTGCAATATTTGGAGTGACTCATACCAGGCAAAAAATATGATAGCTTTTGGATCTCTTTTAGCTAGATGACTTATTCTACTTAAATGGAAGGATAATCTCCTCCAGTTTTTGGAATATGGATTAAAGACCTTATACGCCACTTGACAAAAAAATTCACTACTATAACTACAAGAGTGTGTACCCAGAAAGGCTGGTCAATGCCCACATAACATCCAGCCTACCCGCCACATTTGACCCATTCCAGTTTGCGTACCGTCCCAACTGATGATGCCATAGCAGCAGCACTTCACCTCAGCCTGGCTCATCTGGAGAACAAAAACAGCTGCGTGCAGATGCTGTTCATTGACTTCAGCTCCGCCTTCAACACAGTCATCCCACAACACCTGGTGAACAAACTCAGTGCTATAGGCATCAGCACCCCGCTTTGCAACTGGCTACTGGACTTTCTCACCAACAGACCACAGACAGTAAGAGTTGGCAAAAACTCCTCACAGACCACCATCATGAACACTTGGGTCCCCCAGGGATGTGTGTTGAGTCCTCTGCTGTTCACCCTGATGACCCATGACTGTTGTGCTAGACACAACTCAAACCACATCATCAAGTTTGCTGATGACACAACGGTAGTGGGCCTCATCAGCAACAATGACAGTCTCCCCCCTTCAGCACTCACCACCTTCTACAGAGGTGCCATTGAGAGCATCCTCACCAGCAGTCTCTCAGTCTGGTATGGCAATTGCCCTGTTGCTGACCAGAAAGCTCTACAGAGGGTGGTGAGAACAGCAGAGAAGATCACAAGATCAGCCCAACCATCCATCCATGACCTGTACCCATCCCGCTGTCACAGAAGAGCCATCAACATCATCAAAGACCCTACCCACCCTTCACACAAACTGTTTACCCTCCTACCATCTGGCAAGCGCTACAGCAGTATACGCTGCAGGACCACCAGACTCAGCAACAGCTTTTTCCCACAAGCCATCAGACTGCTAAACTCACTCCTGAAAACAAGAGCTGTTACTGATATTTATTTGCACTTTATGTCCAGTGACGTCTCATGTTCAGTTTATACTTAGTTGTGTGTCAAATTTAGTTTATGATACTGCACATTTGGAGTTTGGGGAAACGCAATTTCAGTCCTCTGTGTAATGTACTGTTGCATGGTTTGATTGACAATAAAGTTCACTTTGACTTTGACTTTGAAATTCTATGCTACATGGCTACATGTAGCATAGAATGGCTACATTTAAAAAAAACTTTTTTAGGAAAAATGGATGCTACTGTTATTTCAGCCTCGTGAAACTGACTCCATGCTATATATAATTATTAATCTGTTTGCAAATTTGAAATTCATTTTTAAAATTAATTTTGGTTATTTTTATTTATCTACTATTTCTTTATTTACTCTTATTTATTTACTATCTATTTATGTTTTCCTTTTCTCTCACCTACATTTTTTGTCATATTGAATCTATTTGAATGTATAAGTATTTGTTTAATGAATCAACTCAGACTTTAAACATGGTACAGTAATAATATAATAGGGATGGGGCTCTGTTTGAGCACAACATATAGTCCCCTCCAAAAGTATTGGAACAGTCAGGCCAATTCCTTTGTTTTTATTGTTCACTGAAGACATTTGGGATTAAGATCAAAAGATGAATATGAGACAAGAGTTCAGAATTTCAGCTTTTATTTCCTGGTATTTACATCTAGATGTGTTAAACAACTTAAGACATAACACCTTTTGTATCAGACTGCCCCATTTTTAGGTAAGCAAAAGTAAAGGAACAGATAATCTTAAAGTAAATAACATTTAATATTTGGTTGCATAACCAACAATAACTGCATCAAGCCTGCAACCCATTAACATCACCAAACTGTTACATTCTTCATATGTGATGCTTTTGCAGCCTTTTATTGTAGCCTCTTTCAGTTTTTGTTTGTTTCAGGTGGTTCTCTGTTCCGTCTCCTCTTTAGGAGATGAAATGCATGCTCTACTGGGTTAAGGTCCGGTGATGACTTGGCCAGTCTAAAACCTTCCCCTTTTTTCCCCTGATAAATCTTTTGTAGTGTTGGCAGTGTGTTTTGGGTCATTGTCTTGCTGCATGATGAACTTCCTCCGATTAGTTTGGATGCATTTCTCTGTAAATTGGCAGACAAAATGTTTCTGTAGACTTCTGAATTCATTCCGCTGCTACCATCATGAGTTACATCATCAATAAATATTAGTGAGCCTGTTCCAGATGCCATGACACCACCTCCACTGTGTTTCACAGATGAGCTTGTCTGCTTTGGATCATAAGCAGATCCTTTCTTTCTCCACACTTTGGCCTTTCCGTCATTAATCTTGGTCTCATCAGTCCCTAAGACTTTGTTCCAGAACGGCTCATCTTCGTACTTCTTTCCAAATTCCAATCTGGCCTTCGGATTCTTACTGCTGATGAGTGGTTTGTATCTTATGGTATGGCCTCTATATTTCTGCTCTAGAAGTCTTTTTCGAAAGGTGGATGGTGATACCTTCACCCCTGCACTGTGGAGGTTGTTGATGATATCACTGACTGTTGTTTTTGGGTCTGTCATCAACTGCTGTTGCTTTCCTTGGCCAACCTGTTGGATGTCATTTGCTCAGTACACCAGTAGTTTCTTTCTTTTTCAGGACATTCCAAATTGTTGTGTTGGCTTTGCCCAATGTTTGTCCAATGGATCTGATCGATTTCCCCGCTTTTCTCAGCTTCAAAATGGCTTGCTTTTCTCCCATAGACGACTCTCTCGTCTTCATGTTGGTTTATCCTGTTTAACAAGAAATGCAATCTTCACAGGTGAAACCTGAGGCTAAAACCAAGAGTTGACATTCAGAGCTATTTAATGTTTAAACAATCTAAAAGGCAGCGCCTGCGCAACCAGGAACCCCTGTAAGTCACATGTTCCAATATTTTTGCTCACTTGAAAAATGGGTGGGTTCAAACAAAAGGTGCTATGTCCTAAGTTGTGTAACACATCTAGATGTAAGTACCAGGAAATAAAAGCTGAAATTTTGAATGCTCCATCCCTTTGATCTTAAACCCAAATGTCTTCAGTGAACAACAAAAACAAAGGAATTGGCATTACCATTCCAATAACTTTGGAGGGGACTGTAGGGGGAGGGGTTACATTGTCTTTTTTCAACTGTAACAATGATTCATTACATTTTGTATGATTTTGTTTGACTTTAAAATACAAACTAAAAGACCTTAAACAAAATGCTGCAGCTTCAGTTCTGACAGAAACCAGGAGAAGAGATTGCATCTCTCATGTCTTAGCTTCATTGGCTCCTATAAAATCCAGAATAGAATTTAAAATCCTCCTCCCCACCTACAAAGACATTAATGGTTAGGCACCATTGTATCTAAAAAGAGCTTATAGTTCCCTATTATCCTAACAGAACACTTTGCTCTCTAAACACAGGTCTACTGTGGTTCCTATGGGGGGAAGAGCCTTCAGCTATCAGACTCCTCTCTTGTGGAACCAGCTCCCAGTCTGGGTCCAGGATCAGAGCCTTCAGCTATCAGGCTCCTCTCCTCTGGAACCAGCTCCCAGTCTGGGTCCAGGATCAGAGCCTTCAGCTATCAGGCTCCTCTCCTGTGGAACCAGCTCCCAGCATGGGTTTGGGAGGCAGACACCCTCTCTACCTTTAAGATCAGGCTTAAAACTGCAGAACCGCCAACAGAACCAGGCTCAGGGTGGGTGGTCGACTGTCTGTCTCTCTGTCTCTCTGTCTGGAGCAGCAGGATACAGATCTACCACTACAACACTCATTATTAATAACACCATTACCTATAGTATATACAGCTGTTCCTGGTCTCTCTTTTTCCTCCTTTCCTCCCCCCTCTTTCTCCTCTTAAACCAAACCCATCCAGACCCCCCCATCCTGAGTCTGGTTCTATTGGAGGTTTCTTCCTGTTAAAAAGGCAGTTTTTCCTCCCCCCTATCGGCAAGTGCTGCTCTTTGTTGGAACTGTTGGAACTGTTGGGTTCTCTCTATGGTAAAGTCAGGTCTCACCTGACCCTGTAAAGAGTTGTGAAACAATGTATATTAATATTTGGTGCTATACAAATAAATTTAATTGAATTGAAAGTACAATAACTCTTTCTGAAACATAGAGGTAAAATAAAAAATATTTGGTACAGGTACCTATAATGTGTACTTCAGATTGAGTAAATGTACTTAGTTACATTCCTCCACAGACTACTTTGGACAGGTAGTTTCCACTCCTATTTGTATCTGGTTGACAGAAGCTGAGGCTGGTGAGCAGAGCTGCAGCTCTGCATTCTTTCAGTCTGCTGGGTGGTTGGTACAGATGTTATTTACAACTGATGAGGTCGGACCACCTCCAGATGTGTTCTGGCCGATGTGATCACATCTCATTCCAAATCTGTTTGAGAGCTGGACCCAAACATTTGACTAATCGGATTGTCGTTCTCTGGGTAGGTATTCAGTTCACTTTCTTTTCTTTGTAATTATAATTATATAGACACTACCATAAAAACCCAAACAGCCTGTGAAGTAATACAGTAATTCTCTTCTGTTCTATCAGGTGGAGTGATGCTGCAGGTGGATCAAGACTTTACCTGGCAAGTGAACTTCACGGACCCAGACATTGGTATGTGTTTGGTCTCGGACCATTACAGTTACTTCCTTCGTGTTTGCAGGCAGGATGATCTCAAATGTTGGGTGGTAGTTTGGTCCAAAGTCCAGCACAAAATCATCTCTCTGAAAACCAGCAGCACCAGTGTCAGGAACTTCTCAGAATCCAAAGTAAACTGATTACAAAAACTTTAATGTGAAATACTAACCTCGGGCTGGACTCTATGGGCCTTCGGACAGTGAACAGTGTAACTTTGACCTTTGATGAGTGTGCATTTGGAAGGCTTCCGGATGTACAGAGAATCTTCATGCTTTGCCTTCACCTTAAGAACAATCAGAACATTTTCATGAGAGGGCTCAACCTCAGTAGAGCCTGACCAATAAATCAACAGGCCAGTTTTACATTATTATACAGTTTTTCTTTCATGTGCACTCAAGGCTTCCTGGATCAGCTGGTGCCAGGCTTCAGGTAGTGGTGAGGGCCACAGTGGGCTGGATGAATGGGGTGGAAAGGATGAGATCAAAGATAAACCTGTTATTTCCTGTCCTTCTGAGTGCCTCTCTAAACACTAGTTGCACCTGTTCCTTATTACCCCTGTGTTTCCCCTCACTCTCTGTCAGTTAATTAGGGGTCCATGCCTTCAGAGGGCAGGGGGACGCATATGCAAGGCAACGCATCTCCCTGTACCAGCAGTGCAGGGAACCCTATTGAAATTGTAAAGTTTTTTATTCTTCTTCTCTATTATTAGGGGGTCCAAGCCCGCGGTGGACTGGGGGACGCGTATACAAGGCAATGTGTCCCTCAGTACCAGCAGTGCTGGGAACCCTGTTTTAATTGTTCAGATTCTTCTCTATTATTATCCCCCTACAGTTTTT
Organism: Trachinotus anak; assembly: GCF_046630095.1. Taxonomy (NCBI): domain Eukaryota; kingdom Metazoa; phylum Chordata; class Actinopteri; order Carangiformes; family Carangidae; genus Trachinotus; species Trachinotus anak. The sequence goes on from NW_027273867.1 coordinate 1,211,479, forward strand.
ACCGATCTGCTTGAAACTTGGCACGTATAATCTTGAGACCTACCTGATCTAAAGTTATCAGAAGAATTTTGTGATTTCAAGATTTTTATAGCTAGCTATCAAAATATGAATTGTTACACATCTTGCCCAAACGAAATCCTATCAACACCAAATTTTAAATGTGTCATTGGCTGGGGACTGTGAAGATACGGACCTAATTTCACAAACCTTGGCCACTAGGGGGCACTACAAATGTGGAAAGTTTTAATCTCATAAATGGCTGCACCACTTTCCACAAAATTTCATGGGTAGGTTCTAAAACCATTCCTGAGCCCATGCATCAAAGGTGGTTACTTGTAGAATGATACAGACACATTGCATAACAAAAATTACATCTTTGTGCCACCAGGGGGCGCCATAAACAAGGTAAAGCTATTACCTAAAAATATGACCTAAAAAACACATATTGTTGCTAATCTTTGTCAAAGAAACTGCTGTCAACATGAAACTGTATGTACTCCTTTGGAAGGTCATTCACAGTCTCTCTTCCAAATTTGGCACAAATCAGACAATATGGGGTGCCAAAAATCTTGAAAGTTAACATGTCATGACAATTGCTTGGATTTCTACGAAATTTGGTATACATGATGTTGGGTGATTTCTCAGTGCAGGCGTAAAGTTTGGTGATGATTGATCAAAGTAGGCGATGCTTGCCTTGTGCATGTCATGCTGTGGGGCCAACTCTGTTGGAGCCCACGGGGCGCAGGGGACAACCTGCGTGGGAGGCTCGGACCATATTCATAACTGCTTGCAGTTCTAGTTGGTTTTGTTCCTGGTTGCGTTTTCTCGTGTGTGTTTTCCTGTTGCCTGCTTCCTGGATACTTCACTGCCATCCTGATCACCTTGTCTGCCTGTAAGCCTCTTCTGCCTCATTAAAGTGTCTTCACTGCATTTACAAGAAAGTTATGAAAGAAAGTCATGAAAGTCATGGTTGAAAAGTTCACTGCCTGTCATAAGGTCACTGTCACTGTCATAAGGACTTTGGTCACACTCCAGGTCCCAGCCAGTAAGCATCCAGTCTGCAAGCAACCAGCCTGTTCCAGTGCCTGCTAACCTGGTGCTTGCTCCTGCTTGGTCCCACGAGCCACCAGCCACCAGTTTCCCAGCCAGCTTGCATTGGACCAGTTAGTTTCCAGCGTGCTTTTCAGTCTGCATCCGAGTCAGCTAACTCTAGAACCGCTAGCCCTCAACCTGTTTCCTAGCCTGCACCTGAGCCTGTGAGTCTCCTGTCTCTGCTCTAGTCAGCTACCTCCCAGCCTGTGATCCAGTCTGCTAGCCTTTGGCCTGCTACCCTTCATCCTGCTAGCCCTCAGCCTACTCCACACCCTGCCAATGTGTCTTGGTTCATGAGCCTGCAGCCTTTCAGTCCTGTTCTAGCCAGTCCGCTGTCTGCTTCTCTCCAAGTTGGCTAGCCTTCCATCTGATCCAGATGCTGAAGACCCCTTCTGGGTGACTGACCTGGCTATTGCTGTTCCTGCTGACTTTCTGTCTGCTCTTGCTTTGGAGGTCCTGGCTGACATATTGTCTGGTCCTGACTCGGGTCCTGGCCGATGTGTCGTCTGTTCCTGACCCAACCCCTTGCCTATTCCAGGCATCCTGGTTCACACTTGAAATCCAACCCTTCTGGACTCTATACTATTTCCTGTTGTATTTTTAAATAATAAAAGGGTTGTTTTACTTCCTGTCCCTGAACTCTAACAAAACCCACCAGCACCTCCTCTTCTGGCCCACACCCACCCTCACTGACACTCTTTGTAATGAAATGTTTTTCCAGTTCTTGTCCACCTTTCTTAAATCACCTGGGTTTTATCTGGCTCTATCAATAACATGATAAAAAAAGAAAATACCATTTTCTCATTTTATGCTCTTTGGACATGTATCACAATAGCTGACAGGTGCTGATGAGTTTGGACTGAAAGTGAAGGTGTTACATGTCTACATGTTTACCTCTTCCAGAAGGATGTTGCCTGGCAGGAGAAACACATTGAGGCTTTGTTTCTCTGCCGACTGGTTTGGTGGTCGGAAAAGCAAAACTTGGCCACTAATTGCTTTCATGTTGTTCCAAATCCTCCATAAAACATCCAGAGCCCAGACCAGACCAAAGGAAGAGAGATGAGGGACTCTGACAATCACATGAGTGTCTGTGATCTCCACTGGTTTGAGGAGGCTCATTTCATCATCATCAGTGATGTGGATGACAGACAGCAGGCCTTCACAGAGCAGAGCTGTGAAAACACAGAGACATTCAGCATCTGTTTTACTGACGACAGCTTCGTTACAGTGGTACTGATCATTTTATTCTACATCTTGAACACTTAGTCTGGTCACTGAGGAATTAAACAGTTGCTCAGTTTCTGGCAATTCATCAACACAACTGTCAGCATTGGTGGATGTTAAGCCAGTGGGGGATTGTGACCATGCTGCTGCAGGTCAGACTGCTTTCAGTCATTCACACAGGGGGTGAACTGTTGTTCCTGGAGGATCTGACTATTCCAAAAAGGAAAAGAAAGTTTGAAAAATTAATAAAAAAAACATGAAAAAGAATAAAAGATAATGGTGTTTAATATACCCAGGATCTACAGATGATGAATACTAATGAATGTGGTGATGTCCTAGTCTTTCCTCTGACACTATCCTGAGGACCAAATTCCCTCTAGTATCTAGAAATTTGAAATTTGATGGGCAGACTGGCATGAAGGGCACTAAGGAAAAGGAGAAAGACTACTCTGCCCTTTGACCACCACAACTCTGAACCTGGACCAGTGCAGGTGAAATGGACTAATTCCTTGAACAGGTTTTATTTCCATTTTTAGAGATTGTATTTAAATATGCTGATTACTTTGCTGAGCCCTTGTAAGGTATTAAAATGTAATTTCTTTCTAACATTAAATAAATAAAATCACTCTCTCTACAGTTTGCCAAAGAACAAATGTTCAAAACTTCTGTCAAAACACCTTGGAATTTCCTGTTTATTCATGGTCCCAGCAGATTCCAGTGTCTTCTCTCTAGCACCACCATTAGACCACTTGTGTACAAGATAGAGTGGGACTGACCATCGGTCAAATCCTGATGGGGTGTCGCATCGGTGTTCAGAGGAGAGCAGAGCAGAGGTGGTTCAGGTATGTCCTGAACCATCCCTTAGTTATGCTGCTATAGAGCTAGATTGCTGGGGGATTCCCATGATGCATTGGGCTCTCTCTCTCTCTCTCTCTCTCTCTCTCGACTACTTTATGCCATTAACATTGTATTTTTTTTTCTCTCCTGTAGTTTGTGCTTCTCCTCTCTCTCCCTCTCTCTGTCCTCATTCTGTAGGTGTCTCTGTTTCTTGAGCAGTGGTATCCAGATTTACCACTCATTACTATTTACCACTGTTATCTATAATTATTAATACCCCCCCTTCTTTAAACCCAACCACTTGAGACAGATGGCCACCCACCCTGAGCCTGGTTCTGTTGGGGGTTTCTTCCTGTTAAAAGGCAGTATTTCCTGCCCCCCATTGCCAAGTGCTGTTCTTTTTCTCTGTAATAAAGTAAGGTCTTGACCTTACCCTGTAAAGTGCCTTGAGATCATGTATATTATGATTTGGCGCTATACAAAAAAATTGAATTCACTGAATGTTAAAACATTAATATGCTTTAGCAGAACAACAGTGTGTCTTTCCTGACTGACTTCGTCTTCCCTCATCTTCAGTTTGTAACAATCAGCTTAAGTTTAAGCCTAGTTACTAACTGAATTTGAATGTCGCTGTGCCTTTTTAAAAATTTTTTTCGTTAAAACCTGCTTAATGGTTAGTTTGTAAATGCCTTTAAACCCTCTCAACCATAAAAGCATACTGGAGGGAAACCTTAATAAAACCTTAATTTATTATGGACACAAGACAAACAACCAAAAATAAATTCACACAGCAGGAGTTGAGAGCCCTGGGCCTGTGCCATAAGAAAGCAACTCATTAAACCCCATTGATGGTCCCATATTGTCCAAAACAGTCCATTGTCCATCTCCCGTTCAATAAATCCAAAAACAAAAATGGAATTTAATTTAAAGCCTTTTCTACACAAAAGGGATGAATGCCTTTTCCCCAACTCAGTTGTAAATGGTCAAAATTTTCAGAGCTCCACTGTCTACCTCCAGAAGCATTTTTTCTCCCTGTCTTCCCCACCCACCAAAATCTTTCACAATGCCTTTGTTCTCCAAGCTCCACCCCCTTCACCTGGGAGCTATAGGATACCACTTGTGGCCTGGAACAGGAAGTTAGCTTTGGCCTACTCAGTAAAAGCATATATGAGAGGACCAGATTAAAATTTAGAGTTTAACCTTGCAAGGGTTTCTCTAATATTAAACTATTTACTTTATATATCACTTTCCTGTCCCCTAATATTTGTGGCTGGGTCAAGTTACCATTTCTCCACACAGATAATCTTGCTTTGGCGCTTCTCTTTTCCTGCTCTGTCCAGTTCCCTCCGCTCCAGATACGCCAAAGAGAACTTCATGTCTCATCTTGTGACAATTTATCCTCGATGTTCGTGATATAGTAATTTACTACATCGCATGTTGAACAAGCTGCGATACATCGAGTATATTTGATATATGGCCCCCCCCACCCCATGTGTTTTCAGCAGTGACGGTTTAGGTAGCATGATAATGTTTAGCTAACTTACTTTTGAGTTTCATCACTGCTCCACCAAAGCACAATCATTTGCTCACCATCCTTTGTTTCACAGTGTGGGAGGTGGAGCTCAGAGACAGCATCCTCAGGACACTGGATGCTGAACAGCATACCTGCAGCCATGCTACCAGCTGATTGGAGGAGACTCTCATCCCATTGGACAGTCCTGTAGAGCAGCTCCGCCTCCTGAGCCATAACAAACACCAGTCCGGTTGAATTACACTGGAACCCACCTGGACCAGGACACCTGAACCTGTAGGAGACAGAAAGCTGAATAACCACAACAGACCTGAGAGGAAAATGTAACATTGTTCATCAGAGTCCACTTCATGAGCCCTGACAGACTGGAGGACAAAGGAGACAAACAAAGATCTGCAAAGACAAAATACAAAGGCGACGGAGCTGTAGAGGCGACTACAGCTGACTGACAGCTGATCTAGCTATGATACAGCTATGGCTGCAGATGATGGTTCAGACCGTAACACACTGGGCCCTGAAGGAGAGAGAGGGGGACAAGAGCCATCCACGAGACCACCAAACAGTCAGAAAGCACATCAGGAGATTTCTGTGGCTCAGGAGAGGAAAGCTGTGCAGGAAGGAGGAGGCACTTTGATTAGAACAGTATGAAGTGATTTTATTACATCATTACCTGTATGAGACTCATGCAGATTCAGTTTGCACTTCAGGCGTGAAGCTTGATGGAGCCTGTGATTCAGAAAGAAACAACATCAGCTGTTTCACTACAAATAACCAAGTTGCTTTGACTGAAGCAAACACATGTTCTTACACAATCTTCACTGAACTGAAGCACAGTGTACAGGTCAGAGAGAACATGAAGTCTGAGTGGACTGGCAGTGTGACACATGTAGAAGCTGCCACTGTCATTTTTTACATATCACACGCCACAGTGTTTGAAGCAGCAGATTGTGCATATTGAGTCTGTGGAGAAAGGCTACTGACGATTATGACATGAAAGCAGAAAATAATGAACTGAAAACATCTGAAAGGGTAGAAAAGACATCAAGTAGCTGACTTCAACGAACATAGTTCAGTCATTTATCAAAGTATAAATCTGTCTCTCCGTATCTACTGAAGAATATCTGAGAATGTTTCTTGCTCCAACTACAAAGCCATTCATGGTCAGGCACCATCGTACCTTGGAGAGCTTATAGTTCCCTATTTTCCCAATAGGACACTTCGCTCTCTAAATGCAGGTCAACTTGTGGTTCCCAGAGTTTGTAAGAGTAGAATGGGGGGCAGAGCCTTCAGCTATCAGGCTCCTCTCCTGTGGAACCAGCTCCCAGTGTGGGTTCGGGAGGCAGACACCCTCTCTACCTTTAAGATCAGGCTTAAAACTGTCCTGTTTAGTAAAGCTTATAGTTAGGGCTGGCTCAGGTATGTCCTGAACCATCCCTTAGTTATGCTGTTATAGAGCTAGACTGCTGGGGGATTCCCATGATTCACTGGGTGCTCTCTCTCTCTCTCTCTCTCTCTCTCTCTCTCTCTCTCTCTCTCTCTCTCTCTCTCTCTCTGACTTCATGCCATTAACTTTGTATTTTTTCTCTCCTGTAGTTTGTGCTTCTCCTCTCTCTCCCTCTCTCTGTCCTCATTCTGCAGGTCTCTCTGCCTCTGGAGCAGCAGGATCCAGATCCACCACTACTCATCATTACTATTAACCACTGTTACCTGTCATTATTATTGATAACACCATTACCTACACAGCTGTTCCTGGTCTCTCTCTCTCTCTCTTCTCCTCTCTCCTCCCCCCTCCCCCCCTTTTTTCTCCTCCTAAACCCAACCGGTCGAGGCAGACAGCCCCCCACCCTGAGCCCGGTTCTGTTGGAGGTTTCTTCCTGTTAAAAGGGAGTTTTTCCTCCCCCCTGTCGCCAAGTGCTTGCTCTTTGTGGGAACTGTTGGGTTTTTCTCTGTAACAAAGTAAGGTCTTGACCTTATGCTGTAAAGTGCCTTGAGATAATGTATATTATGATTTGGCGCTATACAAATAAAATTGAATTGAATTGAATTGAGGTTACACGTCACAAACTGGCTCAGAAGTATGACGAGATCCACAAATTGCACTCCACTAAAAATTTACACAACAGCTGTTTGAGTTTTCTGAGCCAAAGAGACACTTTACATGTTTCTCTTTCTCCACCTAAATCCTCTGAAGTTTAAAAAGATTTGATATAAGGCTGCAACTGTGTTTATAGATTCTCAGATCTCAGATGGCTACCAGAGGTCACAGACTTTCTAATCAAACTGCCTGTTTTGAAGTAATTACACATATAAGACTATATGACTCCAAAACTGGGAGTGAAACTGTGTTGAAAAAATTACAAATAGATACACACAGAACTCCTTTGGGTATGTAGTTAAAAGCCTGATAACGTACAACACAACTGTCTAGTGCCATAGTGAAACCAGATCTAAACTACTAAGGGGTGAAGAAGTTCCCAGCTACAGGAGATATTTGTTGAATCCTGAATATAACATATGACTTATGTATGTTGAGCCCTTAAATCTGTCTGGAACATCAGGATACAATGGTTTTTCTCTCACCCTCATCAGCTTTGTGCTCGTGTTTGGGTCCAGTTTGACATCAGAGTCAGCTGATTGGAGGAAAAGAGACACAGACCAGACACCAGAAATCAGCATTTCCTGTTCCTCTCTTCATCAGATCTGAGTCAGAGATGCAGTCAGAGAATTGGAGCAGGTCAAAGTCTACTGTCATCACTTTCCTCTCAGATGCTCCTGCTTCTCTATTGACTGTGTATCGACCTGAGTGGGCATTGAGATGAACTGACACAAGGATTCAGTCTGGCTTATTACCAGCCTTGACAGCACAGCTGATATTGTTTTCACTTTGAGAGTCTTTGTGTGTGTGTATGTAGTAGTAACTACTCACTACTCATATCATAATGTAGTACTGATGCAGTAATAACTGCTGAGTACTCATGGGTCTGAATGTCCTCATACTGACACACGTTGCAGCTGCTGTGATGGTCTCTAGTTTAATGCTTGTGGACCTACAGAGACACTTTGGCCTTAAACCTATTTTCTATGTAAACAACACAGATGTTCCCTCTAACACACAGGCCACTGTTCAACTAGAATTACCCACTTGTGTTTGTATGACTCTGCTAACCAACCAAGTTACAGGAAACATGGTCACAGTCTACTTCCTGAAATACAGTGTAGAATAATGACCACAAGTGTTTTTACAGAACATTATGAACTCATAGTGAAGTTGACTTTTGACCTTTTGGATACAAAATGTCATCACTTCATTTTATCCTCATGAACTTTTTAATTAGAGTTTCTTTCATAATTAGTGCAGAAGTCATAAAATTCCCTCAAGGTGGTCTTGAGATACAACATTCAAGAAGCTAAAAACATGTATTATGAGGTCAATGTGACCTTTGACCACCACATTCAAATCAGCTAATCTTTGAGTACTAATGAATGTTTGTACTTAAGTGTTTCTAAGATATCGTGTTCACAAGAACGGACGGACAACCTGAAAACATCATGTCTCTGGTTCTGACTGTCACTGGTGAGGAGGCATAACCGTCACAATCCTGTTGATCCGCATGATGTGTCAACAGCTTTTCTAACCTTTATTTAATGAAGATGGATCCTCTGAGCACAGATCTTCTTCCGCAGCAGGTTGCCCGCTCATTCAGAACATTTAAAAAGCATGAAAATCAATTGATTAAAAGTCACGTGTTGTTTTTTGTTTAAACACAACTTTACAGACAACATGAAAAAATATCAGCTTCATTCTGACCACAGCTGCATGAGCATGACTTTCTTCCACTTTTGGCTGAATGTGTTTTTTGAAGGGAGCTGCTGATCCTACAGTTCTGCTCTCTGCCTCCATAAAGACCCAACAGCTCTCTGACACGTTTCATTTTCATTTCAGACAGAAGCCCATAATAAATTCTGAGTCTCACATTTACTCAGCTGTAGTGAGTGAAATGATGAACATAAACATCTTTACATTAGAAAAGCAGATTTGAAATCAAATGTCAAGCTTTTTAAAGCCTAAACATTTCCCACCATGCCAAGAATAACATCATCACTGATGGAGTACCAGGAGAAAGGAGTGAGTCATGGCAAGTCACAGAATCTGAAGTCAAACAACTGAAGCTGAATATGCATATCAGTGTGCTCAAGTGTAAAGAGTAAGCTGACAGGCCACGGTCCTCTGCCCTGAAGAGAGGGAGAAACTTAAAGGCAGCAGGATGTTCACTGATGATGATGTTACAGGCAGTGAGAGACAAACAAATGGAGCTGTGACCTGAACAAGTAACAGAGGTGGTGGTGGAACCAGAATCAAGTGATGACTTATCTAGAATCGGAGAAGAAGAGTGTCCACTGCTGTTGCTCTCAGCTTTGCAATACAGCAGGTAGCTTGCGAGGGTCTCAACAGGATTTAGGGGTGATTAGGCCATGAAGAAGAAGATAGGTGTTGGCTGACTGAATTGATTGGTTTTAGTCTGCTTAAGTACAATACTAGGGTATCTTTAGAGAGCTGGGACACGTCTGAAGTGCAGGCATGTTGAGAACAAGTTTACAGTGAGGATGGTGTTGAGGATTTCTGGCTGGCTCTTGGTGAAGGAGTTCTTTGAGGAGTGGTATTATCTGAGGGTGGTTTGAGGCCAGGCATGGTTTACCAGTTATGAGTTTGGTGAAGAAATGGATGAACTTTAATGGTATGTGTTTAGATTGCCATCTAAGGCCAAAGGTAATGAAACATGTTGGAGTGATGAGATTGAACAACGGAAGGTTATATTATGCTGGAACGTAATGGAAACCTTTTCAAACTGTCCAGTATGAATAAAGGGTAGAGGGAGTTAGACTGTTGATGACATGGTTCAGGGAGTCATAGATCAGGTGCTGATGCAGGATTTACATGTTGAACATCAGTGCTGAATATGGGGAAACTGGAGTAGGCAAGGCACTGCATGCGGAGCCAGGCTTCTAAACTTCTGAGATGAGAATCAAGAAAGAAAGTCAGTGCTGGAGTTGGAGTGACTGGAAATGTGAGCTGCATGAAGGATATATTGGTGTGACCGAGTGTGAGGTTAGGTGGCACACGAATGGCATGATGGATGGGGAGTTGGTGCAACCTTTGTCAACTATGTCTACTACTGCAAATTGCCTGAGTATATGAGAATGGATTTACAGGACCATTCATGGCCCCATGGAATGGCAGTGGCTATTACAGGGAAGATGTAAGAGAGGGCGGAGAAAGAATTCACATTCTTTTGCCAGCTCCAGGGGCCATTCTTCTGCAAACTATCTCTCATTATAAAACCCTCCCAAACCAGTGGAAGGAGCAGCATTAGTGTACAGATGAATGTCATGAGGATGAGTCGGCTGGTCATCATGGAAAAAAGAAAATCCCATTCTAGCAAGAAGATTGAGCCGTAAACAAAGTTCAGCACGGCTTGAATTGTCTGAAGAGATGGAAGCCAAGAGAGAGGGGGTGAAAGAAGTGATGGGTAGCAGGTAAGAAGTAAAGGCACATGCTTGTGGAATGAAGCATAGGGTAAAGTGTAAAGTTGAGGTAGCCTATGAAGGAGAGAAGTCAGCATTTGATGCTGCATTGAGTAAGGAGGAAATTAGAGATCAGAATCCTGATTTGTTTGAGCTTTCGACCAGGAGTGAAGCCTGAAACAGGTTTGCATAGCGGGTGATTCCTCAAGGGGCATGGATGGGTCCCCTGATTCTCTGCTGACAGTTCAGAGAACACCAAAGTTGGTGTGACCAGGTTGGAAGTGGGTGACTATGGGGTAAGGGAAATTATAAGGAAGTCGTTCAGGAGATGGACAAGGAACGGATGTTATGTTTGTTAAGCAGTGCGGTCACGCAGGACAAGCCTGGCCACCTCTGCAGAAGGAGCAGATGTGGAGAAAGCGGAAATTTCTATCTGGTGTCATTGAGGTCAACACCATAAGTTATGGGGAAGATGATGGGAGAGGTGGATGATGTTGGTTTAGGAGGTAAAGGTGCCGTTGGGGCTGCTTATGCCAAGCTGGGGTAAACAAGCTCTTGTGTAGTTTAGTAGTGTCTCAGTTTGGGTGGGAATTAAGCATGAAGAGACTGGGTGAGAGGGACATCCGCATGAGGAGTAAATAAGAGCTATATGGGGAACTAAAATGTAACAGTAGAGCTCTGTGTTGAGTGTGATATCTATGTAATTACTATTGTTATTGTTTACAGATATTTTTAGGGACTTGGAAGGATGGGAGGCTAAAGAGGTAGCATGATGCAGGGGAGGATTTGCTGTGGACGAAGTGAAGTTGGTGACCACCGGAATGTGTTGCGAGGAAAGACTGGGGTAGAAAGTGAAAGGAACCTGCTGCTTCAGTGGTGTGGAGAAAAGTTTGGAGCTGGCATTCCGATGCTGATGGCTCCTGCTGATACTACCAGCAGGGGCTGTTGGTGCTCAGAGGCAGAGGATTCTGGCATCCTGGTGCCAGGAGCTCTAGCTACTGTGAACTGCTGTGGTTTGAGGAAGGAAGCAGTGGGTATGCTGGTATATCAGTGCCACAAAGTACAGCTACTGTGAGCTGCTGTGGTTTGAGGAAGGAAGCAGCAGGGTCACTGGCATCACGGTGCCATGAGCTCCAGTTACTGTGAGCCGCTGTGGTTCGAGGAAGAAGATGGCAGGGTCAGAAGCTAACTGCTGCATTTGGAGAGGTCTGGCTGCAGTGAGCTGCTGCGGTTCAGGGAGGCAGCGGGGTCGCTGGCAACCTGGTGCCACAAGGTCCAGCTACTGTAAACTGCTGTGGTATGAGGATGGATCGAGTGGGGTCACTGGCATCCTGGTGCCATGAGCTACAGCTACTGTGAGCTGCTGTGGTTTGAGAGAGGAGGTGGCAGGGGGCACTGGCATCCCAGTGCCAGAAGCTCTGGGTGCCATAAAATGCTGCAGTTGGAGGCAGGAGGCAGCAGAGGGCACTGCATCCCAGTGCTGGGAGCCCTGGCTACTGCAAGCTGAGGAAAAGGAGAGAGGCAGCACAGGGCTGGCATCCCAGTGGCAGAAGCCGTGGGTACTCTGAGCTGCTTTGGTTGGAGGAAAGAGGTAGCAGAGAGCACTGGTATCCTGGTGTCATGCTCCTTGTTGGAGCATGGAGACGCAGCGGCCGGCTGCGAGTCGTGTGACCGCTGTTGGGATGATGGCAGGGTGCTGAAGTTATCCACTGAGGCGAAAGAGTAGGAGAAGTGCAGTGACTTGGGTGGATTTTACTCGTGTTGCCTCATCCTCTCTTTGCCGAAGAAGGAGGTGAGCCTTCAAACGTGTCCATTAAATTAATCATCTTCCTTTATGTTCATTCCCTTACATATCTTCTTCCATGTTTTAAGGCCACTGATAAACAATAATGTATCAATAGACAACTATTATGATAAATAATAGTATATCAGTGTCTTTGTGAGTTCCTTCTCCCCCCTGCAGTTTTCAGGACCGTCTCATCTCCCAGGTGAAGAAATGCTCTACAATGCTGCTCTAATGCTGTTTTGTCCAGATTGATTTTCAGGGTATTCCAGTCTCCTCTTAGCGTCTCTCAGATCTTCTGTCAGTGTTTTAAAACCTCCACTGAAATGGTTTCCCCCTACCTCTGTGCCGGCCTCTGCGTTTCAGCCATGCGCTGTAGTTCATGTCTCGGTTGTCCCGTCTCCTTCTTTAGATCAGACAGCTACTGTTTTCTTTAATTCCTAAAGTTCTTTTAACTTCCCTTGAAAATCTTTGTGATTTCTCTCAACATGTCATCGATGTAGGATTCCTCCATGTTGTCTCTTTACTTCAGATGCTCTTGTTTGTGCTTTTACAGTTGCCTCTGTGACTGAAACCAGAACCAAGATTCATTCCTGATCTGAATGAAAGTGGAGTCTCCTTCACCATATCTGGATCAGAAAGTAGTTTGAATAGTTTTAGGTGGAGTTAGGAAGTTTTGGGAGGAGATGACCACTTCTACTGCCTCTACTTCTCTCCCTCACGAACAGAAATAAAACCCTATGTCTCTCCTGCAATTTGGATATTACACTCAGCCATATTGATTTTGATTAGATTTCGATTAATTGTGCAGCTCTACTTTAATGTGAATGCAGTATTTTGTCTACGTTGGGATCCCGTCTGAACGGTGACTGTTTTTCCAGAGAGCTGATTGGCTGCTCATAAAGTCTGATGTGATGCCTTAAATTTATCCTGCTTCAGAGCAGGTTAGCTGTGCAGCATAGATTATTATACTGATCAGCCTGTTACCATGGTGATCTGACACACCACAAAGTGAGCCAGTGTCTGACTGAAAAACCAGTTAACCCCAAACTAAGGTGAGTGACATTCATCTGGCTTCATGAGACAGACTGTTATTATTCCTGATATATTCCTGATTATTGATATCTGATTGGCTAACTGTTCTCTCTGTGTCTCTCTGTCCAATCCTGAAGCCTGTCACTGATCTATGTGGAGGTTTACAGGAAACACTCGACCTTTGCTCTCATACTAACTGTGTTTAGTACAATATTGCTGAGAGCAGCATGGACTGGCTCCACCCCTCTACTGACCTCAGAGTCTCCAGTCTAGAGTTTGGACTCTGCAGAAAACCACACAGACCCTTCACTCCTGGATCCTGCAGGTCCTGATTTCCACTCAGGTCCAGTATTCTCAGATGGGAGGGGTTGGACTTCAGAGCTGAGACCAGAGAAGAACAGCTGATCTCTGACAAACTGCAGCCCCACAACCTGAATAAAGAATCAAAGATGTGAGTTTTTGAGACAAAGCTGCTGCTTGAAAGCGTTCAGTGTTTCATCGTCTGTTCAGAGCTCAAGAAGGTTTAGAAAATAGAAGTTTAGAAAATGAAACTCAAACACCTGAACCAACAGGAAGCAGCTTCAAACAGTCAAATACAAACAGTGACAACAGCTCTCATTAATATTCATGACAACATGCTGCTGCTTCAATAAAGACGTAGTGACCCCACCTCTTCAACTCTGCCAGCTCCACCTGTGGCTCCATCTATACAAACTCATGTTTATTAGAGATTCTGCTAAAGATCCTTAAGTTCTCAAACACAACAAACATGTCAGGCTGAACTCTGGAGACATGAGAACAAATGTATAGAAACACATGTTAAATTCACTGGTTGATGGAACCACAGAGACACAGACACCTGGTGACTGAGGTCAAACATTTAATACAGTCAAACCCACAGTATTGTCCGTACAAACATCACAGACCCTTATAGAAGTGTTGGGACCATCAGTTATTGATTATAGATGAGTTATTGTCTGACATGGCATGTGTTTCTGTTGTTCTTTGAAAATGTCATGAGGTGAAAGTTGAAGAGAAACAGTCACTGGACTAAAACCAGAGAAGAAGAAAACAGACTTTACCATGAAGATCCTCAGTGTGGATCAGTATAATATCAGCCTCATGTCTGCAGCTCAGTGTCAACACAACTTTCACATCACATTCATCTCAGCACAGAAAGAAAACATGGAGTCTGACCTCAGAGTCTCCAGTCTACAGTCTGGACTCTGCAGAAAACCACACAGACCCTTCACTGCTGGATCCTGCAGGTTGTTGAAGCTCAAGTTCAGTTCTCTCAGATGGGAGGGGTTGGACTTCAGAGCTGAGCCCAGAGAAGAACAGCAGCCCCACAACCTGAATAAAGAATAAAAGATGTAGATAAAATGACTGATAAGATCAGATTTGTCCTGATCAATGATCTTTGTCTAAAATGAGTACAGTGACTTTGTCCTTCTGTTATTGTGGATCATCATCATGTCAGCCTTCTACACACATCATCCAAATGTTAGCACAACATTAATACACCTGTTGATGTCAACACAGGTTGATCAGCTACTGCTGACCTCAGAACAGTCTGTATCAGACTGTGTCTCTGTTTAGTGTGTTCCCTCTCTGACACAGCAGACATCAGCAAAGAAATAAAGATGTGAACAAACAGTGATGTCTCAGTAACACTGTTAACAACAAATATTGTGGACCAGCTTCAACGTTTCAAAGTCAGCTGTAAAATGTCATATTTACAGGAGCAAGGAAAGTCCTCTGTTGAAATATTGATTTACCATTCCACATCTTGAAATAAGAACTTGTGTTATTGTTGATTACTTGAGGAGGACGAGTGCTTGGCCTCAGTTTTGATTCTGTGACCTGCAGCAACAACCAGTTCACTTTCAGCTAATGTTCACAGCCTCCTGCTGCCAAACATCTGTAAAGGTTGTTCATAGCTGCTTCCTGAGTCCTTCACCCTCACCAACAAATCAAATCCATCTTGTCTCCTTCTGCCTCCAGTGAGTTCACCTCTGAGCTCTGACTCTCAGTGGCTGCTGGGAGACACCTCAGCACCTGCTGATGTCTCCAGGTGTGTGGGCCTGGAGACAGGCTTGTTTTAGCCCCTGATAGAAGGAGCCACATGAAGCTCCACCTGAACATAGAGGACATGTTGGCTCCTCACCTGTTTATTCACTATGATGTTGGGGAGGTGGGAGCTGCTCATAAATTGCTCCCAGCATCAATCTAATCCTTCCTGCCTCCATGTCCCAGCTGAGTTTCCTCTTGTCTCCACTTTCCCGCCTCAGCCACTGGCCCTGCTTTGATCTGGTTTGTGTTGCAGTCTGAAGGTCTGTGGCTTCCCATGATGCTGCAGTGCTGACATCAACACACAACAACAGCTGCAATATTTGTTGGTTGCAGAGAGCTGCAGCTTTGCTGGTGTTCAGATCAGCAGCAGCAGCAGAAGATCTGTGAGACTGTTGCAGTTTGATTCTCATCAACTTTCTGATTTTAACATCAAACTCTGTCAATTCTCTGCTGCTCTGAATCACAAACACTGTGACTGCTCTCATCCAGGGGCCGAGTGGGACCCTTCATTTTACCTGGAGATCACCAGTCCCAGCTGTTAATAACACACAAAGACAAACAGCAGCTAACACAAGCACAGGGCTGCTGCCCAACAACTAGCAGCTAGCTATACTAGCCACATTTACTATGAGCTGAGCTAGCAGCTAGCTACAACGCCCCTGCTTAGCATTTCAGCTGCCGGCTCTTTACTGGATGTTGAATCTCTCTGTGATTGTGGAACATTTCTCTGCTTCCTCCTCCAGTATTTGTTCTTCTTCATTCTTCTCTGCTCCACCTTTCTCCTTCTCTTTCTGCTGCTGCTTCAAACCAATGTGAACAGTGAACACACACGTTCCCTGATAACACCAACACGTCTCTGATGACTCTGTACCAGCCCCACTTCACAGCTCTTATTGGTCAGCAGCTGACCAATCACAGTTCAATGCACACTGCAGTTGTACCACCTGAGGAGGGGCCGCTCATTTACCCCTAGTGCAAATATAGACTTGGTAGTGTCTGACGTGCTGGGAGAGACAAGAGGCTGCGAGGCTCAGTTCAGGCTGCAGGATGGTGCAGCGAGGTAGACCACTCTTATATAACACAATATTGTTAGTCTACAGAATAATCAGCCCGGCCGTGGCCCCCAAACGGTCCCCCAGGGATTCTCCTGACCCTCCCCATCACCACTCTGCTCCTGGTCTCATCTTCCTTCTTTCTCTTCACTGGCTGATTTTTTAAATCCTCACACAGAAATCCTGAAAATGAACCAACCAATGAAAAACTGAATATAAAACTACAACAGCTCCAGTCAGTGAACTGACCCCAGAGTCTCCAGTCTACAGTTTGCACACAGCTGCTTAACTCCTGAATCTTCCAGGTCATTGAAACTCAGGTCCAGGTGTCTCAGATGGGAGGGGTTGGACTTCAGAGCTGAGGACACAACTTCACAGTGAGTCTCTGAGAGTCCACATTCAGCAAGTCTGTGCTGAGAGAAAATATAAAACGTGTTAGAATAGTTAAAAGTTAAAAGTTGAAATGCATCTGATGAGAAAAGATGCAGGAGATGAAGGAGGGAAAATTATGTTACATTTCTGCTTCCATCATATGTTTGATCCAGAGTCAGAATCTTGTTCAGAATTTTTTTTTTTTATTCTCGTCTGTTTTTAAATTTACTCCAGATTAGAGTTGCTGCTGTAGTCGGTGTTACTGGTGTTACACATAACTTACCCACCATCCTCTTTCATGTTCATAGACATAAAACACATCTGGCTCATTGTGGCATATCAGTGGCAGCAGCCACGTTGATCCATGAACAAACTTTCATTAGTAAAACATTAGTGATCAACACTTAGTGGACTCCACAGTTATAACCTGGAAGTGTCTGCTCCATGCAGCAGCTGAGCAGAGTCCAATCACAGAGCAGCAGAGTCTGATCACTTCATCAGTGTAGAGTTGAGCCACAAGACCATGGAGGAGGGTTTGGTGTTGAGCTTCACTGCTGCATGTTGAGTCAGACATATAATGACCCTCACCCACTCAGGTCTGGTGGGTGATTGTCGTGATTGGTCAGTGACCCAGTCCCCGCACACGCTCTCATACGCACACAGAATGACAGACACACAGAGAGGGAGTTTGATCACAACCCACTGCTGACTCAGCAGTTGAAATAGCCCCTGGCGAATGTGAATGACAGGTGTAGCCTGTGTGTTCACGACAAGATCTTGTCCAAAAAAAGTTTGGTGACCTTTTTTGAATGCCCCACTGCCAAGCAGCCCTGGCCACTAAGGCGATGCTATCGGCTAGCCTACATCATATTAAGAAAACACCCTGCACGTAAATGTTGCATTGGCCCACTAATGATTTTAACTCGACGAGATACATTCTAGCTGGAGAGAAATGCATTTTAACTGAAGAGACGTAGGTTTTACCAGAGGAGATACATTCCAGCAGGAATACAATTCTGAAGAAGACAGAAGTTGGACATTGCAGACCTGAGCTGTTGCAGACGAGGTAAACTGCAGCTGTTTTAATCCGTACTGTCGGTCTCTGAGGGAGAGTTTAGGGGAATGACCGGCAAAGCTGTGTATGTTATTACTTCAAAACAACAAATGTTTGATTGCATGACGTGTATCAAAGGTTTATACCTTAAGTTCACTATCACCTCGCATGCGTTTTACAGACAGGAGCATCACGAATTATATACGAGAATACTGCGAGGAGATGGACGCCCCCTCCACCCAACAACACAGAACATTAACAAATAAATGAGGCATCTAACAATAATTACAAATAAACAAAACAACTGTTTTTATGAACTTAACAGTAACAACTGAAACATCTACATTTTGGTGCTCACAGCATTTACAACACCTCCAGAAAAAAAAAAACACAACTGACCTTTGAGTTTTTCAAAGTAAAACCAAGAATAATGAGAATAAATGAAAACTGTGTTTATCTGGATTTGACTCAACTACTAATCTAATCTACTGATTGATAATTATATTGATCATGTCTGGACTCACCGAGCTTTTCTGCAGTTCCTCACAGCTGGGATCAGTCTCTGTCATCCCTCCACTGATGTGTTGTACTTCTTCAGATCCAACTCATCCAGAACCTCCTCTGACAGCTGCAGCATGTAGGCCAGAGCTGAGCAGTGGATCTCAGAGAGTTTCTTCTCTGATCTGGTCTCTGACTTCAGGAACTCTTGGATCTCCTGATGAACTGAGTGGTCCTTCATCTCCATCAGACAGTGGAAGATGTTGATGCTTCTGTCAGGAGAGATTTTACCACTATTCATCTTCTTCAGGTTCTTGATGGCTCTCTGGATGGTTTCTGGACTGTTCTCTGTCTGACCCAGCAGACCTCCTAAGAGTCTCTGGTTGGACTCCAGAGAGAGGCCATGAAGGAAGCGAACAAACAGGTCCAGGTGACCATTTTTACTTCTGAGGGATTTCTCCATTGCTGCCCTCAGGAAGTCATCCAGGAATAAGTCATTGAAATCATCAGGACATTGGCCATCATCATCCTCTGGGGAAAACAAGTCACTGTCATCACTGTACCTATTGTAATAATGCCAGTCTTCTCCCAGGAAGTCATCCAGAGGTAGATGATCATTTCCAAACATCCCAGAAATGTTCTTAAAAAAGAGGTTGAGTCCCTGTGTTTGTAGTCTGGTCCCAGGAAGTTCTTCAGGACCTCTGTGTTCCTGTTGGTGTAACAGTGGAACATGTAGACTGCAGCCAGAAACTCCTGAATGCTCAGATGAACAAAGCAGTAGACTGTTTTCTGGAAGATCACACTCTCTCTTTTGAAGATCTCAGTAAAGAGTCCTGAGTACACCGAGGCCTCTGTGACATCCAGACCACACTGCTCCAGGTCTTCTTGGTAGAACATGATGTTTCCTTTCTCCAGATGTTCAAACGCCAGCCTCCCCAGCTTCAGAAGAACTTCCCTGTCAGCCTCCATCAGCTCCTGTGGACTCGTCTCATGTCCCTCATCATACTTGAGCTTCTTCCTCTTTGTCTGAACCAGCAGGAAGTGTGAGAACAGGTCAGTCAGGGTCTGGGGCAGCTCTCCTCTCTGCTCTGTAGTCAACATGTGCTCCAGAACTGTAGCAGTGATCCAGCAGAAGACTGGGACTTGACACATGATGTGGAGGCTCCTGGACTTCTTGATGTGTGAGATGATTCTGTTGGACAGTTCTTCATCACTGGATCTCCTCCTGAAGTACTCCTCCTTCTGGGCGTCAGTGAAGCCTCGTACCTCTGTTACCCTGTCAACACATGTAGGAGGGATCTGATTGGCTGCTGCAGGTCTGGAAGTGATCCAGACCAGAGCCGAGGGAAGCAGGTTCCCCTGGATGAGGTTTGTCAGCAGCAGGTTGACTGATGACGTCTGTGTGACATCAGACACAACCTCCCTGTTGTTGAAATCCAGCGAAAGTCTGCTTTCATCCAGGCCGTCCAAGATGAACACAACTTTACAGACAGCGAGCTGCTCTGCTGTGACCTTCTGTAATGTTGGATGGAAAACATGGAGCAGCCTGAGAAGACTGTACTGCTGCTCTCTGATCAGGTTCAGCTCCCTGAACGAAAGCAGAACCAGCAGACTGACATCTTGGTTCTCCAAGCCCTCTGCCCAGTCCAGACTGAACTTCTGCACTGAGAAGGTTTTTCCAACTCCAGCGACGCCGTTGGTCAGAACCACTCTGATGTGTCTCTGTTGGTCAGGTAATGCTTTAAAGATGTTGTGGCACTTGATTGGAGCGTCATGGAGGGTCTTCTTCTTGGAATCTGTCTCCAGCTGCCTCACCTCATGTTGGGTATTAACCTCTTCACTCTGTCCCTCTGTGTTGTAGAGCTCAGTGTAGATCCTGTTGAGGAGGGTTCCACTTCCTGTTCCATCAGTTCCTTCAGTCACACGTTCACATCTGCTCCTCAGACTGATCTTATGTTGATCTAAAACCTCCTGCAGACCACTATCCTCTCCTTTCCATTTGTTTTTTCCCCATTCCTCCTCCTTTTTAAATGGCGCCGCAGATGGCTGCCTCGGTGTTTTGGTGCGCTTTGCACCATTCACTAGAACAAATTCCTTGTACGTGAAAACATACTTGGCAATAAACCTGATTCTGATTCTGATTCTGATTCTGACAATGTCAGACTGAAGACAGAGAATCTGAGAATCTGGTGATTATTTTAATCAGCTACAGAAAAACTAAAGAGCAGCAAAGAAAGGCTTTACAATGTTGTGGTTTTTCGAATCATCTGAAATGTCAGTGCTGTGTGATAGAACAACTGACACTGGAGAAAACAACAGGTTCTGGTTTCAGAAATGAAGACATCAGCAGACAGATCTTCATTCTCACATTGTACAGTGCTGCTCTGACTGGCTGTCTGCAGTCCAGGTCTGGTTCTGGGTCTTTGTCCACACTGGGGACAGGAGGGGTCTCCTGAAGACCCAGACTGGTCCCAGTATGAGGTGAAGCACTGTCTGCAGAACCAGTGTCCACAGCTGGTAGAGACTGGATCCTTCAGGACGTCCTGACACAGAGCACAGCAGGACAGCTGCTCCTCCACAGAGACACCACTCCTCTTCCTCCCTCTGTGAAGACATTTCTTCATCACTAACATGTCACAGTCACAGCTCTGAATCACTGTTCTGAATGGCTGCCCACCTCAAGAGGGCAGGATTTTAATAACAGAGCCAGCCTGAGGGCAGACACCAGAAGAGAAGAGAGAAAGAAAGTAGTGGAAGATGAGAGGAGAGTGCTGAGCTGAATGAAAACCTGGTCCTGAAGTGGTCTGTTTCTGTCTGTGTTTATTTGTGAACCTATATGAACTAAAGCAAAAGCTGAGCTAAGGTCTCAACTGGTGACACGTGAAAAACTGCTTGTCCCATGTGATGACACTGGATTTATTTCCTGATTACTCATAGTGATGGGTTCTTGTAAAGGTCTCCTCTGTTCTCCCAGGCTCTCAAACTGTTACTGAGTCATTTAGTCCACTTATTTATCAGATTAATTCACATGTGGATGATGTTGAGGCTGTGTGGTCCCTATATAGAGCTGCATTTCCTCCTCCTTGAGGTCAAATTAAATTTTGATGACAAATGAAGACAAACAGTCTGTTAATATCAGTCTATTCAATTATTATTAGTCTCATGTTGTTGTAGATGAGACTACAACACTACTACAAATATATTTTTAGAAAAAATATATAAAAATGATTAAGAAGATGTGACTCTTTCATGTGTTTGATCTGAGTCCTATCAGCTCTTTGTCATGTTGCTCTTTAACTAATGAACTGATCAAATGACTGATCTTGTTCAGTCTAATAAAGCAGTGTTGGAGCTATAATCCAGTGGGAGGAGACTGAACCTGACAACAGAAGCTTTCAGCAGCTCTACCTGAGCTCTGAATAAATGTTGTGTTGACTCTTCTGGTTCACTATGTGTAGAAGATCAGACAGTCAGAGACAACAGTAAACGTTGGTCTCTCTGTTTAAATTCATCATTGTGCTCTTTCAACTATCTGGTTCTCATCAACATGTTTACTGACTTTTCAAAATAAAAATGTCTGTGTATCTGCTGCTTTAATTTATTTTACAGTGACTTCAGCTTAAAGGCTCATGAATCATTAAAGTGTCACCTCCAACATGGAGACACTGTTTCTTCTCTGTCCTTCTGCTCACTGACAGCTCTACAGACAGGTGGAGCACACACAGGTGTTGATATGAAATCAGCTGATTGTGGCTGTGTCTGAATCCATCTATGGAAACTTTGGAGGAGGCGATCAGGCTTGTGTTTACACTAACAGGTCGATGAAACAGTAACATGAGAATGCTGTGCTTCATATATCTGATTAACTGTGTGTGTGTGTGTGTGTGTGTGTGTGTGAACACACTAAACACTGTTACAGAGACAGTTTGGAAGTTCACAGGTTTGTAGCAGGTCTCTTACTGTGTGTCTGAGGGTCCAGGTTTAGGACTGTAGTCTGGAGGATCAAGGTCTTTCTTCACAGATCCTGGAGACTCTGCTGTGCCCTCATCTTCCTCCACACAATCACTCATCTTCAGGACAGTCTGAGAGAGAAACCAGTAACACTGACCGTGAGACACACACACAGACACACACACACACAAAAATGAGGACGAACAAGATATTCAAGAGACACACCCACAAATACCAAGGAAACGCACACACACACACACATTAACAGAAGAGACAAAATACAAAGGCACACCGAGTGTGCGAACAGAGTTTCACTGTGACTCCTCTTCCCTCCACAGTCCACAGGAACAAACTCAAAGACTCAGAGACTAATAATAATGTTGTGTTAACACTCACCTGCGTCAGCCTCAGGTTCCCTCCTTCTGCTGAATGAAGTGAGTCTGAACGCATTGAACGCTTTCAGTTCACAATGAATTGTTGTGAAGAGCAGGTCTGGAGGAGGAGCTGCCTCAGGAGGAGCAGGAAGGAGGAGGGGCCTAGACCCATCAGGGGTTATATAAGAGGTTTCATCTCCCTTAATGTCAGTGTTTGCTGCTATCCACAGAAATATTACTATTAGCCCCATCATTTGAATTCTGTAGAGCGTTTGTTGTACTTCTAACAATATTTCATTCATTGCTCCTCCCCTTTGCATTTACAGAAAATCATATGACTGAAGCTTTGGTGGAAAAGTCAAACTAATCTCCTTTCTAACCATTGCTCCTCGATGGGAAATGTCATGAGGTCAAGGAAAGATGTGAAGGAGAGGTAATAAGGACTTAGGAAAAGAATCTGACTGCACTCACTCTAGGATTTTTAAAATAACCTTTATTTATAAAACTTGGATGATAAATCCTCCTTTTAGGGCTGTACACAGATGTTTTGTGGGCTGGTGCCGAAGCAAAATTAAAAAAAAAAAAAGGGGGCAACCCTTTCACAATAATTAGATAAATGATTAATAAATAATAAATTAACTAAAGTTACTTACATATTTATTAATTTCAATAAAGCTGCATGTATGCAGATGTTTAATACTCAGCAGATTTCAACAAATTATCACAAGAACAGGCAACGACACAGAAAACAATGCCACACTGTGCTTTAGGGTATTTTCACAGCGTTTGTTTTTTCGTGGTTGATAAAATAATAATTTAATATCAACAAAATCTTTACACGTAACTGAAAACTGTTCTCTAAAGAAATAACACAATAAACCAACCAATCTACCTTCCAACTACAATGTATGCCTATGTCCAGTTGCAACAACTAGACTCAGTGTTGTGTGCACTAAGCTGAAGGGAGCATTATGCTGCTATTGGCAACTGAGCAAAATTAGTGTTGTGCATGATCATTAAGGGTTAATCTCCCAAGAATACACCAACAGTAGGATTTGATGTTTATGGCTGATGCATTACAACTGTGAGTCTCACCAGACTGTAACTGTGAATGGTCAAACTTCAAGGGCCAAACAGACAGCTGCTTTTTCTGAAGCAAACTTTAAAGGGCTGTTTGTGACTTGGCAACGTTTTAATAATATTTCGGATAAATGGTAGCTCTTCAGTTCATTGAGCTCAGAGCCTTGCCTGAGTTACAGCAAATAAGTAAACATGTGAAAATTTACACTCAGCTTTAATCTCAATGTTTTATCAACTGAAAATCAACAAAATCATGAAGCTGTTCCTGGGTCAGAATCTGAGGTTAGTCATAGATCTATAGGCTTCTGTGTGACCTCTTTTGTCTATATCTATAACCATCTGCCTGATCTTTTGATCTATACCTATGAATGTCTGACTGCTCTTTTTGATTTGTATCTAAACAGTTTTGTCCAGGCTGTTTTATCTGAATTTATAATCTTGTGTCATCTGTTTCATTAGAATAAACTTCAGTCTGATCTCATTAGGTACACCTTGCTAGGGATGGACCCCTTTTGCCTTCAGAACTGCCTAAATTCTTCGTGGCATAGATTCAACAAGGTGCTGGAAACATTCCTCAAAGATTTTGGTCCATATTGATATGATATCGTCACACAGTTGCTGCAGATTTGACGGCTGCACTTCCATGATGTGAATCTCCCGTTCCACCACATCCCAAAGATGCTCTATTGGACTGAGATCTGGTGACTGTGGAGGACATTTGAGTACAATGAACTCATTGTCATGTTCACGAAACCAGTTTGAGATTATTTGAGCTTTGTGACATGGTGCGTTATCCTGCTGGAAGCAGCCATCAGAAGATGGCACACTGTGGTCATAAAGGGATGGACATGGTCAGCAACAATACTCAGGTAGGCTGTGGTGTTTAAACGCTGCTCAGTTGGTACTAAGGGGCCCAAAGTGTGCCAAGAAAATATCCCCCACACCATTACACCACCAGCCTGAACAGTTAATAGGAGGATGGATCCATGCTTTCACGTTGTTGATGCCAAATTCTGACCCTACCATCCGAATGCAGACATGTGAACTGTAGCCTCAGTTTCCTGTTCTTAGCTGACAGGAGTGGCACCCGGTGTGGTCTTCTGCTGCTGTAGCGCATCTGCTTCAAGGTTCGACGTGCTGTGCGTTCAGAGATGCTCTTCTGCAGACCTTGGTTGTAATGAGTGGTTATTCGAGTAACTGTTGCCTTCCTATCAGCTCGAAACAGTCTGGCCATTCTCCTCTGACCTCTGGCATTGTGAAAACTTCTAATTTAAGTTTTCAGACTCCAAAACACAACAGAAGAGAGACAGCATTCAGCAGCAGCCGGGTTTTATTGCCAAATTGACGCACTTCTTTGACAGCCAGTTATGATAAAACCCACCTTACAGATCAAAGGTCCATGCTTTTATAACCTGACCAAAAAAGTATAAGACTAGTCCTTGGCAGTATCCACATATCTTGTTTTCCACCATAACAACGTGGGAGCGACAGTGTGTCTCGGTTCACCCCTTCTCCTAGTGTCATTACTTTCACTCTTCCGGTAAGCAGTTTTCCAGTCACAGCATGTTCTTGGCAGTTATCAGAAATTCACAATAGTATGAACACCACACCCCAGGTCAATACGACCCAGGTCCCTTACATGACCTATACACACTAACAAACATTAGTCTATTATAGTGTATATCAGCTTCCACCAATTTTCCACCACAGAATAAACAAGGCATTTTCTCCCAGAGAACTGCTGCTCACTGGATATTTTCTCTTTTTCAGACCATTCTCTGTAAACTCTAGAGATGGTTGTGCAAGAAAATCCCTCTAGATCAGCGGTTTCTGAAATACTCAGACCAGCCTGTCTGACACCAACAACCGTGCCCCGTTCAAAGTCACTTAAATCACCTTTCTTCCACATTTTGATGCTTGGTTTGAGGTTCAGCAGTTCCTCTTGACCATGTCTACATGCCTAAATGCATTGAGTTGGTGCCATGTGATTAGCTGATTAGATATTTCCGTTAATGAACACTTGAACGGGTGTTCTTAATAAAGTGACTGGTGAGTGTAGTTCTACAAACTTATGTCTGAGGCAGGGTAGGAATTTCATGGCAGCCATGGCCCCTCCCTCTGGCTGTGATGCCCTGAATAAAAAATGTTCACCTTGTGGTCACCATTGCTTCTGAGCCCATGCTACTGTCAAAATCTCAAAGTAGCTTTAAAACCTTGGACTGGTTGTGTGCAAACTATACTGCTAACTTTTAACCTTTAAAGTAACTCTTTAACTCTTTGCTCAGGTCGCCAGCATCACTTCTCTCTCTCGCTCTCTTTCTCTCTCTCTCAATACAATTCAATACAATAATCAATACAATAGAACACAATTTTGTGCATATATTTACATACAATCATTTTCTCCTCAGGGGTTGACATCTGGAGGTTTGGTGTCTTCTTGGTTATTTCTCTGTAGTGGAGGTCTCTCACTGGAGAGAACTTCTCACAGTGGAGAGGAAGAGGAAGTGCGTCTTTGTTGAGCAGTGACCACACACACACTCCTCTCTGGGCACCCAAGTCTGTCTGTATCTTCCTGTCCCTGTTGCTAGTTGGAGGTCACTGAGCCTGTATTTGGCGAGGAGCCATCTCTGCTTCTTATCTTTGACAGATTGGAGATACTTGGCCAATTTATATTTTCTGTTCAGGGTCAGATAACAATTTAGTCTACTTTGGGTTTTGTTTTCATTTTTCCAGACTTGTATATATAGATCTTTTGACTGATTGATAATTAGTTTTATTCTGTTGTGTTGTTTTGAAGCAGGTTAGCTTCATCATCAGCAGACTGAGCTTTTGGGTCTTCAGAGCTTCAAATGGAAGTGTGTCTTTTGGATTTAAATGAAGATGGGTCCAAAAGGTTTGTTGCCCATTTCTGGATGTTTAGCAGTAAAGGGAAACTTCCCAGTTCTGCTTGGCAGCCATTGTTAAGTGTTTTCCTTTGAACATTGAATGTTCTTCTGCAGAATTCTGTGTGGAGGGCCTCTACTGGGTGTTTATCCCATAAGCCCTTCTGCAAACCACTGAGTGGGGCCCAGACTTCATTTCCATATAGAGCTATTGATGAGATTACATAATCAAATATTTTTTTAAGGTTTACATCCAGGGCCCAGTTCTGACAGAACTGTTCCAGGATGGTCAGGTTGTGTTGAAAACCATCACTTTTTGGGGATAATAGAATAAGGTCATCTACATAAAGCAGGTATCTAATCTCTGTATCCAAGAGTTTGAGGCCTGGAGCTGCTGAATGGTCCAACTGCTCTGCAAGCTCATTAATATACAGGTTGAATGTTGGCCCATGGTTCCACACATCAGCAAAAAAGCCCAGTGCTCAGTTTGAAGCTCAGGGGTGCTGTGCTTCAGCATTTCATTTCTGATCCAATCTTTGCCACAAACTTTTTTTGATTTGAGGGTTTTTAGTTTGTCTGTTAACTCTTGTTGTGTAATGGGTAATCTAATAGATTCTATTCATTCTTGATGGATGATTCTAGGTTGTGTAATTTTGCTTTAATTTCAAGTTGATTTAGGTTCAGGTCTTAAGGTCTTCAGGTGGGATACTTTGTGTACTTTGTATGGTGGAGTTTCTTTTGTTTGATGGTCTGTTTGTGCTGCTTCAGAGTTTCAAAGTGTTCATGTTGTAGTGTTGGCTCATGTTGACATCCGTGTTTTTGATTTGATAGTTGTCTGAAGTGTTTCCTCTTTTCTTTACATTCACTGTCAAACCATTTGTGTTCAGAGGTTTTGTGTTTAGGTTTTAAGTGGTCTTTTTCTTTTTACAAGTTTGTATTTAATGCAGCTTTTTGGAAGATATCCTGTCTTTTGTTGCTGTGTTAAACCTTCAGAATTATTGTGGTAGTGTTAATTGTTGAACATGTTGACTGTGTGATTTATTTAATTTGAATTTAAAGTTTGTATTTGTCAAGCCCTGTTTGGAGCCCATTGGTATGACTGGTGTAGATGGTACAGTTTCCTGGCCTGTTTCCTGACACAGTCTCTAGTCTGTTTCCTCAGGTAAATATTTACCTGGTTGTTATCTGAGAGGGGGCTCTGTGCTCTGACAGTGAAAGCCCTGAATGAGGAGAGGTCCATGTCTGAGATGGCATATTCAACTACACTCCTCCCAAGAGCTGAGCAGTAGGTGGAAGGTCCCAAACTGTCCCCTCTGATCTACCATTTAACATATACAGGCCTGAGGCACTGCAGAGATGCACTGACTCCTTCCCATTTCTGTTTATTGATTTGTCAGGGTTGTTCCTAATGGCTGTGGGTGGAGGTCTACAGTGATTGTGTGAATACAGTATATGTTTATCTCCTGTGTGGTCTATACAGTCAGGTTCTGAACCTGTCCCCACACAGAAGTACTTTTCCTGGGGCTTGAAAGTGACATATCTCTGAGTATGGTGACTCTGATGGAGGGGTATATATTGCACACAGATATACATCTTCCTCACAAGTGCCTATGTGTTTATTCATTTTTAGCCAAATGTGGTTTTTGCTTTGTTTTATGGTTGTGATGTGTTTGGTGAGATCAGCTTTGAGGGACATTGAGTAACTGCAACAGATAGACAACAGGTTTCTAAAAGAATCACAGTATCAACATCTTTTTTGTTCCTTAAGAAATTAAGATCTGTGGTCTTAAGACTGAAAGTGTTAGAGTACAAACCCAGAATATTCCAGAAGCTACTTGTGAAAGATTTCATCAATGAGAAAAACAAATAAACTCAAAAAACAAAATAGATGAAAGAGCCAAAGATGCATACTTCATCTGTTGGTGATGGTGGGTGGGTCTTCTGTGGTCGCAGAGTGGGCCACTGGTGTCCATGACACGTGGCTCGGCTGCCAGCTTCATATAATGCGATGCATCATGCTCATTATTCTCTTTGCCACACCTATTTCATCTGATTTCACAGCCAGGGGCTACTGTATACATATATGCTACTCAGTGAGGCTGCTCAGGCTCTGTGCATTGTAAGAGGGTTCATGTCTGCTATGCTCTTTGATTGTTAATGGTTTTCCCAAAACACTCAGAATTCTGTGCAACTTCTTCTTTCTTTCTCTTTCTTTCTTTCTTTCTTTCTTTCTTTCTTTCTTTCTTTCTTTCTTTCTTTCTTTCTTTCTTATTTCTGTATAATTATTTATGTTCCAAAGAGATAAGATATCAGTTTGTCAGTCAGTGAAATATCACATAAACTATTACACTGATTGATGGACAACCATTTTTACAAACTATATACAGGATACTGAATATCAAAGGAAGGCATACATCTTCAAGATCTACCTCAAAAAGTTTCACATTCACCACTAACTAGGAAGACATTGCTCTGAACAGAGAAACTTGGAGAAACAGAATCCTTGCAGGAACTCCGTTTTATGAAGAGTATCTCTGACAAACTGCAAAAGACAAGCTTCAACAGATAGAGACTTCACCAATAAGGCTCATCCACCTCCAACAGTTGGCAGCACAATGTATCTAGGCCCACACTGCAATAAAGTTTATGGTTAGGACGGGACTCTTCAGCCATGCCAAGACACACATGTAGGACATCTCAGTTAGACACTGATGATAATGATCTGAATTCAACACTGTGCCTATCTATGAAAATGAAGATGTAATAATGCTATTGTGCAATATGTGTTCTGATGGACTTCCACCTAAACCATATAGTCAGTGACATCTATCAACACTATGTTTGTGACATATTTTTTGAATTGTATATTTTATATTTTGAGTGTTATAACATATGCATTTTTATTGATTTATTTATTTTGTGTGTGTGTGTTTTATATTGTACAAGATTCCCGTGTTTCCTGTATAGATGACAGTAATCTTAAACTTGAATGTGGTACAGACATTCTTGGTTCCCAGAGGAGACTGTCCTGTAAAAAAGTGAACCCATAGGTCACCTGTTCAAGCAGCTCATTACAACCCATAGTTACATTTTATTAAGCAACCTTTAGCGGCCATAATAATGATGACAAAGCAATAAAATGAACAAAGCAACAAAATTTATGTGGGTTGGGGTGGATTAATTAATTTGATAAAACACAAGACTTTCGCACAACCATTGTTCACTTCCCATGTGTAACCAATAATCAATGCTTCTTTTATCAATGACCATTCCAATTAACCTTTATTATTGTAACCATGACAATGACGTCCTCCAACCTTAAGAAAGTACCCTACTTATTTCAACCTAAACCAACACTACAGAAAGTGCACTCCTATTGGTCGTATCCAAGGTTTAGGGTCAAGTGACCTACAAGTTGCCCCTTTCATAATTTATGTAGTTCTTTGGTTTAAAAACAAACACACAAATAAAATACAAAAAAGTCCCACTTCCCACCAACATAACACGCTTTTATCAGTTATTATTTTTACAATGGCCAGCCCACTGTGGGAAATTTGACCATTTTGATTTTCAGAACTAAGCGATTATCAGCTTTCAAACTGTCTTCTCCTAAGTCCACATTTTGTATGGACCCATGTTTGACCCTCCAGGTCCCGATTAACCAGGTTACTTCTGAGAAAAAAGAAAAAAAAGAAAAAGAAAAAAATAGAATCAAATCACCTAACACAAGAAGCATTGTTACATTTTGTTTATAAATCATATA
The DNA here is from genome assembly GCF_046630095.1 of Trachinotus anak. NCBI lineage: Eukaryota > Metazoa > Chordata > Actinopteri > Carangiformes > Carangidae > Trachinotus > Trachinotus anak. The sequence goes on from NW_027273867.1 coordinate 1,241,603, forward strand.
GATATACAAAGTCAAAGTCCAGTGATTTGAGTTTGAAAAAATAGCAACAACAATAAAAACATGAAGTCAGAGTGGAGACTCAGCCTTCGATGAAACCTGGAAAAAATCTATTATAAATTGTATCTAATGTAAATAACCTCCAGATGGCACTGTTAGCCGTCGTATTTCTAAATCGGGCACTGCTGTCCACTGTGCCCCTTACATTGTTGAAAACACACACTGCTCACACTGCACTGGACACCAGATACCGAATCCATGCATTCTGGTAACAGTAGCCCCTCAGCTCTAAATCCAGATGTTTGTTCCTTGAATGACAGCAGCCAAAATCACCCCACTGTGCATTATTAAAACACTGGAATAAAATAGCGGCTAGTTTCAGTTTCACTTATAAAACAGCAGCAGCGAGCGAATCGAGCGAGTTACGCATCTGATTCAGAAATATTTAGTGACTGAGCACACCTCTACAGGACTGTTGGCAACGCTGCGGTTTTAGTTAATGCTGATGTTGAGTGTCTGTCCAAATCCTGTTCAGACCTTCCTGTCCCAATATTATGAAACACTCTATCCTTCCAGCTAGACAGAGTCTTGCACTGAGAGTTGTATGGGGGAAAAATTAAGAGTACAGGATTAAGATAAATATTGTATTATAGCCTAAAACGCGGCCAGGACAGCCGTGAAAGCCTCATATTAATACCTGCTCCCAGGTACTGAAATGACTGGCTGTCTGTACTTGGCATAAACAGTAAAGCCGATATGAATAATCAGTTTATGTTCTATGTCATATCCCGAATATGGTTAAAACCAGGGTAATGGATAAGAGGAACTAGTGTGCATGTAAAAATGGATAATGTTGATTGCATGACAGAAGAGTTGAAAACTTGAATAAAGTTAAATTCAAATTCAAAATAATGAAATATTGTGAGACACCTCAGGGGCGCCAGCGGACGTCTCGCCTAGGGCACTAAAATGTCCAGAGATGGCCATGTCTACTTTGGTCACTGTGTTTTAAGTTGGGTTTAGTTGGTGTTATCCTAATTAACATAATTATTAGTTTTAGTTATAACTGTATCATGTTATAACTTTACGGTCGTTAAGTTGGTAAATACAGTCAATACAAATCTCGCGATAAGACGCAGCCCGTATTCTCCAAGGAGAACGTACGCATATTGGTTTGACGTTCTCGCGTCAATCACTTGCCATTGCGTCGAATAATGTGCGTATCCCACTACGGCTACTTTACAGCGTTGGTTGCCGTGTTTGTTAGAGGGAATGTTAAGCGAAGAAAAAGTGGTGAGTGAGGCCGACGGAAACGGCGGCATAATGGGTGAGTTTCCTTAAGATTTCAAATCTCTCCTCTTCTGTCACGCGTTTAATGTCTTCTCAAGTGTGACGTTAACTTTTTGAATAGTTTGCCTTTTGAGGCGACCAGTTCTCTGTGTCAGCGAAACGAAATACAGGGAAATAAAGTGGGATCCCGCTCAGGAATAGTAATGTAGTGTTTAAAGTTAGCCTAGCCCCGACTAACTACTGTAGGTAACGACTGATGTAAAAATCTGATAGTGTATTGTCCCGTTGCTTTTTACGGCAGCATAGCTGCACACCTCATAATTGTGGTCTTCCGGTAAGCTTTGTGTGTAACCTTAATACCTATTTTATAGCTAAAGTTAACCTAGTTGACGCCGGTTGCTACCGACCACCATGCCGTATTATAGTGTAACGTTATCTAAAGATTATTGTTAACATAATGGGGATTAAAAACCATGGTTAAATGATGAAATTCTATAGCTGTGTCTGTTGCTTTGTGTTTTCAACACACGCCGAATTGTAAAGTGGATTTTAATGAGAGCTATTGCTGGTTAACATTATACTAAGACGACGTCTAGTACTAAGTTAAACGTACTAGATAGGACTCTACTGGTAGATTTATAAATTGAGTTTCGCTAGGGCATCTTTAAATAACATGTATTATTTGACGAAATCATTTTCTTATTTGGTTCATACGTTAGCTTGGCATTTCTTGGGTTTTTGTCATGAGTGAGTAGCTGCGTAGTTAAGTACGTGAGAAAGAATGAGCTACATAGGTTAGTGTTATCCTCCCAGGTGGTCAAACAGGTCAGCCCGCAATACAGCAGCAAACTTGTCAGGTCAGGAACCTAGTTTAACCGCGCAAGCGCAATGATCTTGGTCGCTGGGAGTGTGTGTGTTACTGAGTCTTCAAGCACATCTGCTATTTTGGTTCAAGTGGGTGCAGCAGCGCAAAAGGGCTAGCTGAGGTGGAATTTAAATGGGAGGGTGTGGTAATTGATAAATTCACTCTTTGTCATGACATCACTTTTGTCACCGCTTTGAAAGAGCTGTAGCAATCACAGTGACGCATGACACTTCAACAAATGGAAAGTTGCCATCCCAGGAATCGCATCACCTGAACAAACGGCACGTCACATCTGCATGGTGTGGCTTTGTTATTGCTCTAATTAATTTACAGTTTATGTTGAATTTTATTTTATGCGCTGTATAGATTTTCTTGTGCGCTGAGAATGTGTGAGCAGTGCGCGATTGCGCAAGCGCGCAGCTTAGAAGGAACATTGATTTGAATACCGTACTAAAGTATATTATTCCAGTATCTGTGCTTTACTTGAGTATTATTTTTTTATTGAAACTTGACCTTTTCTCCACTACACTTAAAGGACAAATATTATACTTTTGACTCCACTACATTTCTGTGAAGTACTCGTTACTTTAAAGTACTTGTTTCTTTCCACAGACTAATCCTAGTAACAACAGGTCAGTGAGCCAATCCTCTCTTCTGATTCTGACAGTTTGATCATTGATAGGTTGAAAGGTTGAATGCTGGGTGCAGGTGAACTGAGCTTGTTGTATGGCTGAGGGCGGTGACTGCTTTGTTGTGACATCACAGAATTACAGAAGTGCTGATGAGGGATGCCCTGATTATGATCGGTCGATTTTCATAAAAAAATACGTAATTGGTAGATTAGAATTAATGCTTCTAGTCTCCGATCACCTTAAAACATCAACTGTGGATCATGCTGTGGCTGAGAGAAGTGCTGTGTAGTGTAGTCCTGCCTCCCACCTTATTTGACAGGCCACCAAAACAAAACAAAACATGTTGGCTGTGTGGAACTTTCACAAAGTGTGTGAGACTGATATAATGTACACCATCTCAATGGCGGATTTAGATATGGGTGACATGAGCAGCCACCCAGGGTGGCATCTTGTTTTCTATTGATCATTTGCACATCATGTCAATGATATGTCACAGTTTGGGTTGGGCCGGGCGCTCTCTGTGGTTTGTGCAGGCTTCTGCTACTGAGAAGGTCTTCTCTTTCACTCTCAGAGGTGGTGGGAGATATAGAGGGGGACAGGGGGTAGTTTGACCACACGTCTCCACACTGGAGCAGGGGAGCAGAGCAGTCTATCAAATAATGCACTTCTATCTCTGTACAGTATCAGTATTTCAATTCAATTCAATTTTATTTGTATAGCGCCAAATCATAATATACATTATCTCAAGGCACTTTACAGGGTAAGGTCAAGACCTTACTTTGTCATAGAGAAAAACCCAACAGTTCCCACAAAGAGCAAGCGCTTGGCGACAGGGGGGAGGAAAAACTCCCTTTTAACAGGAAGAAACCTCCAACAGAACCGGGCTCAGGGTGGGCGGCCGTCTGCCTCGACCGGTTGGGTTTAGGAGGAGAAAAAAAAGGGGGGACACAGAGAGACACAGCCAATTACAATAACTTCAGTTTTGCCTGAATTTGAGAGTAAGAAATTACTGGTCATCCAGGTTTTTATGTCTTTAAGACACACCTGAAGCTTGGCTACCTGATTAGTCTCACCTGGCTTCATGGATAAGTACAGCTGGGTGTCATCTGCGTAACAATGGAGATATATCTGGTGCCTCCCAATAATGTTTCCTAGAGGAAGCATATATAGAGTGAAAAGTATTGGTCCTCGCACAGAACCTTGTGGAACTCCATGGCTGACTGTAGTGTTGATAGAAGAGTCATTATTAACATGAACAAGCTCTAGTCTCTGGAATAGAATCTTATGATCGATGGTGTCAAATGCAGTCCATTGTCTGAGGCTATGAGGAGATCATTGGTAACCTTAACCAGAGCTGTTTCTGTGCTGTGATGGACTCTAAAACCTGACTGAAAATCTTCAAACAAACCATTCCTGTGCAAATAATCACATAACTGGTTTGCAGCAACCTTTTCAAGGATTTTGGAAATAAAGGGGAGGTTGGATATAGGTCTATAATTGATAAAGATAAGTTAATCAGACTTGATATAGAGGTGTCGATTAAAGGAAAAACTTCTTTGAACAGCCTTGTTGGAACAGGGTCTAGAAGACAAGTCGATGGTTTAGATGAAGAAACTGTTGAAGCGAGGAAAACAGTCAAAATATAAACCAGTTACAGTGGACTCTGAGGCTGCTGAACTGGACAGTACATCTGAGTCAGCTGTGGGGAGGAGATGGTGAATTTTTTTCTCTAACAGAGACAATTTTATTTGTAAAGAAGCTCATAAAGTCATTACAACTGAGGGCTAAAGGAATAGATGGATCAACAGAGCTGTAGCTGTCTGTCAGCCTGGCTACAGTGCTGAACAGAAACCTGGGATTATTCTTGTTTTCTTCTATCAATGATGAATAATAGGATGTTCTGGCTTTACGGAGGCTTTTTTAGACGCCAATAGGCTGTCTTTCCAAGCCTTTAGAGATTCTTCCAGGTTAGTAGAACTTCACCTTCTTTCTAGCTTCCTTGAATTTTGCTTTAAAGCTCGTGTTTCTGAGTTGTACCATGGAGCTAGCCTTCTCTGACTCACTACCTTCTTCCTCAGAGGGGCCACAGTATCTAGAGTTGCACGCAGTGAGGCTACAGTACTGTCATGGCATGACATGGCAGTGGGCTAAATACTAATGGGATTCTTTCTTTAAATTTGCTAACGGTATTGTCAGACAGACACCTGCTGTAATGGATTTTTTTCCCCAAATGCTGTGCAGTCCATGACTGAAAACTCAAATGATAACAGAAAATGGTCAGATAAAAGAGGGTTTTGGGGAAATACTGTTAGATATTCAATGTCAATCCCATAAGTCAGAACCAGATCAAGGGTGTGGTTAAAAGAGTGAGTGGGTTTATTAACATGCTGAGAGAAGCCATTTGAGTCTAATAGTGAATTAAATGCAATACTCAGGCTGTCACTTTCAACATCTACATGAATGTTAAAATCACCCACTATGATGACTTTATCTGTGCTACTAACTCAGATAAAAAGTCTGAGAACTCAGATAAGAACGATATACAGTAACTAGTAGGACTGGTTTTTGTGTTTTCCAGTAGGGTGTGACAGACTAAGAATAAGGCTTTCAAATGAATTATGATTAACCTTAGGTTTAGGATTCATTAATAAATTGGAGTGAACAATGGCTGCCACCCCTCCTCCTCGGCCTGTGCTTCGAGGGATATGAACGTTAACATGAGTGGGGGGTGTTGATTCATTCAGACTAACATTTAGATGAAGGAAGAGGATGATGAAGGAAAGCCAGAAAAGTCAGGCTTTAGATGGCAGTTGTGCAATTTAAAATGTGTGTCTTGTTTGATGTGCATACATGGAGACTGATTTACAGAGGTTCCTGCTTTTAATACAATATACATAAATTGTTAATGCTGAATGCCTCAGCTTGCTGGGGAGTGATTAGTTAAAATGTTTTATTTATGTATTTAGTTTGCTTTGAAAAGCACCAAAGTGGCAGCAGATTGACATTGCTGCAGAAACAGAGACGTCTATTCTGACCGCGAAGTCTAGGATACATTCTCCACCAAAATAACAACGACTCACTTTGCACTGCCTCCTGTGGATGAACCTCCCACTTGTTTGTGCCTCTCCTCCAACTTGTGCACTGTGTGCTCTGAGCATGCTATCAAAAATACCAACCTAGATGTGCAAAGGGAATGAAGGTCAGGAAATTACCAAAATGTTGTAGTGCTGCTTGTGCTAGTCACTGCACTGCTACAGCAACCAGCACCAGTGTGATGGAAAGTACATCACACTTAGATCATCTCCATCAACAACCACACAAATATTTCTTTTTCTGACATTAACATCTAACATCTTTTTTCTAACAGGTATTCAGTAATAATGATCAAATCCAATGGCAGTGGTATCTCCATCACAAAGTCACACTACACAGTTGCTGCAGTTTAGAAAAGAAGTCTTTGGCCCTGAGCTTTGGGCTACATAGTGAGTAATGCAACATCTAAGGTTATCATGGCAATATAATTGGTGGTATCATGCAGCCAGAGTCAAGTGATATATCGTCTATGCTGTTTGCATAGTGGCAGTGACATAGCACAGATGGGCAGGTCAGGCATTCGGCCAGACTGACAGTGTCAGATGGCACAGCAGTGAAATACCAAGGGGAAGACTATGATGACCGAGCTGAGTGTGCTCTCAGTTTGTTCTGGTTTGTCAGTGTAGTAGTGTTTAAGCCAGTTAGCTCTCAGGGTATAAATGCGGGACACATTTTCATCCTCTCTCCATATACTTGTACATACTACTGTAGCCTGGCCATTTCAGGCTGGCAAGTGTGCAATGACACTACAGGTCTAAATGAAACTATTGTATTCTTTACATTGATGTCAAAAAAACATGTGTACAGGGTAGTGAAGACAGTGTCATGTCTACTTTGGACTTCAAAGTGTGTATTGGAATAGTCTGTAATTTGTATCTAGTCTGGCTTCAGATCTGGTTTTACAACACAACTTCATTGTTGTTAATCCATACTTTGTGCTCAGGGCCTTACCTCTGCACTAGTTGGACCTCCTTGTAGCCCCAGATTCTTGGAGGCTCTTCACATTGTTTCCAGTAGTTTAGCAAACAGCCAAGTGCACCCTGCATTTATCTGTCTGTTACTGTCATTTTGCTTTCCTGCAGTGATTTCATTAAGAATGAAACATGTTCCACTTCTGACAATGGTATTGTAACTATTTAATGAGTACTGCTTTAAAAGAAGCCATGCCCTGCTTTGGTTAACACATCTCATTATTCCAGGAAGTCATAAAACATCTTTTTTGCTTGCATCTTACATTGACTAACATTGTCTGTGCAATGTTAATTACCACAACCAAGCTGCCTCAATTCTTGTTTCTGTTATGACAGATTAGAACCAAATAGACTCAATAGTGATATAACTGGGCTGCCTGTAACTGAAACCTGATGCACAATCTGACCCACATTCAGCAAGTTATTTTCTGAAGCAATGTATCATACATGGTTACAGTTGGCTAAGACATCGCAATTTCAGTGTATGTGACACTTCTCCTGTTGGTTATTGCACCTTACCCACAAAACATCAGAATAGCAGCAAAATTGTTTGTGATGGTTTTTATGAAATGTATGTGAAAGTACACAGTGTTGCACGACATCATTTTCAGTGCAACCAAAACTAGGCTTTTCATGGAAACATCCTGCTATTAGTGGGTTTTTTTGGTGTTGTTTTTTTGTTACGAGTGACCCTTCACGTTGGAGATGAAGTTATAGTTTCAGCCGTTTGCATATTGATTCAGACTGAATGTTTGATTGCTCTGCTGTTCGTCAGCTGTTTCCAGCACAGGAAGCCGTGGGCAGAGTGCCCAGGGATGTAAGCCAGTCGACTGATAGTCTGTCTGAAATGTGTGTGCATGTTGTTACAGTAAGGCCAGTGTGAGGAGTGAAGGATGCATCATGTTTGCAATGAGATTAACTGGTGACAACTCATATAAACACACAGGAAATAACTGTTCAGTGATACTGTACAGTTACTCCAGTGTAGGTCTGACTTTGTTAATGCATGGTACTGTAGTAATGTGTTGAAAGTCATGGACGTTCCTTAAATCGGACTCTTGTCAGATACATGATTTTTACCACAGAAACTTAGGTGAGGTGGTAAGGGTTGCACTCTAGTGGATGTGATTATACTGAATAAATGCTATGTAACCACTGTTGCTACCATTTACTTTGGTCTACATTAGTCAACTATAACTGACCACACCATCAAATGTTAGACTTCAACAGTTTGAGAGTTGACAAGCCAATTTTCATTTCCAACAGGCATTATGGACGCAGCACAAGCTATCCCAAGTTTAACAGGCTGACTTTGTAATGTTTCTTTGCAAATGCATAAATGTGAAATGATGAATAAAATGATGTTTTGCTGCCTTTTGATCTTGACTAGTTAACGATGTTGTTTGGTAGGAGAAATAGTGTAATTCACTGTGTGAAAAGGTGGAATGTTGTCCAGCGTGTTACTTGGTGCATCAGAATCAGAATCAGAATCAGAATCAGAATCAGTTTTATTGCCAAGTATGTTTTCACATACAAGGAATTTTTTCTGGTGATTGGTGCAATTGAGGATCAGGGGGATCAGCAACAGTGGGGCTCTCTAGCCTTGTTGATAAGGCTAATAGCAGATGGGAAGAAGCTATTTTTGTGGCGAGAGGTTTTGGTTCTGAAGGACCGCAGCCTGTGTCACAAAGAGTTTGTGTCCAGGGTGGGAGGAGTCAGCTACAATCTTCCTTGCAAGTCGTTGAGGCGTACAGGTCCTGGAGGGATGGAAGATTGCAGCCAATCACCTTCTCCGCAGAGTGGATGATACGCTGCAGTCTGTTATTGTCCCTCTCCATGGCAGCAGCGTACCAGATGGTGATGGAGGAGGTGAGGATGGACTCAATGATGGAGGTGTAGAAGTTCACCATCATAGTCCTTGGCAGGTTGAACTTCTTCAATTGCCTCAGGAAATACATCCTCTGCTGAGCTTTTTTGATGAGGGAGCTGATGTTCAGCTCCCATTTGAGATCCTGTGTGATGGTGGTTCCCAAGAAGTGGAAATGCTCCACGGTGGCCACGGGGGAGTCGCACAGGGTGATGGGGTTGGGTGGGGCTGGGCTCTTCCTGAAGTCCACTATCATTTCCACTGTCTTCAGAGCTCTAGGTTGTTCCGCCTGCACCAGGTCACCAGACGCTCAGTCTCCCACCTGTAGGCAGACTCATCACCGTCAGAGATGAGTCCAATGAGAGTGGTGTCGTCTGCAAACTTCAGGAGCTTGACAGACTGATGGCTGGAGGTGCAGGTGTTGGTGTACAGGGAGAAGAGCAGAGGAGAAAGAACGCAGCCTTGCTGATGGTCTGGGAGTCAGACACATGCTTTCCTAGCTTCACGTGCTGCCTCCTGTCAGACAGGAAGTCGGTGATCCACCTGCAGGTGGAGTCAGGCACGCTCAGCTGGGAGAGCTTGTCCTGCAGCAGAGCCGGGATGATGGTGTTGAAGGCAGAGCTGAAGTCCACAAACAGGATCCTGGCATAGGTCCCTGAGGAGTCCAGGTGCTGGAGGATGAAGTGGAGAGCCATGTTGACGGCGTCGTCTACAGACCTGTTGGCTCTGTAGGCGAACTGCAGGGGGTCCAGGAGTGGGTCAGTGATGGATTCGAGGTGGGACAGGACAAGGCGCTCAAATGATTTCATGACCACAGAGGTCAGGGCAATGGGTCTGTAGTCATTTAGTCCTGTGGGCCTTGGTTTTTTGGGGACAGGGATGATGGTGGAGGATTTGAAGCAGGCTGGCACGTGGCAGGTCTCCAGTGAGGTGTTGAAGATGTCCGTGAACACTGGAGACAGCTGATCAGCACAGTGCTTCAGGGATGATGGAGAAACAGAGTCAGGACCGGCTGCTTTGCGGGGGTTCTGCTTCTTAAAAAGCCTGTTGACATCTCTCTCCAGGATAGAGAGAGATGTTCCTTTGGTAGAGGAGGAGGAGGGGGGTTCTGATGTGGCTCTGATGTGGAGGTTAGTGTCAGGCTTGTCCCACTGTCTTTCAAAGCGGCAGTAGAACTCATTCAGATCAGTGGCCAGACGGAAGTTGTTAATGGAGTGGGGGGGTTTAGGTTTGTACTTTGTGATCTTTCTGAGCCCTTTCCAGACAGAAGCAGAGTCGTTGGCTGAGAACTGGAGCTGAAGTTTCTCAGAGTACAGACGTTTAGCTTCTCTCACCGCTTTGCTAAACCTGTACTTGGACTCTTTAAACCTGTCCCTGTCCCCGCTCCTGAAAGCTTCCTCCTTTTGCCTCCTGAGCTGACTGAGCTTAGCTGTGAACCAGGGTTTGTCATTGTTATAACTCACCCTGGTGCGTGATGGGATACAGCAGTCCTCACAGAAGCTGATGTATGACGTCACAGCCTCTGTGAACTCATCCAGACTGTTGGAAGCAGTCCTGAACACCTCCCAGTCAGTGCAGTCCAAACATGCCGCAGATCCTCTATGGCTTCACTGCTCCACTGCTTCGATGTCCTCACAACAGGTTTACACAGTTTTAGTTTCTGCCTGTATGTGGGAATCAGGTGGACCATGACATGGTCAGAGTGGCCCAGTGCAGCCCGGGGGACGGCGTGATAAGCACCACTGATTGTGGTGTAACAGTGGTCCAGAGTGTTCCCCTCTCTGGTCGGGCAATTAACAAACTGTCTGTATTTGGGCAGTTCGTGGCTGAGGTCACCTTTGTTAAAGTCACCAAGGAAAATAACTAAGGAGTCCAGGTTGGTCCGCTCCACACACAGTATCTGGTCGGCGAGCGCCCACTGTGCCTCCTGCACCTTTGCCTGTGGTGGGATGTAAACACTGACCAGGATGATTGAGGTGAACTCACGGGGGGAGTAGAAGGGTCTGCAGTTTATGATGAAAGTCTCCAGGTCAGGAGAACAGTGCTGCAGGATCACTGTCACGTCTCTGCACCAGCCACTGTTAGCATAAAAACAGATTCCTCCACCTTTCGTTTTGCCGGACAGCTCTGTGTCGCGATCCGCTCTGAAGAGTTGGAAGCCGGCCAGCTCCAGCGCAGAGTTTGGAATCGATCCACACAGCCATGTCTCCGTGAAGCACAGGACGGAAGATGAAGAAAAGTCTCTGTTCTTCTGCACCAGTAGCTGAAGTTCATCCAGTTTGTTGGGCAGTGAACACACGTTGGAGAGAAAGATACCTGGGAGCGGTGTGCGGAGTCTGCGCCGGCGGAGATGCATGCACGTTTCCCTCTCCTCCGGCGTTTCACTGCGAGAGTAACAGTCAGTGCACCTCTGACCAAAATGTCCAATAATCAGTCCTGATCCACTGGAGTTGTTTCTCTGATGTTAATGAGCTCTTCTCTGGTGAAAGAGCTCCGGAAACCAAGGCAGAAAACTGAATTTACAAAGAAAATAAGGCAAAAAAGTGCGCACCAACACACCGAGGCAGCCATCCACGGCGCCATGGCAACCTTATGCATGAGTTGACATTGTGAATTAATACATTAATACATTGTCAGATTGACATTTAATCAATCTGACAATTTTAACCATTTCTTTTTATTGACTCTCGCGTGATTTGTGCTTTCGTGATCATTTTATCTTCAAGTGCTTAAAAAGATGTATATGAATAAGAAATTTGCAAACAGTGAATATTCTATTTCCTCAATTTCTACAGGGTGGCATGTCAGTGCAGTGAGCCCAGTCCTAGATCATGTACACAGCACATGCTCATGCGCACCCTGAATAACACATGCATAGAGAGGGCCAATCACTTCAGCGGAGCCGTGTCTGCCATGTTATTATCTCACACATGCAGAGGTATTTGTTTAAAACCTGGAGTGCACCCATGGCGCACGGAAAGTTGCAGCTTGTTTTGAAGGTTATGTAACCCACTGCTCCTATGGTGGCAACATCATTCAACTATAACTACGTGATCAAATGTTAAATTACTTTATGAACAGTTTCATCATGTTGAGAATATGACGCAGCAGTCAAACACCCAGCTAAGTAATATTAGACAATGCCATACATGTAGTAGGTTGTAATTAGCATGGCATTAAGCAGCAGGTGAATGAACACAAGTAGTCTATGTTTTGAATGATTTCATTTACTTTCTTGTGTTGAGCAAATGTAGCTGTATTGGAAACATCTATTCAGAGGAAAAGCTGCAGTGCAGGCAGAGGTCAAGCTAAGCTATTAGACTAGGCCCGTGATTTTCAACCACTGTGCCACGGCACACCAATTCAATTCAGTTCAATTCAATTCAATTTTATTTGTATAGCGCCAAATCATAATATACATTATCTCAAGGCACTTTACAGGGTAAGGTCAAGACCTTACTTTGTTACAGAGAAAAACAGTTCCCACAAAGAGCAAGCGCTTGGCGACAGGGGGGGACAGGGGGGAGGAAAAACTCAGGGTGGGTGGCCGTCTGCCTCGACCGGTTGGGTTTAGGAGGAGAAAAAAAGGGGGGGAGGGGGGAGGAGAGAGGAGAAAAGAGAGAGAGAGAGACCAGGAACAGCTGTGTAGGTAATGGTGTTATCAATAATAATGACAGATAACAGTGGTTAATAGTAATGATGAGTAGTGGTGGATCTGGATCCTGCTGCTCCAGAGGCAGAGAGACCTGCAGAATGAGGACAGAGAGAGGGAGAGAGAGGAGGGAGTGTGCTGTGAGAGGTTGTCAGGTGTGCCATGGGAAATTGTCCAATTTCACTTAATTGGTCCAAAAAAATGGATTATTTAGTTGTAGCAAAGCTTTGCTGATCTACCTTTGGACAGTTTTGGTCAACTGCTGCCAAGGAGCTCCCCATTCTGGCAAACAGAGCTATTTTGACATTGTTCCCATTTTCCACAACATGTCCATGTGAGCTGAGCTTTTCAAGCATGACTGCTATAAACACTAAAAACAGAGACAGACTGTGAGCTGTTGAGGAAGAGCTTTGTGTGTGCCTTTCTTCAGTTCCTGCCAGGATATCAGCTTTGTGTTCATTTAAACAGGCCCAGGTTTCACGCTGAGTGAGTATAAACTAATTGAGAAACTAAATTATCATTATATATGCTGTATTAGGCTACAATGTGTCATTTTGTAACTTTTTTGGATGATGGTATGCCGCTGGATTTCTTTAATGTTAAAAATGTGCAGTGGCTCATAAAAGGTTGAAAAACACTGGACTAGACCAGGGGTCAGCATTAAGTTTGGCCTTGGGTCAATTTTTTCCTGATCCATTACATATGGGGTCAGAACATAATGAATTTGAAGAAACTGATAAAAATGCAACTTAAATTTACCTTATTTTGTGGCCACAGTCACATGTACACTGTGTTCCAAATTATTATGCATGTGCTGTTTTTGTTCTTTTTTTATAATAGGATTTTTTATTCTTCAACAATTATATTATAATCTCGATTTTATTAAACAAAACTACCAATGACGACGACAACAGTATTTTTTTTGTTAATAACTCAAAATAGTGTGTCAAATTATTATGCACAATAGAGTTTCAAAACACTCAATAGTTTGTAAAGAATTGAAAATGGAAACCTGTTATTTTTTTGCATTAGGAGATCATTTTTCTAAAATCAAATGCAGTTTCAGTCAAAAACATCTTTAAAGATCAAGTTACGTATTAACATAGGAGCCCTTCTTTGATATCACCTTAACCACTCTCTCATCCATTGAACTTATAAGTCCATGTATAGTTTCGGCCTGCATTTCCTTTGAAGACGCCAGAATTGCCTCCCAGAGGTGCTGTTTTGAGGTAAACTGCTGCCAACCCTCATAAAGCTTCCTGTTAAGGATGCTCAATGGGTTGAGGGTTCTCAATAGGGTTGAGGTCAGGGGATGATGTGGCCACACCATGATTTTTTTTCTCCCTTTATGCCCATAGCAGCCAAGGCCTCAATGGTATCTTTTGCAGCATGGGATGGTGCGTTGTCTTGCATGAAAATGATTTTACTTCGGAAGGCACAGTTCTTCTTTTTATACCATGGCAGGAGATGGTCAGTTAGGAACTCCACATATTTTGCAGAGGTCATTTTGACACCTTCAGGCACCCTAAAGGGATCCGCCGACTCACTCCCCATTATTCCAGGCCATCACTCCGCCACTTCCTTGCTGACGTCGCAGCCTTGTTGGGACATGGTGGCCATCCACCAACCATCCAGAACTCTATCCATCTGGACCATCCAGTGTAACATGACATTCATCAGTGAATAAAACAGTTTGAAAATGAGTCTTCATGTATTTCTGAGCCCACTTCAATCGTTTCTCCTTGTGGGCATTGGTTAAGGGTGGCCAAAATACAGCTTTATGCACAACTGCAAGCCTCTGGAGGATCCTGCACCAAGAGGTTCTTAGGATCCCAGAGCCACCAGCAGCTTCAAATACCTGTTTGCAACTCATCAGTAGCTTTTTCACAGCTGCTCTCTTAATACGATGTATTTGCCTGACAGAAACTTTCCTTGATATGACTTTATCTGAATTAACCCGTCTGCGATTTGTGTGAATCACACACAAATCTTTTCACAGTAAGATGATCTCTCTTAATTTTTTGTGGAAATATCCAATTTTTTCATACCTTTTCCAAGACATTGCACTATTTCACGCTTTTCACCTGCAGAAGACTCTTTTTCTCCATATTGTATGAACCATGTGACTTACTTAATAATGTGGAACAACCTCCTTAAGCAGTTTCCCTTTAATTAGGCTCACTTGGCAAACTGATTACCAAACCTATCTGTGAGATTGATGTCCGTGATCTAAACAGACAGAAGAAACAGCACAATTGAAAACTTGCATTGAAAAACTAAAAACCAAATGTTTGTTTCACTGAAATCCTATTTGCATAATAATTTGGAACACAGTGTACACGTTTGACTGATTAATTGAACTGGTGTTATTTTTTCATATCACATCATATGTCTGCTATTTCAGAGGTCTATCAAGCAAGCGGCGGAACATCTGAACATTCTTGCACTTTTATTTTGTAAACAAAATCGTTAAGGCGGAAGGAGTATTGTAGAACCAGGTGCTGCTCCTGATGTGACACAGTTGTGTCTGTCATTCACTCTCAACATTGATAAAAGTATAATAAGCATCTTCAGGTGGGAGGAGATTCTCTATTTTGACATTAGCTACATCTTAATGTGATAAGATTATCAAAATAATCTGGCGGACCAGATATTATTGCTGGCAGGCCAGTTTTGGCCCATGGGCCACCAGTTGCCGACCACTGGACTAGGCTATGAAAACGTTGCTTTCGTTTCCAGCAGCACCGCTCCTTTAATTTATTTTAGTGTTGTTCTGTGGGATTGGCTTATGAAGTGTGTAATTGTTTTTTTTTCCTCTAGTATGTTTTCTACTTTTTTTTTAAGATGTTGAGTATGAGATGATTTTTCTTCCTGAGCCCCTTTTCCACTGGTCAGAAAACCTGCGAAGACCTGGTAGCATCGGGCTTTTGTTGGCAATGGAAAAGGGGACAATCAGCATTCATACCTGGGTCAAATGACTCTGCTGTAGATATGGCTGTGGCTCCAATTGGGATCGATGTAAATACCCTTCTCTCCTGTGACGTTGTTCAGAGCACACAGACACTGTAAATGGACCTGTCACCTGTCCAGCACTGTGCTGCTCAGTTTTCTTTATCTGACATTGTGGAGTTGCTTCTTAAGAAGTGGTTGATTTGTGAAAACGACTGGACGTTGGAAAAGTAGGTGTATTCCCTGGCTGATGGGTTTTGTAGCCACCAAGATGAATTATGTTCCTATATGATTATTTCTGTTGCATGCCAGTTTTTGGTATGGTGTCTGGTTTTTGATCTTCTGTTGGGTTAATAACTGTGTTGAAATCACCACCTATTATATACAATTATAATTGAAAACTCTGCAAATTATGTAATGAAGTTACGATAGAATGTTGGATCATCAGTTGTATGTGGCAAAGTATATTTGATGGAAATTATTCTGTTCATTGTTTGGTAATTTGATTTCTTGCAATAAACAAACATCAGCTTTTAATTTTTTGAGGTGATTGATAATTTCGGTTGTTTTAACCAGTTGGTTAATACTACTCACATTACAGCTTCCAAACCTTAGTGCCATGGTAATTGATTGGATTTGTTTATAGATTTGATGTGTGTACATTCCCAATAATATTGCTGCTCTTATACAAGGAGAGACAAGAGACCGAGGAGGGGGGAGGGAAGCAGGCAAGCAAAACAAAAGGCAGAATACACAAAGAGAGACTAACACTAAAACACAAACTACAAAAAGAAAGGAGCACTATGATATATCAGTTGGAGATGAATGGGTGTGAACTGGATGTTCTCACCCGTTCTCTTAATCTATCTACAAATGCTGGGTATATGCGTGCATTACGACACACATCTGACATACACATACACAAAAAAACAAAACAAAAAACCAATCAACCATGGTGGCCTCTGTCATCACAGAGGCTTTTAGTAGAATAGATTGCCTTGCAGGTGTGAGTTGAACCTAAATTCAATAGGACTCACGGTGTGGCGGAGGCAGCCTTTCAAACGTATCACTTTTTTGACCGTTCATTATTGCACCACCATGTGGCCAATTGGGATTATGTTTTGTGAAGCATTTACACATAATTTCTAGTTATAACGCCAGTTTGCATGTGTCTGGCTCGTTCCAGCTCACTGCAAATTGAGCAAAGGATTCAGGAGGCAGATATTATTGAATAAGCCACGCCCACTGCCATCAATTAATATGACACTTAAGATATTGGAAAGTACTTGACCCCAGAACGTACACCATATTGGGTGACTTTCTTTCCACTGGGTTTTGAGATACACATTTTTGGTATTTGTGGTAACCCCTGTTGGTCAGGCTCAAAATGCTATGCTAGGCCAATTCCTTGGAAGGGTTATTAAGTGTTAGGTTTTACTTGTAATGTCGTCACCACAGCTGAGACTCGTAGTGTGTTTGATGACATTCAGCCAGTGCTCAGCCAGTGTTCAGTAGTGTCATTGTGCATTACATTTGTTTTACATTTCCATCATTACAAAATCAGTCTATAATAGTAATTTGTTCAAAAACAAAGCTGTTGATGTTTGCTACTGAAGAATGTAAATTGAGTAGCCAACATGATAAAGTGTTAATTCTGGTCTTTTTTTTCTTTTTTTTCTCTTACAAAAAGTACCAATAAGAGTACAGTTAAAGTACTGGATCAATGAGCAGTATTGATAAAAGTAGTAGTACCATTAAAATCTTAACAATACCCATCCCTACGGATTATGCTTAGTATTATGTTATTATTTCTGAATACTGCACAGTCACATTTTCTTTGAGACCTTGTAACAAGAGGGGGAGCTGGAGGTTTAACCCTCAGCTCTGTACTGATTCTGTGTTTTGTGTATATATTATAAGGCATATTACTACATTTCTTAAGACAAACGACAAGAGCAACAAACCCAGAACTACACCCACTTTACTATGGCAGACACTAAAGGCCTCCTTAAGGGGTTGCATTATTTCGCTTCATGCCTCTGAACGGGAGAGGTTATATACACTCCAAATGAAGGCAGCACCAGGCAATATGCAAGCATTCCTGGTTGAGTGCAAACCAGGAATACTTAAAATTAGCAAGAAAATCAGTGACCTACTGGTTCCCTGCATAAATGTTTGGCATTTGATAATGGAGAGTGCACGCTAAATGAGGCATCTATCATTCTGATTCCGAAAAAAGGGAAAGATCTGAAAGGCAGGGCTGTGCATGAAGTCCCTTGCTCTTTCCCCTAGCAATACAGTCCCATGCAGAGAGTGATAGATCACACCCAGAAATTCATGGATAAAGTATAATATATGAACAAAGTATACTGTTAAAAGAATATCCCTTTATATGGATGATATTCTCCTTTTCATTTCATGACCACAAACATTGATTGTGCCAATTCTGTCTCTTTGTCGGATAAAAAGTAAGCTGGGATAAGAGGGAGCCCATGCCAATTCATATTATAGGTATGATGGTTATTATGTTTCCTTTAGCACAAACCCATTTGTATTACTAAAGAATTACATAATTCATACATTTGTGTGAGATTATACAATGCACAGAATAGGAAAAGCCCATCTTTGCAAATCTAAGATGAGGACAGGACTGGCTCTGGCAAATTCCACATATTACTACTGGGCCACCAACATCAGCTTAATTTCCTACTGGTTGGATGATACAGCAGTACTCTGTCTAAGATCATATGACAGTCTTTTTGAGTAGACAATCCACAATCTGATTTATGATCTGCATCCTATTTCCACTCTGGTTTTATTTTGAAAGTCTTGATGAAAGTTGTGATTCATCTTTCTGCCAATTTGATGCCTATTTTTCAGGTCAATGCTGTTTACAAATTATGTCACAATCGTTCACACTTTTTGCTTAGTTAATATGAACAGCGCTATTATTTATTTATGAGGTTCTATATATCAGTGTTTTTTATATATATAATATCTGTGCTGTCTTGTCTAACTGTCAAATAATATTCTCCAGATTCATAGTACATCTGTAATTTATTATTTTTATTTTATTTATCTCCTGTTATTTGAAAAAGGCTTTTCCAGTCTTTTCTAGATGTTTCCATCATGCCGCAACTCAATGGGCTAGATATATATATTTATGTGTCTCTGTCTATATTGTTCAAACTATTCATTACTATACCAAGAGGTAGCAAATCTGCCAGCCGATAAGCAGAGCTAAAAAAGAATTCCTGTGTCATTTAAAGTCAGTGTTTCCCATACATAGACCATTCTGTGGCGCACCGTTGTTGTTGTTTTCCCTCTCGTCTATGCTCTCAACGTAATATCGTTCCGTTCATTCATCTCCACATAGCGCTCTTTCTCTGTCATTCTTGGACACACACGGACACGCACACACACACAGACAAGCGCGCATATGCCAGCGGTGCACATGAAAATCAACCAGCGCATCACTGGTGCATTCCCCCAACGGTGTCAGTGGAGCGCCACAAATTGCTACCTGGTCTGTGGGAAACACTGAAAGTGTTCTTTTACTAATTTCTTTCTCTGTTTCTCTTCTCTCTGGTTTCCACCTGCCTCTTGGACCTACCTTTGACTGCTTCGCTGCGTATCACTTTTGTCATCCTGACCACCTGTCTGCTGTCCAACCCAGCTGTAAGTACTCTGCCTCATTCATCAGCCTGCTGGGACTCTGGGCTGTATAGGCTGTAGTTAAAACAGCTCATAAAAAAATCATTGTTCACCAAATGCTCATGAAGGAAATTTCCTTTTCTTTTTTTTAAATATTTGAAATTGAGTCATTTGAATCTAGAGACACCTATAACCTAAAAGGTGTAATATGAGATCTTCATTTTTTTTTAACACCACCAAGGAGGTTATGGTTTGTCAGCAGCTTTATCCAAAAAATACTGAACCAATTTGCACCAAACTTTGTGGAGGGATGGGCAGGGGTCAGGGAAGAAACAATTCAATTTTTAGACCTGGATCATGTACTATGAATTTATTTTTTTCTCTTTAGTCTGGTGTGTTTTGTTTGACATTGGCTTTGGCGGAGGTCTGTGCTCACAGAGTGCCCAGTGAGATTTCCATGTCATTTTTTTTATCATAAAGCAGGTCTAGGTTCTTTATTAATACTGTGAAAGTATCAACACACTCAGTCCATGGAGAAATGCACACAGCCCATATTCAGAAATTTTTTTATTCCCTTAAAATGAGCCGTTAGGACTTCTGTAACTTTGTGATGACACAGCATAACAGTCACTGCCCTCAGCCAGGCCCCAAGCCCAGACCACTGAGACCCACCATCCAACCTTGCAGGATTTGGTTTCTCTGAGTGTTTACCTGAAATCTGTTGTATTTTTGTTAAATTACTCAGAATACTGTCAACCTCACCACCCTGTTCTTACTAGTGCTCCCAAAAGAGGAGATGTAAAATGACACTGAGATGGTTTTTGGACTTTAAGTCTTAACTAATTTTGTGACCCTTTTTTTCGACTCCACAATGCATATCGTTATATATTTGAGCAAAAAAAGTTTGTTCTCTACTTGTATAAAAAAAAGATCCTAACTCATGGTCTACATACTAACTTTTTCTGGAACTTTTGACCACATCTCAGTCTCCCTTAGTGGAAGGAACAATTCTCACTCACTGAGAAATTTCCATCCACTGAGTGTGACCATGAGATGTGACTGATAGCTCTGAAGAAAGCTAGTAAGTGGACCTTCAGTTAACATTTCTTTTGTCAAGTGTTATTTTTTAAACTGCAATATGTTATGCGTTAAAGGTCCCATATTTTACATGTTTCTGGTTTTTGTTTATTTTTATTTCAAGTTTTGATATCAATTAGATGAGTCGGCTCAGAGTCTCTCCTCTGATTGGCTGATTGTTGAAGGTGTGCAAAAAAATCAAATCGCAATTCTACCTGTACTGATTCAAAATCGATTCATGAATTCCAAAAAATCTGTTCATGTTTTTCAGTCTTGTAACAGCGTTGATTGAAGAAATGAAATGGTCAAAGTTCTCATTGATATTTAAAGTGTATTGATTGATTTCCAAATGTCAATCATGCATTGAGTAACATGCAAGAAAACATTCCACTTTAAAAGTAGCTGGTATCCTCTGAGCTGCACAGTGAATTAAATGGTTAGTTAGTAAAGATGAAATAGCAGAAAACACCCTTTCATTTATTATTCACTCTTCTGGTGTTTCCTAATTTGTGATGTATTTACACTGAAACATGACAAATTCAACCTGTCCCACTTGGTCAGCTTGTGGTGCTTTCTTGCACATGGCGACATTTTCTTTCACTCTTAGTTGAAAACAAACCAGTGTACACTGCACAACTGGCCCTCTTACTCATGCCAGGGTCGTGTCCAACCAGTGTGTTATTATCACCTGCTGGCGAATGAATGCAAATAACAGCAATAACAATTAAGCCGGCACACAGCTTAGGCAACACAACAGATGAACATCAGCCTTTGCCATCGATAGGTTGATGACAGTTAACAAGTTGAACAAAAACTACTTGTGTTCATTCACCTTCTGCTAACGCCACACTAATTACAACCTATTACATTCATGGTATCGTCTCATATTACTGAGCTTTATGTTTGGCTGACTGCTGATTGTCAAAATGAAGTCAGTCTAACATTTCATCATGCGATCATAGTTGACTAATCTATGTAAACTTGCCACCATAAGAACAGTGGTTACAGAACTTTAGAAATGAGCCACAGCTTAACGGTGTGCATGCATGTATGTCATAGATGTGCTCCAGTACTTAAACAAATAACACTATGACTCTGACCATCATATGAATATGAAATATACAGCATCAAATACTACATGACCTATTGCTGTTGTTTTATAAATCAGAATCAACTTTGAATCAAATGCTGAGTCCAAGAATTGAATTCAAATCATGAGATTTTCTTAATCATGCACCCCTACTGATTGTTTTCTGAGTGATCCAATAAAAATATAGCAGATTTCAGGTAAACACTTAGAGAAACCGAATCCTGCAAGGTTGGATGATGGCTACAGGTGGGCAGGGCTTGGGGTGTGGCAGAGGGCAGTGAATGCTTTGTTGTGACATCACAAAGTTCCAGAAGTCCTGACAGCTGGTTTTAAGGCTCAGTTTCTGAATACAGACTGTGTGCATTTCTCTGTGGACTGAGGCTCTGATACCTTAGAACAAAAAAAACAAACAATTAGCCTTAAAGAACTTAAGTGCTTTCTGAAATTTGAGCTAGCAAATGGTACAGAGTGCCACAGTCTATACTCCTTTTCCACTAACAGTCTTTTGCCAATGGAGAAAAATATCAGCTATACATGTTTTTGGTCCACAGCAACAGAAGAACCTGGAGGGCTATGTGGGCTTTGCAAATCTTCCCAACCAAGTTTACAGAAAATCAGTGAAGAGAGGTTTTGAGTTCACACTCATGGTTGTGGGTGAGTAGTAATTTTAGATTACCTTTTAGCACTTTTTTTTTATATCATTGTTTCTCCTCATTCTATGACACTGTCAGGCATTCATCTGAGGATAGCAAACACTAATGCCATTACTTTTTCCTCAATCTTTTTGCTTATTGTAATGAGCAAGTCCTAAAAAATGTTGCTCCATCTACATACACAGATCTATGTCTGTGTTTGAACTTGTAGCTCTTACTGTGCTTGTCCATGTGTTGAGCAGTGGCAGCCCACTACTGCATGTGTGTGTTTGCACTTATGTGTGTGGCTTGTGTCTCTTGGATTGTGTGGTGGGGGGAGGTTTCCTGTCATTCCATTAATGCAGCCAAAGTCAAAGCCTGAGCAACTGATTTGAAGAGGGGCACACCCAAAGAACCCTTCCTTTCTTTCCTGCGCGTTGTCCAGGGATACCTGGGTAGGAAGCTGCACTGAATGATTGCACAATGTCACATCCTCTCCACAGAGTTTGTGGCTTTCATTTTCTTCCTGCCTTCAGGGCTAAAGAGCCCATCTCCATGGCAGAGCACCCTCCTGCCTCCTGGCTGCATTCATGTAGTCACACCCTGGAGTTTCCCCCCTCTGAGCACTGGCAATTTTGTATGCAGCATGTAATTAGAAGCAGCAGGGTAATTTGCCAAGTCAAATACTTGTCAGGCTGGAGTAGATGAAGCGTCGGGTCATGTGTACTTTTCCTTAATTTTTTAGGGGTTGATTGGAGTGGTATAAAACACATTTACCAACTGTGGAGGGAACCCAGTGGATATGGAATTTATGTGATATCATAGAATTTATAGATGCATATTCCAGAAAGAGACAATGAAGTAATGGAATTAATGTCATAACCTGGTTACTTGTTTTTAGTGTATTTTATTTAATTTTCCAAATGCCTTGACAGAATGACTATATTGAAAGGCTAATTTAACATGAATAGGGTGTGCACCAGGCTACTCGCACAGTATGAATACACCAGGAATTAATACAGTTATGGTATGGTGATGGAGTGTGACGGATTAATTCAGTCTCACAGCTTGTGGATGAATATGAAATTATGAAATTTGATACACAAATATTTCAATACTCTTCATCAAATTGTATTTGGCAGTTGCATTGCCATTTAAGCCCAGCATTGTCTGTTTTTCTGGCTGTATTTGTAATAAATGCTGTGCAAATAATAAAATACATTTTTATGTAATGCATTGTTAGAGAGAGAGAGAGAGAGAGAGAGAGAGAGAGAGCCCAGTGAATCATGGGAATCCCCCAGCAGTCTAGCTCTATAGCAGCATAACTACGGGATGGTTCAGGACATACCCGAGCCAGTCCTAACTATAAGCTTTACTAAACAGGACAGTTTTAAGCCTGATCTTAAAGGTAGAGAGGGGGTCTGCCTCCCGAACCCACACTGGGAGCTGATTCCACAGGAGAGGAGCCTGATAGCTGAAGGCTCTGCCCCCCATTCTGCTCTTACAAACTCTGGGAACCACAAGTTGACCTGCATTTAGAGAGCGAAGTGTCCTATTGGGAAAATAGGGAACTATAAGCTCTCCAAGGTACGATGGTGCCTGACCATTAATGGCTTTGTAGGTGAGGAGGAGGATTTTAAATTCTATCCTGGATTTTACAGGGAGCCAATGCAGAGAAGCTAACACAGGAGAGATGTGATCTCGTTTCCTAGTTCCTGTCAGTACTCGTGCTGCAGCATTTTGGATCAATTGGAGGCTTTTTACTGAATTTTTGGGACATCCTGACAATAAAGAGTTACAGTAGTCCAGTCTTGAGGTAACACATGCATGAACTAGCTTTTCAGCATCCTTTAGACACAGAATGGGTCTGATTTTAGCAATATTGCGCAGGTGGAAGAAGGCTGTCCTAGAGACTTGCTTTATATGTGAAGTAAAGGACAAGTCCTGGTCAAAAATGACACCAAGGTTTCTGACTGTAGCACTGGAGGCCAAGGTGATGTCATCCAGAGTCAGTATATTATCACATAGTGTATCTCTGAGGTGTTTTGGGCCAATTACAATAACTTCAGTTTTGTCTGAGTTTAAGAGTAAGAAATTACTGGTCATCCAGGTTTTTATGTCCTTAAGACACACCTGAAGCTTGGCTACCTGGTTAGTCTCACCTGGCTTCATGGATAAGTACAGCTGGGTGTCATCTGCGTAACAATGGAAATTTATCTGGTGCCTCCTAATAATGTTTCCCAGAGGAAGCATATATAGAGTGAAAAGTATTGGTCCTCGCACAGAACCTTGTGGAACTCCATGGCTGACTGTAGTGTTGATAGAAGAGTCATTATTAACATGAACAAACTGGAGTCTATGTGACAGATATGACTTAAACCAGCTTAGTGCGGTTCCTTTAGTGCTGACCATATGCTCTAGTCTCTGTAACAGGATCTTATGGTCGATGGTGTCAAATGCGGCACTAAGATCTAGCAGGACAAGTACAGAGACAAGTCCATTGTCTGAAGCTATGAGGAGATCATTGGTAACCTTAACCAGAGCTGTTTCTGTGCTGTGATGGACTCTAAAACCTGACTGAAAATCTTCAAACAAACCATTTCTGTGCAAACAATCACTTAACTGGTTTGCAACAACCTTCTCAAGGATTTTGGAAATAAAGGGGAGGTTGGATATAGGTCTATAATTGGCTAAAACATCTGGATCAAGAGTAGGCTTTTTAAGTAGAGGTTTAATTACTGCAACTTTAAAACCCTGCGGTACATAACCAGTTGATAAAGATAAGTTAATCAGACTTGATATAGAGGTGTCGATTAAAGGAAAAACTTCTTTGAACAGCCTTGTTGGAACAGGGTCTAGAAGACAAGTCGATGGTTTAGATGAAGAAACTGTTGAAGTGAGCTCAGAGAGATCTACAGGAGGAAAACAGTCAAAATATAAACCAGTTACAGTGGACTCTGAGGCTGCTGAACTGGACAGTACATCTGAGTCAGCTGTGGGGAGGAGATGGTGAATTTTTTTCTCTAACAGAGACAATTTTATTTGTAAAGAAGCTCATAAAGTCATTACAACTGAGGGCTAAAGGAATAGATGGATCAACAGAGCTGTAGCTGTCTGTCAGCCTGGCTACAGTGCTGAACAGAAACCTGGGATTATTCTTGTTTTCTTCTATCAATGATGAATAATAGGATGTTCTGGCTTTACGGAGGCTTTTTTTATACGCCAATAGGCTGTCTTTCCAAGCCTTTAGAGATTCTTCCAGGTTAGTAGAACGCCACCTTCTTTCTAGCATCCTTGAATTTTGCTTTAAAACTCGTGTTTCTGAGTTGTACCATGGAGCTAGTCTTCTCTGACTCACTACCTTCTTCCTCAGAGGGGCCACAGTATCTAGAGTTGCACGCAGTGAGGCTACAGTACTGTCAACAAGATCACCAACCTGTGTGGATGTGAAGTTAAGAGAGCTGTTCCCTAGTGCATTGATACATGGCAGTGGGCTCAGTACTGATGGGATTCTTTCTTTAAATTTGCTAACGGTATTGTCAGACAGACACCTGCTGTAATAGATTTTTTCCCCAGATGCTGTGTAGTCCATGACTGAAAACTCAAATGTTAACAGAAAATGGTCAGATAAAAGAGGGTTTCTGGGAGAAACTGTTAGATATTCAATGTCAATCCCATAAGTCAGAACCAGATCAAGGGTATGATTAAAAGAGTGAGTGGGTTCATTAACATGCTGAGAGAAGCCAATTGAGTCTAATAATGAATTAAATGCAATACTCAGGCTGTCACTTTCAACACAATACATGAATGTTAAAATCACCCACCATGATAACTTTATCTGTGCTGAGAACTAACTCAGATAAAAAGTCTGAGAACTCAGATAAGAACTCAGAGTACGGGGCAGGTGGACGATATACAGTAACTAGTAGGACTGGTTTTTGTGTCTTCCAGTTTGGGTGTGACAGACTAAGGCTTTCAAATGAATTATGATTAACCTTAGGTTTAGGATTCATTAGTAAATTGGAGTGATAGATGGCTGCCACCCCTCCTCCTCGGCCTGTGCTTCGAGGGATATGAACGTTAACATGAGTGGGGGGTGTTGATTCATTCAGACTAACATATTCATCCTGCTGCAGCCAGGTTTCAGTCAGACAGAGCAGATCAATGTTATGATCAGTTATCAGATCATTGACTAGTAGAGATTTAGATGAGAGTGATCTGATATTCAATAAGCCACATTTAATTTTCCTGTTATTTGGTTCTGGACTAACAGTTGTGTTAATTTTTATTAGGTTTTCATGTCTAACTCCTCCTCTGTTCACTTTTGATTTATTATATTTAAATGTAGGTGGTCGGGGGACAGACACAGTTTGTAGGGGGTGAATGGCAGCGACTGCTCTAAGAGGCGCAGAGAAGAGTGTAAGACTGCGACTCTGCCTCATGGTCTCAACTCTGGTTTGTCATGGCTTTGATTTCTGATAAACTCAGTGAAGTTTCTAGATAAGAGCGCAGCTCCATCCAGCGTGGGATGTTTGTTTCTAATCAGACCAGGTCTTCCCCAGAAAGTCTGCCAGTTATCAACAAACCCACATCGTTAGCGGAACACCACCTCGATAACCAGCGGTTGAGCGATGACAAGCGGCTGTACATGTCATCGCTGGTCAGATTGGGTAGGGGCCCAGAGAAAACTACGGAGTCCGACATTGTTTTAGCATAAGTACACACCGACTCCACATTAATCTTAGTGATCTCCGATTGGCGTAATCGGGTGTCATTAGTGCCGACGTGTATTACAATCGTACTGTATTTACGTTTATCCTTCTCCAGCAGCTTCAGGTCGGACTCAGTGTCGCTGCTCTGGCCCCAGGAAACATGTGACTGTGGCCGCTGGTGTCGCTAACTTCACGTTTCTCAGAATAGAGTCACCAATGACCAGAGTTTGCTTCCCAGCGGGGGTGTCGCTGAGGGGGGAGAACCTGTTAGAAACGTGAACAGGTCGGTGGTGAGCCGTGAGCTTTTGTTTAGGACTAAGCCTCTTCTTGTTACGAACAGTCACCAGCCGCCCTGACCTCCCGGCTGCTCGGGAGCTGCTGGGGGGAGAGAAGGAGCGACAGAAGGAGCTACACCGGGTCGGTCCGCACCAGCTGCTGGGGGCTGGCTAACTGGAGAAGCTAAAGATGTGGTTTCATGGTGCGGAGCCGGGATCCAGATCTCTGAGCCTCGCCTCCATAACTGCAAACAAACTACATTTATTACATGTACCATTATCGCTAAAGGAGGCAGAGGAGGAACTAAACATGAAGCAGGCTGAGCAAGAGAGAGCGGGAGAGGGAGAGACAGAAGCCATCATTAACTGCTAAGCTAAAGTAGCTAACAGAGCTAGCGTGTAAACAGCTGTGTTTTAATGAGAATCTCACGAAGAGAAGGAGAGAGCTAAGAGTGATCGAACAGGAGTTCGACAGTACAACAGATAATTAGCGGTTATATACAAAAATACAACTAGAATCAGCTGAGTTCAGGGAGAGCTTGTTTAAAATCTCATTCATAGAACCTTTTAAGTTCTACTTTAAAAGTTATCATACGTGGATCTTGAAAGGTCTCTTGCAAGGATGAGTCATTTTGAATATACTGAATATCAGTGTTTTAAAATTATGTATTTGATGTTCTTAGTTTTAGTGGTGAATGTGATGAATTTGAATCCACTTTGTTTTTAGGGTAGGGTTGTTCTGTAGGTTTGGTATAAAACAGTTTTGGTATAAAACAGTTGTTTAGATTTTCCATACATTTTAAATGGAAGGGAATTCTGCACTTACCAAATGCAGACTATAGAATACAGAATACAGAGAAAAATTAAATCGTCAGATTTCATTAAACTACCATAGCTTTTAATTTTTCATGAACTTAGTTACCGTTGTAAGTGTTATTAAATTAAATGTTATTATGTCATCACAACTCATTAGAATTATGTTTGCAACTCAAAATGTTAACTAAATTACTGAATTTGAATTTTTATCCTGCAGCAATGCATTTAATGAAGTAATAGTTTAAGGTCCCCTAAATTATTTTGTTAGAGTACTGTATTTTCCGCACTATAGGGCGCACTGGATTATAAGGCGCACTGTCAATGAATGGTCTATTTTCGAACTTTTTTCATATATAAAGCGCACCGGACTATAAGGCGCATTAAGCGAAACAAAACAGTCAGATAAGTCAGTCAAACTTTATTAAACGCGTTCACAATAACTCTCAACATTGTTCAAACGTTAATGAGCGTATTCACAATAACTCCCAACCTTGTTCAGTTGTAACACGTAAAAAAAAACACAGTCTGATACCGCTAAATCAAACGTTAGCGTATTCACAATAAGTCCTTATAGGTCCTTATACACACACACTGTAATATTATGGTGAAGCACAGTATGTATTACTCCGCGACGCTCCTGACTACGATAGCCGTAATGCTGCAAGCAGTGCGGCTTTGTAGTTTACCAAAGTCGTACTAAAACATTCTGACAGAGCGCCGTGAGCGCCGTGTACCACACAAAATCACTTCGATGTCAGTAAGCACAACCAGAATGAATCCATATATAAGGCGCACTGTCGTTTTTTTAGAAAATTAAAGGCTTTTAAGTGCACCTTATAGTCCGGAAAATATGTATCGGATACTTCAATCCAGAATATGTATGGATTGAAGTATTTTAGTGTTAGTGTGGATGTAGTGGGGGGATAGTTATTGTTAGCAGTCAAGTGAGAGTGGGCCAGAGCCATTTGTTGGTCAAAGTCAATATTTGGCAGTGATTTGCACATTGGCAGGAGCAGACGTGGATGTTGGCCAGAGCTCATTGTGTTCAGTCCTGGTTGACAGAGTTGAATGTTCTCATTGTGTCACTTTTGAAAGGAATACCTTCACAAAAATAAGACAGGCTTTCTGGAACAAAATGGATGGCTTTGCCAACAGATTTTGTCATGCCCCGGACTTGTTAACTTTTACTGTCTCCTGTTCCTTTTTAAAGGGAAATCCCATTAATAAACACAGAAGTTGAGAGACGATTACTGCTTTCATAATTTCATTTCACCTGCACATTATTAGCCTTGTGTTTTGGAAACCCTGTCAAATGAATTGACCTAATGCGGACTCCCTCTCACAAGTCAAACTTTACCTGCTTCCTGACTTTATCCTGCTTCTAACAACCTCTTCCATACAGTGGGAAATGCTTTTGAATAAACCCCCTGGAAATTTTTTGCATAGCAAGACATGCATCAAGCCAGCGGGCCTTGGCTTGGCTGGCTGGTGGCCTCTTCTGGTGCTGCAACTGGGATGCCTGGCTGTAATGACCCTAAACGGCTTCCTTATTTATCCTGGTTCAATTAACTGGCGTAAAGGATATTCATGAAACTCCTTTTTTCCAATTGCATAAAGCAGTATCACTGCATTTATCTGCATCCATGTAGCCTGGAAAACCCAGGAAACAAAGTATTGAAAACCAGTTTTCAAGTCCTGGAAAATCCATGAAAAATTAGAAACTCTACAATGTCCTGAAATATAGTGTGTCATCTTGGAAAATAATTTTGACATTCAGTAAACTGTAAGATATCTGTAACAGTTGGCAGCTGAAATAAGGACTGTGTTCAGGGACCAGATAAAGTCAGATTAGCAAGGGTGAGAGCATAGGCCTACGCTTAGTGATATTTTGACACAACACAACACAGCATTGATGTATTAATTACCTTTTAAGTTGATATGGCAAACTTGTTATCAAACAGCTCCTTTTTTACACACCCAGCAACTAGCAATGTTATCATGGAAAGTCATGTTTCCGGCCACCTGATGTATGTAAGAATCCTCCTGAAAAAAACATATCTGGCTGTTTAGTTGCTAAATGTTCAACTAGGTTCACCGGCTAGCCTCTAATTGTGTCTGTTTGCTGGTTTATTGCTGAGCTGCTAGTGCAGAGTTAAGTTTTTATCTTGTCTCTCACACAGCACACAGCCTCTGTCGTGGCAAGGACTAAGCATAAAAGACAAGCGCTTTACCAGATGAGCTAACGGGGAGCACCATCAGAGACTTTTATTAGAGACAGATCTTTATTTCTAACTCCCTCTGTATTCGATAAGTAATTTGGGTCATGGCAGTATTTTACAAGGAACCCTCATTTTCATTCGCTCCCATTTGCCATGTTAAAGTTACTGCATTATGTGTTAAGCCTTTTAGCGTTTCAGTTGCAAGAAACCCTTTATTTCTTAATAGGGCTTTTATTGCTGTGCTCCAGGAAGTGTATTGTCTCATTTCCAGTTGCTGGCATTTCTGTTGTGTACATGCTACTCAGATCTGCTAGTTTCTTCAGCTGCTACCAATGACTTCTCTCTCTCCCCCTCCCTCTCTGCTCGGTGTGTCTTATGTTTAGTTATTCTTCTGCCTCCTTTTGTAAATAATGACACATGTAATTTGTTATTTGCTGTAATGGAGGCGAGGCTCATTGTATAGGAACTCCTCCTCTTCCCTGCAATTCCTGAGCCGACGGGAAACCAGCATCTTAGTAGACTGCCTGTAGCAAGAGGTGTGGCCCTAAGCCCCCCGTTGGCATCCATATATGGTCTAGTCATGTACCAGGTTGATACATAGTTTTTTCGGGGGGAAAAGTCTAGCGACAATGCACTAAGTTGGCAACACTGCAGGCGGTAAACACGCCGCCAACAGAACCTGTTTGCACCAGAAACTCCAACTTGATGTTGAGGCACTTGGCTGACCAGTGGTGGAAATATCATCAGTCCAGGTTATAGCGTTGGTCCTGCTGTTGCAGTCTTGCCAAAAATATTGATTATAGCTGCTTTACCATTGTACTGTCGTGGTTAAAATTCCTGGTGCCCCTGAATTTTAAGTACAGAGTTTAGAACATCTCAGAAACAAATGCAAAGAACCAATTTTGTATTACCAGAATATTTAATAAAATGTCCATAGTTAATGAACAACAACAAAAAACGTTTTCATATAGTGAAAGAAAAAAAAATACAGACATAAAATATACACTGGACACAATTACTGGGACCTTTTTTATGAATTAAAATTAGTTCTTCAAAGAAAATAAAAAGCAAATAAAGGTTTTAGTGTTCACATGACCGCAATCAACCAATGAATGATGGTTTTACTAAAGACTACTGACGCACAAGACATCAAAAACTTGTTGGTTTCAGCCTGTACCCTACTACACCAAGTTGGGCTCCATAGGCACAGGCCAGACGGACACCACTATTGAAAGAAAAAGGCAAAAAAAACACCA
Organism: Trachinotus anak; assembly: GCF_046630095.1. NCBI lineage: Eukaryota > Metazoa > Chordata > Actinopteri > Carangiformes > Carangidae > Trachinotus > Trachinotus anak. Next base: position 1,272,650 of record NW_027273867.1, read on the forward strand.
ACTTTCATTAATAAGGCTCAGTCTGGTACTGGAGATATTGAATATATCAAAAGAATGATGGGTCTTTGAGCAGCAAAGCACACATCCAGCAGATATTCTGAATTATGAAATTGAAATTCAGGGGTATTGTATAGAGGTGGGACCAATCCGATCCTATTGGTATCAGATCTGATATTGACATCATTCACTATTTGGATATTGGACGGACAGGGCCGATCCACTTACTGATACAGCTTGCGCTAGACCATGAACCCGCCATAATGTAACATGAGACATGTCACCGATTCAGATTCCATTCCACATCTTACCATGAACCCGCGGCAACTTCAGCGTGTAACTGAGTGGGCAAATAACATTAGCTGTTGGTTTGACTAAAATGCTGTTTGTTTGGAGATATTTTAACCTGGAAATGCTGAAAAGCAAGACAGCTACTTGTAATGTGTGTAAGGCCGGCATGCTGAGGGGTGGAAGTACGGCTGCATGAGGTTTTATATGACAGAGTACCAGGAGTTCATGCTAGCCAAGAGACAAGATGACACCACCAGGCAGCAGACTCTCGCTGATGCTTTACAGAAATGCGATAAACTTCCAGCAGGCAACTCAAAGGCTAAAGGGATCACAGAGAAGTTGCTCAACTTCATTACACTCAATGACCAACCACTACCTGTCGTGGAAAATGTTGGTTTTCGCAGGCTGTTGGAGCACTTAGAGCCCAGGTATAATTTGCCATCCAGAAAATACAATTCAGAGACGGCTATACCCGAACTATACAACCGAGTGTCGTCACAGTTAGCGGCACAGTCAGAAGATGTTAAAGCCACGAGCTTCAGAAACTGATATTTGGACCTCCGATGTGAGACCAATGTCTCTCATAAGTCTCACTGTACACTGGGTGACATATGCACAACAGAATGCGGTGATTCAGGTGAAAAAGTGCAGAGGGCCACACACCAGGAGTTCAATTGCAGCCTCCATCCTGTATATTTTTTGCTGTTCTAATAAGAAGTGCTGTGTGGTTTATTTTAGCCTCATGATTTAACCTTAAACACAATACCAACAATAATAATAACATTAAAGTAAAAAGAGCTCAGCAGAATCTGTGTCAGTATCGGCAATTGTGTATTGGAATCGAATCGGAACTGAAAAAATGTGGATCGGCCCATCTCTAGTATTGTTTTTGCCCTGAAATTAAGCACGATTTGATCCCACAACAAATGACATCTACAGCCCCAACATTTGTAAATCCTGCCCAAGACAAGTAAATTTATCACTTATTCCTACTTCAGAATTTGACTTCCTTGATTGCTGTACATTAACATACTAAAAGATTCACAAGTAGCCACAGTTTGAGACAGACAGTTCACTTCAGACAGCTGAATGTCATAAACCAGTGTTAAGTTGTGGCTCAAACTCGCTTGTAAGTCACTATAGATAAAAGCGTCATCCAAACTGCTACATTTGCACCTGGCATCCATACCTAAAAATGGAGACTTTTGAAATGCTGTTGGCCCCGTTTTCATTTGAAAACTCTGAAGTTGTATTTTAATCTGCACAGGCAGAAAGAAGATCTTTGGAAATTCTGACATGGACATCCACATTTGCTTCTTGATTTGGTTTTATTAGTCATGACGTATCCTTCCCTGATTCATTGTGCTCCTTATTACCTGACCCTTTTTTGGAAAAAATCAATGACTCCCAATCTACTTTTTCCACCACCATGACCACTTTATATTAATATGTTACTGTCACTAAAAGTTCCACCTCGTTGTCAGTCCAAGCAAAGAAATCTGATATTTTTTGCCATTGCTGTTCCTTGTTCATAGTATTTTTTGCAACTAAGCAACCAGCTGCAGAGTAGGCTGTTTACACTGGCACGCACATGCTCAGTGTACTTCAATGGTCATGTGATATGCATTTTAAGGCAGGTATCATGGATACAGATTATTCTTGATACAGAGCTGAAATGCTTGTCTAGAGAGATGGTGTCATTTTAAAGTTAAGTTTTAAAATGAACACATAATAGTGTGTAGTAGCAAGTGTAGTGAATCAAATCAAATCCAGTCACAACCCCCCTCCCTTCCAAACAAGCAACTATCACCATCATAACTCCTGAGTTTCAAGAGTTTGGTTCTTGTGAAACCAAACTCCTCATTTGTCCTCTGCTTACACTGGGCCTGGATCATTATCTCACTGTGTGACTCTTTAGTCCTGCTGTTCTTGTTAGCTCTTAGCTTTCTTAATTCAAGCCGACATTTGTATCATATACGTTTCACCCACGGTGTGCACAGAACCACAGCCTCAGTGAGTGCTCAGTGAGAAAGAGCTCTCCATTCCCTTTCAGCTTTGAAAAACTGTGTAAAGTGGTCTTGGATGTTTCATCACAGACCATTTATGATCACCGAAATGTTTCTGTTGAGTTTGCAAGATAAATGTGGCTTTACTCTCTTGGGAAAATATTTGACTCTGTGAATGTGTTGGGTGAAGGATCCTTTTGTATGATGTTTTTTTCATTGCACCGTCCCCCTCTCATGGTTCATTGAACATTGTTGACAGCGGTGGCCCATTTTGGCCCTGGCCATTTGTAAAGGTCAGGAGCAGCTCTTTGGCTGCAGTGGCAGACCGGCGTATGACTCTTCTCTCACACTGAAGCTTTTGTTCAGCAGCTCCTTGTTGCCCTCCACTCACCCTGGTCTTAACAGACACACTGCTGATGGTGTTTTTTTTTTTTTTTTGTGGATTACCACAGCCAGGCCCTCCTGGCCCCTGCAGAGTTTTTGTTTATTTATTATTCAAGCTCCACAAAGAACCAGCAAGTTTGATTTGTAAATGACTAAAGTTATTGATTTATCAGCAATATTGTACCAGATTTGTTTATTTATTTATTTATTTATTTACTTTGTGTGACATTAGCATGCCAGGCTAACTATCTGACTACCTATAGCAGCAAAACTAATGCATGCTAGCTAATATAATATTAATATTATTAATATTATTTCCTCTCTATAATGGATGTGGGGAAGTTTCATTGAAATAAGTTTGCCAAACTCATTGGTACAGCTAAATCCTAAAGGGCTTTGTGAAACAAAGTTTAAAAAAATATTTGCCAAAAAATCACTATATGGAATACGTTGTCTTTAAAGAAACAGTGATTCCAAAAATCTGTGATTCCAAGGATCTCAAGAATTATCTGTTTTTATCTCTTTTTCATTTCTGTCAGCAGCGGAAAGTCCATCAAGTTACCTAGCCAAAGGAATTGCACAAGCTTACAGTAGAACAAGTAGCGGGGTTTCTGCACTATAATATAGTTGAGGTCACTAGCCTTGTCTGAAATAAAGACAACCTCGACTAATTTTGACAAGGATTGTTACACCTTTATGAAATAAAATAACAGTGACACCATCAGAGCAAAGGCCACATATTTTAGGAGTAAGGCTGTAGTCCAACTGATGCTTGATTTTTTTTTTTAAGGCCAATATTGATATTTGTTTAAAGAATATAACAATATATCAGCTAATTTAAATTATTATTATGATTATTATATGATTATTTGATACAATACTAAAGCAGTACTTTTTTCAAATGAGAAATAAAAGCTTTTTAAAGCCAGTTTTACATTTAACCAAAGTAGCCTGTTAAATGTCGAAGTTAAAAGGACTGTGTCTAAAACTGGCAAAATTATGACACTATCTGATCAAAGAATAACAAAACAACATTATGAATCTGGCAAGGGGTTTGACCACTTTTTGATATTTGACAGTTTTCCATACTTTACTGACACAGTCTTTTTTATGTTGAAAGGACTAGTTTAAGTGTTGCCCTGGTTTCCATAAATGACATTGTCATACAGTTTAGGAGAGTCTGTGGCAAATAAATCTTTGCAGCATAGCTAAGGTACATTTAAAACAGGAAGTTATGCATTATGTTTCACCAACTAAACTGTGACCTTATAGGTTTAATAGGATGTCCCCCATGTATATAACATCACATCTAAGAGGAATGTTTACACCAAACACACTAATGTGTTTGTGTATTTTCTGCCAATATGGCACAACCTTCTGGCAATTCCAAAAAATATGGAAGTGATTGGAGTCATCTATCCCACACATTCTTCAACATATTCCACCACTTCCCTGATGTTGTTTTTGCAGGGGCATTGCAAAAAACCTCACAACATTTTTTTCCCACAAAATTATCACCATGTAGTTGAACTAGTTGAATTCCACTGTGCTTAACATATTCTTCTCCAACCCTCATCTGGAATATTAAAGGTAGTAGGGGTGTGAATCTCTCCAATACAAGGCGATCTGATACGTATCTAGATATATGGGGTATGATACGATTCAGGGACGATACATTTTGATATGGATGATTCGGTTCAATTCGATCTGATTCAATACGCTACTAGCACCGTTTTAGTTTGAAAACTCTGGGGTTGTGTTGCAATCTGGACAGGTAAAAACGGAGCAAAAACGATGACCTGGGTCACTGGGTCACTCCCTGATTGGCTGTTATCAGCTGCGACTGTCAGTGGTGAAAGCAACATGAGTAATGAATACAAGTGTTACTGACCTTGTTGTCTTTGCTAGCAGGTGTTGTTCAGTTAAATACTAGATGATAACACTCCAACTGCCTTTGCTTTCCTCGTTCGTAGAACTTTCTGCAACTAATCAGCACCTGAGAGAAGTCATTCGGCTTCCTGTTTACACCAGTCATGCATGCATGCATTTTCAGGTGTGGTAGTATGGATGCAGATCATTTCTGATACGGAGCTAAAATGCTTTGTTTTTGTTTAAAACGTTGTTTTAAAATGAAAACGTAGGAGTGTGGATGTAGCCTTTGTGCTAGCTGTACTACTAGTCTCACTAAGTGAGCGCTGAGATGAGTCGTGCTACTGCTGTACTTTAGTGCTGTTTTACACTCCTTACGTATTGCATTGGTTTTATCCAGTGTTCCGTGTTTCTTGTAAAATCCAAATCTCTTTCAGACTTTGGATTTCAGACTCAACGGTGCATTATAAATTGCGTCGGGGTTGCCGGACATGTTTGTCTTTCCTTTGCAAACAGAGCGCTATCTTAACATTTCTGTGTCTCGTGACAGTTTCATGGGAGAGAGAGGGAGAGGGAGGGAGAGAGAGAGAGAGCTGTAGACACTGAGCTGACGAAGTTTAGCAGCATAGCAGCAATATTACACCGATTCATAGCTTTATAATTGGGTATGATCTTTATAGTCATGGGGTCCATGTATCGATGCACTTGCATCTTTTAAATTAAAACCGATTTCCAATTCATATCGCTTATTTGTTACACCCCTAGAGAATAGCATTATACATCCTGGAGATAATTACATTTCCTGTCTCTCCTGTTTCTAAAGCTACCTTCAGACCCTGGTTGAAATAATGCAGAAATTGAAGGTATATATGGAAATCATTTCGCTCCAGACTATGCTTTTACTATAAGGATTCAAAGCTCTAGAATTCCCCCATGTGGACAAATGTATAATAATTAGTAAGGCCTCTGGTGATCCATGTTTGAAATCTATCACCTGGCCTATTTGGGACAAATTCCATATCATAAGCACACCACCATAACAGTTTAGTTGATCCACCTACTTCACATAATTTTCCGATCTCCTGCCAGATTTGTAAATGCCCAAATGAACTCTGTTTATTCCAAACTGTCAAAGTTAATGTTATAATCAAGACTGGACCTACATAAAAAGATTAAGAAGGGAGTCTGTGTTTTTTGATTTCTGTTTTTTGTCCTCTGTTATAGTGAGACTTGATGATGACTGTGGTGGTTTAGGATCTTCCTTGCCCTCTCCTCCCTTCCCATGATTCTCTGATTAGATCCCTGAAATGCAGACAGGAAAAGGATTTTGGAGGACAGAACTTACACCCTGGCTGTCTCTTTTCTCATGTTAATGAATACCTTTAAAAAAAAACTGGGTCAAAGGGATCCATGTCCTGTACTGAATTTCAATTATGTAAAGAATGTCAAACAGCAAAAGACTGCATTAGTAATGGTGTTGATAAACATCAGGACATTGTTTCATGTGCCTCAGTCAAGTACAGCATGAAATACATCTCTGAAGCTCACACCCACACACCTACTCTGGCTCTTTGTCTTTCAGGAGAATCTGGGCTGGGGAAGTCGACGTTGATCAACTCACTCTTTCTGACAGACCTCTACTCCCCTGAATACCCCGGTCCTTCGCAAAGAATAAAAAAAACTGTACAGGTAAAAAAAAATATATAGAGACGCCCACACCTTTTCTTCTAAGAATTTCACCCATTAACAAATTGGCATTTTTCTGTCTTCATTCTGTTGGTTTGACTTAACCACTCTTTTTTGATCACTTAAAGAGCCAAAAGTTTCTCTATTGATTGAAAAATGTCACTCTGACACTGGCTACTTTAAGTGTACAAGCCTGAGACTGCTACAACACAGATGTGCCCTAGCCCTTTTTTTCCTCTCAGTATTACAGCTATCAAGTGAATAGTTGCTATGTGAGATTTTGAGGCGGTTCCTCTTAGCTGTTGTCACCCATGAGTTTATGTTAGACAGTGGAACCAGTTTATCTGCTTTAACAAAGAGGTAGTCTGTTTGCCAAAGGCTAAATGTGCTATAATTTCATATTAGGCAATATAATTATGGTGGTTGTACAGTTGACACATTTCCCCCGATTAACTTGCTTTTTAAATGGCTGCATATTGAGGAAAGTAAAACTTACTACATTATTAAGTAACTTAAGATAATCTTGTAGAGTATTTTAAACAAATTCTACCCCAAAATAGGACTAGGATATTACCATTATTTTTTTTATGCCATAAGGATCTGCAAATTGTGATAAATTAATTTAAAGACCCAAAACATTTGATGGTCTCATCTAAATGGAATTCCTAGGGCTAGAGAAATCATTGACCATAGTAACAAAGTGACCATTTATAACCAAGGAATATTAGGATGTAAATATACACACAAAAAACCCATGTTCACAAAGCTAGGTTTCAAATACTTTTGGGGATTGTAAAGGCCCTGAACATCTAATTTCAAAATAAACTTCTGTGGTTGATGGGGTCCAACTATGGTCTCTAATTGGGGTCAGAAAGATTTTTGATCTTTTAAAATGATTTTCACAAATAATTCCAAAGCTTGTAGCTGTAGACCAGCCTCTATAAAACTGTAAAATGAATCGGCATGTGAAATTCACTGTGTGAATAAAATCTGTGAACAAATGAAAACGGTGTGTAATCACTGACTGGGTGGTAATTAATTTAGGAAACCTTTTTAAGAAATTGGATGTGTTTGGATGCAAAAGAAAAAATGTTTACCTGTTTGAACACCCATAAAATATATCAGAGCACCACTGCCTGACACATTCCTGCTGTAGGGAATACAGATAAACTTTAGGTGAAATTCCATGAGGGAAAAAAACATCCCTTTTCTTCCTCATTTGCTGCTTTGGCAACATCTTCACTGATGCACTGTGCTGTTTATGAGTTGCCACATCAGTTCTGCAAATGCAGTTACGAGTGACAGAACTCCGCAGAATGAAACATTTGTTACAAAATGGTGATTTCCGTGAAGGCAGTAGTCAGAGTTTGTCAAGAACTGGAGGCAGCACGAAATTTGACAGGCAGCTGCCTTGTAATTCTTTACGCAGAAAAAAAACATCTGAAAGGTGCAGAAGATTTTCAAGATGGACGATGGCTTATGTTAGCTACATCTGATGATGGTGTAGAAAATAATGGCTGAACAGCACATTAAATAAAAGATTTAAAGTGCTGTGTATTAGGGGTGGGGATCACAGATTAACTCATAATACAATACTATCATGATACATTGCCCACAATAACAATGGTATCACGATATAGTGATTCTGTTATGCTCCATACATTGCAAGACAGTCATCTACAATACATCACAACATCTATGACGAAGAAAAATACCACTAAAAAGGCAAAAAACAGGAATCATGTCTTTATTCACTACATTGTGGTGTCAGTTTCACAGAATCTGACAACTGAGATGAAACAATGTACAACCTACTGTGTATCAGTGGTGTGCGGTGACTTTTACAGACAGGGAAATAGAACCCATAACACAACCTATGTACCGATCTAGTCCTAAAAAGAGCTGCTCTCCTCCAGTAACAATATTCTCTCTCAACATTCTCAAACTTACTGCAGATCTTGCACAGAGATGATACATCGGTGTAATTTTCTCATTTACTTGCTACTGCTGCCTCTTAACACTTAATGCGCAAGTGTAGTGTCCACCAATGTCTGCGCATGCACACAATGCGTGCAATATCATTATGATCTCAGACTGGTAGAAGCTGAGTCAAGGTCAACTCGACAAGCACACTTTGGCTGTAGCTAGTCACCAGATCCCAGGATTATCCCTAATGCACAGACCTCTGAAACCTGCCTCCCTGCTTGACAAGCCCCAGTGGTCACACCCATGAAAATGACAGAAACCATAGGTGCAAGAGCTAGAAGCCAAGCTAGCTTTCAGGGACAATACCCTGCTACCATCACAAATGGGCAGTAAATTACACGATGAATGCAAAGAGACAACAGATCCGTTATGGGACAGGAAGCTTTTCTGAGATCAGATGTGAGGAGAGATATCGCTTCCACTAAAGTATCATTCTAATTGATGTCTATTGGGCAAGCACTACTCACCTTGCTTGCCCTGATGGCATGCCACTGCTGTATATGTACAAACCCACCTGGGTTTGGTGTGTACATACATAGAACGGAAGAGTCTGCTCTGTCGTCTGTCTTCAAAATCAGTGTCAATGGATTCATGCTGTTGACACCAGAGTCTGACCCTACGATCTTCTGCCTCAGCAGAAATCCAGTTTAATGAGATCAGGCTATGTTTTTCCAGCCTTCAACTGTCTAGCACTGGTGAGTCTGTGTCCACCGCAGCCTCAGATTTCTGTTCTTGGCTAACAGGATTGGAACCCAAACGGGTCTTCTGCTTTTGTAGCCAATCAGCCTCAAGGTTTGACGTGCTGTGTATTCTGAGATGCACTTCTGCTTACCACAGTTGTAAAGAGTGGATGTCAGAGTCATTGCAGCCTTTTCTGTCAGCTCCAACTAGTCTGATCACTCTATTCTCACCTCTCATCAACAAGGTGTTCCCCCCTCAGAACTGTGAAGGACAAAAAATGAGATAAGTATAAATAAATAAATGCAAAACAAAAAAAAATTGGTAATGAAAAGATGCTATTTCTGTATTTGTACATTTACTTATTTGTTTATTTGATTATGTATTTCTACATTTATTTATTTGTTTAATTTCCTTTATATTTATTTATTTATTTATTTATTCATTTATGTATTTATTTACCGCCTACGTCATTAACATATGGACACTGAAATACATAAAAAATACATGTAGAAATGCAGAAATAAATGCACAAATAAATAAATGAATAAATATATAAATAAATGTAGAAATGCATAAAGAAAATAAATATATGCAAAAATATAGAATCATTTTTCCTACCATTTTTTTCTATTTTGCATTTATTTATGTATTTAATTATATATTTCTGCATTTATTTGTTTATACTTATGTCACTTTTGGTCACTCATACAGAACTGCTGCTCACAAGGTGTTTTTTTTTTTTTTTTTTTTTTTTGTTTTTCAGACCATTCGGCTCCAGACCTATGTCTGCATGACTTTGTGCATTGCACTGCTGCCATCTTGATTGGCTGACACAATATGCAAGATGTGTTTTTTAAGTAAAAAAAGAAAAAAAAAACATACATAATGTAGCTTTAAGCCATCCAAGCTGCAGGTGTGACTGTGCTGTGACATTTATGCTCTGAGTCTTCAGTTTTTGATGGTGTGACGGCACTCAAGATGAGGTTTTGGCATTTCCCCAAATAGAGCTCACAGCTACATAGTTTTACTTAAACTTACTTTTGAAGAGTGACAAGTGATACCATTGGTGTGAAGGAGCTCCAGCAGGCTTTTTTCTCCTGCAAAGCTTTAGTTTGGGTTAATATACAGCAGATGAGCTGCAAGTTGAGCATCTTCCCTTCACCTGTTCCTAGTGCTTTGCTCTAAATCTCCTCTAATCCCTGGCAACACACTGAGGGACTGTGTCTGCCCTCGCCCTACTGCTGCTTTGAATTTGTTAACCTGCCCATTACACCTTCTCAGCTCTTCTTAAAAGTTTAAATGAGCTTTAGACTGTTGGCTCAATGCTGAATACGTTCATGTTGATTATTAAAAAAGGGGGAAGCTGACCAGGCAGGCTGACAGCAGGTGTTAAGTGTTGGAGGTGATGGGCCAGAGCAGATGTCTCTGTTGGTCTGGTTAATAAGGCTCCGTTTGGCTGGAGAGCACATAAGGACAGGGACTTGGTAATTAGCCAGCAATGCCATGTGCACTGAGCTTAGTCTTGTTTTGCTAGTGTGCAGGCATGCCTCGTTTTTCACATCAGACACTTGCTCCTGCTTAAATTGAATTTTAGGATTAAAATAACAACAAAAGTACAAAAAAACAAGTTTGATGGAAATGTGTTGTTAATGAGAGAGGTGAGAGGAGAATAGCATAGTGGAAGTTGACAGAAAGGCTAGGGTAACTCACTCTTCACAACTGTTGCTGTGTTCCACTTCTGTCAGCTAAGAACAGAAGTCTGAGGCTACAGTGGGCACCATCTCACCAAAACTGGACGATTGAAGACTGCACGAGCGTAGCCTGGTCTGATGAATCTGGATTTCTGTTGAGGGAGCAGATGATAACATCAGAATTTGGCATCAACAACATCAATCAATGGACCCAACTTGCCTTGTCTGACAGTCAAGACAACAAAGTATGTACATGAACTGGCTTCTTAGGTTTCAACAAGAATCATAACATATACTCAAAAATAGATGGAGCATCCACTGTCGGACACTCGTACCTGACATCAGGTGTTGAGACTCGTGCTGGTGGTTAACCTTCAGTCTAGACCAAGGCATCAATCAGCAGAACATCCATCCCATCCCTGCAAAATAATCAAAAAATGCAAAATAAATTCTTCTTGTATATTGAGAGTCACTAGTTCTGTCTAGAATTACAGATTAAGTGTGATGACTCAAATCTCTTAAATTCATGCTGCATGGAGAGAAGACCCTAGCATGGTTGTTTCGTGAAAGGACATTAACAGTGCCTTGCTTTATATACCATCATGTACACAAAAGAACAACAGTTGTTGACTCATAACAAAGTTTTATTCAATCAGTCTTAAATTCTCTTTGCTGGTAATGCCTTCCTCAGTAAAATGGTCCATTAATGTTAACTCTTAGTTGACTGTCATCTGACTCCCATCTCACCACCACTTTAACACAGATTCACACAGGCATCACCAAATGAATACAACTCAAACTAAAATGTTCATTTCCCACACAACAGTCCAGGCTGCTGCTGGTGGTGGTGTAATAGTGTGGGGAATATTTTCTTGGCACCCTTTGACCCCCTTAATACCAATCAGTCATTGTTTGAATGTGAAGAAGCAAATATTCACAAGACAGCTGATAGCAGTTTACATTGACACTATGCATTCACCGTGTATTGCAGTCAAATAAGACCTGTATTCCAGTCAAACACTAGTTTATTAGTGACAATAGTATTGACATTTTACACTATTGTGGTGTTGTTCCTTTTTCCCATGAGCTTATTGTCTGTGGGCAGCCTGTCTAGATAATAGGCATTTTATTTTAACTTTGTTGTATAGTACTAAGGGCAATTTCAATGAGTCACACACACCCATGTTCCAATGACGTTCATTTTTATTGTTAAAATTAGGTGTACAGTATATTTCATTCCAGATAGCATTTAAAAGGTCTTTAAGTTTAATATACTCATTGCTCTTGCACACACGGTGCTATATTGATTTGTTAGTGTCTGTCTGGTCAGCACAGCCTCTCTGAGAGGTCAGTTTAAAGACAGCTAGCCTGCGGTAGATTACAATAAGTGGTGGTTGGGAGTCACTGGGGTTAATGTGTGCCATAAAAGCTTTGCTCAGGAATGACATGGTGCAGGATTGCATGATAGATTTTGCAGGCCAGCACCTGGAACAAACTTTAAAGGATAGCAAACCTGCAGCCAGCCCAGCCAGGTGTATAGATGGGGCAGATCAAAAACTGGGTTACACAATGTTATCCTAGAAAAATCCATGCCTCCACAGATTGTAGGGATGGGCAATTTGAATAAAATCTACTATTAATGTACAGTATTTCTAATTTGAAATTGCAATAGTGAGATAGATATTATGACGTAACCTGGTAAATTTGCTGGAAATTTAACTGAAAACCATTGATAGTAAAGACAATGGAGTGTCTGACCAGTTAAGGTTATTCATCACACTGATTCAAAAAACACACGCGACTTCAATGGGCACAATTCCTCAGCCCCACAAACACTAGCAGTTGTGTGTGTTGAAGTACTTTGACCTTGAATACAGGCCACAGCCAAGATGTTAGGAGTGTACAAAGGTTGGATATTAAATATGTTATCTCTAAATATATTGTGTTCAAATGTGCAATGTTTTCTATTATGCCAAAGAAATTGAATCACTCACTTTGAAGCTTGCACTTACACCACACAATCCTTCTCAGCAGATAGCATCTGACATGTTGCTCTGTCATAGAATTGTAGATTAAAAGACTTTCTTGTTTAATTATATTGTAATATATTTACATTTATATTTACTCGTTTGGCAGACGCTTTTATCCAAAGCGACTTACAACTGAGGAAAATCAGTAAAGCTTCAGTGCAGTGGAAAAAAAATTTGTGTTAGTATTAAGTATACATCCATTTAAAAAGTGCAAGGAGATTGTATAAGTGCACCAAAAATGCTTAATAAGTGCTAGTTAGACATGTTAAGGTTTTAGGAAAGGAGGTACTCTTGGAAGAGATGAGTTTTCAAGAGATTCTTGAAAATAGAGAGGGACGCCCCTGCTCTGATAGAACTTAGCAGCTCATTCCACCATTGGGGAACCACAGATGGGAACAGTCTGGAATGAGATTGCCTTGTGCGCAGGGGTGGCAATGCCAGACGACGTTCCCTAGAAGCACGTAGTGGCCAAGAAGGAGCGTAAGGCTGAATGATTGAGTTCAAGTGGACGGGTGCAGACCCAGACGTCACTCTGAAAGCAAGCATTAGTGACTTGAATTTGATTTGGATTAAACTTTTATTAAACCTATCTGAACAGAGCGAACTCCATCTGCTAAGGAAGATTTGTGATACAATCAAAACATCCATCCGTCCATCCATCCATTATCGATACTGCTTATCTGAACCGGGTTGCAGGACAGTCAAAACAATAAAGATTTAATTCATTTAGTTTTTATTTTGTGCAAAAGATAGATGTCTAAAAACTTGCTGTCCAAATTCTACAGAGTAGCAAAGTAGTATAGCCCAATTGATACTGATAAATCAGCTATTCATTCTTTAATGTAAATGCATAACATTAACATTTTTGTTTAGGATATTTTATCAAAATATGCTAGATTCCTCAGCTTACCTCTTACATAGAGGGTTAGAACAGACCTCGTGTAATGGCAACTTTACCACACAAACTGTTACAGCACTGTTAAAGTCATCAGCTTAAAAAAATGTATGTTCAGAATTGCACTGCAGTCAAAGGCTATGCATTGCATATGTATATGTATTTCCAGAGTGTTGTAATGTCTTATGTTTGTCTGGTAACTGCTGTGTGGACCTGGACCTGTGTGGCCCTCACTCAGTCTGTGGAATCTCTGGCTCTCTGATATGAGAGAATGGTTGACAAAGTCTGCCTCAGATCTGCTGATCAAATGAAAGTCCATCTGCTGATCATGGGTTCTGTCTCTACGCCATGGTGATCAAAGCTCAGCCTTTCTGGCCTTTTTGATGTGGTCAGAAGCAGCTTTGTTCACTATATCCATCCACTGCAGTGCTCTCTTCCTCCCTGCCTCTGTCTGTCCAATGCTCTGTGCTCATCTTAATTTGTGTACTTAGTGGTAGCCAAACAGTTTGGGCTGGCTGTGATGAATTGATTTGCAGGGCTGTTTAGTTCGGGTCTGTACACTGTAGTACAAGTACACTGAGCTTGTGAATGAGTAGCCATCTTATGTTAGTGGACATGCTTCTCCAGGGACGGCATTTGATATTTGATGCCCTTTCATTTTGGTATCTTGAGTCCCTTCACAATATTTTTAATTTCTTAATTATTAATTATGTTAATTATTAAAAGTGTGTGCCTTGAATAGTTTTTACTTCAAACTGAACATTGTCTTGCTGGGAAAGACACACACTGCAACTTAAGTGTCCCACACTCTGTAACACTCTTTCTGTAATCTCTCTAAAAAAAAAAAAGGGTGACATATAGGCAGGGGCTTGAAAACAGTAATCTTGTTATTATTTCCACATTTCCCAACTGGTTTCTGCCAACATTCTTGGTCTTTGCAGGTGGAACAGTCAAAGGTTCTTGTAAAAGAAGGAGGAGTCCATCTTTTGCTCACCATCGTTGACACCCCTGGCTTTGGTGATGCTGTTGACAACAGTAACTGGTAAGCTCAGCCATTTGTCATTGATTAATGTAAGTTATAACAACAACAATAATAATAATGATAATAATAATAATACACTGTGAATGTATTGATGTAGCTGAAATTGATGTGAATAATGTGTGGTTCTTAGCTGGCAGCCAGTCATTGATTACATCGACAGCAAGTTTGAAGATTACCTAAATGCAGAGTCTCGGGTCAACAGACGACAGATGCCAGACAACAGAGTGCACTGTTGTCTGTACTTCATTGCCCCGTCTGGACATGGGTAGGTACTACAGTGATCCTACTTAGCATCAAGTTCTGAAAAATTTTTTAAGATGTATTTTGAATAAGAAATTTCACAAATCTACTACTTTAGAATATAACGATGTTTGTCAAGGCTTCCATCGCATAGCATTAGATGGTATATAACTGATTGAGAAAGCAAGCATTGTAGGCGGTTTATAAAGAATGGAAATGCCAAATATTTATTGAATTAATAAATGAATTGTTTACTCTATAAAATGTCAAAAGTAAAATCTGCTCATCTTATTATCTCAGAACCAAGAGGTTAATCCTCACAATGCTTATTTTGAATGTTAGTATATTTTATAGCATAATTTCCAGAAGTCATTTTCTGACATTAATAAAGCTCCTATGTCAGGTCAAGTCCCTTTACATATAAAGAACATTTAAAAACAAAAACTGACTGTGTGTCTTGTACAGCTTTTAAGGCTGTGTAAGACCAAGTAACGCAGATATACAGTAGAAATCCTGGGATATGCAGAGTTATGCAGAGATTCAATACCAAAGAAACAAGAGGAAACACATACCTCTTGATATTATTCACAGTTGGAGGAAAATAGAACTAAAGGCTTGATTTTAATCTTAAAGCTGAGACCATAATGAAAAATGACACCAAGTTGTATGGCAGCATGTTTAACATACTCATACTTCCCCGACAAGTGTCTAGATTCCACAGTAAACACACCCACTCAAGTCGAACTCATTCAGCTTCAGGGTGCCATTAGATGGTGGTTGGTTCACACACTGACAAACAAATGTGTGATTGCCTACAGTACACTGCATTCATCTTTCTTTCATTGTCCATGGTTTTCACAGTATGTTTCACAGATATACAGTAGTTGTGGAACTTCAATAATGTTAACAGTCCGTCTAGTTATCATTGACATTTTTAACAACATGAACCTCAATTCTACCCTGACATTTCACCTTAATGATTTTGAAGCTATAAAATAACAGTAATGATTATAATAAAAGATAAAAATATCTGACTTGTCTGATAGATCCCATATAATAGGTGGTAGCACAAGTCCCCCTTTTCTATCCCCCAGCCACATAAAATCCAATCCAAGTTGCCCCCCTCCTAAACATGAAATATGAGCATAACAGCTGATCAGGCATGTTTTGTGGTTGCTTCCATGCTGGCCCATTCTCAGAAGACCAGGAGTTAAGTAGTCCAAACTCCAACTAGCCTCCAACCAGCCTACCAGGCAGGAATAACATTACTGTAATCTGGCCTGAGCTTGCTGACCTTGAGAGCCCTGTGTGTTAGCTCTGGCCACTGCCAAGCACAAACACAAACACACACTTTGCTGCCTACAACAAAGGGTGGTCTTGCAGTCCAGAGGGGTACCGACCAGCAGCCTTGTTGGTTCTTTTGGCAAATGAAAAGCACCATATGGGTGGTAAGCATCTGCCCTGGAGCTGTGTGTGTGTGTGTGTGTGTGTGTATGGGTGTGTGGGTGTGTGGGTAACATCAGTATATTAGCTCTTCACTGGCCTCTTAGCAAGAAATGCTAAATTCACAGCAACTTCTGAGGGGTTACAATTGGTAAAAGGGAAAGATCAGTTTAATAGTGATATGTTGTACTACTCGGCCTGTGAAAACAAGTGTATAATGTGTTTGTTGGCTCAGGAGGAGTTTATAGAAGTTGGACAAAATGATGATGTCATGAGAGGTGAAACGTCTTCAAGAACCTCAAGCGAAACCCAGTTGCCTTCCTGTAGCTCTTAGAGATACAGAGTAGGAGGGTTGAGTTTTAAAGAATGTGGATGTTTTACGTTGTTTTTAGTTGGATTATGGGAAATGTGGGTTTTTGGATTAATGAAGGGACAAAAATGTTTTAATCCCAGGGAATTGAGGACTTTAACTACAGTATGGTACAGTATGTGTATGCATGCAAAGTCAGTTGTGACAGTTTTGGGAGCAGTCCATTTATGAAGATACTTGGTGGACTGATTCAGAGCAGCAGTGGCTCTGGGAAAGGGGCTATTCTAATCTTGTAGGTGCAGGTGTAGATTTATAATACCTGCCAGATGGAAAGAGTTTGAATGGATGTGGGGGGTCCCTAGAGATGCTGGCAGCTTTTCTGAGCACCAGCTGACCAGGTTCTGCACCTCTCCTCTTTAGGCTGAGTCCTTCTTGTTGTATAGCAGCTTAATCACTGTTATGTCATCTACAGGCATAAATGTCACAATGGTGCAGGTTTAAATGTCACAATACCCATAGTAACCAGACGCCATGTAAAATTTTCATCACATGTTGTGGCACAGCTGCTAAGTTCTGTGTCTGTATCCAGTTCTGTGTCTGGAGAAGTCTACCCTTTGCAAATATGGATGTGTCCCTACTGACCTCATTAAAGAGGAGATGTTTTCACCCTGGTGTCCACTTTACCTGACCATTTCTTAATGTATACAGCAATGTAAGGCTTAAAATCTCTCAACTCTTGTAGCCAAGGATCAGGAAGTGTTAGCGTCATGTTGTAAACAACATGTTTCATACAGTGTGAGGCTGTAGAAAATCAACTGAGTTTATTATGCAAATTCTCAAAAAGTAACTTGTCACACTGTAAGGGACCAAGCTGGTAGGCAAGAGGAGACATGGAAAATGAATATAACAATTTACAAAATATGCAGCAAAATTCTGGGCCCAAAGAAGAGGTTAACTAAACAGAGCTAGACTCAGGCAATACTTGCTTAGCAAAATGTGAGTATAAATAACTGAAAAGACCCAACTGACTGAACAAAGATAAACTGACCTACCAAACTCAGCACAAATTGGGCCATCTATATGCTGACTGACCAGATCATTTTTAACAAAGGGGTGACCCACAGACAACACTCCCAACTAACTATGAATACAACAATATGGTAGTTACTCTGTCAATTTAAATTATTTTTTAAACAAATGTATTAAAAATGTACAGTAGATTGAAATACACACAAACACTAAGCTAATATCACACAAACTATTGAACATACCCATTAAACATTCACAGTGCTGATTGGATTTAATAACTGTTTGAATCTTCTTTTGGCACTAATGACCTCAAACAAGCACTTCTGGTAGCTGCTGATCAGACCTGCACAATGTTTAGGAGGAATTTCGGACCATTTGTCCTAATAGATTTGCTTCACCAAAACAACTGTGTTAAGTTGCCTTTCTGGCATCCACTGCTGCCAGACACCAAACGTTCTTCTTTTTTATGTCCCAGGAACTCTTTAAGACACATCAAAGAGAATAACAATGATAAAAAAAAACCTTTAGAGTTGCTTTGCATAGTGGAGTGGAGTCATAATCAAATTGTGTTTGTTACCCCTAGAATTGAGATGATCAGGATTGGCTCTCGTTGGCACTGCGTCATGCACAGTCTGTTGAGCTCAGTGACCAGTGCAGGGCTGCAAAGCCACGCCTCGTTCACAATGAATAGCATCCTTTGCTATACCAGCTTTTTTAATGTGTGTTTTGTAAATGGCCCATAACATCAGAGCCATTCACTGACAACCTTGTCTGTCTCTTCTCTGCTTTTTTCCCACAGACTGAAGCCCCTCGATATTGAATTCATGAAACGGTTGCATGAAAAAGTAAACATCATTCCCCTAATTGCCAAAGCCGACACAATGACTCCTGAGGAGTGTCACCAGTTCAAGAAACAGGTGTGTTTCATTTCTGACTGAATGCATATTATTCTTCTTAACATCTTCAAAAAACATCTTTCTTCTTTTAAAATGTTTTCAAAAAAAGATGCTTTTCTCTGTCTTGTCCAGAAATATGGCGTATTCTTTTGGGCATGTAACTCTACCCCTGCCTTGCAAAATGTTTTCTAGTTGGTTTGTGTACAGTGAACATGGCTGACAGCAAACGGACAAAGAGCCACATCACAAAGTGCCATTAGAAACCCATCTGAGACAGATATTCTGAATCTGTTGAATACGTGTCCAATTAATGCTCCTAAAATGCAAATATTATCAGTATATCCCACGCCTTAATTGGAAAATGCTAAATTCTGAATAAGGAATTCAGAATTTGGAATATCCAAACATAATATGCTGTTTACATGGCCCATATCAACTTGTAAATATTGTCATATTCAGAATAATAATGGTATATTAGTATATATATGTACACTTACTGAATGATAGGTTTCCTTTCAGTGCATAGCCACTGTAAAGTGCATTTGTCTGCTTTACTGAGTTGTGTTCCATGTTCCTTGTGCTCCATCTTATCCACACAGCTCTTCTTGCTCTGATCAGCTGTTCTCTGAGGCTAGTTGTTAGTTTTCTTAGTTCTTCTTTTTCGTCTGTTCTGGCCTTTTTAAACTGTTTGTTTTGATCTCCTTTATTAGTTGTTTAATCATATTTTCTCATCTGCTTGGTTGCTTTTCCAGTCTGGCTTTGTGCCTTTTCTTTGGTAATGTTCCAAAGTGTTCTCAAGTTGTAGGTGATGGCAGTCAGGGAGTAAACTTTTTTTTCTACAGTTCCTGCTTGAGGAACTTCAAGCACTTTGTCCAGGTCTTCGTCCAACCTGGACCGTTCCTGTGGGCTTTAGGGGATAGCAATGTTGGTGAATCACCTGTGCTCTTGGGGAGATACAGGCCCTGAGAGCTCTCTAGACTATGGTATGCCTCCAGTTGCCCACGCCAGTCCTTCCTGGAAGTCAGTTGTCTCTCCACTGTCACTGTTCTTCCTTGGTTGCCATTCAGACTTTCCTGGACGACACTGGTTTCTCAGGGAGTTCAGATTTGTATTACATCCTTGGTCATGAGGAGAGGTCAAAGTAAAAATTTTCAGCAGTGTTGAAGACTCCTGTTTACTTCTGTTGTTGTGCTGTTTGCTTACTCACAATGTTGTGCTTCAGAACACAGTGTAAACATAGCACACTGCATTGATACACAGATACTGCATCAATACTGTATGGATAAATACGTAGGTTTCTCCTCCTGTGTGTGTCAGCTAACCTCCAGTACGACTATTAATGTTAAAGGACCCGTGCCTTCCACATTCAGCTCACTCCACTACATTATCGTCCATGATGATGTTCCATTTTACCCAGACTCTCCCTTTTTCCTCTCTGCTTTGTGCAGATCATGAAAGAAATCCAGGAGCACAAAATCAAGATCTATGAGTTCCCAGAGACAGATGATGAGGAAGAGATGAGGATGATCAGGAAAATCAAGGTCTGTTCTTCTAATGTAACCCTTAAACTTTAAATAAAACAGTATCATTTTTGGTTTCTCTTGTCTGTTCTTAGACAAATATTGATCCAGTTTGGTACTTCACTCAACCTTAAGATCTCTACAAATTCACATCTTGTGTATCTGCTTTGTTTCTTTATTGTAGTGTCTGTATGATTACTGTATACATAGTATATGTTAGCACACAGTCGACTACAGTGTACTTTTATCCATTATGTGTGAGCTGTGCAACAGTTGTGTTCACTCCCTTCTCTCTGCAGGATCGTTTACCCTTGGCTGTAGTTGGTAGTAACACCATCATCGAGGCCAATGGGAAGCGAGTGCGTGGGAGGCAGTACCCATGGGGTGTGGCTGAGGGTGAGAAATCGAAATTCCACTCTAAATTCACCAATGAAGTCGATCTCTGTCACATTCACATACGCAAACACATCAATACCTGTGGCTAGTTTGCAAAGCAGTGACACAATTCATGCGTTCTTGTTTTGCTCTCATCCTAGCATCGAGCACTCACGCACATGCATACACATGGACACAGTGAGTAACGACAATGCACACTTTATTAGATAAGGGTAGTAGACAAGAAAGAGACTGCATTTGCGTTGCATGAGTAGCGCTGGACCAAATAACTTACCAGTTAACAATACATCTGCTTACTCTAATTTTATTTGTTTATTTTCTGTATAGTTTTATTGAAATCAAACACCAACCAATGCTATAAATGGGTAATGTGTGAAATAGAAATTTAACATATATGGCGTTTGTTTTAGCTTACATATTAATTTAAAAAAAAACAACAAACCTAGACAAATGAAATACTAAGTGTGAGCAAGACAACTGTAGAAAGGTTATACTAATGTTTAAAAATGGCAATTATATTTCAGAAAACTGAAGAAAAAAATCTAAATTGGGCCCGAGCACCAAAGGATGCAAGGACCCTGTTGAAACTTGAAAAAGAAGATCTTCACGCGTCAGCTGTCTTTCTTGAGTTTAATAAACATTCATGAATGGAGTCACACAAACACAACCGAACAGCAGTACATTCAGTGAGTGAGTGGCCTGAAGATGTTACCCAGGGCCACAGTCTTATAGTTCCAAAAACACATTCCACAAAGACAAAATACGATACTCTCTCTCACGGGAAAAAGACAGAATACGATACTCTCTCTCACGGGATTGTCTCTGTGCTGAGTCTTCACCTGCTTGCCTCTCCCCCAATGCAATGTATGAACAACACACTTATCACAACAAGAAGGGCAAAGACATCCACATATATTGTCTACATGTGTTCTTCATCAGTTCACACAGAGGTCTTTCACACAACCATAAAGGATGTACAAAGGTTAGGCTCAAAAACTTCATTAGAACTATCCACACAGTCATTGGTTACACAGTTTTGAATAGGCACACATGAGTTATACCAAAATTTCCCATTACAAACTTTAGTGTTTCTTATTATTTTTGCTGAATGCATATCATGTTTTGGAGGGCTTTACCATGCTGAAAAACTTATGAAACTTTGCACATGCGTCAGGTCTGGTGAAAATTTCAATATTTTATGGGTCTTGCCCATGGGTGCAGCAAAATGGCCCCATTAGGGTCCCTTCATACCCCCTTGGTTAAACCTGCATGCATGGAAATCGGTAGGTTGATGTAACATGCTAAGACTTACAAAAAAGCTTCTTGCACCCATGGTCTAAACCAAACAGGAAGTCTGCCATTTTGAATTGAATTAGCAATTTTTGCGATTTAAGGGTCTCATACTTTACGCAACTCCTCCTAGAGAATTGATCAGATCAACTTCATATTTGGGGAATCTCATCTTAAGACGTTTGCAATGTTAAATTGTGAAGCTTTTGAGTTGTTGTTGAGGACATTTTTATATTTATTACACAAATATAGAGTAATGAAACTGACAGCTCCTGTTATTGTTACCAGGAACAGGAGGGAAAAATAAGTCACTGAGCCATGGCAGTGAAGATATCACATGGTGCATGAGTATGCACACAGAAAGTAGTATTGGGAGAAAAGACAAGGATGTTTGTTACAAGTAGTTACACACTGTGGTAATCCAAAAACCTCATACAAATTACTTGGTAGGCTAAGTATGTGACCACTTGCAATAGTAGACTACAACATACAGTATTTCCCATATGTTATCCTGTATGAAAAGACCCAAACTAAACACTGTAAGCAGACTATTAGATTACAATAAGCAAAAATATTTAAACACCATTTGTATGGGAATGATTCTGTCCAAAGGTTTTTTTGATCCACATAAGGGGTTGATCAATGTAACCATGATCATTATAAACAGTTTCAACTGTACCAGTTAATGTAATCATCAGTTGTATACAGTGGCTTCGAGACAACTGGCTTCTGTTTCTTTCCCATTTAAACTACTTGTCATAATCAAAGAACAGGGAAAATGTAATCCTGTTAGATGACAACACAAGCAAATATACCTGATATTATGAAAAAAATACTTGACCCACCAGTGTCAACGTAGAAATTTTTTCCTTAGGATATGAGAGTCCTGTTTGGAAGGAAGTTGCTGTCACATTGTGATATGAGACATAAAACATGACAACATGCCTAACGTGAAGTGATTAGGACTCTGCCACAGTTTGAACATGGCTGAGGTTTATACTGTAACACATGAATTGGAGGCAGTTAAGGGAACATTTCAGATCATAGATTCTGTTTTTGTCATCCTCAACAGCTGAGTACAGTACAGCCTGGTGGGTGACTTGTAAAAATGCTATTATGAAAGTGGGAGTGAGTTATGGAATACCAAAAATGTTTTTGGCTCCATGTCAGCATAAATGTAGAGAGAGAGTGGGAGAGAGAGAGAAAGCCATGGAAGTTTAACCATCTTAGCAGTCTGCAGAAACCTCAGAGGACTGTAGGAGGAACAGAAAAAGCAGCACATAATGCCACCTGTTGATGGTTTCTGATACTACAACCATCAACAATGGCTGCATGGGAAAACAAGCGAAGGGAAGATTCATTAAATGTGTACTAAGACGAACAAAGACTTGAAAAATCAAATGTGCTTTTAAAAGAGAAACAGTAGTAAAATGGATAGTCTTAATTTGTTTTATCAAATGATGGAGTTTATCTCTTTTTCCTATTGGACGGTAAAAGGAAAATAATTATTGTTGTTGATATACCCATGGCCTACCGAATCAAATTCAAGTCACTAATGCTGCCTTCAGAGTGACTTCTAGGTCTGCACCCATCTACTTGAACTACTTGAGGATAACATAAGCATAAGCATATGTCATAAGCATACGGCCTATATATAATGCTATATAAATTTATTTGGGACTTTTTTGACAAGGAAATTAGAAAATCAGGCACATATTCCCCATCATGTATGTTGTTAGTTTAAAATTTTTCTGTCTTCATAATATTATTATGACTTACAGTATCTGTCTGCTTAGCTATTATCATGATATTTTCATGATTTATGTTATGGCATGCATAAACAAATGACATGTTATGCATGTTTGATGTGTACAATTAAATAATTTGGCTAAACCACTTATGCTTATTATTTTGTTGTACCTCTTTTTAATAAAAAAATAAAACCTATTACCAGAGCTTTGAAAACAAAGCTGTAATTTTCTTTGTGTGATGATATGTTAAAACTGTTAGCTGTATCGCTAAACATATTTGGTAATTTGTCTGTTTTTCTTGCTCTATTCAAAATCTCTTGAGGGATCAATTATTGTCATGTGTTACAGTGTTATAATCACTCCATAACTAAACTCTAATCTGTTTCTCTTCATATAGTTGAAAATGGAGAGCACTGTGATTTTACAATTCTCCGGAACATGCTCATCAGGTGAGCAAAAATGCATGATAAAGGAAGTTGAAGCTGACAAGGGTTGTTGTTATTGTATTTGCTAAAAAAAAAAAAAAAAAGATAGTAAAAGTTGGTTTTAATATTGAATTTTTGGTATTTATTGTCATTTTTATTCCTCTTGTAAAGAGTTAGCTGAAAATGTGAATAAATTAGAGTGTACTGCAGAAATGTTGCGCAACATAATACAATTTTTTAAGTTACATAATTTATCTATGCTTGTGCAGATTTAATGCAAATATAATTAAAGTTGAGTAGTTTTCCATTCAGTGTTAATGGAAAAAGATTTGTCTCTTAATTGAAAATGTCATTGAAATTTCATTGTCATTGAAAATGAGCAATAAAAGTAAAAGTGCAATACTAAAGTCAAAACCTATTCAAGCTAAAAAGTATTGATTTATAAAAATTCAAGTACATGAAAACTTATTTACTACCACTCTTGTAATAATTTTGTTTTTCAGGACCCACATGCAGGACCTGAAGGATGTGACAAACAATGTTCACTATGAAAACCACCGCAGCAAGAAACTAGCTGCAGTCACCTACAATGGTGTGGACAACAATAAGAACAAGGGGCAGCTTACCAAGTGAGTTCATCAGCATAGTATACACAGTACTGTTGTGTTCATGTTTGTGAAATGCACTATTGTAGTGTGAACAGATGGGATAATGTTAGTAAATGGATCCTGGTTTTATGAGCACATTATTCCCTGTGTAACCATGGAGGAACCTGCAATTCAGAGGGGGGGCGAGTGACCTACAGATTGAAATTGACAAGCTGTCACTAAAGCAGCTTTTAACACTTTGCAGGCCAAAACATACTAGCACTAACACTCCACTAACTTGTGTCTAATCTGACAGCACTAATTTAGGTACCATCTGACAACTAATCTGGCTGCAGCTGTCAGTAATCACCAGCTCACCCTCACCAGCTAATGCATGGTTTATGGCAGCATGCTAAGTGTCTGTGCATTTGTTTGTTTTTAGACCTGAGACGGCTGACGGCATGTAAGTGTTATTTCACTTCTTCATAATCTCTCCAAAGAATGTTTTCATTTTCCCTGCCTGATAGGATTTTCATTTTTCCTGGCCCTAAACTGCGTGGCAGTAATACAATAAAAATATTATAGTTAAAGGCCTCTTTATGACCTCTGTGGAATATATCTAATAGGTGTAATTGCAGGGTTCCCATTGGTCCTTGATATCCGTGACAAATTGAACGTTGAAAAATTAAGGATTTGAAAGTTTTTTTGTAAATAAATATGACAGGGGTCATTGGAGGTGCCTGAATTTATATAATTCACTGTTGATCACTGAAGACGTGTCCAACTAACATCAAAAGTGCATTACAGAACTGTCATTGGTAAATAGACTGATGCCGATGTGTGCATGTCTGCATGTGTGCAAGAGATCACATAGTCTGCCATCACTGCAGCATGCAGCACAATTGAGAAGTGTTCACACAGTCATTCCTCTTTCTCTTTTTTGAATTGTCTGTGATCTTCTGCATAGCCTGCTAATTCTAATTATAAAAATTCTTAGTGTTGTAAAAGTTATTAACCTCAATCCATGTCTCAAACTATGCAGTGTTTGTGACCTTGAGGGAACTGAGCTTGGAAAGTCCTTGAAAAGTCCTGAATTTAATGTTTAAGAAGGTTCGAGAACCCTGTCTCTACAGCCTATTGGCAATCAGCTGTTTCAGCTTCTTGCTTTCATTACACATTTCTTATTAACCACTACTGTGCAGCCACTCTGCAGCTACTGTGCAACTCGTGGTTAAATGCTAAACAATCACTTGCCAATCAATCTTCCAGTTAGGCATGAAAAAGGGAACTGTCTAAAAACGAAGCCTGTAGTCACACTGCATTCATGTCATATTGTTAACATCTTCACTTATAAGCTGTGAATTTGAAATAAAACAAAGCATCTACATTGTCTCCCAGTCAGCTAGAGACGTTGGTGAACAGGTCGCAAAATGGCAGCAAAGCCACCATTACTCCCACTTATATCTAAATCTGTAATCCATGCACACAGTCACACAGTCAATGCTGCCAGTCGGGAGTACCCTCTTGACAAAAGGCAGAGCAACTTTGAACTTAATGCTAACATAACCACAGTTTCAATGTTAACATACTTATATACAGGAAGTAATATGTACTGCCTACAAAGTTTAACTTTCTAGATGCTAACATTTGCGAAATGAGAGCTAAATGCAAAGCATATATCAGACAAGTTTTGCCTTTACAAACAAGATGCTCAATAGCTGAAGACCTCCAATGTGGCTACAGAACAGTGTTTTTTCAGCTTGACAAATAGGAAGAGTGTCAAGATATCACTGTAACAGAGCATGGTTAGTATCAGAATAAGGGTTAATTCTCTCATTATCTCCTGACAAGCCCCTGTCACCTTCCAAGCCACCTATTACAGAGGGCTTGCAGGGAAGGCAAGCAAGCTGGCTCTTTCCTCCTTCCTGTCAGAAAGACAGGAAAGAAGAAAGACACTCAGCTCACCTTTTTAAGTGGTATGGGAGCACATGTCTGCTTAAGAATGACAGGAATGTCCACCTGGGATGTCACAGACCGTTTGATGTTTGTATGAGCCTGGTTTGTGTCCTCAGGAGTCCTCTAGCCCAGATGGAGGAGGAGCGACGGGAGCACGTGGCCAAGATGAAGAAGATGGAACAAGAAATGGAACAAGTGTTTGAGATGAAGGTCAAAGAGAAGCTCCAAAAGCTCAAAGATTCTGAGGCTGAGGTAAACCAAGGATGCTGCTTAAAAAAAACTGTATGTTTATTAGTTTGTGTTCCTTTCTACATTTTGCTCTTTGGTGACCCTACAGCTCCAGAGGCGTCATGAACAAATGAAAAAGAACTTAGAGGCCCAGCACAAAGAAGTGGAAGAGAAACGTCGCCAACACGAAGAGGAGAGGGCTAGCTGGGAGGCCCAACAGAGGATTCTGGAGCAGCAGAAGCTAGATGCCTCCAGGTAAACTGAAGATGTCACTTAAGCTTAATTTTCAACTTGAGTTTGAACACTGCTTACTGATAACCCTGGAGAAAAAATTTGAAAAAAAGGTGAATATTTTGATTAAATTGTTAGGAATAAATCAGTAATTTATCACTTTAAACTTGTTGGCATCAAAGCTGGACTCCATTACAATAGGAACCAGTAGGATAGCTACTTAGAAATCCAACTTAAATGTAATTAAAACAAAACCCTCTTCCCATGATACTGCTTTGTTTTTGAATGAATTAATCAATGAATGTCATTGCAGAAGCATTTTGCAAATCTGGTCACTTGGTTGTAGTACCACTGCCCACCATTACACAGTAGAAGTTCCAGTATTATCTCTAAGTGATGTCTTAGGACACTGAATGGGGTAACAATTTCCTCCCAAGCTTTGATTGGTCTGCAGCTACAATGGAAAGCTCTGATGCTTTTCAGGACTGAGGTGCATATCGAATGTTTATATTCAGCCGATCCAGTATTGATCACTAGGGACATCTGAAGATCATCCCTGGGGGGACAAAAAAAAAAGCCGATTAGCTTGCCAAAATACACAAATTTGCTAAGCAATGATGCTAATTATGCTAATTATCAATAGCAAAACATTAAGGTAGCAGCTACTTATTTTTGTCTGTGTTGACAAGATAACATACATAGCCAGTGACAGGTCATACCAGCTGCCACTAACTGTCCCGTTGTCTGTCAATTTCCACTGTCCTATAAGTAAAGGCAAAATGTGCTTCTGTACATGATTATCAAAGAATCACGAAGTTACAAAAGCACATAATATAATAGGCATTCCAAATGTATGACACTAGTAAGGTAAGGTATATTGGCAAGAAATATTGCACCATGTGCCTATGTCCTCAACCATACACTCGGAAAATAATGCATTAAAGACATAAAGCACTGAAAGGAACAATTCTGGAACTAAATAAAACTAGTTATATGACACTAACAATATTTAGTGGTCTGCCATTGTATGACTTTGTGTCTGAATCTCTGAATGTCGCTACCTATGTAAAGTTTAACTAGACTAGAAGTATTAGCTCAGTGTAAGTAATCAGGCATGAGTTAATAAGAATGATGTTGAAGTTACAGAGGTATACGTTAAGTGTTTTGATTTGTGGGTGACACTGCACGCATTTGAAATAAGATGTCAAATTACTAACAAGGGCTCTGTAGATAAATAAGTATCAGTGGTTATTACTTCTCTTGAATAGGGAAGGCCAAGCTTTGTCACATAGACATAGTAAGAAATGTTGCAGTTATCACCAATGATGAACCTGAGGGCAGAATTATAAATGGAATCTAGTGGCCTCACAATGGAGGCAACTGTACATCCATTAAAAAAAACTGAGACAAAAACTCAGATAAAAAAAATTCAGACATGCACTTTATTGCATGAATGATATTGGAATTTTACATGTTGGTTTCATGTCTGAATAACCTTGGTCACCCTTACATGGAGGATGGGAACATTTCCATACGTATACAGACCCAGGATGTGAGGTATTGCATCAGACCAACCAGACTGTGTTTAGTGACGGCAGTACATTCTGTTAAATACTTGACTGCTAATCTCTCCTCTTGCGTTTACAGGACCTTGGAAAAGAACAAAAAGAAGAAGATATTTTAATGACCCTTGAGGACCTACCCAATGTTACAGTGTGTTATTTTTTGCCAGCCTGCCAGCCTTGATTGTCAGAACATTTGTCAACCAGCTACGTCAGTTACAGTATACAGTTTGACCATATTACTGTGTAATAATCAAGTGAAAGCCAGGGGGCAGTGTTGTCTGGACACAGAATTTAGTCTCTCTCCTCCCTCATGTTCCTCTTCAAAGAACTGTTGTTAATACTGTTGTATGTTTTAGGTCTCTGCTTACATAAACAAGTATACTCATATAAAAAAAACACAACTACTGTTAAGAGTTCAGTCATTCTTTACTTTTTCCTCTTCTACTTTGGGAATATTGGATGTTTCACTGTTCTGTCCTTCGAATGCCAAAAAACCAATCACATTTTGTTTCCCCCAAAGATGTTATGCCGCTCCATCTCATGTAATGTAGAACATGTAACCATGAAACTGTTTAACTTCATGTATAACATTTTATTACTTTTTATTATTTTTTTCTTTTGTATTGGCCCTGGTGTATTGAGTTCATTTTGTTTCCTGCATCATAACCAGTGTTTTCTAGCCCTGCTCTTGAAAACAAGCATGACTTCACTCACGCTGAGTGTATGAAACAAAAAAAAAAACTACTCATGAAGTGCTTCAGCGTGAATTCATTTGAAATTCTTTTGCAGATTCTATATAAAAATGTTCTTCAACACAAACAAATCTTTCCAGGGACAGTTTGTGACAGCCTTTGTTGGATGGGAAAGCTGAAGCTGAGATTCCTCAGTCAAACAGGTGTCAACCCAGTAACTGTACCTAGCTGGCTTTCTTTATATCATATTTAGCACAGATTTGTGTACTGCATCTGTATTTTTTTAATTGCTTGTTTTTATTTTTATTGTATAAAGTCACATAATAAAATTGTGATGGGGAAAACAGGTGGTCTTGATGAAGTACGTAGTAAGAATTTAATGGCAATTTATGGTTCAACAGGTTGTGTAGGGGATTCTAAGGATCATCTGGGGAGTGCTAGGGCCTACCAAGGGATTTTCAAGGTTCTTGATAGGAATTAAGATTTTGGGGGTCACTGAGGATATTCCAAAACTCCTTAAAGGTTCTAATGAGTCTTGAAAAGTTTCTAGGGGTTTTTGGGGAGTCTCAGGGCTCTTTAAAAGGGTACAATTCTGAAGTCTTTGACATGGTCTGTGAAGGTTCTCAGTCATCCAGGTCATCGTAGTCATTAAGTGATGATGTTGAAGGCAACTGGACTGGAGTCACTTCAGCACTTAATGAGTCCTTGACATGGTTCTATGTACATTAAAGGGGGTTGTAGGGGTTCTTGACCCCTGTGAGGATACCACATGAGAAATAGGGTATTCTGGAGTTTCTTTAGGTCTGTGAGAATTCTGATGCTTCTTAGGGATCTTAAGCTCTTCGGGGTTTCCAGGGATTATTCATGAGGTTACAGAGTAGAAGATTCCAGCAGGTTTACAGATTGACTATAAAAGATAACAGGGGTTGTAGAGACGGTTCCTGAGGTTCTCTCCTGGGATCCTTGAGGTGGCTCTTGCCCTGGGCTTAGTATACAACATTTACTCGAGTAATTATTAACTTTCCCATTTCTATTTGCAATTCTGAGCTGAAAGAGTTCTTGAAACGGAAAGCCACAAGTGTCAGAATTTTTATCTTCGTCACCTCAATTTTTTGTAGACACATGCTCATAGCTAACTGTCTTTTGACTGACAAAAGGCTACACATAAATACATAATATCCTCACTGTCACCTTCTTACAAAATGTCATTAAAAGGTGAGTGATATTGCACATCATTAATATCTGTCAGTATCGTTATTATTTCAAGTAAAGTTTCTTTATTGTCATTGTATTTTATACAAGGAAATTTAAGTGCACTTGTTAAAATGGAACTTAAAAAATTAATAAATAACTAAATGAATAAGTTTCATTCACTCACTCAAACACATCTGCTTAACACTCAACCACTTAACATATAAATAATAAATCATGTACTTTAAATATTGCACTGAGTTTGTTTACTGTGTGCTTTAAGAGCAGAATTCAGTCAATGAACTCTGCAATATTTCAATTACATGATTTATTTATTACACTGCTCAAAAAAATTAAAGGGACAGTTTTTTATCAGGGTATGGCATGAATTCAATTGCACTTTTCTGATAATGATTTGGTCAGTTAAGTGGCAGAGGGGGTTGTTAATCAGTTTCAGCTGCATTGGTGTTGATGGAATTATCAACAGGTGCACTAGAGGGGCAACAATGAGACGACCCCCAAAACAGGACTGGTTTTGCATGTGGAGGCCATTTCAAGTTTCTCCCTCTTGATCTTTTTGAACTGGTTTTCCACTAGTGTTGGCTTTAGCTCGAGTCATTATCACGACTGAGAGCATAAGGCGATTTCTTAACCCTACAGAAGTTGCACAGATTGTCCTACTCCTCCAGGATGGCACATCCACACGTGCCGGTGCAAGGAGATTTGATGTGTCTCCCAGCACAATCTCCAGAACATGGAGGAGATTCCAGGAGACAGGCAGTTACTCTAGGAGAGCTGGACAGGGTCCTCAACCCATCAGCAGGACCGATATCTGCTGCTTTGTGCAAGGAGGAACAGGTTGAGCACTGCCTGAGCCCTACAGAATGACCTGCAGCAGGCCACTGGTGTGAATGTTTATGCCCAAACAGTCAGAAACAGACTTCATGAGGGTGGCCTCAGGGTGCGACGTCCTGTAATGTGCCCTGTGCTCACTGCCCAGCACCGTGGAGCTCGATTGGCATTTGCCATAGAACACCAGAATTGGCATGTCCGCCACTGGTGCCCTGTGCTTTTCACAGATGAGAGCAGGTTCACCCTGAGCACCTGTGATAGACGTGAAAGGGTCTGGAGAAGCCAAGGAGAACGCTATGCTGCCTGCAACATCATTCAGCATGACCAATTCGGTGGTGGGTCAGTGATGGTCTGGGGAGGCATATCCATGGAGGGACGCACAGACCTCTACAGGCTAGACAACGGCAGTCTTACTGCCATTAGGTATCGGGATGAAATCCTTGGACCCATGGTCAGACCCTACACTGGTGCTGTAGGTCCTGGGTTCCTCCTGATGCACGACAATGCCCGGCCTCATGTGGCAAGAGTGTGCAGGCAGTATCTGGAGGATGAAGGAATTGATACAATTGAATGGCCCTCACGATCACCTGACCTAAACCCGATAGAACACCTCTGGGACATAATGTTTCGGTCGATCAGACGTTGTCAGGTTGCTCCTCAGACTTTACAGGAGCTCACTGATGCCCTTAGACAGATCTGGGAGGACATCCCACAAGACACCATCTGTCGTCTCATTAGGAGCATGCCACAACGTTGTCAAGCATGCATACAAGCACGAGGGGGCCACACAAAATACTGAGAAGCATTTTGAGTTGCAGAAAATGAATTTTGGCAAAATGGATGAACCTGCCACATAATTTTTTCACTTTGATTTTTGGGATGTCTATATATTGAGCCTTCTGTAGGCTGAAAACTTTTATTTCCATCAAAAGATGTGCCATTCTTTTGTTCCTAAATATGAAACTGTCCATATCAGTATAGATATCCAACATATTATTTTTTCACATTGAAATCTGATGAGTTTTCAAAGTGTTCCTTTAATGTTCCTTTTTTGAGCAGTGTATTTATATGTTGAGTGCATGAGTGTTAAACAGATGTGTGTTTTGCAGTGTGAGTGAATTAAACTTATTCCAAAATATGAGAGGTCTTTCCCAAGTATGTCGTTTTTGTTGGGATTGAAAATTGTAACTACATTTAGACCATTCTGGGATACTCCTTACTGAAACCTATTTCTCTGGAATTGTGTTGCTAGGTAAGAGCCTTGGTCCATGTTTACTTCTTGTCTACTGTTTAACAGAAGAAGAATATTGGATCATTTAGGATGTTTATTATTCGAAATGTTGCATGAATTAGATCAAAGTGATGTGTTCCCGCAGACAGCTAATATGTTGATCAGTTTCACTATCCAATTAATCAAGTAGTATTGTACCCATGTCAGACAGGTTTCTAATTAAATTAATTTAAAAAAAAACAAAAAAACCAAACAATTTATTGAATGCAACCCCTGGCTTATTCAAACAAAAGCTCAGCCCTTTGGACTCTCTGCTGCTGTGTGGAGTTTAAAACACACACACATACACTGCTGTAGGCTACTGCGGCTTCACACCACAGCCTTTCCAGCCTCACAGCTAGTTTGCTCTGGCCCCTCCTCTTGCTGATTGGTTGGCTGAGCCCTCAGGTCACCCAGGTGAAGACACCCTTAGCCAATTACTGAGATGTACACTGAAATCTAATGTGGTCATGTGTACATGGTTATCCTCTGCCTTTCTAACCCTAACCCAGAAAGGCAGAGGCCAGCCCTGACTGCGTTAAAAGGATTTCTCTACTTGTACTGTCTTAGTAAGCCACCATACCGCATTTACACTCTAAATTATACACTCTTGTACGTCATCCATGAGTTGTTGTTTTGACATTGAGCTTTTTGTGTCCCCTGGAAATACTTCCATTGTATTGTGAGAATTTGCAGTGTTTTTGTGTATTTGGTTCTGCTGTGAGTATTTACAGCATGTTAGTGTATTTGGTTATGTTGTAAGTATTTGCAAGGGCCTACATTGTTAGATTAATGATGTTTTCTGAATTTCCTTGTGTTTTTTCTATTTGTATGTGTTTTTGTAAGTTGCAGTGCATTTAAATGAATCCCACTGCAAAGATTAACAAGACTAAGGGCTTGCAAGTGCATGGGGCGGGGGGCATATCACTTTTTTGCTACTTCAATGGCAGAAAAAACGGTCTTTGCACAAGGTGCATGGTTCTAAAGGGTTGCACAAAGTACTCAGAGTTTTGGGTGTAACATGCAATAAAACAATCAGAGTGCCGTCTTCCATTAACTTTAAAAGTCAGGTGCGCTTGCACCTTTGTGGATTGCTATTATTATGGTTCAATATTTCACACAGAATTAGCTGATAACATATTGTAACTGATCAGTGAGCTCAGTCCTGGCACATGTACACTTGCTTTCTGCGCCCTGAGATGCTGAATGAATCAATCCACTGCGCAGTGCTCTCTGTTAGACAAGATGTTAGACATGTTATATTGTGGTAAGTTCAAATAAATTTTCAGTTTATTGAGAAACTGTCATGGGACAAATTTAGTCTATGTGATGAATGGTAAACACTGTTCCTCGTTTATATCTAGACACATGGCAATGTTGTGCAACAGACAATATGCCACAAAGAATGCTACGACCTCTGGAGGGCTGTATTGTAATGGCCCATCTGACTTATCCAAATATCTGAAGTTCATTTTCAGCACACCCTGCTTGTATGTAATGGGCAGAATGTGTGTGCTGTGCACTCACATATGTAGGCACATATCTTGAGAATGCACCTTTAGTTAATAGGCTCCTCTTACCTCTTGAAATTTACCACAATCCCAGGGGAGGCTAACTGTCAGCTTCATATACATTTCCTCTCAAATGTCACATAGATCATTTTTTATGTAAATTTTTAAACATTAATTGTAAATTGGTGTAGCTATGTGAGCAGGCAGTGCTGTAAAACGGTCATAAGTCCAACAATACTGCAAAACAGCCGGTTCAAATAATAATGTTTGAATTTACATGAGTTGATTTAATATTGAAAGCAAGATATATACACTACTTGTTAGTGGACTTTGTGGTGGCAGTTCCAGAAACACCAAATTTCAAACATGATATTTTAACAAATTTACTTGTGGACCACACAGGGTTGCTTGTAGACCACTCTTCAAAAAAGGCTGATGTAAGGTAATGAGGAAGAAAATAGACATTTTGTGTAGTGGGGACTTTGGCACCCATCTGTCTGCTCGCTGCGTCCCCCTTGTCTTGTCTTGTTAATTTCCTCAGCTGTCTTACAATACAACTACCTTGCTAACTGATTTAATCTAGGGGCCCTTCCTACCCCCTGATAACTTCACCATAGGTGTTACACTGTGAGGTCTCTTCTTGCACAAACGGATAGCACTTGACAGAATTTTCTTCTCTGCTTATTACTGCTTATTATTGTAAAAACTATGTCTGTCTTGCCAAATTTGTGTGATCCTTAATTCCAGTTTTTTTTGTTTTAGTTACTTTTTATGATTCATTGTGGGATAGTATGAGTCCACTATAAAGGGTATAATATTTCTCACTATACATTCAGACAGCACTACAGAATGGCAAACTCACTATATAGTGGACTCTGTAGGAAGTAGTGAGTGATTTCGGACACTTTGCTTTACCCAGTCTCTGGTGTTTCCCCAATGCAAATGGTTGAGGTTAGGATAACGTTACCTTGGTTCTTTTCAGTTCCTGTTTGTGTGTGTGTGTGTGTAGGTGGGTGTATATTTATGTGTATAGTTAGGTGGATGGTTTGGGTGGGAGTGGGTGATGGGTTTTTGTTTTGTTTGTTTTGTTTTATGATTTTATCATGTACAACACTTTGTGCTGCATGCTTTGTATGAAAAGTGCTATATAAAGACTGTATCTGTATCTGTACAGTCTAGCTCTATAAGCATAACTAAGGACATACCTGAACCAGCCCTAACTATAAGCTTTATCAAAGAGGACAGTTTGAAGCCTGATCTTAAAGGTAGAGGGCGGGTCTGATCCTGGACCCAGACTGGGATCTCGTTTTCTAGTTCCTGTCAGTACTTGTGCTGCCGCATTTTGGATCGATCGGAGGCTTTTCACTGAGTTACTGTGACATCCTGACAATAAAGAGTTACAGTAGTCCAGTCTAGAGGTAACAGATGCATGAACTAGTTTGTCAGTTTCCCTTAGAGACAGGGGGTTTCTGATTTTCACAATGTTGCAAGCAGATAGAGCTGTAATGGGAACTGTGGCTTATCGATTCACTATTATATGACAGACAAAAAATGACACAAGTAAACAGAGTGCCATATGACAGAATTTTCATTCATCAGATAAGATTTATTATACATCATATATTATACAAAACAGTGCTGATCACTTAACCTATCATCAAAATAATGATCATTGTGGAAGCAAAGGTAGGTCCTCACAGGAACCTCCAAAAATGTTTTTGATTTTGTTTAGAACTAAATTTAATATCCTCTGGAAATCCATTACAAACTCTTAGAGGTCCATTGAACCACCTCTACAAAATTCATGATTTAAATTTTCTGAATTTCAATTTAATTTGTATAGTGCTAAATCATAATATACATTGTCTCACGGAGCTTTACGTGATAAGGTGAAAAAACTCCCTTTTAACAGGGAGAAACCTCCAACAGAACTGGGCTGAGTATGGGTGGCTGTCTGCCTCGACCAGCTGGGTTTGAGAGGAGAAAGATGGGAGGTGGGAGAAGAGAGAGAAATCAGGAACAGCTGTATATACTGTTGCCTGTCAATTGTAACCGTATAAATAACAGTAGTTACACCCATAAGTAGTGTTGTTATCATATGGACTGTTAATTGTTAATCGTTATAGTGAAAATAATAGTACTAATACATATGGGCAATTGTGTACAGTAATAATAACAATAATGATGAGTGTTGTAGTGACAGATCTGGATCCTGCTGCTCCAGAACCAGAGATAACTGCAGAAGGACAGAGAGGAGAGGCACAAACAACAAATTATTTTAGTGTCATTTTAGTCTCAAAGCATCACACGTACTCCAGCAACAGAGCAGACAAGACAAACTTATACATCCATGCTTTTTGGTCTTGGAGTATCTGCATGAATGTTAGTTGCCATGGCTGCCAGCAGCATGTCACTGAGTCACATGACCAATAGAGCTTAACTTGATTGGTTGGATGTTGGTTCATTATGGACAGAATGGATTGCTTATCCTCGTTATTTCGGCTGTTGAATTTGAATTTTTAACTCGAATTTTGGGATCTGAATTTGGCCTGTTGAATTTGAGCAACATGAATATTTGATTGGAATTTTTTTAACGCTTAAATTTTTCATTCTGAATTTGTGAACATTGAAAAATGAGGTCCTGAAAAAAAGTTGAATTCACGTTAAAAAAAAAAAAATCAGATACATAATTTCAAAGCAAAAAAAAAAAATCAGTGCTAGGAATTCACAGGCTTTAAAATTTCAAAAAAACAATTGGGACAGATTTGCTTCCACAGGGCATCATTGAATGGTGAATAACTAAACTGAAATTTGTATAGCCTTTATCAAAATGTCTATGTATGTAATCAGCTCTGTAATCTGCCCTAGTTAGATAATGTGGTTGCCAAACCCGGGATTACACCTGCCGCTGCTGCTTATGGAGGAAGCTTCAAACCAGGAGAGTGTCTCGTTTCAAAATAAAAGCGAGACTGACAGATTGACAATTACATATTCATATACAACATGTATTTTTAGATTTGAACACCATACTCAATGCCTGCTATGGAGGCCCATTTATGTTTTACCTTTATACCTGAACAATAAATAAAATAGTAAAAAAAAGTAGAAATAAAATGTGGAGGTAAGTGTAGACAGAAATATGGAAATAAATAAATACACAATATATAAATAAATGTAAAAATAAAACAGTCAAATCAATTAATAATTACACAAAACTGTGTGTATGTAATGTAGGCCTAATTGATTTTGTATTGCCGATTTTGTTATTCTCTTTTGGGCAACTGTTAAATATATTTATTTGTTTTTTATGTTCTGCTAACATGCACATTCATTCATTTATTTATGTCCTGCATCCTTTTTGAATCGCAACTTGAACTTTGTATTGGGTGTAATGCAACATGCTGATTATGTTTGGCATCAAGTGGACTCATGTATTGACTGATTCATTCAGTTCATCTGTGTGAATGGGCTGACATTACTCGCCTTCTCACTTTTGTTTTGAAGACTACTCGAACAATTTCCGGTATTTGCCTGTTTGAACCTGTGTGACTTGACACGTTGGGGGAAATGGTTTGGGCCGTGGAGGCCGATCTGTGGCCAGTAACGTAGCAGACTGTTCCAGGGCAAAGTTTTCAGTGGAGCGTGTTCACCGAGCTGCGATCTGCCACCGAGAGCACCGACAGGCGTCAGCTTGGAGAGGCGTGAGTACATGCAGCATGTAGCCAGGGCTGAGGGCAGCTACTGTGTGGTGCGTATGTCTAATATCATCTTTAATCTGTTTTTAAAAAGGAAGAGTGTTACATCTGTAGCCTGTCTGGAAATCTGTCTGACTGTCACTTCCCTCGTCTTCGTGGTTAGTTGCGTTTCAGCCTGTTTTGTATCTGCCGTGGCCATCTGCCTGCTCCCACCCACTGCACTGACCCGAGCTCCGGTGGCCCGATCGAGCCATGGGGGGGAGTCTGGGTTGCCACCGCTCTATTCCCAAGGACCCCACAGACTTAAGTTGCGGGAAGCGCAAATTTAGCGCTGCGTGTAACTTCGGGCACATCTTGGTGAACCAGGAGCGACTAAACATCAACACAGCCACCGAGGAGGAACTCATGACTCTACCGGGAGTCAACCGCAGTGTCGCACAGAATATCGTGGAGTACCGAGACTGTATTGGAGGGTTTAAAAAGGTGGAGGACCTGGCTTTGGTGAGCGGGATCGGGGCCTCTAAACTGGAGGTGATCAAACTGGAAATATGCGTTTCCAGCAGGACCAGTTCATCCCAGCACTCTCCGTCGTCCCTGCGCAAAGACCTAGATCACCAGTCTTGCACCGGGATGAACATTAACACTGCCACTCCGGCGCAGCTCATGAGCATCCGAGGCATCACTGAGAAGATAGCCAAGAACATCGTGGTCTACCGGGGGGAACACGGCCCGTTCAAAAGCATCGAGGACCTGGTGAGGGTCAACCACATCAATAGCTCCCTGCTGGACAAAATCCGCTTCCAGGTGTTTGTGGAGCGCTCCAGGGCGCCGTCCACCAATACCAATGGAGGGTTGACCTGCACCACCAAGTCTCACCCCAGCCCGACTTCATTCAGCTTCAGAAGCGACGACCTGGATCTCCCACCTGGAGGACCGACTCAGATCATTTCTGTACGGCCCAGTGTGGAGCCCCCTCCCCGGTTACGGGACGGGAAACCCGTGGTGCGGCTGGCCACCTGGAGCCTGCAGGACTGCTCCTGTGACAAGGCCAACAACCCTGGGGTCAAAGAGGTGGTATGCATGACCCTGCTGGAGAATGAGTGAGTACAAGAGTTGACCTGTGTAATTCTTGAATTTAAGGTGTAATTGGTCGTTGTAATTAGGTGGATGTGACATAATGAAAATTGTAGAATTTAGGATTCATTTAGGGTGATGCAGAGTAACTTTCAAGTGTCTGAAAACCATTAATTAAAATGATAAGAAATGTAATTACTTAAAGTTATTTGTACCTGATGAATCAATTAGTCAGATAAATGAAGTAGAAAAAAATATTACAAACATGAAAACAATATTTTGGGAAATACATAATTACACAGTGAATATAATTTAAACTGATGTGCTGCAGCTCCATATGGATTTTGAAATTATATCTTAAAGTGTGACTACGACCACCCAAAGCTCTAATTTGATGGTTTGGGGCATCAACTAGCAGTCATCTTTAAAACAGTGCCACCTGAGCCACATTTGATTAATGCCTTTCAGAGATGGCTTATGCTAGTCCCAGCTGTGCGCCAGCTGTGCCACCTAGAAACATATCTGGGCCAGATCAGTCTGCCACTGCATGTGGGATGTACATGCATTCTTGATTAGTGTCTGTGACCTACAACGGCTAATTAGCTAATTATTAACACCAACTAATGCAAACAATTCACCACCAGAGGTTGAAGTAAGCAAGTGAGATAGTTTCTATCACAAATAATGTTGTGATTTGGCAATAGTTTTAAATGCATGGCCACCCCCCAAGCCTTTTTGTGGCAGGATGAAATAGCCCTCATAAACTGGGCATCAGACTACAGTCCACACTCCTCTGAAAAAACTTCAGAGAACCTCAGATTCCCAGGGATCACAAAAGCCACCTACATGTCAGTGGCTTTTGGTAATTTGATTATTTGCAAATTTGTTAGTGATTTTGCACCCCTAAAGTGCAATATTACCTAAAATAGGTCATGCAATATTACTTGAGCTTGTGGACCTGTCTTGCCTTGGGGCTCTGTGTCAAAATCAGATGTTTTAAGATGCTATTTTAGTTTATATTGTGCCAATATGGTATATTCATAGATGTAGTCGTACTAACCAAACTGCTTCAAACCAGGTGACATGCAGAAAACCTAGAGTCAGGTAGTTTTATTATATAATATATAATACATACACAATTTCTCTCTCTCTCTGTCCACAAGGCAACCGTCCAACAATATCAAACAGGAGGTTTCTTGGCTAAGCCTGTTTTATTGTAACAGGGACAAGCTTTTACTGTGGTGCAACATCTTCAGTTCTTACTACACTGTTTAGCAAGGTGTCATTTGTTAAGTGAATGAGGAACAGAGAGACTCTGTAGTTGGCTAATTCAAGTGATTATGTACTTTTGCCCTGAGTGCATCATTTATGCAGATAACAGGAAAATGGGCCTCTGTGAATTCAGTTTTATCTGCTTAGATAAACATTGGGAACAGTGTTTATGTGTAAGGATGCACAGTCAATGAATAATGAGATTATTTCAATAGGATTCTGTGCATATTTGCTTAACAGCAAGCTACTCAGCTCACCCCTTCTAAAACCTCTTAAAGCTCAGACCTGTGAAGGCTTAGTATGAAATATTACACAAGATATTTACTTTGTCTGTTCGCATGATGGCATCCATGTCTTTAATTTATTCTTTGTTGATAATACACACTTGTTGAGCAGGTGTGATCAGACTTGTGATCAGATCTGTTTGCATCAGGTTACATTGGCTGGGTTCACATGTTGAACTGCCTGGAGATGTGCAGTATCCTGTTTGGGTGGTGAGTCCTGACGGAAGGGTGGAGGAGCGGGGAGGTTATTAGAGGACATCTGACGTCTGAAACTCACTACCAGTAAAATTAGTTTCCTCTGTTATGCAGCCATCATATGATCCATAAGCTCCTAATTTTGTTCAGTCAAATCGAGAGGCTACCATACAGAACTCTATTTGAAATAGAAAATTTATTTTTCTTCTTTCTCTTTCAAACAACAACAACAACTGATAGCTGATGTAGATGGGGACATTTAAAGTTATTTTATGTAAAAGTTATTTTTTATAAACAAATGGAATGGTCAGAGTTGTCACATTGACATTAAAGGTGTACTGACTGATTCATGTCAACTGATGCACTGAGTAACACACAAGAAAAAAATCCACCTTAAAAGTCAATGGTAGCTGCTGGAAACCTCTGAGCTGCACAGTGATTTTTTTTTATTTTCGAACTAGCTATTATAAACTAGTAAAGATGAAAAGGCGGCAAAAACTTTCATTTATCATTCACTTTTTTGGCGTTTCAGAAGAAAGGAACATTACAAAGCCAGCCTGTTAAAGTCGGACAGCTTGTGCTGCATCCACAGTGCTGCTGGAAATGAAAGGTTGCTTGTAATATTGTAATATAACATGAAACTATTCATAAAGGTAGTTTAACATTTGATTGTTTGTTCAGTTACAGTTCATTTCAAGAATCCAACTTTCAGGGATTTTCTTAGTGAACTTCATACTGATCAAAGAAGAAGAATATTCAGTTGCACTTTGTTTGAACCTTTCATCATAAGGCTGACATAACAGTCTAGGGATAACAGAGGATTCTTTTTGCTCCTGACGAGGGTCTCAAAGTCTGGGGTGATGGTAGACAAAGCAACTCTCAAGTAGTGTTCAATTTCTAATCTGTTCCTCTGCTTTGTCTTCAGCTGATCCAGAGCTGAGGAGTCACTTTTATAGATATATATTTTATAGATAGGTAGTAGTGAATTTGTATGGGTGGCGAGGGATGGGACTCCGCACCAAAACTGCAGGAGGCTTACCTCACATAAGAGTGAGGTTTTCAGATCACATGAGAGCTCGACCAGTGGACTCTCTTCAATGCTTGATTCGAAAGGGATCGTGTACCGTTACTGTAGTTTAATGAGGTCGGCCATGACAGTTTTCTTCAGAGCATTTTTGCTTGCGGTGTCAAATAGAGATTCCTATACCTTTATTTTTTTCAGACTATTCAAAAATATTGTGTCCCCTCCCTTGCATAGACACATTTAATGTGTTTAACTACTCGAACACATCAGTGAGATAAGCAACTTGTGTGGGCCACACATTGTTGCTAAACAGTTTTGATCCAGGACCTTTCTGACCATGTCAACGGCTGCAGGTAAGATAAGCTCTTCTGCAATGGTGTGGCGTGTCTTGAACTTTGCAATACAGTGAGCTCTTTGATAAGATGCACGGAGTGTCTGCTTCGAACATGAAGAATTTTGCAATGCTCTCAGCTCGTCTATGAAAGTAGTCAACAGGTTTGTCTTTATAAGTGGAGTGTTTTGTTTCTAAATAGTGTTTCAGTTTTCATGGCTCCCTGCCATGGTACAGACTCTGTCATGTACCAGCACCTCCGTGCACCCAACACATTGAGCTTTTGGTCCTTCTCTTTTGTCCTCAGTGTAAGAAAACTCATATTTAATGTAGTCAGTGTCATATTTTCATTTCGCAGTGTTTACAAGTGCTCGAATGAGCAGTAAAGACTGATGTGACAACATTTGTTTTCGATGTTGCTGTCATGACAATGCATACAGCAAATGGCCTCTACACACTTGCTGCCTCATGGGAGTGGGTGTTGGGTGTATGGGTATTTGTCCTTCAAAATAAAAGTGGACTTTTTTCCAACATTTTTTTCATGCACAGACTCACTCAAAATGACCCACCAGTTAAGAAGGGAGGCTGTAGAGGAGATACGGGGTGTTTGCACAGCTTAGGCTCTGTTGTGTGAGCAATCACAAGATCCAGGCTGAGTTTAGACACTTCCTGGCTTTCCTCCAGGCATAAGCAGATAGCTTCTAGAGTTCAATGAACTCCCACTTACCAAAGGTTACACAGCAAACTGTGCTCAGCCACCACAGAGTCTCAGGCCTGCTGGTGTTAGTAATAAGCCAGCCATGAGTCAGCCTCACACACTTGGCAGGAGGGAAGTGAAAGGGCTGCCACAAGCTCTCACGAACAGGGTTAATATGGGTCAAGGCATGGATGTGAGCTGACAGAGCCCCTCTTGACTCAGAGAAAATTTGGTTGCAGGAGTGAAAAGCTGTGTTGCTGTCAAGTCTCCTCTAGGAATTTTTCTGCATGACAGTTTGTAGGTGGATTTTTCTGTGTCAGAACATAGGCAGGCTCACCAACATTATGTCATCCTTTTGATGTCCTTTTGTATGAATCATTGACGAGCCAGTGCGT
This sequence comes from Trachinotus anak, assembly GCF_046630095.1. Classification (NCBI taxonomy): domain Eukaryota; kingdom Metazoa; phylum Chordata; class Actinopteri; order Carangiformes; family Carangidae; genus Trachinotus; species Trachinotus anak. Next base: position 1,315,558 of record NW_027273867.1, read on the forward strand.
GAAGTTCTCTGACATGACTTTTGTTTTGGCTTTGAACGAGTAAAGGAAATAGTTCCACAGTTTGGGGAAATATATTTATTGTCTTTCCAATAGTGAGATGAGAGGATTGAAATAGCTGATCTGTGTGAGTGTAAACTACAAATCTAGAAGCAAGGGATGAGCCTTCCCCATCTAAACTTAAACACCACAACTACCAAAATCTCTAAAACTCAGTATGGCATATGTCTTTTTTTTTTTGTTTGTGCATAAATAGAAATGTAAAAATAGCAGAGTTGTGTGCTGGAAATATGTGCTGGAAATATTTCTTGGTGAGCAGCAGCTGGGTGCAGTGACTCTAAGCAAAGTCTTGTTGTCACAGTGAGGTTGCCAGGTTTGAAAACATTTGTGCCCATACTGAAAACTAAATTTTAGCTCACCAAACGTCATCTTTAATTGGCTATAGCATCTCAGGCTCGAGTTTGCAATGAAGTGGTGGGTGATTGGATAAACTCTAAAGTTGTCAAAACAACTTTCCACCACATAACTCTCCTTAGCGCCATAAATTGTCTTTTTTACATTTTGCTTTGTGTGCAGATTAAACAAATGAGATATAACATGTAAAACAGTGAGCTTTACTTTGTATTCACTCAAAATGTCAGGTTAAATTTAAAGAAGTTTACATTCAAAGTCAAAGAAAGATGCACTGAGAACAAAAAATGTATGATTTCTTTGTGATTCTTGTGAAAAAAAGAGAGCAACTGTGGAGAAGAACAGAAAGAAGTGGAGTTTCTGTTGAGTTCTGAGCTGAACACGAACACAGTGTGTGCTCCTGTTGCTAGCGAGCTTTACAGCTAAAGTCTGTGCAGTTGGTTCTTTGGCTGTTTAGGGCGAATCAACTCTGACTGCACAAACAGTCTGTCACCATAACTAATGCATAATGGGGTCAGTTTCATGACTTGATCAAGATGAACTTCAAAGCTGCATGGTTGTGTTTCTGTCCATTTTTTTTCCGTGGTGAGAACTCAGCACTGAGGCCATCAAATCATACACATAAACACAATCTGTAGCTACTCTACTGACTGAAATTCAGGCCAAAAGATGAGAATAAAACCTTTAACATTTACTTTCGGTCAAACTTTTCACATTTCATATCTCATTCCTTCATGTTGTTAGCTGTTACCAGAGGTAGCTAACATACACCTTACACCGTAGTCAGTAAATCTGCTTTTGTCGTTGTCTTGTTAATCTTAGTGCCATCTAATCAGATCTGCTCCTGTTCCATGTTTAGCTTATTGTTACTTTGCAGAGGATTCAAACCTTTAGAACTAGAGATAGTATCTGAATGGCTGCATTTTAATATTCAGAATCATCCATCCATTATCTATACCGCTTATCTGAACCAGGTTGTGGAGGGGGGTTGGAGCCAGTCCCAGCTAACATGGGGTGAGGGCGGGATACACCCTGGACAGGATGCCAGTCTGTCACAGTGTTGACACATAGAGACAAACAACCATTCACACTCACATATCACTAAATATGATGTCGGACTTAAAGTGAACTGAGTAAATTTCATGGAGATTCAGAATCATGCAGCAGTATCTTCTGATTATACAGTATGTTCAGTAGAGCACTCAGCATCAAACTAAATTAAACTAAATTAAACTTCTTTCACCATCATGCGTTTAATGAAGCATGATGGCTATATAATCAAATTGATAACTTCACTTGTAGAATTCATCACATCCTGATAGAATCTTCTAGAATAGACCAGCTGTTAATGGTCATAGCTCATAAATTAAATTGTCAAGAAATTGTTCCAGCTGTGTTATTTTTACATTTCTGTTTGTTTATGGATTAAACAAATGTGTAAGTTAAAGAGTTAGAGGTGTTTGTAGGTGTATTTTGTACTTTTGACAGAGCCAAGCTAGCTGTTTCCCCCTGCGCCCAGTCTTTATGCTAAGCTAGGCTAACCATGTCCTGACTCCAGCTTTGTACTGTACTGACCTTCTCACCTCACTCTTGGTTTATTTCTTGATCTTTGAGAGAATCAAACACTAACAAAGCTGCTGGCATGTGTTAATGGCTGGTATTCATTAACCATGATCTCATTTGTTTGCAGTAATCACATCAAGGAAGCAGTTTATTTTAAGCTAGCATTGTGCAAATAGTTATACACAGAGCGCCTTTTAGTCTATGATACCATAAAATACATTTTCACCTACAGCTGAGCCATGCCCAGGCTTTGTAAGTGACATAGACTGTGAACATCTGTTACATATATGAGGTTGCAAATTGGCCTCTTGATGGCCTCAGCCTACACAAGCCCAGTCAAGCTGTTTGGTTGGTGTGGCCAACATCTGCGGTCTGCACAGCAGGCAAGAGTTACTCGCTGCACACCAGTAGCGATGCATTTTACATCAATCAGTGAGTTTGCCAGAGCAGAAGAGGGTCTTCAGTTGTCTATCTTTACATTGTGAACATATCTGGAGGTTAATCAGTTAACCACTGGACAGACAGCTGCTTTTCTTGGACTTTAATTATCCCCCTTGCAACATAGTACAACATGCTAAAGGTTCCTTGATGAAATACTGGGTAGGAACCTTCAGCATGTTGTACTGTGTTGCTCGAGGGACACATGAAATGGCCAGGAAACAACGTGCAACTGTCTGTTGGGTGCTTGTGTTGAGCCTCCACATATGTTTACATTGTTCAGAACATGGTGTCAGAAGGAGCAATCCTCGCGGTGGAGAAGGAGTAGGCTGCAGCAGCTAGGAGTATGGTGGAGCATACGGCAGAAAAACCTAAGACGCATTCGAGAAAAGTCTCTGATGCTCCAGATAAAAAAGAAATTTGGCATTTAGACGAAGGATTATATTCTAAAAAAGAAAGCAATCAATCGTAAGGACAAACACAAATTACCGTTGGTGTGGCTTTTGCTCGTTGGAGAGCACTAAAAGATAATAAGAGACTGAGGGCAGACACGGATGTTGTCTTACTGTTCTTGGACAGGTTGGCATTCGTAAAGTATTTAGGCTAGTAGGCTATGTATCTACTACATTAACCTTACCTAAATAATGAATTATTATCTTGGAACTGAGTAAAATTCTCTGTATTTGAAAGTGTATGTGTAATTACTCTCACTGTCAGAAGGGGGAGACAAAAGTTCCCCATTGCAGGTTTAAGCTCAAACAAGCTAAGTTAAGGTCAAACTTCCTGTTTCCTTCCAAAAATGAATTCATAAATAATTAACTAATACTGAGAGAGAGCTTTGTGATGATAAAATAAGTGTGTAATCGGTCTTACTCTTCCTTAAACTATCTGATGTGACTTTGCTTGAAAGACTGAAACCAGCTATTGTTTAGGGCAAAAGGACTTGAACCCTGAATTGCCGGTTGTGGAGGTTGTGTATTTTTCATTATTTTCAATTTTGTCTTGGTGTGAAAACATACCAAATTCCTATTAAATGAATTCAAAATTTCCAGGTGGTTAAAGCTGTATCATCTGAATATCGACCGCCAATGCTGGTCCAACACTAGAGGATAACAGATTTTGTGTCCAGTTTGCCCCTCCTGACAATCACGTTTTTGATTTGAGGCTGGTCTGAACTGATCATCTGCCCAAATGATCCTGTAGCGTGACAGGTTTGCAGACATTATCTATCTTCTATCTAAGATTTCTAGAGTTCAATGAGATGAAGATTTCTAAGCGTAAATGTCAAATGACTTTTACAACTTGAAATCCTGAAGGCTGAGCAGAAATCTGCAATAGCCAATGGGAGCAAGCGGACCAGGAAGTGTCACCAAATTGATATTGAGTAACTGCGTAGAACAGTTGACAGCAATTGTACAAGCCCAGAAAACAGTAATATTTATATAGAATGTCATCTCTATGGCAGTGGAAGATCAGACAATGTATAAAAATGTCTGCATTTGCAATGATCACAAGTTTTACTCCACCTCCATGTTCCTTTTGCCCTGTAGTCACATTTGATCTTGCAAGTTTCTGTGAGATCCCAGGTCCCTGGAATCACCACTTTGAAATCGTTTTGTATAAACACTATGTGTTGTGATCCTGCTTCTTGACTGAATTGTTTGGTGTGTGTATTCTTACAATTAAGATATTAAAAAATGGTCATGGAGTCATGTTTGTGTCCACCTGAGTTCAGACCCCTTCAATTAACATTTTGTTAAGTTGCAACCTTACACAACATAATCATCATCAATCAACACTTAAAATCCCATAATGGAAAAGTCAAAATATAATTTTAGTAATTTTGCTAAATTTATTAAAAAGGAGAATCACATTGATATAAGTATTTGCACACTTACTATGACACTTGAAATCTAGCTCAGGTGCCTTCTATTTCTCTTGATCATCTTTGAGATGTTTCTACACCTTGATTGGAGTCCACCTATGGTCAGTTCATTTGATTGGACATGATTTGGAAAGGCACATACTTCACAGACAGCTGACTTTTTATTTTAGCATAAGGCTGCAACATAACAAAATGTGAAGAAATTCAAAGGGTCTGAACAATGTCCGAATGCACTGTATATATGAGTCACAACTTCCTCTTTCATGGTGAAACATTGAAATTCACCATGCTACCACAGACACCACTCAGCAATAACCTAAAAGCTTTGCAATTTAGCATCGCAAAGGTCTTTAGGTGCACTGACCAAATTTGTAGTCAGTCTTATTGAATCTATAAGAAGAGTTTGTTAAAAGTAAAAAAGCAGTAAGTATGTACGGGGCACTATAGAGCCAATGTGCCCTGCCATGCCCAATTACAATATCAAATTCATTAGTTCAAACATGGGTGCAGAGGTTTGAATTTTTGCACATTGCAAAGACATTAAAATTGTGTTTGTTAAATGAAAATCAATGCATGAAATCCAAAATAACCCTGACTTTCTGTCAGACAAAAAAATATTTTTATATGTGTATTATGTCAAGAATGGTAAGATCAATAATTCCACTGAATTGAAAGAGCATCCAAGCAACTTTATCCCAACATGGGTTTGGGGATGCTATGGAGCCCGCTGCCCACGCCCGAGCCCAACACAACTTTGCAATTTTCGGGAGTCCTAACATGTAAACCAATTTTCATAAGTTTGGTTTAGCATCAAACATCAATTTTCAAACAGAATGATGATAATATCTACAAAACAATTGGTTCCTTGCACTTTTGGTGTCATGGGACTGTTCCGGCCCTGGAACCCTCGGTGCCTGGGCCCTAATAAATTAGAAAGCATCTAGGTTAATAACTGATTGCTCAAGCAATCAGTTCGAAACTACTATTAGCCATTTTTCTTAAGTTAACATTGCTATCATTTATCTACTTCTTTATTTACTTAGTATTAACCTCAGTCTCAGATTTCACAGTTTAAGAGTTTTTATGTATAGTAGTGATATGAATGGGGAGTGTTGGGAAATGCATTTATTATCACTGTCAACACCCCACTGGGCTTTGTGGTGTTTAAATCTGTGTGCTGTGATGACCTGCAGCCTTGGGCCCTTTCCTTATACCAGGCTTGGTTAAAAGCTCAGAGGTGTTATTTATGTTCAAGCCCATCTCTGCTGCTGCTGCTGCTTGTCACTTTTTATTATGCAACCTCACGTGTGCCTCAGATCTGCCTCAGTTTGACAAATGCTGAATTAGACACTCACACATTTTGCTTCATTATGTTGTGTTTCTGTCTACAGAGCAGCAGGAGATATGGAGCTCAGCAATTTGCTTCAAATGTTTGTTCAACATTGACGACAGTTTCTGTTGTCACAGTGACACAGGATTAGGTTTGTCACAGAGTCTCATGGTAACCTTTGTTATTTTGTTATTCTGCACTTGTGTATGTCTAGCTTAGTTTCTTTTCCTCTTCACTATTATGTGCATCATGATTATCATCTATAGATGCAGCACATTTTGGTGACCTCTGAAGGTCTGAAAATACAATCAAAGCACTAGATGAATCACTGACTCAGCATTTTCCACTATGTTCTGATGACATGGCTGAACCTCAGGTCAGCTCAATGTGAGCTGGGTTTGAGTCCCTGCCAGTGAAAACAAGAGGATCAGGATTTTAACCACCAGAAGGCAACAGGATCTTTGTGAGAGTTTCTTTCATTGTGCAGAGTGATCACAGCTACAGGAAAGAGTATTGTCTCTGTGACTGTGGGCCTGTTTATTCTGAAAACAGGGCCTCTGGACTCACTGAATACAAAGGTGACAAATTTTCTGCTTGTGTTCTGACTGTTCAGTGGAGTGGAGAGAATTGTTGAGCCGTAGAAATAGATGGATTAGCAGGAAAACTGAAATAAGGATTATTGATACTGCCGGTATCTCAGTAGTCTTGTTATATAAATGTATTTGCATTTGGCTTGATATAGCCGAGATTAGTCGAGATGCTGTGTCTGAATACTGAGAATAATCTAGTCATACATACGCTGATGAGCCAGAACAATACAGTGATATTTTGGCTTATTTGACGTGGGGTTGTTCATGTATTTATTAGGGCTGTCAAATGATTCATTTTTTTCTTAATCGCGATTAATCACGTTTTATCACGATTACAATTCTATGATTTTGCATTTCAGAACAGTTTTCTCTTGCTTGACAACACATAACCGTCAGTCTGTCTGAACTAGAAGCTAATGTTAGCATGTCTGATGTGTAATTATGAAGATGTCTGATAATTTATTTATTTGTAGACGAGCTCTGGGTGAGTGATATTTTTATTTTCCAACTCATTCGATCTTCACCAATGACGATTTAAACACTTAAGGTCTGCTCCTTTATACAGACTGGAACCATCCCATAGACATGACTTGCCATGACACCACCATGTAAAATCTTTGTAGGAAGTGTCTGTGGCAGCTTGACAACAAGTAAGCCTGTGTCAAAGAATCAAAATAGTAGCAGCCAAAGATTCTAGAATGTAGTGCTCTAGAATCGCTGTGACCATGGCCTAAGCAAGGAACTTGCTACAAACAAGATGGCGGTAAACAAAGAAACTACACAAGCTAGCAAATCCAAAGATGGCTGCTGAGACCACATGGCATGTGGGTGAGGAAGAGTGTGAGTTTCTTTGTTTAAGGCAATTCCAGTAGTCTAAAGGATACCAGGTTAAAAGAGGGTTAGCTGCATGCAAGTCCTAGTACTGGGCTGCAGGTATGTGTGATACATGCAAGTGTTAAGCAACAGTGCGCCCTACTAACAACCTAAGCAAATATAACAACAACAAAGCTCTGATGCATTAACTATATCAGCACATGTACATCAACAAAGATAACAATCCCATGCTTAGCCGTGTGTGCTATGTTGTGCTAGTAATGGTTACGCAAGTCAACTTTACCCAGTCCTTGGAGCAAAAGAGAGAGAGAGAGAGGTCCTTGCCAGTATTGTGCTCATAAAATCCAGAGAACCTGTGTAACTTTCTGGTGGAGTGAAGTCCCGTCCGGCTGAGTGGCTTCAGTGTTTCAGAGGAGGCTGCTGCTCGCTCCTTTGTTCTTCTTGCTGAGTTACATGTTCCACACTAACTTCGCTGTTGCTCCTGCTGCTCGGGATTCAGCTGGCACTGAGTTACTTGTTCACTCTTGGTTCCTTAAGGCACTCGCGTTGCTGCTGTTGAGAAACAGTGAAGTGAAGCAGTTTGCTGTGAGCAGGCCTGCAGGAGAGCTGTTGTTCCAGGTAGCAGTCTCATGCTAACCTGGTGCTGGGAGCCTTGTTGCTCCTGGAAGGAGGTCCAAAAGAAGAGCGAAGACAGGAAGAGAGAGACCAAAGGGGCAACAGTTGAGTTTTGTTGGTTTGATGATGCCTTGGGTCACATGTCAACACTCACTGGTCAGTAGGGTATGTAGGAGAGGTCCTCCACAGGTGTGAATAGTGGAGAATTGTGGGGGATGATGTTAGTAATGCCCTTCATTTGTCTGTATAACAAAAGAGCATGTGGTCTCCCCCACTCTGAATTATCTGAGTCCCAACAAGACATAAAAGCTTCACTCAGACATAAATAAAACACTTGGAAAGAAATTATGAGATGCAGGCTTTTCATATATCCTTTAACAAGCGTGGCCCATCAGGGTGACCACAGCCAAGCCAGAATGACCATTCAGGAACCACTGGTCTGTAAACAAATATGTGAACTAATATGTAAACCTAACATTGATACACACTCCTCCTTATGGAAAACAATGATTATAGCCTTAACTATCGTAATTATAAGTAACTGGAGACAAAACCTTTATTTTAACTCCATGTAACTCATAAACCCTTGAATATAAAAATTACCTATTGAAATCGGTTGATGTATGTTCTATGATGTATTTATGTATGTTATAGTGCTTTTATCCAGGAAAACGGCAACTCCTCAATTTCTATACAGGCCAGTCTTGCCCTATGTCCAAGCTCCAGCAGGCCCAGTGGAGATACAATACTGGCCTTTGCTATGTGCTGTGAGGCTGAAATTTAACAAGATGTAGATGTAAAAGAATAGAAAGTATGAAAGCTGGGGGTACCATGCCACTAGGAGACAGACAAGCCTGTCTGAGGGCCTATATTATTCTAGATATATTTTCTTCAAGTTCGAGTGAAAAATCCTATTTATTTGCACTTTACAATGCAGCTCCCATTTTCCTTTTAAATGGCAGTAATTAATTTATAAATGGTGATTTGTTTTAGACTTTATGTTAAGAATGCCTTACGGCAGTTAGAAATGTATGGAATTAATACATTCTTTAAAAAATAGATGCCAAGAAACAGCAAACTCTGCTTGTGCATAACAGGCAGAGCCTACGTGTGTTCTCTTGATATTGCCCCTTTAGAATAACTGATATACTGAATATAGTAAATACTGCTCCATTGACTTCAGACAAGGTTTTTGTTGGTCAGTTGCTTTCTGGTGCCTCGAGATAGCAATGCCCCAAGAATGCACTTGAACACACCTCATTATAAGACCAACACACCAGTGGGTGCTCAGATGGGCACAAGTGTATTTGCTATTTGAACAATGTGGATACTGGATGGGAAAATGGCAACTGCCTCAGGTCTGAAACTAACAAAGATTCTTTGACTTAGGTGTAAGATAGGGACCGGATCTTAGTACAGAAATCCAAAGGGCAACACACACTAGTGCTGTATTATTTGCATTAAAACTTTCACATGTACAGTCTTCAATGGCATCTTATTACATGTAATTATGAGTTGATTGGTGTCGACACATCTACTGTCCTGTTTCCAAGTATCATGATTTTCAGTATTTGGCTTGATCTTGAATCACCCTTTACAACTTCACAGCCTTTAGATTGTGCAGACTGTTTACGTTGCATATGATGCTGGTGCTATCACTCAGCCCCAGTGAAGCTACTACACTCAGCTAGGTGAATGTGACTCGATCTGGAACTGTAACAGAGCTCCTATAATTCTCAGCAGCAGCAGCAGCAGCAGCAGCAGCAGCAGCAGCAGCACTTGATTAATAGAAAAGACTGTTATGCAATGTGATTTTCTGTGTGCCTGATTTAGAATTAGTAGGTTAGAGGTGAGTGAGGCCAAAGCATTGCCACCAACTTCATTTCAGTGTGTTGCAATCAGTTTAGCATATGGCACTGCAGACAATGCGTCATGCATGTGTGTGAGTAAAATAAGAAATGGCTTAGATTGAGCTCTGGGAGATTGTGAGTGTCAACCAGCAGGATTTTGGGATCTTTGATTCCCTTCTTGTTACTAAATTCTAAATTTCTTAACATGCAGAGACCATTTGTAAAAGACATTAATCCACAAGACTAACTTAGGAATGCTTTCCATACTTCTGTCACAAATTACCTGGCAAAACAATTCCTCCTCAGAGCCAAATGGCAAGGGGACAAGCATTTCTACCTCTCAGAAATGTATTGCATTTTATTGCAACTGTTGGTTTGGAAAATTACTTTAAAAGTAAAGGGATAAATGTTTATTGGGCTGTAAAGGCCCCTTCTTTGTTGTGCAATAACGTTTTGGCTGAATTTGGGACATCAGTCCAAACTCCCTCAGTACAGATTAATCAGATTTTCTCAGCTCTTTGCCAATTTTAAAAACACTCATGTCTGGTGTGTCAAACACTATTTGACTGCCTTTGCTGTATATTATTACTGTATACATAATAGAATAAAACCCTTCTTTTGGCATAATGTAAAATTACTGTAACACTATATCCAACATTTTCAGCCTATTTACTATCATTAGACTAAACATGTAGGTATGGAAAACCAAAGGGTTACTTCCTCATGAGGATTGATTTAATGGTGCTTCTAGTGACCTTAATTGAAGGGTCAGTTGACTGAAATTACAAAACACTATGTAGGAAAGTAGTTCCTCTGAAAAGTGTTCACAGTAAGATCTGTTATATTACATATTCAGAGAACCCGGAAGCTGTGTCTTAAAAGATAAATTCCTGTTGACTTTATAAATGTAAAGTTTCATTGCTGTGAGCACCACAGATAAAATTATATTCACCCCCATTGTACTGGGGTCGAGGCAGAAATCTCAGTGACAGATATCTTGCAACCAAATGATACCAAAATAATTGTATCTGCATGGCTAGGTACCACTAGAAGTAATTGAGAAAATGTATTTTTGTAATTTGGATGAACCAAGCCTTTACAGATTAATAAGACATTTTACACACATTTTACCTTTATTGACCAACTCTTCCACCTTAGCCCAGCATAAAAACTTGCAATATTTTTTTATGTAGGTTTTTTTCCAGTCATTAAAAATCTATATAAACCCAGCTGGGTGGTAATGCAGCAGGATGGTCTAATTTTTCTTAAAAAAAAATCATTTTAGACATAGTATGATATAATATAGTCAAAATGCAAATATGTAATTGTAAAACCTGTCTCATTCTGCTTCTAGCATCAAGTTACTGGCAGTGCAGGACCTGCTGGAGCGGGAGGCTCTTGATAAGGTAAAGTTGAGCTGTGCACCCCACCTTTCTCTTATGTTACTGTAGATACTGATGGTTGCTGTGATTTGCAGCCTTCAGAAATGCACTCAGCAATTCAAACTCAGTGCTTCCCATTTATTTAATGTGTTGCTGTTATGTTAATGTCCCCTTTTTCCTCCACTCATTCTGTGTGTGCCTCTGACTCCCAAGTGTAAATGTCTTCTATTTCTAGGCCTGTATTTGGGTTTGAACTGTGTTAGTGCTCTCCTGTGCTTTCACTACTATAAATATGACAGTGGTTGCTATGGGTTCAAGGATATCCTTTCCAGCAGTGTCAGGAATCAGGAGATATTGGATAAAACTTTGATGCAGATTGTTTTTGTTTTTTTAAATAAGAGAAAAAAATGCAAAAAGATGTTGGCACATTTTGGCTGACAGCTGGGAACTGTGACAGTCCAGAGGACAAATGACACGGAAACATACAGTAAATCATTATATAAGCTGTAGCTTTCCAAATTGTTCAGCAATAGAGGATGATGTTTGTGCTTTACTGTCTTGTAGTTCACCATGTTAAACCTGTTCACTCCATTACTTGCACTCTCTAATAATAGGAAAATAAGAAAATAGCAAGGGGAAATAGCTGCTAAGATAAGCTTACTTCATACTCCAGCTTGCAATCTAATGAACTGAACATAACTCAGGATATTGGAGTTGAAGGTTAAGCCCTGATAGTCCAGGACAAACATAGACAGCTGCAGATTTGGAGTGCACACGCACATGGCTTCTGTACAAACTACAGTTGGGGTTATGTATATACAGGCACGTTCCACATATGCCCAGTAGAAAACATAATAGTGACCTACTAATAGTAAGAAGAAGAGTTCCCTTGTTATATTTAGCAACAGAAAATGAAAAAGTAAGAAAAAAAATACTGTCAACAGTATATTCTTTCTTAATCTTGTGTTGCAGTTCTGTGTGGAATTAAACCAAGGAACACTGGCCAGCATACGAAAGTGGAAATGGCCACGAGGGTCGTGGAAAAGTGTTGTGTCTGAAAAACCCACCAGCCACTCCAGTAAGGTATGGCAGCCATTTTTACCAGCACTGATAGCTCTCTTGTTAGATTGAATATAGTAGGACAGAAAACTGCTGCTACACTAGTGTTTTTACCTTTGGCCACAACTGCAACTTCAACAAGTATTGGTATCATCAGCCCTCAATGTAAGCCTAGTGGATTTATTCATCTCTTTACAATATTTGCCCTGACGTCAGAAAGATGCTGAGTACAAAACAGATAATGTTGTTTTTTCACAGCAGAAACAGCCAGTAGATGAACCCTTGATATAAACTTGAGGTCAGCTGTGTGTCCGTACCCTCAGTCACATCATATGTATGGTTCAAGTAACAAGGGGTTTTACAATGCCCAGCCACCCCAACTGCTAGTGCTTCAGACATGTTATTATCAAGACATGGTACAACAAGAAGAAAGTTGGAGGGAATCGTTGAAACAATGCCGATAAATGGTCTAAAATGACTGAAAACTTAGAAGCTGAAAGCTGAAGGAAATTGCAGAAGCAGTGTTGCATGGTTAAAATTGCTAAAACGGAGCTCAAATGTAAAAGCAAAACTTGAAAGTGATAGCTGCTCGTCGAGCTCTACTGGCTACCTGTTGCAGCCCACATTAAGTTCAAATCTCTAATGCTTGCCTACAAAGTTGTCTCTGGTACTGCACCTACCTACTTGAACGCCCTGGTACAGAAATATGCCTCCTCACGACCGTTGCGCTCCTCTAACGAACGACGCCTGGCTCTGCCACCCATTTGTTCAAGGCAATCCAAACTCTTCTCTCACATTGTCCCCCGTTGGTGGAACGCACTACCACTTCCTACCAGAGCAGGGGCGTCCCTCTCTACCTTTAAAAGACTCCTGAAGACCCAACTCTTCAGAGAGCACCTTCTCTCCTAGCACTACATAGCAAATCTACACTTAAAGAATCGTCACTAGCACTTATTGCTGCGCTAACACTTCTTATCGCACTTAACCTTGATTGTTCCCCTTTCTGTAAGTCGCTTTGGATAAAAGCGTCTGCTAAATGACTAAATGTAAATGTAAATGTAGCTGAAGGAAATCGGAAGCTGAAAGCTCAAAGAAATTGCTGAAGAAATGCTGAAAATGGCTGAAGCAATCCTTAAAATCCTGCAAGCTAAAGTGCAATGGTAGCAGAGTTTGGAAATCTAAAGTCAATACCAACAGAAGTTAAAAATGCTGAATCTTATGTTCATTATCTGAACAAACTGAAATATATTGCATTGAAATTAATTACTGAAGCAGTGCTGGAAATTGCTGAACAAAAAATCTGAGAATTAAAAGCAAAACTTGTACACTCAAAGCTGAAATGCCTAAAATGGCTGAAAAAACATGTCCAAAACAAATTATATCTTACCAAAACTGGAAGTACAATTAAAATGCCTTAAAATTGTGAAAAAATAAATAATTTTCAGACAGATAAGCTGCATCCTGAAACAGCTGAAGGTTTGAAGTTCTTAACTGTGTTAATGAATCTGGGTTCTGTAAGAACGGAAGCTTTTACTTTACTGGTAATCCACCAATCAAAACGATCTCTGTGTTAATGCATGTGGAGTTTGAAGATGCTAGGCAGAAGAGGGGAGAACAGACGGAGAGCACAACTAAGTTACCCTTTTAACCAGATGCCTTCAAAACAAAACTATAGTTTGTATCATTTGTGTCGTAGTCGTATTGGTTCAGGAGTTACACTGTGCAAAGAGCACAGATTTGTCTACAATTTCAGGTTGAAATTGTCTGTGAGGAGTGAAAGATGTGGGAACTACAAGAGCTGAAGGACAACAATTTAAAAAAAAACAGAACAGCTGAAGTTAAGACTCTAGCTTCTGAAATTCCAGTCAATAGAAATCCATTAAAAACTCAAGAACTGTCAGTAAAAAACATAAAACGTAAACTGGTAACTCCAAAACTGTATAAGATATCATAAATCCAAGTTTTGATAAATGAACGTCTTGGGCACGTTAAAAGTTAGCTGAAGTATGCTGGAGTAGTTGAATTTCAAAGAGGAGAAAGTTTTCAAGGATTTGAAAATTCTGTCAATTCATTTGAACAGCAAAACATTTTCTTTCATTGAAAAAGCTGAATATTTTAAATGATAATAAGAAAGTATGTAAAAATGTAGGACGAGCTGGCTGTTTCTGATCTCTATCTCTTGGAAAAGTTATGCATGAAAGTAGTAATAATGATATATAGTAATAGTAATATATTATTCCTCACCATTGTGAATCTTGTCTTTGTCACCGCGCTTGAAAACAAAAGTTATGAATGTAAATACGGTTCCATGAATCCTGGATGACTACCAGGGGCAGTACTTTAAGCACTGGATCTTCCATCTTGTGTATGTGCAGGTCAAGTACTTTATATCAACAATGTCGCCTGTGACACCAGATAACCCCAGAGAGGCTATATCTTCTGGTGTCATCAGAGAGTCTGTTCCTACAGAGCCTTCTCACAAGCACATAAGGATTCTGAGTGACTGAATGCTCTGACAGTCATCCAGGATTCATAGAACCGTAATTACATTTGTAACTTTCATTCTATTTTATCCTTCTTGACTGCCAGAGGTGGTGCTTTAAGCACTTGATGACTGATACCAAAAATGTCATGAGGAATTTGAGTACATACCCCACAGAGTAGATAAAGAGGAACTTGGTAGAAGCACCATACCCAGAACAGGTGGGGTGGTGACCTTCACCCTGTAGAACAGGGCACACCCCTCAAGGCCTCCCATGATGTGGAGACACTCCTGGTAGAGTGGCACTTGACTTTAGTTGGCAGAACCTGATTATTCGCTTGAGCAGTAACATCCACAATACAGTGGGACATGCGCTGCCTGGAAAGAGCACCACCTCACCTGGGACCATCATAACAAACAAAGAGCTGTTCAGATCACCAGACAGTTGCAGTAGCATCAACATAGGCTCCAAGGGCCCTAAACGGACACAGCAACCTAGACCTTAAACCGCGCCAACCAATAGCCTGGTTGAGGTGTAAATGTGACAGCACCATGGGAAGAAATGCTGTATTTGGCCATGAAGTGACACCTAAGTTATCTGGGCTCCAACTTGCAGTGCATCCGGAAAGTATTCACAGCCCTTCACTTTTTCCACATTTTGTTATGTTACAGCCTTATTCCAAAATTGATTAAATTAATTTTTTACCTCAAAATTCTACACACAATACCCCATAATGACAAAGTGAAAAAAGTTTGCTTGAAATTTTTGCAAACATATAAAAAATAAAAAACAAAAAAAATCACATGTACATAAGTATTCACAGCCTTTGCCATGACACTCAAAATTGAGTTCAGGTGCATCCTGTTTCCACTGATCATCCTTCAGATGTTTCTACAACTTGATTGGAGTCCACCTGTGGTAAATTCAGTTGATTGGACGTGGTTTGGAAAGGCACACACCTGTCTATATAAGGTCCCATAGTTGACAGTGCATGTCAGAGCACAAACCAAGCCATGAAGTCCAAGGAATTGTCTGTAGACCTCCGAGACAGGATTCTATCGAGGCACAGATCTGGGGAAGGTACAGAAAGATTTCTGCAGCATTGAAGGTCCCAATGAGCACAGTGGCCTCCATCATCTGTAAATGGAAGAAGTTTGGAACCACCAGGACTCTTCCTAGAGCTGGCTGCCCGGCCAATCTGAGGGATCGGGGCAGAAGGGTCTTAGTCAGGGAGGTGACCAAGAACCCGATGGTCACTCTGACAGTGCTCCAGCGTTGCTCTGTGGAGAGAGGAGAACCTTCCAGAACGACAACCATTTCTGCAGCACTCCACCAGGCCTGTATGGTAGAGTGGCCAGACAGAAGCCACTCCTCAGTAAAAGGCACATGACAGCCCGCCTGGAGTTTGCCAAAAGGCACCTGAAGGACTCTCAGACCATGAGAAACAAGATTCTCTGTCTGATGAAACAAAGATTGAACTCTTTGGCCTGAATGCCAAGCGTCATGTCTGGAGGAAACCAGGCACCGCTCATCACCTGGCCAATTCCATTCCTACAGTGAAGCATGGTGGTGGCACCATCATGCTGTGGGGATGTTTTTCGGGAGCAGGAACTGGGAGACTAGTCAGGGTCGAGGGAAAGATGAATGCAGCAATGTACAGAGACATCCTTGATGATAACCTGCTCCAGAGCGCTCTGGACCTCGGACTGAGGCGAAGGTTCATTTTCCAACAGGACAACGACCCTAAGCACACAGCCAAGATAACAAAGGAGTGGCTTTGGGACAACTCTGTGAATGTCCTTGAGCGGCTCAGCCAGAGCCCAGACTTTACCCCAATTGAACATCTCTGGAGAGATCTGAAAATGGCTGTGCACCAACGCTCTCCATCCAACCTGATGGAGCTTGAGAGGTTCTGCGAAGAAGAATGGGAGAAACTGCCCAAAAATAGGTGTGCCAAGCTTGTGGCATCATACTCAAAAAGACTTGAGGCTGTAATTGCTGCCAAAGGTGCTTCAACAAAGTATTGAGCAAAGGCTGTGAAAACTTATGTACATGTTATATTTTTGTTTTTTATTTTTAATAAATTTGCAAAAGTTTCAAGCAAACTTTTTTTACTTTGTCATTATGGGGTGTTGTCAAAATGTGGAAAAAGTGAAGCGCTGTGAATACTTTCCGGATGCACTGTAGACATGGCTCACTCACTGACAGAGCATGCAGTTCACTGACACACTTGGCTGCAGTAATGACAAGGAGGAATGCTGTCTTAATAGACGCCCACCTCAGCTCCGCCTGTGCCAGGGGCTCAAACGAAGGCGAGCATACAGCATCCAACACTAGGGGCAGGTCCCAGACTGGAGCTCTTGGGGCTCCAAGAGACCCACAAACCTACAGTTGAAGGCGACAAGGATTGGGATGCCAAATCTGACCTCCTAACTAGGATAGGAGATCTTTCTTGTCGGGGAGGTGCCATGGCAAGCTGCGGCAGAGCTTGTGCAGCAGAGAGAACCACGTCCTTGCTGGCCAAAAGGGGGCCTCCAGCAGAAGTCAGCTTAAGTAAGAACACAACTGATGACTGCCAACAAAAAGAAATAAATCACATATGTTAGAAGCAGAAGTGAAAACTCTGCCCTCCACCAACAAGTACTGTCATCAATAACTACTGTAGTTAGACTGGCTTTTTTCTACTCTTTATCTGCAAACAACAAAAAGTACCACAGCTTATCACACGCAATGAGAGCACTGCCTTCACAAACAGTATTTCAATAACCACAACAGAGTAGCCTGCGTAAAGTGCTACTATTTAGCTGTAAACAAACAAAAAATACCAGAATATCCAGTGCTTATAGGACTGCCTCTGGCGGTCAGGAAGGATGAAAGAGAACAAACTTTAAATGAAACAAAGGTGAGCTTTGTACTTGGTTATAGTGCTTTTAAATAGGGCTGGACAATATGGCCTACAAGTAACATTGTGATATAACACACACACACACACACACACACACCTCACCTACATCACATCGGATCGGATGTGGCTTTATTGTCACTGTAACAGTACAAGTACAATTGCAGCGAAATTACAACAATCACCCCGTCAACACATAACATAACAGGATGACTGTAGCGAAAAGGGGGGGGGGAGAAACATGTGGAGAGGAGAGGAGAAAAAAAAGAAATAACAGTGTGGATTTTGTAAAAAAAAACCCTCGGCAACATAAGCATATATAAGCACATTTTACAACATATCGACGCAAACGAGGGGGGGAAGGGGGGAGGAGGTGGTTCCAGTACAGACAGGCAGCCTTAGCCGCTGCCATTAAGGCGCCGCCATCGGACCCCGCCCGCCGCACTGGATGGGAAGAAGCGGTGAAGGCGTGGGATGGGGTTGGGGGTTGTGGTGTGTGTTGCATATGTACATGTAAGAGGTGTCCGTGAATGTGTGTGTGTGCATAGGCCTGGAGAGTCGCTTCGTCTAGTTCACAATCAGTGCCTCAGTTCGCAGGGTGTCATCGCGATAACACAGCAAGTTGCCATGGAGACATCCTTGATCGGGTCCTGGACGGAGTCAACAATCAACAGGTGTCCGTGGAGGAAGGGGGGGGGGGGGTGTAGAAGCGTCTCACTGCAGCGATCTTGTGGGGGAGTCGTTCCAGCTGGCTGCGGGGGCCGGAACGCAGATTAGATTATGATTGTTTGGGTTAGGGCGAGCAGTCGTATTTCAATAGACATGACTTACTCTGTTTGTCCATTCTGGTCATCTTCATCCTTTCTCCTTTGCAAAGCTGAAAGCTTCTCCAAGATGTTGCCCATATTGCGATTTATGACCACAGTCTGAGCGTTAACAGCTCTGTCTATTGCCACAGACAGGGTGTTGACAGCTCCTTCCAAGGTGGTTCCCAAGTTGCGGTTCACAATCACAGTCTGAGTGCTTACAGCTTTACTCACTCCATCAATTATGTCGGGCAGCGTGGGGATTTGGACTTCTGTCACCGTCTTCCGAATTTTCCGATACACCAGGGCAATGCCTAATCCAATCAGCAGAAAACCTGATATCACAATTCCGAATCTGTAGAGATCTTCGATGTCCTCAACGGAAAGAATCGCCAGGCACACGACCCTCCACTGCTCCCAGGAGTCCCTCATGTAACCAGCGGCGTACGTTCCGCCAGGGCAGACAGGTTCCCCCGAACCCGAGCTTCTCGTCGAGAAGATCCTGTCAATTGCGTTGAGAGACCAGTTGACCAATTCCATGATTTTAGATTTAGACAGCAGTGCGGAGAGAGGCTTCCAAGGTTTAGACAAGACAGGACGAGACGTGAGATGCAAAGCAGGGGAAAAAAAAGGGAGAGGAGAGAGGGGGAAGATGCGTCCGCCTTCGTTGAGAGCCGGAAGAGAAGAGGGATCCAGGAGAGTTTTCTGGATGGGCAGGGGAGTGTGTCTGTGAGAGAGAGTGCTAAAAGGGAAAGTGAGAGGAGCGAAACACCAAAGCAAATTTTATATGGGCATCTTAAAAAAATTACATGACAATTTATACTTGATGTTCACGATATAGTAATTTACAGCATCCCACATGGAACAAGCCACGATATATGAGGTATATTCGATATATTGCCCACCCCTACTTTCAAACTGTGTTTTTTTTTGTTTTTACCAGAGAAAAGATGAAGACTAACTGGTTGATTTGGCAAATCTATGCGTAGTTCCCCTCCTCTGATAAAGAGCATTGCATCAGTGCTTCCTTAAACCTTTCTTTGGTCGCGAGTGCTGGCCAAACTGAAAAATTTCTACTTGCAGTTTTTACATGAGCACATACTGCATCCTGGAAATGGCTATACATTACACTCTAAATCTGACAATGAAAAATCCTGTGCCTTTCTTTTGCCTACTTGTCTTTTATGGTAAATGGACACTTTTCTAGTCTAGTCAACCACTCAAAGTGCTTTACGCTACAAGCCACACACACAATGATACATTGGGGGCAGTTTAGGGTTCAGTATCTTGCCCAAGAACACCTTGACATGTGGACTGGAGGAGCAGGGGGCCAAACTACCCACCCTCTGATTAATGGACAGTCTTTTCTACCTCTTGTGCCACAGCTGCCCATTGTATGTTGCCAAACTAACTGCCAGCTATATAAATCAAAGTAATACAACCTTAAATCTTAAAGTACTGTGTGATAAAATTTAGCTTGCTGTAAGCAGTGCATGTGGTCACTGAGTGACACATTTTCCCCTCTGGGCTTATTGTAGGTGCACACACTCACTACTGAGTCCGTTTAGTACTACAAACCCATATACTTGACACAGCTGCTGGTAATACCAGCTTTCACACATACTGATTTCACAGTTTCACAATTTCAAAATGTAGCCTACAGATGAAGTCAAACACCTTAGCCAAATACATTCAAACTCAGACATCTATGCCTAATAAACATTATCTGTCTTAGGTAGGTTAAGATCTGTACTTCATTTTATGAATATGAAATGTCAGAATAATAGTAGAGAGAATGATTTACTTCAGCTTTTATTTCTTTATTTATTTCACATTCCCAATGGGTCAGAAGTTACCATACACTTTGTTAGTATTTGGTATCATTGCCTGTAAATTGTTTAATTTGGGTCAGATGTCTCAAGTAGCCTTCCACAAGTTTCTCACAATAAGTTGCTGGAATCTTGGCCCATTCCAGACAGAACTGATGTAACTGAGTCAGGTTTGTTGGTCTCTTTACAAATGCCTTTTCAGCTCTGTGCATAAATTTTCAATTGGATTGAAGTCAGAGCTTTGCAATGGTCACTTAAATGCCTTGACTTTGTCATCCTTAAGCCATTTTGCCACAACTTTGGTAATATTCTTTGGGTCACTGTCCATTTGGAAGACCCATTTGTGACCCAGGTCATGACACCATTTTCTGGAATTTTCCAAGCAATTTTAAGGCAGAGTCAACTTAGTGTATGTAAACTTCTGACCCACTAGAATTGTGATATATTGAATTAAGACCCACTAGAAATATGATACATTGAATTAAAAGTGAAACAGTCTGTCAGTAAACAATGCCCTTAACTTGCCAAAACTATAGTTTGATAACATGAAATCTGTGGAGTGGTTAAAAATGAGTTTTAATGACTTCAACTTAAGTGTATGTGATCGTCTGACTTTAACTGCACAGCTTAATATTTTGGGAGGATCCATCCATCCATTAGCCATACCGCTTATCCTTATAGGGTTGTGGGTACCTGTAGCCAATCCCAGCTGACATTGGACGAGGGCAGGGCCAGTATCATAGCACTGCACAGGTCGCCAGTACTACAAATCCATATACACACACGCATCGCTGGACAGGTCACCAGCACTGACATATAGAGATAAAAAACAACTTACGCTCACATTCACATCTATGGGCACTTTAGAATGAACCTACTGTGGGAGGAAGCTGGAGTACCAGGAGGGAACCCACAAAGGCAGAGGGAAAACATGCAAACTCCACACAGGTATTTTGGGAGGCTAATGAGTCAAGTTGCATTACTTCCCCTCATATATCAAGTTAGTGTGCTATGCACTTGGTGGGTTGAAAGGTGCGCAACACTCTATACTGGAAAACACAAAGTAAGCTACTCAAAATTCTTGCTACATTTAGAGGGCCACAAACAGTATATACCAAGGAAAGATAACACTTGAACCTCCCACCACTAATAGTCATCAGACAGGACTATCTTCACACATTGTAAGATGGTCTTGAATGGGGCTAATCATGGCTCAGAACTGTCTTTTTAATAAGCAGAAACTCTTGCATTTGGATAACTGTGACTAAGCCGAGTTAGCTGACATTTTATCTATAATACATCTCAAAATTAGACCTGCTAACACAGAATACTGTTGTCCAACAGAGGATTACCTCAAGGCTCAAGTAGTAGTACTATAGAAGCCACCCAAGCCATGGTCAGACAACATTTGCATAAGCAATTCATTAGTAGTGGTGGGGTGGTGTTACGAAAGTCAGCAAAATCATCTTAAAAAAATAATCCAATGATCTTCTATACCTAGGGAGTGAGCTACTCTGGTTATCTGTGGGACACTTCGTCTGGTATTGACCTGAAGGATGCTGTGGTCCTGGAGTCTCCTGTTGTCAGTGGCAATGGGAATCATACCTACCCAAAACTCTACCTAGCTCACTTTTTGGTAAGTAATGATTTATTCCAAAACCAAGCTGTAGTGGTCAGATAAGGTTTGTTTGCCAATGTATCAGACAGATCTTGGCCTTTTTACAAAAGCACAGACAGTATATTGTCCTGTCAATGTGAACTACCAATCTGGAACAAGGAAGACAACAGACAAGATGGCAGTAAACAAAGGAACTACACAAGATAGCAGACCCAAAGATAGCTGCTGAACATGATATTTTGGGAACTCCTTAAGGGAATCTCTTCAAATTTAGCACAGACATTTACTTGAACTCAAGAATAAACTGATTAGATTTTGATGGTCAAAGGTCAGTGGTCAAGGTCTCAGTGACCTCATAAAACATGGTTTTGGCATTGTGAATGTGATATCTCAGTAATGCTTTGAGAGAATTAAAAAAATTTTTTTGCAAACATTGACTTGGACATAAGGATGAACTGATTACATTTTGGTGGTCAAAGATCAAGGTCACACGGGGGGTTCAAGCCCCCGAACACACCTATGTCTAACACACTCACACCCTGATTCAGAAATGGAGGAGAGTTAAAAAAGTCATGGGCATACCCCATCACAGACGCATCCCAGAAGTGACTTGTCTGTCTGCCGCACGTCCATGTTTTGCTAGACCGCTCATCCCTGCAAACTGGATCCCACTCATCTCCATAGCCATCCGGTCTTTGCCTGTCCATCTCAGCCAAGATCATCCTGGCTGGCAACTCTTGGGAGCTAGCAGCCTCACTACACCGAGCAGAGGACGTGATTCTCTGGCCTCCTGATGGGCTCTACACAGCTTTTTTGCTGCACAAGACATATCACTCTGACTCAAACTTAGGGGACCTACACAGCCCAAACAGACTTCTTTTTTGACTCTCCAAGCGTGGCTCACGGACACAGACAGGACTGAGATACCCCCCCATCAGGGGGCAGTGTGTATATATATATATACACAGTGTATATGTGTGTATTTATATATATATATGTATAGATAGATTGCATTGTCTGGATTTTCACTGCTCTAGTTCAATAGTCTGTGGGATTTGGGATTGGGCTTGCCTGTTATTTTGTGTGTCCGGCCTGTGTATACCTGGGTAGTGAGGGTTGGTATGAGGTTTCATGTCCTCTGTAGGGTTGTTCTGGTTTTCCTTATCTTTTGTCAGACTGAGACTCTGACTGTCACCCCAACTTCCCCAGAAAACCTCTACAGTTTTTTTATTTGACACTGTAGTCTGATTGATTCACAGATTGATTCCTGCAGAGGCGTCCTGATTCTTATTGTGTACACTGACGTATAATGAACTAGAAGAATTCAATACCTTGATAAAATTAATGTTTTTATGCCCCCTTCCCGGTGATAGCCAGGGCCGGAGGCATTATGTTTTTGAGGTGTCCATCTTTCGTCCATCTGTCCCATTCTCATGAACCTCGTGAAAAGATTTTGGTGGTCAAAGATCAAAGGTCAAGGTCACTGTGACTGCACAAAAAACATTATTGTTAGAGAAAGAGAGTAAGCTGTATATCTCATGTATATCCTTGTGTTTTGTATCATATTTTATTTAGAAGTTAAAATATTTCTGACCAGAATCAAATTACTGATGTTTTCCATTAGGTTGGTTCATACGAATTGACAGTGGTGAACGTCCACATGCAGGCCACAGCCTCACCAGGAGAGTCCAACGGCAAGATCTACAACACAGATGAAGTCAAGTGTCAGCACATCTCCCCAAGTATACAGGAGATACTCAAAGGTCAGTCTGTTACATCCAAGATCAACTCTTCTAGATTTTGCATGTTAGAAACATGTATGATGGGTGGATTCACACAATTTTCCCAAAAAGGAAAAGATGGATCAAAACTTAAGTGGTTTCAGACAGATCATGTCCTGTGCATCCTATAGCTCTGCATGACGGTAAATTATTTTTATTTTTACATTTTCTTCACATCTTTCTCTGCAGATGAGAAGGAGTTGGTGGTGCTAGGAGATTTTGGCTCCCCCCCTCAGAGCTCTGAGCTGGACATACTGAGAAAAGAGAAGCTCTGTGCCCTGGTACCATCCACCCAGTTCACTAACATCAGCACCCGCTCACCACAGGGCACCCACTGCCTGGATAACATCTGGGTCAGTCGCTCTCTCAAGAAGATCTGTTCCGGTGGGTATACAGTATGGGTGTTTTTGAAGAGTGGTAAAGCTTAAAATTTGACTTCAAAATTTAAATGAATTCATAGGAGGTCCAAGTCCAGTCTCAAGTCAGTCACTTGAAACAAATCTACATCAAGTCACAAGCTATTTGAGAAAATTCCAAGTTGAGTCCGACGTCATTTGAGGCAAGTTCAAGTAAAGTCTTGAGTCATTTGAAACAAGTGTCAAGGCAAAGCCAGTTAATACAAGTTCTTTCAAGTTAAATCTTGAGTAATTCTGAGTTAGTCACATCCTGGGTCATTTGAGGCAAGTCCAAAACAAGTCTTGAGTTGTTACAGACAAGTCCAAGTAAAGTCTCAAGTCAAAGTCAAAAATCAAATCAAAGTGAAAGTTGAGTCGTGTTATTTTAGAGAAATTCAAGTCTAGTCTTGAGTTCTTGGGGCTAAGTTCAAGTCAAGTCTTTGAGAACTCTAAATGCTGACCATTAAAATACACAGCTTCAGAATTTTTTCTTCAAGCTATGTAAGTTTTTTGCATAACTAATTGGAGTAAATGGATTTTAACAGGTCAAACTCATATCTTGGATGGTTTTGTATTAAAGTCTCAAGTAAACCAAGTGTCACAATAGTCAAATCCAAGTCAAGTTGTAAGTCTTCATTTTTGTGTTTTAAGTCTGACTTGACCTGGCTACTGGTGATCTTGCTGCAATCTCAATCTCTAATGTTCATATATAATTGTAATGAGCTTGTTTTTCATGATAGTTGGATGTAAGCTACAGCAGCTTTTGTCAGATCAAACTTCACTTCAGAGAAGGGCTTAACAATTAATTGAAATATTATTGAAATCACAATATGGCCAAGTGCAATTTCCAAATCGCAGGAACTGCAGTTTTTTGATAAAGGCACCATTATAAATGAAGCATTTTGGTGCCACAGAAATGCACAAATCATATTCTCTAGATATAAGGGAACATCTCTGTGTGGTACAGACCCCAGGAAAAACCACATCAGCATCATTTCTATATTTTTTTCAGTGAAAGGGAAATTCAAAAATTCTCACTAAAATCGTGACGCACATTGCAATCAAAATATCTGTCAAAATCATTGCAAAATGATTTTGTTGCATATCATTCAGCCCTACTTCAGAGTGAGCATACTTTGGTACATTGTGTCTGTGTCAGTATGATAATCGACCTGGTATGCAGTCTCACATTCCTGCTGACTTCCCAGCTCTTTGTGTCTTTTCTTCTGACAGGCCACTGCATGGTAGTGCGGGAGGGCTTGACCAACCCCTGGATCCCAGATAACTGGTCATGGGGTGGTGTGGCTTCAGATCATTGCCCTGTGGTTGCTGAGTTTTATGCGGACGTATCCCCTAAGGAGCTGAGAAGACCTGGTATGGCAGTGGACAGAAGAGACATTATGCCCAAACATGAGCGGTGATAACATCCACTGTCATTGTAGAGACAGTGGTGGATGACATCAGAATGACTTTGTCCTGTCTGGGTCCTGCTTAATCTTGGTTTGCCATGGAATAATAAGTTTCCTGATGAATGTGAAGAAGCACCAAGATTGCCTTTTATGTTTCAGTTTATCAATGTAAAATAGTAACTGGTAAGTCATAGAACCATTCAAATTTCAGACAAAAAATATATAATGTACTTTAAAAAGAAATGTGCCAAACATTTTCTATATGTACATAAAATAAAGATAAAGTGATAGATGTTCCTGCTGTGTCTGAATGATAATCATTAATGCAGGTAAGTGCAGTATCTAAACAGAATTATCTGAGTGAACCAGTTTATCAGGAGCTCTGCTGTAACACTCATCTTTTCTCTCAGCTCTAGAGCTCAGGATCAATATGGGACCTTTGAATTATGTAAGCCAGGCCTTTTTTTTGCATGTGTCAAACAAACAATCAAATGACAGCACAGACAGCTACTGGAAATTATGTTTTCCCAAGAAAGCCTATTTGAGAATATTTTTCGGTCATTGTAAATTTGTACAAAATACAGATCAACCCCTCACTGTTCAACAACGGGTGAAATGGGTAAAATTATCTCTGTGCTGGTTATTTTATCAGTGGTTGAAAGTGAATCAGTGTACTTGGCTGATGATGTGTCCAGGTGGAATAACAAGAAGAAAGGCTATAACCAAAATCCTTCCCATAGTCCCATAGTCCACCGTATTTACTGTCTGCGATTTTATTCCATTTCCAGTTTTGTCTCTTAGCTTCCAATTTCTATTACTGCCCAAATACAAACAAAAAGTCATAGTCCTGATCAGCCTTGGGAACACGCCCACATATTCGATGAGGTCATATCACCTGACATCTCATACAGATATCAAATTAAAGAGATGGCACAAAGTCAGATCAATGTTAGTTGTTAGAATGACATTGTCAACTTTATGCAAAGACAAAATGGCATAACTGCTCTGGCATTCCAGCAAAATCTATCCTGTGTCCTATCAAGAAATATCCCTGTTTGATGGAGACCCTCTTCAGTACAGATCTTTCATCAGAGCTTACCATTTAACATGAAAGAAGAGTTTTTTTTACAAATTAAGAGGGAAATGGAGGACTGTTGTTTGTGATTTGCAAGAGGGAACTGGACCTTGTTACCTTCTTTGAAAGGGAAGTCAAAATTGCCTCAGATCCACTTTTTGGCAGCATTCAGGACGTACAACCTGCCAACTTAAAGGGCTCCAATAATCATGTCAAACAAAGAAAAAGGGGAGGCAATTTTGCCATCACTGCAATAAAGGAGGGCTTTATAGGCCCAGTGGCTTTATGTCCCAGTTTTCTGGTCCATCTAGTGGAAAGAAAAAAAACAATGACAACCCCTGATAAAAAAAAAAAAAAAAAAAAGAAAGAAAACCCAGAGTTTACCATGTTAACATGCTCAAGCATTACTTCTCCAGAGAGAGTAATGTTCCTCTGCTCCCTCCTGCTATACCATTGCTGTGTGCCATTCCAACCCCGCCTTCCATCTCTCTGATGATGGGCTGACAGAAAAAAGTGGCTCCATGCCAGTCACTTGTTTGAGAAATTTAGAAGTGTTGAGTAACTTGGAATATTTCCTATGTCATCTGTCAGCATCAGCTCATGCAGTTTTTACCAATTTGATCCAAGATAACTTGTTGTTTTCTGATCATCCCCGTCAAACATCTCTTCTATTCAATGATATTGATGTGTCCTTCACATCAATGAAGTGGAGGGCCCCTATCAAAAGATATATTATAGAGTATATGTATAGAGTTACAGTAAAAGGGCTATCATGCACCAAGAGGTAACCTACATCATGCTGACAATCATTGTCATTCTGTGATTCTGACTGCTCTCAGTCTGAACTGGAATATGAGGTTGTATGTGTCCTTTTTGATATTCATAGACAGTTTGTGTTGCTTGAGAAGCATCAACCTTTATCAGCATCATTTTGTGTTTCTGGCCTTTCTCTGGGCCTAACAACCTGTGGTGGAGGTACAGAGTCTGAAAAAGTGGGTTTTGGGTTGGTAAGACGATGGGCGAAGGTAAGTATGGGTTTGGTTGTTTTCAAACATAATTTAAGAAATCTATCTGTGTAAGTGGTCTGCACTATGCATGTAACATGTAATATGATTTACTTTTCCCAATCATTTTCAACCCACTGCATTCACACAGACTAACACACACACACACACAAAATTGAACTACGTTTGAAAGGTGCAAATAAAGCTGGCCTGCTATAACACTGCAGCCTCCTAATCCATTTCAGAGAAACAACTGTTTGGCACAATTCTGCCGCACCACTGTATTATTCCCAAGAATTTGGGGATTTTAATGGAATTTTTTACAGGGAAGTAATGTTCTAATAATCTCACAGAATTGGGAATAACTATTTAATGCGATAACTAATTCTAGATAAAAAATTATGTTGGAGACGGTAAACTAAACAACTTCATCTGAGTTGAGTTAGTTTGGTTTATAGTAGTATCCCTTGAAACAACTGCTTAATTCAAAGAAAACTTTAAAAAGAAATATGATTGAATTGCAAACTCAGTAAAAAAAATATATTAAAAAAAAACTGTAGTGGAGTACCTGGCTGGCATCAGTCACAAGCCATTAAAAGAAGTTCATAGGAAGGACACGCAGAGTTATGGACATGAAATTGACACTTTCTTACTCTCCCCATCATCAAACTATCAATTTGAGAAGAAACAGACAAAGGACCCTTCTTTCACAAACTGACCCGTTTTAAGTACGTCACAGACCATGGGTCAAGTGGTCATCTCCAGAGGATCAACAAATGCACATAAGATTGTTTTTTTATTGTTTTATTTTTTTTTAAATTGTTTTTATCTTTATATCTTTGATGCTGAGGATAAAATTACTCAAATTGTGGGCAGGATTTAACTACATTGAGGACACTGAGAAACTGTCTCCATAGGGCAAATTAGTCCCTGGGCTGATAATTTGAGAGCCTTGGTAAAGTCACATTAGCAGACACCTGATTCCACTCACCCCTGTTACTATTTATATATGTAGCCCACTGTGGTTCTGTGTGGCCTTCATCCCCCTCACATCTCCCCATCAAACTACATTTGGTTCAGTCCCACACTCTGGCCCCCCATTTACCATTTCTGTGTTTGTATCTTTATCATTGTTTATAACTGCAACAGCAGAAGACTGTTGCTGACTGGAATTACACGAAGTACATATTATAACATAACAATTAGTGCAGAAAAAACAAAACAAAACAAAAAAAAAAAAACAGCGTCTGAAAAACTCAGAGAAAAGAATGCTTCAAGTAGTTGTCCATCTAGCAGCAGTAACTCTGCTCTGCAGTAGGCAGCCCTTGCTCTATTGTTGGATGGCTTGATACCTCATTCAACAAGATCTACAAATGATGTGGATCATCTTGTAAATCTCTTGCTGTACAGTGCTGACATAAAAGCAGGACCTTTCTGTTCCAGAAGTAAAAACTAAGATTACCGTCTTGCAGTTGAATGTCTCCGCCAACCAGCCAAGTTGCAAGAAATATGGTCACAATCTCCCCTTCCAGCACTAAATAATGGGCAGAGTTTTTGTGAACATTATGATGTGAAGTTGACCTTTGACCATTTGGATATAAAATCTTATCTTTTCATTTTATCCTTATAGACATGTTTGGTAAATTGTGTCATAATTAGTGCATGAAATTGTGAGTTATGACCAAAAATGTATTTTGTGATCAGCTTAAATAGCTTATGCTTGAGTAAAAATTAGTGTTTGTCACAGATGAAATTCCCTCCTGATATATTGCATTCACAAGAACGTGAGATCACTGTGACCTTGAACCTTGACCTTTGACCACAAAAATCAAATCAGTTCATCTTTGAGTCCGAGTGAATCTTTGCAAAATCCATAGAAATTCCATCAAGGTGGTCTTGAGATATCACATTCAAACTACGGTGGCCCTGAAGGTCAAAACACAACACAATTTCACAAACTGAAACAACAATTCAGAAAACAGAACAACATTTCACAAAACAAAACAACATTTCACAAAAAAACAATTCAGAAAACAAAACAACAATTCAGATTATGGAAAGGGCAGGAAAGCACCTCTTGTCTGTGACTGGACAGAGTCCCTGTCAACAATTGCATGTCATTTCCTGCTTCTTCTTCGTGAAACAGTGTTTCTGAGGGAATTTCAAACTGAGTTTGAAAGAATGGAGGTGTTTTCTGTTTTCTGAAATGTTAATGTTGTTAATGTTGTTGTGTTTTGACCTTCAGGGCCACCATACAAAACCTTGATCTTGACCTTTGATCAGTTAGTCCTTGAGTCCAAGTGAACATTTCTACCAAATTTGAAGAAATTCCCTCAAGGCATTACTGCGTTCACAAGACCAGAACTTTGTTTTGTGAGGTAAGCATGACCTTGACCCATCCTTGAGGCAAAATTAATGTTTATGCCAAATTTGAATAAGTTCCCTCAAGGCGCTACTGAGATACCGCATTTTCGAGAATGGGATGTACTAATGTTGCAATATCTTTGTTTAATTAATTTAAGTTTTAAGCACATACACCAAAAGAAATTTTTATGAATTAAAATTCTTAAATTCTTTAAACTTGTAAACAACTGTTTGATCAAATAAACAAAACAAAGCAAAGTAATGGTCCACATTAGCAGTGGGCAATATGACCATCTTAAATCGTGGATTATCTTTCTTAGGCATATGAGCTAAATATGCTGAATCATATAGATTGCATCATTAAAAGGTGCTATATTTAGATATTTAATTTTAAAAGTTAAATCACTGCTAAGTAGCCCATTGTTAACAGCTAGCCCGCTAACCACAGGTGGTGACATCAATCCTTGTTCTGCTCTGCAGGGTCAGTGAGCTTGGCCCAGTGGCACATGTACAAGTTCTCCACCGGAGCAGAACAAGCAGCCCGCCCTCGGGATGAGAGACACTGAAGCAGGATGAGCCGGTGATAGCTGGTCAGCAGTGACTGAACTTTTAAATCAAAACACTTAGCTCATAAATAAATAACAATGGCATTTAAACAAATACTAGATATGAACTTAAGCAAACAGACACCGGAAGCATCAACGTGGTGGAAAAATAATGAATTACAACTTCTAGTCAGGACATGTGAAAACACTTCTTTTGAAGAAATATTTGACTTTATTCTGTTTCAGAATCAGAACTCTGTCAGTGTCCATTTGAAATCCAGGAAAATGACAACTAAAGTGCATTCACACGCCAGCTCTGCTGCTTGTCGTCAGATAGATGAAGCTGGCTCTGAGTCCTGTATCTGAGGACAGACACTATTTCTGCTGGGCCACATGGACCTGTCAATCAGCTGATTTATACATCCACAAAAAGGATCTACAGGGAGCTATGATGAAGTCACAGCTTCCTCCAGCCAATAATTCTCGACTTTTACAGCCACATGGAGACAACTTGTGCCTCTCTGACTGATTTTAAATTCATGTTTCATTGAACTACTATTCATTTTTTGGTTTGTCCACTTTGCTTGTCTAAGTAGCCAACAACAGAGAGAGCAACTAAAGAAAATGAGACAAACTGAATCTATGGCAGGGCCAGCAAACCAATGCTCTCTATGTCAAGTGTAAGAAAAAGAAATTAAAATCAATCCCAACAGTTCAGCAATAACATTTAAGGCTGGAGATCAAACCACAAAACTTTTTTTTGGGTATTAAACAAAATATGTGAGAATAACAAAAACTGTCAAGTTGAATTACATCATAATATTGTTTATTTATTCTTTTATGAGATAGATTCTACTTTAATCATAATTTTGAGCGATTTAGACTTTTATTTAAGAAAAGCTTTTGCTTACACTTATAAATATAAAATTTGACAACTTAAGCTTATTTTGGTAAATGAAAAAAGAGCTTTGCAGAAAAGCATGTGCAGGATATTAAACGTTTTCTATAACAAAACTGCTAGGTAATAAGCAGTTACCTGGAAAGCTGATTCTATCAAATGAAGCATCTGATACCTCGAGAGTAAAACATATAACATAGCTTCCCCAATGCTAGATTTTTGAGGGCAATAACAATATTTGTGTTTCCAAGTATAAAAACCTGATAATATTTCAGGTGATGTTTTAACTTGTCAAAAATAACTTCAAACTTATTTGGCAATTCCGCACTGACATTGCTTTAACTTATTGTCTTACACTGACAGTAAGCAATACTAAACGATAATTATTGCTCTAGATGATCCTTTTAAACTGGGTTTAATTTTAATGTTGTTTTTAATCATTTATTGCAACAACGGTCCCGGGGTCCTGTGATAAGGAGAAACTGCCAGCCTTGTGCTCAAAGCACAGTGTGTCTGGAGTCAGGCTTGTCAGGGCTTGCCCACAGGAAGACACTACCCAACAGTAAAGATTTAAAAAAATCTATAGCCATTTGAACATTTGCATCTTATACTTAGTCATTCAACATTAATCTTACACAAACCTCTGGACTAAACTCTCATTGTGCAACATGGATACAAAATACTGTCACAATAGCGCAGGGGTGCAAATGACAAGTTATACTTACTCTTGTTATTATAACAAAGTAATCTTTGTGTACTCTTTTGAGTATTTTTAAATCAGTAATTTTATTCTTATGTATTTTTGATTTCAAGTTTTATTCTTTCCTACCTCTATGACTTCATGGTGCACAAGGCTCTCAGAGACCATTGACAACTACTGCGTTGCCTGGCAAATTAGTATTGTGTGTATGCACTACTCTGTGTGCAGGCTTTCTTTCTGTTAAGTTTATATGTTTGTGGGCTGCAGCCAATGTGGATTTTAAACTTGTTTACATCTCTGTGCTCTCTGCCTTAGTGATGCTTCATTCTGCTATTTCTGATATAAGAAGTGTCAGGCTGTAGCTTAATGCTGCTATGTATATGCACTTCCAAGTGATACATATACTTTTCATCTATTGTTGGTCTTTTTTTTTAATTGAATTTTGTCCTCTTTTTTTCTAGCTGCCATAGGGAGGTGGTTGTATGTTTGATTGATTGATAATTGATAATCAGCTGAATTGTACAGGCTGTGAAGTGCCCATCTATAGAGAGGGAATGTAATGTACACAAGGACATATTTTTACACAAGTAATTTTACTTCTACTTGAGGAGAAACAGTACTTTTACAGTACAATTTTCCAATACCCTATCCGCCCCTGCTGTACTGACATACAAAGCTTTGATCAACTATTTTCTTTCTCTTTTCACTGAATAAAAATATAAAGACATATTGTTTTTTTTTTACAGAGAAGCAGCATATATTTTCACAAATAATATAAAACAGAGCTCATTATCCCTCTTACAGACTTCAGTGTAAACTTCATAACTTGCTGCTCTTTAGCATTACTGTACTGCCTTTAGAATGACTTGTTGCTTAGTAGGATGTTGGAGTCCAAAAACCAGTCCCACTGTCCTCTGTGGCAGCCCAACACTGGCTGACCTGAAGAGTTCCACTGGAATCCTCAAACTTGGCCAATTAGACCTAAAAGGGGCAGCTGAGTAACTGGACAGGA
Source organism: Trachinotus anak (assembly GCF_046630095.1). Taxonomy (NCBI): domain Eukaryota; kingdom Metazoa; phylum Chordata; class Actinopteri; order Carangiformes; family Carangidae; genus Trachinotus; species Trachinotus anak. The sequence continues at coordinate 1,348,333 of NW_027273867.1, forward strand.
ATTGCTGTGCCTCTTTCATAGCAGGCACAATGAACCAGCAGACTGTACGCAGCTCACAGTATGTCTCATGCAGCCTCAGATCCAGCTCACATTTCATACTTCCCACTCTTAGTACATCATCTCTTCTTCTTCTGTTGCCGCAGCATCTTTCTCCTCTTCATGATCATGGCATGCAGCTTCTGCAGACCTTCCTGTAATCCCTCACCAATGATAGCACAAGTAGGCTGAAGTTGCCAGGGTGTGGCAGTGCTGAGCTCGCCAAGAGCCAACATGCTTTCCATCTCAGCAAGACTGAGTGAATTCCTCAGGTCCTGTTTGTTAGCCACCACCAAAAGTGGCACACCCTGGTTCTCCGCCAGTCGTGTGATCTTGTGCAGCTCTGTCTTGGACTCCTCGATGCGCTCCATATCCACCGAGTCCACAACAAACACAATGCCATCAGCGCAGCGTGTATAAGAGCGCCACAGAGGCCGCAGCTTCTCCTGCCCACCTACATCCCAGAAGTGGAAGGACACTGTCTGCCGGCCACCTCTGATTGACACTTTGATCTTCTCTGTGTTAAAACCCTTTGTTGGGACAGTGTTCACAAACTCATTGAAACGTAGGCGATACAGTATGGTGGTCTTGCCTGCACAGTCCAGCCCTAGAATGACAATGTGAAGAGCCTGGAAGGAAGGAAGGCAAGGGAAGAGATAGGGATGATCTGATAATCTGTTCCCCATCTTGGTATACAGAGCAGGGCAAGTCGTTACCAAATATTCACCACGCTGATTTCATCCCCCAGGGAGTGCAGCTCAAGCCTGGCGGGGTCAACACAGTATGCATAATGAGTCAAAACACACATACAGCCATCACCCCATTGCTTTGCAAAAGATAAAAAACCCAATAAGTGATTACATATCCCTCTGGACTACAGATCCTCACATTATCCTAGAAGTGAGAGATGAATGAGAAATAAAACATCAAGGTGGATAGCTGCCCGTTTGCACATGTAGCGCAACAAGAGCCAACATAAGCTAATTTCTATTCAATGTGTAATTCAGTGAACAACTGGATAAAGGCTTTTGAATTCCTCTGATATCCCAGATTTTTCTGATTATCCAGTCTTCAGGAACAGATCAGAGGAGGGCTATTTTTCCAACACCCGGGCAGACTGACATGGAGATATAGCTTTAAAAAAGGTGTTGCTTGGCAACAGAGACTGGTGTCTCTTACACTGTGGATAAGACGAATTTCAATTAAATCTGTAACTTAATAAATCCTTGTTCTGCAAACAAACAAACAGGAGTCACAAAACAACTGTAACAAATCACAAAGATATTTTGATAAATGACATACATTAAAGCATTCAAGTGCGACGAAATCACGACCTTTAAAATTGGTTTACAGCCTACTGCGTAGGAGGGAGACAGAGGATTCCATTAACAGGTGATTGTCATAATAAGTGGACATTTTTGTGGATAAAAATAAGAGATAACTCATTAACAATTGAGAGAATGTGTCCACTCATATAAGAGACACAACTACTTTCTAAGGAGGGTAAGAGCCTGTTAATTTACCACCAAGTGTTCATAAAAATTCTAAAATTTGCATCATACCTATTAAATTGGATTTATTCGGCTCAGTGTGGCTGACAACTGGGACCGTACATATTAACATGCATGTAGGTTAACATTATGTGACAACACAGAGGAATGGCTAATACTTGTTTAATTAAGCGAAATTCATTTTAGCTGCCTGTGTCGTCAAATACAATTTTGACAGCAGTTATCACGTTGTGTTCTACACTAAAAGCACTTACCTTAACAAAGTATGTTAATCCATGTCCATAGGAACAGAGGTCTCTGATCATACCCTGCGATCGACTGAGACACCCAGCTGGGAAGTCTCCCTGTCCGTTCCACAGTAGCGCCAAGCTAGACACACTAAAATGATTTACGATTTGAGCCAATGTTTTTCAAAATAAAGTTTCGAAACAACATAACATCGAACACTTCTATAACTGATAAGTCTGACTGCGTTTTTTTCTCAAGTAATCAAGTATTGATTAAGTTCTCAAGTAATCAAACATAATCTCTAAGAATGCCCATTAGAATTTTGTTTATATTCGGGGTAGGGCGTTTCAGTTTTCCTAAATGAGATCAAATTGGTGTAGTTCCAAAATATACAACATACCTCATTTTCCAACCTCTGCATTTAAATTTGTAATAGATGTATTTCTCCAGTGTCAGAAATTCTATTTTAAAATATAAATATTTCCCGATCTCACACCAGTTTTTAACTGTAGTGTCTTTCACTACATAATCTAATCATGCAACATGTTCTTGTGGCGGACACCCTATGGTTTTCAGAAGTACACTTTTATTGTGAAGGAATGATGATTAGTTTTCCGGTTTTATTCTGCCTAATATTGATTGACTTGACAGCACCATTCCTCGGTCTGATTGGCGGTGGACAACGCCTGCTACGGTCACGCGCACGGTTGAACGCGCACAAGTGCACATTCACGCGCGGCACCTTTTTCTGTCACTCAAACACAGGCAACGCCCAAAGACAGTCCTGCTCCTTTCATCCTCACATTTTTTCTGTTAAGGAAAGAAGTTGTCTGTTTCCATCTTGAGACTATGAATGGGCATGCTTATTTCCACTTTGGTCTACATATATATATGTATATGTGTGTGTGTGTGTGTGTGTGTGTGTGTATAGGAAGCCTTTGTGTGCGCTGTAATACACCTTACTGGCCAGTCAAAAACCAGTGTAAAGGTTGGTGTACGTTATTTCATCTAAGCTACACCAAATAGTACAGCCAAAACAGGCTCAGCACATTACTGTTTATTTTTCAGATTTGAACATTAGAATCAGAATCAGAATCAGAATCAGAATCAGAATCAGTTTTATTGCCAAGTATGTTTCCACATACAAGGAATTTGTGCTGGTGATTGGTGCAATTGAGGATCAGGGGGATCAGTGACAGTGGGGCTCTCTAGCCTTGTTGATAAGGCTGATAGCAGACGGGAAGAAGCTGTTTTTGTGGTGAGAGGTTTTGGTTCTGAAGGACCAAAACATTAAAGGTACATTAAAGGTACAGTTTAACATTAGGGGAAATATTTATTTCCCCATTTATGTTAATTTTCAAAGTGAGATGTTCAGTTCGCTACCAATCTCATGTCTCTGTTATGTACAGAGCTGGAGTTAGAAAGTGGTTAGCTTAACTCAGCATAAAGACTGAAACCAAGGGAAACAGCTAGTCTGGCTTTTCTCAGTTTCCAAAAATACCTTTTTTTAACTGACCAATTACATGTACTTGAATGAATTAGTTGTTTCAGTTGTTGCAAGAAAAAGTATTCATGTGCCATCAAAAGGCTGTTAGACCAAAGGTACTCTCAGACAGTAATCCCAGATAAGTGAAAGAAAAGTTAAACAATACACAATCTGCATACACAGAGATCACATATTATGACCATAAACTTTTTAAGTTAAATATGATGATGTTGTTATGATGATGTTTTTAAGTAATATGTTTAAAATATTTTATTTTTATATACAATTTTGGTATTTTTTGTATGTGTAAATGCATTTTTGGATAAAAAAAAACAACACATCAATAAAAAGCAATAAATCAACAAAGAATTATCCAGAAGAACCAAGAATCTAAATGATTCTCAACAGCAAATCAGAGAGGGGAATTTAAAAGGTATAAACAAGTGGTTTCTTCCTAAAATATTGTTAGCAACAAAACCTTAAAGTTTTGCACATATAGCACAGCTACAGTGCATCCAGAAAGTATTCACAGCGCTTCACTTTCTCCACATTCTGTTATGTTACAGCCTTATTCCAAAATGGGTTAAATTCATTTTTTACCTCAAAATTCTTTTGCTTGAAACTTTTGCAAATTTATTAAAAATAAAAAACAAAAATATAACATGTACATAAGTTTTCACAGCCTTTGCTCAATACTTTGTTGAAGCACCTTTGGCAGCAATCACAGCCTCAAGTCTTTTTGAGTATGATGCTACAAGCTTGGCACACCTATTTTTGGGCAGTTTCTCCCATTCCTCTTTACAGAACCTCTCAAGCTCCATCAGGTTGGATGGGGAGCGTCGGTGCACAGGACATTCACAGAGTTGTCCCAAGGCCACTCCTTTGTTATCATGGCTGTGTGCTTAGGGTCGTTGTCCTGTTGGAAGATGAACCTTCACCCCAGTCCGAGGTCCAGAGCGCTCTGGAGCTGGTTATCATCAAGGACGTCTCTGTACATTGCTGCATTCATCTTTCCCTCGACCCTGACTAGTCTCTCAGTTCCTGCTGCCGAAAAACATCCCCACAGCATAATGCTACTACCACCATGCTTCACTGTAGGGATGGTATTGGCCAAGTGATGAGCGGTGCCTGGTTTCCTCCAGACATGACGCTTGGCATTCAGGCCAAAGAGTTCAATCTTTGTTTCATCAGACCAGAGAATCTTGTTTCTCATGGTCTGAGAGTCCTTCAGGTGCCTTTTGGCAAACTCCAGGCGGGCTGTCATGTGCCTTTTACTGAGGAGTGGCTTCTGTCAGGCCATTCTACCATACAGGCCTGATTGGTGGAGTGCTGCAGAAATGGTTGTCCTTCTGGAAGGTTCTCCTCTCTCCACAGAGCAACGCTGGAGCACTGTCAGAGTGACCATCGGGTTCTTGGTCACCTCCCTGACTAATAAAGCTGTAACATAACAAAATGTGGAAAAAGTGAAGCACTGTGAATACTTTCTGGATGCACTGTACACCTGCATTTTTTCCAGGAGACATTTTTATGTTACACAGGGACCTCATGTGGAAATAAGAGGTAATTACAATGAAATGAGAATTTTTGTAATATGACATCAGTAAAAATGCTGAGTTGATAAAAATCAGAGAAAATCATTTCTCTTTAAATATAACTTGGCATATTATGCCAGTGGTTTTTAGTGTATGAAATTATGTTCAGAAATAATTTCAACCTTGAAACTATTACAAGATAAAAATATAAAAAATATGCATGAGAAATTCAAAAATATCTATGAAAAAAATTTAGAAACTACTTAGAACTGAAAATAGAACTGTTGTGAACATCTTAGCAAGCAGAATTGTATGATAAAGTCCCTACAGTGTAAGTTGTGTGTGAGCAGTTGTTGAGTCCTTGTGTGACCTCACAAGTGAAATAATTTATACATATTTTTTATTTTGACATTCATACAGAGTAAGCCAGTTAACGAAGGGGGCACATGCAGCGCCCCACCTACCACAAAGCTTATTCAGTCAGCAAGCTTAAAGTCTGCCTCAGATCACATTTAGTCAAACCTTTTTTGTTGGTCTTTTGGGTAATGGGCTCAGCTGGGCTTTCTACATTTACAGATTTTTTTTATTTATTTATATATATATATATATATATATATATATATATATATATATATATATATATATATATATAGTGGGTACGGAAAGTATTCAGACCCTTTTAAATTTTTCACTCTTTGTTTCATTGCAGCCATTTGCTAAAATCAAAAAAGTTCATTTTATTTCTCATTAATGTACACTCAGCACACCCCATCTTGACAGAAAAAAAACAGAAATGTAGAAATTTTTGCAAATTTATTAAAAAAGAAAAACTGAAATATCACATGGTCATAGGTATTCAGACCCTTTGCTCAGTATTGAGTAGAAGCACCCTTTTGAGCTAGTACAGCCATGAGTCTTCTTGGGAATGATGCAACAAGTTTTTCACACCTGGATTTGGGGATCCTCTGCCATTCTTCCTTGCAGATCCTCTCCAGTTCCGTCAGGTTGGATGGTGAATGTTGGTGGACAGCCATTTTCAGGTCTCTCCAGAGATGCTCAATTGGGTTTAGGTCAGGGCTCTGGCTGGGCCAGTCAAGAATGGTCGAAGAGTTGTTCCGAAGCCACTCCTTTGTTATTTTAGCTGTGTGCTTAGGGTCATTGTCTTGTTGGAAGGTGAACCTTCGGCCCAGTCTGAGGTCCTGAGCACTCTGGAAGAGGTTTTCTTCCAGGATATCTCTGTACTTGGCCGCATTCATCTTTCCTTCAATTGCAACCAGTCGTCCTGTCCCTGCAGCTGAAAAACACCCCCATAGCATGATGCTGCCACCACCATGTTTCACTGTTGGGATTGTATTGGGCAGGTGATGAGCAGTGCCTGGTTTTCTCCACACATACCGCTTAGAATTAATGCCAAAAAGTTCAATCTTCGTCTCATCAGACCAGAGAATCCTATTTCTCATAGTCTGGGAGTCCTTCATGTGTTTTTTGGCAAACTCTATGCAGGCTTTCATATGTCTTGCACTGAGGAGGGGCTTCCGTTGGGCCACTCTGCCATAAAGCCCTCACTGGTGGAGGGCTGCAGTGATAGTTGACTTTGTGGAACTTTCTCCCATCTGCCCACTGCATCTCTGGAGCTCAGCCACAGTGATCTTTGGGTTCTTCTTTACCTCTCTCACCAAGGCTCTTCTCCCACGATTGCTCAGTTTGGCTGGACGGCCAGGTCTAGGAAGAGTTCTGGTCGTCCCAAACTTCTTCCATTTAAGGATTATGGAGGCCACTGTGCTCTTAGGAACCTTGAGTGCTGCAGAAATTCTTTTGTAACCTTGGCCAGATCTGTGCCTTGCCACAATTCTGTCTCTGAGCTCCTTGGGCAGTTCCTTCGACCTCATGATTCTCATTTGCTCTGACATGCACTGTGAGCTGTAAGGTCTTATAGACAGGTGTGTGCCTTTCCTAATCAAGTCCAATCAGTTCAATTAAACACAGCTGGACTCCAATGAAGGAGTAGAACCATCTCAAGGAGGATCAGAAGAAATGGACAGCATGTGAGTTAAATATGAGTGTCACAGCAAAGGGTCTGAATACTTATGACCATGTGATATTTCAGTTTTTCTTTTTTAATAAATTTGCAAAAATTTCTACATTTCTGTTTTTTTCTGTCAAGATGGGGTGCTGAGTGTACATTAATGAGAAATAAAATGAACTTTTTTGATTTTAGCAAATGGCTGCAATGAAACAAAGAGTGAAAAATTTAAAGGGGTCTGAATACTTTCCGTACCCACTATATATATATAAGGTGGCACTGTTATGTAACGTCGTAGTTCTGCCAAGACTTCACCAAGTGCATCTTCGTCCTGTTAACGTTTGGACCAAGCTGCAGGTGCACAGGTGGTGTCAGACTTATGTGTAGTAGCTGTTGGAGAAGACAGCCATGTCCTAAAGTCTGTAGATGCTGATGTGGTAAAAGTGTAATCTCCAGAGTGTCCAATGTTGAGTTAAGGAAACTGCTGTAACTGCTGACCCCAGCACCAACACCAGCAGCCAAGATTCAGTGGTGCTTCTAGTAAGAACATGTCTTCACAATATCCTTGATTATTGTTTTGGACTGGACATTTACTTTGATAGAGAACTCAGTTAGATATGTCATTACATCATATCTAGAGATTCAGGTGATGAAGGGACCTCTAGTAATGACAACAATGGGCTAATGTGTCAGGTGGTGCAACAGGGACCAGTAGGGAGGCTAATGAAGAAATGCCAAACCAAATACAAGAGCTTACTAAGTTCAGAAATGAACCTACCAGGTTAAATGAGGAAGTAAAGCCCATAGAGAAAATAGCAACCATGCCCTCACATGTTCATACATCTATGTTCCAAGAGAATGCCAGATCCAACCATTTGCAGGGGAGTGTGGAAAGATGGAAGGCTTGTGGGGGAATTTATAGAAGAGGTTGAAAGGGTTTTAAGATCCAGAGAACAGACACTGTAGAACAGTGTGATTTCATCATATGCCTGTTACATGGTTCTGCACTCGAGGTGAGACTGTGTATCAGGGGTCAGTCAGTGGGGCACAGTGATGTGTATTCTACCTGAGAGATGCATTCAGGGAAAAACACAGCACCACTGAGCTTTTGCAATCCTTTTACAAACATAAACAGCCAGAAGGAGAAAACCTCTGTGAATACTCCCATGCATTGTCACAGATATTGAGCTCTGTAGTAAAACAGTGTACAAATCTAGTACCTTTTGAGAAATTGTCCTTCGAATGAACTCAGGATAGGGATAAACCAGACTCTAGTCTACTAGATGTGAGAATTGACGCCCTCCTCTGGGAAATGGAGTACAGCAGGTCCCATCGTTCTAGAGTTGCAAAGAATAAGAATAAGAATAAGTTCAGTGACTTGCAGTATAGGATGACTTGCAGTTGCTCATTAAGAGCAGTCAACTAGGCAAAACACTAGCTGAGCTAGCCAGCACTGTAAGTGAAATCTGTAGGTGCACCTATAATTCCAAGAGTCCAAACCACGGGCTAAGCCACAGCCAAAGTTGCCGGACAATAAAGCGTAACAAGAACCCCAATAATAGTTGTCCCATGTGGCTACTAACTCCCTGGGCTTCACTTGATTTAAAAAAGCTACTTGTGCTGGCCAATGTAACAGTTAGCTTGTCATAGCATTCTTGAAGGACTGGAGCCCTGTATGGGCAAAAAACTGCTGCATGGGTTGCACAGCATATAAATGCTCAAATTAGTGACATGAGCTCGACAAGATCCAACGAGAACAGCCAGCTTTAACTCTCTTGCTCTTGATAGATTGGATGAATCAGTCCTCACAGCAGCTATGACGATAATGTCCCGACATGCAAAGTGAGTGCTTGCTTGCTTTATTTATTATAATATCAGATTTTGGACTGACAAGATGCTAGTGACAAATAATGCACACATGAGGTTTATTCCCATCCAGAGATCAATGTCAATAATTGTTTTTGAGAAATTTTGTAAGCCATTGTTTTACTGCTTAATTTTTCAATGAGCATACAAAAGAGACAGATAAGAGAGAACATAAGAGATCTGACATCCATTCAAACACAGATTTATCTTTTAAATGTCCCAGACATATACATGCACAAAATCTATTGATAAGATTTAAATGTTCAGCTGAGACTGAAAAATAAGTATTTATTGATTTACAACTTTTTTGTCATGGAGAGTGAGAGGCTGAAGTTGAGACAGCCTACTGTTGTAAGGGTCAAGAATAATTTGATCTGCATGTAAACACAAATATTTTCCAACCCACCTGAAAAAGGCTTTTGTTCCTGTGTGTCATGAAATATAGGAGTGGATTTCTTTAAGGATAGTGACACTGAATTTATTTCTTTTAACACACTGATTATATAAAGGATAATATTTCAGTTTTCCTGGGCACAGTACATCTCTATTCAGGTTTTCAGTTTTTCAGCTTGTCCCAGCCACTTGGATCTGTCTCTATGCATTGTTTGGTTGCAGACAAGGAGTGATGGTTACAATGTGGCAAATAACAATTACATCAGAAATCAATTTCACATGTTAGTGGTGACCTCATGTGGCAGTAAGAGGTAACTGAAATTCAATACAGAGAAATTCTGTGTTGATGTGATTAAATAGGCTACATGAAAGAATGAGCAAGGATAAAGATCTAACACTGGTTTTCTACATTATTTGTGGACTCAGAGGCTTGTTGCGTGCACAGTGCTACTGATCAGGGATTGTTAAATCCGTGTAAAAGAAAAGAGACTGCGGTGCCATTATTTAAGGCATAATAGTTACTCAGTAGTTTTCAGTGTGTCCCCATCTCTTCTTCATATATACTAATTTGATAGTACAAATATGTTTTGAAGGAAACATAACTGCTGTTAGATTACATTCACTAGTAAGACATATCTTCTTGGTAAATGAACAGTAGTACTAATACTGTATAACTACTGTACGCTAGTACTGTTGTCACCCTTAACTGATCATTCGTTTCTCATGACTCCATCATGTTTGTGGCCCCTCAACTAAAGTGGTGAATTGTCCTTTAACACTGATGAACAATCTTTACTAATGATGGCATAACCGTGAAGTAACATTAATATGAATGAGAAAGTTCAAACTTTAGACACAAAAAAGTATTTCATCTTTGCTTTATTCCTTAACAGTGCAACATATCACGTGTCACATTTAACTGATATGCAGGACACGTGTTGACAAAGAAGTTGGCTTTGGTGTTAACTTTGTCTCATAGAAATCATTCATTATAGCAATGCCTTATTCTGTAACTGTTGGGTTTAATTATCATGAATTATCAAATAAAATTCAGTGAATATTTTGTCATATTTAATTCTTATTGAAAATGTTTACACCTTTTCATACAACATGTGGTAACTGACCCTTAAAAGCCTTGGGCATAGTTTTATATATTTCTTCTGAGCTTATTCTTTCAGTCAGCATCAAGAGTTGTACATCATGTGATTTTGTTCTGGTGCAATGTTAAGTCACCATCATACATTGCCTTTGTGTGACCACACAATATTTGACATAAAATAAAAAACGGCCAATGAAATAAGTTTATATTTTGTAGAATAACTCCACAGTCAACAAGGAAAGTTTTTTTCAGGCCTCTGCTCCAGCAGAGTAATATTCAAAAGTCAAAAGTCAAGGTTAGTGTGACCTCATAAATACTTTTTACCAAAAGTGAACAATAAATACATCATGGTCATGCTTAATATATCATTCTTCAGTGTAGCCTAGTTGAAAAAAAATTTGAGAGTCTCAAATTAATATATGCAATGACATTAAGAAATTATTTACAAAAATTCCAATAAGATCATATTTTTTCTTCATATTGTTCAAGTTTTCTTTGTTTGTTAACAAAGAATTTGTCCGTGAAATCTTTCAGATGAAACAGACAGAACAGACAGCTGAACTCAGAATTTTTATCTTCTCTACTCTCAGGGAAAATTGCTCAGGATCAAGAATTTTGTCCTGAGTAAGCACTGATACAGTCTTTGATTGATTTAAAAAAAAAATGTTCCCTTCATATCATTAGAGTCTTTAAGTTTTTCTGGAAAAGAAGTTTTTGGGGAAATCTTCTATAACAAACAGCTTAAGTGAACACTATTTTTTTAATGAGTTGTAGTCATCTGTCAGTCTAACTTCTTTGTGTAAACAGTGTCACAGCTCTTGTCAATCAGATTTATTTGTCTTTTTAATATTTGAGTAACTGAGGAGGCAGAGGAATAGCTAAACACTTGACACTCGAGAAAGCAGGAGACAGGGAGGGAGAGAGAGAAGTCATCGGTAACAAGGCTTCTTACTAACGACAGATTCATCATATAAAACCGAGGGAGTTAGACATAAAGACCTGTCTCTAATAAAAGTGTGTTATGTTCTGATTTATCATTTTACAGTAAATACAACTGAAATCACAGCACAATCTTTGTCTTTAATTTATGTGTTTGCTGATTTGACATAAGGTCCAGCCATATACAGTTCTGACCTAGTCTTGTTAATGAGTCATAGTCACCAAGAGTAAGCATTTTCAGGGAAGGGATTTACACAAAGTCTAATAAAACCATATCTACTTTCATATTCTTCAAGTTTTATACTGTTTGTTCGCAAGAAATATGTATTTCAAAGCTTCTGATACGCAGCTTAACTTTCAGTTATCTACTCTGACCTATTCCCTGTTACAAATGTTCACAGTCAACTTCTGCTTTTAACAAGCAACATTTTTAAGAAAGCACAACCGAATTCAAAAGGATTTATTCTCAGTCAGACATACTTAAAACAAACAAATGTTCTTTCCTGAGCAAACATTGACAGAATCTAAATGACACTGTGTAATATTCGTGCATTTATCTGTGCATGTGAAGAAGAAATCTGGATAAAATAATTCTGCAGAACCGCTTGTTTTTCTTTTCAAGGCCTCAGTGCCTTTATGTTCTCTGCGTGCAGTGACACTGTGCTCATACCACACATTGACAAGATATTTGCAAGCAGCAGTTCTACAGTCACATGGAAAGTCAAAGGGCATCCCATCTTGATGCTGGCACTGTGCTCCGTTGCAAGTGGTTCAAGTGGCTTATTAACTATTTAATTGATAGAAAACATTTTGGCTGCATATTAACAACCAAGTAGCATAAGGAAAAATAATGTCACTGCTGGTAAAGCATCAGGTGAAGATAGATTTACTATTGAATTTTATAAATGTTTCCAGGATACGCTGTCACCCTTTTAGCAATTTACTGTATAATGATATTGTTGCCAATCAATCAGTGTCTTGCAGCATGCTCAGCTGTGATCTCTGTGTTACCAAAACCAGGCAAAGACCACTTACAGATGAACAGTTTCCATTCTCTTAGTCTCACATTTGCAGGGCTCCTTAAAAGTTTGTACCTTTTCATTGCCTGTCAAGAGCTTCATAACTTTCAGGATCCAGCTATAGCAACATTGCTGAATGAATATCGCTGGATGAATATCGCTCTCTCTCTCAACTTCTTTATGCCATAACTAATTAATACTAATTAATTTTATTTCTCTCCCCCATAGTTTGTGTTTCTCCTCTCTCTCTCTCCCTCTCTCTGTCCTCATTCTGCAGTATCCCTCTGGAGCAGCAGGATCCAGATCCACCACTACTCATCTTTACTATTAACCACTGTTACCTGTCATTATTATTGATAACACCATTACCTACACAGCTGTTCCTGGTCTTTCTCTCTCTCTTTTCTCCTCTCTCCTCCCCCCACCCCCCCCCCTTTCTCCTCCTAAACCCAACCGGTCGAGGCAGACAGCCCCCCACCCTGAGCCTGGTTCTGTTGGAGGTTTCTTCCTGTTAAAAGGGAGTTTTTCCTCCCCCCTGTCGCCAAGCGCTTGCTCTTTGTGGGAACTGTTGGGTTTTTCTCTGTAACAAAGTAAGGTCTTGACCTTACCCTGTAAAGTGCCTTGAGATAATGTATATTATGATTTGGCGCTGTACAAATAAAACTGAATCAAATTGAATTGCAGAAAAAGCCTTTTACAGGATAGAATGCCCTTATTTCATACACTAACAACATTTGGTTTTGGACTGACCTGTTTACATTGGATTAAGGCTCTTTATCATTTGCATATGTTAAAACCACTGGAATGATATCATTCCAGATGCATTTTTTCTTTTTTTTAATTTTTGTGAAAACATCCCAATATACCCCACAGTGTGTTCACTGGGCAGTAAGGTAATAGGAATGAATCAATTCTCCAATAATACAACAGCTCATTGGACTAGCATGTCTTACTGTGGAACGGACAATACTCATTCACTGGAAAGTGAGGAAACCCAACTGATTTAACTTGGAGAACTGGCTGAAGAAATACCTGTATTAAGTCTCAATGAAATAAGCAGCCATAACCTTACAAATGTTGCCCAATGTACTTGAAGGTTCTTGGAATTCAACTAGATCACTGCTGAACACACCATATCTACTTTAGTCACATATTTTTGAGGGATTTTGTTCATTCAGTCTAGCTCATTTTAGCTTATTTTACAATTTACAGTAGAGCTGTAATAAAGAGAAATTATGTTTATGTTGAAATCATATGTCATCATTATGTTATCACAGCTGATTTGCTCTGTACAATCTGCCCTGGTTTGTTTTAAGGATGATGGTGCTGGACTGTGAACCTCAAGCCAGTGCCCTTGTCCTTCACTAGTTTGAATGGGTTTCCATATTTTTCCTGTTTGCACCCTAAATCCAAAGAAACGCAGCCAAAAGAAAGAAATTTACTGTTTACCAAATGCATGCTGGGATCCCCAGCTTACCTCTATGTTTTAAACAGTAGGCAGCAAGACATTTTACGGCATGTGGTTGGTGGTTGGTAATAATCCCACTTACTTCATAATCCATACAAATAAATGGGTAAAACTTCTATACAGACACATCTGCACAGAGCTGTATTCTGTGTGCTGTGATGGAGGAGGGCACCATGTCCCTGCTTCTGTTAGTGAAGGTCAAGAAATATGTGCTGCTACAGCACTTTTTGTCCTACTCAGCATGCAGCAAAGACAAAGCTCAGACAACTCTCTAAGAACTGCTGATTTACATAGACACTCCTCTGACACAATCACTGCCTACTTGTGTGGTACTTAGAAACCACAAGGACAGCAATTTTAGCAATTTTAGTAAGAGCAATCAGAAGCTAATCAAAGGAACAGCTGATTTGAACTGCACACTAAAGCTCACCAGACATCCCTCAATCTGCAGCAAAGAAGGTCAAACTGGACAATGCAGCCCTGTTAATGCTCTAAATATTTGGACTGTCGGTTGGCCAGATAAGACATTTAGATAGATAGATAGAAAGATAGATGCATATGCTCTGTGCTCTCTTGATAATGCACCCTTAAAATAACAGTGAAATACTGTTAATTTAAGGGCAAGATACAGTGAGATACAAGTGCACATATTATTTTGGCCATCTGACAAAAAAAAAAAATATCCATAGATAAAACCAAAATCTATACACTTGTGATACAGCCAAGGTCTGAGTTTCTGGTCAGTAATAAAAAAAATTCTTAATAGTTGGAAATAAATCTGAATATATACCTATCAGACCTATCATAGCTTTATTTTTTTTCTAGATGAAGATGGGCAACTTCTTTATGGATGGAGGAAGGCTGTAAAGACAAAGGCAGAGTACAAAACCCTTTTTGGCGAGGTCTGTAGCAGGCCACAGCTGGATTTTGAAAACAAGAAATGCTTTGTCCGGTCAATTCTACTGACCAGGAATCTCTACTGACACTGAGAAATGGGTCAGTAATCAATGTCTTGCTGTCCTGATTAGCTGTTCATCTAGTTCTATAGGTTCTAATAACCAAAAGTAAGTTATTTTTCAGTTACTCGATACCTATTTATCTTTTTCTTCTTTCTTAAGTTTTTTCACTCTTCTTATTGCTTATCCTCAATAAACCTGCACATTTTTTTCTTAATTTTTTAGGTCAGTGAATGTGTTCCATGCCAAAGGGTTGGAAAACTACTTGTGACTGATACTAAACTGGAAAGCATTAAGGTAAATAAGCATTAAGGTACATTTTTTATTTATGTGAGTTACCTAACAATTTTAATAAATCAAAAGTACACATTTATACACACTGGCAAAAAAACAACATTTTTTTCAGTATAACAGCTCCCTTTGTGACTTCTATGTTCTGAGTGCTGTGAATGTGACAACTGCTTATCACCAATAGTTGAACAGACTGGATGAGACGACAAATAGCAATATTAAGAACTTAACTAGAACTTATGGATTTTCTGAAAAAAAATGTGTGTGATTGCTGCTTATTAAAAAATAATAAGTCATTAATTACAAGAGATAACCAAGCAGTTGCAAGTTTTACCTTGTCATGACTGGCATTTTAAAAGTGGAACCACGTTTCTATTATTATGTCAGAGCTGCAGCGATTGTATTAAGCAATATTTGTTTTATTACAATAGCACCGCTTACTGGCAAAATTGCATGGAATTCAGCAGTCTTATTAGTGGTCGCAGTCTGTACAGTTAAAACAAATTTGGTTGCAAATACATGATGCATTGAAGATGTCACAGCCCTGCTGGGCATTTTTCCCCAATGTTCTCCTGTGTCTCTCCTCTGTGTCTCCTCCCCTGTGTGTGTGTGTGTGTGTGTGTGTGTGTGTGTGTGTGTGTGTGTGTATATGCTTTTCTGACAGGGGTGTGGCACAGCACTAGCTACTCCGACACACCCGCAACTCATCCCGCAATCAAGCTCAGTAGAAAAACCCTGGCTTCACTCTCACTCTTCGCCAGATTGTTCTACATGCTCTATCCAAAAACTGGTCGCTCTACATGTGGTAACTCTCCAGGCCAACTTAGCTGCTCTTGTGAAACTTATCTTTGACTTTGAACAATTGCATGTACTTTGGATTGCACCTTGCTCGTGTCTCTCCCTGCTCAAGTGTTTCCTGCTCCAGTGGTGCTGCCTGCCCCTGTATGGATTACTCCACCTTCTGCCACATCACTCACCTGCCTTCTCCACGCTGCACCACCATTACCTGCCATGCCATTCTCTTGCCTCCTCCACACCGCACCTCCATAACTGGACACACCACTCACCTGCAGATTGCCTCCATTGACTTCTGGAAGCCCCATTTTCTCCTCCAATGGTCAGTTGTCTTCAAGCAGCAACCTTCTTCTTGTGCCGCTGACCAATCTAAAATTGCCTTTATAGTAAATCTCCTCTTGGGCTGGGCCGCTTAGTTGGCTTCTTCTCTGTGGGAGAGGCAGTCCAGATTCACCATAACCTATCAGCACTTTATCACCAATATGAAAATCCGTCAAAGGGATGGAAGCAGCCGGTTGTCTGTTGTCTCTCTGGCAGAGTGACAACAGGGGGGAAAGTGGCTGGGAAGAAGTCTCCCTATGGCGGCATTTGCGCACAGCTTATTTGAAGCTATGAAAGATGAGCTGGCCCTTGGGGATGAGACCCTGGAGGCATTAATATCATTAACCACAAGAATTGCCAACTGGATGAGATAAAGGTGCAGAGACAAAGCCACAACACAACTAGTCATAAATCTCGACCCAAGTCCCCTTACCAAAGCCTCCCAGCCATCTCTCCCGACACCTCCTCACCCCTTAAACCCTCACCGACCACCAAGAAACCGATGCAGCTGGGATGCACTTGGCTCACTCCCGCGGAACTTCCTTGACACCACCCTTGCCACACAGAACAACATCTCCGTACAGAAACTGTCCACTCCCAAAACCGTTACTGCTCTGGATGGAAGACTCCCCTCCCATGTTTCCAATCAGCACTGACTTCCCAGCAGCTATCCACTCCTGTGATAGATCTTCTTCCCGCAGCCTCCCTGCCTACCAGCCACCTTTACATCCTCTCACATTAGGAGAGGTAGGCCATGGAGAAATACATCCAAGAATCCCTGGCAGCTGGTCTCATCCACCCAAGGTCATCTCCAGTGAGGGCTAGGTTCTTTTTTGTGAGTAAAAAGGACGGATCTCTTCAGCCTTGCATTGATCACACCAGACTTAATAACATCATAGTAGAAACAAGTACCCTCTCCCCCTCAGTGATTCCGCTTTCAGTCCACTCCACCAGGCCACCATTTTCTTAAAATTGGGTTTGAGAAACGCCTTACATCTAGTGCGGATCTGTGAGGGGGATTAGTGGAAAACCACCTTGAACACTCCACTTGGCCACTTTGAGTATTCAGTCATGCCATTTGGACTCACCAATGCTCCAGCTGTTTTTCAAGCCCTTGTCAATGATGTCCTTTGTGACATGTTGAACTGGTTTTTCTTTGTGTACCTGAATGACATCCTGAGACTTCTAGAAAGTAATTTGCAGTATTTTTAAGCTCATTTCACACCAATATTGTGGCACTATTTACCATTATTAAGTAGGTGAAATAATAAGGTATGAGGTAACGGTTCACCAAGTGTCAGTGTTGTGGCTTTTACGGTTTTGAGATATCAATTTTTCTTTTTTCATGCTTCCCTCATTTCATATAGACAACCATTAAAAAAGAAATCATGAAGCAATTCATATAAAATCAATTATTACAGATATCTTCACAGAAGTAATAGCACACCTCAAACAGGCTTAATTTATCAAGTGTGAACCATGTTTCTAACTGCAAAACTGTAGGACTAGAAATGCTTAAAAAAACATAGGAAGAAAATGGAAGAATAACTAGAATGTGCATTTTCATAGAAAATACATGACTGCTGCAAGCTGCAGCTTCTTTTGCTGAAGTTCACTTCAAGTTTCAGTTCTGCATGTTTTAGATTTTTATTATGTTAGTGATTTTATGCACTCCTCACTGAAAAATGAACAACACAGAAATTACATGAGCTATCAACAAGGTGTTTATAAACTAATATTTCCATGTATCATACTTGACATTTTAAAAGTGGAACCATGTTTATAGCTGTCACTCTCTGGGAATAGTAGTAATTTCTATTAAGCAATTGTTGTCTTTTTGCCATAGTGGCAAAACTGTATGAAACTCAGTAGACTGTAGTGTCAGTCTGTAAAAGTGGTTCAAAATGTGGTTACAATTGGATAAAGCATTTAAGAGTTATAGCAGATTTAATTTATATGACCACACCCACAGCATTTGTTATGGAAAAACAATAAATGATATTTCAAATCTAACTTTGGGGAAGCTTGACAGAAATGACAGAAATTGTAGTGGCCTACATCAATGTATTCAGCATCATCCCCTCGACCAAAACATTAAGCAATATTTATTAGCTAATTTCTCACACATGGTGGCGCTATTGCTACCATTTTTAAGTAGCTAAAACACTGAGGTATTGGAAAGCACCAATTTTCAGTCTTCTAGCCTTAGTTTTTGAGATATTCATGATGATTTATCATGTTTCATTTTTTTTTGCTCATTAGCCATGGAGAACCATAAAAAAAGTTTAAAAATTCACATAAAATCAGCTGTTATAGATATCAGCACCAAAGGGATCACACCTATCTCTTTTACATGCAGCATTTTAGCTTTGGAATCATGTTTCTTGCTTCAAGCATATAGGACTAGTAGCACGTCCAAAAATGCATCAAAGAAAATGGAAACACAATTAAGACTGAGGATCTCAATAGTGTGATTGTTGCAGCATCGCATAATTAGTGTTTATCTTATAGGTCAATGTAGCTATCTTATCGGCTGGGACTATGAACGTCCCCTGTTCATTTCAGAACATGAGTGACTTCTGCCAGACCAAGGTGGTCTGGAGTATGTATGGTCCTGATAAATTTGCTAGGGCAGAAACTGTTTCTGCTCTCCAGTATGCCAATAAGTGCTATCATTCAAAACCTTAAACTAATACAATTGATTAATTTATCAAATCAAACAATGTTTCCTAAACCTATTAGTAAATAAATGTGGATTACACTGCATTCTTTTGATAATAATAATAACAAGTTTAGTTTTTTTTTGTTTTCCAATTTTGCCCTGTGTCCAGTTGTTGATCCTCTGGAGCAGACCCTAAGACTAGCTTTTAGCACATCAGTGAGATGTACAACCAGATATATTCAGGTTTGGATATACTATAGTCTCAGAACCTTTGGGTGAGCAACTTTAAAATAGGGGGTGAACTGCATGTTGGAGACGCTTGCACTACAAGTACAATGCCCTCCTGATGATGCCGCCCCAATTTGCCTGTCAATCTCCCACTCCATCCTACCCTCACTTGCGAACAAGACCCTGAGATACTTAAACTCTGAGATACAGAAACTCACCTCCAACCCAGAGGTAGTGATCCATGTTTTCCAGTAGAGAACCGTGGCCTCAGACTTGGAGGGGCTGACTCTCATCCAAGCCGCTTAACACTCTGCTGCAAAAAACCCCAGCACATGCTGAAGGTCATGATTTGTTGAAGACAACAGAACCATATGATCTGTAAATAGTAGGGAGGCAATTCGGAGGTCCCTAAACCAGAGACTCTCCTCCCCCCAGCTGCGCCTTAAAATCCTGTCCATGACAAAGGACAACCCTTGAAAAGGCCAACACACACTGGAAATGTGTTTACCTTACTGCTGAGAATGTGCTTTGGTTATACAACAATTGTATGTGGTGCTATGTGGTACTAATATTAGCATGTAAATGTCAAGTAAGTGTGAATGTCACACTAGGATTTTAATCAATCATGAAATTTGGGGCTGATGGGGAAATATGTATTTGAGTTACAACAACTTCCTTTTTCATAGCGAAACATTGAAATTTGACATACAGCCAGAGACAAGCTTTTCAATGAAAATAAAAAAACTTTGCACTACACCACAGAACTTTAAGATTTTTTCGAGCATTGAAGTGTATGCTGATTTACTTGAGTTTTCAATCATGCTAAGACCCTCAAAAATTATTTTTAACCTTGGCAAAAATGATCCAGGGTGTATCCTGCCCTCGCCCAATGTCAGCTGGGATTGGCTTCAGTCCCCTGGCAACCCTGTATGGATAAGCAGTATAGATTATGGATGGAATAATAGTAAGGTACCAGACATGGTTGGTGCACAGGCCCTAACTTTGTCATTTGTATACATGTATGTCTACTCAGTGATTCTGGTAAATAATTAATATACAGAGCAGTGGACCAGAATCTGTGCCAGTGGAACCCCTGTTTTGCCCCTGTTTCTGGAGGGCACACTGTTAACTGTTTCAAATCTTAAGGTTTGAGCCATTATAGAGTTTTTCAGGGAAGTTCAATTTTAAGAATATTCTGATTTGACATGTAAAACACCTTTCTAAGATGCAGAAAAATAGTGTACACAACATCATCTTTACCAGTTGAAGATTGATTTAAAAAAAAAAAAAATATTGTATTAAAATTTTATGCCACTATTTCACCAATGAATAAAGCTCCACACCTGCCACCTGCTGATCGAACTAGGCAGCTAGAATGCTGCCTAGTTTGATCGGCGTGCTAAAGAGCTTCAGAGAGTCCTTGGAAAAAGTGAGGGAGGAAGGGTAGAGAGGGTGGGCATGTGTGCATGTGTCTGCTGTGTGTAAGAGAGAGAGAGAGAGAGAGAGAGAGAGAGGGAGAGGGACAGAGGGAGGTGCTGCATCAACCCGGCATACAGCAGCAGCAGCAGGCTGGGCTTAGGGATCTATTGTTCCCTGTCTTATTACTGCCAGACCTCGTTTTCTCTCATTAAGGAGCCAAGAGAGAAAGAAAAACAGAGAGGAACAGAACAGTGATAAAAACCTCAGCCCCATTTGCCCAGGATTACTTCTTCTTGGACGCACTGTTGTGGACAAACCAGAAGCAGAAAACCTACTGAAGTCCAGCTCTCTACCTCGTGGCCAGGCTAGCTTTTTTCCTCCTGACTGCATTGGGAACTACAGTGCTTGCCGTGTGGCGGCCATGGGGCTGGCCAGCAGAGCTGTGGGGATGTTGGGGGTCCCCTCTCTCTGGATGTTAGTGCTGGTCCTTTTCTCCATCTGGGAGCTGGATGCACAAACTGCAGTGGAAAATAAACCCCTGTACATCTGGCAAACAGGTACCGTCCATCTTCTCTACTCTTTTACCACCTCCCCCTTAGGGTTCAGGGGAGGAGGGGTCTTAGGGATGCTGAGTTGCTGGATGAATGTCCCATTCAAAACAACTCTGACATGCTTGATGAAATATTAATATGTAGATGTTTGTGTACATAACAGGATGCAGGAAAACTGGTGAACTTGCTCAAAGTGTTCTTCATGTGGTTTTTGATGTGGTATATTTGCACTCCACTTTTTATGATTTCATCAAATAATCCTGCAAATGTAGAGAAATTATTTAAAGCAAAAGTTTCTTTCCTGAGCCTATTTTTTCCTGTAGATATGCATGTAGCAGAGGTTGATGTATTGGAGCCATCTTGCTACAGTGTAGTAGGATAATGTATTTACTGCAGTCCCTGAGGTTTCTTTACCCCCCAACTGGCGGTTTGAGGAGCGGCCTGTGCTGGCTATCTTTAGGCTGTGCTTTCTTCATTCTGGGCTGAAGCATCTGGGAGTCCTCGGTAGCCCTCTACTGCAACTGGACTCATTTATCACAGTTTGACATGTGTGCAATTGATGAGAAATGGTGTGTGCACTGTAGTCACACGTGGCTCTCTTTTGAGTGGGGGAACTACTAGCACGCTACAAAAGAGATGATGAAAACACCCCATAGTGATGCAGGTATTTGATGTGTGAAAGAGAAACCCAGCGGTGAATGTTAATAAGTTAAAGCAGAATGTTGCATGTACAGTAGCTTTACGGTGTAGGCAGCTGTGCAGTACCTTACAAAGCTCCCTGTTGTTGCTGTTTTGGGTGGTGCCTCCCACTGATCGAGAGCCCATTCACTGTAAGAGAGCAGCGCATGGTCAGAGGAACACAATACCAATGCATGGTCCAGTGAGCAGAATGAAGGAGTATGAGAAGAAGGGGAGGAGGGTGGAGAAGGAGTGATGGGAGCAGGAGTAGGGGGATGGATCTTCCTTAACCCATCAGGACAGGAGTGCCCTTTGGATACAGCTGGAGATCAATGTTCTTTTTCACTACTGTCTAATCTCTCTCTGTGTCTCTGGATCAATGTACTGGTTTCACTGGGACACTGCAGCCCCTTTCCATCAGTAAGGGCTGATCAATGGGTTTAGTCCTGGCAATGCAACTCAGCCTGTATGGGATCAATTCTGGCTTGGGTTGAATCTTAAGTGTAATCTATACTTGTTAATAAATGGGTTAACAGCCATTTTTGTAATATCTAAAATGAGCAGTTAGTGTGAAATTAAAATGAATTTTGGCCATGAAATTAACGTATACTGTATATTCTTCATGCTTGTTTAAATTATGCATTTATTTCATTTAAGTTCTAATTACCAGAAAAAAGAAAGTTTAGTATCATTTATTTTTATTTCTCTGCAGTGATCATAAATAACACCAACACCAACATCAATAGACTGGTGTTGTCTGACGAAGTAAACTTTAACAGCATTGGCCGTAGGAGAAGTATCAGTGTGGATGGGCACCAGAAATAGTATGTAGTATAGTACTTTCATTCCAACAAACTCGCAGTTCAGCGCTTCGTTTCAGCTGAGTTTGAAGAATCCTCATCTGATGTAAGCACATATTGTACACTGTGTCTTAAGTCACAAATGAATTTTGCTAGTTTGGTCCTTTGCCATCACAATATCTAGGACCCATGAAAGAAAGGCAATACAAGCTACAGAGCTTAGGAACTGTCAGTGATTCAGCAGCTGTTGAAATAACATTAACAAAAAAAATGTCCAAAGGTTTAAAGTTGTAAAGGGAGAGACAGCTTCAATTTGCTAACGGTTGACAGCAAACACTAAGTGGACCTTCTGAGCAATATTGGATTCCTTTTGTGTATACAATGCCACAAATATGTCTGGCTGCTGAATGAGTGAAAAAAATAGATCAAATGTAGTTCAACAAGATTCCACGATTCTTTATTTTTAAAATCATCAAGTATTTATTTGTTCTATGCTTTAATTTCAGAAACAAGGAGACAATGAATTACCGTATTTTCCGCACTATAGGGCGCACTGGATTATAAGGCGCACTGTCAATGAATGGTCTATTTTCGAACTTTTTTCATATATAAAGCGCACCGGACTATAAGGCGCATTAAGCGAAACAAAACAGTCAGATAAGTCAGTCAAACTTTATTAAACGCGTTCACAATAACTCTCAACATTGTTCAAACGTTAATGAGCGTATTCACAATAACTCCCAACCTTGTTTAGTTGTAACACGTAAAAAAAAACACAGTCTGATACCGCTAAATCAAACGTTAGCGTATTCACAATAAGTCCTTATAGGTCCTTATACACGCACACTGTAATATTATGGTGAAGCACAGTATGTATTACTCCGCGACGCTCCTGACTACGATAGCCGTAATGCTGCAAGCAGTGCGGCTTTGTAGTTTACCAAAGTCGTACTAAAACATTCTGACAGAGCGCCGTGAGCGCCGTGTACCACACAAAATCACTTCGATGTCAGTAAGCACAACCAGAATGAATCCATATATAATCCACTGTGGTTTTTTTTAGAAAATTAAAGGCTTTTAACTTGTAACTGTCCAGCAATGGTAAATTGCTATAATAATAAAATAGATCATGTTAGTTCTGGATTATGCCACATCCTATAATATAAAATTTTGGCTCTGGACATCAGATCCTCAAACTTCTAAAGTATATGTTGAGTCTTTGTCATTGCACCTTTTAATGATGATTTATTTTCTTCCCACATTAATTTTTTCTTACCAGCTTCATTGTTCACACCCTGTGCAAACGAATGGAAATCCTACGGTATTATGTGCTGTACCTCCCACCATGTTAAGGCAGGAGAGGAGATTAACAATAGACAAGCCGACAAGCAGATTGGCCAGACAAAGTTAACCTAGATTTGCTATGGACATGTTTATGTGTGTGTCTCCTCTCAGCTTAAATGCGTCGGCACTTGGCTCCTTGATGCTAGTTTGGCTCAGTGACAGCACCTTGGCATTAGACAAATAACAATTAACCATTTTTGTTGTGTTCTTGCTTTTGATGTGACATTTGTGGTGAGATCCCACCTTTTATTGGAGCGCCAGTATAAGTTTTTAATGTATTTAATCATCCCCTGTGGACCATTACCAAGACTGATGTCTAACTAGGCCAGAAATGCTAAATGAAACAAACAGATGAGAAGTGATGTCACATTACTCCCCTACACTACCTGCATATGTATAGAATTTTGTGGCATTGTGTAATCTGGCACTGTGTGTAATGTCTTTTGGCAGAGGATTCACTGATGCCATAGACATAGACAGAAGGTTGGGGATTAGATTCCTGTTCCTGCATGTTGATCTCTAGGGTTTCCTCCCACAGTCAGCTGGACTGTATTTGAATGGTAAATAGTAAATGAACTACATTTACATGGTGCTTTCCTAGTCTTAACTACTCAAAGTGCTTTTACATTACGAGTCGCATTAACCCATACTCACACACATTCATACAGTGCTTGCTATATACACAGCACATCCCTATCACACACACACATATATCGCTTACCTCCTGAGCCACAGCCATCTGAATGGAGGTTCGATGTTTGTTCTTTGTCATGCAAATTCTGCAGACAATAGATAAAGTTTTTGTTGCCCTTTTTTGGGAAGGTTTTTAGCACAAATTATTTGACTTTGTTGTTTCTTACTTGACTGAAGTAATCTCTAAGAATAGTTCAGAGGCCAACAAATCCATTTACAGCAGATATCAACCTTCATTAGAGTGTCTTTCTGAGGCAGGCAGTTGAGTGTCTTTCTGAGGCAGGCAGGTGAGCAGGAAATCTGGGGCAAACGGGACTTTGATGAAACCTCTTTATGATTGATCTACTTTTGGTTGATAGAGGACACCTCCAGTCGAAAAGTTGGTCAAACTGGTGAATGTGTAAAGTAAAAAAAATCACTAGGTGAAACTAAAATTACATTTGGTCACAACCTCACAGAGCAATGAAGAAACAGTTCTCACATGCTAGTAAGTAGTCACAGCAACATTACTAAAAAGGTGTCCTGAGGGGTCAAGAAACACTTGGAAAAAACAGGGCAAAACTGATAGAATTATCATTATTATTTTTTAAGAAAACAAAATCTTTATGACTTAATAATGGACAAAATTACATATGGTGACAATTTTGAAATGACACAGCATGGGTAGAGTTGTTGGTTTTGGATAACAAGACATATATAGCAGATTTGAACCACAAAACCAATGTTGTGAGTGTCTCCTCTTTCATGTATATGTCTTGTACGTACAGAGCAGGGGTAATATTAGTTTCATAGGTTTCAAGGTTTTGGATGAAATCTGACCAATTGCAGTGGCTGATAACATTTCTAAAAACGGTTGTTTTTAGGGATTCTATTTCCTGTTTGCCCTCATTGGTGTTTTCAAAGCAAACTTATAACCACCACAAACACTGCCAGTGTAACTGAGGACTTCTTGGTCTGGTGCAGCACAACAATGGTCTCTGCAGAGCTGAACAAACCAGAGCAGTGACTTATGGTAATTTGCCCTGTCCAAACCCAGTCAGCTTCAGAAATAGCCAGTGGATAGTGGCTGTTAAGGGCTGCATAAACCACACACACAGAAAACAGCACTGTCTGGGCATTGTCCTCATGCAGCATATGGCTCTGTTCAGGCCTTCCACGGCAGATGCTTGTGTCCATGTGGTGCACAAAAGAAAGAAGAGGCTTCGCCTCGAGTCACATGGTTCACTCTTTGTTCTTCCCCCAATGTCCCCACAGAATAACCCCCCTCCCCACCCCAACCCCCAGGCACATACTGCCACCGTCACTCTTTCCCTCTCTCACC
Organism: Trachinotus anak; assembly: GCF_046630095.1. Classification (NCBI taxonomy): domain Eukaryota; kingdom Metazoa; phylum Chordata; class Actinopteri; order Carangiformes; family Carangidae; genus Trachinotus; species Trachinotus anak. Next base: position 1,373,992 of record NW_027273867.1, read on the forward strand.
CTTTCCCTCTCTCACCCTCTGTCTCTCTCAAGGTGACCTTTAACCTCACAGCTGAGAGGTCTCTCATGAGGATATCAACATTGAAAAGGTAGCGGGGGTGGAGGGTGCAACAAAGCAGATTCTCCAGATCAAGTGTCAAGTGCTTAATTCAACTATTTACACCAGTAAATTTAATAAGTTGTGGGTGAGCTGGAGGTCAGCTGGTTTATGAAGGTGATACATCTGACACCAACACTCATATTTTTAAATCTAAAGGTGCCAGTAATGTGTAAAGCTGCACTGAATCATATATTCTGAACAATAGAACCATGGTTCATATACTGTGTGAGAACCATGGATGAAATAACTCTGTATAATGTGAAGGATGTTGCTTGTAGTGACAAGCCCAAAGAGAATTAATACAGAAACTATAGAGCTTTTTAGCCTTTATTAGCTAATTGTTTTGGGTTTTCAGAACACGGCTCTATTATTTTGTTCAGTCCCACCACTCTCACTTCTTTCCAGCAGCAGTCAGCTGTTTTTGGTTAAAAAGCTCTTATAAAGCAACTAGCTTTGAACATGGTGAAACATGTAGCAGCTTACTACATACTGAAACTATATATACTATGTTTACAGTTACTGTAAACTGTAGAAAAATACTGTAGCTATTATTGGGTGTACATGCACTTTTCAGGGGAGATTGTCTTTACTAGAAAACTGATAGCACTGGTTGATTTTTTTCAAAAGCTTAAAGGAGCACCTATGAGTCACCCAATTTCTCAGCAGTATGGCTGAAAAGTTGCAATACCTCTTTATAAAGACCTGTGTTTGCATTTTGTTGATGCATACTTCTTGTGGTCAGGAAAATAATGACTGCCTTTCTCAGGCCCTCTTCAGCTCATCCATCCTGAACGATCTGATCACAAGTGGGCAGCTCTTAGTTCAGGTGTGAATGCACCCACTCCATACTGCTCTCTCTCTCTCTCTCTCTCTCTCTCTCACACACACACACACACATGCACACACACATATATATATACAGAGGCGCATTGACAATGAACCCATCCGTCTGATTGGCTAAAAACAACACCACATTATGCACACCGCATATGACGCCAGGTAGTGAGATCTGATCACAAGTGGTTACTCGAGACGCATGTGGAGACACATTTTAACACCAAGTGTGAACAGACGAACTTAGAGTTGACCACTTGTGATTGGATCACTGAAGACGTATGTTTATACCAGGTCTGAACAGGGCCTCAGAGACAAAGGCTGAAGGGGTGTGCTATTGTTATTGCACCACCACTTCCAATTGGAGGGGATTGAGTTAGATGGCTGGACAAAAGTACTGTTCACATCCAATCTCCTACTACCAGTCTGCATTGCCTCCTTGATTTTACCTCACAGGTTATTGACAGTGCAGTAGAACTTTCATTTATGCTAAGGATTTGAATAGTTTCAACACTGCCACTCATGATGAATGTGCATTTTTCACTTTTGGCAGAGATATGTTTCCAGTTTTTCTCTGCTCTCTGTGTTTATACTAAGATGCCTAAACCTACCTGTGCCTAGTACGTGACTCACAGTGATAAACCTGTTCTCACTAACTTTGACAGAAAAAAAAACTGTTTTTTCCAAAATGCTTGACTGTATCATGGAACTCTGATTCAAGGGATGAAAACCTCTTTTCTCCTTTTTTTGTGCACGACTGATGTCAAGCTCCCATTTCAGTGAAAACATATGGATGGTCATAAGTAATTAAAAGGCATTTGTTGTTTTGAACAGACACTTGAGTGTCAGATGGGTCTGTGCAGATGGAGCTGCTATCAAGGCATCATGGAGGCAGGTGAAATTATTTCTGTTTTCGAGTCATCAAGTACCAAATTGCAGTCATTATTCTGTGTGCGTTTGAAGGAGCTAAATCCAGCTGTTCTATTCTGCCTGGCGGACTACCCCAGGTGCTGTGTATGTGTGTTTAAACACTTACACAGAGGCCCCTGTATACACCACCACTCCACTGAACTCAGTGCTTTGTCTTTCTCTCTCTTTCAGTCATCGCTGTCTCTAATCAACCCTGTACTCCCCATTAACATTAACACACATTTATTTCTTATCTATCTTACCTGACAAGTAAAAAATATTTTTTTGGTAGTTAAGAATCTCAATGACTTGACAAAAACAGAGTGACAATACAGTTTGTTTCACATCCACATCTTTGCTATTTTATGCTTTCTCTTTTATTTCTCACTCACAAAGAGCTACAGCAACACTCATTCATTTTCACACACACAGGGATGAGCATTGTGAGTGTGGCATACCTCATTACTTCCAGGGAGAGAGACAGTGGGGGAGGAGTGTTGCTTTCAGTTTGCCACAAACAGGCGGTGGACACAGGGAAGAGTAATTACATGGGAGTGGAGTTCGTTTGATCTGGGTGCAACTCCACTGCATTGCTTCCACCTTATTTGTTACAAGAGGCCAGCACATAACAAATACACACTTAGGTTTGATTGATAAATGGGTTAAACAGATTTACAGGACTGACACCAGCCAATTATTAACCAGAGCATCAGTCTATAGAGTCAGAAACCTCAGTGTTCATTACATCCACAATATGAAAGTGTTAGGGTGTGCCAGCACTTCATAGCTAAATCACAGGTGTTCTTCCAGCTTTTCCATTTGTGGGGTTATAGCTGAATTGGGCCGTGAGGACGGATCAGAAAGATTCATCAGGAAGCATGAATTTGCTAAGCAAATTTAGAGAAATCTGACAATAAAATTTTAATATTTCTTGTATCCTCATTTCTAGTACTAAAGATAGAGTCTTATTCATAAAAAACTTTAGGATTCTTGCTCTGGTAGACATGAATATTCACAGCAAATTTAATGATAAATTTTGAGATACATTGTCATGGACCTGATTGTAACGCGAAAGGAAATGTCAGGGTATTCACCAAAATATTTACTGTTCATCCTCTATTGATCATGAATATGAACATACACAAGAAATTTCATGTGAGCCAGTAGCTGTGGCAATATATTGCAGATGGACCAATTTCACCACCTTGTCGCCCTACTGACAGCAGAGAACAAAGCAGTTGTTGGCTGCATGTGGGAACTTAAGATTTTCCTTAATTATTCGATTAGGGGCTGATTTAGAAACTACATACATTCTCCTTCGGAAACTCACATGGCTGATAGCAGAGTTTTGCAGGTATTCAATCAAAAATATTGGGAGAACATTTTTTTTGATGGGACTAGGCGAAATGTTAGGGACTACCAAAGTGATTAAAGTGTGAATGTGTATTCTTAATTTTATGGTAATCCATCCTGTACTCGTCAAGATATGGGGCTGGATGAAAAGACAAACGATCTTCTATTTATAACTGTCATACTTCCATAGGTTTTTCACTGAGCTCAGAGCAAAAGGTCTGTACATGCCTTGGATTAAATTAGAAACTACCTTACAAAAGACTCATAATTATATTATGATTTATAATAATTATAATTTATAAAGGTTAAAGAGTCAGGGCAGTGGAAACTGCCCTGACTACCCAATACATCACTCAGTGGACTTCTTTTTAAGGACAGTCAACCCATATTTAGAACCATCTCAAAGGTTTATGAAGACATGTTACCTTTTCTTTAAACTCCTAACGCAGAAAGACTGAGAGATTGAGCTACAACTGTGGGATGATTTATGTAGCAATGGTGTTACATTTTGTCTGAATTCAAGATAAAAAAGTTAATTTCATTCAGTTTTTTAAATCAGATTTATCTTAACCCTTTCAAACTGCATAGGCTTAACCCAAATTTTTCATCCCTTTGTTGTGCATGTGGAATAGTAGAGGACACTTCATTCTTTCCATGTGGCTGTACAGAAAACTACAAGTTTTCAGTGATACTTACTCCAAAATTCATGATTACTTTTCCACTGGATCCTGAGATATGCCGTTTAGACAACCTTTCAAAATCTAATCTTACACATAGTCATTCCATCAAACAAAAATGTATTGCAATCAAATGAAAGTCAGATCTTCCATTGCCAATTGGATTGTTGTGTCTTATTGTATACTATATGAAAACCAAAAAAAAAAAAAAAAAACTCAATGAATAATAAAAATAAATAAATACATTAATAAATAAATAAATAAATAAATAAATAAAGAGCCAGAAAAAGCTGGAGGATCATCAAAGTCATAAGGATACTTCCTTTGGAAAACATGAAAGTCTGTGTCTAGTTTTATGCCGTCCATCCTTGAGATGGAGGTTGAGATATTTCAGTGGCATTTTGAAAACTCTGACCTGCTAATGGCACTAGATAAAAAGCCATACATGTGTTGGTAATCCATCTAATAAATATGTTGAACAAACTACCATCCCCAAGCCACACAGCTAATGTGGCAGATAAAAACACTGAAGAAGGAAGGAGTGAAGAAACATAAGCAGTAGCTGCCTTCTACTACGGTAAACATATTAGTCTGATTTTGTTTGGAGTAAACACATTTAAATTGTACCAAAGAGATGATAGGAATATCCCTAAAGGTCACACACACCCCAATAAACCTGCAGAGGGTTTGGAGCATCCAACATGCTGCAGCTGTGCTGGCCCTGCTTATTCCAGTCAACAATTATGGAGATGTTTTTGGAGTGTGGAAGTCCACTGAGCGTGGGGTTGAAAGAATAAAAGTAAAAAGATAAAAAAAAAAATACTTGATTGACCCATTGGGAAAATCTAACTCAGAGTATGTAATGATTGGAATTGAATTCCACAACACTGTCATCTGTAGGTCCAGTTTTGACTCATATTTCCTTGATTTTCAGTCTCTGTTATCAGTAATTAGCCTTCAGGTTCATTAGTCTCCAAACTTAACCAAATATATCATGTGTCACTCATCAAACCCCAATATCACAGTGTCTTCACCATAAAATGTCTGCTTACTAACTAACAGACCTTATTAAACTGTGAGACAAGAACAGAGGCATGTGGAGCATGTGGTGAGGGCCAAAATGAAGGGCTGTTGAATGCCAAGCAACTGTTTGTGTGTGGGGGCTGCCTGTGGTCCAGAACAATACCAGTCCAACTAACCATATTATAGTGATTAGCACTGTTTTCCTGCACTCTGATAAACCCTTGTTTCCCTTTGGCTGACTGATGCTCCCTGTGCGACTTGATTAACCCCAGGAACCATGCTGGAGGATTGGCCTAAGCAGCATTAAGAGCTCTTCATCAACCTGCTTATTCCTCTAAATGCCAGCCCCTATTAGCGCTCACTTCCAGCTAACTCTCACCTGACACATAATCTAAAAATCCAGCCTCCAATTCTTACCTGAAGGTATGTAACCAATGACCTTCCATTGGTTACATTGTTTCTAAACCAAAACCCAATTGTAATTACTAGTGCAAAGATCGTTCGTTTGAAATGTGCTTGTTGGTCTTGGCTGTTTGCTTTGCCTGTGTTAATCCAGCTTGTGCCAGATCTTAAACAAAGCGCTCCAGGATGTTTTTGCTTCAAGTGACTGTGCAGAGCTGTTGTACTGTCATGATAAGCAATTTCCAATTTGCAGAGCCTGGGTCTCTGTCTAAAATATTCCTGATACTGAATGATCCTGTTCAGGTTTTGTGCATAGTTTGCATGCAGCCAACTTTCTGATGCAGTGTTGTTGTTATCGATGAGTTCAGTTACATGGATGCATCAGCCCAGCTCTAACTGGCTGTGGGCTGGATATCAATATCTGTGCCTACACAATACTTACTTTGAGGTATGACCATTATTACCCTTTTTCTTTGAACAAACTATACCAATAATATATGATGGAAATTATTAGAAAGTATTTCTAATATCCTTTCTATAGCTGTGGTTCAGTCCAATGCAAAATTTAGAAGTGAGCTGACTGGATACAACGTCAAATGATCAGTAATCAATGACCAGTGCATGTAAATTCATGTTTTGAAGTGAATAAAAACAGCCAGTGGCAGCACTGGAGAGTCATATATAGTCTACAGCAGGGGTCTCCAACCTTTTTTACTCTGAGAGCTACTTTGACAAAATAAAAGGGGCGGATTCATGTCTTATATCAGTGGTTACATTTATTCACATATTGTATCAAAACATTCAAACCCATAAAATGATTTAACGATTCATCAAATATCAATATCCAAACTCACATTTTGTACAAGAAACATCATTCACGTTATTGTCATGAGTCATGATTCAGTCAAACCTGAACACACAAACATGATTACACCATTGCTAATAATGTTTGGATGAAACATCCCTTCATCCCTTAGAAATCAGGGAAAAAAGAAGGCCCTTAGTGAGTGATCCAGTGATAGTTGTCAGTACATCTAATGGTACATAACAAACAGGAACTTGCTAATGCAGTACATGTAATTTCCCAAAATGTAAACAAACATGGGCTAAAACACACATGCGCACGATGCGTGCAATATCATAAGTGATCTCAGAACGGTTGAAGGTGAGTGAAGGACAGCCTAGCACACTTTGACTGTAGCTAATCACCTGTCAAAGATCTGAGGATTATCCTCAATGTGCAAACCTCCAAATTCAGCTGCTGTCCTCTCCACTTGCCAAGCTCCAGTCTCTGTGAACGGGACATGGTCGTCTTACCCCCCAAAATGACAGAAACAAAAGGCAAAACAGCTGGAAGTCAAGCTAGCTTACAGGGACAATACCCTGCTGCCACCACAAGTGGGCAGTAAATTAGATGATGAATGCAAACAGGCATCTGAACTTTATGGTTCAGAAAGCTGTTCTGAGATCAGATGTAAGATATTGCTTCAACTTAATTTTCGTTCTTGTCTATTTTTAGCTTTAACTGGACAAACACTGCGTGTCCTGATGGCTTACTGCCATAAACTATACTGCTGCTCGGTTCTGCTTGCCTGTTTGTTGTAAAACTCACCGAATGTCACTGGTTTATGGTTAAACTATCATAACAGTATAACTTTTGTTACTAGATTCAGTTCAGTCCTGTGTATGACATGTCATTCTTTTGGCAAATGCCCAGGATGTTCGTACCTACCTAAGGAGTGCGAACATGCGCACAAGTGCTAGCAATAGGATGCTGACTGCAGTTCACTTAACATCCACTAGTGTCATTCATAAACAGGGTTTTCTGAATGCTTTAAACAGGATCTTTAAGGTAAGAGAAAGATGGCAGTCATGGGGAGGGGAATCTGTTAGCAGAAATGAAATACAATATCATCAGAATTGTGTTTTTGTTTGATTTGAATGAGCTCTTCATGAACTCCTCAGTAGCCCACAATGGACAAACATTGGTTCTAGACAGGGCCTTTTCACAGTTTCAAGTAAGGTTGGTTCTTTTACACAATTGAAAAGGGTATTCAGTTGGTTTAATCTGTAACCTCAACAACAGATGCCACTAAATCCAAAACATTAGTCTTTTAAAGATCCCTCCAATGAAAATCAAGTTTTTAACCTTGTCCTTGTCAACCTTGTTAACATGTCAATACATTTTTATTTACTAAAATACAAGGAATTCTGAACTGAGTTTGAAAGAATGGAGGTAGAGAGTGAAATTATAGTGGAATATTTTAACAAAGAACATACATATGATGTAATTCTTGAGATGCTGTAGACACTGAAGTTAGCTTCGAATTCAGCAGTTAAGGGGAAAGGGAAACTTAATTTACTGCTGAGGTGACAGTGCTAATCTCTTCACCACCATGCCACCCTTAACCTCATTGTTGCAGGTTATAAATTCATGAGATTTTCATAAAGAGCAGCTCGTCATGTGATTGATAAAACACACACAGAGAGATGTGCCTCTAGTGTGAACAGCTGGGCTGCTGCTTGCACGAAACAGAGTTGGACTGGCATTATTAGAGGATGGCTCCACCAGTGGGTGTACAAAGCTCTTGGATACATGTCTTGTATTTTTCTCTGGACACCAGTGATGTTTCCGCTCATTGTTGAGGCCCCATCATAGCCTTGTCCCTTAAGATGGAGAGTTGGAAGACTACATTTTTCTTGCTTGATGAGAGGCTTTCATGATTTTTTCTCTACTAACCTACCAGAACAGGATCCTCTCCATGTTCCAGGGCCTCCTGATTTGCAAATTAAGCACTGATTTTAAGACATTCTGAACCATTCCTTCAAAATCACAAGGCTGGTCCCTTCTCATCAACATGAATGGGTTACAATGATCAGATTAGTGGACTGCTCTGCTGTCCAGGCTATGCATACATTAGCCTTTAGATAATAGAGATTGGCATAAGGTTTGTTGAGCACATTTATGCTTCACAGTGAATTAACCCTTTTTGTACTGGTCACTTCATGAGCTTTCCACATTCAGTGCAAACTGTACTGTACTGTATATTTCTGTATGATAAGAGCAAAACATTTAACACAATGTATTTCTCGTACTATCCAACATTTTGGTAATGTGGTGTGTCATTAATACTGTCTAAGTCTCTGCAGGTTTAGACTTCTGGTCTTGTTTTGAATTGAATTAAATCAAACTTAATTCAGTTGAGAGCAAGAAACACAGACAGATGGAAAAATATGATATGAAATATTTATTATCTACACCAGGAAACACCGTAGAAAGTCCCTTAAATAGTGCCACTTTAACTGCAGTCATCACTGTATTATTTATTAGATCTTGGAGGCAGAGGCTTCCTCGACGACACAGTTACACCAGTCATCCTCTGCCTAATTAGGCCCTGAGGAGGCCACTGAAGTCAAAACAGAACCAGAGCCCAGCAAGTGGGCTGTCTGTTTCATGGTCGGAAGAGACACATTCACTCCTTCAATAAATGATCCTCCAGTAGTAAAAGTAAAAGGAAGCAGTGCACACTCCCTTATGAATGGGAGGTTAAATTCAAGTTCCGAGTTATATTCAATATATAAATATATGAAATACGACCTGGTATTGTGTCACATCAGTGCCAGTCTATATGTCACTTAATCTCACAATTGTGTGATAGACCATCAAATCAGTTCATTGAGAAAAAGGCATAGATAGGCTGATTGATTACAAGTAGGTGATAATAATAAGAATCTCAGCAAAGCAAACTCACATTAATGATAACTGTGTTATTGAAATTAACATTTTAAAACCTATCATTGTAAAAACAGGTGACAACCTGATTTACATACAACATACTAAACACTTGCAATAACAATTATGAAAACAAAAATAGATAAACAACACATATAGTACGTACATACACACACCTATACCCACATGATACATACTTACTAGGGTTGCACATCTCTCTGTGGAAAACGAGATACACACCATGCATCTAGATACACAGGTTACGATTCGATTCAAAAACGATATCCTTTTATTACAGACCGATTCGATACGAATCGATTCCATACAGTGTAAGAACGATAACCGGGTTACAGGCCGGACTCAGTTATAGTTGAACCCGCTGACACAGTGAAGGTCATTCATCTATAAAATAATAAGGCGGTTGTTGTGAGCGGATGACAAGCTGGTGAACTCCAGTCAGGATGAGACACTGCTGCTCACACATCACAGAAACGATCCCAAAGAAGCTCAATGACTTAAATTAAAATACCTAAAGAAACTGTTACAGAGGAAGCTATGAAAAATCATATCGGCGTCTTAGTTAATCCAGAATATATCGATTAAAAACAATTACATTCCTGAAAAAAGTGTAAGAAGTGACGAATAAATGCGGCAAAAAAAAAAACACAAAATCAATGAACCTTGATGTGTGTAGAAGAAAACTCGCCTTTGTGTCGTTTATTCACTGTTCACACTAACTTGTTCTCGTCCTGACGACGCTAGCAGTAACCTAGCAACCATGCTCGTTCTCGAGACACAGCGGGACCGCGGATAGAGTGCACGTACACAGTGGTGACGTCACTCAGAGAAATAAGACTTTTCTGGGCTTTTTCTGATCTTTGAAAAACTTTTACACAGATGAAAACCCCATGGCTTAAAAATATACATTAGAAAGATTGATATTTGGCTGTGTGCACAGCTGGAGGTGTCCTCTTAAAAGTTTTACAGGCCTCTCTTTTACTATCGCGCTCTATGGAAAAATGCTTTTTGTGCCGCAGGGGGATTTTTCACTGCAATACCACAAGTGGCCACTGGAAACAACTGGCTGCAAGGCTGAGCGGTGTCCAGGTTTTAGAATACATCCATGGTCGTCCCTTGTTTATCACTCATGCTAATATCAGCTAGGCAGCTACGGTGTTTCGCGGGCAGCCACAAAGCTCTCGCGTTGTTTTATAGACCTGGCGCGTGTGTAATGCATGGATGTATTATAATACATAATACATACGGGTAATGCCACCAACCGATTCAAAGTCTCGCGATACCCGATCCATGACTCTATAACCGATTCATCTAGGAATTCATTGATAATTCATATCGATTGAGGAGGCTGCTACCGATGCAGCCGTATCTCTCACTTGTTGAACCGAATATCCAGTCGCATCGGTTTATCGTTCACAACCCTAATACTTACACACACTTGCACGCACACATTCACTCATGCACACACACAAATGTGACGGGTCAAATCAGAAAAAGATGAACAAGGTAAAAAAAAATTAAAAAAAAATCAATCAATGAGTAAAGGAAAACATAATTTTCTGTATGTATCATGGCCTGGGTCAGGTCAAGACAGGACTCCTGGGTAAAGGACCAAAACATAGGGGACAGGAAGGAAAACAGGCACCACATAGGCCAATCCATTGACAGCACAACCATTCATAACATAACAGAACAAAAGCTATTGGATAAGGCTTGGATTAACCAGGTATGATTGTTCGTGTAGCTTATTTTGTTCATTTAAAACATTAGAGATCTAGTTCCTCAGTTGAACTAAATCTGATTAAGCTTTAGCTCTATTAGCTTGAGATAAGATAATGGCTGTTGCTTCTCTCCTACTCCTGTAAATAACCTGGATACTGTGTGTCTTGTCAGCCAGCCAAAATGGCAAAGAAAAGGAAAACGGACATATTATCATTTTTCAGTGCACCAAAACGTCATGTAAGCAGCCAGTAATATCACAGGCAACTTCATGAAGTCTTCATAGGAAAGTAACAACATTTTTTCAACCACTGAACTAACGCATGCCTATGCATGAGCACACTCACAACTAGCTCTATCAGACTCGAACAGCTGAGCTGCAGTATTCACCTCTGGCCAAATAAATGTTAATCTACGATGATCATCCAAAAATACTGGCATATTGCAGCCGGTGCGTTGGTCAGGTGTCCTCAAAGGATACCTGACCAACGCACTGTGGACTCCATACCTAAGGAAGATGTTGGTGAGGACAAATTGTCCACCCAAATCCCCACAACCACCCAACATTTCTGAGTCCTTACAAATGCAGCAACTGCCAACAGTGCAGTGTCACATGTAAAACATTGTATCTCCCACACACAGGGAAAGTGTTAACTAACACAGGGATCATCTCATGTAAAACCAACAATGTTATATACCTGCTCAAATCCCTCTGCATACTCGCATGCATAGGAAAAACTTCCAGACTGCTCAAAAACAGTATCCAAAGATATAAACATGCCGTCAGAAAACATTGACCATAACAGCCCTGTGGCCAGCCACTTCAGTCACATTAACCATATTCTAGCCTCTCTAAGTTAAAGTGGAATCAACAGCCACAGTGGGACATATTCATAATAACCTTATGAATTCATAACATAACAGTTTTTATGTGTTCCTGGATCAGCAGGGTGCAACAATGAACTCTAACTAACTCTGTCTCACACAAGCAATAGTCTGGCTGTTCACACCAGAAGTGCATTTCTGCTTCTCTGTGCTCGTCTAGTTGTGTGGAGCTGATCCTGATAAAAATCTAATGAATTTACATGTATAAAGTAAATATTTTAATGTATTCCTGGGCAGAGCAGCACTTCTGCATAAGTGAGGTTAAAAGGGTCACCACCTTGAATAATGAACTGAGGGGAATGGCTTCTTTCCTGCCTGTCTGTGTGTGTTTGTGTGTGTGTGTGTGATTTACTGTGTTGGGTACCATTCAGTTTTTAGCAGTGAATTTCATTATTTTGGTGCCATGAAAATACCCACAATGCTCATAAGTGTCACTGATAGAGCAGCATGGTGGAGTCTGGGGTGGAAGCAGAGATAGGGAGAATAGAGGATGACAACATCCATCTGAATAAAAGAGATGGAAATCTACACCCAGGAAACAACAGCCTATATTGTTCACATTAGTCCCGCCACAAAAAACGTAGTGTACAGAGATGGTGGGCAAAATCTTTGGCGCGCAACTAAATGTGACTTACCCAGTGCAGCAGTGTTTGTAATAGTGATTTAGTTTCTTTTTTTAAGTATTTAGTTTATCCACCCACTAATCCATCATGTTAAAATGTGTGTGTGTAGAAACTTTTCTTGTTCCATTCTGGAAGAGCAGAGACTCAGCTGAAGTGACTGTGGTGTTAAAAAAAGTAATGACAGAAAAAGTAGAGCAGACACTGGAGGTTTGTTTCACAGGTCTAAGTTATCATAAACTTCATCTACTGGAATTGCAATGGAAATAAGTGTCTAATGCTGTAGGCTGCCATTAATCTCATGCTCACAGAGCAGCAATGAAGCAGCCCACTATACCTGGACATCTGTTCATACTGGACAATTCTGCAGAACACAATATACATCCAGTGCCAGTGTTCGGTGCCAGTCGTGTGTGATATGGCAGAAAGTAACGGTGTGGATATGGATGAACGTGTAGTGTTTTGACATAAGTTTGCATCCTATCACTGTCCCACAATCTAATCTAAGTAGTAATCAAATGTTTATATTCACAGTGGATCAAATGAATGCAAAGGTAGTGGTGATGATCCCATATCAACCCTGCTACTCATTGTTGTGTTTTTCAGGGCACTACTGTACAGTTAGGTGTTAAACTCTCTCATGAGCCTCATTTCCATAAGGCAGCTGTGCATTAAGACGTTCTAATAAACCCACCGTACACAGCCTGCCCAACACCAGACAACAATCAGACACAGACAGCAACTAAATATTGAACATAGTGGAGAATTTAGCAGCTAAAGAAACCAATACAAAGCTAAAAGGAGAGTGAATATTTTACTTATATTCATTAGATGGACACAAAGATGACTTCAGATTAGGGATGCCACCAATCATGAACGGCATCATTGAAAATACGTGATTGGTAGATTGGAATTAATGCTTCTAGTCACTGATCACCTTAAAACCAATCACCTGTGGTTAATAGTCTGGTGTCTGCAGCTGAGAGAGAGCTGACAGTATTATTAGTATATATTATTAGTATTATATGTGCTATTGCTGGGCAGTTTTCATATAATGATGTAATTGATGACTTTGCATGAAGGAATGCAAGAAAGGTCAGGCTTTGATGGCAGCTGTGTAATTTAAAATGTGTGTGTCTTGTTTGAAATGATCAGTATCAGCCATGGATTGGCCGATCACACTCATAGATGATCAGTATCAGTGGGGCATCTCTACTCCAAATGAATGTTAATGTTGTTCTGTGTCTTCTAGATGTGTAAACTATGCAACTGTTTGCTAAAACATTATCCATAACAACTTTCTCAGGTCAAATGTCACTGTTGTGTTAGCTTGTTCCAATGCTCCCATGTGGTCCAAATTCAGTTAGTACAACTTTGAAGACGTTGTAACTGAGGTAATCCTAGGTCTGCACAATGTCTTGTTCACTAACGACAAGTGAAAAAAACATGAACCGTTCAGCAGTGGTAGCTAGCCAAATAGGCCACAATACAAAAACAGCAATTTACAGTTTAACTAATAATCCAGATGCCAGCACATTAACAAATAAACAGCAACAGGGAGTTAACAGGTATTAGGCCAGGTTTCAAACAGGGTGACTTTGAATTGTGTATCCAAAACCAACACAGGTGTTTGCCAGGTACCAAACCGCTGAGATTCAGATTCAGATGTGTTAGCTTCCAGACGTCTGAACTGCTGCCCAAATCTCAGATTGGTTCAGACATTCGATGAATGAAGCAAACCAAAATGGAAATTCAGTCTGAATCTCAAGCTGAGCATTTCCCACTCATGTGATATGGCAGACATGTAAAATGTCCTCCAGGGGACACATTATGTCACAGAAACACTTCACTGATGTTTCTGCAACTATTATAATACTAATCATAAAATTAATAATACTAAATGGAAACACTGAACACATTAAACTGGTAATGTGGATTTTCTGTGACCTCCCCCAAGGGAATTTGTGTTAGAATACCATCTCAAGATGAGAAAACGTAGACAGTCGCAGTCCACCCACTCAATTCTAATGTGTTACAGCATAGTCTTGGTATATACTTTACATTAGATCATTCATTTTGATGGCAGGTGAACTAGTGAGGGTCTAATAAAATGTAAAACTAGGTCTCTATAGTAATCGAAATAAATCCTTTTTGCATATAAGTCTGACTCAGGTCCAGAAAGGCCTGGTAATCTTATGGTATAGCTCTAGTGTTATTGTGAGCTTAAAGCTCCCATGCTCCCAACTATAGCAACTCACTCAAGACTTTTCAACACTAGAATTTAGTTCAATAACAAAATCAGTATTCATTATATAATCAGGTGGTTGACACATCTAAAATACTCTGGAAATTAAAATGAAAAAAATATGAAAAAACAATATAATATAATCCTCCAGAGAAGCGTTTTCTCTGTACCCACTGATCCTTGGAAACTCAGAATGCTGGTAGCAGCAGTTCTTTCCTGTCCTCTCTCCAGTGTTGAGATGTACGCTGGAGAAATCTGTCTACTGCAGCAGCATGTGTGGCAGTGTCCCAAACTCACTCTCCAGAAATTCACAAACACTAATCAACTTCTTATCATTTACTATAAATGTCTGTATCATTAACAATTCACACATACTGTCCATACTCACTCAGAAACTCAGAATCTCTTCCCATCACCGATAGCGAAGACGAATCCAAACTAATAACAGTCCACATGTGAAAACAGCAGTTTAGTAAAATGACCAGACCCAAAACATAACTTCCTCTGCCGCGTTTAACTCCAACAAACAACAGTGATTCAACAGATTAAACGGAACCAATCAAAATCGCATTGATTTGTTCTCCCCGTTTCTCTCCTTTACAGTCTGTCTGGCTGTTTTCGTTTAGTCCCTCCCCATCTTAGAACCCGGTAGGCTGCCATACTCAAACCGACTGGCATTGATTGGCTTATGACAGATTGACATATTTTATCCAAATAAACAGAGGGGAAAAAATGACCTGTTAGGTTCAGTGGCTAACTCAAAACAGAGGATACTCCAACACCATATAAACTTATAAATTCCTCCACATTAATGCAAAAATTACGACAAACCAGCATTAATTGAAACAGAATATATATCAAAGAAAACAATTTATCAAAGAAACAATATGTATATAAAATGTAGCAGTATATTACACAATATTGCTTCATGCTAAGAGGAAGTTTCCCCTGAACTGTCACTGTTCAAGCACAATGACCTTGATGGAGGAGATGAAGGGGGGGTCACCCACCTGCTCTGGGAGGAGTGTAGTGGTGCAGGGAACAGTGACCAACTGCTTCCCAAAGATTTCACTTTGACTGAGGTGAAATCTGATGGTAGCTGTTAACTTCTCAGACAGAAGAGCTATGAAGTTTGTTGCAATCAGAGTAAAAAGTGAACTTAACATAATCTCTCCCTGTCCTGTTAGTTTCAGCCCTGTGTCTCCTCTGTGTCCTCTCTGACTCCCCACAGCCCAGCAGCCACTGACCTTTAAAGCTCCTTTTTAAAATGACTTAAAGTGAAAGGATAATAACCTAAGTCCATATGCCTGGATGAGTAAAGAAAGATGAGAGTCAGAAGGTGTGGTCTTCGTGGTGGGAGGCACCTTCATACCCACAGGGAGTCTATATCAAAATGAATTCACTGTTAAAACTTGCAGGATCTGCACATCAGTGCATCCCTATGCAACTGGATCCTGGACTTCCTGATTGGCAGACCACAAGTGGTCACCTCCTCCACACTGACGCTCAGCACTAGTGCCCCTCAGAGATGTGTGCTCAGCCCCTTGCTGTACTCCCTGTTTACACATGACTGTACAGCCAAGCATAACATCACCATCACCGGCTGCATATCAGATCTAGACGAGTCTGCCTACAGAGCAGAGGTGAGAGCCCTGACATCATGGTGTCAAAGCAACAACCTGGGACCTCATCGTGGACTAAAGGAGATGGTGGGGAGGAGGGCACACCCTTATTCACATTGAGGGAGCAGAGGTGGAGAGATTCAGCTGCTTCACATTTTTGGGGATCAGCCTCAGTGAGGATCTGAGCTGGTCACATCTCATAGGTGTGATCACCAAAGCCGACAAGGAGCAGACTGTCTGATGAGAGTCTAAAGAAGCTGCTGTGTGATATAATCAATATTTCACCTCTGAACATTGGGGCCATGTTTAATCAGGGCTGAAATAACAGAACAGGAAGCTATTGCACCCTAAATGTGCAATGTTTAATATTTGTAAAGCAAAAGTAATACAGTAATATAACAAGTAATGTGACAAATTACCTAAGTTAAGTAATATGACTTTTAAATGAGTAATAAGTAAAAAAGTAACTTATTAATCTTCCTAAGTATCTTGTCCAACACTGCTCCTGAATCCCCAAATGTCAAAGTACCAAAGCTTTACTGGGATTAGTAACTGCAATGCATTTACTGAATTTCAAATTGTAATCCCTTACACTAATACCTAGTTAGTGGAAAAGTAATCACATTAGGGTAACTAAGGTTACTAAGTGATGTGTTTCTGACCAACACTGAGTATTACATTATGTTTATGTTACTTGTTTCCTTTATTTGGGAGTGATTGTTATTTTGCCCTTAACCAGTCATTAACTGATGTATTCATCCACCATCATTTACACTTGTCATTTAAATAAAATATAAAATTTGTTAAGGTTGGGGAACATTAATTATGGCTAAAAGATCTGTTTGGTTGAATATGGCAAAATACTCTCCCTAGTCAAGATCCACTAACCATGTTTTTGGAGCTTTCAGCTGTGTATATGTTTTTATTAGCCCAGGAAGGACATTTGTTTCCACAGCCTGCATATGTTTGTATCACACAGTTTTATGCAGTGAATAGAGTTTGCTCACTTGAAGTGGAATTAGAACTGTTGATATGTGAGTTCAGTAGCTATCCAGCATTTTTATGGCTAAATGTGTGTTGATCATGTCTCAAAGAGCATTAACTATTGGAAATAAATGAGAGCGAGAACGGTAACCTAACGGTAACAACTCCAGCCTACTCTCGTCTTTGCTGCTGACAGATTAGCATCACAATTCAGCAACTGACCGGCCGCAGGCCAAAACTGGCCAGCCAGCAATAATATCTGGCCTGCCAGATTATTTTGATAATAATTGCCTTTTAGATTGATTGTTTAAAGGTTAAATAGCTCTGAATGTCAGCTCTTGGTTTTAGCCTCAGGTTTCACCTGTGAAGATTGCATTTCTTGTTAAACAGGATAAACCAACATGAAGACGAGAGAGCTGTCTATGGGAGAAAAGCAAGCCATTTTGAAGCTGAGAAAAGAGGGAAAAGCCATTAGAGCCATTGGACAAACATTGGGCAAAGCCAACACAACAATTTGGAATGTCCTGAAAAAGAAACTGCTGGTGTACTGAGCAAATGACATCGAAACAACAGCAGTTGATGACAGAAACACGGTGAGAGCTGTGAAGACAGACCCAAAAACAACAGTCAGTGACATCATCAACAACCTCCACAGTGCAGGGGTGAAGGTATCACCATCCACCTTTCGAAAAAGACTTCTAGAGCAGAAATATAGAGGCCATACCATAAGATACAAACCACTCATCAGCAGTAAGAATCCGAAGGCCAGATTGGAATTTGGAAAGAAGTACGAAGATGAGCCGTTCTGGAACAAAGTCTTAGGGACTGATGAGACCAAGATTAATGACGGAAAGGCCAAAGTGTGGAGAAAGAAAGGATCTGCTTATGATCCAAAGCAGACAAGCTCATCTGTGAAACACAGTGGAGGTGGTGTCATGGCATCTGGAACAGGCTCACTAATATTTATTGATGATGTAACTCATGATGGTAGCAGCGGAATGAATTCAGAAGTCTACAGAAACATTTTGTCTGCCAATTTACAGAGAAATGCATCCAAACTAATCGGGAGGAAGTTCATCATGCAGTAAGAAAAATTACCCGTAAAGTAAAGGGTTATGCAACCAAATATTAAATGTTATTGGCCTGGCCTTGTATGGTAAACTGCAGAGTTGCTGTCTGCTCTCAAAGTGACATGCTTGTGGTGTATAAATCGCAAAAGGCTCCTGAGCCGTGGATGGTCTCTTAATTAGGGGGGAGGGTGTGAATACGCCAGCAAGATTTGGAACACCTTCATGTTTCTGTGATGGAAAAGATATTGTAATTAAGTAATATTTATCAAAAAGATAATCTCATATATGGCATGTAGGTTTATGGGCAATGACATTCATAGCATAGTAAGTATGTGTAAGGAAAATTATTAATAGAATTTTTTTTTTTAAATCCCCCTCATGTTTCTTTGACCACATTTAATTTTCGTTGAACATTCATCTTAATCAGATTACATCCTTGGTTTTTTCTATAGTTCCTGAAATTACACAACACAGCCAATAAAGTAAGAAAAAACCCCCAAAAAAACACATGCACCATTTTCTCAGGTATTTTCAAATTTTCTCTAGATACAATGTAACCTCTAATTTTGTAATGATTGCATGAAAATAGTCCATCAAATTGTGGTAGTGAATTGAATATGTAGTCCTGATTATTAACCATGGGAAGAGCCTACTGTGACGGCAGCTACTAAAAGGTTTTAATCCAGTCAGGTTAATTGACTTGGCATGAACACCTTTAGCAGGAGGAGGACTAATATTGGATCCATGAGATATCAGTGACTGAGCTAAAGAGCAGAATGTTGACTGAGATTTTTTTTTTTCATGGTGCTTTGCAAGAATAAATGAACTAATTAAAGTGGTAGTGTTACAACACGTCATCAGTCCCTGCATACATTCAACAACCTCAATGCTCAAAATCTAACTAATTACTTAACTTAATTTACATATTTTTTCTGCTACAGCATATTGATCTACTCTGTAAATTAAATGTCCTACACCATTCTTTTGAGAAAAGAGCACTATCCCAGAGGAGAAATTTACAATGTATACGCACACACACACACACACACACACACACACACACATATATATATATGTATATATATATATATATATATATATATATATATATATATAGTTTCATGTTTGCATCAAGGAAAATAGGTATTTGACTAGATAGACAACTTATTTAGGGAAGCATTACTCTTTTATCATAGCATGCAATGTTGTGTCAGTCATAAAATGAGCTGACGCTTGGTTCATAGGTAATTAGCTAAGTGAGCTATAGCACACTAAACAGTTTAAAGTTACAGTGAAACCACAGTTTGAGCATCTTTAGCTTCCATAATAATACATTTACAAGTGAAACAGAATAAGTAGGTGTCATTTATTGTATAAATTTGAGAGGCACAGGCCTCCCACCCATGATTTTGCTCACGTGAGAGATGTAAACGCGAGAGATGTAAATGCTTCTAAGTGCAGGCTGACGCATCAAAAATATTTTAACATGGTTGAGGAAAAAAAAGAACTCTGATAGAACTTAAAGTACTAAGAAACTAAAAGAAAAATTCCTTTTTGAGCATATTTGTACCAAGAGGTAACACAACAATGAGCACAGTAAGAAGAGCACAATGAGCACAATAAGAATTTGGCAATTCTGTTTCTCATTTCACACGGTCTTAAAAAACCTATGAGCAAATATAAACCCTCATGATTAATGGTGTGGTCCTTATATTTCAATATCACAGATACATACATACACAGTGATGACACACTGTCTGTCCTCAGCCTCTAAGCTACAAGTTTGTTTACTTTGTGTCTCTTTGTTCCTAAATATTTATACCATGTACCTCCAACGATCTTTGTTTCCCACATAAGGTTAAAGATTTGAATGCTGTGGCGCATTTATTCCAAACATAGTGCCCTGTAGATTGTCCACATGTAGACAATCCTGTGAATGTTAAATGAATGTGAAGTGAATGTGAAAATGGCTGCTTTCATGCAGTAGAGATAAAACAGTGCAGTCATATGACTATAACAAGTGATGCAATAATTAACCATGTCCCTTTCGCTCTCTGATGAAGAAAAACGGTTGTAGTGGCACTTTACAACTCACACAAAATAAAGGGCAGCACAAAAGACATCAGCAGTCTCTTGCTGTGAAAAGCAGTTGGCTTAGTGGGATGTCTGTGTGATTGTGTCTGGGTGGGTCACTGAATTATGTGTAATTCTGCAGATATGTGCTTTCTTGTGCTTTGTCTCTGTGTAAACCAGTGATTGTGTAAACCAGTGATTAGTGCATTGTGTGTATGTAGTTGTAGAATAGCAGGATCAGTCTGGATTAACATGAGAACTTCTACATTCATAGCTTTTCACACAAGTGCTGTGGTAGTGCTCATCTTTCCATTATGCCCAGCCAGGTGCATATTACTGCAGGGCAAGGCAGTCATTCCCCAGCCAGCGCATGAAATAATACTTGAACATTAAATATTAATGTTAGCTATTGTCTGACAATAGTGCCCCCCTTAGTGTTCAGGGCAGAACAAGCCAGTGAAATCCCTAATTATTTTAAACAGCATGCTCCTATAGGGGTGAGGGTCTGTAACAATATAAGAACGTTGTTTATTTTTTTAATTTATATTTTATTTTTTTTCTCTTCATTGTTTGTACTACACACCCATTTTTGGATGTGATAGGCTGTGTAGCCCTTTCTTTAAATGTTGCCTGGAATATTTGTTTTCATATTTTTTAGATTTTCTCTGCAAGGTGTTAAAGTGTGTTTTGGCAGGTGGGGTGGGGTGGTGTGGGGGTGGGGTGTTGGGGGGGGGTTAAGATAAGATAAGCAGGGCATCACTTTTGCAACGATGAAGTTAAAGGGACAATCACCTTGAATGATGATGATCTGAGGGGAGGGGCTTCTCTCCTTTTTGAGATTGAGGGTGTTCTCATCTCTCCTGCTCTCTAGACACGACAGACAAATATGTGGAATAAGTATTAATTTACCTGCTTGACTTTATTGTGCATGAAACTGGCAGTCACATTTATTTCACGTTATAATAATTCGATATCTTATTTAATTAATAACTGGATTGTCCCAGCCTACATTAAGCCATGCTTACATAAGAATGTATCTCAGTTTCTTCTCCATACATTTTTTTTTTTGTTCAAACATATCCTCAGCAACTATAGCAGACATCCATCAAGGGGCCTTGAGGGACAAATAAAGGATCTCAGATTAAAATAAATTATTCTCTCAACTTGTGTTGTTTGCTATTAAATGTAGACAGTACAAGTTCTGCCTCTTATTTTATTGCTGAAGCAATTAGTCCATTCATCAGTTGGCCAATCAACAAAAACAAAATTCAATATGGTTATGCAAGTGCTTAACAGAGAGAAAAGGGGGAGTTGAAATAAAACAACAATTACAAACCAAAGACAAATGAACAGATCATAAAATTATAAAGTGAAATACCAAATGTTCTGCTCCAAGGATTTGCTGCTTTTCCCTGTTTTACTAGTTTTTAAATTTAATATTTAAATTTAAATTTGGACAACACAGCTAATATGATGATGTGACTGGGCTCTGGGAAACTTTCACCTTCTATGTTTTTCTGTTCTATGTAATGATATAAATAGAAAGCAAATTTGGATGCATGGAGCCTCTAATATTGCAGCCTTTGTTGTTTTGACACCATGGCCTGTGTCCTTCCTTAAAAGATGTATCAGGGCTCTCACTGAGGGGATGGCGTCTGCAGCTGATGTCTCTGATGAGCTGATTTCTCTTGTCAGCTGTTCAAATGGGAGGTGTGAGCAGGCGAGGGGTGAGTGTGTAAAGTGTCTGACTATCTTTCGGCCTGTTGTGACCACATCGGAGATACTGTGCTGGCTCAGAACGCCGTCGTGTACAGCCAGCTGCAGAATGTGTGCCAAGCAGCCAAAACTAACCAGACTGTCACTGTCTGTCATAGCTTTTGCCATATTTCTGGCATTATCTCTCACCACACTGCACGCACTTTGGATTTGTCTATTTCCCATGTTTCAAGCAATTTCTCAAATGCTTCTGAGATAGCAGATGCAGAGTGGAAGCCCATGAACTCCCGGGAGTGTCACACTGCTTTTATCAAGTTAAAGTCTTTGTCCACTGTGCCGTAAGGCTGTGCGTGCTCACTGGGGTAGCATCCGAACTGCATATATCAGCTGTGGAACTGATTCCAGGGATGTCATGAGTCAGTAGCTCGTGTATGTGTGTGGCCACAAGGTTATACATTTTGGGGAGACAGACATTAGCGAAGTGATGACGACTGGGCAATGTTTGTACCTTATTGGTTTCCAGTCCATTTCTCCGTTTTTTTTTTTTTTATCAGCTTCTTCATTTCTCCTTTTCAGATGTTAAAATCCTTGCTTGTAGTACCTCCTCCTGAAATATCACAGGAACATGTCTTTAGAACTATATATTGTTGAGCTTTCTCTGAGTCAGTGAAACACTCCCACACAGCTCACATTTTCTTTCACTTTTAGTTGAAAACCAATGTTCACAGCACACCTTGCCCTCTTACTCACGCCAGGGTCGTGTGCAACCAACCAAAGCTGATGCAACACAACAGATAAACCTCACTCCATCTGTGAATGTGGTCTTATTTGCCTATAAATCAGTGCATCCCTCAAAACAAATAAAAAAAACGTATGTATGTAAATTTATAAATACATTAGTCATAGGTTGCTGTTCTTATTTCAGTACAGTGATACCACTGTACACATATTGTAGACATAAGTTTAATGAAGTTACAGGATTGCATTATAGTTTCCTCTGGCCATGTGGAAGCTATTGAATATTGGTGGGACTGCTGCACAAGCAATCCCACGACATGTTGTGCTTAGGTTCAAAAAATCTGTATTAGTGGAGACAGCAATCCCCACTATATGTTCTTGTCAATGGCCATTTTGTTTATTATTGTTTTTCTTCCACTCACCTCCACTTCACCTCGGCACCTGAGTAGAAGCTGTAGAATCTCCAAGTGCAGCTTGGTCAGGAGATGACCGGAATTTGCATCTGCATCTGCATTTCAGTTTAACTCATCCTCAGCCCCAACTCATTTCATTCTTCACACATCATTTTTGCTAGGATATGTTTTTTCACACAGTGTGACTACCAAAGCACTGTGATTTACAGTGATTTGAACTACAAGATTTTGAGTGACAAGACCATCCAACTGTCCCATTGACTTAAATGTTAACTGAGGCCAAAAAATCGGGAGGAAAACCAAAACAGGCACATTTTCATCATTGTATCCCCCACATTTTTTATCTTTTAATCTTTATATCACTGCATTCAGCAGAATTTCTACTCTCAAAGGTTTAGGTGAGGAAATGTACAGTTTTTGACTGGCAAACTAGAGTTTGAAAGATGTGTCTCAGCCTAATCCTTAGCTGTGTCCCTCCACAGCCGTCGTAAACCGTGAAGGCAGCTCCTGTAGCCGAGTGACCTTGACAACTTTTTTTCAAAAAAACATGAGGTTTTAAGGCCTTTGGTTTTAACATTTGTGCTGTTACTTGTTGAACTGAGCTGAAACCCAATACTTAATCTTTGGGCTCTCTGTCACCATTGTTTGCTGCCACGTTATTTTCATTACCGGCGTGCAGTGAATCTTGGGATAGGTTGGGCTATGAAGGATCCACCCGTTGGATCCTTTGTTGCCCAGGCAAAGACAGCCACATTTCTTGGCTGCATTTGAAGGGCCCTTCGAATAGGACAGCCTAGTAGTGCTGCTCTCATGCAATCTGTCTTCAAATGCAGCGTCCAAAGGATGGGCCCCCATGAACTGGGACACAGCTCCTGGTTCAACGAGATGTATGTAAGGAGTTACCATCACTATGGAAACCAGTAACTGCAGGTAGGCACACAAATGATTCAGCTGATTAGACTTGCACAGACAAATAAGCACACAGATACACAGGTAAACAAATACACATACAGAGACACAGTAGTGAACATGCAACCAACCTTCACACCGACATAACAACACCAAGCAACACCACCTTCAACTAAACCTCCTCAAGACTGAATGCTTAGTCATCCTGGCCAATCAGTCTCACCATCATGATATCAATATCAAAATCATCTCTTCAGCTCTTACCCCATCTGTCTCCTAGTCATGCTGCTGTGCACTATAGGACATACTGTGGGAAAGATCAGGCCTTATCTGAATCATAACACCACCCAGCTCTTGGTCCAGACCATGGTTATCTCTCGCCTCCACTAGGCCTCACCTCACGCACAGTAAAACCCTTACAGATGGTCCAGAATGCAGCAGCCCGTCTGGTCTTCAGTCAGCCTAAAAGGACATATGTCACTCCACTGCTTATTGTTGTCCACTGAGTAACTATGGCTGCCTGAATCAAATTGAAGGCACTAATTATTGTCTTTAGAGTGAGTTCTGAATCTACACCATCTACTTGAGCTCAATCATACAAACTTATGCTCCAACTCGGTGTGGTGTCATCTGGCATTGTCATCCCTGCACGCAAGGCAGCCTCATTCCAGACTGTCCTTGTTTGTCAGAGCAGGGGCGTCCCTCTTTATGATTAGGAGTCTCTTTAAGACCCTGTTCAGACCTGTCCTCAGTGACCCGATCGCAAGTGGTCAGCTCGGATTATGCTTCATATGCAAACAAACAGGTATGAGGTGTTGTTTTAAGCCAATTTGTTGTCAGTGTGCTTCTCTGTGTGTGTGTGTGTGTGTGTGTCAGTGAGAGAGAGGGGTTAAACAAATCAATGTGCAGCACACAGCTCTACAGTGATATAAAGTTTTAGCCATTTGAAATAGTAAAATATTTTCAGTTCATCATGAAACTGTGTTGGGACTAATTAAACTGTGGCAGAGGATGTCAGTGGAGGAGGCGGTCCTTTGATGTGGCCAGGACGCATTTGTGTTCACACTGCTTAAAGAATGTGGACACATGTGGCCCAGACCACCTTAGAATGTGGCCTGAGTGATCGGATCTCAAATACATCCTCAATGTGTCTTTGATGCGTTCACACCTGTAGTTAGAGCTGTCCACTTGTGATCGGATCACCTGAGACTGATGTTAATACCAGGTCTGAACAGGGCCTAAGACTCATCTCTTCTGAGGGCACCACTTCTGTAATTTCAGGTCAAGCTGCATGCACATTACAGGCCATACATAAAGCTATTTTATGCATATAAAAACGGCTGATGTGAAACCCCTTCTATTTGTCACTCCTGGAACTACTGTGGTGGCCCTAAGAGCTACTTCCAGAAGCTCTGATAGTGGGCAACTTTGTTCTGTAGATTCAGATTGCTGGATAAACCTTCCACTTAACTGTAGAACTTCATCATATAATACACGACATGTTTAGCATGTAAGACGTACACATTGGAAGTCTTTATAAATTGTTTTTGATAGATATATTCCTCATATGTCTATGTATACATTTAGCTGCAAACAAAATATCTAAATAACCATGTATGTGCAGTAAATTAATTATTCAGTAATACTGTAAAACATTAGAAATGAAACAACCTAAACCCAAACAACCAAAAAGGCTAAAATGTGTAAAGAAAGGCTATGTAACTGTTAATGGTGTGAGTGGAAATAGAACAAGTGGTTTACAGTGGAAAATGAGAATTGTATCATGCCAGAGCTGATTTTAAGAAAAATGAGAAAGCTATAATATTTGTATCTTTGTATAATAAATCTTTGGGTCACAATTTAATTGAGCAGTAACTGATTTTCTTTCACCATTTGCATAGCACATCCACCTGCATGGCTGCAGCGCTGCATACATTCTGCTAAATTTCCATTCTCATTAGGCCATGTGATCATTAATATTTCAATGAGGCCATATGCTAATTTGAATATATGAATATACAACAGTCAGCATAGCTTATTTGATGATATTCATAAGCTATGATGGAGATGGAGGAGTGGATATAAGAGAGTAAAATCAATTAGGAAATGTATCTTACACAAACGGTTCTGTGTAGAAGTCATCTACACATCTACATCCTCCGCTTACAGAGAGAAATATCTCATATCTCTTTGGCTTGAACAAGAATATTCTCTCCTGGAGATCCCATGCAAACAATTTCACAACAATGCTTTCATCTAAAAAGGCACAAAGTCTAAAGTGTTGAAGACTAAGATTTAATTGGACTCCCTGTTCTGCGTGGCAGCAGTGCAGATGGGATCATTTGAAAGCTTTTGTGCATGGTAAATGGTTGCATGAAGAAGATGTGAAATGGATTGCATTCTGTGTATTAATACAAGCATTGAAAAAGGTAGAAAACTGGATTAAGCATCAACTCTGTGGATGGTCAAAGAGCGTGGCAGCAGGTTTGTGCCAAGTGAATGGAATAAATCAACTGAGGCTAGAAATCATCCACACACACCACCACCACCACACATACACACACACACACCACCCTGTTTCTATATGTGAGTGATGTACCTAAATATATCTTTAACAGCATGTCGCAGCTGAGATCTCAGAGAGCCTATGGTAGGCTAATCAACACCTCCTCCACCCATCCATCCATCAACCCCCCACCCCTCTACCCCTCCAGCCTCCCATCCTCACCTCCATAAAGCCCTCCCTCAGGTGCCACTGTACCCCATCTGCTCTGTTTATTGTAATTAGCCTGAGGAGGAGGAGATGGTGCAGAAGCAGGAGATCACATGTTTATTTTCCTGTGACAATCATGTATATGTTCAGTAGTTCACAGGCTTCCCCAACCTTCTTTTGGTTTTTTTTGTGGTTATTCTGTACCATTCCAAATCATTTTCTAAAATCAAGAAATTCTATTCATTTTTAATTTCTATGACCTTTAGGTGTTCACAGAGTAAGCCAAAGTAATATATTAATAATAAAAACAGGGATTAAAATAATAATAGTCTGAAATATTAAATCAGGCCAGACTTATTTGCCAGGAAGCAGGATCTTTTCAAGATAAAGATACTTCTAATATAGTGATGAATTTTGAGTATAATGGCATTCAGAATATTAAAATCAAAAGCCTGTCCAGAATGGGAGGGACACTGCTGTTTTACCTGCTGAAAAACCTGCTGGCAGTGTTGTTTTAGTGGCAGTAACTCAACAGCAATGAAAAAACAGGAAGTGGTAGCCACTGGAACTATCTATGTATTAATGAGTGAATAAAAACAGTATTTCTGCTAAAGAAGAAGAATTTAAGCTGCAGTTCAGTTACTACAGCCCTTTATGACTCTAACAGCTGATCTGTGAAATTTGTCTTACCGCCATGAACACGTCGTTCAATGAAAACTCAAAAGTTTCACAATTTAGCATTGTAGAGGTCTTAAGATTGCACTGAAATAAAACAAACCAGGGCATCCTTTCAACATAAAACTTAATACGTTAGGTTAGATTACCAATTTTTGTAAATCTAGGTGAAACATACCATGAAATTTTCTAGCAGGCTCTCTCAAGCCATATCACCACACCATTGCCTACAACCCATAGCAAGTTATGCCACTACTGATGCATTTGCAAAGATTCTGCAGAACTTTATGTCTAAATAGAATTTAAATGGTTGAATTATACAAAAATTCACCCCCATACAGTTGACATAACAGGGGGAATTGGCTATACAGACCAAAGGCTGTAAACATGTTCATTTCTGCTGTAAAGTTGGACATTTTAACATGGGAGTGTATGGGGACTGACTCTAGTGGTCATTAGAGGAACTGCAGTTTATGGCGCCTAGGAGGTTGCGGCTTGGTTTTCAAACTCCCTAGACCCTTAAAAAGTAATAATAATAATGAGCACAACAAAAACAATAGCCATTCTGGCCCCATTTCCCTACCCACTCTCACTCTGTATGTTAGGGTGGAGGGGGTGTCACATAGTGTTGTTCCAAATTAATTACCCTTAACTGGCAGTTGGTTATAAACCCCGCCAACACAGAGTCTGTATTGATGCAGGCTTACAAACCACCGTTCCAGAGGAGAGCAGCATTGCTTAGTCTAGGATGGATGAAATGCCACAAATCTAAAAATATGAGTTGCGTGTGGTTATTTTCAAAAGAGAAGCCATAAGTTGCTTCACCTCAGACAGACATTCGATAGACTGTTTTCATGCTCACATGACAAAATTATAGGTTACATTGCATTTTGTAATGATCATGCTGCTGTGTACCCGAGCAATCATATATTTATTTATTTATTTATTTTAACATTTAAATGTATCTAAACACAAATTCTTTTTAAAACATTTATTTATTTATAATTACATTTCTACACTGAAACTGTACTGTTTTGCAAATGATTTGTCAGCCCAGTTGCAGTACCTTCATGGCCCACAGGTTAGGAACCACTGCCTTAGAAGAACAATATTGTCCTCACACCAGTTGGTGCTCTAATGATACACAACAGGGTCCCATTTTGTGCTTGGACCCTAATACTAAACAAAGCAGTTCCAATAGTTCCAGTTCCTCACATCAGTTACTGCTTGGGCCCTAATAGTAATAAACATAGTAGTTTCAAAAGGTCCTTGCACCAGTTCATGCTTGGGCCCTAATAAAAGAACAAAGAAAAAAAGTTGCTGATGATCCAGCCAGTGATTACATTGTCATCACAGTGTCATTGGGAAAACAGTTCAGCAGTATATGAATGTTCTATGAGTCAGTGTGAGTCAGTGAGACAGTCAGTCTTTCAACAGTGGAACTGATGATGGATTACAGATATCACACACAAAATTTCAGGTGCTAAGGTTTAACCATTCCAGAGGATAAATGTTTTGGTAAGCATCAGATTATTCTCTCTCTCGCCACAAGTAGCTTAGTAGAGAGGAAATGCTTTTTCCTCTTTATATTTCAAGAGTAGATGTGTGAAGACTGAAGCTGTTGTTGCTATGTAGTTTGCTTTAATGCAGCTTTTTAAAAAAGCTTTTAAACTCGAATCCTGCAAATAAAAGCTCAACCCTTGCTGCTTGGGTGGCTTTAATAGTCTGCTGTTATGTACAGTTCATAGAAGGCAATTTTGCTCCATGTATATTCATAGTTAGCAAGTGTGGGTAGCCGTGTGTGTGGACTCCCGTCTCCCACATGTCAGCATGTAGCTTCTCTAGGAAATGATGAAATCATCTGAATAAAATACAGGGTGATTGTGTACACCTATTTTGTTTCACCAAGACATAACTTTGCCACAGACAAATAGATTTTCTAAAAATATTACCTAGTATTCAACTCCGAGGTGGCATTATATTTAGTGATGATTACTATGTAGTTTTCCACTTATAGTAAATATAACAAACTGCTGGTAAGTGACATCTGACAGTTAAGATATCAGATATCATCTAAATATTCCTGTTGGCTGCTCTCCGTCTCATTGTGGATGCTTAGCTAACATTATGTCAGTAAATGCAGTTGTTTCACTTATTATCAGGACATTCTCCTGGTGATAAGCGTCTAAATTTGAATATCAAACTGACTAAGGTGCCATTAGCTGTCGCTCAGCACATAAACTAACTCATGACAATAAAGTCTGAAAGTGTACAAACATATGAAAATACAGTTTTTAGCTCTAAATGCACAGTATGTAACTTTTTTTTTGTTTAAAGCACAGTCACTGTATTAATGTGAATTTCAAACCTACAGTAATTACAGTAATTGTGTCTGTTTTACAATTCTAAAAAATATATTTTTATATTTTACCAATTCGATATTATAGATATTATACAAGTATAAGTATACAAATATGTCAGTTAACTGCCAAATCTACATACAATTACAGAACCAATACTTCTTTTAATGGTTATTGTCACAATTATTTGAATTTAACAGTTTCATCCATTAAAGAATATTTGAAATTATGATAAATTAGCAAATATATTTCAATGGTTTATGTGAGAAAAAAATACATTTTCTTAAAAAAATGATTCACAGGTACAGGTTTTTCATGTTATTTTACTTTAAACATGACTTCAGAGTCTATTTCTGTAATTTTATTATGTTTGCATTTTAAAAATACACAAACACAGATTTAAAGATTTGTAAAATTAAAAAAAAAAAGATATTCTTTTTAAAGCGTAGCTTGAACATCCACAGAAAATGAACTGGCTAATTCTAGTTTATTCTTCGACCCACATATGTAATCTGCTCCATTCACTTGACAAACTCAGGGAATTAACATTAATTAAGTGTAGCCAGAGATGTTGTAAGGGAGGAGCCAAACCACTTAAAGAATCCTGAATAGAACAGTCTCTAATGCCAAAGATGGCTGTTGTATGTCCCACCCCTCCCCAAATCATGTGCTTTATGACTGATATCAAGCCAGTTGTGTCGTTGCACTGATGCTATTGAACAGTTGATGTTGTGAAATGCTTTTGTGTTTTCTCCCTGCAAAGAATTACCAATGTTTTATCAAGTTGCACCATTTGATTTACATATGCTTGCATGTGAGATCACGTGATATCACCTCAGGTGCATTGCTCCCTGATTAGTCCTTCTGGCACAATAATCCTGTTAATATTGCTGTAATGTGTAAAATCTTGTACTGCGTTTTTGAGTTTAGAGAGAACATGTGTGAAGTTTCTCTCTATGAGAGGGATGCAACAGAATTTTAAAATTGGTTAAAATTGTAAAACTCCTGTAATCTAAGCCTAGTTTAAAGCCACTCAGTACAGCCTGAGATTGCATTTCTTAGTGCGCATAATATGCTGCATGTTACCTGCTTTAAACACACCACACACAATCCCAACTCTGTTTCCACACAGTACACAATGTGGTTAACTGATTCCCAGACCTTTTTTTTCTTTTTTTTCTTTTTTTAAAATTTCATTTGTGTTCACCACCTTTCAGGAACAACACAGTCTGATCCCTGCTCTGAATAATTCAGCAGTTACAGTATGGAGATGAAGTTCCTTTTCTGTCATACTACACCTCAAGGTGCCTTCAAGGTAACCTATAAGCTTCTACTACAGTGTCACTGTTTCTGAAAAGCTCTCACAAGGCATCAAATTGAAAGTGCAATGAAAAAGTTAAAATGAGCTGGCAAAAGTTACCTATTTGTACAGCTGTATCTGTACTGCTGGTACATCAGCTACCAAATCCATGACACTGCAGCAGTTATTGGTAGACTGACTAATTGACATGGCCAGTGCATTTGTGTGTGCTCACTGACACTGTGGTCTGATTCCACTAAGCTATGAGACACGCCCGTGTCTCTGCACATTGTGCTAATTTTATTCCTGTCATAGTGGAAAAGCCTCTGAAACAGAATTTGACCCAAATAACACTCTTCACTTAACGTAATACTGCTACTAATAATACTAATGCTTCACTGCTGCTGTCACTGCTATGCTACTACCATAATTACTAAAACATATCCACCTGCTAGCCTGGTATCTGGTGAACATGTCATTTAAGAATCAGTTTAAGTAAGTTAGCAATGGGTCCTTCCCTGAGGTTTTGCATGTTTTAGCTGCATGGCTATAACTATAACATCTATATGACTGTCAGCGCTTTCAGTACCATACCATGATTTTATAAATACTGATTTCAGTTAATTTCAGTGTGGCATGAAAATCTCTTGTAGCATAGGTGATCATGCATAGCATGTAGTATAGGTAATCATAAATAGTCAATAATTCATCACATTTTCTTTTGCCAAAAAACATTATCCTCGTGTTATAATGAATTAACAAAAACAATGTATTCTGTTGGTGGTGTATGTGTAATATCTGAAATTCAGTTGCTGTGATTCTGCTGAATGATTCAAATCATCAGTCAAGATACTCTTAATTGTAACATCAAGTTGTCAAGTTTTTTGTTGCTGCATCAGTATATGAAGAGCAAAATGGTGTGGCATGAAAAATGATGTTAGGTGATGGTGTTCTATAAACTGAATCCTGTCTCCAAATTAGTTGTCTCAAAACTGTAAACCAAACTATGATGGAAATATAGAGGTTTTATGGAAACGGAGCAGAGGATTGGCCTGTTCCTCCTTGCTGCTTTGATGGTCTCACCTCTGGTGTAGCCATAAATTTGCCATTTATTGTGATTGCTTCTTTCACACTGGAGAGATGCTCCGTGGTACAAGATGATGTTATTGCTGGATTTTGATCAAAACTTAGACTTAAAATTTTTGGGACTGGTTTCACATCACAGATGATCAACAAAGACACTAAAATATGAGTGTTGCGGGTAAAACCTGAAGCTCTATAGGCAAGGCTGCTAATGGCGTGTCTACAAAGGAGGTTCCTCAGCTACTTTTTCTCATGCACATCCGAAGGAATATAGGCCCACATACTTCTTTTTTAATCAATCCCTCAAGCTCTCACATTTGATTGCGTGCACCTAAATGTGTATTTTTACACTTTAAGTTTATTTAATTCTGACCATTGTCAAAACACAGTTGACCAACACTTGTTACTGTTCCTGGGTGCATTGGTTGTAGACACAGGTAGATTGAAGCTGCTGCCGCTCTGCTAACATGCTGCTCATGCTCTGCCTCCAACGGAGACATCATACAACCCTGTTTCCAAAAAAGTTGGGACACTGTAAAATGTAAATAAAAACAGAATCTGGCTACATATCATATAAACCCATATTTAATTGAAAATGGAACAAAGACAACATATCAAATGTTGAAACTGGGAAATGTTATTGTTTTATGAAAAATATTTGCTCAATTTGAATTTGATGCAGCAACACGTTTGGGACAGTTTGGGACAGGGTGATGCTTACCACTGTGTTCATCAGCTCTTCTTTTAACATCACTCTGTAAATGTTTGGGAGCTGAGGAGATCAGCTGCTGTTTTTAAAGTGAAATGTCCCATTCTTGTCTGATATAGGATTTCAACTGCTCGACAGTTCGGGGTCTCCTTTGTCGTATTTTTCAATTAATGATGCGCCAAATGTTTTCAGTGGGTGACAGGTCTGGACTGAACCGTAGATGCTGAAATTCCCCTTACTTTGTCCACAGTTCCACAATGAACTGAGGATGATGTCTAACGTAGTGATTTGTGCTGTTACTTCTCTGTAGAGCTGTACGCAGCTTGCCGATTCACTCAGCTCTTCCTTTCCCCTCAGAGGCAAAATAAGTTTTTTGCCGAGAGCATATATGGAAAGGATTTCTGCACAATGTTGGGACAGTGATATGAAAAGTAGCGCTGTGAGTGGTGCTCAGTGGTGATTCCATTTGGTGTCCTACTTACTTACTATTTGACTTAAGTAAAATTGCACAAAAAAGGCCTTAAAATGTATGATATGGAACTGTTCAAACAGTGTGCTCAAAAGATCTGTGTCAGTGTTGGTGGCAAAAACCATGACCAGGGCATCACTAGTCCAGAGTATTATAAACATACAATGCATTAATTATTTTTGAAGGAGTGGACAATAAAACAAATGGGATCAGCATCATAGCATCATAATTATGTATTAGTCCAATCATGGTGTCTATTTAACAAACATGGGACAATGTTCTGAAACTAATTGACTTTGCATCAGGCTGTGACCATGAAACATGTTCATATACTGCTTCAGTCTGCAGTTCACAAGAGGAAATAAGGATTTTTTCACTCAATTTATGTGCATGTACAGCAAAGCCAGCCCGAGGAAGCACTTCACTTAAACAGAGTGGAAAAATGATTTGCCTCCTCTCTTGTAACTGAGGCAGTAACTGAGAGCTTGTCAAACAAACAATGGGATATTCATCCTTTAGTTCCTCTCAGCATTCCTTTTCACACTTTCACTAATCACTACAGCTCTAAGAGGGCTAATGGCTCCATCAAAAGAACTACAAGGAGCTTTCTCATATTTAGCTCACTGATGAATTCTGATTTACACTTACAAAGTCATTGTATTTGAAATCATGTTGAACATGCTAAAAACTCAATACTAAGGAAATGGCTGTTTTATGTGTCATATCTGAGCCAATGGGTGTTGTGCAGGATGCTGCTAGTGTCTTCATCCTGCTGTGGTCACTGTGCTGAACAGCCCTCACCTCGACCTCACAGGCAGACGAGGCTGCTCTGATGAATATTCAGAGGTTTTCAGGAGAAGTTTAATGTTGAATTAGTGCAAGTAAGTCACAGCAGGCTCATTTCTGTGATCTTGTTGTATGGTTACTGATCATTAGTATTCAAATCAGTCAGTGCTGTCTACATTATTTCTGTCAGTTATCGTATCTGGTTTACCTTTTATAACTAAACCATACTGGTAAATCCTTTATTAATTTAAAATAAATATGACTCTTCTTTTTTCTCTTTGGCAGCAGCAATTACACTTATGTTGACAATAGATCAAATTTTAAGATAAAAATATTGTCCAAAATGAAAGGCACAAGCAGCAACACTTGAAAAAAACCAAGTTAAGTCACTTCAGCTAGTTTAATTCAGTTTCAAGAAGGAATCGGACCGCAGACTTGTTTCACAGTGTATATCCTACACAGCACACAGCCTCCTTCTGGGATCAACAATGGACATATAAACGCCTTTATTTAATTAAACTCTAGAACGTAACAGACTTTTATTTGAGGCAGACTACTATTAAGCCCCTTTTTCGACCAGTCAAAAAACTGGCTAATACCTGCTAACATCTGGCTTTTGTTGGAATGGAAAAGGATACAATCGACATTCACACCCAGGTCAAATAACATATTGTAGGCGTAAGCATATTGTCTCATTTCCACTTGGTGGCATCTGTTGTTTACATGCTATTCAGATCTGCTAGTTTCTTTAACAGTTATCGATGAGCCTTCTAGTGTTTCAGTGAACAGAAACTTAACAGGGCTTTTATTTCTGTGCTGCAGGAAACATATTGCTCTGTCTTGTTGTTGTGTCAGATGTTTAGTTATTTCTCTGCCTCCTTTAGTAGACATTATTATAAAATCATGGCAGACTTTTATGGTCCAAGAGGCTTTTTTGTAAAGCAGATTGAGCTGGATTTGTGTGTCAAATGTGTGTAGGTGGCATAGCCCTTTCAAAGTTGCATTTTTGGGTCTTAATTACAGTGCCACCATCTGGCCAATTGGGCTCATGTTTCTTGGCAAACATTTGAAAGCTATTTCCAGTTATTTGGCCAAGTAGCTTGTTTTCAGCTCATTTAAGCTTACAGCAATTCGAGCTGCAGTAAAAAACAACACATAATAATAAAGCAGTAGTATTAAGTTTTCATTTCTTCCCTTAATCTTTGTTCTTTGTAATGATTCCACTAAGACAACAGAAAGCCAAATGTAACAAGGACAATGAATTTTAGATTTGCTTTCAAGGATTGCCATGAGTGGCAGCATCCCAGAGATTTTCTCAATCTCAGGGAGTCACTCATCTTTCAGTGAGCTTTAATGAGAGCTGTACTCATCATACGTCTTAGGCCTCTGGCTTGAAATACTCAGAGGAACTCCCACATGGTCCCAATTCATATCTTCCTTACTATAAGTGCAAGTCGGATGTCACTACCAGTCTAGAAAAGGCTTTGATGAGTGCCCATGTGAAGAATAGAATGCCTCACAGATTTTTGGAATATATACTTTGTGCATCCCAAAAATCCAGAGGACAAAAATGTCTTGTATGAGCATTTTGTGATCTACCACCTTTAGGTTGTGGTTAAGTAAGTACTTGGTTAAGGCTAGAGGACTCACACCAGTGTCAAGAAATATACTGTTGGTAGGAGACGGCATGCAAACTGCAATCCCCCCCTGTTCAAGTGAAACATTCTGTGCTCCCAGCCATTCACTCCAGTTTCATCCTTCTTCCATCTTTGCCTCTTAAAAATCTCAATTTTAAAGTTTAATCACATTTAATGTGAAGACAGTCTTGATCTGCTGCTATTGATCCTACTGCCCAAACTTCAGTCTTGCCATTGCTTTGAATTTTTATTTAAATGTTGCCTTTATCACCTGGTCCTAAGACATTCTAAGCCCATTTTAAAAGAACTATAGTGTGGGAAGCTCATCGTCATGAAATGATTACAGTTAATATCTGATATGAACAGATGTATGAAACATCTTGTGGGTTTGATTGTTCCTCGCTTTTGTATTCAGATTTCCTAGATTTTATCTTGGCTGTTTGTGCTAACAGGGTCTGGTACTATCCTCGGAGTCAACAGTGTATTTATTCTTGCTGTTGGCTGTTGCTGATACTGTAGGTGTCCCTGTGTTATTATCTTCTTGTATTATGACAGAAGTCAGTAGTAATTTCCTGGGTAATGTACCCTGTGAGGAAAGAGGAAACTGAACTCCACTGAAAGGAAGCCAGATTCTGATAAATGATCATGCAAAACCTCAACCATGTGCTTTATTCATTTGTTCGTTGTACATGCTGATGAGAAGAATCGGGACACTCTCGGCCTAATTGCTAAACATATTTGATATACAAAGTCAAAGCCTTCAGAAAACCTTGTGGTCATTAAGTTGGAATACAAAAGTATTTTTAATGCCTGCACTAGGAATATGTGACTTATTTTTTCCTACATCTTGAAGACATCAAATGTCAGATTACTCTGGTTTTATTTGAAAGAACATTTTGGAATCAGTATATATAGTATATAGTGTATGGCTGGACTGCGTATGGCCAATGTGTGAAATTCAGGAAATTGAGGGAGTAGTTGAAAACTCTTGTGAAACTGCTGTTAACAACTTGTCATTGCATCATATTTGAATTCTGCATTCTGAATTGTTTTTTTTGTTGTTTTTTTTTTAATACAAATGCTGTTTACTTTTCTGTTTTTCTGTTTCTGTTGTCAGAAAATGGAACAAGTATGAAATAGTGACTGAAATGCACTAAGACTACATGTTAACCATCAGCCACTTCTAAGCCACTTCCAAGCTGCTGCTCCGCTGCTGCTAAAATTCTGATTTTATAATTATGACTTTGTCTGACAAAATCACCAAACACATAAATTAAAGACCACAGCTGTGCCATTTCTCTCTTTTTCATTTTGTGTCTCACACAGTGCACTGCCTCCATTTGGGTAATGAACTGCTGCTCTGCCTTTGTGCCACTTAAATGGACAGAGTAGATTTAGAGAGGTGTGCCTGTCTCTGGCCTCTCTTCTCTTTTTAGTGAGTTAGGCATAGCTGCCTAACTCACTAAAATTTGTGATGTTTACATTTCTTTTTCAGTTTTTTATGTTAATCAGTGAACTTTATAGGTGTTGGTAGGTGTGTTTTCTTTTTTTTTTTTTTTTTTTTAAGTGATTTTTGGGGCTTTTTAATGCCTTTATTAGATAGGTACAGTGAGAGAGTGACATAAAAGCTGGAGAGAGGATGACAGTGGTATGTGCTCTACAAGGTGAGCCACTGAGGCACCCTGTTGGGAGGTGTATTTTTGACCTCTGTACAGAGGTGTCTAGCTGGCTTTCTTGGAAAGAAGAGTGATAAAATATTTTGGTCATATCCATCACTGAGACTTTGATTCGAACTGGTATTTTTGCCTTAGGTTTGCCTTATGTGATACGTCTCAATAAGCAGCCATCCACCCTCCTCAATTCAATTTCAATTCAATTCAACTTTATTTGTATAGCGCCAAATCATAATATACATTATCTCAAGGCACTTTACAGGGTAAGGTCAAGACCTTACTTTGTTACAGAGAAAAACCCAACAGTTCCCACAAAGAGCAAGCGCTTGGTGACAGGGGGGAGGAAAAACTCCCTTTTAACAGGAAGAAACCTCCAACAGAACCGGGCTCAGGGTGGGCGGCTGTCTGCCTCGACCGGTTGGGTTTAGGAGGAGATAAAAAGAGGGGGTGGGGGGAGGAGAGAGGATAGAAGAGAGAGAGAGAGAGAGAGACCAGGAACAGCTGTGTAGGTAATCAATAATCATGACAGGTAACAGTGGTTAATAGTAAAGATGAGTAGTGGTGGATCTGGATCCTGCTGCTCCCGAGGCAGAGATACCGGCAGAATGAGGACAGAGAGAGGGAGAGAGAGGAGAAGCACAAACTACAGGAGAGAAAAAATACAAAGTTAATGGCATGAAGTCATCGAGAGAGAGAGAGAGAGACAGAAATAGAGAGAGAGAGCGCCCAGTGAATCATGGGAATCCCCCAGCAGTCTAGCTCTATAGCAGCATAACTAAGGGATGGGTCAGGACATACCTGAGCCAGTCCTAACTATAAGCTTTACTAAACAGGACAGTTTGAAGCCTGATCTTAAAGGTAGAGAGGGGGTCTGCCTCCCGAACCCACACTGGGAGCTGGTTCCACAGGAGAGGAGCCTGATAGCTGAAGGCTCTGCCCCCCATTCTACTCTTACAAACTCTGGGAACCACACAGGGAGCCAATGCAGAGAAGCTAACACAGGAGAGATGTGATCTCGTTTCCTAGTTCCTGTCAGTACTCGTGCTGCAGCATTTTGGATCAATTGGAGGCTTTTTACTGAATTTTTGGG
This sequence comes from Trachinotus anak, assembly GCF_046630095.1. Classification (NCBI taxonomy): domain Eukaryota; kingdom Metazoa; phylum Chordata; class Actinopteri; order Carangiformes; family Carangidae; genus Trachinotus; species Trachinotus anak. The sequence continues at coordinate 1,412,529 of NW_027273867.1, forward strand.
ACATCCTGACAATAAAGAGTTACAGTAGTCCAGTCTTGAGGTAACACATGCATGAACTAGCTTTTCAGCATCCTTTAGACACAGAATGGGTCTGATTTTAGCAATATTGCGCAGGTGGAAGAAGGCTGTCCTAGAGACTTGCTTTATATGTGAAGTAAAGGACAAGTCCTGGTCAAAAATAACACCAAGGTTTCTGACTGTAGCACTGGAGGCCAAGGTAATGTCATCCAGAGTCCTCCTATCCTATGTCTCATCTCACCTCATTCCCACTGACATTTAAGCAACCTACCCACCTCTTAGACCCCCAGCTCCCCCCACTGACAACATCCCAGCCACCACAGCTATAAATGCACTTCCCACTTCACATTTTACTTACTTGGATATTAAAACCTGGATTTAATAATGGAATAATTTCACAATATGCCCATTTATGTGATCAAAAGAGAGAGGCATTGACCTCCATTCACTGAACCCTGATATTTATTAATATTTTAATTACCTGGCCCTAACTACTGACATATGGTGGTAATCATACCAGGATGGGTAACAAAATAAAAAAAGATCCTAAGACATCCTCCCGCATTCATACAAACCTTCTCTATACTTTAGTCTTGGATTTTTTCCTTTCACTCTTGTTGCACTCAACAAGAATCTCAGCTTTTCAATTATCTAAACATGGTGATGGCATACATGACAGCTAAATGGTGATTACAAACATTTTTTTATTCATCTAGCAGCTATTGAATAGCTTGTGAGTGTTTACAGGCACGATAAGAGTTGTGCTCAGTACGATGTACTATTGCAATGTGATGGTTTGTAAATTTGCAGCTTTTAGGAAATTGATTGTTGGCCTTCAGTAATTAACAACTCTTGAACACACAGAAATTTCATGTATCAAATCAAACAGGATCACTGACTGAAAAAGTGTGACCAGAGATGTAACACCTTGGTTAGACTTTCAGTTTCAGTAGGTTCAACTACCCTTAACATTAGTTATCATTGCTAATGCTAAGTACCTGGGTCTTCCAAACTGAAAATGTTCAATGAGAAACCAGATGTTCAAAACAGTATATAAATACTTGTTTTACAGGGATTTAAGTTTGCCATGGCTTAGGACATACTGTAAGTTTGGGCAACCATTCCTAACAATAAAGATAAAAATAAAAATAAGAATAAAAATAAAAATTCCAATAGGGTTCCCAGCATCGCTGGTATTGGTAGACGCATTGCCTTGCCCCGTGTCCCCCAGCCCACCGCAGGATTGGACCCCTAATAAAAATAAAAATCCCATTGTTTTCATCAGGTTAATTTTTTAGATCTGGTAAGACACCAGTAAAAAGTCTGAAAGTGCAATAAACATTAGCAGTGTGGCGATCAGACAGGTGAGCCAACTCTGAAGTTAGTCAAAGATATTGGCAACCTAAGTAATTTGATTGTGATTGTGATTTGTGATTTAAACCATGTCAAGGATAAATCTCCAACGGTCAGTCAGCTGTATTTTGCATTTAATTTCCATCAAGATAGTCAGAGACATAAAAACTCTGTATCAAGATTGATCTTGATTTACTCCAATTGAAGTTGCTCACTGGGCAACTGAGTTGTCCGACTCACCTTACGCAAGAATGACACAAAAATAATACTGATGGGGCTTTCAGACACGACAATGTTATTGAATCTAATGGTGCAAATTGTGATAATGCATTATTTGTAATGACTGCAAACTGGAAAAAATATTTCTGAGCCATTCCTGGGGTGCAGTCCAGGAATGTTTTTGATGGTTGTTGAATATTTTTGGACCATTCCACACCTCAAGATTTACATTCAACTTCAATGTTCAGTGTCAATTGATGATACTTTTATTTCGGGTCCTATACTTTAGGTTGGGTTGGTAGATGGGTGAGCAGCACATCCAACTTTCATGTAGGAAATTGGACATATAACCAATCATAACCACTATCTCACTTGCCTTGGCTCTTTCAGATTGAATCTTTTTTGTTTAATTAACTATTAACTCAAAACCTAACATCCAACTCTAACCTTGCCGAACTATAATTGTACTTTAACCATCTGTTTTAGTTGCTTCACATAAGCCACACTTACGCCATACTTAGTCCACCATACACATGATCTTTCACTGACGTGAACCTTTTTCTTTTTTTTTTTTTTGTTGGCATTTCCCATGTTGCCAAGACAGTCTCATAATTACATATGGGCAACTTGATTTGTGCCAATCTTGACTGCAAACCTGGTGATTCCAGCCAGAGCAACTGTAGAGCCACCAAACTTCTCCCATGCACACACCCCTGGGCTCAAACTCTTTTCTTCTCTCCATCATTTTTCTTTCGCCATCCCCATCCTTTCTCCTTCATCCTCAGGGAGTATATTCCCTGTGTTCCCTAGCCAAATCCAATCATTTAAGCCTCTCTACACCTCAGTTCTGCTGACAAATGCCTTTTCATCTTAAGGTTAGATTTGGCGAAAGAGCCATGGTACCATTTCCTCTCTGATGCCATTTGTCCTCTCCCTCTGCACGCATTCACAATACGTCTCCTCCTCCTCTTCTTCCTGCCTTGGGGCGGCTGTTTCTCCTTGGAAAAAAAGCCTTTTCAGATCAACCTGAGAGTTGCCAAGCCCTCAGGTGTCCTGATATGATTGGCAACCTCTCACACATTATGGTTCTTCATATTTCCTTGCTGGTTGGAGATCATCCATCAGCACTGCAATAGCTGCTACCACATTCTCCCTTTTTTGTCCACATGTACTTGAAAGAAAGAAGATCCCACACACTGGTCTTGCTCAGCATCACAATTCATTAGTCATCATGACGTTTTGGTCCCTCTAGAGCAGGGGTTGGCGAGTAAGTCTGGCCTCAGGCCAATTTTTTCCTGACCCATTACATGGCGGCCAAAACATAATCAAAGGCTAATTTTAAGAAACTGATAAAAATGCAACTTAAATGTACTTTATTGTGTGGCTATTCACAGCGCCTCACTTTTTCACATTTTATTATGTTACAGCCTTATTCCAAAATGGATTAAATTCATTTTTTACCTCAAAATTCTACACACAACACCCCATAATGACAAAGTGAAAAAAGTTTGCTTGAAACATTTGCAAATTTATTGAAAATAAAAAACAAAAATATAACGTGTACATAAGTATTCACAGCCTTTGCTCAATACTTTGTTGAAGCACCTTTGGCAGCAATTACAGCCTCAAGTCTTTTTGAGTATGATGCTACAAGCTTGGCACACCTATGTTTGGGCAGTTTCTCCCATTCTTCTTTGCAGAACCTCTCAATCTCCATGAGGTTGGATAGAGAGCGTCGGTGCACAGCCATTTTCAGATCTCTCCAGAGATGTTCAATCAGGTTCAAGTCTGGGCTCTGGCTGGGCCACTCGAGGACATTCACAGATATGACCCGAAGCCACTCCTTTGTTATCTTGGCTGTGTGCTTAGGGTCGTTGTCCTGTTGGAAGATGAACCTTCGCCCCAGTCCGAGGTCCAGAGTGCTCTGGAGCAGATTGTCATGAAGGATGTCTCTGTACATTGCTGCATTCATCTTTCCCTCGACCCTGACTAGTCTCCCAGTTCCTGCTGCCGAAAAGCATGCCAAACTTCTTCCATTTACAGATGATGGAGGCCACTGTGCTCATTGGAACCTTCAATGCTGCAGAAATTTTTCTGTACCCTTCCCCACATCTGTGCCTCGATACAATCCTGTCTCTGAGATCTACAGACAATTCCTTGGGCTTCATGGCTTGGTTTGTGCTCTGACATGCACTGTCAACTATGGGACCTTATATAGACAGGTGTGTGCCTTTCCAAATCAAGTCCATCAAACTGAATTTACCACAGGTGGACTCCAATCAAGTTGTAGAAACATCTGAAGGATGATGTGATGAAGGATGATCAGTGGGTCATGGCAAAGGCTGTGAATACTTATGTACATGTGATTTTTTTTGTATTTTATTTTTAACATATTTGCAAAAATTTCAAGCAAACTTTTTTCATTTTGTCATCATGGGATATTGTGAGTAGAATTTTGAGGTAAAAAATGAATTTAATCAATTTTGGAATAAGGCTGTAACATAACAAAATGTGGAAAAAGTGAAGGGCTGTGAATACTTTCCGGATGCACTGTATGTTTGACTGATCTATTGAACTGGTGTTATTTTTTCATATCACATCATATGTCTGCTATTTCAGAGGTCTATCAAACAAACGGCAGAACTTTTCATAATAAAAACTAAAAGCTTGTTTGAACCATAGAATTGCGGAAAAAAACAAACATTCTTGCGCTTTTAAATTGCTAAAGAGGGAGGAGGGATTCTGTGGTAACTGCTCCTGCTATGATGAAGATCTATTGTACAACCAGGCGCTGTGTGCGGCTCCTGATGTGACACAGCTGTGTCTGTCATTCACTCTCAACGTGGATAAAAGTATAAAAAGCATCTTCAGGTGGGAGGAGATTCTCTTTTGCGACATTAGCTACAGCTTAATGTAAGACTGTCAGTTCGATTCTAGTTTCTCGGTGAGATTTCAGGTGTAACCATGCAATATATGTCCTTGTGGAAGTGCCAGAAAAAAGGGTTCATCCTTTAGGGAGCATGAATATGCCCAGTAAATTTCATGGCCATTGATCTGCCCACAAGACATTTCTAGCATTTATATGAAAATTAGAGGGATCAGATGATTTCATAGAAATCAGTAGCTGTTAAAGTATTTTACACTGAACCATCTGAGTAGTTGACATTGTCATACTTGCACAATAAGCTGTTATTTTATATAAAATGGAATGGTATTACATTATACTAGCCTTCAATGGACAGTGTGTGCTCATCTTGTTGCTGCTACATATGCTTCCCCTCCTCCACAAAACTGGAATGTAACAACATTTTCAGTGCATTGACAGGACAGGTAAAATATCTCCTGTAAATCAATACTGGTTGAAACATTTAGTAATAGACAACAGGGCATGTATTTTGTTCCTTTTTCCAGCTTGTTTGTGTTTCATCAATGTAGCACCAAGAACAGCACCTGAATGGTTTACATGGCATCAAAATGTTTTCCCTCTGCAGATCACACCAGCTCTATAAAAACTTAGTGGGAAAAAGACATGTCTTTGACATTACCTTAGTGTATTGGTGGGATATTTGATTGCTTGCTGCATGAATATCAAGTTGTAACCATAACAGTGGTATGTGTGTGTTTTCTTGTGTCACTGGGAGAGTGCTCTGAGTGGGTGGCAGTGTGAAAGTAATCCTTCTGAAAACACCAGAGATAAATGTGCTCTTATTGCGCCCCACTCACTCTGGAATAATAAGCCAGATGCTTGAGTAGTGCAGTAAGATAAAAAAGGCTTCTGTGTGACTGTATATTAGGGTTGGGCGATATGTTAAAATTTTCCAACCGGCAACCGTCAGTCCAACAACCAGCGACTGCAGATATATTCACACAAGTAGCGAATGCTAATTAATCATGGATAGTTGTGAAAAAAATACAAAATCACCTATTTAGGAATATTTTGATTTTAAACGTGACGCAACCGGCAAGCCAAGGGACCTAACCAAAGCAATTCGATGTCTTTGCAAACATATAGTGCCAGTGAAAGATTATAACACTTCCAACTAGCATGAGCATTTGCAAATCCACCATCCTGCTAAGTATGCTGCTGGAAGCGGTAAAGACAGGTTGAGCAGCTGCCCAACACTACTTCAAAATAAGTCCAATAACATACCATTAGATGATCAGGGCGCACAACTGCGCATACAGTTTTTGGTGTAATTTTCAAATGTGATTTGTGAATTGACGTTGCTTTTCTGCACCAATCAGCAACCTATAAAGACGTCTTAAATAATTTAGTCAATGCTCTATTTTGTGAAAGACGGAAATCAGGGTGAGCCCTTGGGCGCAGTCACGTGAGGTGATGGGTGAGAATGGCATGCTAGACACCAAATCGGCTCCCCGAATTTCATGATTTATTTTGAATGTGCCCAGTAGACACAGATTTAACTGTTAAACTCTGATTAGTTATCTTAAACATTCTGGAATGACAAAGACCAACCGAATTACCAAAAGCAGTAAGAAGAAAAATGACTTTCAAGTGTTTGGTCAAGCTGATGACATGGTGACTAAACAGGTGGATAATGAAGATGAAGCCGTAGACACTCCTAAATAGGCTAGAAACATTAACAAATAAGAGAAGATTTTGGAACAAATATGGACAGCATGATGACTCAATTATCAACATCAATAAAGACACTAGAGCAGTGCTTAACAGATTAACCAATGTCGAACGCCGAATTGGAGAGCTGGAGGATAAGGTAGAGAGCTCCGCCACTGAGCTTTCCCACGCCAATTGGCAAAATTTGGTTTTGGTCCTAAGTTCAATAGCTGGGTAAAAGCTATTTATGGTCCCCTGTCTCCCTCTGTCAGAACTAATGAAATAGTCTCAAAACCCTTCCCTCTACAACAAGGTGTTTGCAGGGCTGCCTGGTCAGCCCCTTACTCTTCATCATTGCCCTTAAACCACTAGCATGTGCAATCTGTGCTGGTGATGACATATATGGTGTGAATTTATATGGACACGATTTTAAACTGAATATGTATGGTGATGATGTTCTACTCACCTAAAGCAAACCAGTGTCCTCTATACCTGCAGTTCTTAAGTTGATCAATCTATTTGGCAGTTTCTCTGGATCTAAGATCAATTGGAACAAGAGTGAGGCAATTCCTCTTAACAACTATACATTTAAATCTGATCTTATAGGTTCCCCTTTTATCTGGAAAACCAATGGTATGAAATATTTGGGAATTCATATTATATCACCTATTTCTAAAATCTTCAGCCTTAATGGTCCTGGCATTTTCTAGTCCATCAAGGATGAAATTAACAGATGGACTACCTTACCATTGTCTCTTTGAGCTAGAATAGAAATATTGACCTAGACTCTCTCATATCATAGCATCTATCCCTCTCATATTCTCTCAAAACTGGTTCAATGACATCAAATCCCTTTTTATCCAATTCCTATGGAATAGCAGGAAGTCAAGAATAGCTTACAAGAAATTAATTATACCCAGCTCCAAGGGGGGTCTAGGAGTTCCAGATGTGTTACAATACTATCTTACATAGAATGCAATGCCATTGTCTTGGCCCTATAAGCCAGATTCTCCAGTAGGCAGCTTGGAATGGCTAGAAAAGGCCATCATATTAAGAAAGAAGAACATATCCTTGGCATAATTGTAGTACTGTCCAAAACCACCACCTCTACTGAATAATTTTTTCATTAAGTTTTCATGCTCTATTGTTAAACAGCTGCACAGGAGATTTACTATCAAGGGGCTCTCTCTCTCCCATCCTGTCCTATCTGGAACAACCTCATCCTCTCAGTTGGAGGATCCACATTAGATAATAAAACTTGGCATTGCAACAGTAGGACAGATAGCGGTAAGATCTTACCCTTTCAGCAACTTCAAAATCAGTTTGGTCTTGTGCATTCTTATTTTTTTAACATATACTCAAATATCATCAATTATAAAATAGAAATGTAAAGAGGGAGTTGTGCCTGCCTCATGTCCAGAGTGGGATCAGCTTTTTAAGAGGGCAACCCTGGCAAGAGGTGTGGTCTCAAACATTTATAGTTTAATGTTTAGAGCTACCCCTAATGCATACTCTGTCCAGCTGGCTTGGGAGCATGACCTAAGTATGTCTTTGACTGCTTCTCAGTAGAACACAATCCGGAAGTCAGCTTTAAGCTCCTCTAAATGTGTAAGGTTCAGGATTATACAATACAAAATTCTAAACAGAACATCTATTACACCTGTTAGACTATCCAAGACAGATGGCAGACACCAAGATTGATGCTGGCATAACTGTGGCAATCGAGGGCCTTTCCTTCACCTGCTTTGGGACTGTCCAGCTATTAAAACACTGTGGGTAGAGGTAATATCTCTGATGTCAGAGTTTTTTTAATACTGAATTTCCTGTATGTCCCATAGCATGCTTGCTGGACCAAAAGCAGGACAGCAGTGTTGAAGCAAAGGTTGACCGCCTCTGGAAACTGGGCTACTAATCCTCTAAAAGACTGATTCTGGAAGAAGCGTAAACAAGGATGCTTCTCTAGGGATGGCTGGAGGAATACTTGTACTTACTGAACATGGAATGAGCAGCTTGCCTGTTGAAAAACTTTGATAAGAGCCTTGAGGGACACTGTCCGCAAGTGCCTTGTTCAACCATGTAAACTGTAACTGGCTACATCTGTTGGTGTGGATTCTGGCTTTCATCCTTGCAACTGATGCTGATGTCTGCTTGTCCTCTAAGGTCAGCCAGGCTTTATATCAGCAGACTGAGCAAGTGACTTTAAACAAATCTCCAGCTCAAATATATAAATCTGCAGTAGCAGCCATCAGGAAGTCTGCTGGATTATTTGTCTCAAAGGATCAGGTCATGCAAATCTCACCAAAATCTCACCAAAAACAAAGTGTAGCATAGGTTGTTAGTGGTTGTTTTTATCTGGCGTGTGTCATCACTATATGAAGCCAGTGCAAAGACAGCTTTCTGTGTGGTCACAATCCCCATGTGAAAAACGTTTAGACTATTCACTTTTTATAACATTACTGGCTGGCTGCAGCCATACAACACAACTTTTTCAGGTTGGGTTTTTTTGTGTGATATCTGCATGATACTATTGTGTATTGGTTGTGTCTCTGTTCTGTCATGGTTCTCAAGGCTCTTTCTAAAGATACTCCTCAAATATTTCCACATGGCAGTGTGGAGTATGATTCTAACAACCAGCAAGTAACAAAAACCTTTTCTCATATATCAAAATAAAAAACAAAGCATTGAGAGGGAGAATCGGTAGAGCTTGTCAGTGGTGACATCATGGCAGCCATGACATACACCTTTCCGCACTAAAACAGTTTCCAGTGAGCAGCTTGGCTGAAGGCTACTATTTACTGTATGTTCAGAGACATTTGTGAGATGGATTTTGCTACAGAAGGCTGACACACACTTAGAGAGATCTTTTTGGGTGTGTTCTTGGTAAGTGCGGACAACTAAGTGAATTGGTATTATTTAGCTTACTAGTCAACAACTGGTTCAGGAGGAGGATAAACTAATGCTACGTGATGTCTGCAAGGTAGTAGCAGGAATTGCCTGATGGGCTAAATGGGACTCTACAGGACGGATGAATGTCGTAGTGCATACTGTTACTACTACTGATAAAAGCAGAAAGTCTAGAAAGCGAACTTTAGCCAGTAAAACAACTTAAAGGAATTAAAAGGTACACACAGTATGTCTTTCCTTACAGTAATTTCTTAATCCATGTAGACTTTTGTCTACATATTATTTGTAAGTTTTGCTCTTGCTACATTGCGATTGTCAGCATTAATAGCTGTTTACTTACTAGTCTGGAAGAAACACTGTGAGTTCAGCAACGAACTGGACGTGTTGACAGGATCTTTGCCCCATCTCTATTATCTGCTCCCAGTGTCCTACTAATGACTGCAGCAGAAACAACAACCTGAAAAATGTCATGTTGCAGAGAGCAAAGCAGTAGCTGCAGCACCTTCCCCAACCATGTCCTCAACTGAACATCTGTGCTGTCTGCCCACCCAGAGTGGATTGACCACTCATGGAAGTGGGTGGTTTATTATTATCTAAAACCTTTACAACAGGGATAATACTATATTTAGAAAAAAATTTAGCAATACTTAATTTAAAATAGACAATTTTCATTTTTGATTTCATCAAAATTTTATTTGATATTATTTCATTTTTTGGCCAGAAAAAACTGAGGACTGAGGATTATAGTCAGAGCACAGTGTCCCTTGGGGGATATTTCTGTAATTTTTGTTATTTATCTTTCACAAAATGAATTATGAAATAAAATCTGATATTCTAGTGTGACTTTCAATAGCATTACACTCATGTTAGAATCACTGCAGAACTCAGTGAGTACAGTGATGGTTAAAAATACTTACAGAGAATCTTATCTTACTTCATCATTTTATACCAGTAACAATTTACTGATTATAAACTAATGCTTGTATGTGTTGCTGACTGTCTACATTAATAAAATTTGCAATAGTAATCCCTCAATGCAAGCCCACTGCATTGACCTTGGTTTAACTTTTCATGCTATCACTGAGTAACAGAGTACACTGAGAGCCAGGTCTTTGACTAATGGCAGTTGTGTAGGACTTAAGGCTAATGAGTGGTAGTTGGCATTTATAATACATGGTTTACTACAACATTCATTCTGTGGAAACCATGAATATTTAAAAAAAAAAAAAAAAAAAAAGGCAATCCATCCAATAGTTAATTTGGGTCTAAACCAAAGTGGTGGACTGTGACTGACCGACCAACACTGCCAACCCTAGAGCCGTAAACACTAGCAAGGCTAAAAAAAAAATAATGCAACTTGTAACTTCAGAGGCACAAAATCAAGGGAAAGAGGCAATACAAACTTTTTTGTCCCAAAAGCATGAGAGGTGTTGTATTACATATACAGATAAAATGTAGGTCCTTCCCTAAAAACCTTACCCCCAGGAACTGTGACATGATTAAGGTTTTTCTATCCAGGTATAAATTGTGAATTTAATATTCAATACCTGCTTCAATTTTCTGAGCATGATATTCAAGCAGCTCAAGTCTAAAATGTAGGAAGTCCATATGGATGAGTGTACATGAACTTTAAAAATATTTTAAAGATTTTTAAAGAGATTGCTGCTAATCAGAAAAATGCCTTGAAATTTCTGACCTGGGCAAAAAACACAAATAAGAATACAAGTTAGTACCATCTGTTCATGTTTTGCTTCAGGTCTACATTACAATTTTCAAGGCCAAACGCTGCATTTAACAAGCAGCACAGTCTGCTCTCCACCGCTGTAGTGAAGCTGTTTTCCATGTAGGAGCACGACATCCCAAATGAGCCGTGTAATGTCCCTTCCTGAAAGAGATGGCTTCGCTGTTCTGACAAGCCTTATGAAAAATGCATGAACGCTGGTTTGCCTGAGCCTCTGGTGCTTCTCCAAACCGTTATCTAATAAGCCAGGCAAATTGTAGCTGTTATTATTCTCAATATGCTCATAGATTACAAACTTGATATTGAATTAACACAATGTATTGTTTTTGCATTAATGTTGACTGCATTTTTCGATATACTGTAATGCTTTGAAACTTTTCAGTTCAGTTTTATTTATATAGCGCCAAATCATAATCTCATTGTACTTCACAGAGTAAGGAAATGCGGGTAAGCTTGAATAATATATATTTGCTTTACACAAACCTCCTGTTTCAGGGCAAAACATTGAAATGCACTGCGCTGCCACGGGCAAGCTGTTCCATGAAAACTTTTAACTTTACTTTGAGGCATCATCAAGGTCTTGAGCATTTTCTTACCATGTTTTAAGTTTTACGAGGAGCATATCAAATTGTATAACATGATATTTCCTGTCGCCACTATGATTATAACTGAAAATGGGCACGGTGTTGTGTTCAGACCAGTGCTCCTATCAAACATGGAAAGTTTTGTAAAGTTTGGAGAATGTATGCCGGAGTTATAGGGAGTTGATTTTTCATGGCAAAACATTGAAAATCGTTGCGCCACCACAGGCAGGTTCTCTTTGCAATTTAACATCCTCCTAAGGTCTTAAGATGAGGCTGACGAAATATGATTTCATATGGTATCATTTTGGCCTTTTAATTTTTCATAAAGGATATTTACACATGTAAACACAATTAAATGACCTATAAATATGGCCAAACACTGCTATAAAACAAAGAATCAGGCACCAGTCTCATCATTGTAATAGTCTTCAAACATTAATTTACTCAAGTAAAAGTACTGTTACTTAAAAGAAACAGCAGTAAAATGACTTGTCAAAAAATGTACTGAGACAAAAGTACTAAGTAACTCATATAAAATGTACTCTGAGTAAACATTGGGCCAAGGGCCATGAGGCCATGAGCAGACTGCTGGTAACTCACAGTGCTGTTTCTGTGCTATGATGTACCTAAATCTTCAATCATTCCTGTGCAAATAATCACATGACTGGTTTACAACACTTTGCAACATGGGCTTGTGGGAAAAGGTAAAAAAAAATGAGCCATCACACTACAATAAAGTACATATATATATTTTTTTATGTGATCATCTTTATCTTGACATATACTGTAAATAACCACACAACATGTTGTTGAACAAGGTTATGTTCCAAAGCTTTATTGTTAGTAATATGTATAGATTATAAATTTAATTTGATTTTGCTTTGTTTTCTCCTTGAATATAGTACAGAAGCTGCAGTTTCACTGGTTAGCACTATGCTAACATAGAAGTGTACAGAGACAAGGGAAAATTGTGAAGATGATGAAGATGCATCATTCTTCCAGGTTTTTCTTCCAAATTGATGGTGTGTCACTGATCAATCAATAGACAACTAAATTATTTAGTGCTTCCTATGGCAAAGAAAGGTACAGCTGCACAAACAGTTATATTGAATGCATGAGAGTGACAGAGCAATGGTAACAGACAGAGAAGCTGCAGAGACATTTTGTGTGTCTGTCTGCAGTGATATCAGAAACAGGTTGCTTTCCTTTGAGTCTTTGGGGCTTGGCAATTTGAAGCTAGTTGAGACGATTTAGGGCATTTAGGGTCATCAGGTTGGTGAAGTGAGTATCAACAATCAGCTGAAAAACTGGCGGTCTAGAGGTGGTATAATGCCCCAATTTAGTATGGTAACATAGTAGATGTTTCTTTACTTGAAATAGTTTAATTGTACTAAGCTGTTTTGTTTTGAGTAACTTTGGGTTTAGCAAACCACTTCCAACAAAGTGCAGTGTTTCTCTAACTTAAACAGCTTTTTATCTTCATTAGCTGCATTATCAAAGTTGCTTTCACAACACTGACTACATCATCCATAGTTGTGTTCATGGACCTATTGTTTCTGTGTATAATGGCTTCAATATATTTTTTTTCCAGGGAAATTGCAAAACCTGTGCAATGATCAAAAAAGTAAGATGATAAAGAACCAATATTTATGATGCTATAAATCTTAATCGTCCCTTTATTGTTTGCATCACCAAATAGTTGTTTTTGGTCACACATCTTCAGACTGTACCCTGGCGTCAGGTTGCATTGGCTATTTTGGCCACATTTATAGAGTATTAGCCTTTATCCCATATCAGCTGTAGCAGATCTACTGTAGAGGCTACTCCGGCTTTTCAGCTGCCATATTCAAGATAATGTCTTTGTTTGTCCCTGTATATGTTATTTGTCTCTCAAGGTTATTGTGGGTTTGCTCCAGACTTCACATTGCCATATATTCACTCCTGAACATGGGTACAGTCAAATATCTAAAGTATTTTCACATCTACAGTATTTGAATATACAGGTAAGATATTGGCAAAAGCAAGCCGGTAGTCAAATCAGTACAATATACAGTGGTCTCACCAGAGAAGTTAACACTTAGAGACTTTGCTGACTAGTTACACAAAAAGAAAGTGAAACAGAACCTGATGAAATATACAATTTCATGTTAAATGTAGTGTGCATTGTTTTTCAAATGTATCCACATTTTCAAATCTTTTCCAGTTCAGATCAGTTTTAAGTTAACAACTGAAACACACCAGGGGCACTTTACGCTGATAAACATCAGAGGCAGTTTGTTCCAGCTTTGCCCCTCATGAGGAAAGGCAAATGAGTGTGAGCTTTCTTTTAGCTATTGCATGTTTTGGCCAAACTTCAAAAGATCTGGGACGACTGGTGTCAAAATTTTGATGCTTAATGCATCTCCATAACAACTGAGCAAACACTATTTGCTCCTGAAAACTGCGTGGAATGATTAAAAGCCTGGAAAAAGCTAGTAAATAGATCTTGAGTTGAGATCGTTTTGTCAAACTATGACTGAAAACGGTTAGAGGTCAAAGGTTTTTCATTATTAAAAAAAAAAACTCATGTCATTTGTTTGACAGTAACTGAATGATGCTGTTTACATGTGTATGGGCTCTATTGTATGAATACTGTATGTAAATTAATGAATTTTCAATACAGGGTACCAGCAAATTTGAAATCATAGAGGAACACATTTAATGGCTTGTTTGGTGTTTGTGTTTGTTGTCCGCCTGTTATTGTGGATTTACAGCTGGGGTAAGAATTCCTTATGTCACTCTGTTATGAAAATATTGTCTCTGCGTGAGGGCATACAGGAGTTAATGGTAAAATCCTGACCTTTTCACAGTCTCTTTATCACAGACATGTGTAATAAACATCTGTATGAACACAGATTGACTGCCTGCTGCTGCTCTCATTTCTCTTGGCTTTCCATCCTAAAGCCATTGGTGGGATGCACATCTCACACTGGTTTCCATTATCCCTGTAAAGGCCAACGCCAATCTTCTGTTGGCACCATAGGATAAATGGTAGGGAAAACCAGGTGGGAGGTCTGAAGGTTTCAGGGAGAGGTGTCCAAAAAGAGCAATCCCATAATTTGGGGGGGTGAAATCATTTCACACAGATCTCAGTTTTCTTGTGCTGGCAAGCTACAGAGGAGATAAGCCTGTTGAGACACAACAAGCAAAAAAATTCTCTTCTCCTATGGCTGTTAAGTAGACTTATCTCTGAGTGTTGGATATTGCAGTTGTTATTTGCAGCCATAAAAACATATTATACTTCTTTTAAAGACTGACCTTCTTTACCCTATTGATTTGAATTCATCTGTTGAACAAATGGCTCAAAATAAATTAACCTAGAATTAAGAAAATTGAATTTTTGTGTGACACTACACTGTACAGGGCCAGCTGAATTTTTCTAATTTACATTAGATAGATAGATAGATAGATAGATAGATAGATAGATAGATAGATAGATGACTTTATTCATCCCCGAAGGGAAATTAGGTTGTTACAGCAGTCCAGTGTATTAGAATACAAAAATACAATAGAATAGAATACTGAGGTAGACAGAATAGAAATAAAAATACGGAATGGTTAAGATAGAAATACCATAAATAATAATATACTATGAATATGCATATGTAAATAGAAAGTGCAAAAAGAAGGATACAAATATTGTATGAATATGATATATAATATCAATACGGTTAGTATTTGGAGTGGAGTATTGTGATGATTTAACTAATAGTCCTTGAAATTGCAGGTTAATCTTAAGTAATGTTTGTAGCTGAAAATTTCTTCCATGAAGCTTAGGATTTCTCCACATGCTGAAGGGGTGTGAATTGTGAATTTTTTATTTTTCTTTATTTTGCTGAGATTTTAGCATTTAAATAGTTTGAGTGTTTTGTTTTTTATTTAGCCTACTACAACAATACAGACAGTTTAAGGAAGATGTTCACCAATGTTTGTCTGCTCTAACTTAACCTGCACTTAGCCTTCGCTAACTAGATTGCAACCTTCAGTAGTAAACACAGCCAACCATAGCCTATCATTAGCTGACAGGAACTGTGTTATTTATACAGGGTTCTAGTTTTAAAATCAGTCAGCTGGAGACATCTAACTTATGAAACTAGAACCTAATCTTAATTATCTAGACAGACATTTGTAACTATTTTCTGCCAAACTTGACATGAGCCACATGTCTCAAGCTACTGAGCTTGCTCTTGTAACCTGCATGTATAGTGTATGTGGACTGAAGTACACTGTGCTGTAGGTTCATTATGGAACATTTTCATCATTTCAAAGGAAATAAGAAATCCTATGACTATTTTTTTTAAAGGTAATAAATAATTGGCCTTATTGGATGCATTTATACTTAGTTTGTGCTCACAACATCATTTGGCTTTCATATGCAAATTATTTGTTATGAAACAGTAAAAAAACTTTCCACAACACTACAGAATTTCCTTGTCAATATTGCAGCTGTCACAGAACCCAGGTATTTTCATGCAGTACATGAATGTCCCAGATATTTGATTTGATAAAAGTGGAGAGACAATGATGAGGATGCCCGGGAGCAGGCAGCACCAGCTCAGAACAATGCCTGTGACAGTAAAAAATGAAAAGTGTCATATTAGTGAATCCAGTCATGTACACAGCTAATGTATCGATAAAAAGCAGTTAAGTTAGAGAACATAGGCTAACAACTGACCAAAAAATGCAAATGCAAAGCCACAAAATCAAAATACCTTGATGTCTGAAAATGGAGGCTCACCTTTGTGTAATTTATTCAGTTTTCTTTTTAAATTTTGCACATCCATACAGCATTTTCTGTAACCTAGCAAGAGGCTTTTTCCGGATGAAACCCCCATGTTTTAAAAATATATAATACAAAGAGTATGTTTAGAGCTGGAGGTGTCCTGTCAATAGTTTTACAGGCAAATGGCCGCTGCAAGGCTGAGTGGTGGCAACGTATCCAGGTCTTATTAACGTCATTTCCGCCCGCAGAATCAGTGGTCTGTTGCTAGAAATGAGAAGGTGCTTTTGTCTACCATTGTTTCAAAAAACTTACTAAAAATATGAGTAGTAAATCAAGTGATAGATGCTCACAGCAGAGCCTTGGAGCTGAGGATCATAGGACCAGTGGAGTGTGGGTCCAAAATTTTTTCAAAATAAAATCACCTGCTTTCATACATGAGACAGCAGAAACCCTTGTTATTCATGACATTTGTGGCTGTATAATGAACAGCAGCAAACAGCCATGAGGCTTTAAAGTTGTTCGAAGGACTGTTTGATAAAGCTATGCTGGATGTATAGGGCTGTACTGTCTGCTCAGATTCAGCCAAATGCTGCAAACTAATTGGACAGCACTTCACAGTATGATGGATAATGACCCAAAACATACTGCAAAAGTAACCCAAGAGCTTCTTAAGGCAATGGAATGGAATATTATATGACCAAGTCAGTCACCTGATCTCAACCCAATCAAACATACATTCCACTTATTTAAAACAAAACCAAAGGCAGAAAGACCCACAAACAAGCAGCAACTGAAGGAAGCTGCAGTAAAAGCCTGGCAAAGCATCTCAAGGGAAGAAACTTAGCGTTTGGTGATGTTGGATGACAGACTTCAGGCAGTCATTGATTGCAAGTGATTTTCCTCCACATATTAAAAATAATGCTTATATTTACAGTTTTGTTTGTTTGTCCAAATACTTCTGAGCCTGAAAATGGAGGAGTATGTATAAAAGTAGTTGTTATTCCTTGCAGTATTTTTGTTTAACACCTTGAATTAAAGCTGAAAGACTACACTAACGTCACATCTTGACTGCTTCATTTCAAATCTATTGTGGTGGTGTAAAGAGACAAAATATATAAATCAAAATTATATCAATATTGTGATATCAAAATATCATGTTTTAAATTGAGTGTTTCTTAAGCTGTCTGAGAGTGACCACATAACCTACGAGTGAGTAGTGTACGTGTTGTTTTCAATATTAAATGAACTCATGTCAATTCAAACATCATGATTTGAACTGGCTGTTTTACAGTGTTGTCGGACTGTTTTGTGACACTGTCCATTCACATAGCCTCGCCAGTCTACAGTTTATGTTTTACTTTTTATGTGAAAAATGATCAGCATGGCTTTGGAACTGAAATGTGGATGATGCTCACGTTCGGCCTGTCCTGGGATGGTACTAAATTTCTCCAGTTATCAGCAGTCTGTTAACTACCAAACACAGACAACGGACAAAATCACTGACAGGTGGCAAGACCTGGTCAGTTAAAAGAGACTAAAATGAAACCTCCAACACAACAGACACAACAGGCAAGTGTTTAGTTTTGCTGGTAATGTAGTCACCATGGCTGAGACTTGTAGTGCGTAGGGATGCCCCGACTGATTGGCTGCTGATCATGATTGGTAGATCAGAATTAATGCTTCTAGTCACTTGTCACCTTAAAACTGATCACCTGTGGTTCATACTCTGGTGTCTGTCTGCTGTGTAGTGCAGCGCTCTCCCTAGTTCGTGCTGGCTTCTGCTTTGGAAAAGGTCTCCCCATTGGAGCAGCGGGGCAATCTATCAAATAAAACACTTCTATCTCTGTACAGCATGAGTATTAGATGACTTTGCATGAGGAAAGTAAGACAGGTCAGGCTTTAGATGGCAGTTGTGCAATTTAAAATGTGTTTCTTGTTTGATGTGTGCAGTAGTGTAATAATGAGGTTCTTTTGTTGGATGAAGAATTTGCTCCTTGGGAGTTTTTTGTACTGCTCTGTTTAACACAGTAAAAGCATGTTGTTGACCAGCGTTTTAGCTGGTTTAGATCAGTATCTGCTGTGGATCAACCTATCTCACTCATAGATGATCTGTATCAGCAGCAAATAAGGGTGATTGTGGCATCCCTAGTAGTGCGTGTGATGACATGCGGCCAGTGTTGATATGTATGTGATGTCCTTGTTGTCCTGCAGAGTGTGAGGCATAAGAGTTGCAACCCTGCATTTCAGAGTGGTGATTAGGTAGCCGAGTGGATAAGGTCACAAATGTTTTGAGCAACGAGATCTGGGTTTGATTCCTGGTCAACTGGATTCCTTGCTTTTTTGTTTTTCTGTTCCGTTTTCTGTCTCTATTTACTGTCCTATCCGATAAAGACATAAAAAAAAAACTGCAATACTACTGATGTAGGAGAGTTTGTGGTCTGTGAGTTTTATTTTATTTATTTATTAAAAGTTTGAGAAACACTGTTCTCTTGGGGAAAAAAAAGATATATGTTTGTACTTGTCTCTCTTTGGTATGATAGTGGCATTACCGATGGGTCTTTGTAGTATAAGGATGGAGGCAGGGTGTGATCAGATGTGTGAAATCCCTCCTGGAGTTTTAGCCTTGTTGGCACAGTCACCTCCGTGGCTCTTGGCTTCTCTCAGTGGGTAATAGGTGATGTAGGCCAGCGTGAGTAAAATCACCCTCCTTTAGTTCATACACTCACCATTTGCCCAGAGATAACTGTGTCATTCAGAGGCAGGTTCATTATGGTAAACACCTACATGAAGCTTAGGCAATACTGCCTACCAGGGAAATAATCCTTTATGGCTATAAATACGCTGGCCTCTTTGGAGAGCTGGATATGGATTAAAACCCTAGCCCAGATGGCTCCTTAGCTTTGCAGCATATAGCCTTTTGTCTATATTATTTTTTTGTTATTTTTTATGTCTTTTATTTAGAGTTGCAGTGAGAGAGACAGGGAAGTAGGGGAGAAAGAGAAAGGGGATGACATGCAAGCAAAGGGCCGTGGGTTGGATTCGAACCCTTTGCCACCTACGTGAGCCACCTAGGCACCCCCACCATTCAAAACAAAATCAGTTTACCATTTTTTTCATCACTGACCTTTCTATCTTATCACTGACATTGCATGCTCTACATTAAATGAGCAGTGTCCTTCCTCATTTCCCAAAGAGGATAATGGCAGCCAGTCAGTGATAAATGCTCGACCAGTGACTACAGCTGTCTCTTGTGTCTGCGGCAGTTTCTTGCTGATTTGTATTGATCCAGATTCCCTCCTACAGTTGCATGCTAATTTACACTCTTGGTTCTTAGGCTGACATTTTTATTGCTGTATCTTAACTTTATTGAGTGAACTCATGTGACTCATGTTTTATACAGCCTCTGACATACTGTATTCCCTAGTGGTAGACTGTTAGAGCTCAGGGTTTTTTGTTCCATAGTTACTCACACTTGTAGTTTTATGCACAGTCTGTCAAATTACACCATATGACACAAATTTGCATTGCAGTTGCGGTTTTGATGAAATCGTGTTTGAAAGCTAACAGTGGTTTGGTTGAACCACCACTTGCAGTGGATTCATTCAAATGCCATGGAAGTTTGTATAGACAGCCATGTTCCCCAGATGATGGATCCTACTGACTTTGGTTTTCCCTTAGACTTCAGTGCCATCGTTAGGTTGACATTTTTGGCTTTGAGTGGAAAACCCTAACAGCTATTGGATAGATAGATATGGAATTTAGAATAGATATTGAAGGTCCCCAAAGAAAAAAATACTGGAAGTACACTCTGGTTTTGGCATCAGCATTCTGTTCTTGGGTCTTGTATGCTGCAGCTGCAGGTAAACCCTGGAGTCAGGTCACCAGGGCCCCATTGTTACTGATGGGAAGAAATGACCCACTTCTGCTCTGTGATTAAGATGCTATTGATCAGCAAGGTTTTCTCTTTCAAACAACAGCAAATACCAATTGTTTAATTTTAAATAATTTCTAGCTATTACTCAAGACTTCGCACAGCAATTATGACGAAATTTCACACAAATGGTTAATATTTTATATGACTTTGGATAAATAGGGATGTAATCTTAAACTAGTCTGAGTGGCGGAGACATACAACCATGAGGCGGTAATAATAGCTTTCTTTTGTATTTGCAGTCCTTATCATTGAGATCATTTTCTGAGATATCATGTAAAAATAACAAGGGGAAGAATGTAATCGTTTTTTCATGGATATTATCTTGATTTTCCTTTCTTTCTTTTTTTTTTTTTTTAAATTTCAGCATTTGCTTTATTCCATGGAAAAAGAACCTCAGCAAAACAAGCTTTGCTGTCTTGTAATCATAAAATAATTGTTTTGTGATTATAGAAAAGCAAAGCTTGTTATGTACTGTAGATAACACAACATATTTAATCTATCCATTTATTACTAGAGATGTTCCGACGCCACTTTCTCCTTACAGATACTGATTCTGATACCTGATATTGTGTATTGGCCAGTATCAAGTAACCATCCAATACTAATGCATTAAAAATGTATCAGCTGTATACTACTAACCTTTTATGGATTTGATATGATTGCTGTTGTTGTATGGCATGGTTCATTCTAAAACATGAACAAATACATGAATACTCTTTTTTTTTTTACAGTAGAAACAATTTATAGTGATCACTGTTATAGTAATCAACTGTTTATATGGATCAAAAAGCTTGAGGCAGAACCATTCCTACACAAATGCCGTTTAAATAATTTTCTAATAATAATCAAGTAGTCCACTTACAGTGCTCATTTGGGATCTTTTCACATGTGACAACATATGAAAAAAAAATTCAAAACTGTTGTAAGCTGTCGTATGCTGTCATATGCTGAGGCCCTCTGACTTACTTCTAAAACTGTCACTCATTGAATTGTAGTGATTTGCCAAGCAGAATTACATGACCAGATCCGCAAAGACCAGAAAAGCATGCTTCACTTAAAACAGTAACACTCTGTCAAAATGTAATACTAATAATTTATAGGTTATAAGTCCAGTTCTGGAAAGGACAGCATTTTGGTCTGAACCTGGACCACGGTCCACCTATTAGTGACCTTGGCCAATAGCTAACGTTACGCTAGTTACCACAAATCAATTCTTCTTTGCTACTCTGTAACAGTAGCTGCCAGTGGCTGCACAGCACAGCTTCCTGTGTAGGCTACTGTTGTAGAGTGGCAAAGAAGAATTGATTTGTCTGGGTATGAAAGTATGAAATGGTGTTGGCACATATACTCACATACTCATGATTCCTGATTCAGTATTTTAGGCAGAATCTGAAGCGTAGTATCAGAATTGGAACAACTCTACTTATTCCTTTATCTCCTTTAGCAATAATGGTAAAAGACTCCTGAAGACCCAGCTCTTCAGAGAGCACCTTCTCTCCTAGCACTACATAGCAAATCTACACTTAAAGAATCGTCACTAGCACTTATTGCTGCGCTAACACTTCTTATCGCACTTAACCTTGATTGTTCCCCTTTCTGTAAGTCGCTTTGGATAAAAGCGTCTGCTAAATGAATAAATGTAAATGTAATGTAAGAAGTAACCTTAAGACACACTGAGCAAGACAATGCAGGACAGTGGAAGGGAGAGAGAGAAGCCATGAGAAACTGAGCTAGCAGATCTGAACTGCATGTTTACAAGTAACAGAAACTGGAAATGAGACAATACACTTACTGCAGCAGGTCAGCACAGCAAGAGAAGGCCTGGTAAGAAGTTATGGGCTTCTGTCTACTGAATTGCTAGGGGGCTTTAATCTGAAATGGTTACAGGAATGGCCTTTTTGATGGAAAGCTAAAACTAAGAAAAACATTAATTTTCTAAATTAACTAGATTAGTACGACCATGGAAACCTTGCATTTACTACTTATGACCATTGAGAAGTTCTACTAGAGCAGCAAAGAATGATTCTGGTTTATTAGAATTTGTGTCTTACTATCATAGGCTACTGGTTATGATAACATTGTGTTCTCATTGGGGTGTGGCTACAGCAAAGTACACCAGCCGACAGACAAGTTAACACACCAAAGATTAATCCAGATTATTGCTATTGGGTGGCAAAAACGAAAGCACATCACAGAAGATTTGCATGACTCTGGTATTTAGTCTAGGTCAAAGTTGGCCCTTGAGGTTAATGTGAATCTGACTGATTTTTACAGTCGAGAGTTTGGGTAATACATTTAGCTTTCTTGTAAATAATAAACTGGGTGTTTGTTCAGACCTTGTTTAATCTTCTGTCTGTGTTTTTATTTTGCATCTTTAAACTTTGTGTTAAGATGTTAACTTGATGAATACATTGTTATTATTACCAGTACAAAAGTAAGACCAGTGTCTAATATACTGGAATTGCGAACTTCAAGAGAAGGGCACAAACAATAGTCTGTTATTTTCCTTAATCAAAATCGTGATTCTGTTTTTCTCAGCCTCACTTTGACTTTTCCCTGACCATTCTGTTGTCTTATTCTTTTTACAGGTCCATGGGGTCGGTGTATGGGCAGTGAGTGTGGTCCTGGAGGCAGCCAGAGCAGGGCCGTATGGTGCGCCCATTCTGAAGGCTGGACCACCCTGCACACTAACTGTGATCAGACGGAACGGCCAGACAACCAGCAGAGCTGCTTCAGAGTGTGCGACTGGCACAAAGATCTGTATGACTGGCAACTGGGTGCCTGGAACCAGTGCGTCCCAGTGTCGATGCGCAGTGCCGGGGTGCAGCGCCCTGCTGTATGCACCCGGGGAGAGGAGGGTATTCAGACTCGTGAGGTGGGCTGCGTCCAGAAAGTGAATGGTGAGCCCGCAGAGGACGCAATCTGTGAATACTTTGAACCTAAACCACGCCTAGAACAGGCCTGTCTTATCCCCTGTCCTCGGGACTGTGTGGTGTCTGAATTTAGCCTGTGGACTCCCTGTTCAAAAACCTGTGGGTTGGGCTTACAGAACCGGATCCGCTTCATCCTGGCTCCACCACTGTTTGGTGGAGCAGCCTGCCCAAACCTGACTGAATTTCAGACATGCCAGCCAGGGCCCTGTGAGGGAGAGGAGAGCCTCTACAGCCTCAGAGTGGGACCTTGGGGATCCTGCTCTGTCCCACTGTCAAGGCAAGCCAGACAAGCTACCAAACCACCCAGGGAAAGTGATAAACTGTCCAAAGAGGGTGACAAACAGTCCAGAGAGATCGAAAAATCATCTACAGGATCTGACAAGCAGTCCAGGGAGGGTATCAAACAGTCCGGTGAGGGTGATAAACAGTCAAAAGGAGCAGACAAACAGATCAGAGAAGGTGACAAACAATACAAAGAAGGAGACAGATGGTCTAAAGAGGGTAATAAACTGTCCAGAGATGGTGACAAACCATTCAGACCCAACAGGAAACTGAGTAGGGCAAACAGGAAATCAGACAGGCCATCCCGACAAGCAGACAGGCCCAAACAACAAAAAAAGGCTAAGAACAAGGAGAAAAGAGAGAAAATGAGAGAGAAAGTCAGAGAGAGGTTAAGGGAAAGAGGTAAGTCAAAGGATCCTCAGACGAAAGAACTTATCAAGAAGAAGAGGAATAGGAACCGTCAGAACCGCCCAGGAGGAAAGTTCTGGGACCTGCTGGTTGGCTACCAGACCAGAGAAGTGGCATGTGTCCACAAGAGTGGGAATGTTGAAGCTCTCAGGTAAGAATGACTGAAACAAGTTTCCTCATCTGTCACCTCACAGCTTCTGTCATATCCATGGTTCCATCTACAATGATGTGTTAGTATGAAGTTAACCTTTAATATTTTTAGTTTTTTTTGAAGAAGAAGAATTTTGACTTGTCTTCAGTTTGTTGAGAGGCTACTCTTAAGGCTATTTTTATGGGGCTGTCCGGTTGGTGCAGGGGTTTAAGGCATTGGCCATATAATTACAACATCCTCTGCTTAACTCCAGCTGGGGGTAAGCTGAGAAACCAGACAAAACTCTCACCCATACTCTGGCTGCCATGCACAGATATTGTTGAAAGAAAGTATTTTAGAAATATTGGACCTGAATGTTAAAAACATTCTTTGATTAAACTGCATGTTCCTATTGAATGCACGTATTCATTGGCACTCACTGGTTTCAGGTGTCAGAGCTCATAACACTCAGTTATTCTGTATGTGTTATGAAACCCTGTAAGCCTTTAATTGTATCTGTTTTCTGTCTCTGTACTGACTAAGATGGCGCCGTCCTAGCGGCAGCCTGTTGTAGTAGCTCCGGATATTTCTGTCGAACTAATTTCCCTTCGGGGATGAATAAAGTCATCTATCTATCTATCTATCTATCTATCTTGAGTCTAATATTTAGTTAAATATTTAATCTTACTTGAAGGCTCAAGGTTATTTAATGAACTGTGTCTGATTCTTTCATTGTCATAAAATGATACAGACTTGTTAGTTATATCCATAAATATCTTCTAATGCCACAGTGCAGGGCTTCAGTAATAATACCAAAGGTTGTGAAGAAAATTGTCAGTTTCAATTAGTGAGTGTTCCATATCATTCTGTCTGTTCCACTTCCTCACTACACATACAGCTTCTCAGTAACAATGGACACGCTCATCAAAGCTCTACTGTGAGATACAGCCAAAGATGCACGTTCTCTTATCCAGTGAGGTCAATGTCCATGAGGTGTCTGAGATCCATGTTCCTTGTAGGGGATGAATGGCCTCATTCTGTCGCTCTGCTGTTGCTCGGCTCTAATAGAGGCCACAGAGCAGTGTCCATTACTTTCTGTGAAAATCAAGGCTCTTGTGATATATTAGCCTCTAATACCTCGAATTCATAACTCATTCAAAACTTCAAGCAAATGGCACTTATATTATGGTGTTCGAGCAGAATATTATATTTGCATGATACCCACTAAAATTAATATCCACTTTGGAATATTTATCCAAAAGAGACACACATATACCTACTTTTAGCTGCACACTGAATGCAAAGATGGCTAAAATTTACAAAGGGGCTAACTTGATACTGACCATATTAATGTTGGCTGAAGCCCAGGATCAAATGTATTTAAGGTTAAACACATCAATTTTAATTTTATGCGGAGGCTAAAACTGCCAATTCATATTTTCATGTTTTTTTGCATTTTGTTGTTACACTATAATTAAAATTTCCATGCACATGTGGTTATTTGAATGCAAAAATGAAAAGAAGTATTTTGATGTATAATTTTGAAAGTCTCCAGTTTTTTGGATTATATGGAAGAAATATCAGACTTTGAAGGCTGAGGCTTTGTTGTGTCAACAGCATCTCTCAACACTGGTGGAGAACAAATCTAATTCTGAAAACTAAAACAGTATTAGATGATCAAATTGGTTGAATGCTTAAAATGACCCTTGTCCATCTTTACCTGACAAGAATGTCTTGTGAATTCTGACTTATGTCAATGGAAAGCAAGAGCAGAAGCAATGTGGTATTTTTATAGCATACTTATGTTAGCCATCCATTCATCCCACTCTTTAAGCAACTAGTGTAGCATTTTTTGCTTGTACAGTACATCGCGCAGGTTTATTGTGTGGTAATTTAATTTGCATCTAAAAACAGTATTGGTGTCACCTTAAAACTATATTTTGACACAGGGACAATTGTTAAGACAGGGCCTCAAGAACAGATAATGAAGCAGTGTCCTTGGTTGTGATTGACCAATGAGCCCCAGTCATGGCACACAGCACACTCTGCGCACCCTGAATAACAAGCACACAGAAAAGGGACGATTAAGACATAGACAGGGACAGTAAACACTTAATGGATTTTTTGTTGGTCCCTTGTCTTACTAATGTAGTGGAATTTCTTTTTGCTCTCCTGATTGCCAGTCCAACTATGACAGTTGGGTCAAGATGGTCCATGTGTCAGTTGTCAGTGTGCTTGTGAGAGAGAGAGAGAGAGAGAGAGAGAGAGCAGGGTACTCACTGAAATAGGATTTTACCCATTTGAAACAGTAAAAAAAATAAAAAATCAATATGTTGTGGTCAGTGTAAATATTGTGGTGGACCACCACTAATAAATTAGTGTATGGACGTCAAGTCAAGTCAAGTCAATTTTATTTATATAGTGAAAAATCATAACAGAAGTTATCTCAAGTAAGGCCGCAACAATTTGTCGACGTTGTCGACAAAAATCGATAATAGAAATAGTCGACAATGAATTCCATTGTCAACTATTGTCGCCAGACGTGTTTTTCCAACAGAGTGAGGCATCTCACTTAATTTCAATCTCTGCCGAGAGTCGCGGTAACGTACACAGAAATGGCGGCGTCCAACACATCAGCTACGCATACCAAAACTTCTAAAGTTTGGGAGCATTTTAGCCTGGATATGGCGAATAAAAAGATTCTCTTGTGTTTATTATCATTTTCCACATAATTAAAGCAACTTCATGCTAAATTTTAGAAAAAATTAATAATTATCCGATTAGTCGACTAATCGTTTCAATAGTCGGTGACTAGTCGACTATTAAAATAGTCGTTAGTTGCGGCCCTAATCTCAAGGAACTTTCCAAATAGAGGAGGTCTAGACCTTCTCTTTGTAGTGTTTTTTACAGAGACCTAGCAGTTCCCACTAGGAGCATGCACCTGGCGAAGGAAAACTTCCTTGCCACTGTTAATGGTCATAATAATAATACTGCTACTGATATAAGTATAGTATTAATGATAGCTAATAACAGCAAAAATTATTATTCTTAATTTGAATAATTTAGAAGCAGGTGTTGAGCAGGATCATAGAGGCAGTAAAACACTGATAAACTGACAAAGTGAAAACATGTTTTAAAACATTTTTGCAAATTGATTTAAAAATCAATCAAAGTCAGTCTCCTCCAATGCCATCTGGTGAACGGCAGCCGCTGAAAGGTCTTCATCAGGTGGGATGTCAATGCCACCGGCCTGTAGCTGTCCAGGTCCTTGGGGTGTGGAGTGTGTGCTGTGGCACTCTCCCCAGCTTCAGGCTCAAGTTGAAGACATGCTCAGCTATCCTGCACACTTGGTCTGCACAGGGCTGGATGAGCCTTAAGATGATCCCATAAGGACCTGCAGCCTTTCTTGCTTTAATCCTCCTGAGTTCGCTCCTCACCTGGTTTATTGAGAAGGACAGGCTGGAGCAGGGTGACTGTGTGCTGGAGGTTGTGGATAAGGGGGAAGGGTGACAGACAGGGTAGTGAGTTTATATGTTGCTGCTTTGCGCTGATGTGTGAAGTGGGGTTGAGGTGGGGGTGGGACAGTCCACAGGGGGCTCGGATGGTGGTGGCTGCAGCAGGGAGGACAGGACAGGGGGAGGGGCAGATGACTGATCAAATCTATTGAAAAAGCGATTCAGGTCACTCGCCCACTTCCTGTCCCCCACAGGTTTGACGGCCCATCCAGACTAAGCTGACATCGTTCAGCTGCAGCTGGTTCTCCATCCTCCTCCTTAGCTCCCTCTGCACATCCTTCAGTTGCTCCTTGTTTCCTGACCTGAAGGCTCTCTTTTTCTACTTGAGGAGGGCTTTGATGTCAGGAGCAATCCAGGGTTTATTGTTTGAAAAACAGCGTACAATCCTGCTGGGTACAGCATTTTCCACATAGAAGTTAATGTGATGCATTATGCAGTGTGTGAGACTGTCCTTCCTGTGGTCATCACAAATTACTCTCCACACAATTGAGTTAACAACTCATCGGACCATCTTTTCACTGTGCAAGTGACTGCTGGCTGCTTGTGCAGAAGAGGCTCATACACAGGGAGGTTGTGACCTAACCTTCCCAGGGGAGGGAGAGGTGATGAGTTGTATGTCTCCTTTGTGTTGGCAGACAGTAAGTGTTTTATTGTCTCTCGTGGAGCATGTAACATACTGGGTGAATATGGGTAGAGTGCAGTGGAGAGTCATGATTAAAATCGCCAAAGATGAGGAGGGGGGTATGAGGGTGCTGTGTTTGCAGCTTGCTTGTGACAGAGTGGAGGACATCGCAGTCCACATCTGCATTAGCACAGGGGGAATGAATGCTGCTATGGTGATAACATGTGAAAATACCCTCAGCAGATACAACCCTGTTTCCAAAAAAGTTGGGACACTGCGTAAAATGTAAATAAAAACAGAATGTGATGATGTGCAAATCATGTAAACACATATTTAACTGAAAATAGAAAAAAGACAACATATCAAATGTTGAAATGCTGAAATTTTATTGTTTTATGAAAAATATCTGCTCACTTTGAATTTGATGCAGCAACACATTTAAAAAAGTAGGGACAGGGTCATGTTTACCACTGTGTTCATCACCTCTTCTTTTAACAACAGTTTGGGAGCTGAGGAGATCAGCTGCTGGAGTTTTGAAAGTGAAATGTCCCATTCTTGCCTGATATATCTGTTTTGATGTATCTGTTTTTAATGCAGTGCTGCTGAGGACCTGAAGATCACGACCATCAGCCTTGTTCCTTTCTCTGGATTCTCTGAATCTTTTAATGATATTATGAACCGTAGAGGCTGAAATTCACAAATTCTTTGCAGTTTAACATTGAGGAACATTTTTCTTAAACTGTTGCACTATTTATCTACACAGTCTTTCACAGAGTGGTGAACCTCTCCCCATCTTCACTGCACAGAGCCTCTGCCTCTCTGGAGCCTCTTTTTATACCCAATCATCTACTGACCTGTTTCCAATTAACCTCATTAGTTGTGAGACATTCATTTTTGTTTATTTTTGCATTACACAACTTCTCCAGTCTTTTGTTGCCCCTGTCCCAACTTTTTTTTAAACATGTTGCTGCATCAAATTCAGATTGAGCAAATTTTTTTCATAAAACAATACAATTTCAGCATTTCAACAATTGATATGTTGTCTATGTTCTGTTTTCAATTAAATATGTGTTTACATGATTTGCACATCATCACATTCTGTTTTTATTTACATTTTACTCAGTGTCCCACCTTTTTTGGAAACGGGGTTGTAGGATGGCCTCATGCTAATAGCTAGCAGCTCAATGTCTTTACTGCAGAGTTGCTCCTTAATCGTGATTTGCCCAGGGTTACACCGTATACCCTTCAAAAATACTGCCAGCCCTCTTCCTTCCCTCATACTGTTCTCCTTTGTCCTGTCTGCCCGCAACAGCTTGAACCTATCCAGCGTCAGCGTGGTTAGCCATGTGCCTGTGAAAAGTATGACGCTACACTCCTGGTATTCCTTCTGAGGCCAGGTTAGCGCAGTTAGCTTATCCAGCTTATTGGCAAGACAATTTACATTACCCCTGATGATGGAGGAGAGAACCGGCTTGTACCCTCTTCTCCTAGCATGACGCTCTGTCCCAGCATGACGGGATAGTAGGACCTCTCTCTGGGAAACACTGCCGTATGATGGAGTAACATCAGCTGTTCCCTGGTGTAAACAATGGAGCCATGGCTGCATGATGGGTCTCTGGACATGGACATTAACAGTGTAAAAAAGAGTAGATCCCACTTTATGCAGTGATTAGCAGGTGTCTGAAAGTATAGAAGTGGGTTGGGTTTGCTGTCATTTTCCTGATAAGGACCGTTTCTTAAAGCTCCAGGATCAGTAACATGTTTGTTTTGTTCATGATTACACATTGTGTGATGTAATGACTATAGTATTAGGCTGGAATTTTCCCGTCTTCTTTTACATTAGATTTCAGTGCAGCTTTCTGTTTATTCTGGCTCAGTGTTTCTAGTTAAAACAGTAGAGTGCTTATGATGACAGCAGCAGTGGGAGGTGAATAGTTGGAGGAGAAATTGTACTGAAATCACATCACACTGTTACACATTTGGTGTTTGTAAAGTTTCATCATTTCTACATGCTGCTGCTCTTGCTTTACCATTGCAGGGTAACAGAGAAGGAACCCCAATGGGTGCAGGAGAATTCTGATAAAAAAAGACTAAAAAAAACTAAACAAAACAAACAAAGAGAGGGAGAAATAGAGAAAAAAAATTGTTCACAATCTGCAGAAAGCCTCCAGAAGTTCAGGGAAACTATGGAAAAATTGAACTGCTGAGACTAAAAGGGGAGAGAAGCAGCGTGTCATTATCCCAAATGGCCAATCAGCCTCTACAAAACACACAGGGAGAGAAAAACAAGCATCTTTTAACACCACAGTAATCCCATCATCAAAGAAAGCCATTGTGCAGTGAAACTGCTGCTGACAATATGGATAACAAATTGTTTGAGGTTGTAATAAACAACTTTCAAACCAAGTTTATCACAGTGGCTGACTGAGAGAAAACCTGTGGGATGTACAGCTGTATTTCACCAGCCTTGGTGTAATCCCTTCACTATAGTTGCTTTGGTTCTTAACCTACTCTAAGAATGTGCAGGGAGTTTTTTATAAGCAAAAAAAAATTTTGCTCTGTCTTCTCCTTTTTGTCTTTGTCCACTGCATGAATGGCTTCCTGTGGACATGGCTATGTCAGTATGATGCCTGTTTTCATTTTATGAATGCCATTTGTTTTTGTGTGATGCACACAAAGTGCCCAGATGGGTTTAGAGGACAGCAAAGCAGTACATTCACAGGTTTCAATTATATTCTTTTTTTATCCAAGTGCTAACTCACAGGTTCACTTATTTGTGCTCCTTTGTTCTCAGGGCATGTTTGCTGCCCTGCTGCAGCAGTCATCACATATGTAATTACCTAAACCTATTGCCAGAAATGGGCATTGATTTTTGGATGATTCTGCAAAACCCCACATTACATAAATGCTAACATTTCTCAAATTAATTCTTTGATAATATCCATGCAAGGCAACTATGGTATGTTTAAGGTTTGGTCAAAACTGAGGTTATAGCACTTAAACTAAGGTTAAGATGTTGAGATCAGGCAAATAAAAGTCAGTGAAAGATCCCCCTCATGTGAATACTAATTGCACATCTTTGACTGGCAGCTACAGTAATGTAAGCTGATGGAACATCAGTGGTCCATTTTGTAAGAAAAAGGGTCCTGTTTAAAACGTCTTCTATTGTTTGCTGTTTGTTTGTTATTGGTAATTGCTACTTTATACTATTAGTTATCTATTTATACAGCAAAATAGTTGACAAGTAATTGACAATTGATGTAAATCGATTAAAAGCATCACTTATAATCGATTGACAGAACTACAGTTGTAAAAACAACCAGTGTTAAAAGTTTCATCGTGTCTGATGGTGTCTTTGTTTTTATGTTCTACAGCCTGTGCTCTCAGGAGACCTTGCCCGTTACCTTCCAGGCCTGCGTCATGCCCAAAGATTGTGATGTGACTGAATGGTCTGAATGGTCAGCTTGCTCCAAGGAGTGCTCTGACCCCAATGGGCCCAAGGGTGAGCGCACTCGCACCAGAAAGGTTAGCCAATTCCCAATTGGTGGAGGAGGAGATTGCCCAGAACTAGAAGAGAAGGAGCCTTGCAGCCCCCAGGGTGAAGGAGTGCCACCCTGCATTGCGTAAGTACAGGACAAGGATAGAATTAGTAATGCAACTAATGAACAAGTGATGCTAGTTTTCTAAACATTGAGTTGAGTAAATGTACCATTTTCTGCATTTAATACTCTTGCAAAGTGGATGACAAATGTTGCCAGTGTGTTTGGTGATGTTGACCAGTAGCGGCACAGAGAGCTCTTCCACATACAACTGTAAACATGGCAAAGCGAGAGAGGAATGATGATGTAGTGGCTACTCATACTGCTAGATAGAACTGTGAAACAAAAGAAAGGTTTTTCAAGCTATGGCAGCAACACCACCAACTAAACCAAATTAAACTAACAAGACTTGATGCTAGAAAAGCCTGAAGGAAATGATCAACCTTCCCATTAACTGAAGAAAATATTTAGAGGGCAGCATCACTTATTTTCAACATTTCCTTTTTTGGCAAATGAATGGCATGAAACTTCCCTCTTTCTTCTTTATATTTGATAATTTCTATGCTTTTAGCATAGAGATCCATTGGATGCCATCTGCATGGAAAAACTGAATCTGCTTTGACAACACATTCACAAGTTGTCACATATGGATGTTTGGTCAGGGCCAAGTGTCACTTTTTAACACATTGAGTACCCCTTTGGCATCGCTTTTTAACAGGCAGAAGCAGGACATTTTTGGTATGAATAAAGCACTACATTTATTTCCAATCAATGTGAAATTCAGTGCACATGCATGATCATAACAAAAACAAATGGAGTGGGAGACCGTGATTGAGGTTGCTAATGCGGTGGGGTCCTGACATGCCTTGCACCAAAATGGGGTACCCCCGTGCTGTCTGCCAATTACCTTTTAAGT
The DNA here is from genome assembly GCF_046630095.1 of Trachinotus anak. Classification (NCBI taxonomy): domain Eukaryota; kingdom Metazoa; phylum Chordata; class Actinopteri; order Carangiformes; family Carangidae; genus Trachinotus; species Trachinotus anak. The sequence continues at coordinate 1,444,965 of NW_027273867.1, forward strand.
TCCTTCTAAGTCAGGTTCATTAGGTCTGAAAATTGGATGAAATAGGAAGATCATGGTAAAGTTGGTAAATTAAGCTCTAGATGTTTGTATGATCCTGTAATGATGGGTTATAAAGAAAGACAAAACTCTGACGCTGACGCTACTTCCAGGCCAGCTGCTTTTACTCGTCACTGTGACTCTTTTTGATGTTCCTTGGGTTAACTGCTAATACTGCTAAGGTTAAATGAGTATCTCTGCAAACACTTGCTATTAGAATTTAAACCCTCAAAGATTTTGATAAACTCAAGCAATGATTAGTTTGTGAGCATTAAAAAACTACAACTTTTCCAGTACTGCAGTGAGCATATTATACCAATATAAAACATATTTTGTCTCCCATTCTTTCTTATCCTTCAAATATTTGTAAGTTTCTGGGATCATCTTTAATAAATTATGCCATGTTTCAACTAGGGCTGTCACTTTTAAAAAAACAGGTTAAATCAAATAAGGACTAGCACATATTTCATTACAATTAATGTGGATTCAAGCTACAAAGCTTAATCCTAAACTCTTTTTTAGTGCTTTCACTACTTCACTCGAGTGACAAGCTAAAGTTTCTGTTAGGTCAGTGCATTTTACAAAGTCAGCAAATGGTCTTACCTGTTTCCACCAGTTGCCATTTATGATGTCAAATCCAAATTTGTATATTTGTATATTTGTTCTGTACCAGTTGCTAGTTTTCTCCATTTTGTATTTGTAAGCACAACAAAATAGCCAGTTAACTGACAGAGCAACAGGGCATGTGCTGGGTCAGACAGACCAGTGACCTTATGCACTTACACGCTGTGAAGTTTTTGTGAAATTTGGACAAATCTTTTACAGATTAAACAGGTTTTTTTTTTCTCATGTTCCAGAGTCTAGACTAGGAAGATAACAAGTTCATCCAGTTGTATAGGGTGCATTGGGTCATTTATTGAATGACCCAACATGATCATACACAATGGACAGGCCATACAGACAACAGTCAAAATACTGTAGCTGGGGTGTGCCATAAAACGTGAGCTTTTCTAAAGCTATTATGCATGTCAGCACTGAGAATGACACATGACAAGACACCAGTGGGATATGGGCTCATCAAGAAAACAATAGCTGTGGGTATGGGGGAGGGGTTGTCCATGGTGCTGAAAAACTGCTCTGTTTGAATGTCCCCAGCTGGGCAACGTAAAGCATGAAGATGAAATGCTTTCCCAGGGGCCTTGTTGTCCTGCAGCAGTTCTGAAACAGAGACCTTGCGCATGAATACGGAGCCTTTCATTGGTGACCTCAAATGAATTCTATTATCAGCACAGATGGAGGCAGGGTCTACATTTCTATCCTCAGGGTGGAAACCACAAAGCTTTATTGCTGAAGCACACTGCTGCCATTTCAGTAACCACAAGCAAACCCATGTGCAGCCGCTGTAATGAACAAACTCCTTTGTAGCTTAAAAAATTAACCCAGAGGTATACTGTAAACAGGGATCAAAGGTCAATAACATAAAAAGTCTATCTAACAATGTCTGCAAAAAGCCATATATGCTGTGAGCTATGGCAAAAACTAACAATGATAAAAAGAGTTTGTGATCATTGCAGTAACTGCACTAGTCAGTTGAAAACACAGGTGAAAAATCCCCTGATGGCTCACTTTAAAAGGAGAACCCTGTAAGGACCCTGTATCGTGTAGGTAGTTAGTTAGCTGGACGTGCATTGGCAGCTTATAATAGAGTAGACAAACACACTATTTAATCCATCTACCTTTACTATTGTGGTTTTGGATTTGGAAAGGCTAAAAATATAATGCTACTCTCCAAACTCGTTTGTGTACAACCCCAAATCAGAAAAAGTTGGGACAGTATGGAAAATGTGAAAAAAAACAAAACAGAACAAAAAAAACCATTTGCATTTTTCATACTGTTCCAAGTACAATATCATTCTTGTTACAGTCCCATGCACAATGCTGAAGAAATGGTGTAAGCCTTACAGACCTGCTGTGCCTGGTTAAGTTAGTTAAGAAAGTTCAAATTTGATTGAGTATGTTGTTTGAAAGGTTTATACAGTACATGATTCCAGTGTAACTATAATCACTTTGTAATAAAACAATAAAATCACATGCATGAGGCTTTAAATGCATACAGATGTTTGCTGTCTGAGAAGTATAAAATCTGTTAAATTAAAACACTGATTTGAACTCAGTCTAGGCTGAGGAAATGAAAATGAATATCCAGTCTCCTTTGATCTGACTGTATTAGCCGTAGTCAATAGTCTGTATGGAAGCAACTCAGCAACACAAAATAACAGGTTTCCATCCTTCTGCCTCTTTTTCCGTAAAGGAGAATTGACCAGTTCATTCTATTCTATTAATATAATTATTTTAAGAAAATACAATATAGGACCAATAATATACTATATCATACAAGGTCTTCTTGTTTCTGGCTTTGTCCTTAGATACAGCTGGAAGACCACAGAGTGGACAGAGTGCAGGGCGGATGTGCTGCTGAGCCAACAGGACCGTCGGCGTGGAAACCAAACAGGGCTGTGCGGAGGCGGGATTCAGACCCGAGAGGTCTACTGTGTCCAAACCAGTACTGATATACCAACCAATCTTGGTTCACTCAGGAGCAAAGAAGGTAATGTTCCCAGCATGCCTTTCCTGTATTGTCTCTGTTTTCTTGTATTGCTGTATTTTGTCCACTGTTTATATTCCTTATTTATCATATATAAAACGGATCACTTTATCACAGTAGTTTTATACATAAATAGAATATCAGTCAAATATGCAGAAAATACATAAGCACTCTGGCTTTGCCCATTGTTTACGATACTTTGTTGAACAGTTATAAGCCATCATTAAGACCACCTTTTGCTTTGCAGTTTTCTGACAAATTTACTAACAGTCTGCTTTTATTCATGGTAGCAATAGTAATTATCAGTGGTGAGAAACCTGTGACCATTAATGACTTAATGAATATTATAATGACCGTATAAACCCTTCATGATGTGGGTGTTGGATTAGATAGCAGTACCAAATTGAGCACATATATATCAAATAGTCAGAGGATGGTACAGGTTATTTCAAGATCATACCAAAGTTTAGAATAATTAACATGTGATCATAAGACAACAAAGTTTGTTTGTTGATAATAATTTCAACTCAATTTCAGTACCATGCAGCATGAACCACATGCAGATTCTTAAAATCAATAAATGATCACATTATAATTAATGCATTACCATAATTACAACCCTGCAACAGCAATATGTTCTGACTGCATAACAAATATTTTTTCATTTGTTTTCCTACAAACATATTTGCTTTTATGGTTCTGTTCACTGAAAGCACGTGACTATGGTTAGGTAAGATAGTAGTCATGTTTAAATATTAAAAAGTCAACAAGCCAATGATCAAAAATGGCACTGCCCTGTGACGACATGGATGGCTGTTGGTGTGACTGTTGTGTACTTGCATGGCATAAGTACATGTGCATCAATACATGTATGAGCGACAGGAAGAGGACGAGTATGGCGCGCTTTTGGACTTTTTTTTGTGGCAATCGTGATCCTCAGTGAACTTTTTGACAGCTGTCAAACAAACACACTCAGCCATGGAGTGAACAAACTGGCCACACATTACACACGGGAGGTTCTTCTGTCCCTTTGCACATAAATAAATCATGATAAATCTCTAATTGAAAACCTGCCCCTGGAGATACGATCATTGCGGCAACAGAAAATGAGGAAAAGGAGTCAGAGAGGAGGTGTCTGACAGTGGCTAAGAAGGACAGGAAACAAGCCACCACTACCATCTATGATCCTGTGCAACGCTAGATTGCTAAAGAACAAGATGGATGAACTCCAACTGCTGTTGAAAGCCTGCTTTGAATATTGTGAGTCCAGCATAATGCTCTTCACTGGAACGTGGTGAAGACTAGATGTACCTGATCCTTTGGTGGAAATTGAAGGTTTTACCCACGTCTGCACAGACAGAACTGAGAGCTCAGGGAAATGCACAGCGGGCAGGCTTTGTGTGTATGTTAATGACAAGTGATGTGGACAGTACACAGTTGGAAAACAGTCTGTAATGGGGACATTGAACTGTTGTGTCTCGGCCTGTGGCCATTTTATCTTCCTCTGAAGTTTGGAAATATACTGATATATTCAGTCTATGTTCCCCCTGACAGTAACGCATCCAGAACTGCATCCCGAGTGGCAAACTGTGTACAAGATCATCTGCAACGCACCCCTAATGCCCCCATCTTTATCACAAGCAATCTGAACCACTGCAACTTGAACATTGCACTGCCTGCTTTTGAGCAATACAAAAAATGTGACACCAGGAAAAAGAAAATATTGGATATTATTAACTATTATGGAAATGTGAAAGGTCCATACACAGGTATTGCAAAACCACCCCTGGCCAACTGAGACCATAACACTTTCCATCTATCTCTGTATCTACATACAGAACAGCTCTTAAGAGCAGCAGTCATCTGGTCAAATCTGTCAATCTTTGGTGAGATGATAGCATTGAAACACTTCAAGTACACAGTGGGATACACTGTCTGAGGAGGTAGATTTAAACCATGCTACAGAGGTCATTACTGACGATATTCATTTCTGCATTGACTCTGTGATCCCAAAAAAGACAGTAAAGGTGTTCCCATTTAAGAGCTGTACAATCAGATTTAAATCAGAGACTGAGGGAGGCAAAACAACAGCACAAGAGGACACTGAAGGATAATCTACAAAATAACACTAAAAAACTATGGGACTCTATGAAAACCATGACCAACATGGAACCCACAAATAAATCTTATGCATGGGAGTCCGTCAACACCCCAGTCTTCAAGACATTTTTCAACAAAGCATAATCAGACAGGGACAAAAGATCATCTCAGATCCAACTCACATTCTCCACCCTGAATATCAGCTGCTCCCCTCAGGCAGATGGTATGGAATCCCCCTAAGCAGGCACAACCAATTCAGAAACTCATTTGTACCCCTGTTCATTAAAGCCCTCAACACCACCTAGGCCAGAATGAGAATATGCCATGCTTGTATTCTTCTTGCTGTATTATTGTAATATGTGTGCATTCTCTTATGCTGATGATGCAGATGGGCACTTGCGATTGATGAATGTATGTATTTGTGGTTTTGTGGATGAATGTACTGTTTTTATACCACAGACACTGTGTAGTCCAAGGCAAATTTCCCACTGGGACAAAAAAGTCTATCCTATCCCATCCTATTCTATCCTATCCTAACGCTGACTTGAAGCAAAAAAGGACATGCTTCCTTTTTAAATATCAAACAGAACTCTGTACACCTTCCATCTATCCATCACATCCCTATGACTCCAGACTTTAAAAAGTGTTGCCAGTAAAACCACACAGCAGTTTCCTTTAAAAACCTTTAGTAAATAAAATTAGTTTTTATGAGTCCATAAATACTGTAAACAAAGATCCTGCCAGAGGAGAATGGCAGGCTCTTAATTATTATATACATATTATATATACTGTTTGGCAGGAAAACATCTGCTTTACTTCACATTGCTTTGTGGTAGAATACTTGACAAGTAATCCATGTTCAGTTCCAGTCCACCCATTTACACTTTGTAATTGTATCAGAATCAGAATCAGTTTTATTGCCAAGTATGTTTTCACATACAAGGAATTTTTTCTGGTGATTGGTGCAATTGATCAGCAACAGTGGGGCTCTCAAGCCTTGTTTATGAGGCTAATAGCAGATGGGAAGAAGCTATTTTTGTGGCGAGAGGTTTTGGTCCTGAAGGACCGCAGCCTCCTGCCAAAGGGGAGTGTCTCAAAGAGTTTGTGTCCAGGGTGGGAGGAGTCAGCTACAATCTTCCCTGCACGCCTCAGAGTCCTTGAGGTGTACAGGTCCTGGAGGGACGGAAGATTGCAGCCAATCACCTTCTCAGCAGAGTGGATGATACGCTGCAGTCTGTTATTGTCCCTCTCTGTGGCAGCAGCGTACCAGATGGTGATGGAGGAGGTGAGGATGGACTCAATGATGGAGGTGTAGAAGTTCACCATCATTGTCCTTGGCAGGTTGAACTTCTTCAACTGCCTCAGGAAATACATCCTCTGCTGAGCTTTTTTGATGAGGGAGCTGATGTTTAGCTCCCATTTGAGATCCTGTGTGATGGTGGTTCCCAAGAAGCGAAAATGCTCCACGGTAGCCACGGGGGAGTCACACAGGGAGATGGGGGTGGGTGGGGCTGGGCTCTTCCTGAAGTCCACTATCATTTCCACTGTCTTCAGAGCTCTAGGTTGTTCCGCCTGCACCAGGTCACCAGACGCTCAGTCTCCCACCTGTAGGCAGACTCATCGCCATCAGAGATGAGTCCAATGAGAGTGGTGTCGTCTGCAAACTTCAGGAGCTTGACAGACTGATGGCTGGAGGTGCAGGTGTTGGTGTACAGGGAGAAGAGCAGAGGAGAAAGAACGCAGCCTTGTGGGGATCCAGTGCTGATGGTCTGGGAGTCAGACACGTGCTTTCCTAGCTTCACGTGCTGCCTCCTGTCAGACAGGAAGTCGGTGATCCACCTGCAGGTGGAGTCAGGCACGCTCAGCTGGGAGAGCTTGTCCTGCAGCAGAGCCGGGATGATGGTGTTGAAGGCAGAGCTGAAGTCCACAAACAGGATCCTGGCATAGGTCCCTGAGGAGTCCAGGTGCTGGAGGATGAAGTGGAGAGCCATGTTGACCTGTTGGCTCTGTAGGCGAACTGCAGGGGGTCCAGGAGTGGGTCAGTGATGGATTTGAGATGGGACAGGACAAGGCGCTCAAATGATTTCATGACCACAGAGGTCAGGGCAATGGGTCTATAGTCATTTAGACCTGTGGGCCTTGGTTTTTTGGGGACAGGGATGATGGTGGAGGATTTGAAGCAGGCTGGCACGTGGCAGGTCTCCAGTGAGGTGTTGAAGATGTCCGTGAACACTGGAGACAGCTGATCAGCACAGTGCTTCAGGGATGATGGAGAGACAGAGTCAGGACCGGCTGCTTTGCGGGGGTTCTGCTTCTTAAAAAGCCTGTTGACATCTCTCTCCAGGATAGAGAGAGACGTTCCTTTGGTAGGGGAGGAGGGGGGTTCTGATGTGGCTCTGATGTGGAGGTTAGTGTCAGGCTTGTCCCACTGTCTTTCAAAGCGGCAGTAGAACTCATTCAGATCGTTGGCCAGACGGAAGTTGTTAATGGAGTGGGGGGGTTTAGGTTTGTACTTTGTGATCTTTCTGAGCCCTTTCCAGACAGAAGCAGAGTCGTTGGCTGAGAACTGGAGCTGAAGTTTCTCAGAGTACAGACGTTTAGCTTCTCTCACCGCTTTGCTAAACCTGTACTTGGACTCTTTAAACTTGTCCCTGTCCCCACTCCTGAAAGCTTCCTCCTTTTGCCTCCTGAGCTGACTGAGCTTAGCTGTGAACCAGGGTTTGTCATTGTTATAACTCACCCTGGTGCGTGATGGGATACAGCAGTCCTCACAGAAGCTGATGTATGACGTCACAGCCTCTGTGAACTCATCCAGACTGTTGGAAGCAGTCCTGAACACCTCCCAGTCAGTGCAGTCCAAACATGCCGCAGATCCTCTATGGCTTCACTGCTCCACTGCTTCGATGTCCTCACAACAGGTTTACACAGTTTTAGTTTCTGCCTGTATGTGGGAATCAGGTGGACCATCACATGGTCAGAGTGGCCCAGTGCAGCCCGGGGGACGGCGTGATAAGCACCACTGATTGTGGTGTAACAGTGGTCCAGAGTGTTCCCCTCTCTGGTCGGGCAATTAACAAACTGTCTGTATTTGGGCAGTTCGTGGTTGAGGTTACCTTTGTTAAAGTCACCAAGGACAATAACTACGGAGTCCAGGTTGGTCCGCTCCACACACAGTATCTGCTGTGGCCTGTGGTGGGATGTAAACACTGACCAGGATGAATGAAGTGAACTCCCGGGGGGAGTAGAAGGGCCTGCAGTTTATGATGAAAGTCTCCAGGTCAGGAGAACAGTGCTGCAGGATCACTGTCACGTCTCTGCACCAGCCACTGTTAGCATAAAAGCAGATTCCTCCACCTTTCGCTTTGCCGGACAGCTCTGTGTCGCGATCCGCTCTGAAGAGTTGGAAGCCGGCCAGCTTCAGCGCAGAGTTCGGAATCGATCCACACAGCCACGTCTCCGTGAAGCACAGGACGGAAGATGAGGAAAAGTCTCTGTTCTTCTGCACCAGTAGCTGAAGTTCATCCAGTTTGTTGGGCAGTGAACGCACCTTGGAGAGAAAGATACCTGGGAGAGGTGTGCGGAGTCCGCGCCGGCGGAGACGCGCAAGCGCACCGGCACGTTTTCCTCTCCTCCGGCGTTTCACTGCGAGAGTAACGGTCAGTGACCTCTGACCAAAATGTCCAATAATTCCACAGGTGAGTCGAGAAAAGTAGGAAAAAAATCCACTGGAGTTGTTTCTCTGATGTTAATGAGCTCTTCTCTGGTGAAAGAGCTCCGGAAACCAAAGCAGAAAACTGGATTTATAAAGAAAATGAGGCAAAAAAATGCGCACCAAAACACCGAGGCAGCCATCCGCGGCGCCATGGCAACAGAATAGAAATCATAGAAAGTATAGAAATCATTATATTACACAGAAATCATATCAGCTATGGAGGGCTGTTATTAGCTCAAATAGCAACAAGGAATGGAAGGGGTGCAAGTTGGAAGATCTTGGCAACAGAAAGCCAAGAGCTATGTTTTGATTTAGTCTAGTTAAAAACTGTGTCATATCCCATCTTCTGTTCTAGCTGTGCACACAGTCACTGATATCCTCCTCCTCCTTGACCAGCCATGTGTGAACCAGAGAGGAGAACTGAGGCGGTTTCCTCTTATATTAAATCTGGGACTCAGTTATATGAATATGAATATGACTGTATGGGTATAAGCCACACAGAGTTGATAGCAGATGAAATATGAGCTTTCATGTAAATTGGTGTCATTACTGTGCACATGGAGGCTGGGAGTTGCCTGGTTGCATGCTCATCCATCTGGCTGGGGAGGCAGAACTGGCATCAGCTGCTAGAAATTATTCAGATCAGATGCTCACCACCAGCCACATGCTTTCATATTTCAGTGTCAAGATTCCACACTTCCAATTTTGTTAACAGAGGTGAGTCTCATGCTTTCTCCATTCCCCTTTACATATATTGTCACCGTCAGTCAAACTGCCACTGCCTGCATTTTAACAGAGTAATTATTATTGAAAGTGTTTTTTGGGTGGAAGCAGGGACACATTAATGAAGGTATTATGGCTTTATGATGTGACTAACAAAAGATGGAGAAAAATTAGAAGAGAAAAATGGAATGGGTGTGATAAATAATAAGAAGCACATCCTCTTTCTTATCACCCTGCACTTATCTTTGTTGTCAGAAAGGTTTTGTCAAATTCCCTCACTCCTGTCTTAGAGTAGAGGTTTTATTCGTTGGGCATTGCACTGCTGATGGATCTGATTTATTTTGTCCTATAAACACCTTTTACACATTTCAGCCACAAGTTGTACTTTGAGGTTGTACTTATTTGGGAAAAAAGTGAGATTCTGGGTTGCCAACTGGGGACTCAAATGAGCTGAAATTGGCATAAATCTCCTTCGTGTTTTGAAAGATTCCTGTTTTTAGATCATCTTTCTTTAATTATTTGTTACAACAGGTCACCGTTACTAGATTTCTTGTTGATAACAGATATTATTACCAAACAAAAATCGTTCATTGATGTACACACTTGGAATATTTGTACCCAGGTTGAATAAATACTTGTGGTATTTTAAGAAATGTATTGATTGATTAATTGATTGTATGTTAAAGTTCATTTGAGTCTAGTGTTTCACAGCGAGGTCACTTGGCTGTTCCACTTCATCGCTCGCCTGTGAACAAGCAAATAATGCACATTGATTTATGACTCAATAGTGGGTTTGAGGAGTATAATGTAAGACCCAAGTTTGTTGTTCAATGTTTTATGACATTTTTGTTGGTTTATAATGCGTTGAGTTTTGTGGCTGAAACTGAATGTTACATAAATAAAATTTGGTGCCACATAAATAAAGTTTATTTTTATTAATAATATTATGTCATGAGAGAGGAGGGATCATTTTGATCACTGCCTCTGCCTTTGGGTGCCTTTGGAGTCAGGAACTACATGGATTTTAAGCCTTTTTCAGCACTGGCTTTAACACTAAGTGTCTGAATGCTTTGTCATTTGTGAATGCCCTTAATAAGACCACAGTAGTACCACTTACTAATTCCTAGCATGCAGTGGGTGATTTTATTGTGATGAGACACGCATCTGTGTGGAGGGAATTAAGCTGATGGAATTTTTATCATTTGCTTTCAAGGATGTTCGGGATAGTATGGCAGTAGCGTCTCTCAACACAGATTATTACCAGTCCAACTACTGGAGCAACTACCATCCCATATCTCTGAAATTCTGCCTTGTGACTTGTGCAGAGATTACTGCTCACAACACCCCTGTTAATCATGGTACATTCTCAAATGGGATGTGGTTTTTGATTACCACAAGAAGGTTTTTATTCTCTTTTGTACATATTTCATAGCCAGTTTCTCTATTTCTTTTGACAAGATTTTAAGTTATGTAAAACTGTTTTAGCAGGTGTGTAAGTTGTATCAGCTGTTTTTCCTGTACTGGTTCAGATCAACATGATAGCATTCTGAGAAGCAAACAGTGACATGCTGTACGGCAGATGTGCCAGTGTGATGTGTGGAGGTTTCCATTAATTAGCCCAAACACGCACAATATTAAGGCAGCGTAAAGTGCATAAAAGGTAAGGGTGAAGTGGACATGTGCTGTAGCGATTAATCACTGTCTTTTCAGCCAGTCACATTACAGCCTTTACAGCTTTTACACAGCTCTGCCAGCCACAGTGGGGTGTGACAGAAGTGATTCATGAAGTAGAAGGCAGAAAAATAACTGTGCTGTTCTGAAGGTTGAGAATGGCAATATGAGAACATGCGATACAAGAAAGCAGCCAGAGGTAAATGGCTTTTGAAGTTTAATTTATTCAGAATTTTTTCATTATGATTATGCAGTCCTGTGATTTCACTTGCTAGTCCCTTTCTGCTGAAATCTAAACACAGCAATCAGTTTCTTTTTACTGTGTCTGAATTGGACCTCCATGACCTGCATTCTAGCTTGCTCTTATTTTTTATAAATAGGTGATCTATGAAATGTCTGAAATTGTGTTTAATCAATAGTATTGCACATCAAGTTACCATTAATAAAACACAAGATGTAATGTAATTCACTCTCCGAGCGAAATGTTAACATTCTTTGTGTGCAGTAATTCACAGGTCCCTGAGTGCTATTGAATTCCAATCCTCAAAGTGGATCTTTATAGTAGTTCTTTATATCAACCAATGTTCTTTACATGATAGCATGTATTTAGCAACTGTGAGGAAAAATAAACAAGTATTCCAAGTATTTAAAAGAGAAACATCTTAATATAAAGATGTCGATGAAATAGCATTTCATGTCACACTATTAGACATATTACCTGCTCTTGCGTTACATGGGCAGTGAAGGGCATGCCACTTGTACACACACTTAAGCAGCACTATTAAAGGACACACCATTGGCCAAGCGAAGGTAATTTGCATGTGGATGAAGTTGGGTCCTGTCGTTGAGCTGAGGACTAATGGGAATTAGGTCAAATTGAAGACTGGCCTGCTGTGATGGGAAAACACACACACACACACAAAAGCTTGCGGAAGATTTTGGCTTTTGGGGGTCCTGTGAATGAAAGAACAATTTTTGCATGTATTTGGCTTTGATTTTAAGTAAAATGATTTGTATCTTGGGGATATAGGATTCCAAAGGCAAGGATATTGGAGATCAAAAAGAGCAACTTCTGTCTTTTTAAATTTTTTTTCTTGTTGAAGTGGTTTGTTCTGTTAAACTATAAATATTTCAGATTTGAGTTGAAATACTTAAGTGTCTGCACAGGATATAAACCCACTCTCTTGTACAGCTTGAAAATGATTGTAAGGTGATGACGTATAAGTTAGACATTCATATTTTGCATGAGGACAGGGAAAACTGTCCTCCTGTAGAAAATGAGCCCGTAAATCATCTGTGAAGCAGCTTATTAAAACCTATACTCATGTTTTATTCTTAGGTAACCTCTAGTGGCCATAGTAATTGTGGTGGGAGCAAAGGGGGAGGTTATGTCACATACTCTATAGAGTTACAAAGTCATAATCTTGATGAGAAAGGTCCTCTAACCTTAAGGAATTACTTATTTCAAAGCAAACTACTGATTCCTAAACATAACCATGTCGTTTTTTAACCTAAACCTAACCGAATTGTGACCATTCTATAATATTAACTGTGTTTGTTATTGTTACCATGACAATGGAGGTCCGATATGCTCGCTACCGGTACCCTCCAAGGAGTCGTTTCTGAGGATGGGGACAAACAACCTGCATATGGTGGTTTACCTTGGTAGACTTGCTGTTGCAGGGTTATAAATGATAAGAACTGTGGAGCATGTTGTGGATATCTTCAAATTGTGGTTTTTAATAATGTTTCTACTTTTTTTTTAATGCACTTTTTCTTTTAACTGTATCTGGTTACATTTTGCTGTGTTGAAAACTTTACTCATCAGGTTATCATTTCAACAGTGTGCCATTGATCCTGTCTGTCTCCATAGCATTGCGACCAGTGGACAGTGATCTGTGCCTGGGCACCCCCCCGAACACCACCCAGCTCTGCCATATCAGCTGTCCTATAGATTGTGAGGTGTCTTCATGGAGTGCCTGGGGACCCTGCACCTATGAAAACTGTCAAGACCAGGCAGCCAAGAAAGGTAAGAGCTCACTTTGAGAATTATAATACCACTGGGTCATAAAGGAAACAGAGTTCTATAGCTATGTCAGACTTCTGAAACTTGTGTATGAACATGCGATTTCATACCAAAATGAGAGCCAAGATTATCTTTTATATGATCACAAAGTCAACTTAACAATTTCACCTTTTGCACAAGCAGCTATATGTAACTACTTTAGTTTAAAAACATCAAAAAAATAACCAAGATTATCAACAGAATATGAAGAAATAACAGTTTTGATGTTATGTCAAGGCACCTATGTATTGTGTTGAAGAAATATCTACTGAAGTTAGCATGCCAATCAGCTGGCCATGGCCTGTCCCATCCCATTTTTTTTTTTAGCTCAAGAGGTGACAGTGAATCAAGGTAGTGCCCGGTCTGCCCTCAGTCCAACATTAAGTGAATGAAGTTGCAATTGCAATTGCAAGTAGGCTATGAACATGTTGCAGCCATCCTCTCTCAGCGACCTTCCTCCACTCTGTCCTCAAGCTCAGATACTGATGCTGCTTCTCCAGCTGTCCAACTCTCCCTCTCCCTTGCTATTTTTGACTGGCAAGACTAGGTATGACATTGTCATTATCACTCTAACAATAACCAAAGAAAACAATCTACAAGTTACATCATCATATTGCGAGGAAAAGTGTGCTAAAAACATTATTCCACAATCCATGCAGGTTTGGCAACATGCCAACAAGATGGCTAGATGGCTAGTCCTATGGCACAGGGGAATGGGAGGGGGAGGGGGAGGAGAGACCAAAGAATACAGACTAACATATTAAAGAGGCTATGTGTTACAGTCAATGCCTTAGGGGAAGCTCAGAAACAAGAAATCTGGAGAAAATGCCAAAAAAAAGGTTTTGCAAAGTTGGACTCAACTGACACAAGCCCAAGTGAAGCCTCAGGCTCCACCCAGAAGGAAACACCGGAGAGGCTGCTCGGAAAGTGGACAACAGCGATGATTTAGCGGATGCGGCTTGCAGCTCTTCACACAAACTGCAAGACTTAGAAAACCAAGTTAAAAAGCTTTGAAGAAAAACTGCAGAAAGCTATGCCCACAAAGTATCTAGCATGTCTTAGTCAACCATTCCAAATCTCCAGAGACCTCCTGCCTGAAGTGGTAAGACACTGAGCTGCGTTCACTCCATCCAGGAGGATGCTACGCAACAAACCTGAAGTCAGATTTGGGCTTCTAATTCCGGCTAAGCTAAGAGTGTCACATAATAGGCCAGAGAATTACTTGACTGATCCAGAGGAGGCCCGAGTATACAGAGGGAGAGAATGAGGACTTTCCACTCAGACCCTCTGAGCATGAAGGAGGACTCTATGAAAAGATCCTCTGGCAGATGACCATAAAGAACGGCCCAGGCCAAAGGTTATTCCCTATGTTGAAATTCAAATTGCACATTCTGTAATTATTAGTGTTTTTTAATGGATTATGGCTTATTAGGCTGAGTGGGCCTGAATTTCTTAGCCTACCTACATGGTTACCATGGTTTATAAGAGGTTAGGGCCCACTATGAGCTGGCCTAAATTTGAGTTTGCTTATGTTAATCTGTTACTTAGCCTGCCTACATGGTGAGGCCTACTCTAAGCTAAACATTGTTTAATTAATCTTAATTTTATTTATATTGCCTAAATGCTGTATGCTGATATAATACACTACACACATGTACACCTCAAACCTGACAATACGAGACTGACACAGGAGAGAACAGAAGACTCCGGGGAATTTACGTTTAATAACTGATATTTTACTGACTCTTACATGAGTAAGGTGTTAAAAAAATAGACTTAAATATGTTAAAAATACGTAGACTGTGGACTTGGGTTTAGGATGTATTCTCTAGTTGTATCATTTTAGTCATTTTATCATTTCATTAAATTTATATTAACCTTAATTCAAGGCAAATTTATTTATTTATTTATAACATATATTATTTGAAGGCATTTAACAGATTGAGGTCAAGACTTTACAATATTGATGAGAGAAACCCAACAGCTCCCATTTGGTGACAGTGGAGATGAAAACTCCCTTTTAAATGGATGAAAATGCAGATAAACCAGAGGTAGGTGACCATCTGCCACGAGTGGCTGGGTTGAGAGGAGAGAAATGGGCAGGGCTCCGATCACTCAGGCCCTGTTCAGACCTGGTATTGACATGCATCTTCAGTCATCCGATTGCAGGTGGTCAGCTTTAAGTACGTCTGTTCGCACCTGGTTTAAAATGAGCCTCTACATGCTCTTGAGTCAGATCCAATCACAATTTGTCACTCGAGATGCATGTGAAGATGCATTTTAAAGCCATGTATGAACAGATGTACTTAGAGCTCACCACTTGCAAATGGATCACTGTAGCTGCATGTTAATACCAGGTCTGAACAGGGCCAAAGTTAATGACATGCAGTAGTGTTACATAAATTCAAGGGAAGAGAGAGAGAAGCACCACTATCAAATCAGAATCCTGGCCTTGTGAGAACACTAGAGGAGGGTTTGAGATTGGAGAGGGAGCAAAAACATCATCTCCTCTTCCCATTTGTCGGCTGTTGTCGCAGGCTTTACTTGTCCATCAACGGGGATGACACGATCACTGCTTCAGCCCTTAATTATACCCAGAAAAGCAGTGTCCACCATGACTGCTACATGTTGACTCTGCCTTAATGAAGCACCTCACATGAAATTTTTCTCCATGTATCTTAACGACCACTCGCTCGTTTGCTCAGTAAGACACATCTGCTATCGCTCTCTACTATGCATTGTACAAAGCGAACATGAACACACACACATCCCCAAGTTTGTGTACCCTGGTTGGTTGTGATTACAGAGTTGAACATAAGTTTGTACTAAGTTTACAATTTTTCTAATTAACACGGTAAGAATGGTTGGAAGATTTGCATTGCATTATTTTTATAAACTGAACTACACATTTATATTGGCTATATAGACTATTATAAGTTTGCATAAAATATAATCACACATCAACAACTCAATAACTTTTGTTTCTGCATTTAAAAAACTGATAAAATGAATGATACAGCTGCTTATTGTTGTGTCCTCCTTTTTCTCATCTCTTTTTCTTATCATTCATCACTGTATTCTATTGCTTTCAAGGTCTAGGCCTTGGCCTTTCTAATTCCCTGACAGCATTGAATTATGTGCTTGCCGATGTAACCAAGGGGACTTAAAGCTGGTTAGCTGTTTTTGGCCCCTGGATCAGTGTGACATCTGTGCAGCCCACTGAAAACATCCGACCTGGGCACCTGCAGTGGATTGACTGGCTTATATACTAACCAGTGGAAAAATGGAGCTTGTTGTCGCTCTGGTGCTTCTGTCAGAGGAGCTAGACTACACATAGTATCACACAGTATCACAGACATGCATACATAGATTTACTCTCCTGCTTTGGCCCCTGTGTGACCAGTGTCTCAGTGTGGTGACTTTACAGTACAGTTTATTGCCTTTCAGTGGAGTACTTTTACCCTTAGTGTGTGATTCTTTTTCAGTGCCCTCAGAAAGTATTCAGATCACTAAACTTTTCTGCACAATTCATTGTGTTGTAGATTTAATTGTAAATTGATAAAAAAAAATAGTATTTGCCCAGCAGTCTACCCTAAATAACCCAAAATTGCCAAAGTGGAAAGTGTTCAAATTTATCAAAATAAAACATTAAAAACTGAAATATCTAATTAAAATGTGTAAGTCTTACTAGAGATGCTCTGTTGGGTTTAAGTCTGGGCTTTGGTTAGGCCACACAAGGAAAGTAAGAAACTTGTCCTGAAGCCAATAAAACAGGAAAAATAAAACAGGACTCAGATGAAACCATGGTATCCTATGATGTCACTTTACTCTTCACATTCATTCCTACCTCCTAAGCCTAAACCTAAACCTAAAAGACTGTAATGAAATGACTGCTATAGGATGGCATCCTGTCCAACAGAACCAACCTCACCTCAGACCATATGTTCCTGCTGGACCTCTTGCCTGACTACCAACTATTTTCAATGTAATTAGGGTTTCTACAGACAGAAACATGGTTGTACTTTGGGCTCACCAGCATCTCCAGTAGTGGCTAATCTCTACAGAAGTGGAGAGCAGAGTCCTGATGTCCTTTGCAGGACCTGCTCTTGGCCACTGGTTTAGGTATGTGGGTGGAAGAAGCCTGAGTCAAAATCAAAACACAGGACACATCAGTGCAGTGAATAGCATCATAAAGTTCACTCAGAAGGATGTCAGAGGAAATAGTTTGGCCTTCTTGGACTGAGGCACATTGACAATGGCAGAAGCCTCAACACTGACGTATGCAGAAAACCCACACACAGATCAATATTTAGTCTTTGATTCTCACCACTGACTGGAGCACAAGCCGGGGGTTATCAGAATCCTACACCACCAAACTCAGCTGCCCATGTTGCCAACCTTAACTTTGCAGAGCTCCAACTTTGCAGAACTCCAACAACTAAAAGTTATTAAGTTAATTATTCCTACTTGATAGTATATTTTAAGATTGAATCAGTGAATTCACTATCCTTTCACTTTTGAGGGTGCTCCCCTGAGGAATTTTAAAATTAAAGTTATTATTTAATATTAACATTTTAATATTAACATTTTGTAGATTACAGATGCCAATAATTGATAAGATGTTGCATCTATAAAATTCCTAACAGTAAAGAGCCTTGTTCTAAGCTCTGAACTAGCATTGTGATAAGTTTGAGAATGATGTGGATAAAATCATGACGGTATATTGTTTCATTGAGTATTTCATTGCATCTGCTGCTCTGTTTGAGGATACTAACACTCATATTTGCAAACTGTAATACTACATATTATGAACCACTGGTAACTATTGAGTAAACTTTTAATTTTACTGTGATTATTTGCACATATATGTGAAGTGCTCAAGAAGTTACATGTTATGAGTCAGCAGGCCCTGATAAATTTGAACCTTACTTTTTAAAAGTATGTTGCAATTTTATTGCACCTCATTGAACATATATTTTTAATCTTTCTTTATCAAATGGAATTTCATATGTTTGGAAGTCAGCTTTTATTATACTTTTACTAAAAACTGATGTCCTGATGTTATTAAAAAACAAAAACAACATTAAAAAAGTGCCAAGAATCACTTCCTATTTACTAAATAATCCACCACATACCACATTTATGCTCCACCAACTGTGAATTTTCTCTGTTCTGTACACTGTGCTCAAACATTCCTACAGCAGAACGATCATGTAGTGTCCATGATATGTACGCTACTTTCTGCGATAATCACAGCATTCTTTGCATATAGATTCAAAACGCTGTCTGCCAGTGATGACGCCAAAAAAAGCAATGCAGCGCAAATTAATTAGTGTAAGTGTCCTAAATGTTAATTTACTGTTCACTATAACTAACCAAACAATGACTGAGCATAAATAGCACTGACACTAGCATTAAACAACCTGGCTTATCCACACCAGCTATGAATGTCATGTTATGTTTTTGATAACTCAAGAAGTGAATGTTTATTAGCTGCACCTGACTAAATTCGCTGGGCAACATTTGCCATTTCAAATGGTGAAATGGTCGGAACTTGGTTTTGATTAAAAAGTGCTCAGGATCGGAACACACGTACAGGACGATCTCATGTGAACCTCGATTGATGGACACACAGAGGGCCAGCAAAGAAATACACAGGGCCAGTAAAAAAACTTAACTGATTTTTGAACCGTCTACCATGCCTGGTATGCCTGATGGCCAGGTTGACTGTCTCATACAAGCAGTAGCCCAGCTGTTGATACCAAAAGTGCATTTCTCCCTGCTGGTCAAAGCAATGCTGCCTCTTTTCTAATTATGTAGAGCTTATCTTTATGTGTTTCTTGATAAGCATGACATTTATTCTGATGCAACAATAACATTGACATTATTATATATGACACTACCAATCAGATCTATTTACTTGTTATCCGAAGCTGCCGGAACACTTTTTCAGATCGTTCCAACCCACTTTAACCCCTGCTGCACTACTATCTTGCACCCATGCCATTCATAATACAGCCTGCAGATAATAAGTCTGTGATGCCTGATGGAATTGAATTTCCTGCACGCCAGGTCTGATTTTCCTTGATATAAACCCTCCCCCCTCAGATGAAACCTCTATCAATGGATCTAGACACATGACAGCACATGGTCTGCTGAGCTGCCTTTATGAGGGGAAAAGAAAAAAAACATGAAATAGAGAAAGGGAAATTCTGCTGCTTCCACCTGAGTTCTGCAGGCACTCCAGGGCTTTGCTGCCTTATCTGGCTAGAGCAGGAGTGTGGATTAGGGGGTGAATGACCTTGACTACCCCCCCGCACCCCAACACACACACATGCACACAAGCACTGTTTCTCAGGACCTGGGTCATGGAATCCCATGCCCTTGAGCAGAAGAAATTACACATAAAAGAGAACAAACCCCAGCTGAATGAATTGATTTCTCCATCCATCAGTCAATTTGGATAGAAGCTAATGTAATGACTGGAGAATAAACACATTACAATTACATGAAGTTCTTCTTGAAATGTCTGTCAACTTCAAATTGCATCAAGTTTATGCTTAGCAGACCACAGAGGTGATTAGTGTGGGTATGGTTTCTGTTCAGTTACTTCATCAGGTCCCCTTTGTTCCCCAACAGGCTTCAAACTGAGGAAGAGGACAATTCTCAATGACCTAATGGGCTGGACGGGGAACTGCCCCCACCTGGTGGAGGCAATACCGTGTGAAGATCCCAGCTGCTACGACTGGCTGGTGACAAAACTGGAGGAATGTATCCCTGATAATGAGAAGGAATGTGGACCAGGAACCCAGATCCCTCAAGTACAGTGTGTCAACAGTGATGGTGAGTATACACATGAAACATTAAACAAAGCAGCTCTTTAGGTCTGGGAGTAGCTACTACCCAATAACCTACCACCATTGTGGTGGAAGGGAGATGGGCATGAATGTGCAGTTGACACATTTGCAGACATTATGTGATACAATTATGTCAAGGCTGCTTTTGAGAGAAAAGATATATCCACTAACACTATGGTGTTACTGATAAAGTGATTGATGGGTGTACATATATAAGAAAATGTCAATGTGTCATCTATCAAAGATTTTGCCATACTGTTTGTACTGGGCTATCCCATTAGCATCTGGGATCAGGTGACTAGAAGGCAGGAGAAGCTGTGGTTACTGCAGGGCAGAAAGTGGCAGGGTCTGAAATGACAAGAGAGTTTGTGAAAATAAATAAAGAGTATTAATTGATGAATTAAACTGAATGAACTGTGACAAGAACCTGTAGGTATATTAGACTGTTGTGCAAATGTTGCCATTCAACAAATCATTGTCATGCTGTATTTTTGAATGATTTCTACTTCAGTATGAAGTAATTTGAGATGTCATTTAGTACATTTGCTGGGTTTTTCTAAAACAGACATATCTTTCTTGCTATTTTATCCATAATCAATTTCCCAATTGATTTAAAACTGACTATACTATACAAGAAAGCCTAGCAAACACCTTCCTCCACAGAATATATCTTTCATTGTATAGTCAGATGAATAAGGTTTTATCCTTTAGTAACTTATTAGATTCTTTATTTGTTGAAATTGGAACAAATAAACAAAACTCATATTCGCTTTGATGCTGTTAACTCGTTGATCAATTTTCAATCAAATTATATTTTTTGGATAGAAACATTAATTATGATTGTTTTGACTAAAACTGCTTGGGTAAGTCGAGCATTAAAGTTCACTCATGACCTTAGAAACAGTAGATTCAAGAAAAATCTTTACTCAAAGTCCACTTGCTACTTACTATGTCTCTAGTTGTCATGGAGATATCTTAAACCCTGTTCAGACCTGGTATTAACATGCATCTTCAGTGCATCTTCAGCTCTAAGTTCGTCAGTTCACACCTGGCTTTAAAATGCATCTCCACATGCGTCTCGTGTGAGCACTTGTGATTGGATCTCACTTCCCTGCTTCATATGCAAATAAACAGGTATGCGGTGTTGTTTTTAGCCAGTCCAACAGATAGCTTCTGTATGTGTGTGTGCTTGTGAGTAAGAGAGAGAGAGTTCGAGAGAGAAAGTGGTACGGAGGGGTTGAGTGAATCAGTGTGCTGCGCACAGCTCTATAGTGAAATAAGGGTTTCGTAATTAGAAATAGTAAACTATTTTTGGTTCTAATTAAAATGTGGCAGAGGATAGTCAGTAGAGTAGGCGGTTCTTCAGAGTGGCCAGGACGCATTTGCATTCACACTGCTGAACGTGTCTGCTACATGTTTGTCATACAAAGTGACGAAAATATTTCCAGAAATTGTAAGTGATTTGCTGTCAGACACAAATCTTTCATCTATGGGTATTAACATCTCCTCTGGGCTGTCAGAGTTTCACCCCACTATTAGAAAAAATTCAACAATGATCTAAAGCTATGGTCTAACATTCCCCTCTTTCTAACCACTATCGGTTTTCAATAAAACTTACAGCCAAATAGTTCTAGTCACTGAATTCTGTCATATGACACCTCTACTCTGAGAGCCTGGTGGAAAACACTCAAAATTACACCCCTCTCTGGCACCTGGACACCTCAACAAATTTCCCCTTTACTTCAACACATAGGAACAAAAAGAAATCACAGATTTCCAACACCTATTTCAGGACAACTAAATCTCATTTAAAGACTGGATCCAGGGGTAGGAGGTCAGTTTTCTCCAATACTTACGAATAAGTTATTTAAAAATAAAACCAGTATAATAACGAGTCCACTCAAACCACCAAAGAAAACAGAGATGATCATAAAATAGTCTACATCCAACAAAATTATTTTAAACTTATATAATCTCCAACATAGACAACATCCTCCTACCAGCTACTAAATACACCAACCTGACACCAACCTGTTGATACAGGTTTGTTGAAACGACAAACAATACAAATTTACTACTAACCCACTATAAAATCTAGGTACCACAGATGACTACCTCCACTGTTTATAGGTATGTTTACCTCTAGAGGACTTCTGTGTTAAGGTAACACAGAAGCTCTACTCAATCTTGGGTTGCAGCATTCCCCTCTCTCTCTCTCTCTCTCATTATGCATACCTGGTGATTTGGCCAAGCCTGCACAGTGCATATTGCTACATGTGGTACATAACCTATCACACAAGAGACACAGCTGACACTTGAGAATGGGATGCACCATTCCCCCAGGAGAAGTTTGAAGCGTGACGGGGATGGTGCCTCTCTTTTCAAGATCTTAAGGAGTTAAATATACCAAGAGTCTACACTTCAATCCCACTCTCCACAGCTCAGAAAAAGAGCTCTGCATCTTTTGTGGTGCATCAACTAAAGCTATTGCTGCTGTTGGCTATCTGAGAGTCACGGAAGCCACAGGACATTGTGAAGTTGGAATCCTGTTCGGCAGAGCAGGGCTTGATCCCAAGCCTGTTGGGGGGGGGTCGCGCGTCAGATCCTTTGTGCGGTGTTCCTCGGATGCTGGCTTGTGGGGCTGGCACCTGGGATTCTGGGGCTGGGGTTGGCTGGGGTTGCTGCTGTGGTTGGCTCTGGACCACTGGCTTTGGTGCCTGCAGATCCAGAGGGGCCTCTTGTCCTTGACCCCCCTGTGCTCCTGGCGTGGAGGGTTCTCTGGTTCCTCTCAGAGCTTTTGCTGAAAGTAGTAAAAGGAATAATATGTTGTTGAAAAAGAGCTTAATACATGACTCAGTCATTTGACTTCTGTCAAGGTGGCAACATCAAGCAACTGGTATTATGAGAAATATTTTGCGGTTTGAATTCTATCCATTTCTGATCATCTAAATATAGCTCACCTAAATCAAAGGGAGGCTAAATGCTATCACTCTCGCATATTTTCTGAGGCAGGCTGTGGAAAAGTAAACATTTGTTATAGTAAACTGCTGGGAGAAGAATGACTTGGTAAAATAGTTTTGTTTTTAATTTTTTCAGGGTTCTGAGAGATTTAGATTTAGATGGTGTGGCTTCCTAGGGAAATATCCAATTCAATGATGGAGGGACAGAAAAAAAGCTAAGTTATTTGTAATGAAACAACAACAGCAACAATACAAAAAACTTGTACAGAATGGCCTGAAAAATTAATGGTAGAAATGTTACAGGGGAGGGGATGAGGGTATTCTGGGAGAGAATAAGATTCCTGAACCACAACGCAGTAGCTGCTAATGAGGGCTCTGGGGAGAAAGACAGAGAGAGAGAGATTGTTCATCAGTATCCATATTATACTTATCATCAAGGTCCACATTCACAGGCTGCAGTGTACCATGTTGTTGCAGTGGCAGTAATTGCTGTACTTTCTTCCTTATCCCAAACTGACTAATTCACTTCAACTAATTATCTTTTCTTTGTTTCCCATGACAATTTTGGATTCATATGGATCTTCACATTTCACATAATCAAAGTGAAAAATTCAGGAGACATTTACTCATTTTATGATACTTGTACTTGTTTACATTATTTGACAGTAGCCTACTGCAGGTTGAACATATTTCAGTTTAAAATGAAAAACTGGGCTCACTTTAGCAAAACGAAATGCTGAAATAAACTAGTGATAGATACATGGATGAAACTTTTGTGTTAACTTGTGATGTAAACCAATGTAAACTAAGTCTTGTCACAGATTCAAACTATAAAAATAACTGAGGGAAATAAAGAAGGTTGATGGAAAGGTCAGAGAGATGCAGAGCAGTGCGACTTGTTTTTATTTGCTGCTCCAAAGCTCTAAGCACCAATGCTAAATGTTAGCAAAACAGACTACGTTTTGAACCAGGTATATTGAAGAAAAAACATCAATTATATTAAAACTTGAATACTTAGTAAAAACTAGCAACTCAGAGTTGACTTGAAAGGTGTTATATGGCGATAGTATATGATAGAATATTAAAGAACTTTAGGCTGACAGGTATAAAGTGTATGCAGGAGTATGTGCACTGAAATACCAATACATATATACCTGCATACCTCATACCTCAGCCCTTAGGAGAGAACCACATCAAAAGCAACCAATAAATAAAACTCTGTTGCTTACCCCAATAAATTGTTAGTCACTTCCATTTGATCTCTCCTTGTTGCAATAAAATTTAGAAGAAAGTACCACTCTCTATGGAACCTTTCAAGGCTACACAGATTTCCAGTAGGTTGTAGTGTACAGGATATTTGGCTCAGTTTGGCTTATATTTTGGTGAACATTGCAAAGTCATAGCATATATTTTACAAGCTACCTCTGTATTTTAGACGGTCTGTGCCACACTAAGAAGAATGGAGTCTATTCTTTATGTCACTGGGGAATATACCAAACTGCTGCGGCTTCAGTTAGCATCAATATGGGCTGTGGAGTGAACACATTTTTACATCTAGACTTATATCCTGCGGTATCACTTATCGTTTAAAGGACACTTGCATATTCATCCATCTTTTTCCTCCTCCACTCTGTCCCTATAGGTAAGTACTTTCAGTCCCAGTGATAAGAGTTTTTATCAAGGTGACCTTATCTTCATCTTTCTGTCTTTCTTCTTCTCTTTCCATCTTCTTAAAGACACTCAGCTAAAGAGATGTGGTCCTCCTTTTATGGCACCCTGTTGAATCCCACTTATTGGTAAATTAGATTCGCACAGTCTGCTCCACACAGCCAGCTTGGATTTAGTCTTCCTTTCTTCCCCATTACCTATGACTGCATGAGAGGCAATCTCCCCCGCATGTGGCAGAATTGAATAGAGGAGATGTCAGCTTCCATCTGCTACATTTCCATCAACAAAGGTACAGACAGAGGTTTGACTTGTGTGATGTGTGTAATATTAAAAAGAAAATTGCCCCTTTGATCACCTCAGTTGCTTGCTGAGTTCAGGGTGAAATGATATCACTTCAGATTCTCAGATCTGTGAGTTTAGCAGGATAATTTTGAACACCATGTGGAAGATGGTGCTTTCTCTGAATCTCTTCTTTCTTGCTTTGCTTTATATGACTATGATATGTCTATGAGTGTTTTCTGAGCCATCACCTCTGTGTTTGATGTTTGGTTAAAGTTAGGTAACTAAAAATGAGAATCATTGAATAAAGTAACACCTGCACACTGACTCCAAACCACAAATTATTTTATTCATTATTATTATTATTTATTTCATATAGACAGTTGAATGATTTCCTCCAGCATCTATCACATGGAAGTCCTCTATTACTCTTGTCAAGGTCCTCCATCACCAATGCTACCCCACTCCCACTGCAATGTGGCATCCCTCAGTGTTTCTCCTGACTGGCCTTTTTATTGATTTCTTCTTGTCTTTCTGATAAAAGTGGGTCTTGTTTTTTCTTCTTCCCCTTCACATTGAGATTTCTTGTCAGTAAACACATTGCTGGGGTGAAATGGGATAGAATAGAAAGAGGGGGTTAAGAAGAATGAAGACAGCCTGCAGATATTGATCAATATAGTACACATCAGCATCTCAGCAGCCCCACCCCTCCAAAAACAAATCCTTGAAAAGACTTCTAAATCAAACCAGTATGAATTCTCAGGTTACCATTTACCTGAAGTCATTTATGACAGCCTTTATTTTTTACAGCACATCTTGGACTCAGGATGGTACCTTTTGCCACACATCCTTTTGAATCCAGTATCTTGTTCTTAATACTAATTTTAAATATTAATTGTTGTTTGTCTGCTGCTGCTTTTTTAGCCTCTTTTTGTTGTTTTAACATTGGGCTTGTACAACAGCTTTATAATGTTCTTATCACTGTTGTGTAAAATGTGCAATATGTGTAATATTGCATATGTGCAATATGTGCAGTTTGTGGTTATGATTTGCACAGTATGTGCTGATTTGTTTATATGATTATTGATTTGTTTTATATTATTGTGGAGGTGGTTAAAGGCATGCAGTTCTTGAGTTCAAGACAAATTCCCCCATGGGGACAATAAAGTGTATTGTATCATATTTGCAGGGATGGAAAGAGTCATTTTACTGAAGTTCAAGT
Organism: Trachinotus anak; assembly: GCF_046630095.1. NCBI lineage: Eukaryota > Metazoa > Chordata > Actinopteri > Carangiformes > Carangidae > Trachinotus > Trachinotus anak. Next base: position 1,470,863 of record NW_027273867.1, read on the forward strand.
AATATTATTTCTGTAAAAATGTACCCAGATACAACTACAAAGTACATCAATGTTCTCAAAATATTCTCTGAGTAAACATTACATTCTGTAAAAGAGTTTTCCTGTTCAGACCTGGTATTAACATCTGTCCCGTGTGATCTGATCACAAGTGGACAGCTCTAAGTTCATTCAGAACACATCGGAGATCCGATCACTCAGACCACATTCTGAGGTGGTCTGGGCCACATGTGGCCACATTCTCTTTGCAGTACACTGAAGGACTTCCTACTCTGCTGATGGTCTACTCAATCTGGTCACTGTTTCATAATGAACCGAAAAGTTTTCATTATTTCTAATAGATAAACCCTTATTTCACTGTAGAGCTGTTGATTCGCTTAACTCCTCTGTATCACGCTCTCTCTCTCACTCACACACACACACACACACACACACACACACACACGCACACAACTGACCAATCTGTTGGATTTGTCTGAACACTACACCACATACCTTTCACAAGGTACCTTTACACAATTCAGATGCACATAGTAGACATGGAGCGAGCGGCAGAGGCAGACTGCTCAGTCTAAATCAAAGCTGCCCTTGGTGTCTTCACAATGTGGCTTTTATCAGACAGGAGGCCAGGGATTGGCAGATAGGGCAAAAAAAAAAGAGGAGGAGGGGCCAGCCACAAACAGGGAAAGACCAGCTTCAGCACAGATGGGCGGAGTAGCCCAAAATGGGATCCCCTTGACAAGCGGATGATGTACTAGCCTATGGAACAGAAAATTTAGTGGGCTGACTGTGGCTCGGGAGGTAGACCGGGTCATCCATTAATCAGAAGGTCATTGGTCCGATCCCCGGATCCTCCTGTCCGTGTGTAGTTCTGCACAAAGAGAACAGAGTAGCTTTAAGGAAATTAGTTGACTTAGACAGATACAAGGTTTTCCCCATATGATACTCATCAACCTTTGAATGATATTAGGAAACAGTCAGCAGTGTTACCTGATAGGATCTAACATACATTCACAAACCTACCACACATTACCATACCATGTAATACCACAGTGGTGCTTGTAGCGCAAGTCTAAAATTCACAGTTTTTGCTGCATATCTCATTTGCTTCTTCTCCTTATATGAGGCAAGTATCAAACTGAAATGAATTCTTCTCTGTTGCTCTACACCTGCTCCATCCTTGTATGAGTGTATATGAATGGTAGAAGGGCTCTATGTCTAGATTTAAACGCTGTATGTACGAATGTGGCTTTACATTGTAAAGTGAGTGGTCGCTAAGACTAGAAAGGTACTATATATAATATATATAATATAATATAAATATTAGCACCCCAACAAACAACACAATAGAAAACAATGGTTACCTGTAACAGTGTGCAAACTGTATGTATTTTCAGCTACTGCTAAACAGAAAATCAGTGCTTAGGCACTCTCTTCTCCAGTGAGGATATATGATGTACAGTACTGTTTCACCAGCCATTCTCACATATGGAATAGCAACCAGTTCCTCACCCAGTCCTTAACAAACTATATTTTGATACTTGACAGTACAAGCCATATATGAATCGGTTGTAAACCTTTTGTAAATCCCAATATCACAGGAACAACAGGTACTTATTTTGTAACAGGAGGGCATTATAAAACAAAATTCCTCATCTTTTTCCAATGAAAAATGGCCTCTGTCACTTGCTTTTAAATCTAAGTTGCAACCTTACTTCTGCTTGTTTTCTGATTATTTTCACTGCCATATTTTTGTACTGTGTTCATGGTAACAATGGTACTCAATGTAGTCAGTGTGCTTTCCAAAACCAACCCACTGTGACTAGTGCTGGCCAGTCAGCCAATTAGTAAAGCTAAGCAAATCCTCCACTACCAATAAAAACTCAATATGGGCAACTTGAGATCTGTGCATCTCTGTGCATGAAGGGAAACTAGCTGCTTCTACACAATTATTCCTATGCAAGACCATGTTTGGACTTACTGATTTAATGATCCCCCCAAAAAAATTGTTTCAGTATGTCTTGGACTACATTACATTACATCACATTTACTCATTTGGCAGACGCTTTTATCCAAAGCGACTTTCAAGTGAAGTGGCAATAAGGCTGGAGATACGCTGGATGCATTCCGTGTGTGTGGCAGCTGCAGAACATCATGGTTTTCATTTCGGCACCCATTTTAATGGATTAGAGCCATCTCTAATGTGTGGGCTGAATCTGAACATGTCATAGACATGAAAAAAAATATAGATATTTTTTAACCTTTTAGCAGCTGCATGTGGAGATGGTGGTGTTTCAGATGCCTTTTGGGTCACTACTAAATCAGAAATTAATTAAAAAATGAAGAGAAATCCAACATTCAAGTATCCTGCAAACTCTGTGTAAACAGTTAGAGCTGGCTGTAGCAGCGACAGAGTGTCCACTCTTAAAGCCAGACTGGTTTGGATCGAGGAGGTTGTTCCGTGATAGGAATGCAGAGACCTACTTAGAAACCAGCCTTTCTATACACTTAGATAAGAATGGAAGTAGTGAGACAGGTCGATAGTTCTCCAACATGTGTTGACTCATTAATAGGTGTATGAATCATATTTAGCCTGCTTTTGTTTTTTTTAATACATTGTTATTACTCTAATTCTGTTTCTCACTTTTGCTGCATCATCTAGGTAAATATGTGGAGAGGCAGCTCTGCCGTGATGCCATCCTGCCCATGCCTGCCATCTGTGAGGTGCCTTGCCCAAAGGACTGTGTCCTGAGCCCCTGGACCCCCTGGTCTCTTTGCTCACATACCTGCTCTGGAAAAAACACAGAGGGCAAGCAGACAAGAGCTCGCTCCATCCTGGCCTATAACGCAGGAGAAGGTAGGAACTCCTGAGTCCTGCACAAAGAGAACATACCAGCCTCGGGGACTGTAGTTGAGTTCGACAGATATGAGGTTTTCCTAATATGGTACTCATCAACCTTTGAATGATATTAGGAATCAGTCAGCCAGTGTTACCTGATAGGACCTAAAATATGAAGCCTAACCCTGATAAAGTTATCCACAAAGATCACCAAATGCCTTCACAAACCTACCACACATTACCATACCATGTAATACCACAGTGGTGCCAGTAGTGCAAGTCTTAAACTCACAGTTTTTGCTGCATATCTCATTTGCTTCTTCTCCTTATATGAGGCAAGTGAAATGTCAAAGTGAAATTAATTCTTCTCTGTTGCTCTGCAGCGACTGCAAAGGTTGTGGCGTGGGTTACTGTGATGCAGGGTAAGAAGTGACTGGAAGGAAAACAAGCCTGCAGAATTATTACAAGACTGAAGCACAGTTTTTACTCATATTATCAAACTTTATTTCACAGTATGTTCTTACCTTTTGAAATTTCACAAGGAGTTTGCATTTACTTCTGTTCAAGGTCCTTCCCTGCTATCGTTGGTGCGTCCAATCTTCGGTACATTCATATTTGATGTTGTTAGATGATTTTTGCTGATGTAGTATGTAGTCTCCTTATGTTTAATGTGTAGGAAATTGAAATGTAGCTACCTTGATCTGCTGGCCTAGCAAAATCCCTGTGGTTTTAGAATAGAAAAAAAGCTCTTGCACACTAGTAGTAGTATTCCCTAGCATTAAATGTTTCAAACCCCAAGGTCAGTAGTGGATATCTAAATGTTGTTGGAATTATGCTGATGTGAGTGCCACTGGGTAAAGCTTAGCCCTCCAGGCTGTCACATTGTGAGAAGTGACCCATTCTCACCAAACCTCATTATGGGGAAAAACGGGAGGCTGCACAGATGGTTAACATCTAGCTTGGCAGCAGATCAGAATTGTATCTTTTATGGATTTGCATGTGAATGGATAATTGTCCACGCTGGGCTTCAGGACGATGGCCATGCTATAACAGTGCAGGCTGTAAGATGCACTTTGTTAATTAGCCTTCTCAGCATTCAGAAAGCAGATTATGCTCCAGTGTTAGATGGATGATAAGCAACAGACCATGAGAGGCAGACAGGTTGATGTGGTGTGTGCTGAATGAAGTGTCGATTCACCTAGACTTGTCCTGGCCAGCAGCATAGCAAGCTGAGGCAGGGTGGAAAGGGCCTCAGTGTTCTGTATGGGCCACAAAGTAGAGAGTAGTTGACGAGAGGATTAAAGTGCACTCCCCTTGCAAAGATTTAAATCTGTCTTCAGTTGCAGTTTGGAATAGGAATAGTTATGTTTTTTGTTTTTTTTGTATGCATTTTTTGTATGCATAGACGTGTTAGGACGTCTGTGGTTAAGCTGACTTAAGGTGATGGTTATTGTAAAGGGTATTAGTTTAATTGCTTGTAAACATGTCACAATTTGCACATTTTTGCAGTACATTTGTTGCATATAGTCTACAGACTGTCGTCAGTGAACTAATAGCTGCATAATCACATTGACACTTGCACTGAACACTAATGTAGTATCAAGGTAGCGTGTACTGGTGTTGGTATGAGCTAATTATTCATGTCAAGACAAACACTCGGAATGACAGCAGGGACTATAACCTGTCAAGATAGTTTTGAGGAAGTCACTTATAATATGTGAAGATGATAATGATGATACAGAGTACACTGGTGAGAAATTGTTCACAGGCTAGCAAAAGTGACATAGCTTTTTATATAACTATTTTCAGCCATTTTTGTATATTCCATATACATGGTGAGTTTAATTGGTTGCACATAAACATTCATAAGTTCATCAACTGTTTAATCAGCCAGTGCAACAATACTGGTGTGTTATTGAGCTCCAGACTGCTCCTGATACAGTAAATTACTGGCTTCATGAAATTCAATAACGTATTTTTTAAAATACCCTGTTTACGACATTACCCCTTTGCTGAGTTCAGCCATATCTTCTGTTTCAGCTGTTTTCTCATGTCAAATTAAGATGCTCCATGTGTGACTGGAAGATGCTCTTCAAAGCCTCCTAAGGTGCTAATGGCTTCTAGGGGGTTCTCTTTTTTCAAGGTGATGGCAGCTGCTAATGACCAGGTTTCATGACAAAGTGGGTCACGTGGTGAGCACACCCCACCTGGGTCCATATCCAGGCTTCTAGCTTTGTGTAGACATTCTGCTCCCTGGGTCAATCTAATTTCTGTCAGTTGGCCGGCCCCCAGAGAACCTCGGGTTTATCTCCCATGCTGCTTCAGTCTTGTTCGTTTTTGAACAAGTCGTGGGAAAATCAAAGCTAAAAGTCAGTCTATAGCTCTGCACAAACACACAGCAAAGGATAGCCAGCTCCTTACTGCTAGCCGACCAGTAGTGTCACTATCACTGTGCTCACAGAGACAGTGTTCACACTACATCTGTTGAGTTTTTGTAGATATAATTGTCTGCAAAAGTTTGGGCACCCCTGGGCCAATTTCATACTTTGTTGTTTTTTTCAAATGAAAAGAAGTAAATAAAACCCCAGCATTAAACAGACATTAAAATGACCACTTCTTCAGATGTTAGTGCACCCTTAGTTTTTATTTCATGAACCTAAAAAATAGAACAACAATAAACTGTAATCGTTGCATGTGCTAATGTTGTGGGCACTCTACTAAGAAAGCACTTAGTAACCCTCTACTTTTGGCAAATATCACAGATTGGAAAAACTTTTTGTGGCAGCTAATAGTGTTTCTATTCTTGATTTAGGAATTTTCACCAACTCTTCCTTGTAGATTACTTCAAAATCTGAGATATCCCTAAGCTGTCTTGCAAACACAGCATGTTTCACTTTCTTGACATTTGCATCCAGAATGTGCTGATAAGTAGTGGAATCTATTCCTCTGTCTATCACTGCCCATGCTTAACAGTTTTCACACTCTTCTTTTCATCAAATGCTGCTCTATTTTTAATCTCCAAACACACATTTGGTGATTGTGGCTCAATTTTAACATCATCAGTCCACAGCAGTTCTCTCCAAAATGAGTGTCTTATCCAGATGCTGCCATTGCAGACACTGTCTTTTGTGATGACTAATGACAATGTTTCCTTCTGATGACTCCTACATCTAGACCCTGTTTGTGCATCAACGCTGCATGGTGGAACAGTGCACTAGCACTCCTGTGTCAGCTAAACCTTTGTGTAGCGATTTAGTTTTTTTTCTCTTCTGCCCAGCATGCCCACAGTTTTATCTCTCTCTTAACTGCCATTTATTAATGATGTTTTGTGCAGTGAAAATTGCAAGACGAAAACGCTTTGGTACCTTTTATAGCCTTTCCTGCTACAAAGGCATTAATTAGCTTAATTTTCAAATCCTCAGTCAGTTGCTTACAGGAGCCCACTATTGTTGAGCTGTACTACAAGGGTTGAGGAATAAGAACATTTATCAGCCCTGAATTTGTCATCAGCACATAATTCCTGCTTGACCTGCCTCACATGTCCCAACAAGTCAATCAGGGCTTAATGACGTGTTGAGCAGAAGGTGCCTGAACGTTTGTGTATCTCACAACTTCCAACAAGTTTTCTAATGTCTGTATCAGTGCTAATTAGATTTTTCATTTTACCTGTAGTACTGCCAAAACAGTGACACTGGTTTGTAACGTTCCACTGTTTCTCAGGTGGAATTCTGTGTCCCAACATCAGTACCCTGCAGGAGGTGAGGAACTGCAATGACCATCCCTGCACTGTGTATCACTGGCAAACCAGTCCGTGGGGGCAGTGCATAGAGGACTCCTCCATTCCAGCCACCAACATATCTGTGAGCCGAACACATGGTGACGATGCCTCCTGCTCAGTGGGGATGCAAACGCGTAAGGTCATCTGTATCCGGGTCAATGTGGGCCAGGTTCCTCCCAAAAAGTAAGATTCCCATAATTCTTTAAACATGGACTTTAGGTGTGAATAAAAGTTGTCTTTCCATCTTTCTGCATTGTGAAACAGGATTATTATGCTAGTGTCATTTGGGAGCCAGGTAACTAACTTGCTATTAGTTGTCCAAAATTCAGACCACCGGGATATTAGAAGAGTTCATCTGAAAGGCATTTTCATAGGATCCATATTTTGATCAAACTTAGACAAGAGGCGCAAAGGGATGAGTAACTCCAGGCATCTAGGAAGTGAAAGTCCTACTAATTTCATAAGCAGTATGTTGGGACTGACAGTTGGTACATGTAAGGCTTGGATTGGCATGAAACTCTCCCAGTTGTATCATCAAAACAATAGACTGCTATAGAAAGAATTAGGTTCTTTAATTAAAAAAATATTAAAGATCTTGGCCTGTGCACATTGAAAACTGATGATAAAAACATGACTTGTCAGAAATAAAGTTGAAATATTAAAACCGAGGGCCATAATGTAAACCAATGGCTTTGTTAAATTACCCATACTGTGTTTCTGTGTGGAGAATACTGAGATATCAGTTCCCTTTTTTATATATGGGAACTTTTCTACACAGGGGCCTTAAGAGATCATATATCTATATATACATATATATATGTACACACACACACACACACACACACATATGAAAGAGGACAGAAAGGCAACATTTCATGTTACACTCTCCAAACATCTGATGTGTCATGGCTCAGGTGGTAGAGCTTGTTTGCTGATCCCTGTGTTGGTGGTTTGATCCCCGGCTCATGTTATAATGAACTGTGTGTGTGGAACTCGGTCCCAATGCGTTCATGTGTAGAAGTGAGAGGCAGCCTTTGTTTTTAGTTGTAGGCTGTGTTTGCACATGACGTGGTGTACTGTTTAGTCTCCTGGTTAGTCTGTTGTTGCTGGTGTCTGGCAGACGTGTAAAGTGATGAGCTGCTCGCCAACTGTTTAGAGCATCTGGGTCTGTTTCGCCCCTGAAGGCGACTGCTGGGAACAAATATTATCTATTTGTTTATTCAACAGAAGGGGACCATTATTGTGGCAGCACAGCAGCCCCTGTGCTGCTTATGGAAATAAATCCTGCTTTTTATTCCCGCACTTACTTCTAAACCTACAGTTCCATGCTGAGCAGTGAGTCTGCTGCCTTGGGGCACGCTTTCACATCACTGGAGAGAGGGACACCAGCTTTCAGCAGCAGCACTGTGGCCAGGGTGTGAGGACTGCCACCAGGAAACACGTGGCATTAGAGCATTCCAATACATTAGCATGATAGAAAAATTCTAAGCTGTATTAGGATATTAATTAGGTGTGTGGTTCAAATATGATAAGAACTGTTGTAAAATATTGTTATAACATATGTCTCATTGAACAATGTGTGTGTCTTTGTTTGCTACAGAGCTTGTTTTTTTGTAAATGTTTAATTAGTAATATGCCACCAAAATTTTTGGGTCAGCTATGAAATTATGTGTCCAAACTGTTCTATAGTCATGTTATAGTCATGATTTTGGAGAAGGTTGAGGTTTCAGTGCAGCCAGGCAAATCACTTCTGATTGAAAGAAATTATTTGAAGAAAGAAAAGAGAAACTGAAGAAATGATTTTCAGAATGTTTTTTCAGAGAGGGATACTTCGCAATCTATCAAATTCTGAAATTCAGAGCTAAAACATATGGAAACATATGACATCAATGGAGAACATTAAGAATGGAATTGTCAGTTTTCAGCCACTGCTGCAGTACACACACACACACACACACACACACACACACACACACACACACACACACACACACACACATATTTCCAGTCACAGTCTCACATAAGATCCAGTACTGAAGTCAAGTGCACTGGGAGCCTCCTAGTGAACTGCCAGTATGGTTCCTTTGGATCCAGCTCATCTCCATCAGAGTTTCAAGGGTATTCTGTGTGTGTGTGTGTGTGTGTGTGTATGTGTGTGTGTGTGTGTGTTTGTGTGTGTGTATCTAAGCATCTCAATGATGTACTTTCAGGTGTCCAGAGAGTCTGCGTCCAGACACTGTCAGGCCCTGCTTACTGCCTTGCAAGAGAGACTGCACTGTCACCCCGTATAGTGACTGGAGCTCCTGCCCATCAACATGTCAAGCAGGTAGCTTCACTCCACACAGTGATGCAGGGTGTCACACAGGCCAAATGCAATAATTTCAAGAGAGAGATTTCATAAAAGCTTGTGTATTTCTGTGTTCTTAATTGATGAAGCATTCCAAATATGCTAATTATTTCAGCACCAGCAGACAGATAATAAAATCATCATGCACACTCAGGTGGAATACAAAACAGTTGTGTGGATGGAAATGCAGTATTTAAAAAAATGCTGTATTATTCAGGTTTTCTCCCAGGAAAGTGGAAGTGGTGAGCATCGAGTGGCAAAGGGTGAAAGACCTGTTTTATTTAAGGGTATTATTTAATAAAAGGTTAGAAAATGTGTTGGCGATTTAAGAAGGGGCAGCTGCCGCTGCAATGAACAGCTACTGGAGATCCTGATAGTGTTGGTTAATTTGGAACCTGTTCTCCACACAAATGAGCCAAATGAAGTAGGAGATTTCCAAACGCTTCTCAGTCTTAGTCTTAGATATGAGTGTGGCTGTCATTCTCTTGAGTTTTGTTTCATATATTGACATAGTTACTCCTCAGAAGCTGCTGAACAAATCCTGTAATCAATCCAGTCTCTTCTATCTATATACAGCTTATCCATTTATCCTTATTTTTGTTCATTAGCTCTGATATGACAATAAATCATCCATTAACACCACAGTTCCCTCTGCCATGCTCATGTTTGCTTTAGGCTTGTGATACACTTGCTTTATACCAACACATATGCATAGACAAGAAATCAGGAGAGAATACCATCCCTGTATATATAGCCCTCTGAAAGCTCTGTATCTCTGTCCAGTATGATGGAGCTGCTTTACATTCTTCAAGTTGTCAAAGTCCTTAATAAATTATCCTACAACAAGAATCACTAGGACTCTGGCATTGCAAGAACAGTAATATGACATAATAATCCTCATATAGACCTGGACTTCTTGTAAAGTTAATTAACTCTACCACCGGTGGGGCACAGAGCACGGAGCAGATGATGGGGATGATACTCAATATTCCACTTGATTGCATTAGCCTCCCCTGAAGTGGTCACTTTTAGCAGAGGCTGAGCAGCTAGGGCATTACAGAAATGGATACCAGCTGGGCCTCATGACAAATGTTTTACATTGAAACATTTAATGAAACACAGTCAAGACACACAAATGACATCTCTTTTATTAAGTACCTTTTCAAAGGGATGTGCTTGAACTCATGGTGAGAACACATCTGCACCTTCTTCTCTCTACTTTGATATAAACGTCTAATCTGCTGTATTTTGTATTTTGGTGAACTTACCAGAAACTAGGTGCTAAAACTAATGTCTTGCGTTTTCTTGTGTCTTCCTTTAGGTGGTAACACGAAGAAGAAGCAGTATAGGAAACGCATTGCAGTCCAGTTACCAGCCAATGGGGGGCAGGACTGTCCTGAAGTGCTGACCCAGGAGAGAGAGTGTGATGCTCCATCTGTCTGTCAAGGATACCGGTAATTGGTCCTTTTTATAATACGAAAGCACCTAATGTTATGGTATATTACTGGTCCTTAGGATATCTCTCGTTGGCAAAAAAGAGCTACTGAGGTTTCCACAAACAGGTACCAAAATGGCTGCAATGTTGCCATGACAAGTTTTTTTTTTTTTTTTTTTATCAGTTCGGTTTTGATAAAAAGCATTATTAATATGGTTATGACATTTCCACCTGTCCTGTCTGTAATTCTTTGGGTATAATGCATTAGGGATTGACCGATGATCAGCCTGACCGATTATTATTCAGGCTTTTTCCAATTATCAGACTCATTTTTTTTTTTCACTACTTTGGCTCCAATGCAGCTGCCCACTCTGTGGTCTGGAGTAGTATCCTGCCCACAGCACCATCTTATTGGTTTGTCACTAGTAATAGCCTATCAACACTGAAGGCAGACGGGCACAGACTAGAGCAGGTCTGGTTAGTGAGTGGAGCTGTGTGTTGAAGGTGAGGCAGCAGATATCACAATCCTCTACGATGAAGTTTCAAAAAACACACTCTCATGAATAAGTAAATTGGTTGATCCAGACACACTGAGCAAGAGAGAGAGCTCAATGCATCATGGAAATCCCTCAGCAGTCTAGCTCTATAGCAGCATAACTAAGGGATGGGTCAGGACATACCCGAGCCAAACCTAACTATAAGCTTTACTAAACAGGACAGTTTGAAGCCTGATCTTAAAGCTAGAGAGGGTGTCTGCCTCCCGAACCCACACTGGGAGCTGATTCCAGAGGAGAGGAGCCTGACAGCTGAAGGCTCTGCCCCCCATTCTAGAAACTCTAGAAACCACAGTAGACCTGCGTTTAGAGAGCATAGTGTCCTGTTAGGAAAATAGGGAACTATAAGCTCTTTAAGATATGATGGTGCCTGACCATTGATGACTTTGTAGGTGAGGAGGAGGATTTTAAATTCTATTCTGGATTTTATAGGAGCCAATACAGACATGCTGACACAGGAGAGATGTGATCTTGTTTCCTAGTTCCTGACAGTATTTGTACTGCAGCATTTTGGATCGATCGGAGGCTTTTCACTGAGTTACTGGAACATCCTGACAATAAAGAATTACAGTTGTCCAGTCTAGAGGTAACAGATCCATGAACTAGTTTTTCAGCTTCCTTTAGAGACAGGATGTTTCTGATTTTCGCAATATTGCGCAGGTGGAAGAAGGCTGTCCTAGAGAATTACTTTATGTGCGAAGTAAACATGTTTGTGAGTGTAGCACTATCATCCAGAGTCAGTATATTATCACATAGTGTATCTCTGAGGTGTTGTGGGCCAAGTACAATAACTCTCTGTTTGTCTGAATTTAGAAGTAAAAAATTGCTGGTCATCCAGACACACCTGAAGTTTGACCCCCTGGTTGGTCCCTGTTAAAATTATGGTTTTTCTGATGTAAAAAAATGAGACCACAATAAATAATTGCAAAACTTTTCCTACCTTTAATGTGACCTATAACCTGTACAATTCAATAGAAAAACAAACAAATCTGTCAGGGGGAAAAACATAAAAAATAAAAAAAGTACAATAAGTTGGTTGCATAAGTATGCACACCCTTAAACTAATACTTTGATGAAGCACCTTTTGATTTAATTTTAGCATTCAGTTTTTTTGGGTAGGAGTCTATCAGCCAGACTTGACAATATTTGCCCACTCTTCCTTGCAAAAGCGCTCCAAATCTGTCAGGGCATTTCTTGTGCACAGCCCTCTTCAGGTCACCCCACAGATTTTCAATTGGATTTAGGTCTGGGCTCTGGCTGGGCCATTCGAAAACTTGAATTTTCTTCTAGTGAAGCCATTCTTTTGTTGATTTCGATGTATGCTTCGGGTCATTGTCGTGCAGAAAGATGAAATTCCTCATCATCTTCAGCTTTCTAGCAGACACCTGAAGGTTTTGGGTCAAAATTGACTGGTATTTAGAATTGTTCATAATTCCCTCCACCTTGACTAAAGCCCCTGTTCCAGCTGAAGAAAAACAACGCCAAAACATGATGCTACCACCACTATGCTTCACCGTGGGTATGGTCTTCTTTTGGTGATGCGCAGTGTTGTTTTTGCGCAGAACATACCTTTTAGAGTTGTGGCCAAAAAGCTCAACCTTGGTTTCATCAGACCATAACACATTTTCCCACATGCTTTTGGGAGAGTTGATGTATTTTTTTACAACATTTAGCCAGGCCTGGATGTATTTCTTTGTAAAAAAAAAAAGGCTTCCGTCTTGCGACCCTACCCCATAGTCCAGACATATGGAGAATACGGTGGATTGTTGTCACATGTAGTACACAACCAGTACTTGCCAGAAATTCCTGCAGCTCCTTCAGTGTTGCTGTAGGTCTCTAGACAGTCTCCCCGACCAGTTTTCGTCTTGTCTTTTCATCAATTGTGGAGGGAAGTCCAGTTCTCGGTAATGTCACTGTTGTTCCATATTTTCTCCACTTCTCAATGACTGTCTTCACTGTGCTCCATGGTATATCTAATGCCCAGGAAATGTTTTTGTACCCTTCTCCTGACTGATTCCTTTCAACAATGAGATCCCTTTGATGCTTTATAATTTCTCTGCAAACCATGGCTTTTGCTGGAGGATGCAACTGAGTAAATGTCAGGAAAATCCTACTGGGACAGCTGAACTTTATTTAGGGTTAATCAGAGTCATTTTAATTGATGGCAGGTGTGTACCCAAAAAGACTGAATGCTGTAATTAAATCAAAAGGTGCTTCAACAAAGTATTAGTTTAAGGGTGTGCACACTTATGCAACCAGCTTATTGTAAGTTTTTTATTTTTTATGTTTTTCCCCCTGACAGATTTGTTTGTTTTTCCATTGAATTGTACAGGTTATTGGTGACATTAAAGGTAGGAAAAGTTTTGAAATAATTTATCATGGTCTCATTTTTTTTTTACATCAGAAAAACAACAGGGGTGTGTACACTTTATATATCCACTGTAAGTACAGCTGGGTGTCATCTGCATAACAATGGAAATGTATCCAGTGCTTCCTAATAATGATTCCTAGAGGAAGCATATATAGAGTGAAAAGTATTGGTCCTAGCACAGATCCTTGTGGAACTCCATGACTGACTTTATTGTTAATAGAAAAGTAATTATTAATATGAACAAACTGGAGTCTATTTGATAAGTCTGACTTAAACCAGCTTAGTGTGGTTCCTTTAATGCTAACGACATGTTCTAGTCTCTGTAACAGGATCTTGTGGTCGATGGTGTCAAATGCAGCACTAAGATCTAGTAGGACAAGTATAGAGACAAGTCCATTGTCTGAGGCTATGAGGAGATCATTGGTAACCTTAACCAGAGCTGTTTCTGTGCTGTGATGGACTCTAAAACCTGACTGAAAATCTTCAAACAAACCATTTCTGTGCAAGTAATCACATAACTGGTTTGCAGCTACCTTTTCAAGGATTTTGGAAATAAAGGGGAGGTTGGATATAGGTCTATAATTGGTTAAAACATCTGGATCAAGAGTAGGCTTTTTAAGTAGAGGTTTAATTACTGCAACTTTAAAAGCCTGTGGTACATAACCAGTTGATAAAGATAAGTTAATCAGACTTGATATAGAGGTGTCGATTAAAGGAAAAACTTCTTTGAACAGCCTTGTTGGAACAGGGTCTAGAAGACAAGTCGATGGTTTAGATGAAGAAACTGTTGAAGTGAGCTCAGAGAGATCTACAGGAGGAAAACAGTCAAAATATAAACCAGTTACAGTGGACTCTGAGGCTGCTGAACTGGACAGTACATCTGAGTCAGCTGTGGGGAGGAGATGGTGAATTTTTTCTCTAACAGAGACTATTTTATTTGTAAAGAAGCTCATAAAGTCATTACAACTGAGGGCTAAAGGAATAGATGGATCAACAGAGCTGTAGCTGTCTGTCAGCCTGGCTACAGTGCTGAACAGAAACCTGGGATTATTCTTGTTTTCTTCTATTAATAAGACTTTTTTAATATGCCAATAGCCTTTAGAGATTCTTCCAGGTTAGTAGAACTTCACCTTCTTTCTAGCTTCCTTGAATTTTGCTTTAAAGCTCGTGTTTCTGAGTTGTACCATGGAGCTAGTCTTCTCTGACTCACTACCTTCTTCCTCAGAGGGGCCACAGTGTCTAGAGTTGCACGCAGTGAGGCTACAGTACTGTCAACAAGATCACCAACCTGTGTGGATATGAAGTTAAGAGAGCTGTCCCCTACTGTATTGATACAGGACACTGGACTAAACACCAATGGGATTCTTTCTTTAAATTTGCTAATGGTATTGTCAGAGAGACACCTGCTGTAATAGATTTTTCACAAATGCTGTGCAGTCCATGAGTGAGAATTCAAATGTTAAAAGAAAATGGTCAGGTAAGGAGGCTTTGGGGGAAATATTTGTTTATTGTTTATTGCATATGTCAGAATAAAATGAAGGGTATGGTTGAAACGGTGAGTGGGTTCATTTACATGTTGAGAAAAGCCAATTGAGTCTAATGATGAATTCAATGCATGACTCAGGCTGTCACTGTCAACATCTGCATGAATGTTAAAATCACCCACTATGATGACTTTATCTGTGCTGAGAACTAACTCAGATAAAAACTCTGAGAACTCAGATAAAACTCAGAGTAAGGGGCAGGTGGACGATATACAGTAACTAATAGGACTGGTTTTTGTGTTTTCCAGTTTGGGTGTGACAGACTACGGATAAGGCTTTCAAATGAATTATGATTAAGTTTAGGATTAATAAATAAACTGGAGTGATAAATGGCTGCCACCCCTCCTCCTCGGCCTGTGCTTCAAAGAATGTGAAAATTAATCTTTTGGATTTTCCCAGGAAGTTTGGCCCAGGTCCTATACACAGAAATCAGTCCACAGGCTGTTATGGGCAACTGAGAAAGTCGGGGAAGGTCTAATTTTTTTAAACTATTGTTGCAGTCCATTCACACATCGGCAATATAAATGCGATTAATACATGTACATTGCTTCACCTGCTTACTTAGTACCTTTAAACTTTTAGTTGTGCTGTCTATCTAGTCCAGTGATTCAACTGTTCACTCCTGCTTTTCTCTAAATGCAAGACACCTCTGATTTTTGTTCCACTTCTTCTTCAGATGGAAAACTCACAAGTGGCGGCGATGCCAACTAGTTCCATGGTCAGTTCGTCAGGACAGTCCAGGAGCTCAGGAGACGTGTGGGCCAGGGCTGCAGATTCGAGGTGAGGACAGCCACGCACACAGACTTACATGCTTGTTTTGTAAGAGCCTAGAACAAAACAGTTGGCACACAGCAGTAACTGTGGGCTACATGCCACTTAAATCTAGCTGTAAATGCTGTGGGACTGAGAAAAGGGATGTAAATGTTACAGTTTAATCATAACAGAGTCTCACATCTCACATTCTCAACTCCACCATACCAGCGGAGGTGACTAGTTTAAGTTGCTTTGGACTAAATGCGGATGATGCTCAAATCATACCTTCGTCAACAAGCAACTAGTTTTTTTGTAAGGGGTAACAAGCCAGAAAGGTTGGGAAACACTCTTTTTGTGGTATAATATAAAAATCAATTAGCAGAATCTTGAGACATGCATAATCCATCACAGTGAACATAGAGTTTGCAGAAATCTTTGTCAAATTTCCATCATTGTTTAACCCTAACCCCTTTTCAAATAATTCTGGCTTTGTAATGCATTACCATACAGCATTTATATAACATTGACCAGTGGATGCCTGAAACTTTAAACAACAACTAAACAACTAAAATCTATTACTGTATCCAATACATTAAAAATGTTATACAAGGATGTTAACTATACAAATTATAATAACTGATCAACATAAATCATTTATTCAGCTGTCCACCCAACTGTCAAATTGGTTGGTCACAATTTCGACAAACGTGGTTACATAGGCAGTTTGTTCCTTTTTGAAATATGAATCAATAGGCCGTCCTACACAGCACACTAACAATGATTTGTTATGATGATGATTCCTTTAAGATGTGTTGCTGAGTTCAGGCAGGCAGTTGACTTGTTATCGGTGCACACACTCAGACTCGTGTTAAAGTCTCAGAGACAGAGACCATTATCTGATTCCAATAATGAGCATTGTGCTCTTCCATCTTGGAAGGCTCTTGTCATTATGTACCATTACCTGTAATAGTGTACTCTGAGCTGGACAGAGACAATTCAATATAGGCCTCTTACTGTTCACCCACTCATTCAATACTATGTGTGGAAGGCCATAGTCATTTTACAGCCCATTGTTCTAGTATTTCCCATGGCTGTGTGCCTGTGGGTGTGCTGGTCACATTGTGGGTATACGAGGGGATAACAGACGGATGCCCTGAAATTATAACAATTGATCATGGTATTTTTACTGTAAACATATGTTTTTTTTTTACTATGTGGCAAATGGCTAAGGTCAAATTTAAGCCATGTAATGAGCCTGCAGTCTGTTTATGTTTATTCAAACCAAGACTGTGTGAACTGGCATATTCCAATGTACAACTCCCCTGGGTCATTAAAGAGCAACTCTCCAAATCTTGTATGTGTATTGCTCTGTTTACCTGAAGTCGGTTGGACTGCATAACCACAAACATATTCACATATGTGTTATTTTAGACATGTGCTATTTTAGACATGTGCTCTACTACAATTTATGAAGGAAATGTAATGTTAACTTCACAGTTATTTGAAAGCTTTTGTTACTTTTCAGTGTAACTTTTTTCAACAAAACCCAGGTTACTTGTAAGTAAATGATGTGAATACGTCTGTCAAGACTGCTGCAGTGTGAAGTGCTTCACTGTACAGAGAAGCAGAGACACAGATATCACCAGATGGAAGTACAAACAGAGCTATTGGCCTGTGATGAAAACAGAGAAAATCATCAATCAGCCCTGTGAAAGAAGGACAATTTTCAGCAACTTGTATGGAGGATGTGGCATTGGACCAAACAATCTGCTGTGGACACAGATGATTTTCATGCTTTAATCATCATTTACACAGAAGCAGACCAAAATGCTAAGAGAGTAAAGTCTTTTTTCTCATAATACTCCCATCATTTCCTCTCCCTGTAGCTGTTTCGTGCCGGAAGCAGGATGGTGGGCAGGCAGACATTGAAGCTTGTTTTAAGTTTGCTAGTTCCATGCCACCTCTTATCCAGCCCTGCCAGCTGCCCTGCCAGGAAGACTGTCAACTCAGCAGCTGGTCCAAGTTCTCCTCCTGCACAGCCAACTGTGTGGGTGTCAGGACCCGCAAGAGGATGCTAGTGGGTGAGTGACAGACTGTAACTTAAAGCTGCCCTCTATATAATATAAACCTTTAGAGTAAGATCAGTGGATGTGAAAAACTGATATTCAAATGTAACTTTTACTATGCGTGAAGTTGACTGAGAGGACCCTTCTTTTCTATATTTAAATTCCTGACCTGCCCAAATCTAGCAAGTCTCCTATTACAGCCAATGTGCAATCCCAGTGTAGCAAATGGGAAGGTTTAATGCCTTGTTCAATGAATAATCATTATGTGGCAAAGTCTTAACTATGTTAATGGTTAGTTTTTTTTTTTGTTTTTGTTTTTTTTTGTAGGCAAAAGCAAAAAGCGTGACCAGTGTAAAAACCACCAAATGTATCCCCTGAGCGAGACACAATATTGCCCATGTAACAAATACAACGCACAGCCTGTGGGCAACTGGTCAGACTGTATCCTACCTGAGGGCAGCCGCATGGAGGGTCAGCTGGGCATGAAGGTCCAAGGTGACATCAAGGAGTGTGGCCAAGGATATCGCTACCAGGCTATGGTGTGCTATGACCAGGACAACCGCATAGTGGAGACTTCTCGCTGCAACAGCCATGGTGAGTTTCACATGCTCAAATAACTCTGTGACTCTTTTTAGGACGACCAGATAGACAAAATTGCTGACATATTTTTAAATCACAGTGGTAAATTCAAGCAAGTTTATGATTTCGAGCATTTCACTTTAACAAATGAAATGTGGCTGTCAAAGAATGCAATGTAACAATGATTGTAGAAACCTGCATGTATTAACCAACTTGTTAAACGTTAAACAAAAATCTGAAGTTATGCCTGACTTTCATATTTACACCAATGTACCAAGACGATGTTATGCATTCTTCCTCTTAGAAATAAAAAAGTTGAATTCATAAGGGATAAAACACTCTGTTGCCCGTTTCAATACACTGAGCACAGCTCCTGCATGGCCACTACAGCCTTATCTGATCTGGTATGAGCAGTGGCTTTTGATGGCTATCCATCAAGTCACCAGTCTATCACAGGGCTGACATATAGAGACAGACAACCACACACACTCACATTCACACCTACAGGCAATGTAGTGTCACCAGTTAACCTAACGAGCATGTCTTTGGATTGTGGGGGGAAGCCGGAGTACTAGTTTTAGTGTATACCATTTACCTATAACTATTATTTGTGGCTACAGGAGATGCTGTTAAGCAAAAGTCAGTCTCATTTTAAGTTAGAAAAGATTATCGAATAGAACTACAGTATAAATAGCTGACCGACATGATATGTATTTTGGCATACTCACAAAGGAAGCACTTATTATCCTGAACATATTTGGAGGAGCTTTTAGATTAGGCTTGTCAGCCAGTTATGTGTAATGAAAACGCCTCAGCAGAAATAGTGACAGCATTGGTCATTTGTTCAATTGCCTAAAACAACTTGTGTTTACGTTTTCAGGGCAAGCAACCTGTTGTGCTTATGTGAATATTGCTGCACACAAAGGGGGAAATAGTCAGAAGTCTCAGAGAACAAAGTTCATGTTTGGGTGTTCAAAACATAAGACTTCAGAGACCTTAGTTGACACCCTGTCTCCTTCCATTAGTCTTCTATTTTCTTTAATTAACCATGACAACAATCTTGTCATAACCTTAACCGCGTAATTTTACTTTCCTAAACCTCAACAGTAGAAGTGGCAGACAAGAAAATGCTTGTATGTATCATTTTGATGAGGCTCAGACTGGTTGTTTTTGAAGGCACTGGCAAATGACCTGTTTTGGTGTGGCTATCAAGACCGGTCGGATGGTACTTGTCTTAAAATGTGGACTGCAAAGAAGAGAGACCCTGAAATGAGACAACTGGAGACCTGAATTATGTGGAGGCTCAAAGCTAACAAGAACAAATTTAAATGCCTTAAACCACTAAAATAGGTGGAGTACAATTGTTCTTCAACAAGCAATCCCGTCCAAAGATTTGGGACCCAGCTTGGGGTCAGTTTCCAGTGTACCCTTTCATCAAATGTCCAGTGTAAATTAGACAATGATTTAGGACATCTCAGAGCTATATTTGCTGCCCAATTCTGTCAGGCCATTTTGCTGTGAGCTATATTAACATTCCACACTATATTCCATACTCCCAGTGTAATATTTTTCTCAAAATAATGTCTCAGTTGGAGATACCTGAAGAAATGTTGTTTCTCCAGGTCATATATCTCTGCAAGTCATTGAAATAAGTGTAATCCAGCATTGGAGGAAATTTTGCAATATGAGTTAATACCCAGAGCTAACCAGTGTTTGAATCTGCTGTCCAATATTCCTGGTGTGAAATCTGTATTGTATGCTATCCAACGTAATATTTGGGCATTTCTTTCAAATTTTTGGAGAGTTAGTAGAGATGGGAGAGGTACGTTTATGAGGTTTTGTTCCAAATTATTCCATTTTGCTTCACATTCCGGATCACACCAACGAACCACAAAACAGGCAGAGTAAAGCCATTCCACCATTATCTTTAGGCAACCGTAAAGTCTGAAATCTGATTCGTGGTTTTTGTTTCCCCCAAATAAATGTTGATATCATCCTATTCCACTCATTAAATTGCTTGGGAGATACGTCAACTGTAGTGTACTGCAGTGACTGAACACTGTGCATTCTTAACAAAATATTAAAACATCTTCCTTAAAATACAAATGAAATGCTGTCAGTAAATTTGCATGTCATTGGTTACAGGATATATTGAGGAGGCTTGCATCATCCCCTGTCCATCTGACTGCAAACTAAGTGAGTGGTCCAACTGGTCACGCTGCAGCAAGTCCTGTGGCAGTGGTGTCAAAGTTCGCTCCAAGTGGCTCAGAGAAAAGCCATATAATGGCGGGAGACCATGTCCTAAACTGGACCATGTCAACCAGGTGAGAAAGATCTCACTTTAATTTGAGTGAATAATGTTTAAGCAAACACTACAGTTTAATACTTGTCTGTGTTGTAATGGATGGTTATTTATTATAATAACAACCTGTCATCTTTGTTCTATATCTTGTTCAATTCCTGGAATTCCTAATTTCAACAATAATTGGAATGACCTTTGTTCTGTTGTTCCTTTCTCTTCTTTGGTGAATGGATTCCATCCACAGGCTCAGGTAACTATACTCATGCTTCTTTTTGATTGTTTTAGGTTTTCTTTTTATTGTTTTTATAATACTTGTTCTGGAATTTAGATGTTACTTTTTTCTGAAATGGTAATTTACAGTATTGATTTCATGACTTTACTTTTTGTCATATTGTTATGGGTATAGTCAAATAATAGTATAATTTTATTATTATTATATTTTGAGATTATTTTATCATAATTAATGAAGTTCAAGATCTGAAGGACACATTCAAAATTCAGTTTACACAGTTCTTGTTGCTGAATCACACATTTCCCTTTGGTGTTTTTATATATGTCAGGTGTATGAGGTGGTGCCTTGCCTCAGTGACTGTGGACAGTATGTCTGGGTCGTGGAGCCCTGGAGTGTATGGAAAGTCAGCAACGTGGATCTGAAGGACAACTGTGGTGAAGGTGTTCAGACCAGGAAAGTCAGGTAAGATGATCCAAACCATGTCTGTACAGCCAGCCACTTTATTCATCTTGTGAATGACCCAGTGTCCAATTTAAAGCAAAGTTCACACAAATCAGCAAAGTTCACACAAATCAGCTCCAAAGCAAGATGCTTTGGAGCTGATTTGTGTGAACTTTGTGTGACAAGTACTGAAAATGTAGTTTGATGTTTTTGGAGCTGTGAAACCCACAAGCCAGGCAAGACAGGCTGGTCATCTCTGGAGCTAGCTGGCCAGCTCCTTAGATGACCAGCCAATCAGCCTACATGGTCAAGCCTGAACTGCCTGAACTCAGCAGCCTTCTAGTAATATACCTTCTGGTAATATACTAGGCAAGGACGTCACTATAACATTTTAAACATAATATATCATTTCTTATGGTGTGTCAGCAACATTGTTAACATTTGTTGAAGATATAGTTAACATAGTAATACACCACCACTGGGATTACATCCAGAAATTGAATATTGGGTTGTGGGTGGACTATCACTATTAACATGGCTATAGGTGTAAAACGTGTCATGGATTGCTGGGTTGTAGAAATAGACTCTTATTGAACCCCTTTCTGTCCAGGTGTATGCTGAACACTATAGACGGACCCTCTGAGCAAGTGGAGGACTACCTGTGTGACCCAGAGGAGATGCCTCTGGGGGCCCGCAACAGCCGGCTGCCCTGCCCCGAGGATTGTGTGCTGTCAGAGTGGGAAGTCTGGAGCCCATGTCCACTGGTAAGAATGGTATATTACCTTTTCTGCCACTGAATTCCTCTACACAGTGTTTTATGTTTAATGGAGAGGTAAATCGTTTTCAAAATGTCACTGTTGTGTTTTTTCCCTCTTTTGGGTATTTTTGCCTTCATTCAATAGTACACAGTTGATAGGAAACAAGGGGAGAAAGAGGGGAAAGAACCATGGATGTTGCAGTACATGGAGAGTGTCTCAAACTATCTAATGCAGTGTACAATCCAGTTAGAAGCCATTTCTGAAAAAGCTGCTTATTTGGCTGAAATTTGATAAGTAAGAGGCAGAGGTTAATTTGAAATCCTGAATGCAGTTAATTGAGTTTATGGAAAATTTTGTCAACCTGATAATTACTTTTTACTTTATTTATTTACTTGAAAATACTTTCACAACTCTGTGTAACTGGACAAATCAACCCATTGAGGAACCCTCGCTCTCCTATCCTGCCTAACTGTCTCAGTATAAGTGACTCAATCCAACAGAGCCCTGTGTAGAATATACACTGAGGGGAAGGAGGACAATACAGGGGGAGGAGAGAGCATTGTTAGAAGAGATTAGAGGTAATTTAGAACCTGGGTGATAATCTCTCACCAAAATGGTATTAGGATGATACTAATAGGGAGGTCACATTCGCACTCTGTCATCCATTTTTAGGGAAAAGCAAAAGAAGATGTACCAATAAAGGCCTTCATTTCAATGCAGTTTGATTCAGTTTGATTTGATTCTGAATGATGCAATCACTATAAATGTCAGTATTGCATTTCTAGGAAGAATGTAAAAAGTACTTGTTTTCTTTTGAATATAAAATAGCTGAAAGACCAATTTACAGACTAAATTTCAGTCACATTTTTTATATAGATGTAAAAAAAAAAACACAAGCTATTGTGGATAACTGAAAATGACTGAATGCTGGGAAATATGGCCAAAAAATTTCATCTAAAATCTAAAATTGTTTAATAAACTCCCATTGCTTCATCACTCGTCACAAGGCAAAACTCCAAACCAAAATGTATTTAAAGAGACAATGTTTCAATCACATTTGGCTTTTCATCAGGGTTTTGAATATGGTTCAAATATTGTGACGTAAATGTCATGAAGAGTGTTTAGTTTTGCAGGAGATAATGACATTAAAAAAGGCATGTATGAACATTCTGTGACAGAATGAATGAGTCAGAATTATTTCCTCTGCTTCTCAGCCATGTAGTGGGAACAGTACCCGGGAGAGGAGTGCTTACCAACTCCGCCAGCCTGGAGAGGAGAAGAAGTGTCCTCCAACTAAAGAGACAGAGCTCTGCAAACTAAACAGCAACTGCTTCCACTACTCCTACAACATCACTGGTAAGACTCAAACAGTAAGGTCATCTACATGCAATTCTGTCGCAGACTTTACAGTACAGGGTTAGGGTTATATTCACCTTTGGCTGATGAAACCCTTCTGCAGATTGGAGCACCTGTCAGCTGAGTGATAGAGCAGTGTGTGGAAATGGCATCAAAACCCGCATGTTGGACTGTGTACGAAGTGATGGTAAATCTGTTGACCTCAAGTTCTGCAAAGAGGTGAGATTTGTGTCACTTACTCTTTTCAAACCTTTTTTAAAAATCTTTTTGAATTAAAAACACAGTTAATAAAACCTAATGGTGTTGTCTTGCAGCTGGGTCTGGAGAGGAAGTGGCAGATGAACGCCTCCTGTGTGGTGGAGTGCCCCGTCAACTGCCAGCTGTCTGACTGGTCACCATGGTCCGAGTGCTCTCACACCTGTGGGCTGGCAGGTATGTCTGTAGCTCTGTTTATACAAGTCTATGAAAGTTTACCCTGAGATTAAGGGGTGCGATGAACCCAACTGTACATTTCAAACTCTGGTCCAAACTATATTACTGCATATTTATCAGCTGAAGGTCTAAGGTCTATCTTCTCTGATGTCCTTTCTTTGTGGTGAGAATGACTATGAGTAACCAGGGTGATGTGAGGTAGGTATGCGACACTGGACAGTTTCATCTATGATCATACAGTAGCTACTGTTTCCCCTGTCATGTTGCTTCTCCTTCCTCTACCTACCAGCTCTTCTTTTATAGTACAGTATGACAGATGAAGTTATTACTGTCTTGGCTAAAAAAGGAAACCAAACTACGGATATGTACACGTACACAGTCTTGCACAAATAATACAGAATAGCCCCCATTCCACCCATGTATCCCACCTGTAACATGATGGAGTGCAGACCTCCTCATAGTAAATGATCTGGATGTGTGCAATTGGTATTGGGTTATGCTAGAAACTGCACTGGTTGAGGAAGTGGTGAAATGAGAATCAGCATACATCACATTTGAGTGAGAAGGAGTGTATCTCCTGGAGGGAGGCAGGTCATAAAATGAAGAGGTGGCTACATTACCATGAAGAGATCGGGGAGTATGAGCAGAGGCTCCACCATCTTGATCATCATCAGAGAAATCATCAGAGCCTCCAAGTGCTTCAAGTGGTTCATTTTTCAAACTTGACAAAGCTCCTTCAGAGACACAGAAGTCATATCAGTTTTCACTGTCTGAGTAGCACACACTGTAATTATTAAACAGTGTTTTGTGTAAAATCCCCCTTTAAAATGTTCCCATAAAATAGTCACATTTTAGTAGTAATCATGACATGAGAAGGATCAAGCTGCTGGCAGAGGTTCAACAGTCAGTCTTAGCTCTGGTAACACTGGATAATTGGAAATATTTAAAAAAATCCTGCCATGACTTATGTCTACTCTCTTCAAATTTTCAAAATAGCACAGCAAGGGATTGTTAGAACGTATGTATTTATCTTTCTCATTTAACTGATTTCTTGGAGAAAACTTTAATTTATTGGCTTTTTTAGCTTCTCAACATTAGCTTTATCCACAAAAATACAAAAAGCAACACAGTTTTATATGCTATAGTACATTTTTTTTAAAATGGGAGCAGAGTCTAAGCTTTCTCAGTCTGACTGCCAGTTCAAATACAGATTAAATAAGAAACCCAGATAATTATACTTTTTCATGTAGTTTAATGTAACCATTGGTCCTGCTCCTCTTTAGCCCCAAGGATGTGGCATCCATGATTTCATGCAGTGATTTTAGCTATAGAATTATGTCTGTTTTAATGCAGTGCTGCCTGAGGGGCGGCTGTAGCTCAGGAGGTAGAGCGGGTCATCCACTTATCAGAACCCCAAATTACCTCTGATGGCTGTTCCATCAGTGGTGGTAGAAGCTCCATGTGTAGATGTAAGCGCTGTATGACTGTGTGTGTGAATGGATGAATGTGGCTCACATTGTAAAGCACTTTGAGTGGTCAATAAGACTAGAAAAGCTCTATATAAGCAGTCCATTTACCATTTACCATTTACCGTAGATCACGTCCATACAATACTGGTTTCCAGCCTTGTCCCTTGTACACAGAGATTTCTCCAGTTTCTCTGAATCTTTTAATGATGTTATGAACCATAGATAATAAAATTCTCAAATTCTTTGCAATTTTCCATTGAGGAACATTTTTCTTAAAGTGTTGCACTATTTACCCACGCAGTCTTTCACAGAGTGGTGAACCTCTCCCCATCTTCACTGCACAGAGACTCTGCCTCTCTGGAGCCTCTTTTTATACCCAATCATCTACTGACCTGTTTCCAATTAACCTCATTAGTTGTGAGAGAGGTGTTTTTTTTTGGCATCAAATTCAAATTGGGCAGATATTTTTCATAAAACAATGAAATTTCAGCATTTCATCATTTGATATGTTGTCTTTGTTCTATTTCCAATTAAATATGGGTTTACATGATTTGCAAATCATCACATTCTGTTTTTATTTACATTTTACAGTGTCCCAACTTTTTTGGAAAAGGGGTCGTACATTCATAGCTGGGAGTGATCTATTGCTGCTTCAGGCCAGCATTGCTCAGCTCTCAGCTCTGGGCTAAAGAAAGCCTGCCTCTGATGATAATGGTGGAAACTAGAAACGCTTTATGATGTGAAAAATGATGGTGATATAGTCTAAACCAAATGAGAGATGGATAATAATGTCTTCGCATGTAATTAGATAGGATCAGGTTATTGATTGGTGGTCCATTACGAGTGTTTGCTCTGGGGCTCAGAGACCTCTCTGCCCTCCATGAGTCCTTGAAAAGAGCAGCAGTCTGAAGCAACAAGAGCAAATAGTAGGCATGAAACCAATACAGACTTAAGCTATTGTGGTAACCTTAATCTGTCCCCAGGCAAGAAGGATTTTTTTCCTTTTATGGAGAAACAGCAGGTAGAGAGGCCCTTCTTGCTTTCCTTCCTGTGTGTCTTTTTATCTCTGGGCTGCTGTGAGGACATATTTTGCTGGAGGAGCTAATTTCTGTTCCTGAGCCAGGAATAGCAATGTGCCAGATTTGTTATTTCAAGCAAATTAACATACCTAGAAGTAGCAAGGGGCTGTTATCAATCAGGTGGTGTGAAAACACAGCTATATAACTCAACCTGTATGCATAGATAATCATTGCTTTGTGTGTTCTCAAGCCCACAATTGATAGAAACAGCTGGCACAGGCCTTCGTTCACCCAGCAGCCCTCCCTGCCACTCATTGCTTAACACCAAACTCTGCCATGGCTGCCAGCAGGGAGACCACTGAAGCATTAAAATCATTATGGAGGGTCACGACTGGTCTCTGTAGGCATAAGGTGCTAGCATCTTCTGCAAAGCAACCAGTGAACAAAGCAGTACTCAGACACGATGTGAATGCTGAGACAGTTAACTTTGTTTAGGAAATTGGGGCCTAGATTCAGTTTGTGCAGGAATGTAGTTTGCATGGTTATTTTAAGCATGGGCTCTAAATAATTTTAGACTGGATCAAATTGCCATGTGTTATGTGAAAGGGGCTCCCCCTGTTGTTCATTGCATTTACAGTATGGATCAGTCTCACGCTCACATGAACCTCTCTTCTAGCTTTAGTAAGAAGGTGAATAAATGTATTTTCCCATCAGTGTACGTCAAACTATTCTTTGAAGGCCTAAATTTTTTCCCCATTGGGAGAAAGGCAGATGAGCTGCACAGGGCTAGTATGACTGTCTGTTTGAGATTGCAGCAAGTTCAAGTTAAATAGGTCAATCTATCCATATGAGTGGTTCTTGGCTAGGGCCTTTAGTTTCATAGTCACAGGATTTTCCTTGTGTGGTTCATGCATATT
The DNA here is from genome assembly GCF_046630095.1 of Trachinotus anak. Lineage (NCBI taxonomy): Eukaryota > Metazoa > Chordata > Actinopteri > Carangiformes > Carangidae > Trachinotus > Trachinotus anak. The sequence continues at coordinate 1,498,052 of NW_027273867.1, forward strand.
ATTTGATTGCTGGAACTGGCAGCTGGTGAGATCTGCTGCTGGGGAAACATCACACAGTTTTTTATTCACATTTATCCAGATTCTCTGCTGTGACAGCGGACAGAGATGCCAGAGCAAGTGAAAAGAATAAAGGTGGAGGACTGGTTCTGCTTGTTAACATTAGATGGTACGACCCCAGTCATATCACAGCGAAGAAGATCAGGATATTGAATGGTTGGCAGTCGGTCTTAGACCTTACTATGTACCAAGGGAGTTCACTCATATGGTCACCATTGTTGTTTACATTCAACCAACAGTAGAGCCTGTAGTCACCTGTGATGTCATTCACTGTAGCAAGAGTAGAGACCCATTGCATTAATTGCAATATTGGGTTATTTTAATCATGTCACACTCGCCTTTCACCTGTCTGGCTTTGTTCAGTATTTAGACTGTCCCACAAGAGAAAACAAGACACCTAATCTGTTGTATGCAAACATTAAGGAGGTTTATGCTGCTTCTTGGCAGATCAGATCATAATCTGGATTTTCTTCAGCCCTGAGTACTAAGGCAGGCTGCAACCACCTGCTCATTCAGGAACTGGACCCCAGAGGCTAGCGAGGCTCTAAGGGACTTTAAATAGGACATTGAGTCTTGCCACATCCAGAAGCACTTGGATGACACAGCTATTGTGGCTTGTATCTGGAATGGGCAGGAAGGGCAGTACAGGGATCTGATGAAGGCCTTCGGTGAATGGAGCAAGAAGAAGAACTGCCTCCTTCTGAATACCTCCAAGACCAAGGAGTTGGTCATTGACTTTCTCAAGTCTAAACCCACCCTTCAGCCAGTCAACGTTCAAGGGAAGGACATTGAGGTGGTGCACACTTATAAATACCTAGGTGTGCACCTGGACAGTAAAATGGACTGGTCCCTGAACATAGATGGCATCTACAGGAAGGGGCAGAGCTGGCCCTTTTCCTCAGGAAGCTCAGGTCCTTTGACATCTGCAGTGAAATGCTACACATGTTCTATCAGTCAGTGGTGGCAAGTGTCCTTTTTTATTCGGTGGTCTTTCTTTTAGGGCAGTGCTCAGCAACTGGCGGCCCGTGGGCCAAAATTGGCCCATCAGCAATAATATCTGGCCCACCAGATTATTTTGATAATCTTTTTTTTTTTTTTTAATCTTACAATACACTCTTAATTGCCCGAAAGTGTGAATGTCAGTGTGCAAGTTCAGTTGCTGCTAACCAGACTATGTTGACTGTTAAACAGCTAGCCTGCTAACTGCAGCTGGAGACAGCAGTTCTTGTTCTGCTCCTCTGCAAGTTTGGTGTAGCACCACATGTACCAGTTCTCCACTACAGTAGAACAAGAACCACCATCACCAGCTGCAGTTCAAGACTGTGGAGTTACAGCCTGTCTGCAGGAGAAGAGACCAGCCAGTTCTATGATTTTCTGAGACCTACTTTTTTCTTTTGTGTCACTTGTGAAGTATTATTGCTGAATTAATTATTAGTTTTAAGTGGTATGGTGGAAAGAACCACATTCATTTCCTATTAGGCAGCAGCTAATTGAGAGTTTTCTCACATCTCTTCCCCGGGGCTCTATGCAGAGTGAGTTTGGTAAAGGGCACTCCTACCCTCCTTCCAACTCATATCCCCCAACCTAAGAAAGTCACTTGTTTTATTTTAACACAACAAAGAAATATGCATATTCAGAGTGACCACAGGGAGTAGCCATCCTAATGATGGTGGCTTGTTATGTGGCTTTCATACCTGTGTCACAGATGAGTCATGTTGCCTCTCATCAGAAATAAAACATGATAAAGTTAGTTTTCTACTTCAGCCTCAGTCTTACCTTAAGTAGCTTAAACTATAGGCGCTGTATATGTCAGCACTGGTCCTGGTCTTTGTCATTTTTGCAAAGTAGTGAGGTTGACATGACTCTGTAGTTGGATAGATGGAATTAATTCTGTGGAAAAGAACATTACATTTTAATTACCACACTAGACACAAGAGTAATTCCACGCCCATCAATGTTTTTTTTTTACTTGGTCTTTAGTAGTGGTCTGCCTTTATTTGTTCATGCTGACCATCACTTGAATGGCGAAAGACTGACAGGTTACACTGAAAGACAGAATATCCAAACTGCTATACCCAACCTGGCTGTAAATTTTAACCATTTGATTTCACGATTAGAATGATAGTAGGGGAAATGAAAAACAACTCTTTTTTCATTTTACCAAGAGAACACTGTGTCGATTTTTTCCACTAACAGCAGGACAAACAAGGGCCATGTTCAGAACTTGTATTAACATGTATCTTCAGTGATCCAATCACAAGTGGTCAGCTTAAAGTACATCTGTTCACACCTGGCGTTAAAATGCATCTCCACATGCGTCTCGAGTCATGAGTCACTTGCGATCGGATCTCACTTCTCCGCTTCATATGCAAATAAACAAGTATGTGGTGTTGTTTTTAGCCAGTCCAACAGATGGGTCCATTGTCAATGTGTCTCTATATATGTATGGGTGTTTGTGTGAGTGAAAAAGAGAGAGAGAAAGCCAGTGAGAGAGAGAGAGAGGTACAGGTTGAGCGAATCAATGCTCTCCATGCAGCTCTACAGTGAAAAGAGGGTTTAGCCATTAAAAATAGTAAAATATTTTTGGTTCATTGTAAAACTGTGGCAGGACTTATTAGACTGAGGTAGTCCGTCAATGTGGCCAGGACACATTTGCATTCACACTGCTAAAAAAATGTGGCCACATGGCTCCCAGACCACCTCCAAACGTGGTCTGAGTGATTGGATCTCAAATGTGTCCTCAATGCCTCCTGGGTGTGTTCACACCTGAACTTGAACTGTCCACTTGTGATTGGATCACTCAGGATGGATGTTAATACCAGGTTGGGACAGGGCCAAGAATACCAGTGGCATGGGTGGCAGTGAAAGGTGATGATGGGCTGTGCTTGGGCTCTGTTAATGGTGTTAGTGAAGCTTAACCTAATGCATACGGCAATAAAGACTACATCTGAAGGAGTTTGTGATCCATCAGTTCCAGAGTTTCATTACATACAGTACATTAGCCCACCATATTAAGTTACATTTTGAAATGAAATAAAACTGTAAAAAAGTGTACAGACCACATTCTTCACACACTCTCCCTGCTGCTCTGATCTGACTATCTTCCTGAACTTAACAAAGGTTGGATTTATGGAGACTTCCTTTCTCTGAAGATTTCTTTTTATCTGCTGTTCTGCAGGCAAGCTGTTGAGAAGACGGACAGTGATCCAGGCTCCTCAGGGTGATGGGAGACCATGTCCATCCCAGATGGAGCAGTGGAAGCCTTGTCTAGTGAAGCCCTGCTACAGCTGGAGATACAGCGCCTGGTCTGAGTGCAAGTCTGAGGTCAGTCAGGATCTGTGACTAAGTATTATTTTTGTTTTTTGTATTTTGTTTTCTTTCTTTTTATACTGCCCCCAGGGGCACCAAAGTCAGTCAGTTTTAAATTGTACATATACTGTAGTTACATGACCATTACACCACCACTGTGGTGCACTTAAGCCCAACTGCTCCAGTGGAGCAAGCAGGTCCAGTTGTGGTTGCACTGGTTGTACAGATGTGAATGTGAGGTTGCCTCAAATTTCAACGACCTTGAATAAATAAAGGTCAAAAAAGATAACATAACATGTCTTTGATAATGGGATGATGAAATGCAGTGTTCTTACATTCTCATCATATCACATCCTGACAGTGGTGCTGGAGCATTAAAATCAAAAGTATAAAATATATATTTCTTAAATAAATTATGTAATAATAAAAAAATAAAATAAAAAATAAAATAAAATCACTGACTGTCATGTATTACTGATTTATCTTTTTTCAGATTCTGTCCTCTTCTCTTGTTTTTTCTCACTTTTTTTTGTTATTCCTTTTTCAACATTCTTAATTTTCTTTTCTCTTCTCAGATGATAAACTGTAGTTCTTTGCTTGGTTTTTTTTTGAAGCCCAAAAATAGATTACAAACATCTGCAGAAAAAAAATCTTACAATCCTTTGAAGTCCTGACAGTAGGACTTTGTGTAAACAGCCAACTACAGCAGCTCTTCACAACTGAATTTGTTGCATGTGTTAAATATACCCTAAATTTAAAGGTGCATTCGACCTGTACATATCTGTTTCTCTTCTATCAGGGAGCACGGTGCGGAGAAGGCCTGCGCTTCAGGAACATGTCATGTTTTGTGTCGGATGGTTCGGGTCAGCAGGACAGCAGCCTGGTGGATGATGAGCTGTGTGGAGATCTGGAGCCTTCAGTGAATGGAGATACACACATTGTTCTGCAGGAAACCTGTACTGTACCCTGTCCAGGTGGGTTATTCACACACTGTGACACTACAGACTCCAAAGACCTTCTCTTATAAAGAACAGTTTCCAGGTGTGAGTAAAAACTGAGAAAAGATCAGTTGATCTGTTGATTGAGAGAACAATAATAATTGATAGAGATGATGTCCAAAACTATAAAAGCAAGACCCATTGAATGAATTTAAAAATGAATTTAACTACAAGTTTTCACATAAACCTGACCCCTTGAAAACCTGAGGACTTACTCTGATCTGAACTGGTTTCTGATCTTCCTTAGCCAGTTTGTCGTGCTGTCTGGGTCAGCTCCAACTGGCAGCAGGTCTCTGGTCTGTATAAATGTAAGGCGTTATACATGCAACCTGGGAACAACATACAGCATGCTGCAGTTTCAGTCAGTTCAGTGTTCTCCCATGATTGTAAAATTCTCACATTAGATTTTGGCATGAATGAAGTTTGATTTTAAACAGAACTGTGAATTATAGTCGTAATTATATATACATACATATATAGACCTATATAGACCCCGATTTATTACAACCTGGGTGTATATATATATAAACTAGTTTACTCAAATGTTATTTCTGTTTGAATTGGAAATGTTCCCTGAATGAAGAATACACTTACATTTCTGATGCTATGGTTTCATATATATTAGACTATGTGGTAACATGTTTAGTGGAGCAACAATTCACCTTAAATGTTTTTCTGCATGCAGATGTTTCACCATGGCAGCACTGTTATTGGACCTTCTTTTGTAATGATTTGTAAATCTCCAGCCATTGCTGTAAACTGTACAGTATGTTTTTGGTAAAGTTCCTCTCCAGATATGTTTTAAACTCTGTAAAAATACTCTGCGAGAGCAAAGATGGTTAGTGTTACAGGCAACATCAGAGAGACTCAGCCACATGTTGACGCCTCAGTCAGACCCAGACTCAGATGAGGAGTTTATTGTGCACCAAAACTGACGACAAGAAAATGTGTTATAACGGTAAACATAATTAATTGGTTGTGTTGTTTGATAGTTGTAACTGGCAGGGGCTGACACAGTGTTAGTGACTGTGCTAATGCAAACTCTCACTCTCTGTACTGACAAGCTCTCTGTGACTGCTGAGGGAGCAGCATGTATCAAGATGAAGCATGAGAGAGACTCAGCCACATGTTGAAGCCTCAGTCAGACTCAGACTCAGATGAGAAGTCTGTTGAGACCAGAATCAGAGACTAGCAGACATGATGGTTAGCGTAGTTAGCACCTTTTATTTGTTTATGTTGTTTGTTAGCTTGTAACTGGCAGTGGCTGACAGTGACCGTGGTTGTGCTAATGACACCTTTCACTCTCTGTACTGACAAGGTTTCAGGTTTATTTAGCCACGCCCCCGTCCCCACAAATTCACGGGATTAGGTTCTATGACGTATGAATCCCTGTCTGTCTGAATCAGTGTTTACGAGACTGTCATTGGTTCACGGCAACTCAAGTTGTAAATACTCAGCCATGGCATTAACTGCTTATTTCACTCATTATATTTGTATAATATAAAAATCCTCACATGGACTGTAAATGCAGAGCCCTATAGATTGTGTCCATTTATATTTCTAATAAAGTTTATTCAAATGAGATGACCACACAATGTTGATAAAGATATTCAAGGTTAAAGTTGGGCTTAATCCTACAGTTTCTGTCCATTTTAACCAGTTGATGTTGTCGACTGGTTACAAAAAAAATGACAGTACTCAATGTGATGACCAAGTACTTGCAATTGTGCTTAGTCCAGGTTTTCACAAAACAACAAAGACCACTGAAGCACTTAGTGTTGAATGTGTTTGATTGTAAGAGGTTCAAGAGCTCCAGAGTGGCACGCAATCCAAAACTGATGTTAACAGGTGGGAGGCTGAGGACAATGTAAGAAGCTTTGAAAAAGCTGATAATGGATGTTTGTGGCTGTCAGGTTCTGTTGTACCTCAGTGAAACCCTTTCAGTTGCTATGAAGTTGCTGAAAAAAGAAAATTGTGGCTGCAGCGTGTGTACAGTGTGTGTACAAGTGTGTATGTACATTTTTGTTGTTATTGCACACTGTCCCCTCCAGCTTGGATTGAGTGTGGATGTAATCAGCCCATAATCAAATTAAATTGGTTTAGCTGGGGACACAAGGTCAAAGAGGACTCAGTCAGATCTAGTTCCTACTTGGTCCATTCTAACTCTTGTTTTAATAGTGAGAAAGAGAATGTGATTTGGCATGTCTGTTCTTAATTACCTGATCCTTTTTTAGTAGCTTCATGATTAATTAAATGTGTAGAAATGTGCTCACATCAGGCTTGCCATTACAAAGGGAGCAGTGTGACCTATTTAACAGAGACTCTTCTCTTTGCTGAGAATATTGTGCTTCTGGGCAGATTATTATAATGAGGTTTTGTTTTTGGTGGGAAATTCTGAGAGGTGGTTTCATTTTAATTTTCATTTGATTTTGATGTATGTTATTGACCCTTGTCCAGCCACACAACCTCGTACTGCTGATGAGTGAAGTTGACATTTGAACAGATGCATGAAATATTGAATTTCTTTCTATGATTTACAAAGTGGTGGTACAAAAATGGTTTACAAAGATCAGATGAGATCCCGTGTTAATGGGTTTTCCTGTGTTGCTTCAGGTTTCAAATATTCAGTCTTAAGTTCAGTTTGTAATGATGTTGCCAATCAATCTACCACTCCTCACAGTTATTGACCCTGATTGATGGATAGACTTTCCAATTAAAATGCTGAATTTTCTCAACCGCAGGGAGGTTTTTGCATTAAAAGTCCTTGAAGAACTTTGAAGGTCTTAAATGTGAAACATCAGGTAGTTAGACACCTGACAAAACAAACAGAATCCTATTCTTTTAACCATGACAACAGCCTTCCTCAGTACATGCAGTTTACTCAGACAGCATTCACACTACTACATTTTACTTTTGAAACGCATCACTTTAGCTACGTTTCCTCCTCTGTCCACACTACTCCAGAGTTATTGAGCAACTAAAACAGAGACTTTCAGAAACGCTGCTAGACCAGTTTTAGTCTAAAACTCCAGGGTTGTGTTGTGGACGGACAGAAACAGAGACCTTTGGAAACAATCACTCTCTAACTGGGTCTTATCAGCCTCGACCAGTGGCGAAAGCAATATGGATAATGAATTACGTGTTAACTGACCTTGTTGTCTTTGCAGCAGCTGTTGTGCTGTTTTGTCTCTACAACTGTGATCTGTGTTTTCAGGTGTGATTGTATGATCTATAGAGATGGTTTCTTATCCAGAGCTTAAACCGTCGTCTGGATGAAGATCACAAAAACGTTGTAGTGTGGATGTAGCCTCAGTTGTCATCACACTAAGACAGTTGAACAGTTGCAGTTGGAAGCCCTGAAAAGCAGACTGATTTTTTTTTATTACTGTTTCTATGGTTTTCAATGCCAAAAATTAATATTTTAATTAATTGTATAAATTTAAGCATGTACTGTTTTGTGTTTTTTTTTTTTTTTTAATGTAGCTTAACAGTCAGCTAACAGTAAACAAATGTTTCTTGCCTGCAGCAGAGTGATGCTGGGATTTGGTCACTGAACTCTCTGTGTGTTCTGTAGGAGAGTGCTACCTGAAAGACTGGACTGTCTGGAGTCCATGCCAGCTTAGCTGCGTGAGTGGGGATGACCTGGGTTTTGGCTCGGTCCAGGTCCGATCCAGAGCTGTGATGGCCCAGGATCCAGAGAACCTGCTGCAGTGTCCAGAGCAGGAGCTGGAGGCACGGCCATGTACAGGTCAGTCCAGCAGAGTCGTGACTGTTGCAAATTGTAGTTTTACAAGAGTTTCATCTGTTCAAAAGAACAAGTTTAATTGTACCTGAAATAAACTGACAGCTGTGTCTACTTCTTTGGAGCTAACTTGAAATCAAATAAAACATTATAAAACTTTATTTTGCATTGTTATAGACACTGTATCTGACTATGCCCTTCCTGCAGATGGCCAGTGTTTTGAATACAAATGGAGGACTGGGCCATGGAGAGGTTCATCTCGGCAGGTCTGGTGTCAGCGCTCGGATGGACTAAATGTCACAGGTAAGCATTATGACTCATATCTAATCTGCGTTCCGGCCCCCGCAGCACCAGCCTTGGCCAAGGCCGGTGCTGGAACAACTCCCCCACGAGATCGCTGCAGTGAGACGCTTCTACTCCTACCCCCCCTCCTCCACGGACACCTGTTGATTGTTGACTCCGTCCGGGACCCGATCAAGGATGTCTCCATGGCAACTTGCTGTGTTATCGCGATGACACCCTGCGAACTGAGGCACTGATTGTGAACTAGACGAAGCGACTCTCCAGGCCTATGCACATACACACATTCACGGACACCTCTTACATGTACATATGCAACTCACCCCAACCCCCAACCCCATCCCACGCCTTTGCCGCTTCCTCCCATCCAGTGCGGCGGGCGGGGTCCGATGGCGGCGCCTTAATGGCAGCGGCTGCGGCTGGCTGCCTGTCTGCACTGGAACCACCTCCTCCCCCCTTTCCCCCCTCCCCTGGAGCAAATTGTCTTGAGTCACTGTGTTGTAAGATGTGTTTATATATGCTTTTGTTGCTGAGGTTTTTTTTTTTCCCCGAATCCCACACTGTACTGGTTTTCACAGAGGACTGATAAAAACCAGTGTACCTGTGTCCCTCAGACAGTCCCACAGTCCCCTGGTGGATGTTGTGGATAGCTAATGAATGTAAATTGAATAGGAGCTGCAATTAAAGTGGCACCATAGCAACTATTAGTGGTAACACCAGTGACACTCCCTGCTACCACCAGCAAACTCAGCCTTCTTTATGTTTATTCCCCCAGATTATCACCAGATACCATAGAATCTCTGTAGTGGTTTTGAACATCTTTGATTCTCCATTTGATTTAATGATATTTTTTTAAATCTGGAATGTTCCTGACTGACTGACTGACTGACTGATATTTCCACCCCTGGTCAGCTGAGCGCCTTGTCACTGAGTTCGAGTTTCTGGTGCAAACAGGTTCTATTAGGTGGGTGTTTACTAAAGGAGGCCGAGGAATAACTGAACATCTGACACCGAGCAGAGAGAGCAGGAGAGAGGGAGGGAGAGCGAGAAGTCACCGGTAACAAGGCTTTGTATTCACTGCCATGACCAAGTCTACATATCAAACAGACAATCAGCAGATGCTCAGTTTGCTCAGTTATTACTGAGACAATTCAGTTGCTATCACTGCTGGTCTGTAGTTGCAGACATCCTAGATGTAAATGTGACCTAAATGAGTTCACAAGATGCACTGCACAGCTCGAACACATAAAGTCTTGTGCTGTGCGTGTCAGGGTGATAATGTGGATCAGGTTACTTAAAACCGTCTCATCCAGCGTGTCAGAATACCACATAGCGTTTTAAGCTTTCCTTGACAGCGACTTCTAGGAAGGTGTAATCAGATGAGCTATAATCTGTGGCAGTGCTACAGTTAAAGTTTAATCCCAGTGTCCATCACATGTCAGTGTGAAGGTCTGCACCCACAGCATTGTTCCCGGGTTTCACAAAGCATTTATCAGTTGGTACAGAGGATGATTCTGTCTGGAAGAATGGATTCCTCTTGTCAAGCCATCTGCTTTTTTCTGCTTTGATCAAGCCTGGAGCCATGTCATATTTCTGTCTCAGGCTGGTGTAGAACACAGCGAATAAGGAATGTCAGCATACCCAGTACTCCAGATGGTGTGCCTATCTGTGGCTGCTCTGATTGGCACACTGCATTTTTTTCCTTCTTGTAAATGTTTCCCCACATGCAGTGGTGTTCCCCTCATGAATATTCGCACTGAGCTCTCTCCCTCAGCATGTCACCTCATAAATATTCAAGAAGCTCTGATAGATTACCATGATTTTGCAGACGTGTTTTCTCTGAATGTCCTCTGGCTGGATCATTGTCAGGTGTACTGTCTGTCTACATTATCCATCTTATTTTATTCTCAGTCAGAATATACACTCCTTACCTTTACAAAGTCAGCAACTCAGCCAAACCTAATTTTTAAGTGACTTCATGATAACTAAATTGTGAATTCATAGTCAGGAGTGGAATGAGATTTAAAAAAAAAAATGCAGATCAGAACATATTGTACATTCATGTCAATGTGCTGATGCCTTCTGGTTGTAAGTAATGACTATTCAAACGTTTCATATAGCAGTGAGTGCAATAGTAATAAATCAAATGGTACTGTGTCAACAGTTTGCTATTCTAGTAGAGGATTCTATAAAGGTTGTTTTTTTCTGTTTTTAAAGGAGAAACTTGATTCTGCTATGAGAATGCAATTTGAATTTTTAGTATTTGAGAAAGGCGATATACATGAGTTTTGTTGGACAGCTACTGTAGTCCCTCTTAGGACTGTCTCATCCACTGCATACAAACAGTCCAGGATGTCTCCCAGTGTAGAGGTTAAAGAAGTGGCTGTGTGCTGCTCCAGATGTGGCAAAGTTAACCAGATGTGCATCTACCAAATCAACCAATTAGTCTTCTGCTGTGAAATCTTTGGTTTTGTGGAACCAAAAAGTTTGAATACACTTCTGGTAAAGCATATATTTCACATTTGTGTCACTTATTCAGGTTTGAAAGTGAGTGAGTGATCTGTCTTGGTATCATTTCATTAGCCATGCCATAATGAGCTGGTTACTGCCTCTGAGGCCACAGAGCAGAAAACACCCATTTCCATTTCAGTGGGTGAGAACTGCTGTCGTAGTGTCTTTTCCCCCTCTGTCAGGACAGCAATGAGCTCATCCCACACAACAGTGAAATGTATGCTATATGGATGTACGTTAGTTTTTCAAGACCTAAAGCAGCTTCAAGAATGAGGATGAGCTGCTTGATGTGGCAAGTCTACGTCTTGTTAACTTCCTATACATTTGATGTGCAGTGCATTTGCTATAGGACAATATGCTATCTAAGCAAATTCTTAACTACTTATGATGCTGTATTGATTAGATTTCCACTGAGGGCGTCACCATCAAATCATCCCATCATTGTAAAAAGAAACAATCTGCCATGGGTATTAAATCTCTTCTGCATGAAGATGTACTTTCAGCTTTCACGCAAGCCTTCTCTGCCACAGCAAGGATTAAAAAACAACTGCTTGGATCAGTCTGGGAATTTAAGTGGAATTTTTAGTGCTTTTTAAATCAGCTTATTATGAAATTATTCCAACATAGTAAGAATGTATTGAGCTAAAACCTAGTGAGAGAGACAAGAGCAAAGAGAGCTGTGGCTGCTGTAATGCTCACCACCTCCCGCTCAACAAACTAGAAAGGTGAAAAAGAACAGTTCCGGAATCTGGGCTTCATTTGTCCCTGCAGTATTTGCTCGACTGTTGTTGTTGAACGACTGCCAACAAAGGCCTGACACTGTTTCTCATATCTTACAATGACAGAAACTTTAGCTGTTGACCTCTGATGCCTGAGTTTGACCTTTTGACCTTTGCTCTGTAGGTGGATGCCCAGGGAATGCCAAGCCGATGGCTGACCGATCCTGTGACCCACCCTGCACCAAGCCACGTTCCCTCTGCACAGAGGTGAGTATAGATAGATATATAGATAGATAGATGTATCTCTTGCAGTCTCTGACCATCTTTCAGATAGTCTGACAGAGACTCTGTCTTTTGTTCTGGTGTCTTTGCACTTCCTGGCATCTCTTGGTGTCTTTCTCTTAGTGTCTTTTGGCGCCTAAAGCTTCTCTTGCAATCTGTTGGTCTCTTTTGACAATGTTTTCTGGTGTCTCTGTGCCTTTGGTATATGCAGTCTCTTGTCATCTGTGTGTATTTTGTCAATTCTTTGCTTTTTTTTGTCTTCTGGCATTATTTGGTGCTTCCAAATATCTTCCATAACATAACATCCATTGGTGTCTCTCAGCATCTCTGCTTGCCACGTGTTCCTGCAGCTACCACAGTGCAAGATACCCTGGATTATTTCACAGTGAAACAACATAAATGTCTATCCATCTTCTTTCAGCCACTTAGACCTTAACCATCAACCGTTCAACCAGTTTAGAAATGAATCAGTTCAAAGCCCAGGAGCTAGTCTGTAGACTCCCTGATGCAGTGAAAGGTGTACATCTGGATAGTTTAAGGAAACAGACTAAAGGGAGCAGAAAAAAGAAAAACAGGTGACAATGACTGATCTAGCCAAGTAACTACACCTAACCAAGTTTTTAGGCCTAAACCTAAGTGACCCAGTGACCATTCCACAACCTTAAACACACAGTTATTATTGCTACCATGACAACACAGGTCTGGTTCACTAGCCCTACTCCAAGGGTAGGGACAAATGGTGTGAGGTTGGAGGTCTACTTGGATTTTGAGCTTCAAGCTGTGGGGAAATTTGTCGTGTGGACAGGCCAAAAAAAGAAAGGTGCAGAATGTTAATATAAAATACTTAAAAATGATAAATAATAGATAATAATATAATATGTACAATTATTCATTGAACTATAACAAAAACAACAATGGCAGCAGATGAGGGATATTGCACAGTCTGTGTGTGTTAATTATTGCACATGGTGAGTTTGTCAGTTCTCGGTGTGTGTGGTCTACCGAGTGCTGTGTTTGCTCCACAGCAGCAGGAAGAAAAGACCTGCAGTATCTCTCCTTCACACACCATGGGTGCAGCAGCCTATCACTGAAGGAGCTACTTAGTGCTGTCACAGTGCTCTGCATGGGGTGGAAGATGTTCTCCGACAGGGATGACAGCTTAGCCATCATCCTCCTGTCACCCACTACCTCCACTAGGGGGGATCCCAGAACAGAGCTGGCCTTCTTGATCAGTCTGTTCAGTTTTGTCAGTCCATGATCTCAATGTCCAGTCCATAGATGTTCAGTCATATCATAACCTCTGCGTATATTCTTTGGTCGAGTACTTGCAGTTTGTAGGGTCTTAGCTATATTTTCCCTTTTAAAACCACTCATCATCATCACTGATGTATTTTATGCGTTACATATTCTGTCCCCTGCATGTGTGGCTCTGCACAAAGTGATAGACAGCTGAACTGAAAGGGTTCACAATGACTGTGTTAATCTTCGTCAAGTTGCTTTCTTTCGATGCCAGAAACTTTGTGAAATTGAAATTAAATACAAAAGAAAATGTTCTTCATGTTCATCGAAAGAGTGTGGTAATGTTAAGAGTTGCTTAATACGACAAAATTAGTAAGATGTCTGACCTACATGTACAAAAAAGGGTTTTTAGCAATAATCTATAAATCTTAAAAATATAAAATGAAATAATAAAAATATTCCAGAATCCTTCTCTGTAAAAATGTAACATACAGTAAAAACCTCTGAACAAAGCTTCTCCAAGGCTCAACACAGGAGGATGTGATGGATTAAACAAAGAATGCTCCAGAGCACATTACCACGTAAATCAATAACCAATAGCAAACTTTCTACATTGAACTGACAGCAGTCTTTAAAATAACCGCTAGGAGGCATATGATGCTTTTCACCTACATGTGTAACATTGCAATACACCTTATCTACAAATATAATAATAATAATAACAACAATACTACTACTACTACTACTACTACTAATAATAATAATAATGAGGACATGGTATAGCACATTTAATAGAAGAGATGAACAAAAAGAAAAAAAAGAAATTACATGCACCAAGAGCCTCACATGAAAAAGACAAAAAACTGAAAACATGTTGAAAACATTAATGGAAAATGAGATGGAAAATAAATAATGAGATAAAATTAATAAATCAATAATAAAATAAAGATTAATAAAGTAAATTCATTACTAAATAAAAGTTAAAAATACAATACATAGAATGCATAAAATCAAGTAAGAAACTTTTCCTTTAATACATAAAACTATTCTGTGCACACTCTTCTATGGAATGGCACCTTGGCTCAGAGGCATTTCACAACCCTTTTCCCCAACAAATGCACCACAGGTTTCATTTACACCAGCAACAGCCTCTTTCAGCTGCACCACAACATTTTGGGGAAAGCAGGAAAGTGACATTCTTTGATATTAGGGTGGTCGAACGATAAATTTTTTCTTAATTGTGATTAATTTCTGAATTTCAATAGTTAATCATGATTAATCGCATGTTTTATCACATGATTAAAATTCTATTACTTTGCATTTCAGAACTGTTTTCTTTTGCTTGACAACACATAACCATCAGTCTGTCTGAGCTAGAAGCTAACGTTAGCATGTCTGACATCTAATTATGAAGATGTCTAATAATTTATTTATCCATAGACGAGCTCTGGGAAAGTTAAATTTCATTTTCCAGCTCATTCGACCTTCACCAGCGACGATTCAGGCGTTGGATTTAAACACTTGAGGTCTCCCGACATGCCCCTTCATGCAGACCGGAACTGTCCCCCTCTTGCTCCCATAGACATGACTGGCAATGAAGTATCTCACTCCACCATGTAAAATCTTTGTAGGAAGTGTCTGTGGCAGCTTGACAACAAGTAAGGGTACATCAAAGGGTCAAAATTGTGGCAGCCAAAGATTCTAGGACGTAGTGCTCCAGAATCTTCGGTAACAGCAACAGTGACGGTGTAAAATAAAGAATCTTTATTGTGATTAACACGATTTTAAAAAAATAGATAAAATAACTGCGCTTTATGCTCGGTCCTTAATCTCATCGCGATTAACACGTTAATGCTGACAGTCCTATTTAATTTTGTTTATTTGTTGGTTTTTGTGTTAGTCAAGCTCAACCCAACCTCCCTGTCATGCACAATACAGAGTTTTTACATTGTTAATGCAAAGAAAATTGTGATTCAAATTGAATGCATATATGCTAGGTCAGAAAACTTGAGTCCACAGTGAACTACTGCCATTTTAGGATGAAATTTACCACACACTCACATACCACCCAGTCACATATGACAGGGCGGTTCTGCTTCCAGTTTTAATGTGAAAATTCATTGAATTCTCACTCACAATCTCACTCATTCATTATCTCTTTCACTCACTCACTCAACCACTCACTCACTCACTCACTCAGTATCTCTTTCACTCACTTACACTCTCTCTCTCTCTCTCTCTCTGTCTCTCTCTCTGTCATAAAGTCAGGCCTACATTTATATCTTGAGACAGAGATATAAATCATATATACTCATACAGAGAGACAGTTTGTCTGTACCACCCTATCACATCAGTTACCAACCTGTCACAGGGTCATTTTGTTAAAAAATGATGGAAGACAATGAAATGCTCCATAAATTAATGTTGACTATCATTCCTGTTTTGAGGATTAATCACATGAATTTATATTTTATTTGAAAATTTGACATGAGTTGTTATGGATAGTTCCCAAATAAATGACATTTTACTCTTGGGAAAAGAGAGAAAGAGATTTTTTACATTTATTTCATGTATTACGAGTCAAATGGTGTACATCCTGTCTGTGACTGGGTGATACAAGAATGGCTCCCGTGTCTGAAAAAAGTATAACATTAATAAAGATGTTATGCCTGAGGAGGGAAAATATGCTTTTTGGAGGATTAACGTACACTCAGCGGCCACTTTATTAGGTACACCTGTTCAACTGCTTGTTAACGCAAATATCTAATCAGCCAATCACATGGCAGCAACTCAATGCATTTAGGCATGTAGACATGGTCAAGAGGACCTGCTGAAGTTTAAACCAAGCATCAGAACAGGGAAGAAAGGTGATTTAAGTGACTTTGAACAGGGCACGGTTGTTGGTGCCAGACACGCGGGTCTGAGTATTTCAGAAACTGCTGATCTAGAGGGATTTTCCTGCACAACCATCTACAGAGAATGGTCTGAAAAAGAGAAAATATCCAGTGAGCAGCAGTTCTCTGGGTGAAGATGCCTTGTTGATGCCAGAGGTTAGAGGAGAATGGCTAGACTGCTTCGAGCTGACAGGAAGGCAACAGTAACTCAACTCAACCTTGGGGTTAGGATTATGAAAAAAAAAACACTTTCTGCAAACCTTTCTTGAACTTTTTTCATAGTCCTCTGGTCTAAAACCTAAAATTCTTGCCATTGGGGGACTGAAAGGTACAAACTATAAAATATTATGTAATTTACAGATTATCGGGACTTTTACAGTCTCCCGTGGATGTGACAATGTGAGAGACAGAAACATGACAGATATGGCTTCACTGAAGCCATTGGAGAAAAACAAAGCCATATTGAATAAGAAGCCGTGTGTACCTTGGTACACAAGCCTGTGCACTGGAGTGGATTAGCAGCGCACATTTCAGACCTACATATTATTTCTTAAGATGTGTGTCTAAACTGTTGGTCTGCTTAAATAAAAGGGCATTAATGTTATAGCTTTAGGATCCATTCTAAATGTAAACATTAATATTAATTAATTAATTAATTAATTAATTAATTCTCTGAGCATCTCATTAATATTCACACAACAATGGTATTGTAACTGAAATACCTCTGTCTGAACCATATTGAATTGCATCAAATCAGTATCTTGTGAATTGGAATTGAATCAATTTGGGAAATCAATGGCAATACCCAGCCCTAGATCTGATGTCAGATAGATACATCTTTGATGAGAATGGACATCTCCTACTCACTCTTACCCACTGCGACTTCCTGTCAGTGAAAACATCACTGCTAAAGACAGGGAATGCCCTCTGCTTCCAATTATCCCCTGGTATGAGAGATTAATAACAGATACATAGCATATCCCTCTCCTCCTATCATATAAGATGATGTGGTGCTGAACCACGCTTTGCCTCTCAGGAGATGGTCACTCATTTCCTCCTCTGTTCACAGCTGTTTGCACGGTGGACATGTTGCAGGGTGATGAATAGAGTCAGGAGCTCCTTTTACACAGCCTGTTCAAGACGGGAATGTTGTGCCTTTATTCTGTTTCACTGTTCTTTATGAAAGGTATGAACATGGAATAGGAAGGGGGGTGTTATTCTTCCTCAGCAGCATAGGTAGTCAGCGCTGAATCAATGTCTGCATAAAAGGGAGAGAGGGATGAGAGGAGGGGCAGCGTGTCTGCACATATATTCACACACACACACACACACACACACACACACACACACACACAATCAGACATACACCCTGTCTGACAAAACAGACATCAGACCATAGCACTGTTACAGAACTGATGTGATGCGACTTCACAGCTACATCACAGCTTTATCTGTCTGTAAAGGTTTATCTGTCCCAAACAAATTTCTGAGCTCAGAGATATTAGAGCTTGAGCTGGCACAGATTCCGCGCTTCTGCCCATCAATTAGATGTCTTCACCTGATCAGAAGAGAAATCATCACGTGATCAGAGCTGATGGATTTGGATTTGGACATCTTGACTCACAGACCTGGTGTGATACACCAGTGACCCACACAATCTGATGACACTGAATGTAATATGGACCCTGCCTGGTTTGTATCGATAGCTGCTCTCAAGGAGTGGAGAGCCTTGAAGGCTTCTACATCAGTTCCAATATGCATCTTGATTGTTTGTTCCAACCTGGGGATACGAGTGTCTCATGAAATAGGGTCCCTACAGTGGCTGATGTACCAGACCTTGGTTGTCATGGTTACAGTAATAAACAATGGTTAGGTATAGGGAAGAAAATGGTGGTTTAGGTTAAAATAATTCTTTAAACTTAGATGATCTTCATTGTCATGGTTTCAATAAGAACAATGTGGTTACAGGTGTATAAAAGAAAAAACACAAACTGCTGGTATCACATAGGAATCAAACACTGGTCTTCTGTGTGAAATTCTTGGGTTTTGTTGACCATCCACACCGACCTCCTAACATGGACTGTGTCTATATACTAGGTCACCTGACCATAGACTGAATATAAAGATGGACGTACACCCTGGGTCTGAAAAGTGAAGCCAATGCGGAAGAGCCTTAAACTTGCATTCTATGAAATGACCATCAGTGGTCACTGGCTGTAAACAGAAGTCTGTATTGAAGTCTATGTGAAAATGTCTCTACTTCTCACTTGATTTATTACCTCAGTAAACGTTTTCCTGATGAGTTTATGGTCTCAATCACTTCTTCAATACAACATGATGTTCATTTTTTAAATTATGTTCCCTTTAGAGGGAAATAGACCATAAAGCAGGGCATGCGTTAGGGTGGGGCTACTGTGTGATTTACAGACAACTTGCTACCTTGAGTGCTTCAAAACAGCAGTTTACAAACCAATGGTGAAGTCAGGGTGGGTTGACATTTGCCCCTCACTTCTTCCTTTGCTCCTGTGATAATTACTACAGCCACTAGATGTCACCTAACAGTAGAACATACAGGAGGGCAGTTTCCCCACAGTAGTACATAATGTAAACAGATGAAAGTGAAAAGAAAGCCAGTTTACTGAGGTCACTTTAAAACACAAAGCTGGCAGCTTCCTGAAGGTGTCACACTGTGAACAACTGAACCCTCCTGAGTGACCAACCAGAGCAGAGACAACATACACCAGCTCCGCTGCTTTACTACAGACACTGACAAAAAAGTTAAAGTAGGTTGATAATCAAGAAGTAGGAAGGTAACAGACGGTGCATGAATTGGTTGAGGGTTAGAGCTGCTTTGGGAGAGTGTCATTTTCTAAAGGTCTTTCTAAATCTCCTCCTCTCCCTTCCCCCATTCTTGTTTATTCAGCCAATCAGCATTTTTCTGTATTTGTGGATCATTCACGTTCAGTTTTCAACCTGGGGGTTGGTCCCCTCAAGGGATTGCAAGATAAATCATACAGGTTACAAAATTATAGGGAAGAGGGATAAAAGATGGAAGGAAGACAAGGAAGAAAAAAGAAGGGCAGAAGGGATGAAAGGATGAAAGGATAGAAAACAATACAGAAAGAAAAACACAAGTAAAGGAAAGAAACGGACAAACAAATGGGAACGGGAAAAAAAACAGGAAGAAAGAGAAAAGAACAAAAATGGAACAATGAATAAAGAGGGAAAAGAAAGACAAACAGGAGGAAAAAAGAAAAGGGGAAGAAAGAAAGGGGGAGGTAGGCGAGATGATTTAAAAAGTGATAGAAATAGGAAAAAATTTTAATTAATTTGAATTAACGCTTTCAGTATCAGTCACAAAAGTATATTGTCTCACTAAATTTGGAAAACATTTTAATTTGCATCAACAATTAATAAAAGACAGATGATCAGTGTTCACCGATTGATATGGAAGAAAAGAGGGAAAAACTTATGCAACTCAAGACGAGTTTATTTTTTTCAGTCTCTTTTTTGATCATGAATTTTTTGTGACGCATGAGACAGTTGTACTTATTCAGCCTATAGAAATGATACAGTGTGAGAAGGGGAATCAGGCATTGATTTGCTCACAGCTCAGAGACTTGTGCAAACTGTGACAGTAAGTACACTCTGCTTTTGTCAAAAATCAGAAAGGTTTCGAGCCACTGCCTCAATCTAAAGATCATTTTTAGTTGAGCTTTTTTTTTCTTTCAAATGGCCAGGCAATCTTTATAGACATCAGTGGGGAAGGGGGCCTGGATCTAACAGTGAATCTGCTCAATCATTTTGATTCAGTAAACAGAGGACGGGCACTGTTTCTAGTGTTTGTCCATGTCATGGTGTTAAACCTGCCTCCTCTCTGTGTCAGGTGGGTGTGTGTGGCTGTGAAGAAGGCTACACAGAAGTGATGACATCCGATGGTTTGCTGGACCAGTGTACTGTCATCCCAGTCCTGGAGATCCCCACTGCTGGTGACAACAAGGCAGATGTCAAGACCATCCGTGCCTTTAACCCCACCCAGCCTGCAGCAAGCACACCAAGCAGGGTGGGACGCACCTGGTTCCTGCAGCCCTTTGGTCCAGGTAACGCACCCCAACACAGCGTGTGACAGCCCACCACTGGAGCTACTGTTAGTCATGTCGAATGGTTTGATGACCGTGGATTTATAAGCAAAACCATAGCATAATACAGTGATCTTCATTATGAATATGAGAGAATGAGAGTAAATGGGTAAATTCTGATAATATACAGAGGACATGATCAAAGACACACTGACACAATAGATCCTGCTGAGAGAGAATCACTAAGTCAGGACCAAATCTACTCATTCCAGAAAAATACAGGTTGTGGAGGAAATGTGTGTGCTGAGAGCACAAAGGCTATAAAAGGAGGAGTGGGGGGGCGGGGGGGGGGGGGGGGGGCGGGGGGTATTAATTGGTGGAAGAACTGAAGGAGGGGCATAGGTCCTATGAAGGAAAAGAAGGAGAAAAGGGATAAAAGAAAGCAAGGAAGGAAAAAGGAGCAGCAGAGATGAAGTTAAGAAATTATGGGAAGCAAAGGAATTGGGGGATGAGGGACAAGAAACAAGAAAGAAAGAAAGAAAGAAAGGGGATCAATGAATTAAGACAAAAAAGAGAACAGAAAAAATAGAGGGGTAAAGAAAACCAGATATGATAAGAGAAGAAGGAACAAAGAATTCCAGGGAAAGATAAAAGAGAAATATAGAACAGGGAATGTAGAGGAGAAAAAAAAAATGGGTAGAAAATAAGAACAATAGGAAGAAAAAAAAAGCCAAGAAAGAGAAGAGGAAGATGAAGAGAGGGAGTGAAGAAAAGTAGCAAATAAAAGGGAAAGAGATCAGATAGAGAAAAAGGAAAAACAAATGTGGTTTTAAAATAGGAAGAAGGTCATTTTAAAAACCATATCATTAGTACAAACTATAACAAATTGAAATCAAACGAGAATAAACACTTTTTATACATTTATCTCATACAAATTGCAACAGTTTCTAATCACTTATTCATCTCAAATGGAAATCACTAGCTGCTTTAAATAAGATTTCCAAAAGGACAGACCATATGAAGACTTTGAAAGACAGTGGGACAAGCCTGACACTAACCTCCACATCAGAGCCACATCAGAACCCCCCTCCTCCCCTACCAAAGGAACATCTCTCTCTATCCTGGAGAGAGATGTCAACAGGCTTTTTAAGAAGCAGAACCCCCGCAAAGCAGCCGGTCCTGACTCTGTCTCTCCATCATCCCTGAAGCACTGTGCTGATCAGCTGTCTCCAGTGTTCACAGACATCTTCAACACCTCACTGGAGACCTGCCACGTGCCAGCCTGCTTCAAATCCTCCACCATCATCCCTGTCCCCAAAAAACCAAGGCCCACAGGACTAAATGACTACAGACCCATTGCCCTGACCTCTGTGGTCATGAAATCATTTGAGTGCCTTGTCCTGTCCCACCTCGAATCCATCACTGACCCACTCCTGGACCCCCTGCAGTTCGCCTACAGAGCCAACAGGTCTGTAGACGACGCCGTCAACACACCGTCAGCTCTCCACTTCATCCTCCAGCACCTGGACTCCTCAGGGACCTATGCCAGGATCCTGTTTGTGGACTTCAGCTCTGCCTTCAACACCATCATCCCGGCTCTGCTGCAGGACAAGCTCTCCCAGCTGAGCGTGCCTGACTCCACCTGCAGGTGGATCTCCGACTTCCTGTCTGACAGGAGGCAGCACGTGAAGCTAGGAAAGCATGTGTCTGACTCCCAGACCATCAGCACTGGATCCCCGCAAGGCTGCGTTCTTTCTCCTCTGCTCTTCTCCCTGTACACCAACACCTGCACCTCCAGCCATCAGTCTGTCAAGCTCCTGAAGTTTGCAGACGACACCACTCTCATTGGACTCATCTCTGATGGCGATGAGTCTGCCTACAGGTGGGAGACTGAGCGTCTGGTGACCTGGTGCAGGCAGAACAACCTAGAGCTAAACGCTCTGAAGACAGTGGAAATGATAGTGGACTTCAGGAAGAGCCCAGCCCCACCCACCCCCATCTCCCTGTGTGACTCCCCCGTGGCTACCGTGGAGCATTTTCGCTTCTTGGGAACCACCATCACACAGGATCTCAAATGGGAGCTAAACATCAGCTCCCTCATCAAAAAAGCTCAGCAGAGGATGTATTTCCTGAGGCAGTTGAAGAAGTTCAACCTGCCAAGGACAATGATGGTGAACTTCTACACCTCCATCATTGAGTCCATCCTCACCTCCTCCATCACCATCTGGTACGCTGCTGCCACGGAGAGGGACAATAACAGACTGCAGCGTATCATCCACTCTGCTGAGAAGGTGATTGGCTGCAATCTTCCGTCCCTCCAGGACCTGTACGCCTCAAGGTCTCTGAGGCGTGCAGGGAAGATTGTAGCTGACTCCTCCCACCCTGGACACAAACTCTTTGAGACACTCCCCTCTGGCAGGAGGCTGCGGTCCTTCAGGACCAAAACCTCTCGCCACAAAAATAGCTTCTTCCCATCTGCTATTAGCCTCATCAACAAGGCTAGAGAGCCCCACTGTTGCTGATCAATTGCACCAATCACCAGAAAAAATTCCTTGTATGTGAAAACATACTTGGCAATAAAACTGATTCTGATTCTGATTCTGATTCTGATATGTATAGAACGTACATATGACAGTGACTATATATAGTTCTTATGAACACTGACGTATCACAGCATGTTTATAGATGGAGGGTGTTGCAGTAGCAGTTAACATGTCTCTCCTCATACTGTACTCTATGCTGATGTTAAAGGCTGTGTGTTGTTGAGCTGATCTTTGTGTTGCATTCAGGATTCAGCAGTTATCTCTACACTCTACTGCCCCCTTTAGCCCAGACAAAGAAATGAAATGTCATATGGCATAGAGCCGGCAGTTTATTAGGTACCCCTAGCTAAAGCTAATCCACTCTATTCCAGTAGTCCTGTGATAAATCCTGAGAGAGCTGTTGAGTCAGCCGAATGGTCATGAGGATTTGTGGTGCTGTTGAATTGTACTGCGTTATACAGACAGGTATTTTTTATAATTGCATCCATCCCCTTTATATCAATGAGGGTAAATGTCAGAAACCAGTACCACACACTGCAACCTCCACAGTGATCATCCAGTTGAACCAACAGCTCTTTAAAACAGTCTGAGCACAAACTGAACATTACAACCTTCATTTATTACAGGGCTGTTGGAATAGACTACATAAGCTTTAGCCAGGTGAACTGAATAAACAGCCATCTGAGTGTACACACATTCAGTGTATTAACAGTCAGTGTCTGTGTGATTCTCCATGCAGATGGGAAGCTGAAGACCTGGGTGTATGGAGTAGCAGCAGGAGCGTTTGTTCTGCTCGTCTTTATAATCTCCATGACATACTTAGCATGGTAATGTACCGACACTGAAAGGGTATTCATTGTGTCACTGCTATATGTTTTGACTCCATCACGACTTAAGTTACCACATGCCATCATTCACCTACATTCAGTGATGTAATGGAGATCATCATAAAGGAAAGACACATATTTGCAAACAAGATGTTATTGATGGTTAACAAAAACATTACTGATGGTTTCTGATATGGTCCAGCTAGACTGTTTCCTTGGTTAAATTTTGTTATAGTCTAAGGAAGTTTTCCAAAGACATGAACTGAGCAGTTCATGAAAGTAAGATTAAACTGATGAACTTGCTTAGATTCCCACTTGATTGAAAAACCACAGAAATTATGCATTTAAAACAGACTGATTTTGAAACAGGCTTGATTTGTTTGTGAGAGTACCCCAGCAATTTAGTATTGCCTCCTCATAAGGTTTAGGGACTTGTAAGAGACAGAATAAATAAGAGGAGACTAACATATTATTCCCTGTTATCAGTTAGACTCCAAAAACACTGGATCCTATAATTCCCATAATGCAACTCCATAGCATCTATAGTTAGACCCTCTTGGCCAGGTGAACACTCCTGTCCCTCAAACTCCACACCTCCTGTTTGTAATTCAGGCTTTCTGTTATAACTTGGCTTGCAAGCTACCAGTAGCTCACCCTGTTTTAGAGTAGCTCACTGAAAGGCTCTGTATGTACATGGGTGCAAAGTAGAAACTTTACTCAGTAAATCTACTGTAAATGCAGCTAAATCAGAAACACAGACTTAGATCTAATTGTTGTCTGGAGTACAGCATCAGTCTGACACTGTGGTATAGTGTACTGTTGGCCTGTTTGAGGCCGAACAGTGAAAAGACTATTTGTGTCAGCCCAAATCTGTGTGAGATGGGGTTTAATCTTCATTACATCACTGCTCATGTTTATTCATTCATTCATCGTTTGTCCTTTCATTTCTTGTTTTTCTTTCTCCATCTCCACCTTCACACTCTGTGTTCAGTCATTGTGGTTGTTGCCTTTGCTGCAAGTCAAGGTCCAAGTCCCCTTCAGACGGGGCTTACCGAATGCACCCAGTGCCTTACACCTGTCCTGCCTGCCAGAGACTAGAGCAAGATGAGTTACAGCGGCACAGCCAACTCCAACAACAACATCATCATCAGCAGCAGCAGCAGCAGCAGCAGCAATATGAGCCACAGCTCCAACAGCCACCTCCATCACACCAACCACAGCAGCAGCAGGCACTGCCACACCTACCACCTCCCTTTGAAACTCTCATAACATAGCCAAGTCCTCACCTCACCTTTCTGTTACTCATTCACCTCACTTCCATTTGTACCTAAACACCTAGAGTGCCTGTTCACTCATTTCAGTGGATCACTTCCTGGAGGTGAGCTGTCCAACTTTCATCAAACACACCAACAGACTAGGGTTTTACTACATATACAAACTACAGACTATATTTTCCGTGTTTGCAGTTTTTTGTTCTTTGTTTATTTTGTAGGTTTATCAAATCTAAGAAAGAAAGAGAAGAAGCATAGGGCAATTCCTGTAAGGGCTTATAGGATGAATGTTTTCAGTATCAGTCATTTTTTAGTATATTTTCTTATTTGAATCTTTGTTTGGATATATAAGCCTGTACAGCAGCATCCAGCATCCATTACTGTTGCTACTGTAAAACTACCAGCAGGTTTCTCAAAGGCATTCAGAAATTTTGTCATCCACAATATATTTAGGTAACATTTTTACAAGTAGCAATATTAGATCTTTTTTTCTTTTTTATCAGCGGTTAAAGACCCATGAGTCATGAGGTCACTAGTCTAAACCCCCCCCCCCCCATAGTAAATGTCCGGTGGGAAAATACTGTGATAAATAAGTGGTCAAATTTAAACAGCTGGTTAAATATCTACTGTACCAGTGTAATTTAACTGTTGAATGTAAACTCACCCCAGGGTGATAAAACTCCCAAAGCTGCCAGGTTTTTAGGTTTGTATGCCTTTACAAAAGTCATGAATGTAAGAGTGGCATTGTTTTGTAAAATGATATCACTGAAATCTAGTGATATAATTTATATTTTTTTATTATATCAAAGATTACATTGATTAAATTACACCCCCAAGCCCCCCCACCCCACCCCGGAGAAAAAGTTGACCCCTCCTGATTGTTCTTGTATAATTCACACTCTGCCAGTCTATACTGACTGTAAACCTGCAGGCCAATCAGAAGTCATTTTTTTGTCATCTGCTTCCATCTTGTGGTTATCTATTCACATTTCATGTAGGCACATAGTCATCATGTCATCGTTACTGAGTTCAAGTGGACAAAATAATTTATCCATCATACTGCACATATTTAATATTACCATTCCTTTATTCTAATTTGTTAGTTACACTTTCTGTCTACACTGACTACAGTGCATGGCACTTCCTACTGTCTATACCAGTGTTTTTTCACATTTCATCCCATTTACTCAAAATGACTTTACCGCTGACCATTTTCCAAAACATTCCACAATAATTAAGATTTTTGAATGTGTTTCTTCTGCCTTTAACACACACTGCCATTTCCACTGATCACTGATCTACAGTATGAAAATGAACAACTGAAACTTGATTGGGTGAATTAATGCAATACAGTATAATGAAAGCCAATTATTAACAGTTAATTGAAAATTATTCCCATGTGGTATTGCAGTGCAGACAAAATCCATCTGCACGTATGGATGTGACACAGTGGTGCAGTGGTTAGCACTGTCACTGCCAGGAAGAAGTTTTGAACCCATATTTACATGTTTTCCTTTGGGTTTCCCTACACAGACCAAAGACATGCAGCTTTTGTGAACTGAACACTCTATTGTGCAATTGCCTGCAGGAGGCATAATGCTGGTTGTTAATATGTGTTCCCTCTGCTCTGCCTGTCAAAGGTGTGCCCACCTAGTTGCTCAATATATGTTGCTATTAGAAGTGTTAATATGCCATTACATGAGACTGAGTGCCATATAAGTACCATATAAAATATTATCATGTGGTTAAAAGTTTACTGAAAGAAAGACAGGTGGCTGCAGAATGATTAATGATTAACCCTGTGTGAAACAGTTTGAACCAATGGACTGGCACAACTACTGAACTCACTGAGCCATAGTGTAAACAATGGTTTATATGAATAAAGTAGGTCTACTTTACTGATACAAAATATAGGGCTCCTTACAGCCATACTTTTGCTGTTCCAAACAGTTCCAAAATACTAAAGAATATTTTTATATAATTATCTATTTTTAAGCCATGCAGAAGTCGGGCAAAGTTTTGTTTTGTTTGACAGTGGATTGATGTTCATTTCTTTTTTTTAAACCATGACTATGATCATTCATTAACCCAAAACAAGTAGTTTTTGTGTCCTAACCAGTGGCTTGCCATCATGGCAAGCAAGTGAAGCAGCACTTGACCAGTTAAAGCTAAATCAGACATCATGTAGAACAATACTGAAGTGGAAGCGATATCCATCCATAACATCTGATCTCAGAACAGCGTTCTGTCTTAAAGGCCTCCATCATGTACTTACTGCCCACTTGTGGTGCCAGCAACAGGCTATCGTCTCTGTAAACTAGGTTGACTTCTTGCCGTTGTGTCATCTATAGTTTATGTCATTTTCATTGGCGTGACCGTGTCCCGTTGACAGAGGCTGGGGCTTCTCAACAGAGAGGGGAACAGCATTTTTGGACATTTCCCTGCTGAGGATAACCCTGGGATCTTTGATGGGTGACTAGCTATGTGACTGGCTCAGACTCAACAGTGTTATGTTTCTCATAGGCTGCGTCATGTTCGGAAATGTTAAGCAAAGCTATAGTTGAAGAGTTGTGATTCGATTCTCTAAACATTTTTTCTTTTTATTTGTTCTTCAGCAAAAAGCCAAAGAAGCCACAGCGACGGCAAATGAACAACAGACTGAAGCCACTAACTCTAGCCTACGATGGAGACGCCGATATGTAGAAGTCTTCCTTCTGACCACAATGACCTAAAGACATTTGTCCTTCTGCAGGGCACACAGGGTTGCTATGGAAACCCCTTGATGTCAGGGCTGCCGCTGGGCATTGTTCATCCTACATGCAGACACCCTGGGAAGATGATTTTGATGAAAAGAGAAACCTCAAAGATCAAGATACTGAATCCATGTTCATTAGCAGCCTTGATGTTCCTGTCCTCGTTTTTTATTTCAATTTTGATCATTTCAAAAGAGCCTTCATGAATTCTTTATTTTCTTTCAGAAGTCTGCCTTTGCTTCTTTGCCATCTACTACTGCCAGTAACATCCAAACCACGGTTGTTGGAGAGGGTAACCTGAAGAGATTTTGCTCTGAAAAGCACAAATCTTCTTATGTCTTTTTGATAATTTTGTCACAGCTGGGTGGGATAGGACACCTGTCAATTCTTTGTCCCATTAAGAACATTTAGAACCCTCAGTGTTATTATGGCCGGGGTCCATCTCACAAAAAAAAGATAAAAGCAGAAATAAAAAGTGTAATGAACCCCAGAGCCAACATCACCTCTGCCTGCCTATTCCTTATCAATTTTTCAGGCATAATTTTGCACTATATTAGTGCAGCATGATATGGTCTTATGCCTAGCTTTTCACCATAGGAAACTGCCTCTCTCAACAAGATGGTGTACAGTTTTGTGCTAGAAATGTAAAAAAGTAGACTTTTTTGCAAACAGAACTCACTAATGTTTGTTAATATTTTTCTTCTATTACCTCTTGTATGTGACTCTTGTATGGGACTCGATGTAAATAGGATTTTTTTTGTGGTCTCAATTTTACATTTCTAGTATGTACAGCTACACGTCCCAAACTATGTTAATTTATTCTCTGATGATTTTTTGACTGTGATTTAACATTTTTACTTCTGTAAGTTATTGATATCCACCCCTATTACTGATTCAGACTACATGAGATACATAGAAACCCCTTCCATTATGAAACTCTGTAGTTGTGACATGGGAAGAAGAAAAGAGGAGCCAAAACTTCAACATGGAAAACAAGTAAATATTCCTAATATAAGTAAATATCTTTAGATCTCAATCTAAATCATATGATGTATTGTGCAATCATTGGAACGTAAAAGTGTTTAAACCTGCATGTTCTGAATGGCGAGAAAAGCCTCCTGTCATAGTCTCTTCCTGGCTGCCTCCTGACTTTATCTCCAAGAACTCTGGGTCTTAGCGGGTCTTTGTAGTCTACAAGTGATGAAAGGGGATAACAGCACACACTTAGCAACACTCATTGTGTAACTAAGTGCTGCTTTTTAAGACGGTCTTTTATAAAGGGTGTATAAGTTGTAACTAATGACTTTATTAATGGTTAAGAAATTACTTACTAATGATCAATTACAAGCATAAGAACTTTTAGATCGGTCATAACTTGTTTTTGGGTTATTAATCTTTATAAGCTTTCAAATTTGTAGCTACAAATGTTAGTGAGCAACTAATAGTTACTCACAACATGTCCACCCAAAGCATGTTCTCCTATATGGGGTTTGTAAATTATTTATTTACCATTAAAGAAGACATTACGCCCAATTTGTAAGCCTTAATAAAGCTGCCTTATTAGAAGGGGTCTCGTCTTTTTTTGCCCTACTCATCTTCTATCAGTTTGTTTCTTTATTCATTTTTAATTTAGACAGGTATTCAGATATTTGAGATATCTGGTCTTTGCAAACTTACAGTTCCCTCAAGTCCAATTGAATGCTGTAGCACACCAAGAAAAAGTTCTCTACCCATACTTCTACAGGAGTTTCCTCCCTGTCCACAACTACAGAAAAACCACCTGAAAAACCTGAAGGATTCATTTCTGTCTTACAGGTTTTATTCATCCATTCATGTTTAATGAGATTTATCTAAATGAGCTCTTCAGTCATGTTTCCCAGAGAGACTCTACTGGCAAACAGTGGGTGTGGTCTCCCTGTCAAATGTCTTTCAGCCCAACTGTTTCACTCTGGGTGACTTTTAGCATCCCATGATTTTGTCAAATCATTTTGCTTTTCTACTGATGCAAGTAGAATCAATATATGGGAATATTTAGATCATTGAACATTTGTGTCAAAATTTAAAACATACAATGCTGCCTAACTGCCTGATGGAAGCTAAAAGTCCAGTCACCCGAAGTGAACAGTGTATTATTGGTTAGTACTGACAGTTTAATATTATGTGAAGTTTGTTGCTAGTAAATTAACAGAATGTTTAATTTATATTTCTTGGAATATCAGTTGTAAATAAAGTGCTAAATATTTCTTTTTTATTTATTGTTCATGTACCATAATGTTTCATTTTTTTACTGCACAAATGTTATGCATACTAAAAAAGAAAAAGGAAAAAAAAAACTGAATAACTTGCTGATGAACCTGTCGTTTTCCTACTGTTTGTTTATATGTATTTGACTAATTGCTGATAATAAACAAAGAAAATATTTCAAAGTGCTTTCTTACTTTTGAAATGCCCAATGTGAAAAATAAAGCAGAATTATATTTCAGGTATTGACAGAAGGTTACAGGAATACAAGTTTGGTCTTTTATTCAGGGTTTCATTCTCACACTTTAGCAATGTACAGTATGACTTCACCATGTAGTCCATAAGCATCATATGCAGTTTTCAATTTGTTTTTGTAACGGTGTAGCACAATCACACAGAGATAAAGGGAAAACTGCTTTTAGGAGGCTGCAGTATTTAGTTAGGAATTACATCTGAGCTGGAGAAAAGAGTCAATAAGTTCAAACTATTACATTTTATGTAGTGTTGTCCACTAGACCACATAATTTAGCAGATTTTTATTTTTCGAAATGCATATTGTGCTGGAATCTACTGTTTGTTAGATTAAATGTTTAATATATTTATTCAGCTTTGACCTGATGGAGACAAAGTTCTGGGGCAGAAAAAGATGAAACTATAAATGAAACAGATCAGACAGAAGCTTATAGATCTATGACTTTAACCTCAGATTCTGATCCAGGAACAGCTTCATGATTTTGGTGATTTTTAGTGGAAAAAGCATTGAGGTTAAAGCTGAGTGTAAATATTCAGATGTCTATTTTACATTTAACTTGCTTAACAGCATCAATGACTATATTGCAACATGTAGTAAATATATATATACATATATATAGGCTGCATATACACTCACTGGCCACTTTATTAGGTACACCTGTTCAACTGCTTGTTAACAAATATCTAATCAGCCAATTACATGGCAGCAACTCAATAGGCAGCAGTCAGTCTGCAGCAAGCGGTGTCTGACCGCCAGGAAGCTCCAGCGAGACAAAGCAGCAGTGGTTCAGCGGTAGACTAGCCGGCGCTGAGCCGCTACATGGACATCCTTACCCGGTCAGGCAGTCCCGGCCCACACGGCATGGAGCGGAGGGTCGGCGCTATACACGAGCGACCTGTAAACAAACACAGGTCGCTGTTCTATGCCCGCCTTTTATGCGGCATTCACCCACTGCAATTGGCTGGGGCCGCCTCCTGAGTGACGTCACTGGGCTAATGACTGCGTCCTGCTACATATACATGGTCAAGATGACCTGCTGAATGAGGAAGAAATGTGTTCCCAGGCCAGATAGTATATATTGTCCCTCCAGTGAGTTCTGGGTCTACCCTGGGGCCTCCTCCCAGTTGGACATGCCCAGAAAACCTCCAAAGGGAGGCACCAGGGAGGCATCCTTACCAGATGCCCAAACCACCTCAGCTGGCTCCTTTCGACATGAAGGAGCAGGGACTCTACTCCAAGCTCCCTCTGTATTTCTGAACCCTGTCTCTAAGGCTGAGTCCAGCCACCCTATGGGGGAAACTCATTTTAGCCGCCTCTATCTGCGATCTCATTATTTCGGTCACTACCCAGTGCTCATGACTAGGGTTGTCACAAGAACCGATACTTCCGGTACCAATTCGATACCAACACGCAAAAAATACATCGACACCTGCTTTTTTCTGGTACCGTCAGAACCGAATATACAACTTTTCCCTCGGCAAGCCGTGTCGATTCTTGGCGGAACTGATGGGGGCAGTGTACGCGTGTGAGCAGCACAGAGCAGTCAGCGGCGCTGAGATAACAATAACAATGGCTTCAGCAAGTGGGAGTGGAAGCACAACACGTCGGCTCGTTGACGAAACAGGTACAAAGAGTCGCGAGTGGAAATATTTTGCATTGGAGGCGGAAGAATACGGAGCAATTCTAGACACAAACAAGCCGACATGCAAACAGTGCCTGGTATTAGAGGTTTTAGTTATGTGAGATCAGGCTCCACACCACTGTTGTTTAGTTATTTATTTGCATATTTATAAGAAGAAGAATATTGTTTGTTTTATATACTTGAAGGATCCATGCCACTGCTGTTCTTTTTTGAATGTAAATAGCTGAATATTGTTGTTATTTATTACCATAAAGCACAGTATTGCTTGTTTTCACTTGGCCATGGCGCCGCGGATGGCTGCCTCGGTGTGTTGGTGCGCATTTTTTTGCCTTATTTTCTTTATAAATTCAGTTTTCTGCCTTGGTTTCCGGAGCTCTTTCACCAGAGAAGAGCTCATTAACATCAGAGAAACAACTCCAGAGGATTTTTTCCACCTTTCTCGGCTCACCTATGGAATTATTGGACATTTTGGTCTGAGGTGCACTGACCGTTACTCTTGCAGTGAAACGCCGGAGGAGAGGAAAACGTGCCGGTGCGCTTGTGCATCTCTGCTGGCGTGGACTTCGCACACCGCTCCCAGGTATCTTTCTCTCCAACGTGCGTTCACTGCCTAACAAGCTGGATGAACTTCAGCTACTGATGCAGAGGAACAGAGACTTTTCTTCATCTTCCGTTCTGTGCTTCACGGAGACGTGGCTGTGTGGATCGATTCTGGACTCTCCGCTGGAGCTGGCCGGCTTCCAACTCTTCAGAGCGGATCGCGACACAGAGCTGTCCGGCGAAACGAAAGGTGGAGGAATCTGTTTTTATTCTAACAGTGGCTGGTGCAAAGACGTGACAGTGATGCTGCAGCACTGTTCTCCTGACCTGGAAACTTTCATCATAAACTGCAGGCCCTTCTACTCCCCCCGTGAGTTCACCTCATTCATCCTGGTCGGTGTTTACATCCCACCACAGGCCACAGCAGATACTGTGTGTGGAGCGGACCAACCCGGAATCCTTAGTTATTGTCCTTGGTAACTTTAACAAAGGTAACCTCAACCACGAACTGACCAAATACAAACAGTTTGTTAATTGCCCGACCAGAGAGGGGAACACTCTGGACCACTGTTACCCCACAATCAGTGGTGCTTATCACGCCGTCCCCCGGGCTGCACTGGGCCACTCTGACCATGTCATGGTCCACCTGATTCCCACATACAGGCAGAAACTAAAACTGTGTAAACCTGTTGTTTACAAGAACCTCCAAGAACCTCCAATTGCACCAATCACCAAAACAAATTCCTTGTATGTGGAAACATACTTGGCAATAAAACTGATTCAGATTCTGATTTTTATAGTGGTCTGTTTTTTTTTTTTTTAAGATATTTTTTTGGGCATTTTTTGCCTTTATTGACAGGACAGCAGAGAGTGACAGGAAAGGGGCAGAGAGAGAGGGGGAATGACACGCAGGAAAGAGTCGGGCCGGTCGGGAGTTGAACCGGCACTCGCCTGCTAAGAGCATCCGCTCATGTGGTACGCGCCCTAACCACTCCGCCATCAGGCTGCCCTGTTTTGTTTTTTTTTTAATTGTGGTATCGAATTAGTATCAAGAATCGTGGAAGATCACAAGTATTGGTATCGACTACTGAAATTCTGGTATCGTGACAACCCTACTCATGACCATAAGTAAGGTTCGGAACAAAGATCGACTGGTAAATTGAGAGCTTTGCCTTCCGGGCTCAGCTTGCTCTTCAACACAACAGTCCATTACAAGGTCTGTATTATTGCTGGCACAGCACCAACCCGCCTGTCAATCTCCCATCCCACCCCAAGGTATTTGAACTCCTTCACTCCTTCACTCCCCCCTCAACCCAGAAGGAGCAGTCCAGCATTTTCCAGCTGAGAACCATGGCCTCAGACTGCTGATTTTCATCCCAGATGCTTCACACTTGGCTGTAATCGATCCCAGTGAGCACTGGAGGTCATGCTCTGAAGAAACCAACAGAACCACATCATCTGTAAAAAGCAAAGATGCAATTCTGAGGTTCCCAAAGTGGACACATTCCTTGCCTCGGCTGCACCTTGAGATCCTGTCCATGAATATCGCAAACAGAATTGGAGACGGGGCAACCTTGTCGGAGCCCAATACTCACTAAAAACATGTTTGGTTTTGTGCTGAGGATGCGGACACAGCTCTTACTTGTTGTACAGGGACTGAATGGCTCGTAGCAATGGGCCCGGTACCCTATACTCCCCAGTACCCCCCACAGAACACGGTCATAAGCCTTCTCCAAGTCCACAAAGCACATGTGGACTGGCTGGTCAAAATCCAGTGACCCCCTTGGAAATTTCACAAGAGTAAAGAGCTGGTCCGCTGTTCCACAGCCAGGATGGAATCCGCACTGCCAGAATCTCCTTGAAACCAAACTAAAGTCCTCCTCCAAAGCTACGTTGAACTCCTCCTACACCCAAGTTTTTGCTGCTGCAACCGCTGAGGCCAAAGCCCTTCTGGCTGCCTGGTATCCATCTGCTGGACACCTGGGCCAACCAGGTCTTAAAGGCCTCCTTCTTCAGTTTGACGGCCTCCCTCACCCCCAATTTCCACCAGTGGGTTCTTGGGTTGCCACCTTGACAGGCACCAATGACCTTGAGGCCGCAGATCCCAACTGCCCCTTCTGCAAAGGAGGCTTTGAACATGGCCCAATCAGACTTCATGTCCCCAACCTCCCCTGGGATGTATTGGGACATTTTTCCAGAGGTGCAAGTTGAAGACCCCACAGACAGAGACTTCCACTGGACATTCCCAGTTCACCCTCATTACATGTTTGGGTTTACCAGGTCTGTCTGGCAGCCTTCCTTGCCATCTGATCCAACTTACCACTAGGTGGTGATCAGTTGACAGCTCTGCCCCTCTCTTTACCTGAGTGTCCAAAACATGCGGCCGCAGATCTGTTGAAACGACCACAAAGTCAATCATTGATCTTTGGTCTAAGGTGCTCTAGTACTAATTTCACTTATGAGCTACCTTATGTTCGAACATGGTGTTTGTTATAGCCTTACTATCACTAGCACGAAATCCAACAACAAAGCACCACTCGGGTTCAGATCAGGGAGGCCATTCCTCCCAAACATGCCCCTCCAGGTTTCTCCATCATTCCCCACATGGGCAGTCCCCCCCCAGCAGAACTATAGAGTCCCCAGGTGGAACCCTTTGCAGGACACCACCCACAGACTCCAAAAAGGTCTGATACTCTGAACAGCTGTTTGGTGCACAGGCACACACAACGGTCAGAGCCTTCCCCTTAGCAACTCTCAGCCGCAGAGAGGCAACCCTCTCGTTTGTCGGGGGGAACTCTAACACCATGGTGCTCCACAGGGGAACCTGTGAGTATCCCCACACCTGATGGCATCTATCACCCTGGGCAACTCTGGAAAAGGAGAGAGTGCAGCCCCTCCCCAGGAGTTTGGTTCCAGAGCTGCTGCTGTGCGTACAGGTGAGTCCAAATATATAGTTGGTACCGCTCCACCTCCTGCACCAGCTCAGGCTCCTTCCCTGGCAGAGAGGTGACATTCCATGTCCCCACAACCAGTCTACCAGTTGGGGGTCAGCATGCCCAGGTCCTCCATGCCTTTGTCTGACCTCCTCATTCGTGGTAATGTGAATCACTTTTAGACTGGCCCCTCACCTGGGACAAATTTGCCTTGGGAGACCCTTCCAGGGGCTATTGCCGCCGACAACACAGCCCCCAGGGTCACCGGGACACACAGACACCTCAACCACGTAAAGGTGGCGATTCTTGGAGGGGACAAAGCTCAATAAAATGTAATATTTAGAACTTATTGACTCTTCTCTAGCTCTTTCACTGCTGCTGTTGGTTTTTTAAAGATAAATATGCTTTAATATCACATATGAATCTTTATGGCTCTACTGGATTAAAATGGAGGCTCTGCTCTTTATTTCCCCATTACCATGGTGAATTGTTGAATCGGTGCTCCATTGATAATGGCTTTTTATATTCCTCAGAGTTCAGGTTAGAGCCAGAGTTTGTTAAACCTGCTCTCTTGAATAGTATAATGTCATAAAGACAGACAGTACAGATTTTAATTTGAGCTGAGGATGAAGCCTCCATGTGTAATGTCTGAATCTGTCTCTGTCCTGACACTGACTGATCAATCAAACAAGAGGTAATGTTTGTTATGACAGGCCTTGGGTAACAAACTATAATGTTTAATTAGGATTTTAAGGTTCTCCTAACATAAATTATTTAAATGAATGTGCTCTGATCTACACTTTCATGTAGACCAGGGGTGTCAAACGTACGGCCGCGGGCCGGATAAGGCCCGTGAACAGGTTTAATCCGGCCCGCGAGATGATTTTGCAAAGTATAAACATGAGCTGCAATTTTTCAATGAAAGAAACTGCTGTTCTAAATGTGTCCACTGGATGTCGCAATAGCAATTCTGTTAAGCAAGCAAACCGTTTATACCGGGGCTGAGCAAGTAGGCCAAGCAAGTACAGCTAGCCCGGAGCTACCTTCTCGTTCTGCCTGCCCTACTACTTCGAACATTACGTGCTTTGGCACCCTCATTGCCCCAAAATGTCTCTGTCAAAAAAGAGAAAAGTGGACGCAGAGTGCAGAGTGTTCCAAGAAAAGTGGACATCCTCACGGAAATGAATGGGAAAGCTGTGTGTTTGGTGTTTTCACAGCATGTTTCAGTGCTGAAAGAATATAACCTTCGTCGCCACTATGAGACTCTTCATTCCGACAAATACAACAACTTTCAAGGACAACAGAGAAGAGAGAAGGTGAATGAATTGTTGGCGGGTCTGAAGAAACAGCAGTCTATGTTTACTCATAGCCGAGAAATCAGTGACGCTGCAGTGAAAGCTAGCTACCTTATTGCTAATGAAAT
This sequence comes from Trachinotus anak, assembly GCF_046630095.1. Taxonomy (NCBI): domain Eukaryota; kingdom Metazoa; phylum Chordata; class Actinopteri; order Carangiformes; family Carangidae; genus Trachinotus; species Trachinotus anak. The sequence goes on from NW_027273867.1 coordinate 1,534,608, forward strand.
TGCAGCGGCTTCAAAACAATTTAGTGAGGGTGAATTTGTGAAAACGTGCATGCTGAAGGCTGCGGAGATTGTGTGCCCTGAAAAGCGCCAGGCTTTTGCAAATATCAGCCCGACTAGAAACACAGTTGCAGACAGGATTTCTGATCTTTCGGCGGATTTGGACAGCCAATTGAAGCGCAAAGTAAAGTCGTTTATTGCGTTTTCAGTTGCAATTGATGAAAGCACGGACATTACAGATGTTGCGCAACTGGCCATATTCATCCGCGGAGTTGATGACACTTTGACCATCACCGAGGAGTTCGTGGAGTTGGTGCTGATGACGGATACCACAACAGCAGCTGATATTTTTACCGCACTCGTCGGTGCGTTGGACAGGGTCGGAGTGGACTGGTCCCGCGCTGTCAGCCTGGCTACAGATGGTGCACCCTCAATGATCGGGAAAAAAGCAGGTGTTGTGACAATGTTCAGAGAGAAAGTGCAGACTGCAAATGGAGGACGTGATTTTTGGACTTTTCACTGTATTCTGCGTCAGGAGGCCTTGTGTTACAAGTCATTAAAGATGGATAACGTCATGAAAGTGGTCGTCCAAACTGTTAATTTCATCCGATCCAGAGGCCTGAATCACCGTCAGTTTGACAGCTTTCTCAGAGAGAAAGACCACAACTATGGCGTGCCGTACCACACCGAGGTGAGATGGTTAAGCCGAGGTGTTGTGCTGCAGCGTTTCTTTGATTTACGAGAGGAAATTGAACAGTTGATGGAAAAGTATTATGACAGCATATGTGCGTTCAAGTTGAAGCTGTCATTGTGGGAGACGCAACTGGCAGGTGGTGATGCAGCTAACTTTCCTTGTCTGAAAGATGTGTGCACGACCCAACATGCTGTGGACATGAAGCGGTTCAGAGATAAAATTACGGGACTATTGCGGGAGTTTGAGCAACGCTTTCAGATTTTCGGTGAACTGGAGAAAGACTTCAAAGTTTTTTGCTCGCCATTCACCGTGAATGCTTCTGATCTGCCCGTCAACATCCAACTTGAAATAATAGACTTGCAGTATGACTCAGATTTGAAGGGCAAATTTGCCGCAGCTGGCTTGGACACATTTTATCGGTATCTATTGCCAGGTTACCCCAACCTGACAGCCCTTGCTGCAAAAGTGTTGTGCATGTTTGGAACCACATATCTTTGTGAGCAAGTTTTCTCTGTAATGAGCATCAATAAAACAAAGCTGCGCTCAAGGCTCACACACAAGCACTTGAATAACATCCTGAAATTGGCTGCCACTCAGGATGTGACGCCTGATATTGATGCACTTGTGAAAGCTAGAAGATGCCAGGCTTCAGGAGCAAAATAAACAATAGGTGACCCCACTTAAAATGCTGCATGAGACACTGCACCCTGATATAGTTCTGGGAAAATGATTGTCTTCTGTGGAAATTTAAAGAAAGTGAACAGTGTGTGATTTACTGTAATAATATCAGTCACTTCAGTTCATAAGTTTGGTTTGTTGAAATTGTTCATGCATTGCACAGCTTTTATTTTTCTATCAATTAATAGTGTATTGTGTTCTTAAAATTGCACCAAATTTTTTTGTGTTTTGTCAAGAGGATTATTTGTTATGTGTACATTTTCAGAATGTGCTTGCTCTATTTTGGACCAAAGTAAAACAAAAAAAAAAAACAATCTGAAGTTCTCCTTATTTTTAAGTTATTATGCCATGATTTTACTGGTCCGGCCCGCTTGGGAATAAATTTTCTTCCATGTGGCCCCTGTGCTAAAATGAGTTTGACACCCCTGATGTAGACAGTATGAACTAGACCAGAGACACACTGGATGCGTTGTTTGTGTTTGGTGGTGGCGGAAGGTCATGGTTTTCATTCATGTTTTATTCTCTTGCATTGCTCCTGCGTCGCGGAATCTAGTTTGCCGTCGCGCCTGTTTTTTTCACGTGATGTGTACATCCTGCACCAAGAATAGACAGACCAACAAAGACCTGTTGACAGCCACAGGTCTGAATCTGAACAGGTCATAGACATTTTTCATAGACAAATTTCTTTTTTAACCATTTTAGCAGCTGCATGTGGAGATGGTGGTGTTTCAGAGGCCTTTTCTGTCAACACTAAATCAGAAATTAATAAAAAAATGAAGAAAAATCCAACTTTCAAGTACTCTTTGTAAACAGCTAGAGCTGGCTGTAGCAGCGACAGAGCAGACACGCAGCCGTTTTGAACACACATGCATGTTTTTCCTCAGCAGATCAGCAACACTGACCACAACGCACACACCGTGCATAGTCAGTGTGTCTCCGGTGTAAGTTACTGTGGCAACTGACTCAGTTATCTCAGTTTCTGGAAACCCAGAGTTTCCCTCATCTCAGGATAAGAAACTCAGAGTTTTCACTAAACCCACTGTCTGGAATAGACCCCTAGACTCTGCCTTATTTCCTATTTTATTTTTTAATCGCTTTTCGTAGGTGTTACACTCGCATTCTCAGTAATGGCCAGCAGCGGGCAACTACAGTGGTTGCAAAAAGAGGTCATGTTTGCGTGGGAGACCATGGGAAAATGACTACTTTTTACCTCAGTAAATAGTTTCCTAATGAGTTACAACATGTTCATTTTGTAAATTATGAGCCCATTAGTAAAGAGTAAAGAAGATGAGTTAGCAGGGTAATCTTGTTACTGAATTTCAGTCACTTTTAAGTTCCATAGGGCACGATGTGCCATTTTGTTGACATCCATGAGGAAGACTGATGCATGTCCATTGCAGCCTTTTTTTCCTGATGAATGCGAAGGTACATGTGTAAAAACTGTCGCACACCATTATTTAACATTGGACTCAAGTACAACTACATTTTATAGTCAAATTTACCTTGTTGACACCAGGAACATCTTAATCAAGCCAAATTTACCTAATAAATGGCTAATTACAGTTAAGATCTTGATTAGCTGTTATACAACCTCATGGGAGGTTTTTATTGAATGTGCCAATACTATACATATACTATATGTAATACTTTAAATTCAATTCAATTTTATTGTGAAATTTGATGTGTTATTTGTGTGTAATCAATTAGAGGAAAAGGAATAGACCATGCAGTCCTCATCATAGTTCTCCTCAGTTTGCAGAGAAAATTGCAATAAACCCATGATTAAATAAACTGAAATAAATCTTGACAGTTCACAGAGGACAGTAGACAAGTACTGTGCAGTGCAAATTTGTTGAATACTGTCTTAACAGAAGCTGCCTGCAGTCTGTGCTTGTATTATGGATGGAGGACCAGGATGAAGCACAATGGGTAATTTCTTGACATTGCAAAATGTACAAAATTAAAAGGAATATTTTTATTCTGACTTTAGCAGTGTTTGGATCACTGTGGCCATTACAACAATCTTCTGCATCATCAGCATCAACTAATGAAGACATGATTAATGTGCTTAAAAGCACTTACTTTCCATTGTGCAACATGTGGTGAAGAAAATAAATTGTATAGTCAGAACAACATTTATGTAAGTGAGAACCAAAAATCAAAGGAATAGTAGTAATATTAATGTCAATTTATTTAGAGATAACCATTTGGCCTTGGCGGAGGTCTACAGGGTCTGAGGGTACTTACAGTTACACATTTATTTGCTATTAACATTTATTACCTCTGCCAAGGAAATTATGTTTTCACCCAAATCTGTTGGTTTGTTTGTCTGTCAGCATGATCCAGAAAAACTGGCTTTTGATATTTATTTATTTATTTATCTATTTTCTAGAAAGACACTATTTAATCATTTTATTTGTGATTGTGTTCTGTGTTTTTTAAAGCACTGGTGCAATTACAATAGATTCTGTATATCCTCCCAATGAATGAGTTTGTGTATCCATTTCCCAAAAGAGGACCTTCATACCAGTAGGCATGAAGGCTTGATTAAATTCAAACCCCATTCAAGTGGGAGATGGTGAGAATTTTGTCTATGTTGGTCCCAGCATCAAATATTTTTCAGGGTAAAGTTACAGGATGATGCTGATAAGTGGAGGAACTCTCATGGCTGTGACACTTTCCTAGAGGGAGACAGCATATATGTGTGGACATTTCAGCATAGCCCTATTAAATCCTAACAAGTGCAAAATCACTTGAGAAGATGTTAGTATGAGTTTATATACAATGATCAGAGGACCAAGAAGAATAACATCACACACTCAAAAAAGGGAATCAGGGGGGTTGTGTGCTTTACATTATTTTTTAATTTTCAGTTTACTTAAAATACATGTCTTTGTTAAGTTAAAATATTTTTTTCTAATAAAGTCCATGTAATTTTGTCTCGTTATCTTTACAAGATATCAATGTGTTGTTTCGTCAAAAAACATTTAAGTGAATTAGGATTGAGATACTTCTTACATCCAGAAGGTGGCAGTAATAAAACGCCAGCTGCCATAAAACTCAAAAGTAGAAGAATATTAAGGTGAGTCAGACTGCACATGCGTCAGGCCACTTGACCTCCAGGTCATCCGTTGGTTCATTTTGGCGGAAAAGTTGCTGTTGGTTTTTGTTTCCTGAGTTGGACAAGGTAAGAGGATATTTCTTTTCACTCATATCTGTTTTTCTGTAGTATATCAGTGTTGAGCAGGATTGTATTTTGGGTTTGTGATACAAGATGTAGTCTATATTTTGGCGTGCTTTTGTAGTTTTTGAGAGCAGGTGGACATGTTAGCTAGCTAACTTAGCTGCATGAACTCAGGTCCATCAGCCTTTATCCTGCCGAGCCCCGCCAATCCATGAGCATGTTTTCACTGTGAAACCATAGCTAATATGTAAATGTAATTTTATAACTTTATATTCAGACTATACATGTTACTGCAGGCGATAGCAAAACTTTTTACAGGCCATTCAAAATCTGAGTTTGTCCTTGTGTGTCACAGAGGAAGCTGTGTTTGTACATGCCTGTGTTTAGCTCTGAGTTGGCTGCTTTTGTAACCCAGTCTCTGGGGATCATTAGTTTCAGTCTGGTGTTCCTGTCTGTGGGCTACTTTGATATCTGGCTTTTTTTTTTTTACCAGTGCCTGATCCGTCAGCCATTTCAGAGCTGTTGAATTTAGCACTGATAGAAACCCACCACCTTCCTGCTGCTGCTTCATATTAAAAGCTTCACATCGGGAAACTAGTGGGAGGCTTTTATTATTATTTATTATATTGTTTTTAAACAACCAGATATTTTGGGCTATTTGGTTGGCGGACCAACAGTAACATTACAGTAACTGAAATAAAAGCAATGGTAAGTGGCTGTGGGCTTGAGGTAACGTCTCACATTCCACTCACAGCTTAAAATAAGAGCTGTCTTGTATTCGGCCATTATGTTGTGTTTTTATTCTTTATGAACTTGAATCAACTGTTGTAAAGTTCTGAAAGCTATATGCTAACATAAATGGAAAAAAGAGTGGCGCCTCACAGAGCAGACCTGCCTCAGTTTTAGGCTTATTTTTCAAGTGTAACACAGATAGTTAATGCCATAGGCCTAATGACAAGTTATGTATTGTGGTGTTGTAATGTTGTAATGTCAGTGAAGATTATGAATTGGGTTTGCTACAGTTCACCATTGGTATGAATGAAATCATACCTAAATAAATGTTGAGCAGGTTAAATCACTGAGTGGCATTTGTAGTGAACCTGTGATTTGCAGTTCAGAAGAATGTGTTTACTGGTCCAGCTATGATATACTGTATCAGGCTTGTGGTATTATACTATAAAGGTACACATTTGTGGACCTGAAGCATGGTTAGCTGCAACAATGCATGGCACTCGTCTTCTATTTCATAGGAGTAGGGCAGAACCCATCCATGTAATTGTGGTGAATTTGGAAGTTTACTTTATGCATTTATTTAGACTATAAAATACTTTGCTTTGTCCCCCTGCTCATTCACAACAGTTTTTTTTTAATTTTTAATTTTTATTTTTCATTTTTTGAATTGGGTTGAGTGTGTGGAAGTCATGGCAAGGAATGATATTTTTTAAAAAAGAAATCGATTGTAGCTCTAAAAGACCCTGGAAAATGAAAAGTGCACCAATAATTAATCTGTTAACATCTCTATAAATTTATTTTAGTTTATTTTTTTATCCATTTTTGTCATCATCAGGTTGCAATACTTCAGGTCTTGAATGATTGTTCATTGGTGATTCATGCTCCCTCTGGTCTGGCCAAGGCACTGTACTCATAACAGGTATGATCACAATAAGCTACTTAATTACTGCAAATCAGGTTGTCAGCATTTTAATTTTATAAACATTTATTAGATGACAGCTTCATTCTCTTGCTCTCATTCTCAATAACTTATTTGTTCTCTTAAGAGCAAGTAATACATTTCATTAGTTAATTTTGTTTTCTAATTTCAATGTCTAATTCATCTGTTAACATGTTGAATTTCAGATCCTGGCTGTGATACCCTTTATCTGCTCCCTCCTTCATTGATGTGGTGTAGGTGGCACTGCTGAGCTTGCATGTGGTAAGTTAACAGTTATTAGTTAGTTAGTATTTTTCTGAGGAGAACCTTTTGTCACAACTTCAGCCAGGCTTTAGCTTTTCATTTGTCTGTTTCCTGTTTTGCCACACTAACTCTCTTGTGATTTCAGACTCTGCCACTCCCTCCTGCTCTGCATTACCTGCTGATTTCATTCACCTGGCCTGGCCTGCCCCGCCCCCTCACTCACCTACTCCTCATCAGCTAATCAGCCCTTAGTATATATACCGGTCCATTTCCCTCAGTTACCTTCTGAAGTATTAGCTAAACCTTCAACTAGCCATGACCCAGGGGCTAGACCTAAAAGGGATAGGCGGCCGCCTGACTACGATGGGGTTCATAAGCCACAGCAGAGGGCATTTACACGGTCTCATGGCTCACACAGTTCTCATAGCAAGAAAACTCATCACACCCAGTCAGCTGCAAGTCTCCCCACAGGCTCCCAAATTAGTAGGCATACCAATGGCAGCCATGCTTCTAATTTGAGTGATCTCCAAGCCAGCATCCTTGAGGAAAAGGCAAAGAGAGATGAGCTGGAAGAGCTAAGAAGGCGGAGACAGGAGGACGACGGGTCCTCAGATGGGTTGAAATGAACCGACACATCCATACTAAGAACAAGAGCTTGAGTCAGCCCAACTTGTTTCTAGTTTTATTAGACAGAATATATCTGATGATGGTCACCCTGGTGGAGCGTCTGCTCCTACTCCTTCACCTCCTCATGGTAATGTAGCCACCTCTTCATTTTATGACCTGCCTCCCTCCAGGATATTTACTCCTGCCCTCTCAAAGGTGATGTATTCTGACTATCATTTGGCGTCAACTTCACCACTTCCTCAACAAACCCTTCCCATGTCTCAGCCAATACGGCAAAGTCTAGCCCCTGATCAAACTCCCTCCTTGCCCTCTGTAGCTACTACTCAAGCAGCACTGTTGTCCACTCACCATGCATTCACCAGGGAAATGCCATCTTCTTTTCCTATTCGGCATGGCTCTGCAACTCCAGCCACTGCCCAAGCCCTTAATTATACTACATCCATGCCTGGCCCTGTACAGCCCACTTTGACTGGTAGTCTACCCCCAGTGCATGACATCTTATCCCACCAGCAATCTGTTTGCTCACATGTTCAAACCCCAAATGTGATGGATCTTTTCATGGCTTTTGCTTATTGAATACCAAGACCCTCACCTCCTGTGTTTAAGAGTGGTCAAGAGAGTGATTTTGCCCTCCTGAAAATGGCTCTGGATAACCTCCTTGACAATCACTCCCATCTGTCTGAGCAGTATATATATATATCAGATCCTCCTAGAACACCTTCAGCACCCAGGAGCTAACAAATTGGCCAGATCCAGCATGCATGATGCAAGACCATATTCCACTGCTCTCCAAGCTCTTGAAGAGAAATATGGTCAACCAAGGCTGCTAGTTCAGAGTGAAATTTGCAATATTGAATTCCCCCATCATTCATATAGGCGATGTAGAGGCTTTTGATAATTTTTTCCTTTATGTACATGCTCTGGTGGGAATGTTGCAGTCCCTGGAGGGCCCAAACAGGTCTGAGTTAAGATGTGGTTCTCATGTTGACAGACTTCTCAGTAAACTCCCTGTCCAGTATAGAGATGGATTTGTTGAGCATTGTATTAACCATGGCATTCTGACCAGGCAAGCAAACCAAACTTATTCCCTCCTTGACCTTTCAACTTGGTTACAGTCAAAGGCAAGAGCCAAATGTATATCAGAGAGAGCTGTTGAGTTCCACAAACAGGAGAGACCACGTACCGGGAAAGAATGACACCCCTCTAGTCAAGTCTCCTCTGTCTACCTGTCAACATCTGAGATGAGCAGTACACCCAGAGCCTGTACCTAAGAAAGGGTAATTATTAATAAGCTTAAACCCTATTGCCCCTACTGTAATGTCAGAGACCATTTTCTTGGTTCATGCTCAGAATTTAAAAAACTATCTAGAAATGACATCATGAAATGGATCAAGGAGAAGGAGGAATGTATTAAATGTGGGAGAACACATAAAATGGAGAAATGTACTCTGAGAAGACCATGTATCATCTGTAAGGAGCTTCACTTAACAATTCTTCATCATGTCAATGCAAATAAACTAGCCACAGTAATGTTTACATCCTCTCCCTCAGAACTCCTTTACATGGACATACCTAACCATTCCCATAAAGTCATGCTGAAGGTTGTCAAAGTATGTCTCCATAATGGGGAAAAGACCCTCGCAACTCATGCAGTCCTTGATGATGGTGCAGATAGATCTATACTGCTCCCCCAGGCTATCCAGTATTTGGACCTCACAACTGAAATCATCTCACTACGCACAGTGAGAAAGGATATAGTGCAGGTGACTGGAGCATCTGTATCCTTTGAAATTTCCCCTATTAACCAGCCAACGGAAAGGTATGTCATCAATGGAGCATTCACTGCAGAGAATCTTGGATTGTCAGAGCATACATACCCCGTGAAGCAACTACAAGAGCAGTATCACCACCTCAGAGGTATTCCATTACAGTCTGTTGATCATGCATCTCCTCTTGTTCTCATTGGCTCAGACGATGCACATCTTATCACAGCCACGAACCAACACTGATGGGACCAGCTGGTGGCCCCTTGGCGGTACATACTAGGCTGGGATGGGCTCTCCAAGGCCAGCCAGCTTAATCCAAACACAGCAGACCCTCTGCTTCACTCTAACCTGCTTCAAAAGTGAATTACTCAGAAATGTGGAAAGACTCTGGCAGATTGACACCTTGCCATTTGTGAATGTGAAGACAGTCATACGGTCAAAACAAGATAAACTAGCTCTTGATCTACTTGATTCTAAAACAGAGTAGATATTGATGGTGTAATGCGCTATGCCAACCCACTGTTAAGAGCTCCCAATACTCCTGTTCTCTGAGCTCTGAAGGAATCTGTCCTGCCCCGTCTCTGTGCTACAGAAAGGAGCTTGTCCAAAGATCCTACACTTTCTAATAAATACCAAGAGGAACTGAATAAGCTTGTGCAGTCTGGTTATGTTCAAAGGATCCCCAGTGAGCAGGTAGACCAACCACAGGAAACCTGGTATTTCACACATCATATTGTTGAACACAATAACAGAGTTGTATTCGACTGCTCTTTTGACTACCCGAGACAAAACCTGAACAAATGTCTTATGCATGGCCCTAGGTCACACTAGGTCCCTCTCTCCTGGGAGTTCTACTTAGATTCCACCAGCATACCATTGCTATCAGACATAAAAGGTATGTTCCATTAGGTCCGTCTTTTGGATGAGGACAAACCTCTACTGCGTTTCATATTGAGAGAGATGCAGCTAGATTGGGAGCCCAGTGTTTATGAATGGCAAGTCTTGCCATTTGGAACAACCTGTAGCCCATGCTGTGCCACCTATGCGGTCCACAAACATGTTTATGATCACTGCGATGGAAATGAGGAGACCCTTCAGTCTGTTCAACATTGTTTTCATGTTGATAACTGTCTCCAAAGTTTCCCTTTCTCCCATGAAGCCAAGTCCCTCATTGACAAAATGAGACCTCTGCTTGCCGGTGGTGGGTTTGACATTAGACAATGGGCTAGTAATGATCCAGCTATGATACAACATCTCCCACCAGATGCAAAGTCCAAAACCACTGAACTGCAGCTCTCAGAGAAGGGAGACCCCCAAGAACTGATACTAGGCCTCCAATGGAACTGCCTCACAGACATGCTGGGTTACAAGAATAGATACATCACCTACCACCAGCCTACAATGAGGAATATATACAAGGTGCTGGCAAGTCAATCTGACCCTTTGGGCTATTTGACCCCTTTCACAACCCGTGCAGAAATCCTAGTGCAGGATCTATGGAAACAGGAAAGAGAATGGGATAATATCATCAAACCTGATAGTTTGTTGAAAAGATGGCAAGCATGGGAGTTGGAACTGCAAAACCTGTCTGATATTCACTTTCCTTGCTGTTATCTGCCCCCCTGTGCCAATGCAGCCACTTCAGAATCCCATTTACATGTATTCTGTGATGCTTCTGAGCGTGTGTATGGTGCTGTTGCCTACTTTCAAACAGAGGACAAACATGACCACACCCACATAAGCTTTATCATGGCCAGGTCCCGTATAGCCCCCAAATGCCAGCTATCTATCCCTTGCCTTGAGCTATGTGCAGCCCAATCCGGTGCCCTGCTGGCTAACCTTCTCAATTCTGAACTCACTATTCCATTAGAGTCAGTGACCCTCTGGACAGATTCCATAACAGTCCTATCATGGCCAACATCTGATTCCTGTCGCTACAAAGTGTTTGTTGGCACAAGAATAGCTGAGATCCAGACTCTGACAGACACAAAGAGCTGGAAATATGTCGACTCAAAGAATAATCCAGCCGATGATATAAGACGGGGTAAAACACTCCAAGAACTTTCTAGCCAGCAGAGATGGAGTCAAGGCCCTCCATTCCTCTTGCTAAACACTAACTGCTGGCCTGCCAATCCACATGGGCTAGCTGAATCAGAGCCTGTTGAAGAACTCAGGGAATCCATGTTTTGCGGCGCAGTGATGTCAGATGATTCAAACTTCCCTGATCTGACTGAGTACAGCAACTGGGATGATCTGATGCGAGAAACAAAGAATGTGCTTTATGGGTCGGTGGATCACAACTAAAACATAGCCCAATGCTACATAAACTCAGAGGAACATCTTCTAGAATGGGCCCAATCAGAGTGCTTCCCTGAGGAATTCAATGCCCTCAAAACAGGTAAATCAATACCAAACAGTAGCAAATTACCCCCCCCCTGTCTCCTGAATATGACCCTGATCTTGGTCTCATCAGAGTGGGGGGCCAATTTCAAAGAGAGGAGACCCTTGACCATGACAATATTCATCCCATTATACTGGATTCAAAACATCCCATAACCAAACTCATTATTAAGCATTATGATGAGAAATTGCTCGGAGCATGTCCTGGGGGGAAATAAGACGCAGATATTGGATCCAGCGTGGCCATCAAGCTATTCGCCAGCACCAGCATCAGTGTCAAAATTGTCAGAGATGGAGAGCCAATCCAGTGATTCCCAAATGGCAGACCTTCCTCCAGCCCGGCTTAGACTGTTTAAGCCGCCTTTCTGGTCCACAGGGGTGGACTGTTTTAGGCCTTTCATGGTGAAAGTAGGCCGTCACACAGAAAAGAGGTGGGGGATACATTTCAAATGCTTAACAACATGTATACATCTTGAGCTGCTCAACAGTATGGCTGCAGATACATTCTTGATGGCTTTCAGAAGAGGGAAACCTTTTGAACTCCTCTCTGACTGTAGGACTAATTTCAAAGCAGGAGAAGCAGAGCTGCAAATTGCTTTCCAGGCTATGGCACCAGATTTGAAGCAGCAATTGGCCCACACACAACTGAACTTTCCAGTTCAATCCTCCATCTTCCCCACATTTCGGTGGAAGCTGGGAACGAGAGACAAAAGCAATTAAAATGGCCCTCCAGGTTGCACTAGGAACCCAACCAACAACAGAAACAGTCCTACACACAGTTCTCATCGAAGGTGAAGGCATCCTAAATTCCAAACCTCTAGGATATATATTCTCTGACCTTGCTGATCCAGACCCAGTCACACCAAATATGTTGCTGATAGGGCGGCCTGACTCCTCTCTTCCTCAGGTAATCTACTATACAAGTGAACTCCTCAGCAGGAGAAAATGGTGCCACAGTCAGATTTTAGCCGATCATTTTTGGACAGCCTTCATATGCCATTACCTCCCAAACCTCCAAACCAGGCCAAAATGGGAGACTGACGAGAAGAATTTGGATTCAGGTCAGGTCGTAATTATAGTTGACCCCCAATATCCGTGAGCATCATGGCCAATTGGAAGGATAACTGAAACCTACCCTGGGAAGGATGGAAAGGTCCGCAGTGCTAAGGTCATTATTCAAGGTCGAGAATACATACGGCCTGTTTCCAGATTAATCTCACTCCCTGAGATCACTGACGAGACAACTAAATGAACGGATTTGCTGCACAAATCTGGGGGCGGCTGTTAGAACCTCCAGCTTCATATTCCTCCTTTCCACAAGGAGGCACCAAGCAGTCCCTCACCCTGTGAATGTGCCTCCTCACACATTATAAATAGAGGTCACGATAAGGACTTCCTCTCTTTGTCTGCAACCATCTGAACCTTGTTGAGTTCTGGTGGGTGTTTGCCATGTGTCTTTTGATATATCTTCAATGTAAGTAGTATTTTCTTTCTTCTTTATTTCTCAGTTGGGATTTGAAGTTGATATAATTTAATCTATTTGTTTTATTTGTTAGAAGAGGATAATTAGTATTTGAAATATTATGATTTAAAGGCCAGATTGTTGTGAAATTGTTGGGCAAATATTGTAATGCCTTTTTCCTCTGTCTAGAACCAAGGCAAGCATCCCGAGAATCAACACACTGCAGATTATTTGTAACCCTTGTTTACTGGTGGTTTGTGGCTCCAGTTAGAACCCCAAGTATCCAACAGAAACAGTACTTCAAAGACAAGTTCCAAGTAGTATAACCAGTTGAATATGTTTTGGATAAGGAACGCAACCATACCTACCAATACATACCATTATTTCAGCCATTGCAGCTGCTCCTGAGCAAAGATGGTATAATTGATGATGTAGTAGAAAACTATAGTGCTCACTCAAATGAAAGTGCACAAGAATACATTTCAGGATGGACAGTGTTACAGCCTGGCTGGGGTTTTTTCCCCAGTGTTTCCTTGTGTGTCTTTCGCCTGTCTCCTCCCCCGTGTTCTTGTGTTTCCTCACAGCAGGGGCGTGGTGCAGCACTGGCAGCCTGACCCACCTGCAGCCCATCATTCATCAAGCCAGTTTAAAACCCCTGGTTCATCACCCACTCTCTGCCAGATTGTTCCGCTTGCTTAGTGGTAAACACTTCAGGCCTTACCAGTCCCTTGTGTTTTTTGGAAACTTGGATAATCGCTTTGTGTTCTAAGTGCTCATCAGTGTTTTTCTCCTCGATCCAGAGTTTCCTGCTCCAGTGCTTCTACCTGCTCCTGCTTTGAGGCCTGTCCTGCTCCCACAATCTCGAGTCTCCACACTCCACGGCCATTCCCTGCCACACCACTCAGAGCTGCTGAGTTCTGACAATAAACCTTCCTATTTCCTTGATCTGCTTGTCCGAGTCTGAATCTGCTCTGGGTTCCAATCCAGACAAAAGTACAGGCCTTAACAGGACAGTTTTTCAAACAATCAGTTCGTACCCTTTATATTGATGACTTAGAAGTGTGCAACCCTCTGGGTACTTCCAGAAAGAAGCACAAACTTTGCGCGATGTACTGGATTTTGAGTAACTTACCTCCAGGCCAGCACTCCTCTTTGTCATCCATCTACTTGGCAGTACTGTGTAAAAGTAGCTACATGAAGGAATATGGATATGAAAAAGTACTTGAACCTCTTTTGCATATTTTTCTGGTTGTCTTTGAAGTGCAAGGGGTGTTTGTACCACAGATTGGAAAAAATATTAAAGGCACAGTACAATGTGTAGCTGCTGACAATCTGGGTGCCCATGGGATTGCAGGCTTTGTGAAGAGTTTTTCAGGAGGGTACGTTTGTTGATTTTGCACAGGACGTTTCAGACCAAGCAGGTTCTGTTGGGTGAGTTTAGTCTGCGATCCAAAGACAGACACAAACAACATATCAAACGTGCAGTGGAGAGTGGAAAGCTGTGTGTTGGAGTGAAAAGGCCATGTAAGCTGACAGAAAATCTTTATCATTTTGATGTAACAACTGGATATCCCCCAGACATACTCCATGATCTGTTAGAGGGTATTGTTCCAGTGGAACTTGCCCAGTGTCTGGGTGTGTTAATATCCAAAAAATACCTCTCTTTGGACACTTTAAATAAGGTAATTCTCAATTTTCCCTACAAGGGAGATGATAAAACAAATCATCCTCATGTTGTGCCACAGACATTTTTAAGCAAAAACCCAATAGGTGGCAATGCAGCTGAAAATTGGACTCTCAAGATTGCTGCCTTTCATGATTGGAGATTTTATACCTGATGGTGAACCAGTGTGGGAGATAATTTTGGATTTAAAAGAGATAGTTGAACTTGCTGTTGCCCAGATCCATACTGAAGAATCCATTGGATATCTTCAGTTCAAAATTTCTGATCACAGACAGAAATATCAAGAAGCATTTCCTAACCAAAAACTTTTGCCAAAACATCACTACTTGGAGCATTACCCTCACATGATCCAATGTTTTGGCCCTCTAGTTGGAGTCTGGACCATGCGATTTGAGGGTAAACAGTCTTTTTTTAAAGAAGTTGCTCATCATACCAAGTGTTTCAAGAATGTTGCTCTAACACTGTCAAGGAAACACCAGCTGATGGTTGCCTACCACTTACACTCATTGCATGCACAGAAACCTGGAGTTGAAGCGTCAAGTGTATCAAGAGTTCCTCTTGAGGTGCTGAAAGATGATGTACCATTTCCTATGCAGCAGATGTACCCAAACATGGCAGAAGTAAACATGGCTAAAAGCGTAGATTTTAAGGGGATCAACTATAAAAAGGGAATGATAGTCATCTGTAGATTTACTGATGGGCTACCTGAATTCGGAGAGATAATAAGGATATATGTTCTTCATGATACACTGAATTTTATTTAGGGAGCACTACAGAGCCTTTGAACTGCAACCATGTCCAACTGACAAAATGTCCCTGATAACACATGATGAACTGGCAGAGAAGTACCCATTACATGACAACTTCATTGGACCCCTTCAACTGGTTACTTTTAGAAGATATCCTTATATTAAAAGCATTTTTGGAATATGTAAGTAAACACCTGTAATTGATAGCTTACTAAGTGTACAATTTATTCTCACTTGCATGAGCACCTAATACTAACATAACACCCATCATCTATGTCCACTTGGCTGTAAATTAATGTGTTTCTGTGCATGCACTAAGTCCTTGTCACTGGTTGAATCTGATAGTCTATTAGGTACATCTGTACAACTTTTAAGACAGAGAAACTTTTAGTATAATTTTTCATGGCATTCAGTCTGAGATGTGTATATGTTCTGCTTTAAATTGAGGTGTTTGTGATTTTTGAATCTCAACAAAAACGAAACATTATAAGCTTAACAAAGGTAGATTTTACAGCAAAGCCATTTTATTGGATTGCATTACATTGTACACATGTACCTAATAAAGTGGCCACTGTTTTAGGAAATACTGGCCTGTCAAAGTGTGGGTCCAAAAGTAAATGCCAATTTTATATTTTAAGTCAACAATCCAGTAACACCAGAAACAACTGTCATTTTTTTAATGTCTGAGTACTTAGACATTAAAAAAATCAGTTTACATATGATCAAAGATGTTTGTTGACTTGCCAATTTTAATGCTTTTCATTTATACATATTTAATGGATTTATACTTGTATTTTTGCCTTTTCTAGGCTGAATAATTTGGATGATGGCTGCACCAGTAAAACTGCAGATTATCCTTGGTGCCAACAATGCTGAAAAACTGACCATAGAATCGGGCATGCCAAAGTCTGTGGAGGATCTTTCAAACGAGATCAAACATCAGTTTCATATAGAGGGGGACATTAGACTCCAGTACATGGACAGTGACTTTGATAATGAGTTTGTTAACCTTAACCAAATTAGTGATATTCAAGACAAGAGCACAGTGAAAATCATCCACTTGTCACATGCTCAGGACCTCAACCAAGGCAGCATGAACCAGAGTGGGGATGAAACATCTTTTTCATCCTCATCCACAATATTACTCTCCTCCCCTGATTCAGTAACTGCTCAATCACCATTACCAAAGTTTCCATATGATGTGGAGCTGCAACTTCACAGTGCAAACCAGGCCTTCATATCAAATGGAGTTCTTCTGAATCCTAGTCACAAACTTAAATCGGACATCTTGGAGAGTCTGGCTGAGCAAATCATCAAGTTCTAGGCATACCCTTCAAACTTGGACATAGAATCTGTTGCTGAAGCTTTAATCACAGCACATCCATGTTTGAGAGAACTAGGATCTTCCAGTGGTTTCTATGGATGGAAGATAAGCCTTAAGTACTGTAATGGGAAATTTTGGTATAACTCATGTGTGCCTATTCAAAACTGTGTAACCAATGACTGTGTGGATAGTTCTAATGAAGTTTTTGAACCTAACCTTTGTACATCCTTTATGGTTGTGTGAAAGACCTCTGTGTGAACTAATGAAGAACACATGTAGACAATATATGTGGATGTTGTGATAAGAGTGTTGTTCATACATTGCGTTGGGGGAGAGGCAAGCAGGTGAAGACTCAGCACAGAGACAATCCCGTGAGAGAGAGTATCGTATTCTGTCTTTTTCCCGTGAGAGAGAGTATCGTATTTTGTCTTTGTGGAATGTGTTTTTGGAACTATAAGACTGTGGCCCTGGGTAACATCTTCAGGCCACTCACTCACTGACTATACTACTGTTCGGTTGTGTTTGTGTGACTCCATTCATGAATGTTTATTAAACTCAAGAAAGACAGCTGACGCGTGAAGATCTTCTTTTTCAATTATTGAACAAGGTAAAACATTTTTGCCACCACAATTTTGGCGACCACGAAGGGACTCCATCCGTGAGCGGACTTCAGGACCTCTAGACCGAGGGTGTTAGAACGTGCGCACGCCAAGAGCCGGGCTCTTGGAAAACCTCTAACTCCCCAGAAAGGAAGGTTGAGAGGAGGGCCTGACGTCTGGAGGAGCGAGGTCCCCTCACTGTTGGAGTCCAACGAACCCGGTGGCCGTAAACGCCTCGCTGTTTTTCTGAGAGTTTTTTGCTGTTATTGTTGACAGTGTGGACCTAGGTTGTGGAAGGCCTGATTGCGCAGAAGTTGTTGCGCTCCTCTGCCTGCTAATGGAAAGTGGTGCCGGCAGACGTGCCGGGCACCGGGTTTTCTTTTTCCTGGGGAAAAATTAAAAATGGTGTTTGAGGGAGCGTACTGGCCCGGTGCAGGGAACCTGGGTGTCTAGATTTGGAATCTAGCAGCTAGATCTGGGATCTAAGGGGTAAGTTGGACTTACCAGCCTCCGTGAAGGGAGAGGAAGAGGGTTTAGTGTGTTACGTTTCTCTTGTTTGTTTCGGCTTAACATTTTTGACTGTCTTAGGAGAATTAAATTCAGTTTGCAAAAAAAATAATTTAATAATAAAATAAGATAAGCCAAGAGCAGAGTCAACAATTGTATTGTTATAATACGGTAAGTAGTATAAAGCAATTTAGATTTGATTAAAAAATTGCTAAAACGTCTGAGAGGAAATAATTATGGCATCAGAACAAAGTAAACCCTCTGAGGGGCCAGATTATCATGCCCCAAATGTGAAGTACATGACAGTAAACTATGGAAAAGAAGCCATAGCTCAGTTAGATGTGTAGTTTCCCAAGGACAGGCAGCCTGAGTGTTAAACAGCTGGAGGGTCTGCGTGCAGTGCTTAAAAATAGAGAAGAAATGCGTCAAAAAACTAGGAGCAAGAAGGGAAGTGAGCCAGACTGGAAAGCTTTTGATATGTGGATGGGTGAGGCAAAGCGTAGGCAGACTCCCAGAGAAACTGCGCCCCAGTGTGTGAAGCTGGATCCGGACCTGGACTCCACCTCCACCTCCAACTGCACCGCACCAGCTCTCTCTCTCCGGGAAGGAACTGTGCCCCCGCCTTATGTTGGCCCCCTCCCTATACCTGAGCTGCACTCAGAGGTCGCTGGGGCTGCTGCCCCCGCACCACAGCATGGCTACGGCCCTGCTGCCTCACACTCCTCACCGGTGCCAGATCTGCTTTTACCGACATGTGAAGTGGGAACCTCACGGGGGCAGGACGAGGCGGCCCCGAACCACCACGTGAGATGACACCACATCTCTATCCCTCAGCTCCATGACCCGTTCGGGCCTGGAGTATAAGAACAGAACAGAGGGCGTGATGCGGGAGCAGCGGAGGGGACCGGAAGAGAGGACACTGGGCTCGCGACTGCCCCACAGAGAAAGATGAGGGGGACAACAGAGACTGACTATATGGTGGAGGTGAGAGTCAGGAAGGATCTAGTGGAGACACTGGGCCGGCAGCTGGGAACGCACTGAAAACACGTGAGCGCACACACACACACACACACACACACACACCCAAACACACTGACACACACACAGACACACGCTGCAGAACCTGTCACTGACACTGAAGTAAAGCTAGTTCATGACATGATTCAACGCCTTGAAGCAGAACAAAACCATAAGCAGCAGAATGAGATGTCTGCTTCATTTCTAGCAGAGGCATACAAACACATGCCCAACTACACTTTGATAGTAAAAAATGTCACAATCTCTTTTTTGGTTGACTCCGGTGCTACTGAATCTGTGGTACGGAGCTGTGAATTTGGTGAACTGCAGCCTAAACTAAGCGGAAGGTATCAGAAACCTTTCATAGTTTTCAACACCCAGACCCTGTGGTCAGTGTGGACTGGGAGGTAACTCTCCCCTCCTCTATTTTCACACAGCTCCTGAGCACACACAGACACATTGACATCACTCTCCGGTGCTGCACTACACACACACACTCCAGTTGTGATATTGAGAACATTGTGAATGAAGTGATGCATGAGAATACATTTTTGCATTTGGATCGGCTGTATTGGGATGATATGAAATGTGCCGCTTCACTGACATTGCCAGTGCAAGTGGGAAAAAGTGTAGATTTACAACAATCTGAACCACACATCGCATTGGAGAATCCTGCATCCTGTACAAAGTTGGACCATTGGCTGAAAAAATTAAATGCCTCCTCAGACTGGAAGGCTACAACAGAGCCTCAGGTGTACATAAACGAAACCCTAGGGGTGAAACGCAAGTTGTTAGATTGTGATGTGCTAATCACAAATATAACTGTTTGTTTTGATTTTCCTGATTCTGGCACTGATAACAACATGCTGCAGTCTGTTGAAGAGATCCCAGAATTAGAACAGATTCCTGACCACCTCTGGGCAAAAAGTAAACATGATGTAGGCCTGATTAAAAATTGTGAGCCTGTCATCATTACACCAAAAACAGACTACAGACCCTGTTGTAACCAATACCCTCTCAGACGTGAAGCAATTGAAGGCATCAGGCCTGTATTTGACGCTTTGCTGAAAGCGGGTGTGATTGTACCATGTGCTAGTTCTCCAGTGAGAACCCCCATTTTTCCGGTACGTAAGATTCAACCGGAAGGCGAGCCTCCAGAGTGGAGATTTGTGCAAGACCTGCAAGCCGTTAAGTCAGCTGTGCAGGCCAGAGCGCCAACGGTACCAAATCCACACACCATTTTGTCTCAAATTCCATCTAATAGCAAATGGTTCTCAGTTGTTGATCTCTCAAATGCTTTTTTCAGTGTTCCTGTGCATCCTGACAGTCAATTCTGGTTTGCCTTTTGTTTTGATGAGAAAATGTACACGTTCACCCGTCTGTGTCAGGGCTGTTGTGGATCTCCAACGATTTATAACGCGGCTCTGAGGGACAGTCTCGAGACTCTGGTGTTGCCAGAGGGAAGCGCTTTGTTGCAGTATGTTGATGATATTTTGCTTGCAAGTGAGACCAGAGAGGGATGCGTTAAAGCTACTCTGGCTCTTCTGACTCACTTGGCTGAACAGGGGCACAAAGCCAGCCTGTCCAAACTGCAGTTTGTTGCCACAGAGGTCACATTTCTGGGTCACGTGATCTTCACTGAGGGAAAAGCCCTCTCATCAAAGAGAATTGAAGCAATTCAGAAAATTCCAAAACCGGTGACAAAGAAACAGGTGATGTCGTTTTTGGGCATGACAAGCTATTGCAGACAATGGGTCACTCATTATGCTGAAATTGAGGCACCATTAGCAGCAATCGCTCATGGGAAAGGCCTGAAAGCATCAGACCCTGTCACCTGGACTGTGGAGGCTGAAAGAGCTTTCATTGACTTGAAATTGACTTTACAGACACCTCCGACACTTGGGTTACCTGACTGCTCACGACCTTTCACTCAGACTGTTGACGAAAAGGGGGGTTTCATGACTTCTGTGTTACTGCAAGACCACGGGGGCAAACCACGACCTGTAGCTTATTTCTCATCTAAGCTTGACTCTGTAGCTGCAGGTCTGCCTCACTGCCTCAGAGCTGTAGCAGCTGCAGAGAAGGCAGTCATAGTGTCACGTGACATAGTGGGATACTCTGATTTGACCTTACTAGTCCCACATGCAGTGTCTCTCATCCTCCTCGAGCAGAAAACTTCACATTTGTCTGCTGCGAGGTGGCTACGATATAATGCTGTTTTGTTAGAACTGCCTAACGTTAAGGTAAAGAGATGTACTGTTCTTAACCCTGCTACTCTTTTACCAACAGCTGAGGACGGAGAACCACACGACTGTGTGGCAACAATAACATCTATTTGTTCCCCCAGACCTGATTTGACTGATGTACCCATTGAAAATGCTGATTTTGATTTCTTTGTTGATGGTTCTGCTTCTAGGGATTCAGACACGGGAAAGAACATCGCAGGTTTTGCTGTCACAACTCTCCATGACACTGTCATGGCAAAACCTCTGTCTTCTTCACACTCAGCTCAGGCGGCTGAGTTGGTGGCTTTGACAGAAGCATGCAAGATGGCTAAAGGAAAATCTGTTAACATTTACACAGACAGCAGATATGCTTGGGGTGTAGTTCATGACTTTGGGCAAATGTGGAAAAACAGAGATTTTCTCACTTCCACAGGGAGACCGATAGCTCATCATGTGCTGGTTGCTGCTCTCCTCGACGCCATTTTGTTACCTAAACAAATTGCTGTGTGTAAATGTGAGGCTCACACTAACAACACTGACTCCATCTCTCTAGGTAATGTACGAGCAGACGCAGCTGCAAAAGCAGCCTCCAAGCGGCCAGTGTCTCCTGATACACTGGGCGTCTCACTAACCTTCAACTCTACTTCCCCTGTTGTGACTACAGTGGAGATAGCGGACCTGCAGATAAGAGCCTCACAGGCTGAAAAACACTGTTGGAAGAAAGCAGGCTGCTCTGTGGTAGACAGAGTGTGGACAGGCCCTGATGGCCTGCCTTGTCTCCCCAGGTATCTTTTCCCTCACTATGCGAAGTTGACACATGGATTGGATCATGTGTCAAAGGGGGGAATGGTAAGTGAGGTACGGAGACATTGGTTCACAAGAGGGTTCACAGCCTATGCCACTGATTTCTGTAAAAGATGTGTGATTTGTTCCACAAACAATGTGGGAAGAGGGTTAAAACTTCCACAGGTTGCTCACCCACCACCAGACAAACCTTTTGATCACTTGCAAATGGATTTCATTGAACTAACACCAAGTGAAGGGAAAAGGTTTGTTTTGGTTATTGTGTGCATGTTTTCAAAATGGGTTGAGGCTTTTCCCACAGCCAAACAGGACGCAGCAGCAGTGGCAAAGGCCTTGATGCACCTGATAATTCCCAGATGGGGAATTCCAGCAAAAATCAGCTCAGACAATAGAACTCCTTTTGTAAGTGGGGCACTGAAATTGGTTGGTGATTACATGGGCATTGATTTAAGACAACATTGTGCATACCACCCAGCCTCAGGTGGAGCATGTGAAAGAGAAAATGGAACTTTGAAAAACAAACACGCAAAAGTGTGCGAGGCCGCTAAAGTGTCCTGGACTAAAGCCCTCCCCATTGTGCTAATGCATATGAGGGCCAGAAGGAGAAGCAGGAGCGGTTTAAGCCCGTTTGAAATCCTGTTTGGGAGGCCTCTGAACACTGGGATTGGGCCCGCTAAGAGACAGCTGCCAGACACTGGCCTGTGTGAAGATGAAATGTTACGATATTGTGCAACCTTGTCGTCTGTTTTGTCTGATATTCACAAGCAGGTGAAAGCTGCCCTGCCCAGACCAGCAGAGATGAAACTCCATGACCTCAATGTGGGCGACTACATTGTGGTGAAGGACTTCCGACGAAAGAACTGGAAAGCTCGCAGGTGGAACGGACCGTTCCAGGTGCTTTTGGTGACAGAGACAGCGGTAAAGGTTGCAGAGAGGGCTACGTGGATACATGCCAGTCACTGCAGATGGGTTCCGGATCCAAACGCACAACATGTACCTGATCGAGAGGCCAAGACCGGCCCATCCCCTTAGGCGGCTCGGATGCGGCCTAAGGGTGGCGACTGGCATCCTGCTGGTCATTTCCATCTGGGTGGGAGTGATTGTGCTGTGCGTGGAGGAAATCCAACGTCAGAGGGTAAAGAACAACAGCACAACAGTCTCACCTCATCCTGACAATGAATCTGAAATAGCACACACACCTCACTGGCTGGTGAGGAGATCTGCTGTGCTTTCTCCCACCACAACATCGAGACTGGAAGACAGACTCCTCTAAAGTTTTTTTTTCTTATCCAATCGAGTTGATTCTTTAATATCTCAGATAAAGCCAATCAATTTAATATAAATATATATATATATATATATATATATATATATATATATATATATATATATATATATATATATATATATATATATATATATATATATATATATATATATATATATATATATAATCATGGTTTGATTTTATTTTTCCTTTTTTATTGTTAAGTGGTAATGTTATTCAATTTGTTATAATTCATTGTAATCCTTTTCTTTATTAATTCTCATTATTATACGACAGTAAGTACAGGACAGTATGAGTTCCAAAAACCAGAGGGTTTTTGTCTTTTATTCATTGTGTGTTATCTTTGCCATATTATTTGAAGTAGATTAGCTCAGTAGTAGAAACAGGGCTTTTTCCTCATCACATCTGAGGTTTTTCCCTTTTCCTTAGACTAAGTGTAGTTAGACAGATGGGTCTTTTTGCCCCCTCTTGTCAAATGGGGGGGGACTTTTGGCTCCTCTGTGCTTATGACCTGTGTTCTTCTGCCTGGGGTTTCAACTCCTACGTTGGAGACTGGGAGCGCTAGTGTTTGGCTGGTGCGAGGCAGAAAACAGGGGACATGAGCTAGATAAGTACAAAATTTTCCATTTATTATGGTTTAGCATAAGAATGCTAAAAAGGGTGGAATGTAATGGGAAATTTTGGTATAACTCATGTGTGTCTATTCAAACTGTGTAACCAATGACTGTGTGGATAGTTCTAATGAAGTTTTTGAACCTAACCTTTGTACATCCTTTATGGTTGTGTGAAAGACCTCTGTGTGAACTAATGAAGAACACATGTAGACAATATATGTGGATGTTGTGATAAGTGTGTTGTTCATACATTGCGTTGGGGGAGAGGCAAGCAGGTGAAGACTCAGCACAGAGACAATCCCGTGAGAGAGAGTATCGTATTCTGTCTTTTTCCCGTGAGAGAGAGTATCGTATTTTGTCTTTGTGGAATGTGTTTTTGGAACTATAAGACTGTGGCCCTGGGTAACATCTTCAGGCCACTCACTCACTGAATGTACTGCTGTTCAGTTGTGTTTGTGTGACTCCATTCATGAATGTTTATTAAACTCAAGAAAGACAGCTGACGCGTGAAGATCTTCTTTTTCAATTATTGAACAAGGTAAAACATTTTTGCCACCACAGTACAAGATGGCAAACTACAGAAAAACGCTTAGAAACTTGGGGTCGCCAGAACTGAACATTAATTCCCTCAAGCACAAACCTGCAGATAGATGTAAGCCTGCCAATGATGTCAAAAAACCCAGAAAGGGAGAGGTAAATTTTTGTCCTTCGTATCCTGCTGGAGAGACCCAGGAGAGCCTTGAAGGTGAAAGACTGGCGTTGTTATCTGAGGAGATGGCCAAGACCTTTGCATACAGGAGGCAGGAGGTCGTCAGAGACAAGCCCATGATTGCCGAGTTCAAGATCAGATGGCCAGGACTGTTCACTGTGGCAGAGGTGTGAACGGCTTCTTAAACTGGCTGTAATTGATATTTTTGTCATTGGATTCATACATTTGATAGAATGTGTCTAATGACAATGTGCAACAGTTGTAATGGCTTGCAGAATTTCAGTAGCATTTGGGAATGTTAATAATTTTGTGTCAAATGTAACCAGGGCACAGGAAAACATTTTGACTTGTATAGAGCACAGTTTGGTTTTATATAGTCTTGTTAGAGCATCTCTATTCAAGTCTCTTAGTACTAGGGTGAGTTACAGAGTTGTTCTGAATTTAGAAATATGGCAGAACATGGAAAAGCCTTTTATGAGGTCTAACTATGAGGTTGAATGTTTTAGTAGGTGCCAATAATATTTTTTGTTTGTGGACATTATTTTTGTAGGCTGAGGCAGAATTTGTGAGGATCACAACTGCTCCCCTCATCTCAAAGTTCCTTGCACAACTTGACCCACACTCTGCCCAGCTCATCAAAGTGTTCAAGAAAAAAGGAGGCTCCGCAGGGAGGAAAATTAGCTTAAATTTGGTCCCAATTGCACAGGTATGTTTTGCTGTTGGTAGAAAACATGGAATTGATTTTGACTGGTCTGTTTTGACATATATATGGACTAGTAAACAGTCAGAAACCAATCACCTTCGTGATTGTGCCCTTATGAGTATAAAATTGTGATTTGATTGTTGCTCACAAAGCCTGTGCTTCTTTCAAACAAATTGCTATTTTTTTATTTACAGTCACCTCACAATTTAAACGCAGATCTGTGACCATAACTGTTTTTAGGGATCAGATGTATTGACATTTGGAATGAGTAACAGAAAGTTTGCTTCTCGATATACAGCACAATGACAATTCCCTGATTCACATAAAAAATCAAGACCTCTGTTTTCAGGTTTATCTATTAGTGAGTGTTGTGAAACGATAGGGGTGAAAGCGATTTTAAAACGAAGTAGGAAGATGCTTTATTGGTTTTTCTTTCTCTTGCCTGCTTAATGTGGTGGTAACTTTGTTTGACAAGTAGCCATTAATGTCCATGGGATGATTAATTGGTTATTGTATACCTGTCTGTCTCTACAGTTGAGATGTCATCTATTTCACTTGCTTATGAAATGTGAGGTGTAGTGTGTTTGCATGTGTAGTCCTAAAGTATTTCTGGAACTTTTTAAAATTCAGAATGAAACTGTTGAAAAGAGGAGGGAGTGCATCCTCAGGACACCTGTATTAAATCAAATTTTGAATAACTAATCTTCTTCTTCTTTGTTATAATTTGCATGGAATCAGTTTGTTCAAACCATGCATTTCATTAGGAACACCTTTTTCAATCTATTGCAGTCCAATTCTACAACTCCGCCATACATTCTACTTTTGTTAAACTTATACATTTTCAGTTTTTGCTGACATTATCAGAAAGGCATTAATTTCACTTTATGTTGATTACTGAGGTCATAGTAGGTGGTGATGGTGGTGTACTGGGGTGCATTATATTTAAGAGAGTTCCTAATATTGTGTCTACCCCATTTACGTAATGAAGGGAGCAAAGTATTAGGAACACAATGTAAACAAAAACTGAAAATAAAAAGTTTAGTAAAAGTTAAAATCTATGTCAGAGTTGTTGGATTGCATTAGATTGCAGAGTTCCTAATAAAGTGCTTTGTGACTGTATATTAAATAATGTAACATTATATCTCTTTAGCTTGTTATTTTTACACACATAGCACTGTTTGAAGTTTAATGCTATTTTAATCAAATTGTTATATAAAGGAAATCTGGAATGCAAAGTTTATTCTGTGGAATTCTGAAAAATCTGTTTCTTGATTTCATAATTTGGTTTTGTCCTTTCTGTCTCTCCTATGTAAAGGATTCCAATGCTACAGCTGTTCAGAGGGAGCTGGAACAACTTATCTTTGGCATCTACAGCATCAATGTTGGGGGAGGGGATGCCACCACTCCTCCAGTCGATATTGGAATAGTGATCGGGGGTGTTGAAGTTCTGCATAACTTGGGAGACGTCACCTCTGCATGTGCACTCTTAATGGGTGTAATATATGCACTGAACCTCAGTTATCCTCAGGAACTGAAAGCCTTCTTTGAAGTACTTCAGAAGTTCTTCCTACAGCTGGATGCTTGCAGACTCTCCAAGGTACAGATGCTCCAGAACAAACTGTATGAATCAGCTAACCAATGAATGTTCTGTGTTCTGGCTGATACTGAATAAATGAATACCTGTGTGAAAGTAGCAGAGCAGGAAAAAACTACACTACTAAGTGAAAAGTCAAAGGATGTGAATTGAGAGACCATGCTGCACCTAAACTGTTGACAGCTGATTTGATATTTTGCGGCTGTTTTAAACACAAATTTGCACCAAAAAAACTACTGCAAGTCAGTTGGATTGTCACACCATTTTGCATATACTGACAACTTAAAAAGCAAAAACTACTTCAAAAGAATGCTTCAAGTGTGTTTACATGTTTGTTTAAGTGTTTACATCTCAGTTTTTTTTTCCCGACAATGCTAAAATAAAAGTTGATCGTGGCAAGTTTGTTGTTAATTATATAGCTACAAAAACTGCCAACCTGTTCTATTGTTAGACTATAATATTGACAATTATGCTGCATTAAGGCAGTTTACTGTTAGTGTTAGACCATGCTGTTCCGTTGTTCCCACCTGAAAGTATGGTTTATTATGTAGGGCTGCAACTAACAATAGTTTTCATTGATTAATTGTTCAATCAATTTATTTTTTCTGTTAAGCGATTAGTAGTTGGGGTTTTGGGAAACTGATTGACATGTTTGAAAATATTCTGATATTTTATACACCAAGGTGCAACATAAAGTGTTCTGTTTTGTTCCAATCAACAGTCCACAATCCAAAGGTATTAACTTTACTATCATAGAGGTCTAAAGAAACCAGAAAACATTCACATTTAAGAATTTTAGCATTTCTTTCCCTCTTATAAAACAAGTCAATATCAATGACAGAAAATTAATCACCAACTATTTTGATGTTTCAATGGACTAATAGTTGCAACTCTAAGTATATGCATTACACTTTCAGTGCCAAAAATTTGGACGTTTTGGACGACTAAAATGTTACCAGAATCAGTGCTGTACTGGTGAATAAAGGAAATAATAAAAATATGTTGGGTGTACAAAATTCATTTGCGTGGAACCTGTTGACAAACTAGAATTATGTCAAACTAATTAGTAAAACATTAATTGGATGAAAACCTAATGTTTTAATTAATTTAACTTAATTGCATTATTTTACTAATACAATTAAGATATATGTTGAAACAACAAATATAAGATAGGTAGCCTGTACATATATTCTTTAAGTCCATATAACATAACTGACTTTGGGTAAGCTTCAATATCTTTTGTTGAACAGAAGTTATTTTTTTAAGTTGTCTCAATTTACAATCATTATGTAACTGTAATAGTTCATTACATTAGATGACCTTAACAATTTTGCTGTTAACTAACCTAATACAATTTCATGGAACCTGTTGACGAAATAAATTTAATTAAAGTCAGTGTTTCAATTTTTTGAGTGCACTGTGCCACTTTGATAGATAAAATATTTACAAATATAATGGAAGGCAACGCAGTAAGTGGGCTATTAATGACATAACTGACTGTGATTATGGATGGGTAAGATGCCAGTAACCTTAAGTACAGGTTGGAACCTCATAAGCAAAATTTAGAAATTAATCATTAACACAAAACTGGAGAAGAGTATATGATGATATTTTGACATAGCCCATGAAATATTAAAAAAAAAAATTGATCAAAAACTTTCGTTAAAACAATACATCAGAAGAGGAATTATACAAATAGGCTGTGGATCTTAAAGATTATATAATACCTGGAGGAAATATCCTACATAGAGGATTCATAAGATATATAGAACAACAGAGACAGGAAAAAAAAATATAACATCTATTCTATTAACTTTCAAATTATTTAAGCAGAATTTGACATGACATGACAATAAAATTGGTTTGTGTAAGTTCTTATTCATAATAAATTGTGTATCGACAAACACAAGTTATTTTGTCCCTCTTTGATGTTTATTCAGTTTATAAATGATTATAAGGTCTTGTGGTTATTATCTGTACATTTTATTGTCGCTTTAAGGTTACTATCTTCAAATGCGTGTTCCTTCAACAGGGGTGCTTTTCATGGAAGGGGTGCTCACCTATTGAGTACCTACCGACTGCGGACTGAGGAGGGACAAAGACCCATGTGTCAGTCCTTTTTTGGCAGCATGCCAACACCAACAGCATAATAGACATGGATATTCACAATGTTTTAACTCACCAGTGTACAGCTGCAGCACATTTTAATCTAAATGTGCTTTCATAATATTCCTCCACCAGATGTCAGTAAAAGACAGCTAAAGCTGTGCAGCCTGCTCTGCTTAACCAGGATTTTGATTTGGTGGAGTAGTCGTTTCAGCTGTCGGTTCGTATCTTAACACATTTTTTAGAAAATTATAAAACCCCATTACAGCATTCAATTCATTGTCTCTCACTTGGATCACTGTCACTGAGAGTACTGACAGGAATAGAGGTGGGACAATGTGTCCATTTTATAACAATAATAAACTTCATTAACATCACACTTTTCTTAGAAAAGTTACAAAGTGCTCTGAAAATAAATTTTGCTCAGTAATTGAGCACATAGATGGTGTGTACATGTACCAGCATAGACGGTTTATGATTGATTTATGATTTATAAAAATAAAGATATTTTCTTTTCACCACACTGTGTTTTTTGGCTTTGGATGGATCCTGAATGCACTGATTCTGCTCTGTGGCAGCAATTTAGATAGGCCTGTTGTCCTCTGCTTGTTGAAGTAATGTAATTGCCTTTATCATCAGAGTCCCTGATTATGATCGGATGTTGGGAAATAAAACAGAGACAGGCTACATGGTTTTGGTCCTCTCATTTAATCAGCACTTCATGTAATTATGTCTCTGTTTTCCAATTAAATTCCCTCTGCCAAGAAAAGGAAGTCCTACAGTCTGCCCTAATCAATTAAATCATGTTATAAAACCCACTTCAAACGGGTGACTTTGCTGTGACCTCAGAGACATCAAGATCTAGTGAAAAATTTGATTAAGGATATTTGGTCAGACACTAAAGATCATCTACACAGCAGTCTTCCTTTCTAAGTTCTGTTCCTAGGAGCCCAAAGATTAAAGATCATATCCTGATAAGAAAATAAAGCTCTAAATCAAGGAAAGGGGTGTTCTGTCCTTAAAATGGCTTTCAGAAAAGACTGCCAATACACTGAAACTGTTTGTGAGAGATATCATAAATGATCTACAATAGACAGAAGACATATCATACATGATAGACAATAGCACATCATGTATGATATCTGTCTTTACATCAGCCATAGTCAGTGACTAAAACTGACTTACGTGGTGGTGCTGGTGAAGAATGACGTTTTGAATGTGGAACTGTGTGGACTGACATAAGCAGACTGCACACAGCTCACATGGTCACCAAGGTCCAGACCTCTGTACTTCTTCTCAGGTGTGTATACATAAAATTGTAAGATAATTGCCTTACATAACTCTAGTTCGGTGCTGCCAAGAAGGCCGACTTGTTGTTACTTGTGTTGTGTGTATCTTGTCATTACTATAAAATCTTTGCTCCACATGGTTGCTGTTTCTCAGTTTGCGGTCTTCCATACTCCATCTTTCCTCATCACATGAAATGTGGCAAACACACAAAAGTAAAAATGTTCATTTTCAAGTCAGCAAAGTTGCAGGCGTTAATTGTGCAATTGTCAGTTCCAGTTGGTGCACAATGGCAGTCAATGATGGCAGTCTCGGATTTGAAACAACATTACATTGTCGAAATTCACACACTACGGCAGTGAGCATCCTGTACCCACAGTGCACCACATGGTTCTATCTGATTTGAGACATAGCAGGTCGTTCTTTGATTATGTAAACAAACCAGACAAAACAGCTGACTCCACTGCAGCATGACACAAGTAAGTAGAGATCTTCACTACTGGACTGCTTGTCGTTAGTACTATTCTTCCCCCGGACATCCGCCCATCATGATGTCGGCCAGTTACTTTCACTTGAGTGAATTAACTAGCTAGCTTGCTAAAATGTCGGACTGGAAATACTTTTCTTTCAATTCAGTTTGGGTAAAGGGTTGAGATGCATCTTAAAATATATATATATATATATATATATATATATATATATATATATATATATATATATGTGTGTGTGTGTGTGTGTGTGTGTGTGTGTGTGTGTGTGTGTGTGTATGTATATATACATATATGTATGTATGTATATATATATATATATATATATATATATATATATATATATATATATATATATATATATATATATATATAGATAGATAGATAGAATTTATAAATAAATATATAAGTTATTTATTTATTTATTTATTTTCATTGCAAGATTATCCCAATTAACATTTGTATAGGCTATAGATATTGGCTTGCCCTGTGTTTGCTTTCTTCACATGGATGAAAATGAAGGGACGAGATCCAGGACCAGGTGAGGAGACAGAGAGGAAGAGAAAGGAAGAAGATGATGGAGATGATATATTTCTTCTCATCAGTCAGCTTTTATGTTTGAGCATTTCACTTGTTTCAAGCTTATTTTGACTTGTTTTAAAAATTTTTCTTTTCTATCTTTTTTTTTACTGTTCCATTAGCAGATAACTTTGAGTATTTTAAGAAATATTTCCTCCATTTGTTTGTTCTTTTTTTCATTGCTTTTGGATTTTTTCAGGATTAGGTCTCTCCCTGTGCTGTTTAACACTAAAACTGACTGACTGAATCACATTCAAACAGTGTAGGCCTGATTACTACAGATATATACTGTATGTTCTTTGGTAATTACAGTGGAAGCTGCAGGCTTAAATTAACAATAATACAAACCTAGCATAATTATAGTGTCATAATCTTGTAATATGGTATAAATACATTGTTATATAATATACATTTTGCTTGCATTTTTGAGACATTTTCTATAGATTCCACTGACATGGTTTTAAAGCTATTGTTATCAATTTTTTCCTTTTAAATGCCTTAAAATGCATATATCTAGATCAGGGAATTTCTTTTCAGGAGGCATGCCCTGAAACCTCCCGACCTTAACTTACTGTAGTTGTGTAGCAACATTAGCTTTCTTCAGTATTCGCACATGGCAGGTGTGGAATGGTATGGCCACATAGCCAGTCACCACCATGATGGCTACATGAAGGACACACTGTTTCCTGCATCACCAATCAATATCATCCACTATGAATTTAATTCCTTGCAATACTGGGCAGCAATGTGAGAGCCATGTTATCATAACCAATAGAACCAATGGCCAAGGTTACAAAAAAAAGAAGACCCGAGTTTTAATAAACCTGATCCATCCTTTCACTCTCTCTCCCTTTCTTCAAGAGATCTTTGAGTACCTTTTATTGTAGACTCTCTAATGGTTTAAAGCAGCACAAAGAAGGAAGGCTTTCCGCTCTACCCAAGTTAAGTTCTTAAAGTTTTCATCAAAAACCAGTCTCAAATCTCTCTCTTTAAGACTTGTATTCACACCCCTCAATAAGCCAAATGGAAACTTGAGTTTCCGTCCCCGCTCCTTGAAGCTGAAGCTGGCAGTCATTCTAATTGTGATGAGGAAGCGATTGATGTGCAGCAGCTGCATCCTGTGACCGACACTCTGCTCAGCCATTTGTCTCTGTCGGCTCCCCCTCAGCCCGCCCACCCTCCACATCCTCCTGAAAAGCACTGGCAGCATCGACTGTGACTGCAGACCGAGGGCCTTTTGTCACCACACATGGCGTGAAGCATGCCCTCAGCCCTTCTGGTCAAGCCCAGTTTGACTCCTATCCCTTGCTGCTGGATGTGGAGTGACACTTAAGATGGCAGCTGGTTGGGCAGCAGCCATGGCAAACCTGCTGCTATTGCGTCACGGCCATGCCTGAGGGCCCACAGCAACATCTGCCCTCACAATTGGTGATGGAGCGGAGCCAGCCAAACATATTCATGCCACTGGACGCCACCGTCACTCAGCTGAGCAATCATCCTCTTCCTCTCTCTTGTCTTTATCTCTTGCCCCTCCTATTTGCAGCCCAATGGTAAGCTATTAGGAAGAAACTACCCTGTAATTTTCTCCCCCAGCACTGAATGGGCACCAAAAGGTGTGCTTGGAAAATTAGCAACTTGACCTCCTGATTATACTCTATCAGTGAGAGACAATCTGCTGAAAGGCGGAAGGAGAGCAGGTGTTTGATTGAGACCTAAGAAACATTCTCGTTCTCCCCTTTTTGTGATGGTCGCCTGGTCCCAGCTGTGTTCACATCACTCTTGTGAATAGTTTTCATCCTGTGACACTGACACAACTCAGCGGCTCAGTTCTAACTCTCTGTGCTTCGCTGATGCTCTATAGTGCCCTTGAAATGCATGGAGACTCATATTTCCCCAAGGATACAAGCAAGATGGGAGGTTTCACTGCATTCAATGTCTGTAATGCTCCAGTGTTGTTAGTTTTTATGTCACGAATCTGTACAATGAATTTCGCTATTTACACCTTTCCACCAACTTCTCACAGTCCTCATGCAGTACCGAACACAATGTTCATATCAAATGCCTACACAACCTCGCTATTTATGTCACTCAGTGAAGTAATGTGCCTTTTATGTCACAGTAAAGCAGCTGATGTTACTTTAATATAAAAAAGTATAACCCTAAACCTAAGTTGTGTTATAGATTTCTAACCAATTTCCCAGATTTCTAGCCTATCAAACATGATTATATCATCTTTTCTACATCCTGTCTCCAATTTGGTCAGCAACAGGAAAAGGTCTGGTGTGCTCACCAGTTTCTTAATCTACTGGATGAAGAAACAACCTGGTAATCTGTCACGTTTAGATTTGGGGTGTCATCTTCTTACATAAATTCAGCTACATACATGAAAAGCAGCAACAGAAAAGTTGCCACAAAAGTGGTAGCAAGCATGGATGAGATGGACAGAGCTGTACAAGTTAGTGTAGGCTGACTGCCAGGGAGAACAACTTTTTTAACCTATTTCATCAGTTGACAAGGAAAATGTCAACTGTTCCAAGCAACTGCTCTAACTTTCCATGTTGATTGAGAATGAAGGATAGACATGTCAAGTGGTACAAATTTGATAGAACAAAATATAGAAATATAAGCCCCCTGTTAACATTAGTCATCACAGTCACTAACATAAATATAATAACAGACTGGAAAATGAAGTGAAATGACATTTCAGTTTTATAATCAGGCGAATGAAACGTGAATATGAAATGAAATGATAATGATAGTGAATTAAGAACTGGTTAGAGACAATACATTTCAGTCACTTTCTGCATGAACCTCAATGACAACTGAAATTAAATGATTTTAGCTATTTTGGTCATATTAATATTTTACATTGTTCTGAGGCAAAATGTTTTTAATTGCCTCAGATTGCCTGTGATTTTACTGCATCTGTCTGCACATCACTGGTGGCCTCTGCCCAGGACCACTGAAGAAAATTGTCCTGGATCGATAACAGTTAAACAATATAAATTTCATAAAATCTCCTCCTCTTGCCCAGAAGTCACGAATTAAGTAACCTGCTATGTATGTATGTGTGTATATATATATATATATATATATATATATATATATATATATTTAAACATAATGGGTCGCTCAAAGTATTGGCCCCACAGGACTCTGCCTGGATGACTCAGGCATTTCAGGCAAACCTGCAGCCTTAAGACTCCCAGTTCCACTTCTGCAAACTGGCCCTACTGGAACCTTCAAAAAAATGTTGAGCTAATCCTGAATTATGGGCCCTTTAGCTTACTG
This sequence comes from Trachinotus anak, assembly GCF_046630095.1. Classification (NCBI taxonomy): domain Eukaryota; kingdom Metazoa; phylum Chordata; class Actinopteri; order Carangiformes; family Carangidae; genus Trachinotus; species Trachinotus anak. The sequence continues at coordinate 1,568,899 of NW_027273867.1, forward strand.
TAGACCAGACTGTGTTTCATTACAGCCACAATGGAAGTTAGCCGGCCCCCTCTGATTTATCTCCACCTGCTCTGCCACTGCATGCCATGCTGGTCCTGTGAAGGCTATCTGGGCCATTCAGAGCAGGATCCCATCAGCCCTGCTAGCTGAGTTATGGCGACAATGGCAGAGCACTGCAATGCTGTAGCAATGAGACTGCTGGAGATTTATTAAAGCACAGCCCCTCCTGTCTTTTCTTTCCTGCTCACCTCCCTGCCCCTTCTGTTCCCTGACAAAAAGAATCCTATCTATCTCCAACCCAGAAACACACACTCAGCATCTGAGCAGGCTTCAGCCGTCTTGTCCTGCCTGTGCTGGCAGACAGCAGACACACACACACACACACACATACACACACACACATATATACACACACACACACACACACACACACACACACACACACACACACACACACACACATGCTTACCTCTCTTACCTTGAAAGTCCACTCACTTGCATTTTCAGAGCTTTCAACCACATCTCAGAGTCTTCATCAGTGAATGGAACTGGATCAGGTGCTGTCACACAAACCATTAAATATAAGGATGGATTACCAACCAGGCAAGGGAGTAACTGTCCAGGGGCCCCAAACTCTCAGGGGCCTCTATGGCATTACAGTGTAGTCATTTCATCTATCACGCTTTTGGTTGGTAAAACACAATTAAAAACTGAAATCTCAGAACCAATTATGAGGCCCTGTTTTGTAGAGCTGCCTGTGTCAAAATGTATCTTTAATACCTCTAATATGTAGTCAATACTATGTGTACATGGCACATCCTTAAAGAAATACATGTTTCATTTTAAAAAATCACAAACTCATTAACATACAGCAAACTTAAGGGCAGTAATCCAGTGAGACATACAGGCTGGTTTCTGGGAGTCTGGATAAAATGCAGGGCAACAAAAGCACTGTGATTAAGGTTCAGGAACAATGGTGGTTAAATGTTAGTAGATAAAGGACAGATCATAATGCGTTTTTTTTTTTTAAATCATGTTAATCATGTGCTGTCAAAGATTCTTTATTTTACACCATCACTGCTGCTGTTACCAAAGCTTCTACAGAGCTACGTTCTACAATCTTTGGCTGCTACTATTTTGACCCTTTGATGTACCCTTACTTGTTGTCAAGCTGCCACAGACACTTCCTACAAAGATTTTACATGGTGGAGTGAGATACTTCATGGCAAGTCATGTCTATGGGAGCAAGAGGGGGACAGTTCCGGTCTGCATGAAGGGGCATGTCAGGAGACCTCAAGTGTTTAAATCCAACGCCTGAATCGTTGTTTGTGAAGATCGAATGAGCTGGAAAATAAAAATATAACTTGCCCAGAGTCTACAAATAAATAAATTATCAGACATCTTCATAATTACACATCAGACATGCTAACGTTAGCTTCTAGTTCAGACAGGAAACAGTTCTGAAATGCAAAATCATAGAATTTTAATCATGCGATAAAACATGCGATTAATCTTGATTAACCATTGAAATTCAGCGATGAATCGCGATTCAGAAAAAATGTATTGTTTGACAGCCCTAAAAAAAACAATAGGGGATTAAGTCACCGTGAACTTTTTTTGTTTTAAACCAGACCAGGATGTTTCCCTAAACTTAAACAAGTGCAGTGAGAGTCTGAACAGAAGCATGAAACACTTAATGCTGAAGTCACTACAGGTGGATACTGTGCTGCAAAGACGTATAATTTGACAGAAAACTAATATATTTTTTATGAACATTTTATTCACACAATTTACCAAATACATAAATTAACAATGTGTCCTTATCACATTAATAGATGACCTAAAACATATGAAAAAACACAATCAAAACAATAATTCTGAAGATTTCACTTCTGGTTTATCTAATAGAACCGGTGGTTTCTGAGTTCTTGTTTATCAGTTGCTGAAAAGAAGAAGAAGAAGAAGATGATGAGCAGCTTTTGTATGTCTTCACATTGAATGGTGAATTTCAAGTCTTTTTTTTCTAAGCTGTTGCTTTACTACCACTAGAAACTTCATAAATACTGTATATGTTTCTGCTTAGAAAATCCTGGTGCTCCTCTGCTCTTCAAATGACTGAATTGCATGTCATTGCTTATGCTCTTGTGCACAGATTACATGCATGTTCACATGCAGCAGGTCTTGTCTGCCCAGTTTTGTCCCGTATGTGTGGAGTGTACTGTGAATCCCTTGTGCAGATGCAGAAGAGTAAATACACTGAATGCCAGCCATCAACTGTATTATATTTTGCAGTTTAAGCCAAACCGATATGTATGTCTCTGCATATGGTGTTGGCATATTTGCATGAAAAATCCTGGCACATTGATGTATATTCAGCAAAAGTTGGGGTTGTTGTTATTATTGTCTATAAGCAATTAGCAATACAGTAGATAGCAATGCAGTTAAGTCTGACAGTGGTGGTGAGTATAAATGTATTGGGATGACCGTATCTGGTCAGCTTTGCCTCTGGCTGGGCGCTGACTGAGGGAGGTTGGTACCTGGAGTTACTGGCAGCTGAGCTCTGAATGTCAGCTCATTCATCTACAGCAGCCAAGGTGAAACGCTTTTTCTTACCGAGCGTCTGTTTTAAGAAAAAAGGATAGAAAGGGAGAAAAATAGCTTTCTGCATCCCCTACCAGTCCCCCCCACCCACCCCCCACCCCGCCCCCACCCCCCCACACACACACACACACACACACACCCACCCACCCCCACCCCACTCATGTCGTCCCTCCCCCCCTTGAGCGAGAGTCTCCTGGTTGTGTTGTGGGCGCTGGTTATAAAGCGGAGAGCCCCCCCCCGTTCCCTTCAGATCGGAGCGCTCAGACCGCTGCGTGCGCTAGCTGTCAGACAATCGGGACTCGAACCTGTTCACAGCTATGACCCTGCTGTTCTCTCTACCTGGATTAACTCTCAAGTAACCGCTGTTTGTTTCCCCCACATCCCCTAACACCACCCTCACCCGGAGCAGCAGCAGCCTCCGTCCTGCCCCCCCGTCTCCAACTATCAGCTTTGTTCTGCGGTCATGGGCTGCATCGTGTCCTTTTTGCCTTGGCTGCTGAGGGGCTTGGCCGCGCTGTGAGGTAGATACCAGGTGGATTTATGGTCCGCAAAGCTGCAACTACCAGCCGAGGGAAATTAGTGGAAGTTTGAGTTCCGGGAGGATGCAGGTGACGTGTTGGTGCGCCGTGTTCCTCCTGACGCCTGTGCTTTGCCTGGTGAGTTTGATTCTCCCGCTCAGTCTGTATTTCTAGTTAAACTGACAGAAATTCTGAAAGCCGGTAATATTTACTCACAGTGAGAGGACTTTACTGTGGTCACTAGCATTCCTGACGCATTTACACCACGGCTGTTTGGTTATTACACCGGGCGGCACAGTCAATAAACGGTCAAGTGTGTAAAGGAAGAATTCAAACTTTATTCCAACGTTTTTGTAATTGTTTGACAGTGGAACTTGCGCCAGGCGCGCTTTCTCCATGCGCAACACCGCTGTGCGTAAAATACAGTCACTGAAGAAATCATGCTTTCACATGCCAGAATGACTCCTGTAACAAGGTAAAATCTTTTAGGATATATAGAGGTTTTTTGTTTGAATGCTGAAGATATCAAGTGCCTCAAACAGCGATCTTTAAGCGGCATGTGCAGTGAAATGGTCTCAAGGGGGCGCCCTAACAAACCAAAACTCCACTGTCACAGCACAGGCTGTACAGCGGGTTAGACAGGACCCTGGGACAGGCTCCTGTCTGACTGACTGTGACCAGGCGCGTCATGTCAAAGAAATCTAAGTCATGGTAAATGTGCTTTTTCGGTATAGCACAGTTTGTTTTAAATGAATCAGCCAGAAAAAAAACAAACAAAACACAATCCGCGAGTAAAAGAAGCTTTACTTTACGCTGAACTTAACATCTGATACACAATAAATAGATTCTAATGCACAGTTCATATTATGTCGTTAAGAATAAATGTAGTTTTTTTAAAAACTGAAACAGGCAGGTGGGGGGTCACTGCGCCTGATTTTTACTACAAATCCAGTTATTTTGACACGACGAAAAGCAGTTTTCCTTTACGCTCCCAGTTTCCAACATGAACAGATAGAAAAGAAGAAAAAAGAAGAGACAGCGATTCTTGTCAGTTTTTTAATTTTCCACTCCACTTTATAAATCGACAGGTTACATTGACTAACAGGCCTGAGTAAGATAACGTTTAAATCCTACCTTTTCTCTAATTGAACATATATCCATGACTGTATTGCTTTACTTTATTTTATTCTTAATATAAGCAGGTTCGATATTTTAATATTCTGCTTCTAATTATTAGAAAACTCATCTGATGGACTGCAGCTCGATGACAACAGGTGTAATCACTTTAAAATTTGAAGTATGTTACATATGAAAATAAATATAAATGTCAGTGAAAATTGTATTACACACACTGACATTACAATAGGCAACCAAACTGAATACCCGTAATGTATTCCCCCATACTATAAATATGTGTGAACCTTTTGAGGGAGTATCCGCACTGGGTTTAAGATGTGAATGTGTGTGTAAATGTGTGTGTCCTCCTTTATCTAAAAGCTAACACACTCAGTAAAACACACAGCGGTTGGATGTGGAGCTCTCCAAGGTGCTTAAAGTATTTAAACACACTTTTCCCTTCACATCTCCAAAGAACCAATGTGCTTGATGATCCATAACGGGAACAATAAGGCCTAACCTAATATATTTTAAATGAAATAGTACGTTTTAAATGGGACTTTTGAAACGGAAACTAATGCTTAAAGCCGAAGTTGCATTGTCTGACTTCTTTTTGACACCGTTCTCTTCTCGTCACATTTTTTTTTTTTTTTTTTTTGCCGCTGAGTCCAGATTTTTTTCTTTGGCCTCTCTTCGTCTCCCTTAAATATTTCCCTGTCCTGTCTCCGAATAAAATTCTGAAGCTAAATGTCATTTATAGACAACAAACGCAAACTGGAATTTGTTGTAAGATTCCTTCTGTCGAGAGAAATGTGTGTTTCCTAAATGGCTGCAGCGCACTGGTGATAAAAAATCCAGTCGGCTTTCCCAGTAAATCCTGTTCGCCGTGTTGTGTGAGTTGAACGCTCGGCGCCGCTTTTTGCGCAGCCCGTTAACCATCAGTGTTCTCCACAGCAGCGGGGATTAAGAGCTGAACTTTGATGGTTTTATTTCGTGTTAAAGGCTCCTGTCTCAGCTTAAGCCTCTTGTCTGAGAGCCGCGCCTTGACCCCGATAACAGCACAGCTCAGGTAGGCTGCTACACTTATGAGACAGAGCGGGACCATTACCTACGGCTCCACTATTTAATTAACACACCTCTTATTGTTCCTGCACAAAAGAATTCCATGTGGGATTATCGTGATTTTTATTCAGACATTATTTGAATGGAAATTCTATACATTTCATTCGGAGCAGTTTAGAGGGATAAAATGTTAAAGGTGTTGCGTTCGCTTAGCCTCAGTTTTTAATCCTTTATTTAGGCTACACATCCTCATAATACTGTGATCTGTAACCAAAGGGTATTGAATCATTTCATTTTGCTGTTATATAGGATTCCCCTAATTAAACTATATGAGCAAGTTGTAGATAAATATGAAGTAGCCTAGTGGTTTTGATAATTTGGAACAACTATATTTCAGCACTGAAATCAAAAATAGGTGTTTGAGTTATTACTGAAAATCTGTCTATTTTATTAGCATGAATAGTGCTGCTGTTATTTATGTTTTTTTATATTTGTTTCTTTTATCCATTGCCTATTTGTGTATGTTGTATACAACCCTACAATTAGATTTCATGTTGTCAGTTTGGCTTCTTCCTGTTGTCATAGACCTAAACTCAGACAACAAGGGGCATTTGAAGACTTCAGCCTTTTTTTTTTGGAATTGTCAGACGTCCTTCTCGTCTGGGCCTTGGTGCAGCATTATGTGAAGTCAGGCAGTCTCTGGGTGCTGGCTCCCGCCACCGCCACTACCACCCCCCCCCAACTCAGTTCTCCTCTCCCTTGGGAGAAACAGATGCAAGAGGTCCCACTGGCAACAGTCATAGCAGTCACATTAAAGTGTTATTATCAAACAGCGCAAATGGGGCCTGCAGTGTCAAGCAGTCTGCACAGTGGGGAGGAAAGAAAGTCCCACTGAGATCACTACAGCACAGTTCACACAGTGTGAACCCCCCACTCTCCGACCCCATCTCACCACACCCCCTCTTCAGTCTGTAGACCTCTAAATTGGCTCATAAGAATAAAAAAGCGATGTTTTCAATGAGCTGTTTGAAGCTGAAATCAAGAGCGGGCCGGTATTAATTCAATTATATAGCAAAAGCATTTGTGCAAATGCCCACATGCTGCGCGACTGAACACACATACACAAACACACACACGCACGCACACACACACAAATGCAAGGACAAGTGCATTGTGTGGCCATCAAGTAGGAGCCATGGAGAGCGTGGAGTGTTATGTTTTTTTCAGCCCAGATGTCGACTAAGTGAACATTTCTCTCAGTTCCTTGTACAACCTTTGTGCTACTTAGCTTTTAAAGCAGCATGGAGGTGTCACTTTAGAGCTATTCAAGCCCGGCTACTGGAGAGAGCCGAGTACAAAAGGGCTGAGAGTTCAGTCTTGGAGAACAACACGGCAATTCCCCCGCTGCTGTCTCAGTGGCCTCAGCTCAGCCCAGTTACCCAGCTCTGTTACATTCACCTGCTTTTTGCTCAGTCAAACTGCCTCTCAAGGTGGTGACAAGCCCAAATCCAGGCATGCTTGAAAGCCTCCAGGGGGCCTCAGCGGGTTTTAGTCATCCATCAGGAGGTTCCAATGGTGCTCGAAGGGGTTTGTCTTGTTCTTAAGGAGGTTTCAGGTAGTTTTGAGGAGGTTCCAGAGGCCTTTAGCAGGTTTCATGCAATGTTCAGAGTGTTTAGGCATCATTCAGGTGGTTCTATGAGTTCTTCAAATTCTAAGGATCTTTGAGGGGGCTTTAGCAGGTCTTGACAATATTGCACAAGTCCTTGGCTTGTTTTGCGTTTTTTCCACTGTAAAATGTCTTGCTCAGTATACGTCTTGGTTGAAATGTAATATTTAAATTTAATTTGAATGTAATAACCAAATTGTAGGGATTTATATATATAAAAAAACTAAAATCATAAAAAGTGTTTATGTGTATGTTATGTATTCAAAAAATATATATTGGCTGAATTATGATGATATGGTTTTTAAATTATTTATTTATTTTTAACTTTCAAATATAAACATTGCTATCAACCCTGAAAAACCATTATGTTTGGAAGGATATTTTGGTAAATATTTTGTCTTTGAAATGTCCAGAACTCAAAGAAATTCAGTTTACAGTGACTGAACATAATGAACAGCACCAAAGCCTCACGTCTGAGAAGCTGGAGCCAGAGACTGTTTGGACTTTTTCACTTGAAAAATGACTCAAAGGTTTAAGTACACAACTTGCATAGTTATTTTCTGTAGAAAAACAAATTGTTAAATTAACAACTGCTTCAATTCTAGTCTCAATAATTGCTTCATTGTCTTAGTGCATATATGTTTTGTTGGGGGAGAAAAACAATACAAAGAAAATGCACTTACTAGCAACATACTGTCAAAATTCTGAAATTAAATTAAGATTTACGAGAGTGAATTCCCCAAATGTAATGCTCGTTTGAGCTGACCTTTGACCTCCAATGAGTGTGTCATGACACGTGAAGGTGACTTGTTCTTTTTGTAGGGCTTTGTACTGTGTGAACTGTAACCTCTGTGAACCTGCCTGTGAGTCCTGGGCTGTCTGATCTGAGCTTGGCCTCCTCAAGCAGCTGCACACTCCCACAAACAGCCAAAACAACCCCTGACCTTGGTGTTTGGCTATAAAGTCAATGATAATAGCATCGGTGGTGTCTGGAGTCCAGCGGGTGGTGAATGAGGGAAATCATTCTCGGATTTGCATCTTTAATGGTGTTATATATATTACATTGTTAAATATTTAAGGAATCTCCCTGAAATGTTCCCAGAATAAACACCAGCGACTCTCTCTCTCTCTCTCTCTCTTTCTGTGTGTGTGTGTGTGTGTGGATGGTATGTTTGAGGTGGTAGGCATGATTAATGACTACAGCCTCTATTCTCTCCTCCATGTGCTGCTCCAGATTTTCAATGGCGTTCACAGTTCAGAGGTCAAAGGGCGTTGTTCTCAGAAAATCAAGCCCCACTTCGTGACCCGGGTTTGATCCTGAGGGAGGCTTCACACCTCTCGATTCTCTCTCCTCATAGAGCAATCCTTTTATGGCGAAGCGTGTGGCACCTAGATAGAAGCACTTTGAAGTGGCCCAGGGAGAGAAATGTCTCTGAAGGCAGGAAGTGACTAGATAACCCAGTCCACCCTGTTTACATCTCCAGGTGCTCCTGTGACTCCAGAGTCTGCTCCTTGCTCGGCTCGTCACAGCTCAAGTGATAGAGCAGACCCCTTCAGAACTCACCCTGATATCTGCATTCACAGGAGATGATCCAACAGTGTTTTTGATGGCACTCAGTCAGATTTCCGGGCCCCTGTATTTTATTTATTTATTTTTTTTGTAAGTGAGCAGTGACCATTTAAAATAATGACAAACCATAGATGGGTGTCTCCAACTGTGGTAGCTCGCCTGTTTTTACGCCGTTGTTTAAAGCTGCACTTGTAAGTATTCTTCAGCTCATTAGTTTGATTTTATGACCTGCAGATTTACTGTTTGGTTCAGTCCCAGCACTCATTCATCTCATTTGCAGCCATAACAGTGCACATTTTTTTAGCATTAAAACCTGCCCAGCACCAAACAGCAGACATTTAGTGACCAGCTGGTGAACATACCAAATTCTTCACAACTCCAAATTAAAGTTAATATAGCTCTGTCTGCTGCAAGTGTTTTTTTTGTTTGTCTCTATAATTAACAATGAGCTGGATAGTCCAATTGATCGGAATTATTAGCTAATATGTGCATGAGTGTGTGTAATGGCTTCACTGGTGACTGGGCCCATTTGACACATTTGGTCTGGTCAGAATCTGGCTCTCCCTCACCAACTCCTCTTCAGTGATGCTCCATAAAATCTTCTCCACAGCTTGTCTTACTTTTTTCTGTCTCTGACATTTTGGCAGCTTCTCTGTACAGTTTTTCAGTCTTGTTTTACATCCATTTTACCCAGTCGGGAAAGGTCAGCTAACACCTGTTTTTTTCTCTAATATACATGACATAAATTCTGTGGGCATTTTTGACTTTATCAGATAGTGTCACCCAGCATGCATGCAGTTAGTCAGACAGACGGGTGGGGCAATTACATGATTATTGTCTAAAAACAGACCACAATGCCTCCAGGGGCTTTTTTTATATTTACCTGATAAATACAAGGTTGTGAGTCTGAAAGCCTTAATGAACAACTTTGTCACTATTGTGTGAATTGTTTTCAATAAAGATTTAACATTTAATATGATTATTGTCTTAAACCTTTAAGCCGCCTGTTTTCTTTTCATAAGAGGAGCTTCACTGGATGGCTCAGCTGTTAACAAAGGTTAACGCCCCTCCCACAGACTGCACCTCATTCAGTGCAACCTCCCTGACTAGTGTCGTAAAAAGGATGTAATCCCTCATTGGCATCCCACAAAAACAACAACCATGTAACAGGGATGAAACCACTGTGAATTTAGGAAGCCTCCAGCAACATTGGACTTTTGATTTGGATAAGGAAGCAATGAGTGCAACAAACATGAAGTGCTGGTGACAAGCACAATACCCTGACACCCCACAGACCGAAGACAGTATCTGATATTTTCATAATTGTAAGGAAATGTTCTATCACTGTATATAGTATATAGTATATGTGTGGCAGAGTTCTAAGCACACAACCAGATAAAAGAATACTTTTAAATTAATATGTGATGTTCATTGAATTATGAAGCTTTATGAAATTTCAAGTAGGCCACTGTACATGAGTAACACAGATTATTGTTGGAAGGACTGAACTGATAAGTGGTCACTCGTTTATAGACATCATCATTGTGAGACACTAGACAGTGAAAATTGCCTGTTTAAAATACAGCTCATTTAGTGAGATTTGTACATTGATTTCTACAAAATATGTTTTACTGACTTTTCTGGAATTCTCAAATTTTAGGAAAAAATATGTCTTGAATTTTGAGATGGAATTTTTTGCAGTGCATGACCAAGTCTCATAATAACAGAGGAGATATATAAGTGTTTCAGCTCCAATTGCTCAGGCTGAATATAGTTATTAACCATGGTGAACCAACAACACAGTCTCTGATTGGATATGATGCAGGCAGTGAATTTGGAGTTGTATAGTGATGGATTGCCTTGCTTTCTAACCTTATGATGGGCTTGACTGACTAGTGAAACAGAGCAGGCTCAGAGTCTGCACTCCTCATGGAGGCAGGAGGAGGAGGAGGAGGAGGAGGAGGAGGAGGTGAGAGTAGTGGAAATGGAGAGGAAGAGGAGGTGGGGGTGAGCATGGCAATGCTTCCCTCTGCTGCGTCGGCAGTGATGGATCTCCCATCGCAGCTCATGTCTGCTGCACAGTCCAACAGTCACGGCCCTCACTGACGGGAATTACCAGCCATGTCCGTTATCTTCTCCTTTAGATCTTTCCATCCTGTTATGTTACAGTGACTGGCCATGCGCGTGCTGTAGCCCTGCTCCAGAGACATAGAAGAAAAAAAAATCAATGAATGATGAATACTCGTGAGCTCTCGAACCCAGGGTTTAAACCCATATATTGGTTGACAGCATTGAACTATTTCTGAAGCAGAGAAATCATTTCAGTGGAATGAGGAAAGATTTCATTCAACAGTGTAGCTCCACGTAAAAAATCAGTGTTTCTCTGATGTTCTTGGACACAGGAGGTGAGGAGGGGCTACAGGCTGGGAGCTGAACTGCCACAAACGTTAGCTCAGCTTGTTTTTAGATTTGGATTCCTTCAGTTTTCATTGTCCAGGAGGTTTTTAAAGGGAGTCAAATTATCCTCAGAGGTCTCCTCCTCTCCAAAACAAACATGGAATTAAAACCAATAAAATAATAAGTTCATCCAAAAGTCATTAAACCTACTACATAATAAAATCGTATAATAATTATAACATGATCATTTGATTTGTTGAGCTTGTTGGGAGTGCGGGCAGCCTTGGGAAAGTACCAGACAGATGGAATTCAGAGGACAACAGGCCTACAAACCTTAAGGTCACCCAAGTTCTCTGGTGATCATATAGAAAACTTGTCCCTACTCATACCCATAGTGTAACATAATGTGTACTGTCGTCTTTGTCATCATGGTAACATTTCTAAACATGCTGTTAGGGTTAGGTTCAAAAAAAGATCATGGTTTGGGTTAGAATAAAGACTTCCAGTAGCATTTGTCACCATGGTTACAATGATGAATATGTGGTTTCTCAGACATGGATTAAAATAGTTAAAACAAACAATTTTGTCTTGACTTTGTGGACTTTGTCTCTCCATATATTACGTCACCTGACTTTCTCCTTTTCTCCCCTCACAATTAACATGGCTGTGAGAGGTCACCTAACAATGAGACATAACTATGGGTTGTGATAAACTGTTTGCATAGACAATCTGTGGGGTAGTCTTTTACCACTTACACTTACCCACTAATAAGTGACTCTCTGACCTAAAACTCTGACAATCACAATCACAGTGTCTTGCACCACATTACAAAGAATATATTTCACTAGTTATCCAGACTGGATGATGGAAGTTAAGGCACTTTGGACTGCTGTTATAAAAACTGCAAGAGGAAGATTTGGAAACTGGTGGAGGTGGTTACTGCAAAGTGGGTTGTTTGTTAAATACTGAGGTCATCCGTGTGCTGTATCCGTTCTCCTGCAAGCTTCAGATCACAGTTCAGCAGAATCCTGACATTAAATCTTCAAAGCAGGAGCTCTCTCTGACACCTGTGGTTCACTTTCTGACTTTATAGTGCAAAGTCAGATGAAGAGAGAGGAATGTGAGATGGAGAACAGAAAAGGAAAGAGGGAAAAGGAGGCGGAGGTGAGCACAAACGACTTTCATGCGCTGGCTGCTTTATGAGTACAGTACTCCAATTTGTCGTCAACACCCTGTCTGTCAGACCGGGCTGTTTGTGCTGCTGCTGTCACTCCAAGCAAACAAGCTGATATATAATGCAGCTGAGGAGAAGCAGGCTGCCAATTGTCAACACAGATGGTTTTTTGAAGAGGAACAAATGATAAAGTCAGTTAGGTTTAACAGCAAACTGACAACCATGGAGATATTCCTACCTCATTTTCTCACTCGTTGCTCATAGATGATAGGAAAGGTAGAGAGCTGTCGGCATGAAGCAAACATTTTAGATACTTAAGAAAAGTGTATTCATAAATGATGTGCTGAGCAGGAAAACTGCTCAAATGCTCGCAAATGGAACAGTCCTTAGTTAATTTATTGTGATGAACACCGGTGAGCCCAGCCAGGATTTCTAATGCAAATACAAATAGTACAACAGAAAATGCTCAGACATCCATCAAGTTTTATTAGCAGCATTTTCACCCAATACGACTGACAAACAATTAACAAACCAAATAGTTTTGATAAGTGAGGATTAGTTTGGAGAAATTATTGTCCTCATGTAGGAAAATCTTCAATTAGAATGGCCTTTACTTGCAGTTAGCTCTTTACATTACTCGTGGAAAGTAAGACCAAATGTCAGTGGTAAAAGTTAGGGTTGGGGTGCGATAGCATTTCACCAAATCCAACTTCATTATCAGATCCACTCATCAAATCAGAATCTTTCCAAAACCCTTATAAAATCTCCAGCTAGAAGGTGAATCTCAGTTTAGCTTTCATCATTTACTAAACACAAGTACAAGTCAAAGGTTCAGCTGTTGTTGGGCAAAAAAGCCAGAAATACGACAGTTTTTACTGGTGGTTACAAAATGAATTAACATTGATATTAATTAAACCAGCCTAATTACTTTTTACTACTGATAACTACAACCTGAAAATGAGATGAAATGTTGATTGTTGATTGATATGAAATAACAGCTGGGACAGACTGACTTTTACACTTTTACACCTTTTGAGTGATCCAAGTAACAGAGGTCCTGATTCACAGCTGTGAGATAAACGAACTAAAATAATTGATCTGATGTGTCTAAAAAGGTTATCTGGGGCTCTCCTGCACCTAATGTGCCGCGGCAGCTAATCATGTCCCCACTCTGTTCAACTACAAAAAACACAGTTAACTGGTGAGATGTCAGAGAGTGATGTGTCTCTTCATTCACAAAAAATCCTACAGGACAGTCAGCGGGCTGGAGAGAGCACATTAAACATCAGACTAAGGTTTCAGTGGAGCTGTTGGAATTAAATAGATACAGCTGATATGATCTGTCATCTGTGACATTTTAATCCACAAAAGCAACAATTAGCTCTAACCGTTGCTTTGACTGTCAACATATCTGTAAAGTTTTTGTCATCTCCATCAGCCTGCCCTCCCTGTGTGATCGTATGCGCGGTGCTTGTGATGTGTTCCAGCGGATTAGTCAGTAAATGAGTGCTTCACTCGTCATAAGGATGTTCTGGTCGTATCAGTGTGATTGTGTCATTATGAGGTGATTGTGTTGTAAATGGCTTGTGTACATATAATAACAAAAAGCTGAATCAATTGATTTTTCTGGCCACTTTGGTCATAAAATGACACAGGGGATGTGTTAGCAAACAGTAACATGTCCAGAGGACACAGCACTCAGCCATGATCAATGAAGAATGCCCAGTGTTCACCATCCTTTTTGCTCTGTTTTGGTCCCCACCAAGTCCTGTGACGAATATCTTGCTGTTTAGCTGATAACTGTATTTGTCTGCTGTTTGGTGCTGGATAGGCAGTGCACAGTGGGAATCTTAGTTTTTTCACTTGCTGGCTACATCAGAAAATGAGGCTGATGAGAGTTGGCAGCCAGAAAACTAAAAAAAATAAAAATAAAAAATTAGCTACAAGAAGCTAGTTATATAGAGCCGATGGGAACTGCTGAATTAGCTCATTACTGTGTAACTAAAAACAACAGCCTTGTTTAGCCTGACCACAGTTTATTATGAAATTTATACCACAAATTTATACCACAAAAAAAAAAAAAAAAAAACACACAAAAAACATTATCAATTATTAACTGCCATTACAGGCAGAACTATTCAATTCAATTCAATTGAATTTTATTTGTATAGCACCAAATCATAATATACATAATCTGAAGGAACTTTACAGGGTCAGGTCAGACCTGACATTAGACTATAGAGAATAACCAACAGTTCCCACTAAGAGCAGCAGCTGGAGACGGGGGAGGAAAAACTCCCTTTTAACATGAAGACACCTCCCAACAGAACCGGGCTCAGGGTTGGGGGGGTCTGCCTCAACCGATTGGGTTTAAGAGGAGAAAGGGGGGGTGAGGGAGGGGCAAGGGGAAGAGAGAGAGAGATCAGGAACAGCTGTATATACTACAGGTAATGATGTTATCAATAGTAATAATAAATAACAGTGGTAATAACTATTAAGGCAGCAATAGTCTTCCTCCAGTTTAAAATTAATTTCCAATAGCATGAGTGAATCATCTATTTGTGCCTAGATGTCATTTGTGAAGAAACTGGGTGAGTTGATGCTTAGAAATGACTGAGAAATTACTAGAAATTACAGTTCTTTTAGCAAGTGGCAAAGCTCAGCATAGGATGCAGAATGGAGAGTCAAAACTATTTATTTTCACCTCTTGTAAAACACTTTGATCTAAAAGTGAGTGAATAATTGCTGTTATTGATTAGACATAAAATGTCATGTGTCGATCAGCTGCTGGGTTAAAGGGGCTGCAGCTGTTTTAAATTGCTGTTATGGGTTTGGTTTTTGCAGGATACAGATGAAATCTTCAAAGCAGCAGCCCTGTTGGGCCTTATAACAAAATGATGGAGTGTCACTTCAATGATAAGAAATGTATTTGTTAAATTGCATTTAATAATTTCACTGCAAACACACTTTCATGTAGCTTATTCTGGTTCACTAATCAATACATTGCAGCACAGACCTTTCTCTCTGGAGTGAGGGCCGCGTTGATGATGGAGAAGACCCATCCTTATCAGTTCATCAATTTGGTAAATGACAAGGCTCCGTTGCTTACAGCGACCCTGGAGATTGTGGCCGTAATGATTTTTCAGAATTACAGTTCTACTTGGATTGCAGTCACAGCGGAGGGCTGAGAAAACAGCCACAGGGTGTGTGTCTGCATCTGACAGTTGTCAATCATGTGTCAGCGGGATGAGGGTCATCCTTTAGAGAGGTGGTGCAGTGGTGAAAGATGAGTAGAAAGAGGAGGAGGAGAAGACCCTCCACTCCTCCCTTATCTCTCTTTCTCATTTACCGTCTCTCTCGTTCTCCTTGTCTGGTTATCGTGCTCTCTCTGACTTTCTATTCTCCACACCCTCTCCTCAGAGTCACATGAATAACTTGTCTTATCTAGCTGACCCTCGACTTCAAACACTCCCTTCCTTCCTGGGAATCAGATGTACTCCTACTTATTGTTTGCCATTTTCTACATTTTTTTTTTTTTTACCTCTTATCAATTTCTGTGCCATCAATTCATGTTTTTCTACCTGAGGCAGAGAAAATAAATTCCTTGCAGGGCATTGTTCAAATATACAGCGAAAACATGCTCACGTGCATTTCTCTGTTTACCGTCAGCCTTCTCTGTTAAAACAGACTGAATTCAGATCTGCGCTGTAGAGGAGTGAATCAGGTTGTGGGAGGACAGAAAGCAGCAGAGAGAAAGTTACATTTCCTAAGCGAGTTCATGTTCTGTCAGCATCCCCTTTAAAGCAGCACACCCTTTACTGACTTGAACAAAAAATAGAATCAAACTTTACGAAATCTTTTTCCAGAGCTTTCAACCTCTTTCAGAATTATAACACTATTTAATATAACAACACCATTCTTTAGAGAAATTACACAAAATGTTTTGCTTCAACAGTAACTGAGATAGCTAGCAGTAGTTCAGATCTCACACTCATGCTGAAGACCATGTGATGTGGTTGAAAGCTCTGGGAAGTCAGTGGGACTTTAGGTCTTCCTGGGGTGGAAGTACAAAATAATATAGCAACATCATTTAGTGATATAAATCCCACAGTTACTTAGCTCAGCTCTGTTGATGAAGAACATGTGATGTGGTTGAAAGCACCATTACAAAAAGATAACAAGTGGACTCTGAGCTGAGATCATCTTGTCAAATTACTATTTTGGAGTTCAGATGAGCAGACAGTGAAAACTAAGAACAGGTCCTGTATCTCAGTTGTATAATCACTATAGGAGCGGGTGATTAGGTACAAATAGCTAAAGTTACACGTGTCCATTGCTTAGCCTCACAGAAACACAAAAGATTTCATGCAAAACAATTCAGCAGCGCCACAAACTACAGCCTCCAAAAAGACGTTGCAACCCCTGTCTGAAACAGTTTCCATAAAAACGGAACATTACAACCTCCCTGAAGGCAGATTTATTGCAGGACTGATTAATTAGACTGCACTGGTTTTAGCAAGGTGTAGCAGGTAGATGTACAGGTTTAGGGTGAGGCTAACCCTTGTTCATCAGAAAAATGAAGGCACTTTATTTGAAATCCTGTGAATCCACCATTGCTATAAGGGACTTTTGCTCAGTTCTTTGCAACATTACCCACAATGATCTCATACAACCAGAGTTGTTGAAATTGTATGAAATCTACCTTAATAAAAATTGTACAGAAAAACCTCTATTTCACCACATGTAACATTCTATTACTCAATCCATAGCATACTTCACAAATGTACTAATTCCAGCTCTAATTTGAGTGTGTTAAATTCATACAGGGAAACAAACAGGACAAAGTATAGTTAAAAAAAAACAAAACAAAACAAAAAAACATAATGTAGACTGTACTAGTCAATTTATTTGTTAGAGCACCTGTCAAAAGCCGCACTAACAAGTGGAGGAGTGGCCATAGTGAGAACTGTGACTTTTCATGGCCACTACACACATTGAGTTGGTGGCTCAATCTGAAAAAAATAAAAATTAAATTGCCTGTAAGTGTGAATGTGAGCATGAACAATTGCTTGTCTCTGTATGTCAGCCCTGTGATAGGACAACCTGAAAGCTAACCTGAAAGCAGTCAGTAGTGGACTGTTGCTGACTCACTTTACATGAATAACAAATAAAATAAAAAAAACATAAAAGCTGTGGCTGAAAAGCTCAGAGGAAAGAAAATTAAACCATAGATGTGCATCTAGCAGCAGTAAGTCTGCAGACACCAGACATGAGGACTAGAGCAGCAGAGAGGCTTCGGGACCACAGCCCGCACCGGGTTGAGTACAAACACCAGTCAAGCTTTACAGCATTTAGACAACAGGAGGCTTGTCTGAGTTGATTTTATTATAGCACTTTAATTCGTGTGGTTCTGTGTTTGATATTATACCGTGCAATTTAATTTCCAATCTTGCACTCTACTACTAACTTGTAGTTACAGAGATTGGAATGTGAAAAATGAAATAGAATTCAATGCAAAGCAGATTGAGCAGCAGTAAATACCAGCTACCTGCTCAGTTTTTGGTGCGACTAATTCGCGTGTTGATTCAGTCATATGGTCATTTCTGAGATCAGCATTAGAGCTGCTTTGCTGTTGTGGTTGTGGACTGCGATATGAAAAGGTTTGGTTCTGATAGAAAAACTACAGTAATAAAATCACAATAGAATTTGTAAATGAATTGTGTAAATAACAATTAGGATATAAACATTGCGAAAATAATTTCAATAAAATCCATGTGCAGGTGTTTCTATTTCACGTATTACATGTACTGTACATACAGGACATTCAGTGCACATAAAACGCAAACATCATAATCCTGTTGGAAAGATAGAAAATCACCAGCAATGTAGAAATCGTTTCTCTTTTTCATGATTTAAGTTCTCGTGGCTTCTTGTGGAACTTACAGAACTTTTTCTCATTCTGTGTGGCTCTCTGTCACAGAGAGCTCCCCACTTGAGCATTTATCAAATCAATTACTGCTGATGGGAGTTCCTCCTAACAGATAGTGAGGTGTCTTGGCACTAATTCGTCCTGTCGCTTTGATGGATTCGCTCAGTTCTCTGAGCATCAGGCCCACGGCTCGGGAAGAGCATGGCTGATCTGTCAGGACTCACAAGCCATTACTTAAAACATTAGCTGCTCAGGACGCAGAGCACAGCTCCGCTATGATGATGTACAGGAGATTTCTGTGTGTCTGCAGGGAGATTCAGGGTGGATGGGCCTGGACTGGAACAGATGCAAGAGAAAGCTCCCTGAGCTCATGAAACAACTGATATACATATATATACATAATATATAATACATTTTATATATAATATAATACAATAATGTTTATATAATAACATTAATTATTATATATATATATATTTAATAATAATATAAAATCCATATTATCTATTCATATAATATATATAGAGGAAATATATCATTTATTTAAAAAAATATATAATATTTAACTGATATATTTCCTCCCACAAGAAGATTCTGATTTCGGAAAGGTAAAATAATAAAGAAGTGTAATGAAGTATAATGAATTAGTTCTCCTGACAGTAAGTATTAAAATTACTGTTTTGAGTAAAATGGCCAACATTGAACAGAGCTGGGTGCAGACCACATTTTGCGTCTTCGACCCTGCTAAAATTTAAAAACCATTTGACATTAAGTCTCAAGTTCTCAGGGAGTAAAGCCATTCCAAAAAAAAAAAAAAAAAAGTTGTGTGGAGTAATTAAATGTGTTTGCTCTAGCAGGTTTCTTACAGTCAGCGTAACTGCAGACTTTAAGCTGCAGCAGGGGAAGAGGATGGGACAGGAAATACTGTACTGACAGTGTGTGTCCGCTCCTGAGCAGCCAGATACCGAGCTCAGTGTGTCGTGCCATCATGACTGACACACTGAAATCATCTTTCACAACTTGCCAGCTTGTCAGAGGAAAGCAGGATCTCCTCACCATGTTCGATCCCTGACGATCATTTCTTATAAGCCCCCTGTTACTCAGCAAAAAGCACCTGACAATCATTAATCCTGAATCCTAAATGTCCTATCTTTATTGAAACGTTAGCATAAATCCTTTTACTAATGTATTCCTTGCCCTGCAGGAACATTTGGCATTGAATTCCTCAGTTACTGCACTGTAACATTTTTCCTCACTTTGACTGTTTATTTAGCTTGTTACAGCCAACAGCAAAGCAGGTGGAACACACACACACACACACACACACACACACAGAGAGACACACAGACACACAGACACACACACACACACACACACACACACACATATATACAAGCTGAGCTCTAGCACTGCCCCTTAGTGGGGAATGCAGGGATGGAATTGACTTTCTAACCACCACATTTTTAAAAAGTTGGATTAAATCCTTTGTGACTATGAGAAGCTCTCTGCTGTATAGCTAATACTGCAGCTGTTCAAATGACTGGGACTGAAATACTGGCGTATTCTGCCAGATTACAATAGAAAAAACTCAGTTTGACTGCACATGCATGTGTGTGCCATTAAGCAGGATGAGTTGTGTGTGTGTGTGTGTGTGTGTGTGTGGGTGCCATCATGGCAAAATGTGGTCCTGAAGACACCAACTGTAGCAGGAGCTACCACAGAGGTGGTTTTAGTGCTTCAGCATATGCGTGTCTGTGGACAGATTTTATCACAGTGATATCATCAGAACCATGCAACACATCACTAAACCTCACAGATGTGTAGTTAAGAGCAGAATGACAGCTGACTTCCAAGATGGGTGTGGCCCAATCAAGGGCACTGAAGTAAAATAAATCATGGAATGGTTTACTGCTTGTAGTAAGGGGGTGTCCTGGCTTAAGCGAAACCAGATCTGTGGTCATTTTTAACGCTCAGTCTTTATTTGTTTACTTTATTTAATGGTAATTGTGACTTGTAATGTTCTTTGTTTAATGTTACCTGCTAAGGGACAGCAGATGTGAATTAGCATTTCTGCTACAACCCAGCATGTTTTCATTGTTCATTTTGTACTGATATTCATTAACATACATTGTTCCTATCAAAAAAACAAATAAATGAATAAAATAAGTAGGGGATAGGAAGAAGGGAAAGGGCCACTGTTCCCCCACTCTACACCCTGATGTAACTTGAGGATTCCAGTTTCCACTCCACATAGGATTTCAACTGCTGAACACTTCAGGGTCTCCTTTGTTGTATTTTTAGTTTCATGATGCTCCAGATGTTTTCAGTGGGTGACAGGTCTGGTCTGCAGACAGGTCAGTTTAGTGTCCGGACTCTTCTACTACAGAGGCATGCTGCTGTAATACTCTCAGAATGTGGTTTGGTGTTGTCTTGCTGAAATATGCAAGGCCTTCTCTGAAAAAGACAGTGTCTGGATGGCAGCATATGTTGCTCTAAAACCTGTATATACTGTTCAGCATTAATGGAGCCTTCCCAGATGTGCAAGCTACCCAAGCCATGGGCACTAATGCCCCCCCACACTATCACCAATGCTGGCTTTTGAACTGTGTGCTGGATGGTTCGTCTCCTTTGTAGCCTGGAGGATGCAGCGTTCATGATTTCCAAGAAGAATCGGAATATTTGATTGGTCAGACCACAGGACAGTTTTCCATGTCACCTCAGACCATCTTAAATGAGCTCAGGCCCAGAGAAGTCGGAGATGTTCCTGGATCATGTTTAGATATAGTTTCTTCTTTGCATGGTAGAGTTTCAACCTGCATGTGGATGAAGCAACAAACTGTGTTCACAGACAATGGTTTTCAGAAGTGTTCCTGAGCCCATGCAGTGATTTCCACTGTAGAATCGTATCTGTTTTTAATGCAGTGCTGCTGAGGACCTGAAGATCACGACCATCCAGTCCTGGTTTTCAGCCTTGTTCCTTTCTCTGGATTCTCTGAATCTTTTAATGATATTATGAACCGTAGAGGCTGAAATTCACAAATTCTTTGCAGTTTAACATTGAGGAACATTTTTCTTAAACTGTTGCACTATTTATCCACACAGTCTTTCACAGAGTGGTGAACCTCTCCCCATCTTCACTGCACAGAGCCTCTGCCTCTCTGGAGCCTCTTTTTATACCCAATCATCTACTGACCTGTTGACAATTAACCTCATTAGTTGTGAGACATTTACCAGATGTTGTTTTAGCATTACACAACTTCTCCAGTCTTTTGTTGCCCTGGTCCCAGCTTTATGAAATGTGTTTCTGGCATGAAATTCAAATTGAGCAAATATTTTTCATAAAACAATAAAAGTTTCAACATTTGATATGTTGTTCTGTTTTCAGTTAAATATGAGTTTACATGATTTACACATCATCACATTCTGTTTTTATTTACATTTTACACAGTGTCCTAACTTTTTTGGAAACAGGGTTGTAGAAAGTTGATATTTTAGGACATTAAAATTCAAATGGTTACTATGCAGGCATACTTTACAGAGCATTTTGAGTGAAGTATCTCAAAATGGCAGCTGTGGGTTATGCTTTGATAACAGACTGCTTGGGCAGATTAATCCACATTTGGTGCCCTAGTAAGTATTTGCAGCAGAGGAATGATGTATATGTGTGTGTCCATGGTGATGAAGGAACACGCAACCCAGTGCAACAGTGTGGCTCAAAGATGTGTTTTAATAGTTTCTGGAAACAACAGAGCCCTTTAAGATAAAAGGAAGAATAAAATATATCAGGCCTTATGTTTTCTGTTTGCCATACACAAGCTATGGCTCATCCACTTTCACCCTCCCACACTCACACCACCATGAATATACACAGTCCAACTCTCTTCCTCTCTGGCCTGTATGATTAAACTCTCCTCTCCCGTCAGTCTGAGGATGACAGCCAGCTGCTGTCCCCTGTGATTAATGGTACACAGCGTCGGGCTGAAAGGCACACTGGGAGGACAATGAGCATTTTAAATGGACATTATTCCTACAAAAGCCCCATCGTGCTGCTGGACAATAGGCAAGGTCCTGACGCTGTCAAGGTCAACCTGTGCTGCCTTTTGTTAAAATATCAGTGCTTGTTTTTCAGGCGAGGACTGTATAAATGGGGTGTGGTGGGGTGGAGAAGAGGGGGTTTGGGGGGGGGGGGAGGGGGGGGACTGCAACACAGTCCAGACCTGGACTGTGTTGCAAATGGGTTTTCATTTTGATATCTTCTACATGTCAGGTTGAGCAACGGTGGCCTACAACCTGAAGGGGACTTGGGTGTACTTTAAAAATACATGAGGTGACAGAGCACACACTCCTGCACTCACACAATTAGGTTGAATTAAAGTCATCAACATGTACTTCATCCTTGTATTTGCTCAGCTGGCATATGCCCACATCACAATAAAATATGAGTAGATCTTCTTGGTCTCCAGAGTAGGGCTGGGATGGTATGGATCGTATCCCCGGGGTTTGGCAATTATTGCCAATGACAGTCCTCTCTGTCTGTGAGTGTGTTGTGCTTGGGCAGGACTGTGCTCACCCAAAACACACACACACACACACACACACACACACACACACACACACACACACACATATACCTCCACCTCCACAAATAGAGTTTAATTCTGTGGAGGAGATGGGAGACAGTCAGTGATGATAACTAGCTTGTTTGTATATTTCATATGGCGCACAACATGCAGTCGTTCTTGCTTTTTCACGAGAAAAAAAAATTTAAACATTACAGCAATGAGGGTAATGAGTTCCATGGTGTCGTTACAACCCTGCTCCAGAGGATGAATCCCAATGAGATTGGTGACCCAGTGAGGGTCCTTTCTAGGTCAAAATGTTTGCTTGTACAAAAGAAATGTAGAACTCTGATAGGCAGATTGCCATGAAATTTTCTGAGCACATTCATTTTGACTTCTTGACCATTTCTCTTTCTCCATCATTGGGAAAAAGAGTCATGCAATTTGCTGAATATGTTCATGCACCCACGTGTGGAATAACTGTTTTGATTTTAATTACCACATGGTCATTTTTCCTCTTGTGCAACATTCATGACTTGTGATGCATGTCGTCCTGATTATTGGCCACTTTTTGTGATCAGAGTTCTAAACATTTTACCTTTGATTTCAACATTGAGAGGAGGCAGGAACTCTGAATGTCAGGAGTTGTCTAACTCCACTCTCTGATCCTAGGGATTTAGGTAATATTAAAAAAGAAATCTCAGAAAGGATGGGGATGTCAAGCTGTAAGCACTCAATGAGTTGAGTAAGAAAAACCAAGAAGTTCCACTTTCACAGCTCCACACACTAACATGCAGGTGTGCATGATTGTGACTGAAAGGATGTTTCATGCATTGTTAGACAATCTGACAAGCACCTCCTCCTCTTGCGTTCTGATGTAGTCTGTAGCTTCCTAGTTGATTTCTTTTTAAAACAGGTAATGCTTGACATAATACTGTTAATCCTATGCTCTGCTTCATGGAACGCGCAGTGTATATTTAGTGTGAAAGACATATATTTGTTTAATATAATTTGTTTTCTGAAGTTACAATCATAACACAAGGTTTGTGAGAAGTATCCACCCGCTGTTATTTAGTTTAGGGGTTGTTATAGAGGGAGTAAAACATAAATGAGTGCCTCTAAAACATTTGTCCTCCTTCATGTCAAACATCATTTGACAGTTAAGCATCACAGGCCATTTTGGTGTTTTTTCCTGTTAGACATCTTGTCGCAGTGATAGTCTGTCTGCAATGATGTGACCATTGCACTCGAGACACACCTTCTGAAAAGGATGGGTGAGTCTTTAACAGGTCTGCTGTATGCCATACCTTGACAGAGTGCTTTGATACAATGACACTGTGTGACCACTCCGTTGGTTCAGATCCACTGAAGTGAGCACTGATATAATACAGTAAAGGGCCAATTAGATAAGAGCTCATGTTCCGTTGCTGCTCTGCTTTGATGAGACAGAGAGAGAAAGACAGACGAATGAAATCCTATGAAATCCCAAGTACAGCGTTCACTTAGCAGCCTCTTCCCTCTGGCTTCAGATGCAACACAGGCCTTTGATTTTCACATTAGCAGTTTGAATTGAGGATGTACAGCTAAACCAGCCTGGCTTATGATGCTCAAAAATGAGCAGTGGAGGTAGTGTTAACCTAACCCCCTTCCCACCTCTTCCCTCCCCTTACACAGGGGCTTCGGTCAGGCTGATAAGGGCTAATCCGTTCATGTACATCTTACTCAGATTCCACATTGATGTTGTGTGGCAGGCCTCATAGCCACTTGTCCCGACCTCTCGGAGGTTCCTGCAGTTGTGAGATGCAGGTGAGCACTTGGTTGGCTTCATTGGAATGAAGATGAACTCCCCTCACAGGAGTGTGTTTAAGAGAAGAGCAGCTAGGCAACATGCTTTGAATAGGAAGCAGCTGGTGAGAATTTAATTGGAATAGAATGATGACACCGGATAAACCCACCTATTGGCTGTCACTTTTATTCTATTTCTTTTTTAAAAGCTGTTAGAATACTTTCATTTTATGACCTTTGAGAAGTTATTAAAGATTATTTATCTCTAGTTTTCATTATAATTACAACATTCTGCTGCATTTCTTGTATTCATACTATAATCTGAATTAGGACAACTTTCTCTGCTGACCAGAGTTCTTCTCATGGATTGATCCATTAGAATTCCAGTAATTACAGAACACAAAACTTAGTCTCCAGCCTCGCTGTTGGCTCTGTGAGGCTGTGCTTGTGCATGGCGGTTAAAATGCTAACAAGCTGATTTTTGCAGCTATAGGCTACTTCCTAACATGTTTACCATCTTAGTTTAGTGTGTTAGCAAGCTAACACTTGCTATTTGGCACTAAATCCCAAAAAGGTTGATGGTATATCATTAGTTTTATAGGTTGGTCATAAACCCACGTGTAGGACAAATAAAAATTTAGACCCGATGAGGATGCCTTGTGAAAAGTTAAGGGACCACCTGTTTTTATCCTGCAGGGGAACATGAACGTCTGTACATTTCATGGCAATCCATCCAGTATTTGTTGAGACATTACCCCCAAAACCACAAAAAACCTGATGTATCACCAAAGCAAACAGCTAACATTGTGTCATGACAATTAATTCAATAGTAGTTAAGATATTTCAGTCAGGACCAACTGACTGTTGCTAGTTAACGATGATTGTTGTTTTCTGTCTGCACCAGAACCTTGAAACCTTGAAAAAATGAAGAGGTTTTTGCTCGTATACCCTATGGAAGTTTGGCCAGAACAATATCATTTTCAGTTGAAGGATTAAGTATGTTTTTAAAATTGGTGATTCAAATGAAACGAAGTGATGCCAACCAATTATCAAGATAAAGTTATCGGATTTATTTGTTTTGCAGTTTTGATTTGCAGGTTTGTTTGAATGTTCTTTTTGCAAAAATAATTATTCTGTGCACATGCGTAAATGCACTGATTAGTTGGATGTTGAGAAGTGTAGCGACAAGTGCCAGCAGGTCTGAATTTTGCGTTTGGAAGGAATTGTGTGCTTTTTGTTATCTATCTCTATCTCCCTGCATTCTGCGAGGACATTTAGGTGAAATGTATTGGTGTCCTTGCTCTGTACTTTGCTCTGTAAAGTGTCTTGGCCCTTCCCCTCTCTCTCCAATCAGAGATTATAGGTACTTATAAATGTTGCATTTCCAGTGTTATGTTATCGCTGCATTGTAGCTCTCTTTTTGTGGAGTCACAGTCTAAAGATAGGAATACTCTGAAACAACAGGTTTAGGAACTTTGATGAGGTCTCCCTCTTTTTCTAGTCTGATTGTGATAGATTTTAAAAGCAAGACAAGCATGTGTAACTTATAACATTAATGGTGGCTCAGTGTACTCGTAAGCCAGAACAGAGCATGCAGAACACTAAGGCCTTACACCTGAAACCCCTGAAAAGAACTGAGGTATCATTACATACTTTAGCTTGTCAAGTTATTAGTTTACATCTGTGGTTTTCCTTCATAGTTTGACAAGTTATGATATGCCAAAGTGTCTGTCTCCCATCTCTGCTAGAACTTTCATTTCATCATAGAACAATATCCCGGAAATGTGACTGACAGTAATTACTGCTGTGGCAAAAAGGATGTTAAAGCAGATGAAAGATCCCCAAAACAATGCAAATGTTGAGAACACTCACATCAGTGCGATAGCTGCTACACTGAGTTGCCAGCCCCTGACCAAGATGCAGTTGTGAAGATGGCTGCTGTCCATGTGCCAGGATCCCATCCTGCTAGAGATCTTGACAGCTGATCATTAATTTAACAGACGACATCATCATCATTGGCCTGATCACCAGCCTGATGATCAGTCGCACTACGGAGAGGAGGTAAGAGCCCTTTCATCATGGGTCAGGACAGAAACCTCCATCTTAACAGATTTGAGACTAGGACATGGTGTTGGACTTAGGGAAGGTACAGGAAGCACGAGCCCCCTCTCACAGGACACCTGTGGCCACCTGTGGCCTGAATGTCACCTATTGAGTCAGAAGGCAGCAAACCAAAGGTTTAAAGGAATCATTGGTGCTGGTTAACAAATGTGGTCATGAGTTTGCCATACACAAATCATCAGTGTTGTGCATAAAAGCGCCTATTTTTTGGTGAATGATGAACTGAACGTATCCATTTGCAATTAATGAACATGAACAGGAGCGTCATTAACTCTCACGAGAAATGCAACAGAAACTGGTGGTGATGCATCCAAAAGCCGTTTGCCAACTGCCAAGACCATCAGAAGAAGAAGAACTAAGGCACCTGAGGGTTTACAGCACCCAGCATGCATCTGGTGTCTAGTGCTGGCAATTCAATCAACACAGCTACTGGTACTGCTGAAGCCGTTTTTTTACGAACATTTGAAGGACTTTTATGACCAAATCAGTGCAGATTCCTACGTCTGAATAAAGTAGCACGAACTTCAGCCACATGGGAAACAAATTTGAAACAGCACATTGAGGTAAAGCACCCAACCATCTTTGGAAATATTTGTGAGTGAATGATGGGCAAAGGAAATCATCAAGAAAGGGTAAGACCATTAGCAGCTGCAGAGTTGAAACGCACAGCTTGTACACACAACACATATACTCTCAATGGCTTTTAAAAATTGTGACTTTACAGTAGTACACAGTAATTCATTTAGTTTGTGAAGTGGCAGTGTTAGGGGGCTGGGGATGGTAGGGCAGGAGGAGATTTTACTGATAAACAATATAAAAAAAAACAGAAAGAAGAAATAGAAATACTGGCTCGTTTTTTGGGACTGTGAACTTAGTTCTTAATTCAAAATTGTTAACTATGAACATAGCTCATTTTAACCTGTGTAAACTAAACTATGAGCAAGCTCTTGTGAAGTGTAAACCTGAACAACATTGCAGATCGTTGTGCATCTGTGCCTGGAGCACGGTGTCCATTACGCTCTCCGTAACCAAATGTCACTGTTCCTGAAGTTAAAGAGCAGCTTGACACCCGAAAATGCTTGTGGGAAAATGTTTTGTGGATTGATGAGACTAAGGCTGAATTGTTCGCAATTGTTCGCATAGTGATCGCATCATGATTTTCGCATTGAGAAAATGAATTCCCAAGTTTATAAAGGCATCTTACAGGATAATGACAGGATGGCTGCTGACGCTCAGTAGAAGCTGACTGATACAGCAGGACAGTGACCTGAAACATCAAAGTTAATCTCAATGATTTCAGACAAAGCAAAGAAAACCCACCTTCTGGAGTGGTCTGTCAGAGCCTTAACCCGACAGAGATTCTATTGAACAACCTCAAAAGAAACATTCACACCAGACATAATGAGAACATGTCTGAGCTGAAGCATGATACAAAATTCCTCCTGAATGTTGCACAGGTCTGATCAACAGCTGAAAGAGCTGGTTTGAGCTTATTGCTGCCAAAGGAGGTTTGACTAGTTATTAAATTTGAGGGTTCACTTATGTGTTCTGCCAGCACTGTTAACATTTAATGGTCGTGTTCAATAAAGA
Source organism: Trachinotus anak (assembly GCF_046630095.1). NCBI lineage: Eukaryota > Metazoa > Chordata > Actinopteri > Carangiformes > Carangidae > Trachinotus > Trachinotus anak. The sequence continues at coordinate 1,596,987 of NW_027273867.1, forward strand.
CACAAAAAAATATCATTGTGTGTCATTAGTTTAAGCACATTTTGTTTGTCTGTATGTGTGAATTAGATCAGATCACAATTTATCACCAATTCAGGAAGAAAAACATTTAATTCCAAAGGATTCACATTCTTTTCTTGCCATTCTACATGTATTTTGGCCAATTAACAACAATATGATTATACTGTGTTTTGCTATTAATATGCTATATATAATAAATCATGATAATAAAAAGTATTATTAAATGTTGTATATTTTATATATAATCACCTGCCACTTTATTAAGTACCCTTGTTCAACTGCTTGTTAACGCAAATATCAAATCAGCCAATCACCTGGCAGCAACTCAATGCATTTAGGCATGTAAACATGGTCGAGACGAGCTGCTGAAGTTCAAACCGAGCATCAGAACAGGGAAGAAAGGTGATTTAAGTGACTGTGAACATGGCATGGTTGTTGGTGCCAGACGGGCTGGTCTGAGTATTTCAGAAACTGCTGATCTAGAGGGATTTTCCTGCACAACCATCTCTAGAGTTTACAGAGACTGGTCTGAAAAAGAGAAAATATCCAGTGAGCAACAGCTCTCTGGGAGAAAATGCCTTGTGATGCCAGGTCAGAGGAGAATGGCCAGACTGCTACGAGCTGATAGGAAGGCAACAGTAACTCAAATAACCACTCGTTACAACCAAGGTCTGCAGAGGAGCATCTCTGAACACACAACACATTGAACCTTGAAGCAGATGAGATACAGCAGCAGAAGACCACAGCAGGTGCCACTCCTGTCAGCTAAGAACAGGAAAATGAGGCTATAGTTCACACAGGCTCACCAAAACTGGACAATAGAAGATTGGAAAAACGTTGCGTGGCTTTGTTGAGTCTCAATTTCTGCTGCAACATTCAGATAGTAGGGTCAGAATTTGGCATCACCAGCATGAAAGCATGGATCCATCCTGCCTCGTATCAACAGTTCAGGCTGGTGGTGTAATGGTGTGGGGGATATTTTCTTACCAACCGTTCATTGTTTAAACGCCACAGCCTACCTGAGTATTGTTGCTGACCATGTCCATCCCTTTATGACCACAGTGTACCATCTTATGATGGCTGGTTCCAGCAGGATAACGCACTATATCACAAAGTTCAGATCATCTCAAACTGGTTTTGTGAACATGACAATGAGTTCACTGTACTCAAATGTCCTCCACAGTCACCAGATCTCAGTCCAATAGAGCATCTTTGGGATGTGGTGGAACGGGAGATTCACATCATGGAAGTGCAGCCGACAAATCTGTAGCAACTGTGTGACGATATCATATCAATATGGACCAAAATCTCTGAGGAATGTTTCCAGCACCTTATTGAATCAATGCCATGAAGAATTAAAACAGTTCTGAAGGCAAAAGGGGTCCAACCTGGTACTAGCAAAGTGTATCTAAAGAAGTGGCTTGTGAGTGTATATACCCAGTCTTGCAGTCGTGTCATGCAGTGTCAAAATCTAGTTTTAAGCCATATTTTACTTTGTCCCACATTGTGGATATTTCTAAATAAAGTAGTGTTTAATCAAATTTCCTCAACTTAAGTGAATCAAAACCTCTATCATGAGAGTCCTGGTTTATTTTGGGGTCTTTTTGTCCACTGTATTGGATGGTACAGGCACAAAAAACTAGTTTGGGTTGTGGGAGTGTTTAGAAGGTGCCCAAAAGCTATTTGGGTCATGGTCATGGTCAAATAATCAATAAAATAATCTGTAGATTTGTAGAATGATATCTTCTCCATCGACTATTCACACTGAAATATTTTATAGATATAGATCTTATATAGATCTTCATTAAGAATCGCTGATTCAGTAAATGTGCATGAATGTATAGGTACCCCCCACACCCCTTTTAATGTCACCTCATGGCCTGAAAATCAATCATTACATCTTTGTCTCAGCTGACTTCAGCCCTTATATCATATTGATTACAGCATGTCATAAGGTTTGAAATGAGGTACTCCGGGGTCAGTGGAAGCAAAAATGACTCAGTTAGATAGTTTATTGAATAATGGGTTTAATTTGATTTCAGCCAAAAACTCTGCATTGGATATTGAATAAGCTGTGGATGCACTCTTGTGGCTCTTCCTTTCCTGTTTCCCTCATCTTAATAGAGACCCCAGGTCATCTCTGGCACACTCTCAATCATCTGTCTACATGTCTGCGAAGAACAAACACCACTGTGTGTGTGTGTGTGTGTGAGACCAGTCACCAATATATCGTTGAATATATATTTTCCATACAACATAGTTATGGTGGAATTCTGGAGTTTGAGCTAGAATATGTGGAGGAGTGTAATTTCAAGTAAACTACCTTTGTTAACCCTTTGGTGTTGACATCAATCCCAACATCATTTAGATAATGATGAATGAACTGTACATTCTGACATTGTTCAATTATAGTACTGTGACCAAATAAAAGTTGAGATGACTATATTCATCTATGGCTGCTGCTGCTGTGTCATTTTCTGAAACAAAGGCCCAAATATCTGATATGAAATTTCTTTATTTTACCATAATCATTGAAACTTTTGTACATGTATTTTTAATGCACTGTTCTAGTTTGGGGAAATATAAATAATAGTTATTTTCAAGAAAGACACAAACACAGATTTTCATATGCGAATCAAATATAGAGCATCTGACAACAGACACGCTCCCCTGGTTGTCACCTAACACCACAGGATTAACTCTGGTGGTTCCCAAACCAGCCAGGACTTGGTCTGATGCTGCAGAGGCAAATCTAGCAAGAGATCAAATGAGGCTCAATTACCTAGACTTGCACTGCAAAATGGTACAAAAAACTGAAAATGACACATCTGTCAGGGAGTGGAGTGGTTGCCAGTTACCCTGTCTATATACCCAAGTAATATGAGGATTATTATCCAAGCCAAGTCTTTTGACATTTTGCAAAGGAAAAATGAGATCCCGAAAAAGATTCTGCCCTGCTACTGGAGAAACTGAGCAACTTTCATTTGCAACATGTATACATTCATTCTTGTATTCATTCTGTATTTAGAATCTTTTAGCAGACTCCTCGGTGTGAACACATGGCTGACATCAGCGGGCCTCATCCACAGGATGAAGTTTATATAGAATTTCAAAATTTTTGGATCTGTAAAACTGTTTAAACCTGATGGGGTTCATCCAAACACCACTGGATCCAGACAGCTCAGTGCAAAACCACGCCTTGCCCCTGGACTGCCATACCCAAAAAAGAATGTGTAGATAAGTGTGAAGGACAGTACACACAAGCAGGCAATGCTTTTACTACACTAAAGTAAGCTTTTTAATTATCAGGTCTCTGGCTGGCAAGTCATAATTCATAAATAATGATTTTATCATCAAAAGAAACCTTGATTTTATGTTTTTAATTGCAACTTGGTTAAATGAAAACAGTGCAGCAGCTCTTAGTGAATCAGCTCCACTGAACTTCCTTTTTATTAGTGAGGCTGGAGTACTTTGAAAAGGAGATGGAGTAGCCACTTTATTTAATAATGTCAACCAGTGCAAACAGTTGTCATATTAAAAGTTAAGACTATGTTGTACTCAGTTGAGATCTTCCTGTCAAAGCAATATTAGTCACCACCTACAGGTTCCCCAAAATATAGTGCAAACTTTTTAAGTTAAACTATATTGTTATGGTGGATGACTTTAATATTCATATTGATAATCCCAGGCTACTACCTGCTGCCATTCCAGGTTCATGAACTGCATAGCAGCAGATGATACTAGAGATAGTCACTAGTTCTCTTCAGTCAGGCCTTTTTCCAAAGACGCTGAAGACTGCAGTTATTAAATATCTTTGAACAAGACTAAGCCAAAATCTAATATATGGTCGGACCTCGTATGGTTAATATGTGAAATTGAGGACGTAGTCAAAAACTGTTGTGGAACCGTTGTAAACAAATGATCTAATCATGCACTATTTGCACTCTGCCTTGTGTCAGTTGTTAGCTCTTTATCTGTTTGTTCTTCTCCTCCTCCCTGTGCTCACGTATACAGTATTTTGATTCAGCTGAATTCACAATAAAATTGTTCTCACTGACATGTTTTACAGAAGAAGTTTGAAATAGTGACTGAAACATGGCCCATTAAGACGACATGTTAACGTCCAAGCCATCTCCAAGCTGCTGCTCCTGATTTTGTCGTCTGACAAAATCACCACACACATTAATGAAAGACAAAGACTGTGCTGTGATTTCTGCTATATGTACTTAATAAATGACCACTCAGGGGGAAAATTAGAAGTGACAGAATATCTTTCTTATTTTCTCTCTTTCGCAGCGCACAGCCTCTTTCTGGGTAACAAACTGCTGCTGCACCTCTCTGCCACTCACTCAACAGAGTGGGCACAGAGAGAGGGAATTAGTTGCCTCTCTCTTCAAAGTAGTTGTCCAGCCAAAAAAGCATGATCTGGATGCCTCAGTAATAAATAATTACAATCCAATGTCAAACCTACCTGTTTTAGGAAAGATCATTGAAGAGGCTGTTTTTCAGCATCTTAATGCTTTCTTGATTCACTGAAAAAGTGGGTGGGACTTTCTGGCCTTGTGTTTAATTGGTTCAAATCATATTCATAAGACAGGAACTACTTTATGTCAGTTAGTAACTATAAATCTGAGTAAACAAAAAACACATGGAGTTCCTGAAGGGTCCATTCTTTGGCCTCTTCTATTTTCAATTTAATTAAATTTTATTTGTATAGCACCAAATTATAATATACATTATCTCAAAGCACTTTACAGAGTAAGGTCGAGACCTTACTTTATTATTATTATTATTATTATTATCATTATTTAACATCTACATGCTCCCTCTTGCTCAGATTATGGAATATTATAACATCTCTTACCATAACCATGCAGATAGCACACAACTCTACAGAACAATGTCACCAGGTGAATACAGTCCCTCACATTTGCTGAGTAAGTACACTGAGACAGCAGGCCAGACTGTAGTAATGGTGTCTTCAAGTCTTAGGACAGAATCAATCAGGCACCAGAATGCTGCTGCTAGTGGAGCACATCACGCCGGTCCTTAAACTGCACAGGCTCCCTGTGTGTCACAGTAGAGATTTTAATAGACTTGACTACACAGCACTAAATTGTCTCAGGCTAATTTGCATAAGGAGAAAAACTGTAATATGACATAGACTTTTTGTGTTCAGACTCTATCAACACCAAATTCAGTATATTATATATATGTAAAATATATTTTTCCAGTCAATTCCAAGGAATTTTAATAAACAAGCATGTGTTAGACACAAAATATTTGACAATGCAAAGCTATTCTTGAGCTGAGAAGATATTTCCCTTTTTTGCCACCACCTGGGTTCTAACAGTATATTGATGATTTCATTTTATGCTTCATGTGCTGCTAAGAAATCACTCTTCCAGCAATTATTATAATTTCATTAAGATTAATTGAACTTGAAGGGAAAATGTAAATGTTAAATATAGATTTTCCCTCTTTGCTGTCTTTGCAGATGGAAAATGATCTGTAAATGTACAGAACTTACACATATGTGGTAGTGGTGCCAATACGTCTGTCCTCAAGTGTCCTATGTAGTACAGAACATGTGTACTACACAACACCCCTGCTGTATTGAACTGACTTGTGAATTAGACTAATGGTAAATTAGTAATCAAAATAATTACTAATCCCACTGCAATGTGTTTAAACAACAGTGTGTGTGTGTGTGTGTGTGTGTGTGTGTGTGTGTGTGTGTGTGTGCGTGTGTGTGTGCGTGTGTGTGCAGGCAGCAACAGAAGACTGTTGGGAAAGAGAAACAAGCTCTGCATCCTTCACCTCTAAATTCAGCCCAGACATTACACAGCTATAAATACTCTAATAAAAGCTTATTTAAATGTTCAGAAGGAATATTAGTTTAACTGCTCTCAAGTCTGTGCTAGATTTGTTTGAAATGTTTTTCAGATTCAGGAGATATTGTGTTATTTGAGAGATTTAAGTAAAAGGGTGCCACTTTACAATAAGACGTCCCTTATAAAGGATTTATGAATAGTTCATAACTAGTTTATTAATTAGCTTGTTCACACTTTATAAATCATTTATAAGCTGTTATAACACATTAGATAAAAAAGGCAACAGTGACCTGTTGCTTGCCAAATAGTGAGCCCACATTTATCTGTACTGTTAAGCCTCATATATCATCAGTTATTTAGCTTTCCTTGTTTTCTCCATCCTCCACCATTTGTACCTGTCTGCTTCATCAGTTATTTGTTAAGTTAGTAGCAATTAACCATCACCAGCATCTTAATGGTCAAATAGTTTTATTTGGCATATCAAATTAAGACATATTAAATTATCATATCAAATGACCAGATTCATACTGGCCTTGGCAATATTATTTACCTTGACATGCTATCGCCACTCATCATTTCATAACAGATTGTTATGCACAGTGGATATTAAATCATAGATGCTTTTTGCTGGTTGGTATCTTCTTCAGGACAGTGTTCCAGGTACAATACAGTTGGTAACCTTCCTTTACTTGGTGTACTGCTCACCCTGTCAGATATCTGTGGCCTGTTGTGGAATCTCATTTTTGCAAACATTTATCAGTTACCAACATTTTACCAACTGGTAAAAGTGAGCCTTACTGCAAAGTGTGAAACATATCACCATTTATTACTGAGATGGTATAAGGCTCCCTTTTACCAGTTATAAATGGTCATAACTCATTAGTAAGATTAATGAGTAGTAAGCATAAACTTGCGCTTGTCAAATAGTGAACCTGCATCAATGTATGAAAACTGTGTTATTACATGTTTATAATTGTTTATTTATGATTTATAAAGTGTTGCCAACAGAATTAATAACCTACTTATAAACCATTTAGAAATCCTTTAGCCACTAGGCTTGTATGTACACTATAATTTATTTGTTGAATTCAAGGGTTCAGGTGAGGAGATAACTTGAGGAAAGCTGGGTACAGTAGGTGTTTCTAGTTTTGAAAATGTATTTTAATGGTTCATTTCATTAAAGCCATTAAGATACATGCATGAAATATGCATGAATAAAGGTTTCTGAGGACCCAGACCCCTCACCGAATGCTTTGTCCAGAGAGCAGGCTGACCACAGACTAAATCCCGGGACACTTTTTTGCCCCAGTGGGGCCCTGTCTGAAGCCACTGTCATATGCTTTTCTTAAAATAATCTTGCTATAGGATGAACCCCTGACCAACCAACCGGTCTTCCTTTGTTACTTGTCTTTTACCTCCCAATCTGGCAGAAAAGAACTACTTCCTACAGTACATACTACATCCTCCTACTACTGAATCCAAGGCTAGGCAAGGTAAGGTAACACAGTTTGTTCCAGCGCTGCCGCAGACAGGAGGGTTCTAACTCATCAACCTGCAGCAATTGTTTGCATGAACTTTCAAGGCTAAAAAGAACTTTACATTGAGTATCTTCTGTTGACTTTATGTAGAATTAATTAATCTTTAATTGATTTAGTTTATTTAGATAAATTAATTTAAATAATTCATTGTTTTTTTTTTGGTTTTTTTTTTATTGGTGGCTTTTAAAAGATAAATACTACACATATAAATCCTCTGACATTCGTTCTATTGATTAAAGGATAACTTTTAAGACAGTAAGATTCTAATATAGACTAATATAGGACTATTGTCCCTTTAAGATGTTCAAAGACAATAAGGGATGGGCTTTTTAAGTCTGTTCTTAAACAATGTGCAGGTATCCGTATGAAAATTGCTGAGCCATTGTAATGAATTTCAATGTAGGTGAGAGATATGGGCGACATCGGCAGCTGAGGGTGACATCCTGTGAACATTTGCTCGATTGGTTTTCTATCACTCATGTGCACATCATGCCAATAACATCATGTCACCGTATGGCTCGATGTGGGCGCTCTTTTAGTTGGTGCTACCTTCTTAATACAAGCTAATGTGAGGCTTCTGTGGTCTGCATTAGACACATCAGCTGGGGATCTTCCACAGCTTATCAGCCTACAAAGTTACCGTCCGTCCACTGCAGCTCAGCACCAGAAACTTCATATTCACTTCACACAAACTCTTCACTACATTTTCACAGTAAACATGGGCTATGAATTCTGTCCCCCATCACCTCAGTACTTTAAGAAGGGATTTTTAACCAGTATGAAAAGAGGAATTATTTCTGTGAACATGATGTTCAGGTGGGTACCTGACCATTGTTTTAAGAGGGACATAAAAAGTGTGAACCTCATCTTTTAGTTGCAGGAAATCATTATCATTTTTGTTCATTGTGACTGCAAATATTTAAAAAGTGTCAACTAAACTTTGTAGTAATAAACACATGTATTAACAAATAGTAACACAGGGGAGGTTATTGAAGCTATAGGTGAGCACAAAAACGCTGACTTACAATTTGTTATACCTTTGTACCTTTATACCCAACAGCACAATATTATTCAACAAATAACATGTGAAATGTTTTGATTTGTGTGTAGCTTCATTGTTTGACTTTGTTACTTGTTCATGGTCACCACAAGAACAAGTGGAATTTCTAAAAAATAGTAAATAACTGGACAAAGTCCGGACAAAACATCTTGAACCAGTAACAAGACTGAGACTGAATTTTATAGTCTTTCATTTATTAATGTGTCTGAGATCAATGAATACGATTTCATGACAGCAAGAGGGAAACAACAGGATCTAGTCAAAGTTAATATCTGTACACACAGAGGTCAACATTTCAGTGTGCATCTCTATGAAATCCCCTCAGGAGCCTGAAAGACTACATTTAATGTGACGCTAATCGAATCACTAATTACATGAAATAAAAATGCCTTTGCAGATGCCAAAAGAATTAACAGATATGCTATTGAATTCAGACAATATTGATTTACATATTTATCTTGTTTTCATGATGTTTAATGACTCACTGTTTGTTATTCTTCTGGACTGAAGAACTGCAGAAACGACTAATTATACATAATAACGCTGCACATTACATGCATACTGTACTTTCAGCTGTGTATTTGGAGTGTGAATAATTTAATGTGATTTGTATGAGTAATAATCCTTCATAATGCATCATTTACTTGAAAGGAATAACAGACAGAAGGTGCAGAAGTGGTTGCTTAAAAGCATCCGAGGCGGTGGTTGGAATGGCAATGGCGGTGTGTGCTGGGGGAGTTATTGCTCCACTTACTTTACAAACTGAAAATCTCATTAAGTGTGACACTGAAGATTAGTTGAGAGGGACCAAAGTGGAAAGAGAATGAACTCACAAAGGGGCCGTGAGGAGGCTTTGGCTTTGTTTGCCATCATTAATTCAGCATTGAACAACTCAGGGGGAAGCTCCGAGCCGCTGATCAGAAGAGCTGCAGATTTGACAGGCGAACAGGTGCCCTTTTTCCTCTCCAAACACTTTTCTCCTTTAGCTCCCCTCCTCAGTTCTTAATTGAGGTGAGCTGTGCATTTGGGCCATCTGTGTGCTGACAAAATAAAGCCAGCTTTGATTTATGGTACCTCAGGACATATTAACTTCTGAATTTCAGTGGCAAGAATTCTAAATGTAATCTCCAAGACAATGAGAGTGGGAACTATTTTAGGTTTAACTAGAATTCATATTGAACATTGAATCACATGGTGCTGTTTGATAAATATATAAATATACAGTTTTATTGACAAAGTAAAATCAAGCGTCTACTCTGCACGAAAGCTGTTGGCTGAGAGCTTCCAGCACTTTGATGTGAGGACACACCATGAAATAGTGAAACTGAAAAAAATATTCTTGAGATGGAAGCTTGACAAAATAATGTGAATTCAAGTTGTACTTTGTCCCAGTCAGGGTTGAGGGTTAGAGTTTGTAAAAGCTAGAGAGGAGTCCTTGAGTCAAGATTATTTTGTCAAATGACTTAAACTGCCGACATTATGTGACGATGCACCAAACTGCTTCCTCCAGGTTAGAGGTAGAAAAAAACTTTCACACACTGAGAGAAATCCTGTGAAAAGGGAAAAACAGTAACTCTTCAGAATGAGCTGCAGGAGCTTGAGTCATGTACACAAACACCCAGCCTTTCTGAAAACCCTCCAAGTTCACTACTCCCTGCAGAAACAGAACAGACGCTTGATAGTGAGCAGTGAACAGAGATTTCAGACACTTGTGAATAACAATCATTTTTCACAATCACTGATAGGAGACTGCTGCACAGCTGTTTTTTCACACTGCGTTGTTGGATTGAAGACACCACTTTTTTATGTTGTTCTTTTGTGGGAATGTTTGATGGCACTACACACTGTACAGCACAGTTTTAGGCACTAAAGGTAACGTGAGGATGCTGCCTTTAAAACAGGAACGGTTCTCCTCAGTATACTGGTGTGTTGTTTTTCCAAGGACTTGGTAGGTCTCTTGTTCCAAGCATCTTGGAGGACTGGTTTCACTTCTTCTGTGGGTTCAGGCTGTCTCTGTGTCTTCTGTCTCTTCATGTGATCCCAGACTGACTCCGTGATGTTGGGATCAGGGCTCTGTGGGGGCCAGCCTATCTATTGTGGGACCCCTTCTTCTTCTTATCTCATGATTCTTCAGATATTCGAATGAAATGATGGATTGCAAACATAATTCATTATATTGCAACTAGGGTGTGATTTCAGAATTAGACACATGTTCATAATATTTACTGAACAAACAGAGGATGACTCCCTTTTCATTTTAATGACCCCATGATCCTTCTTTAGTGCCACCTGCAGGGAGCTCTTAACATTTTTACTCCCATCATTTGCAAGGCTCTTAAAACAAGCAGTCATCAGTTTGTTCATTTCAGCACTGTTGAAGGTATAAGCAGCATGGCATCATGTAGCCAGGTGCAGAGCCAGGCAGGGTGTCAGATATTTGGTGTTATTACTAAAATTCTATAACTTGATCTCGAGGTCAATGTTCAGATGAGCTGAGACATCCTCAAAAACATAGACAGAGAAATAAGAGCAGCATACAAGACTGATACACACACACACACACACACACACACACACACACTGCTCTAATGATGTGTCTAACAGTCTGCAGACAATACCATCAGGCAGCTCCAGTCCATGAGCAAACTGTGATATTTGAGCACCACTTAGTAGCAGTGTGGGGCCGGGCACTGCCAGTTTAACTCACATTGTGCGGTGTTGATAACCTTTAGTCACTGTGTTTCATGACTTCTTTTCTCTGAGGAACACTTAATGGGATTGATTGGTCATGTCTGAATGTGCAGCTCAGTGTAGCAGAGCAGAGAACACATCACAGGACAGTTTGTAATCTGTATTAACCACAAACAATTTTCCCACATGTAGAATTTAGTTGGTCAGCCAAAAAGATTTTTTGTATGATGTATTTTTTTTTCTGCTCTTTCAATGCAGCCACACATTTCTCAGTGCAAACAAACTGCACAGTTACACCCCCAACACCTGGCAAACAACACAAGTTCAATTTACTTTACAGGGTACAATAATAGTTTCCTACTAATTGGTACTAAAACACATTGCTTGCTATGCACCATCACATACAATATACAAGAGGTTTACAAGACGCACTAGAAGTTGGTATGAAATTTGACACAAACATGAGACAGTGTCAATTTACCTAATACTAAATCCAGAAGTGCACTGTCAGGAGAACCAGACTTGGGGGCCACCCAAGGGGAAAAGGAGCCCCCAGTGGCCCCTCATATTAGCACATATGACTAATATAAACCCCCATTAAGAAACCATCATACTGCCCCAAAACCCTCCAAGGTGAGGCCCCTGCTGATGTTTGTTGTAGCTAGCATCTACCTATTGCCTGCATATGTGTGTGTGTATGTGTGTGTGTGTGTGTGTGTGTGACCTCCCCATGTTAATATTTAATGAAAACACAATGCTGAATGTTAGTGAGTGTTATTAGACCTCACGCCTGTCACCTATCTGACCTGCGCTGACCTGCGCTGTCTGCAGATATATCACAAGAAGGAGAAGGCATTCCTGCCTGGAAAAAAGATGCAAAGCAACAGAATGAATGTGATATTCTACATATCAGCTTTTTACCAAAAATAGTACATATGGATGTAAAAACTTTGTAATCACCAACATTTTGATTGGTAACTTATTTAATTACAAGTAACTGTGACAGATTACTATTATATTTATTTTGTAATTTAATTATTTAATTCTGTTACATGTAACTAGCTACTCTTCAGCATTGTCCATAGTAGGGCTGAACAGTTACTTAAAATATTTGTGAAATGTGAAAATGACCAAGTGTAATATCCAAATTGCAGGAGCTGCAATTTTTTTGATAAAGGTAAAATGTGTCACAACATACCATCATAAATGAAGCATTGTGGTGCTGTAGAGACCAATCATACTCTCCAGATGTACGGGAACATGCTTGTTTGGCACAGAGTCAAGCAAAAATCACATCGTCATCATGTTTATATTTTTATCAGTGAAAATGAAAAATGACCATTCCCACTAAAATCATGACACATTGCAATCTATAGTGTTCACTGTCACAGTTCTTATTTGTCCTTTTCCACTGAAAACCAATTTAAACCTCCCTTTAGACAAAAAAGTGAAAAATCCACAACGTTCCTGGTACATCCTTTTTACTGTCACTCTCCATTGCTTCAGCCCCAACTGCTGACAGGGGGTTACTGTCACTGCTTTTGGTGTCAGCCAATAAAAAGGATGTGATGGAAGGGAAATGTGAGCTGTTACATGACCAGGGGAGACAAGAACTTGTGCACATACAGGGTTGTTGAAAATTTTTTAATCGTTGTAGCCAGTCCTTCTTAACACTTATTTAAAATTTGATGAAATCACATTGTTCAAAAAAAATGGTCTGTATTGTTTTGCATCCGATCATGGACCTTCTAGCAGGATATGGTTCCTTTTTAGTTCTGGTCAATTTCATTTTCACACTGACTTATTACAAATGAACCAGGAGCTGTAAACATGAAGTCAAATGGACTAAGAGGTAATTTATTGATTGGAAAGTTTTGGTGGTGTCATTCAGCATTATCTGTGGAAACTCTAATCCTGACAACTGATGGCAGGTTATGCTGCACTTTACTGAACCTGATGTGGTTATTTATCCCTCTGTTGTCATGAAGAGTTCACCCAAAAAATAATAATAATCATGAGCTTATTAGTCCACACTGTAACTGGCCATATGAACAGTAACAAAGGTGTGTTGCAGTGTAGAGGGTGGTTGAGGGGCAGGGTCACTACATCTCACCCACTCAATGAGGAATTGCTAAAATATACCAAGTGGGACAAAAGCACATCACAACTCTGTTTTAACACCTTTAACTTTGTTCTGTGTCAGTGTGAAATCCGTTGTGATATTCACATGTGTTAGCATGATTACCACGTGCTCTTGTATAAATTTGAATGATACTGTACAGAGGGCTCATACAGATCAGCTCTGTCCACTATCGTAAAAATCCAGAGGTTTGCCGGCTTTGCTTTGACACCATGAAAGAACCACCTGAGTCCTCCTAACAACTGACTCAGAGCTGCTTTTCAGGTGGTCTCAGTCCACTTGATTGGTCCGCGCCACAGTTTAATTGACAGCTTTCACAGTAGCCTAAACAAATTTAACCAAGCATATGCATTTAAACTCCACCTAACAGTTGGATGTGAAAGCAACCTCAAACTGACCATACTTGAATTCACGTTAAAATGAGCTACTTCATTGGTTTATGTCTTATTTGGTGCTAGTTACTTGTTCTTTTTACTTGATCACTTGTTATAATTATTCTCAACCTCCCGTGAACATGTGTAGAAGCTATGTTGAAGCATCATACCAAACCAAGGTCCCTGTATTCTGTGTAAGAGCCACAAATTGACAGACAAAGACATAATGTTGAAAGAGCCATTGAATCTTTGAAAAGTCTTGAAATTAATTTGTGGATTTTGATTATTTAAGGGTGTTGTTGGCTTTGACAAATGAAATGCTGAATGACAAAAACAGTTGCACAGTGTATAATTCTCTAAGCAGGAAATTGTTATACCTTAGAAAACATTTTAATAGTACAGGTCCATGCCTCAACCTTACTATGGCTTATCAAGTATGTTCATTTATCAGTGTTCAGTGTGTGAAAGCTCAGTTTTCTATTACACTCTGCTGAACTGATCGTTAATAGTCCATATGTTCAGGGTCACTCCTCCTCAGTCTTCCTCTTCCTATACTGTAACACCCCCAAATGTTCCTCTTTTTCTCTCCTTCCTTTCTGTTTGGATTCTCTCGAGCTTTCATGAGGCTTCTTTCATGCACCACATTGTGCTCAGGGCTTCATTCTTTGCCCAGCGTTTTATTCAGGCTCTGCTTTGCAACTCCCTCTGCCTGAGTGTGATGATTGGAAATTTTCAAAAGAGCAAGAGAATCTGGAGCTCATCTCATCTCAGATCTTTTGTCTTCTGTCTTATTTGACTGTAAAAAAAGAGAGATGAGATGGTGCCGAAGCTGCTTATTCTTTAGAAACCAAAGCCTGGGACTCGGTTTGACTCTGTTTGTTTCTGTTTGTCATATAACTAAAATTAACAATATATGGTTCGCTGGGTGTCGGCTCTTTGGGTATCTGTTTTTGCTAACCACTACAGTGTGTACAGTATAAATTAATACAATCTGCGCTCTCAGGCCATTTCCTTCTCCAGTTACTGAGGAGTAAATTACCACAGAATTCACAATACAACATGGATCCCAATGTAAGTGTTGTGATTTGATTTATTGTCCCACTCCACAGCTGTTGGCAATAACATGGCCACATCAATAATACCTCTGTGTTCAGCAAAAAGCAAAAAGTTAATTACTAGAACAAATGAAAGAACTCCTTGGATTTCTTCTAAAGAGAGCCCAGTTAAGGGCACTGCAGTAAATCTGTATTGATGATTTTTTCTTTTCTATTGATGGTTTTTCTTCAATCCAAATGACTAGTCCTGGCCAAAAATGAACAAACTAATCTTTTCTATGCATACATTTGCAAGTTTGCAAATTTTGCAAATAACCATACGCTGCATTCTGAAGTCCAACATGACAAAAGTTCTCACCTTCTCCCCAGCTGAGAACCTACTCAGCTTTTATATTTTTCCAACAAACTTCCAGTTGTATAATAGGACTCACATGAGGACTGGGTCAACAAAACACAGGAACATGACACAGGAGAGCAGTGTACGATTCCCATTGCTTCTATTATCGATGACTATTTGACAAAGTTAACCAAGATGTTATTATTTTTTTTTTTTATGTAACCATGACAACAAAGATCATCTAATGTTGACGAAGTGCTTATTTTAAC
Source organism: Trachinotus anak (assembly GCF_046630095.1). Lineage (NCBI taxonomy): Eukaryota > Metazoa > Chordata > Actinopteri > Carangiformes > Carangidae > Trachinotus > Trachinotus anak. The sequence continues at coordinate 1,612,303 of NW_027273867.1, forward strand.
CCCAATCACCATCTTTTCCTAAACCTAACCAAGCATTGACCATTATTACAGTAACCATGATGACAAAGATAGGCACGGCATTCTCAGTACAATTACATTTATTGTTGTAACCATGACAACAAACACTCTTGATTTCCACAACACTGTCTGTAAATGCCTAACTGCACCCCATAGACCAAAATACCAAAGAGACTTCATGGGAGCTTCAGGATGCACCAGATTCATTCATGTTAAAGAGATGACCAGACAGACTCTGTGGTTGTCATCTTGTTAGCCTGTGGATATTACTCCTAATTCCTGCTGCTGCAGACTTTGGAGAAACTTGCTTCTGCAGTTTGGTTGAGTAAACAGCTTTTAATGCCTATGTATATTCATGGTTGTTTGCCTTTAATACGTTTATTGTCTCCAGGTTACTTTTTATTTCTGCTCCTGACATGATACAACATGCAAGGGAGTAGATGGAGTCTTGTTCAACACAATTATTACAGTAAATTAAGAAACACCTTCATTTTATTAGCCTTAAGCTTTACATTTTTGGAAGAATAATGTTTTATATTGGTCTACTTCCACTTAATACCAACATATCATGTTAGTGTGCCCTGCACTTTTGTGCCCTGAAAGGTGTGCCACCCTGTAAAGTGCCTTGAGATAATGTATATTATGATTTGGCGCTATACAAATAAAATTGAATTGAATTGAATTGAATGAAATACTGGAAAACTCACAAATATGTGATACATTTAAAGGTCTGTGCCTGGTAACACTCAAACATCCAAGCACAGCAAATAACATATAACAAGTTCTTGAAGATGTGAGCTGAAGATTGAGCTGGATTTAACTGTATGCACTGTTTGTCACTGGTTCAACATGATGCTGCATCACAGAAAGTGCTTTTTTCCCTGACAGCCTCTCACTGAGGGAGTACGTCTTAGTGTGTCTAACTGGCTGGTCAGGCTGCCTGTGTGGAGAGTTTTGGGATCTGGGGGGAAAGTATAAACACTAACAGTCCTTATGTGTCTATCTAAGGGTCACTCAAGAAGTCATAAAAAGGGGACACTGGGATGACATCACACAGCTGGGAAAGAAAAAGAAAATTGATGGTGAAAGATTTGAACCTTTCTGCAGTTTGAGGTGTCTCTTTGGTTTAGGATGATGGTGTATTGGGGAATATAACAAGGCTGACAAATACTCTCTCACTGTATTTGTTAGTATTCTTTTGTGCTGTCAGAAGCCAGTTATCCACCCTGTGATTAGTTGTTCCATTCCAAAATGCAATCAAATGACAGTTTATAATTCCATAATCTCTTCTTTTGTTGTGTTGTGTTAAATTGTGTGATGTTATGGAGTTCGGCAAAACCAACAAGCACCTTCTTTCTGACAAGATGACATTATCAGTCATTCATCAGTCAGTCCTGTTAAACATGATACTTTTGTGTTGCTTTATGACTCCAAAAATCTCTGTGCCATCCCTACAGAAACATTTAGAATTAGTTAAATGTAATTTTTGCAAAAAATCAAAATAACAAATCCATATTTCTCAGGGTCCATATGTGACAGAAGTACACATTTTTCCTACCATGGCTACATGTGTAGTGTACCAACTCTACAAGCTTTACACAACTTTAGTCTTTTAGGTGCATATGTCCTTGTTCATGGTAAACAGACTATCTGCACAGGACTTCCTATGAGACTATACCCCAGAACATCATGCAGATGTTGCTGGTGCATGTTCATAGTAATAATGCAGACATAGAAACATATTTCAAACTTTAGAGTTTCCTGATGAAAATCCTCCCTGTTACATGTTAGTCTTCACCTTTTTAGGCAAACAGAGAGAACAAATAGGTGCTGTTATACAGACTGTGAAATAACAATAATTGTTGAAAGACTTGACAGACCTCCCTACACACATGTATTCATGGACTTAAAATAATAGATTTGTTTAGAGTTAGGGTTGTCACGATACCAGAATTTCAGTAATCGATACCAATACCTGTGATTTTCCACCATTCTCTATACTAATTCGATACCATGATTAAAAAAAAAAAAAAAAAAAACAAAAATAAAACAGAGCCCATGTACTTTTAAATTCACTAATTTATTGAAAACTGCTTTAAACTGTCAGGTATTTAATACCACTATGAAAACAAGCAATACTGTGCTTTATGGTAATAAATAACAACAATATTCAACTATTTACATTCAAAAAAGAACAGCAGTGGCATGGAGCCTTCAAGTATATAAAACAAACAATATTCTTCTTCTTATAAATATGCAGATAAATAACTAAACAACAGTGGTGTGGAGCCTGATCTCACATCACTAAAACCTCTAACACCAGCCACTGTTTGCATGTCGGCTTGTTTGTGTCTAGAATTGCTCCGTATTCTTCCGCCTCCAATGCAAAATATTTCCACTCGCGACTCTTCGTACCTGTTTCGTCACGGAGCCGACGTGTTGTTTCCACTCCCACCTGCTGAAGCCATTGTTATTGTTATCTCAGCGCCGCTGACTGCTCTGTGCTGCTCACACGCGGACACTGCCCCGTCACTTCCGCCAAGAATCGACACGGCTCGCCGCGGGAAAAGTTGAATATTCGGTTCTGACGGTTCCAGAAAAAAGCAGGTATCGATGTATTTTTTACATGTTGGTATCGAATTGTTACCGGAAGTATCGGTTCTTGTGACAACCGTATTTAGAGTCCAACAATATCACAAGCAAACATATATGAACAGTATCCAAGTGCTGAACAGCTACCACTTATGTTTTATCATAAAAACCTAATAATGAGATTGTACTAAACTGTTCAAATGTCCACAGTCTGCTGCCCCACAAGCTGGACAGACAGTTGGAAATTCACCACATTAGACCTATATGGCACCACACAAGGAACACTGAGCTTTTGAGCCTGTCTAATATAGAGTCTGTTATTATCATATACTGTATATTATTATATTTTGCAGAAATTACTTCAAAAATCGTGACTACATCAAAAAGTATGATAACTTGTTATTGGCCCAAACTGCTCAGGACACTTTACATGGCAACCCTGCACGTGCAGCTGAATGTAAGGAATTGTGAGTTCTCAAATGAAAAGCATAATATGCTTTCAGTGTAATAAACTACTACCAAGGGTAAAATGTGTAAAACTGCACAAAACTGCTTCTGAAAAAAGAAATGTGTACATGAGTACCGTGAATTCCTACACCTCAACTAAAATGCTGGGACTGAAATCTTGCAGCGAGCTTCTGGACATGTGTTGAACCAGTCTGAGAGGCTCCTCATCTCTGCTTCAGGCTTGTGGCTACAGTCTGATCTCCGATTGAATTGTGGGAGTTTGAGTTGCACTGTGGGTAATTTAGACACCAGGGCCCATATTCACAAATATATTTGCATCTTAAGCCTAAAAGTAGCTTCTAACTTTAGGAGAAACTCTAAAAATAATGGGCATGTCACTCCTAACTTTAGAACTCCTAGTTCTTGGGGTTTTTTGACTAAGAGTAATTCACAAAGCCTGTCAGCTCTAAAAGTAGCACCTATGTCTAGGAGAAGTTAGAAATAGTCGAGAAGACTCCTAACTCACCAGACTGAATCACAAAGAATCGTAAAAGGGCTGCAGTCGCCTCACAACGCTGCTTGGCAACAGGGAAAAATGCAACTCTGCAAAGCTGACAACTTGGAGATCTCCCAGCTGTCTGTAAGCCACTCGATTCACAAAAACAATGAATGCGCTGTAGAACCCACATCATAGAACAATTCATATGTTTCCCTTTAGGTATTCGCCAACTACAGAGAAATAAAGCAGCTTCATGGCAGTTGCCGGTCTAGATTTGATGGGTGCCACAGATGGAACGCATTGACGGCCGCCCACCCTGAGCCCGGTTCTGTTGGAGGTTTCTTCCTGTTAAAAGGGAGTTTTTCCTCCCCCCTGTCGCCAAGCGCTTGCTCTTTGTGGGAACTGTTGGGTTTTTTCTCTGTAACAAAGTAAGGTCTTGACCTGACCCTGTAAAGTGCCTTGAGATAATGTATATTATGATTTGGCGCTATACAAATAAAATTTAATTGAATTGAATTGACATTGTTGCAAAGTGGCAAAGATCAACATAAGCCATAGCAACTGAGTCACACTCTTACCTTAGGAGTTTTTGCTTTTCCTGAGTAAAAGTTGGTCTCAACAGCTTTGTGAAGAGGATTTAGGAGAAAACTTTAAGTTAGAAACTTTTAGTGCGACTTAGGAGGACTCTGAGTGTTAAGATAAAATGCTTTGTGAATACGGGCCCAAGTTTTTAAGGAATGAAAAAGATGATCTCTAGTGCAGGGATTTTGATCCTTTATTAAAAACTATTCGTCACGAGTCCCACAATCTTATTTATGGTCATGTGATAAAGTGATGGTGGAATTGACTTCTCATGCATGGAATATTGATTGTTTATATCCTTTTCATATAATTGCATGGAAAAATAATGTAAGCAGTGGAAAAGGAGGGACAGATAGATAGATAGATAGGTAGATAGATAGATAGATGCTGTTTGTTTGCAGTGAGAAAGGTTAATGACAGTGATGTGTTTGATAAGAACCTGGATTAAGACACTGTATAAATCACAACTTGTTGAATGCTGTAGCTCATGCTCTTTCTTGTCCTGCTGACTTTTTGCTACAGCACACAAGTAAATGCGTGCAAAATCCGCTCTGTGCGTCGAGAGTAAAGCCCACCTCCTCTGCTGTGATTGGCAGATTGGAGGAACTGTCACAACCCCGGAGCAATTTCCTATTTCCACTCAATTTATGACTGGAAATGGGAAGCTGAAAGGGGAAACCATCATTACACACCTGCAGGTATTCAAGCAATCAACAAGGGCGAAATGCATAAACCTTCACAAAACAGCACAAAAGCAGCCCTGTGTGAGAAAAAAATGCATTAAGAGTGGGGAGCTTGTGAAAATAAGGAATATTCAGAGAGGACTTAATAAAAATTTAAGGAAGACCAGGAGCAACCAGGAAGTTGCTTGCTTGTAAGACGGCATCCATCCCTGCAGTCTACCTACACATTTTAAATCTTAAATCTTTAAGTTTGAACTAGAGCAGCCCAGTGCTTGCAGCACACACAGACATGTCACACTGCTTTAATTAAATAATTAAAAAAAAAAGAAAAGAAAATTAGATGGCATTTAGGCAACAGATTTATGTTCAAATTAAAATTAAACAATGTACATAAATCATATACTTACATGACTACATGGCACATCTTATCTATCTTTTATATCCATCTCTTAAAGATGCTGTAGCAAAGTCTTTTACCTACTCAGACAAATCAACCACAAAACACTCACTGACAGATCACTTTTAAAAGTTTATATTAACATCAAAACCTCTGGATACAGGTATCAAACACACATCTACCTCTTCAAGCTATAACCAATCAGAAATTGCCTGACTACTGAGAATAAATATGACACTGGGAAATTTTAAATTAGTTCAGACAGGGAGGTGTGCTGAGTGTCTGTGTGGGCAGCACACAATGATAAAGTTCAGTAGTCCTGACTATAATACAACACAAACACATTTCATCAATTACAAATAATACAAATAAAAAATGGTTTGTTTGTTCAATGACCATTTCCCACTGGACTTGAGGTCCTTCACCTCGTAAAACTCAATTTATATTTTGGTGAAGTCTCCAGTTCTCTCCTGTCCACAGGCATTCTGACTCTTCTGTCCTCTTTCTCCACTCAGGTCCAGTTTCAGTGTGGCTCAGCTTTCCATCAGATTCTATTTTCAGTCATATTTGTGGCTGTTTTTTGCCAAATTCCAGAAGTCCACCCTCAAAAATTTGCTCCCTAAGTACTCACAAAAACAAAGCTGAGATCATTCATTAACACTGAAAATACTTTTTCCCAGTGGCATGAAAGTACTAGTCAACATGCATTTGACTTCTCCCCTGTTGACCACACAACCTGACTGATATTTATCTCACAGTACGATCCGGATGTGTGTTGTACTCACATTTTCACTAAATAAAAACTGTTGGCTGATTAACATTTTGGCACAGTCTGGGTCTTTAATGACAGTAGAATGTTAGAATTCCACCAGCCATTCTGGGCTTTGACAGAACATTCAGATTACCAGTCCACCCCTGTGCTGACGGCCATGTTGGATTCATGTCATGCTGTGAACCCTGATTTAAAGGCTGGTTTACTTTTTCTTCCCCAAGTAGACAGTAGTTGTAGATGTATGACACCGTGACATTATTGTCATAGTAATGTAAACATTATGAGCCTGTCTCAATGCATACAGTCAGCACAGCATCATGTATGTGGTGTGGTCTGAGAGATGGCTCTAATTGATTGTCAGTGATGATAGTCAGTCAGAGAGTGCATTGGTGGTTATAAGACAGCTTACACCACACACACACACACACACACACACACACACACACACACACACACACACACACACACATATACAGACACACAGTGTGTATAAAGCTAAAATCAAAAGGTCAAGTAATATGAAAAGAACAGGTGAGGCATTGGGAAGGAGGATCCCTCTCTCTCTCTCTCTCTCTCATGTTGGGTCTTTGTAAATAATAGGGGTTTAAGTGTCCTGAGGTAACTTCTGTTTTAAACAAAAACTAATATAATTCACTTGAATCTGCAGCAAAGTCTCACAGCACTGTAAACCAGCATGCAGCTTTTATGGGCTTTTATGTCTGGTTAATGAATGAGTCATCAACAGACTGAGGATCTGAGCTCCCTTGTTTCCACACAAATATACTATATATATAAAATAAAAAAGCTTAATTCCCAGCCTAAGAGCTGAGTCACAGCGGCATTTAGAATTATGAAATTACAGTCAAAGACAAAGACTTTAGTAAAGAAGTCATGTCTCGTCTGAGGAGTACAGACAGAGACAGAGCTGTTCGACTTGCCCAGCAGTCTTCCTTGCCTGGAGGCAACCAACTGGCTCTCTGGCTGTTAGTCAGGTATCTGCAAGGCCTGTGCTAGCTGCACTGCTGGCCGTGTTTACCAGATGCACTGTTCCCTTAGGTGAGCGTGCCACAGCTGGCAACTTCAGGATCCAGCACACCCACTGGCCCTCAGCCAAAATATACTGCATGATGTTCGGGCCTGAGAACTCGTTGGACAAAAGAACTGACCAATCAGAGTCTTTTGAGCAGGATTAAGAAAAGGCTTATTATCTTCCTACATGAATTCAATTCAATTTTCATTTGATTAGTGCAAATCACAACATACATTATCTCAAGGCACTTAACAGGTTAATGCACATATAAATGGTGACAGGTGTTTAGTGTAAGATTAATGCACTTATACAGGTTGTTTTAAGTCAACTTAAACATATAACAATTTTAAAATTGGCATGTTTCTTAAATGTTTGTGAAAAACATTACACGAACTCCTAACTAGCAGCTGCTACTGGTGACTGAGAAAGATCATTGCTCACTTCTAATTGGTTGGGGCAATGCAAAAAAACCCCTTCCAAACAGAAACTGGGGAAAAGAACCTCAGACTGAAAGAACGGGGTCAAACAAAACAGCATTTCAGTTTATATATCAGGCTAACAACAGCTGTGCACTATAGATTTCAGCAAATGCTAAAGGAAGCGGGGAACTGCCAAGGGAATCGTGACTCTCATGTTGTTATTAATTGCAAATTTGTTTAGTAACATGCAGCACTAAAGCCCAATTAAAACCTGAAATGGTAAGAGCTCTGTGGTGGCTCCTGCATTTTCACCCAATGTCGTGTTTTTTTTTCCAACCCTGGGCCTTTCAATCTGGACCTGCAATACTCTGTCCTTGTTGTAACTAAGTGTTTTAATTTTAAACAAAACTTCTACCTCTCACTGTACTTTTTCCTTCTCTACATATATTTGATAGCCATAGCTACTTTGTGGATTAGATTGAGAGTGTGTAATGTCCATATGGAACATGATGTATTCCTGTACATTATTATTTTAACTAGTGGTACAATGCTATAATATAATAAATATAATAAAAAACAATAGTATAATATGACATCCTAAAAATGCTGCATACATATTGATGCATCAAATAATAATCTCTCTGTAACATAAAATGTAACACATTGAACTACTTTTTATTAATTATTGATACTTTTATTGAAGATACTTTTTAGGTCCATAAGTTGTCCTCCTCTACTGGTTCACATGTAATGAAATAAGTTGTTACTGCTGGTGTGTATCATAGTTTTTATGTTGCTTTCTACAGCTGAACTGAAAACTGAATTTCTATTACAACTAAAAGAGGAAGAGAGAAGATTCCAGCTGCATTTCAGGCACTTTGTCCTGTGTTTTATGTTCATTTTTTAAATAAATTCTACTGGACTATTAGAAAGGGACTTTTCCAGATCATCTTTATAAGTAGTCGCATTATCATAAATCCATTCCAATGTAATCCTCACAATCCACCACACTGTGATATTCTTCAGCATGAGAGGGGCACCTCACCTGTTTGAATAGGAAATGATTGCTGAGTGTGTCTGCCTCACACAGCCAAGTGCTCTCTGAGTCTCAACCTTCAGGCTACAGATAGATCCCCTGAGATCCTCTTCAGCTCTACTGAGTGGGCTTTTAACTTCAATCAGCTTCTGTTTGTTTCTTCACTTTTGATTTTCTTCATGTCTAATGTAGAACATATTCTCCAGGGGCTGAGGTTTGTTATTCAACAGTCTGTACTCAGTGTAGGTCTGGATATACTGAATTTTATACCTTTTCAAACTGACACTTTATTCATTGGTTTGTACTGGTGATACCTACAGCTTGGTCTCTAATGATTACTCTTAATTTTGGTACTGTGGTATTTTCTTCATCACATTTCTATTATGATTGCTAGTTTTAGTCAAAATGAATTTAAGCTAATTTAAGTCCGGTTTTCATCAGTGAAATTTAGCCTCATTTTTTATCTTCAAAGCATTTTGAGGCTGAGGCTGTCACCATCTTTGATGTTTACAGTTACCATGGTAACACTTACAGGAGGTTAGCCGAAAAGGCAGCTTAACATACCAGACAGTGATACAACAGACTGACTGTCCTCTGTAAATCCAGTTGTCAAACTCTGGCTGTTTTGACAGAGCCACTCACTGTCGTTCTTGTTTACTTGGCAGCTGCCTGTGCACCCCACTGCAGAGCATTTTATCATTCAGTCTGATACTATGTAATGCCAGAATCACCAAAATCACAACTGATCCTGATACTTTCCAGTATAACATCATTAACATAACTACATGAACTACTGTATGCACACTGTAATACCAACAAGAACTGTATGCTGCTTTCCAAACAACAAACCCTGGATCACCAGTAACATCAAGACCCTCCTCTGGAGACAGGGAGAAGTGTAGGTGTGTGCAACATGAGCTGAAGGGGAGATTAAAGCAGGTGAAGGAGGGCCACAAAAGGAAGGTAGAGAGGAAGCTGCAACACAACAACACTAGAGAGGTGTGGAAGGGGATGAGGACCATCACTGGCTATAGAGAGAAGAACAGCCAGGCAACATCAGGTGATGAGGACGGGGCCAATGAGTTCAACCAGTTCTACAACAGGGGTGACAGCCTCACCTGTTCTCTCTCCCACTGCTTCAGCTGCAGCTTCTCCTACAGCATCTCCTTTACACTGCTGCAACCCTGACACTGCAGCTGCAACTTCCTTCACAATGGGATCAAGTTGCTTCTCTTTTGCTTTCAGTGTGAAAGAGCAGGTGTTCTACTCTGAGCTCACACTGAATATCCAAGCCCCTCACCCTACCTCTAAGGCTGAGACCACACAACCTACAGGGGAAACCCATTTTGTCTGCTTTCATCTGCGATCTCGGCAGATATGCAACTCTGAGATTCCCAATCCAGACACACTCAGTCGCTCCTCACCTCAGTTGCACCTTGAGACCCTGCCCATGAAAATCACAAACTGGGTCACTGTAATCCGGGATCTCATTCTTCTGGTCACTACTTCTGGTTTATGAGTATAGGTGAGGGCTGGAACATAGATCGACTGGTGAATTGAGAGCTTTGCTTTCCAGCTCAGATCCCTCTTCACCATGAAGACCAACATCTGCATTACTGCTGACACTGCACCGATCACTCATCATTCTTTTAGCAGTTTGAATGCAAATGTGTCCTGGACCACATTGAAGGACTGTCTACTCAGTTGATGTCCTTTTCCACAGTCTAATTATCCCACTACATTTTTAAAATGAGTGCAGTGATTCGCCCAACCCCTCCTTACCCCACTCCCTTGCTCTTTCCATCTCTCTCTCACACACATTGACAACAGACCCATCTGTCATAGTTGCACTGGCTAAAAACATCAATGCATACATGTTTATTTGCATATAGAGCAGGGAAGTGAGATCCGATCACGAGTGGTCACTGGAGATGCATGTGGAGACGCATTCTAATGCCAGATATGAACTGATGTACACCTGTCCACTTGTGATTGGACCACCCAAGTTGCATATTAATTGAATGCCTTAACAGGGCCTAAGTCACACATATGTTGATAGTGAACATATCAGTAAAATGATCACAGACAGCATATTTGTCTTCCACCACCATAGCTGATCTGCTACATTTTTTAACTGTATCTTTAGGCACCCACAGCACTTGGTTAAGGTTAGGGAGAGATTGTGGTCTGGTTGATGAGGAGTGACTTCAGATGCAATGTGCTTATTTAGGTTTAACAAAAACCATGAGCCTTCCCTATCCTTAACCAAAGTGTTTTTATTGACGGTTTAGGCAGTAAACACACTTTTTTTTATTGCCTAAGGCCGGGGAAGGGGGGGCTGTGGCGTAGGAGGTAGAGTGGGTCGACCACCACCGTCCACAAGGTTGGTGGTTCAATACGCGGCTCCTCCAGTCTGCATGTCGAAGTGTCCTTGTCCAAGGCACTGAACCCCAAATTACCTCTGATGGTGTATGAGTGTGTGTGAATGGTAGAAGCTCCACGTGTGGATGTAAGCGCTTGTATGACTGTGTGTGTGAATGGATGAATCTGGCTCACATTATAAAGAGCTTTGAGGGGTCAATAAGCACTATATAAGCAGTCCATTTACCATTTTAAACCACAACAGAGACTCTGGGTGCAAACCCTGGTCCTGGTGTGACAAACGTGTGGTTACAATGTCCACCATCCTCCCCCAAGTGACTCAGCTACAGTTAAATACTATTATTAATATTTATAATTGAATTATAATATAATTATTATAAATATTGAGCTTTATTCTTTCAAAAATACATTACCTTTAAACATAACCCAGCCAGGACTAATATTTCCTACAAAATTCTATAGAAATGTAATGTGTAGGAAACAGGGTTGCTTTGACATACGTTATAGTACAGGTATATTCTCCTGGTAATAGTATGTGTAAAGGTGACTGAATGTTGCTATGGTCCTGAGAGACACTCTGTGAGGCAATTCAATTCAAAGGGCCAATGCATTGGCAGTGAAACCTTATTTTCCAAGTATCGATCCTGGGGTCAACCAGCAAAATGCAAAAATCTCAGCAAGAAGAATCTGCTGTCATGCCTTACAGTAGAAATCAGGCAATCAATGTCACATACCTCCAGTGGGGCCTATATGAACCTAATTCCACTCATTGGCACTAAATAGTGAAAACCCTTGAGTTCATCAATCATCATCAATTCAAGGGGCACTAGTTAATTGTCTGGTCTTTCCCGGCTGAACAGTCAATGCCTTTAACTGTGTGAGCCAGCAGATATTCCCTCTATCTGACAGAGGGAGGAGATGGGAACAATATGTTTTATTTTGATTGCTGTATTCTCTTTTTCGCTCAGCTTGTTGCACTATAATTCCCAGTTTGGAGCTGCCTGCTATCATTATATGAAATTGAAGCTTGAAGCAAAAAGATTGATTATCTTTAACCCCCATGGAATATATTTGATTGGTGCTTGAATGTAAAAGTCGATATTTCCTGAATGATATAGATGATAAAGATAAGTAATTTCTCATGATGCATCACTTCACCCACTACAGAAATATGTTCTTGTGTTGGCAGAGCCAGCAAAAGCCCCTCTAGGGCGTTAAACTGAAACCCCCTTTCTGCCCTGTGAATGGGAACACACCCAACTGTCCAGTAAGTCTTTTAAAAAACCACAGCGCCCTAACCATGTACATGTAGCACTGATCACCTTGATATCAAAAATGAGCTGTAAGGTGGATTTGGAAAAGCTGTTGGATGTTGTTAAAAATTCAAAGAGACAGCTCTTTTTAAAGATCTCTATACCCACAAAGGTAGTTTCACTTACTCTGGCTGATCAGACCTGTTCTCAGAATGACAGAGAGGCGGAGCTGTGCTGTGAATTAAAGGTACATGAGTGTTTGACCACCAGTGTTCAAGTGCAGAAATATTTTGATGAGCTGGTCTCCTCCTTGATTGCATGACGTCTCAATTACCACGCACACAAGCACATGGTATAGTACTCACTCCTTTAGCGCACTGTTGGTGGTGGTAACTTACCAAGAAGTGCAGTAATGTGAAAGTGAAGGGTAAAAGACATAGTTTCCGAACTATTACAAATAAACACACAAACATAGCAGAACCAAAGCAAATATTCATTGGATAACTTTATGCTCTCTATATGATGAATTGTCATGCTTGCTTGTTAACAAATTTCACATTTTTGCATGTTCTGTTGACCAAACAAAAAAAAATAAAAAAAATATTGGACCCAAAAAACAAAAAAATGATTGGAATTCATTTATTGGACAGAATTTTACCTATGATTAATTCTAAATTACACAGATTTTACAGTGAAAATTCTTGGAAATTATAAGGACATTATTATATCACCATAAGGAATTGTTACCAAAGAAAACTAGCAAGCTTTGCAATATCAAATCATTCAAGAAACTGCAACTGCAAATTTTTATCATGAGGAAAGAAATTAATTCAACACATTTGTTAGGCCTCAGATATACACACCATGTTACTGCAGGTTTCACAAAGCTAACAGGAGACTCACGGAGAAATGTAGCCAACCAGGTGAAACATACATCAGCTGATATATACTTTTTTCTCTCCTCCCCAGGTTACAAGTGCCCATGTCAAGGCAGGAAGCCCCAAATCAACGCTAAAGCACATATGGACAGATAGCAGTAAGGATATGTCAATCAGTAGGCTGCTGTCACAGACTCTGCATGGTAAAGAAAACAGCACAGCCTTGGACCTTCACTATGACACTCCAGAGCCCTACTCGGAGCAGGACCTGTGGGACTGGCTGAGGAACTCCACAGACCTGCAGGACTCACGGCCGCGGGCTAAACGGCGGCCCATGGTTAAGACAGGAAAATTCAAAAAGATGTTCGGCTGGGGGGACTTCCACTCCAACATCAAGACGGTCAAACTCAACTTGCTGATCACTGGTAAAATTGTGGATCATGGTAATGGCACCTTCAGTGTCTACTTCCGCCACAACTCCACAGGTCAGGGCAACGTGTCGGTCAGCTTGGTCCCACCCACCAAGATAGTTGAGTTCGATGTGGCATCACAGCAGTCTGTCATCGACGCAAAGGACTCAAAGTCCTTCAATTGCCGCATTGAGTACGAGAAGGTGGAGAAAGGTGCCAAGAACACTCTCTGCAACTTTGATCCATCCAAGACCTGCTACCAGGAACAGACCCAGAGCCATGTTTCCTGGCTCTGCTCCAAGCCTTTCAAAGTCATCTGCATCTTCATTTCCTTCTACAGCACCGACTACAAACTGGTGCAGAAAGTGTGTCCAGACTACAACTACCATAGTGACACACCCTACTTCCCCTCTGGGTGACAGTACCACACGCTCACTTTCACCATGGACGAGCAGAGCACAGATTTGGGCTACTACCCATTCCAGAGAAATGTGTATGTTAGCTGTTATGTCCCTAAACATGTCCACACCAGTGGGGCAGGCATCCCAAATGATTTTCCAATGTAACGTTTAATGAATTCTGAGGGAGTTTTAATTGTCAGCTGTTGTTCAAGAAGGTATAAAACAGAAATATGCTGAAAATGGCCTGAATAACTCTGTTTACTATAATTACATCAGTTAGAATTTTGTTGCTGAATTATATTTTATCCCTTTTGAACAATGTATAGATAACAGGGGCTTATTGGTTATTTGTTTTTGATTTGTTTTGGGTTTTTTAAATTTATTTTTTTATCCCAATTAAACTGTGCCCTTTGCTGTTTGCATATTTAGTTCACATTCCTTATTAAACTAGAAGTTCGTAACTTTGTTTTCCTCTCTTAGCATATTTGCTATAAAATACATGAACTCTCTGGACAACAACATATTGACTGTTTGCCCCTGCTGTGCTATTTATGCTCTGCAGTTCATCCTGCATAACTAGAAAACAAAATTAACTCCTCATTTAAAAAGAATGATAAAAAAAAAAAAAATAGCTAGCTCAGATGTTTTTACAAAACCTGCAAGGCATCTGAAAAAGACAGTGGAGATTTAAATGTGAGTTTGATGCTTTTAGAAATGTGAGGTGGTCTTATCTATCTAGGGGTGAGCTTGGACTGAGCAGACGTCTCCCCCAGGCAAGTCTCATTCAGGGGAGAAAATGTGGTAACAGACACTGTAACACTGTCACTCCTCAGCCGTGTTCCTGCTAGTGCAGACAGATGTTGAGTTTGTTGGGTTATTGCTTCATTCTCGGCTGATTGAATGTCTGATTACCTGACTGACTGATCAGTGATTTGTTCAGGGAGATGGGGCTTGCTCATTGTCACTTAATATATCAAATGTAATGTATTGAATTCTATATCTTAGAGCCTAATTTGTATGAATGGTTTGTATTGTACATAGTTTATCCCAATTGCGCTGCTTCTATACATGCCCCCATGAGCTGTATTCCCCTTCCTGCTAAGTCCTCTTGTTCCCTCCATTTATGCTCGTTCTTGATTCCTCTAGCAAAGAAAATGATGTTGCTACCCTAAATGTGAATTTCATGAAAACGGCAATCCTGTACATACGCTGTAAAACTGACTAAATATATTAAAAGTATTCACTGAAATTTTCTTTACTGGGGGGGAGCTGGGGATTGGAGATGTACATATGAATTAAATTTTATCAACTGAATGCTGGTACACTGAGTCTTGTTGTCCTAATGAGTCAGTAATGATTTGTTGAAGTCCGGTGACATATCACTGTACCTGTCAGGTGTGGAAGGAGAAAAGGCTACAACACGAGGCACCAGTGTGTAGTAATAGACAGACAGACAGACAGACAGAGAGGAGAATTAGACATAAAAAAAGAAAAAAACATTTTAAAAACTGTTAGGACTGAAAGTGTCTAAGTTTTTATTTATATTTTATCTTATGATCCTAAATGCTAATGCTCAGTCACTGGTTGGCTACATTGGTTTCACACGATGCCATGGTGAAAACTGGAGTATCAAAGTGGACAGCTGGGTAGCAACAGGAAGAATTAAAGGGAAAGAGAGTGGAGAGACAGATGGTGAATCTACAAGTGATCACTCCACAAAAAGGAAAATGGAGCTTCCCCTGCTCTCAGTTTAGTCCTGGATGTTTGTTTTTTATCATCAAAATAAGAAGTGCTCTGAGAACACATTATTTGGCCTCTGCATGGTTATGGGGTCGGATTTTTGAGATTTTCAAGTGGGCCATGAGTTTGAAAAGGTTGGGAACCAGTGACCTATGGTTGACCCATGATAACATTAATTGTTCATCCAATTCTCCTCAAATCTTTTCATCCTTGTCACCCAAAGGACAGTGGTTGTTTATGGAAATCAGTGGAGTTTTTCAGGCTGTCACAAGGTAGCATTGGGATTCTATCTCTTTGCTCATTGTGGAGTCCAGTTGTACTAGTGTTGTGTGGAAATCAGAATTAGAATCAGAATCAGAATCAGTTTTATTGCCAAGTATGTTTCCACATACAAGGAATTTGTTCTGGTTATTGGTGCAGTTGGAGGTTCTTGGAGGTTCTTGTAAACAACAGGTTTACACAGTTTTAGTTTCTGCCTGTATGTGGGAATCAGGTGGACCATGACATGGTCAGAGTGGCCCAGTGCAGCCCGGGGGACGGCGTGATAAGCACCACTGATTGTGGTGTAACAGTGGTCCGGAGTGTTCCCCTCTCTGGTCGGGCAATTAACAGACTGTCTGTATTTGGGCAGTTCATGACTGAGGTTCCCTTTGTTAAAGTCACCAAGGACAATAACTAAGGAGTCCAGGTTGGTCCGCTCCACACACAGTATCTGCTGTGGCCTGTGGTGGGATGGAGACACCGACCAGGAAGATCACAAAAACAAATGGTGCACTAAAGTGAGTTATGCAGATCATTGCAAATTACAGAAAGCTGCACTGCTACTGCGAGCAATGACACTACAAGAGCACTGCAGAGAATGGTGGACAAGAGAGTTAAAAACTGAAATCCTCTATCCATATGTACAGTGAAGGACCTCCTTGTGCAGAACCCTGAAGCTGACTGCCGCATACAGCTGAGACACTGTTGTGCCAAATCTTATTTGTATTCAGAGCTGACACAATATAACATTCATTAAGACAACTATGTTTGCCAAAACTGAAGACAACCAGTGTTATGTGTCACAGGGCTGCAGCTAAGGCCAAAGCACCTTCCTCCACCCTGCTCCTGGTGCTTGAACAAAGCGACAGTGGACACAAAGAACTGGCCACTTTTCACCAAGCCCTCAGAAGTAAAACAAAAAATTGGAGGAGTATACAAGACTAAATCAAACTTAACCCTAACCCTAACCCTAACCAGTTAAGTTTGATATTCACTTAAAATGCTCCTGTGACCAACAGACACCTGATCATTCATACTGGCTGTGCCTGGGGAGTTCTGTTCCTCAGTAACTATAGACTATTGTGAATAAACCGTACCTGATGCTGTGCTGTTTTACCTTGAAGATAATCCTTTTTTGATCACTATAAACATTAAAGCTACTCTGTGTAATATTTGTAATAGTAATGTAATAGTATACTATAGTATATTTTCACAGTAATCTTCATGGAAAGGATTCCTTTTCCAGTGACACAGAAAATGGGAATGAATCTTTTGGTTTTGCTAGTTACGGTGGCACCATGGCAGATGCACTGCAGATTCCTTTGTGCTGTAAACTGAGACTTCAGAGCCAGTGGCAGACAGATGCGAGGCTAACGTCCATGGTGTCAAAGTTTACTTCATAATAATAAATTAAAGCAAAAAAAACCTTCAGGAAACTAAAGTCTGTGACTATGCTAAATATAAAATGTAATAGTGTGAAGACTCTTTCACTGCTGCTGTATTTTTTTTTTTTTTTTGGTAATTGGGAATTGTTATCCAGTGGAGCGTAATTATTACACTCTGCTCTTCATTTACCTGTTGCCATGGTAAAAAGTAGTAAATCTTAATTGAAATTGTTCTGGAACTCGGAACTGAGTTCATCAACTCAGAGTTCAGAGTTAACTGCAGACTTTCAGATACCTGCTTTCTGGCCCCTGGTGAGATTTTTTCTGGTGAGGTTACCTGCCAGAGCTGACTTGCACATCAAAGGAGGAGAATCTGAGAGACTGGTGCCAGAAAAAGCCCACAGTGCAACTGAGCCGCAAACATCCAAAGTCAGCAATGTTCCTGTAGCAGAAAGACTCAGACTGGACAATGCAGTCTATGTATGTGTGTTTTTACTCTTACTGTGTGATCTGCTGTTAGTTTCTCTGAGTAACATTAGTGGCAGGGACACATATGGGCTATCACATTCACTGGTAGGATTTCTTTAATTAATAATAATTAATAATAAGGTAATCATAAGAACCTCATGGTGGGTTATCTTGACTGAATGTAACTGGAGCCAAAGCATAATGTTTACAAAAACTAAAAATACAATCATATAAAGCTATGTTTTGAAAGAGCTAAGAAAACAAAGAGTAGTGTGAAGATACAACTTCAGCCCCACTCGGACACATCTTTATATTTTACACTCCTCTATGCTGGAATAGTCCACACTGGAATCTGGCAGTGACACAGTCACTTTTAAAGTTCATGTTGTGTATCAGAGAAGAAGAACTTTGGTGAGATCTGACTGTGGTAAAGACATGTGGTCTGAGTATTTATGCTTTTTGAACAAATAATCTATGTTGTTTGAGGAGAATAAGCACGCGCACATTAGCATTTAGACGCATGACAGGAAGAGAATAACAGAGACAAAGCCGAGTGTTTCCCATGTAGAGACACGCAGGCAATGGAAAATGTAAATAATAAATAATAATAATCAGACACAGCCTCTTTGCTATTCACTATTTTCTGCCTCATAGATTTTCACTCAAATGCTTTTATAATGGATTTTGAAGTTACAATGAAAACTGACGTCACCAATCTCTTCAGTGCTCTGGATTTTACATAAGACCATTAAACTTCAGTCTGAAGCATTTATGAGTTTATGCTATTGACCTGGCTCTGTTTTTTCTGTTTGTTTTAGAGACCCAGAAATACATTTTCATTTGTCCACATGAGGCCCAAGTACAGTGGCCCTGAAGGTCAAAACACAACAACATTTCAGAAAACAAAATGACAGTTCATTTCATTTCATTCCAGAAAGGGCAGGACAACACTTTGTTATTTGACAGACTCCCTGTCGACAAGTGCATGTAATTTCCTGTTTCTTCCTGTTTCTCTCAACAGTGTTTCTGAAGGAAAGGAGAGTGAAATTATGAGGAAATATTTTAACAAAGGAAATATATATGATGTAATTCTTGATATGCTGTCAACATATCATGACAATGATGGGGAGACTACTCAATTAGCTTCCGATTCACAGCTTCCGATTCGACAGTTAAGTGGAAAGGGAAACTTAACTTACTCAGCTGAGCGACCGATCCTCTGTTTATTGTACCTCTTACTGTCATGAACGTGTGTTGTAGACATCTGAGATAAACCTTTAACACTATCTGAACCCCTGCCCACCCCTAAAGTGGACTGTACCATATATTAAACTTGACGTTAGTTGAACATCTCTTCTCCCTGCCTCCCTCCATCAGTGGCTCAAAGGGGTAAAATGGGTCCGGAGCCAGTCAGAGTTGAGCTCTGTCTCCTTGAATATCAGATCATCATATCACATTTGTATTTTTTTTTAAATCTCCCAGAAAATAATAGTATATGAGCAGCTTAGTGACTGTAAAGTCGCTGCACGATAAGACACTGACAGCGCACAGACAGACAGACAGACAGAGCAAGTTGACCCGCCTGACTGTTCTTGTAGTAATCTATAATTCGCTCGCTGCATTTCACACCTTTTTCTGTATCTAGACCACATTGGACCAGGTCCAGATCAAAACCTCTATACTGAGACTCGGTGTAACCATAGTAACTCACTCACACACCTGTCTGAGTGTGCACACTGTCTGAGAGGAGCATCATGGAAAGACAAGACAATAACACATTTGTGGATATTTCTCACCTTGCTCTGATGGTCTGAAGAACTCACTGCTGCTCTGTCTGTCTGTCTGTCTGTCTGTTTGTGTTAAGTTTAAGTTAAGCTTCCCTTTCCCCTTAACTGCCGAATTGGAAGCTACGAATCAGAAAGTAACTTCATTGTCTACAGCATCTCAAGAATTACATCGTATGTATATTCTTTGTTAAAATATTCCACTATAATTTCATTCTCCACCTCCATTCTTTCAAACTCATTTTGAAATTCCCTCAAAAACACTGTTTCACGCAGAAGAAGCAGGAAATGACATGCAATTGTTGACAGGGATTCTGTCCAATCACAAAGTTGTGTTGTCCCACCCTTTTCATAATCTGAAATGTCGTTTTGTTTTCTGAATTGTTGTTGTGTTTTGACCTTCAGGGCCACCGTACCCAAGACTCACTGTTGTAGTTCTTCATCCCCAGTGGAACCATCGACTTCGCCCAAGAAATTAAATAATAATAATTTAACTGACCAGTGAAGTTCATTGCAGTGTGGAAACTTCATGTTGTCTCCATCGGTGTGCACACAGGCCTCCACCAGACATCACCACTCACTACTCACATGTGCTGAAGAAGTTTGAAAAAAGACCCCAAATAAATAAACGAACCCATTCTGTATCTACAGTCCTGTAGCTTTTCTGTGTGCGGTTCAGGTTCTCATGAGTCTCCCCTGGCCACTCTGGGAAAGACATGTAGGTTGTGTTAATATCAGCCACTATTAAGTGTCACAGTGCTCAAACTAATTGGCTATACATTTTCATTTAAATACTCAGCAGATAGATGGATAGAACAGCGTTGCACTTCCTTGTGATGCATTATATGGCAACACTTTCCAAATGTGTTAAAACTAGTTCTTCACAAGTATCAAGTATTATCTCACCACTATATTGACTGAGTGCTTGGTATGTGTCATGACAAATTACACATGCTCAATATTTCACACATGTACAGTGTACAAACAGAGTGTATGTAAACAGTCTGGGGAAAGTGTCACATTGCTCCCCACAGTAAAAGGGACCCAGAACACAAAAGCTCAGTGCCTGACTATAATTACTTCTTGGAGCTTCTTCTGATCTTGCACCATGTGTGATTGAGCAGATTTCCTAATAATCGAGTCTGCCAGAAAGTTGGACACATGGAGGCGAACTTGTATTTCAGTCCCTGGGAGATGTGGAGATTGGGATGCGAGACTGATAGCGTCTGTTTTGGGACTTCACAGTGGCACCTGCCATCGAATCCTCCAACTCGGCAGTTAGGATCAGCAGTCAGCTTTAAACAGATTAGAGCCTCTGGGGGAGGGAAATCCGCTGCCTTTAGCTAGCTCACAACTTATCAGTAATTAAAGTGGATGCCAGGTTTGTGTGTTCATTGGCAGCCTGCAGGGTACTTTTATAGCTGTCCTCATTAAGGAGCTGCCTCAGTTTGCCCTCCATGCTCACTTTAACAAGCCTGCAGGGATTTCTTGAACATGTGATAGTATATGGCTAAATACCATCAGTGCAGACACAAACACATAACACAACAATTTGTGTTAATTGTAAATGCAGTGAACACAGAGACAGTTTTTTTTCAACCTTTTATTAATGTCACTGAGGAAATGTTTTGATTTGATTTCCATGAGGACCCATAAGGGAATGCTATATTTTGTATGGACAGTGATAAATTATGCCCAGTGAAATAAAGGGTGGTTGGCACAGTGATGCAGGGTTTACCACTGTCACCACAGCAATAAGATTCCTGTGTGTGGAGTTTAATGTTCTTCCTCAGTCTCAGTGGGCTTCATCTGGCTACTCAGGTTGTGCAACTAAACATTCAATTAAGATTCATTTTATATCCAATATCTGATCTTTCTGTACACGATTCATTTGTAGTGACAACAGCATTATTACACTTTTTCATGGTTATGATAACATGGTTAAGATTGTAGTCTGGTGCACAGTGACTTGAGACACAATGTGTTTATAAATGTAATCTTTCCCTAACTTAAGAAAAGTGCTTATATTGCCTAAAACTAACCACCGACAAGGGTGTGGATGTGAACCCTGATATCTGGCGTCACTGTCGTGTGGTTTGTACACCCATCATCCACCTCAGCCACTTCCTTGTGACTCTGGTGCAGCTCATAAATGTGCTTCACTCATTCCAAAAAAGCCTCTGAACATAATCCAGCCAGTGATTATTTTTGTCACCATGACACAATTAGGAAAATAATTCAGTAATTATCATCATTTCACACATCCAACATTTGATTAAAACAAATGGTATATTACCAGCGCAGTATATTAACAACTTTGTTAGTCTATTATTGCATGAGCTTAACTGTGAACCAGTCACCACATGTGCAACTTGGGACAGCAACATGATGTCAGAGAAGTAAAAGGAACAACAACTGTGGACATGGGTCTTAAATACGATGAATCCCATTAACCTGTGATCAGTGTGAGATGTGTCATGCTTTTTTTTTATTGGTGAGAAAACATGATGAATAAAAAATGACAAACACAGAAGACATTGTGATTACAAAACGTGAGTGTGTGTGTGTCTGTGTGTGTGTGTTCGTGCGCATGTGTGCACACGATAGCAGTAATAATAATGACAATGATAATAGTAATAATAACAATACTACTAATAATAATTACAATAACAGTAATATAGATTAATAATATGGTAGTAGCAGCAATGTGATAAAGTTTATAATAGTTAGCAGAATGTTGTCTAATCACTTTAATCACTTTTCATGTACCTGAGCACGTACATGTACAGACATCATAATAATAATCTAATAATCTACCCACTGAGGAATGATGCATCACCTGTTCAACTGGTCGTTAACACAGATACCCAATCAGCCAATCACATGGCAGCAACTCAATGCATTTACACATGTTGACATGGTCAAGAGGACCTGCTGAAGTTCAAACCGAGCATCAGAACAGAGAAGAAAGGTGATTTAAGTGACTGTGAACGTGGCATGGTTGTTGGTGCCAGACGGGCTGGTCTGAGTATTTCAGAAACTGCTGATCTAGAGGGATTTTCTTGCACAACCATCTCTAGAGTTTACAGAGAATGGTCTGAAAAAGAGAAAATATCCAGTGAGCAGCAGTTCTCTGGGAGAAAATGCCTTGTTGATGCCAGAGGTCAGAGGAGAATGGCCAGACTGCTACGAGCTGATAGGAAGGCAACAGTAACTCAAATAACCACTTGTTACAACCAAGGTCTGCAGAGGAGCATCTCTGAACACACAACACATTGAACCTTGAAGCAGATGCACTACAGCAGCAGAAGACCACACTGGGTGCCACTCCTGTCAGCTAAGAACAGGAAACTGAGGCTACAGTTCACATGGGCTCAACAGAACTGGACAAGACTGGAAAACGTTGCCTGGTCTGATGAGTCTCGATTTCTGCTGCAACATTCAAATGGTAGGGTCAGATTTTGGCGTCAACAACATGAAAGCATTGATTCATTCCACCTTGTATCAACAGTTCAGGCTGCTGGTGGTGGTGTAATGGTGTGGGGGATATTTTCTTGGCACACTTTGGGCCCCTTAGTACCAACTGAACATCGTTCAGTTGACCGATGTCCATCCCTTTATGACCACAGTGTACCATCTTCTGATGGCTGGTTCCAGCAGGATAACGCACCATGTCACAAAGCTCAAATAATCTCAAACTGGTTTCGTGAACATGACAATGAGTTCATTGTACTCAAATGTCCTCCACAGTCACCAGATCTCAGTCCAATAGAGCATCTTTGGGATGTGGTGGAACGGGAGATTCACATCATGGAAGTGCAGCCGACAAATCTGCAGCAACTGTGTGATGCTATCATGTATCTCTGAGGAATGTTTCTAGCACATTGTTGAATCTATGCCATGAAGAATTAAGGCGGTTCAACCTGGTACTAGCAAGGTGTACCTAATAATCCACTTCGGATGATCCAGAACGCGGCGGCGCGCCTGGTCTACAACCAACCCAAAAGGTCACATGTCACCCCGCTGCTCATCGAGCTCCACTGGCTACCTGTTGCAGCCCGCATTAAGTTCAAATCTCTAATGCTTGCCTACAAAGTTGTCTCTGGCACTGCACCTACCTACTTGAACCCTCTGGTACAGGAATATGCCTCCTCACGACCGTTGCACTCCTCTAACGAACGACGCCTGGCTCTGCCACCCATTTGTTCAAGGCAATCCAAACTCTTCTCTCACATTGTCCCCCGTTGGTGGAACGCACTACCACTTCCTACCAGAGCAGGGGCGTCCCTCTCTACCTTTAAAAGACTCCTGAAGACCCAGCTCTTCAGAGAGCACCTTCTCTCCTAGCACTACATAGCAAATCTACACTTAAAGAATCGTCACTAGCACTTATTGCTGCGCTAACACTTCTTATCGCAATGTTCCCCTTTCTGTAAGTCGCTTTGGATAAAAGCGTCTGCTAAATGACTAAATGTAAATGTAAATGTAAATGTAATAAAGTGGCTGGTTTTATATATATATATATATATATATATATATATATATATATATATATATATATATATATATATGTATATGTATATCAGCACTGGAGATATTGTAAAAAGGGTGCCCAGGTGTTTACATATGATTTGGTCGCCAAGAAGATGATCAAACTTGACTATCTAGAGGAAGTAAAAGTCGTAACAAGGTTTCCATAGGTGAACCTGCGGAAGGATCATTACCGTTGTTTCTCATAGAAGCTGTGAGTTTTTCTAAGTTTGAATGATCTGTTAGTAAACTGAGCCAGAGGGTTATGGATATCTTTGTTCTATTTTTTTGTAGTTCAACAGTATGGTTTTTTTGATGATGGTTAATGATATAAATAGAAATTGAGATGTATAATGTTCACATACAAAAATGTTCTTACAGGGCTGTGTGGTGTAATGGTGTTAAGTAACTTATTCATAACCAGTGTTGGGAAAGTTACTTTTGAAATATAATAGGTTACAGATTACAAATTATCCTTTTAAAATGTCTTAATTACTTCATCATGTAATTTTTTCTTCCGGCTCTCAAGGTTTTTCTTCCGGCTCTCAACGAAGGCGGACGCATCTTCCCCTACACTTCAGAACCTAAAGACCTCTCCGCCCTAATATTTAATGAAAACATGATGCTGAATGAAGTTAGTGAGTGTTATTAGACCTCCCGTCTGTCACCTATCTGAGTCACGCTGTCTGCAGATATATCACAAGAAGGAGGAGGCATTCCTGTTCTGCTTTTCAGCTTTTTACCAGAAAGAACACATTCTGAGGTAAAAACTTTGTGATCACCAACAGTTTCATTAGCAACTGTAATTTAATTACACTTTTTTCAGTAACTGTGACGGATTGCAATTACATTTATTTTGTAATTTAATTACATAATCCCTTTACATTTTAGCAGTAACTCCCCAACACCGTTCATAACAACAGAGAAACAAATATTCTCACGCTCAGTTTCAGTTTATTTTTGCCCAAAGGACACATTAGTAACTGAATCCAACAAAAGCAGTCCAGTATAGTGTACTGCTGGATAATGACTTGGTTTCACTTGGCATTGGGGGGCAATTGGAACACAATGTGGTACAATATTGTACTGGATTGGTAAGGCAGGCTGCCAGAGAGCCAGCAGGCCTGGATACTCATGGACAGCAGCTTGAGCTTCAGCTTCTTTGTTGCATTTCCTCAGCAGTGTTTTTTCTTATAGAAATCTTCTTTGTGTGTGGATTCTGGATACCTTTGACAGAGTAGGCTTGTTGCAAGACTGAATGTCTTAAGTTGTGTTGGTGGTGCTGTGAGGCCATACTGTTTATGATATGTTCATATTTTGTAATTACTTTTGAAATATACTGACTGGCACAATGGAATATCTGGAGAATCTAACCTACATCAAACTAAATAACTATTGGACTCCATTGTAACAATTGTGAATCCAACCTGACTACAACTGCCCTCCACCAAAGGAAGGAGCTGCAAACTCTCTAGGATCACGCAGTAACTGATACTGAGCGCGTACTGTAGCAGTTTACAAGTGTTCTGAAGGAGTAAATGGTTCAACTTTTTTCAATATAGGCATGCTATACTTCATTAGATCGGTAAGAGTCATTCATTTTCTGCTAACCCCAAACACATAAGTGTGATTTATTAATATCTGCCAGCATTGTGCACCACAGAAACCAGCCAGGGGTGGTTACTCTCTACCTGTTAGACGATCTAGAAGTTGTATTCTCTGTCCATTCTGCCATTATTTATAATCCATCAGTCTGTAAGGGTCCACAGATCAAAACTGAACGTGTGTTTTTTTCATAAAAGTATTCTGAGTTATGAATATCGTCATGAGAAGGGAGTGATTGTTTACTTGTGGCCCATTTCATTCATTTCCTTCCTACCTGGTCTGTCATCGCTGTGTCAGAGGGGGTGGGTTTGTTTGTTAGCTTTCTGTGTACAAAGTGGATACCTCCCTGTAAAGATCAGATCAGATTTCACTCCAGGGGGGCTAGGTGAAGGTGAAATTCTTACTGTTGGAGAAAGCACTGCTGTTGGTTACTGCCTTTGGCAGGCATTCTCTTTAAAGACAGACATCTTATGTTTCCAATAAGACCAAACAAGGGGGGGATGGGCACTTCTTGTAAGTGTAAATAGGCTGTGAGAGGTGCAAAGGCAGCTGAGAGCCTGCAGGCTGCAGTGTCAGAGACAGAGGAGGATGTTTTGATTGGTTTCAAAAGGTTTTTTAGGAATAAAAATGCCTCAATATATTTTCTACTGTTTCTTATTAAAGAGTTAAAGCACATTTTTCCTTAGTTTTCCTTTTAGAGAGGTTTATAGGCGCCTGTGAAAAAATGAACTAAAAAGCCCAGTGCAACAATAATATTAAGCCCAGAGGTCTGAAACCTGAAAACTGAGTTTCTGACAAGATGTAGAAGTAATGAGAACCTTTTCATAGCTCTTGTATAAAGTATATCCTAGTTGTTGTTATCAAATTAAACTTCTTTTCAGGACAAAAAATACAAACCAATGCCATGTATGACATGATATAGTGAAGGCTGACTTTTAGTCACATGCATAACAACTAAAACTAAAAACTAGAAGATGTTACCTTTCAAATGACATATCATAAATGTATTTTAGCCTTACAGTTCTTCTGTTATAAGCAAATTACATTTACATCGGCAAACATGTGAAAGTTAGGTTAAAAACTGGTTAAAGCTGGGGATATATTGGCTTATAACTACATATTCGCGTGCACAGGTTGCTGACCTTGCATGTGTTGTGCATGTCCTCAGAAATGAATGGTTAATCAACTTATATGTAAATTCAAACATTAGTTTTTGAATTGTTGGTTTTGCAGTGTTGTTGGACTTACAGCAATGTAACTCACCGTTTTTGTCACACCGCCAACTCACGTAGCTATGTGATGCTATTTTAAGATTGACATCAGATGTGATCAGTGTGACTTTTGAAAGGAAATGTGGATGAAGCTCCAGAGAAAACTGAACAATTCCAGGGCAGAGTTATCCTGCCCTGGAATTGTGATCGTTGTTTTTCAGTATAAAAATCAAACACAGACAATGGACATGATCATAGACTAGGTGGCTTCAGACCAGGTCAATTAAAAGAGAATGAAACCTGTGACGCAACAGGACAGTGTTAAGTTCTACTAGTAATGTAGTCACCATGCTGAGACTTGAGGTGCATTTGAAGACATTCGGCCAGTGTTCATAGGCTCATCAAAACACTGCTGCAGTAGTAGCTGTATTGGTTTAGCAGATGTTTGGGGATGTAGGTGGTTTGTGAGTTTTATTTTGATGGTTAAGTCATCCTTGGTCTGAAAAAGTTTTAGAAACACTCTGCTGATGGACCTACAAGCCATCTGCAGTTTTTTTCCTACCGTGATCTCAAATTTAACAAAAAAGTAACCTACTTGAGTATCACCATGTTTATTGTTTACATCATGCAAATGTAGTTCTATATGGTCTGAGTGCTCTAGTGTGCTCTCTAGATGTATCTTTCATTAACATACATAGTACATGGCCAAGAATGTGAGCAACTACATTCACGCAGCCAAGTGTCTACATATACATGTGGTTGAAATGCAAGTCTATCTTCAGTTTCAGCCTTGAAATGCAACTTACTGAAGAAAAACCTACCAAGTTTACCAAACCTATACCAAACCTTCCAAGTCTGCTGTTTACAGTTTGGACATTCTAGGAGCTTGTGTACAGGTGCTGTACTTAGGCACAGCTAACATCAAAATACTAACATGCTCATATTCTCAGCTAATGGTTATTATGATCACATTTTGTGTTTGTAACTATATTAACTTTACTAGTCAGCACGAAACACAAAGCCTACAGTCAAATGTCACTAATGTCTATGTCACCATGGAGCAAACTAGCCTTTGATCAGCCTGTCCTGGACTTAAACCACCACAGCAACTATCAAACATCTGAAATGGCTTTTGCCAGCCAACACTAACAAATCAACACAAAGGTAGCTAATACAGTGTCAGTAAGCATAGAACAATTAGCCATCAAGAAAAGCACAACAACTCATTATAGGCCTACACAGTATGAATGAATGGACAAGGGCACCTGATCACACTGGCACAACAGCCACATTTTCTCATACACACAGATTATGTAGCAGCGCATTTTCCAACATATGAGAGCTAACAATTATGTAATTATAGATTTATATCCATGATCCCACTCCATAAAGAGAGAAAACTGTACTCACCCATCAGAAGTTCATCCACCCGGCCTCACACTCAGCAAAGTCATTAACAACACTGCCTGTTGTGTAGTGGAAGCTTCATAAAACAACCGAGACAGGTTGTCAACTGAACACTTTACTGACCAACATGCTGCAGTTTACAAAGGAGGGAAATGGAAATTTTTCTCTTAGACTTATGTTGAATCATCACTAAGCTAGAACAAGTGCAGCACACCTTACTTCCTGTCATTTCAAAATAAAAGCACTTAAAAAAACCCCATTTCTGGTTAACATTCCACAGCATTCAGCTAAATCAAATCAATGCATTCTCTCATCATACTGCAATGCAAATACCATGTCTCTCTCTTACACTTCCTTCCCAAGCTATTTCAAACCAAGTACCCTGAATTGCATGATATTTAGCATTGAATCAAACATTTCACAACACTGCTCAAGCCCAAATTCCTGGTCTGTTGTTCTCTACTGAGAGTAAAGCAGTCCTGCTAACGTTAATCTCTGGCTGCCTGACAATGCTAGCATTTGATGAACTTGAAGCATGTTGAGTAAAAACTTCCCTAAGGTCGTCAGTTCAGCCGTATACGCCTCCTGTTCTCCTCTATCCTTCCTCTTCTGAGCACTGCTTTTTTTTTTCGGGGTTGTTAAACATTATGCTGCTAACTGAATCATCAATTTACTGAAGAATTCACTTCTTGCTAAAGGCTGAGAAAAAAACTTACATCCACTCATATTTATTTTTCATAAAACATGCAGCTTTGGAAAATTTCAATAAGGGCAATAAAAATATAAAACATTACGACTCAAAACTATAAGTGTGATGGGCCCCTGACAGCTACTGGCCCCCTGTGCGGTGCACCTGCTGCCCCGTAGTAGTTACGTCATTGGGTACCTGGTATTAAACAGGCCCTGGAGGTAAAAGACCACAGTTTCAAGACCGCAGTTTTGATAAACTCCTATGTTATCAGTTCTGCTGCAAGTGCTGGAAAAATAAGAAAATAGATTTCCATTTTGTTATTGCTGCGTAAAAGTTCTCTCACACATCTTATCTCCCCAACTCTGTTTCTGATGAAGACATTCGTTTATGATGCATTTTCACTGTTCTGCCTCTCACTCTCAGACCCTGTGTGTGTGTGTGTGTGTGTGAGGAGCGGGGGGGCAGCTCTGTGTCACAAACACACAATTGTGTGGTTAAGTCTTTTGCATGTGAGGTGGAAACACGTAGCTTGTAGTTCATTGTTGTTGCACCAGGTGTGTTTTGTATGCTAGCAGCCTGAAGCCCACACACACGGAGTTAACTAAATAATTTAGATTTACTGATGTGGGGCTGCTCTCTGTCAAAGATAAAGTCCTGTAAATCATTGTGTATTACATTTGTTTTACATTTAACGTGTTTAAAACAATGCTGTTGGAGTTTGCTACTCAAGAATGTTAATTGAGCACATATGAAAAAATATAGCATTATTAATTCTATTTTTCTCTTGCAAAATAACAAAAAGTACAGATAAGAGTATTGTTAAAGTACCAGACTGATAAGCAGTATCAATAGAAGTAGCAATACCATTAAAATCTTAATGAAACCCATCCGTAATCTCACCCTAGACCAAAAACGCCAACCTGCTGTCTGTGCTAGAGGAAAAGTCAGGGTATCAAAAACGTCAGTCAGATTGATCCTCAGGGGATCATGAATGTGTACAAAATGTCAAGGCGATTCATCCTATAACTGTTGAGATATTTCATTCTGAACCACAGTGACAGACCAATCAGCCAGCTGGAAGGCATCGCCATCCCTGGACCGTCACTGCTGGCATCACGAAAATCTGCAAAATCATGAATATGTTGCTTGTTCTGTCCAGCACTTTAATGTAAATTTCATCCACTGGGGGCCTCTGAGGAGATTTGAGATCTAAGTTGTGTTGCAACATATTTTTTCCTCAATTTGCTAATTGTGTATGTTATAAGCCTAACAATAAAATAATTCCTATTGAGTGTAAGTCAATAATAAATACTGCATATTTGTAATAATGACAGAATGCGCTGAAGAAAACATGAAACTAAATTAGTTGCTGTTACTGTTATTGTACAGTCAATGTGGCTCATAAAGTGGGTGTAAGAATATTATAGTATAATTATCCTGAAATAAAGTATGGACCACTCTCAATTTATGATTGACCTTTTTAATCTGTAAATCTGACAAAATGTGTTTTGTGCTGGCTCAAGACAATTCATTAATATGACGTGTATCAGCAACTATCTATTTAGTATTGGTCTTGTCACTTGCACATTCAAAACCCTTAACTCTCCATTCAACAGCACATAACATTATTTAATGTCAAAATTTGCTTGTGTTCCACTCAACTGTATGATGAATGCCTGTAATAACTGCAGATCTGATATGCACCCTGGTGTCCTCTCGTTCATGATAAGGGCTCCTCCTATGAGACATATCTGCAAAATCAGGGCATCAGAACAATGAGTTTGGGATTCTGCCCACATTAAGCCATCTTTGCCAATCCCATCCTGACCTAAACCGCGCTTTTCCCCGTACAGAATTTCAGCTTTAATCAAAAGTGGAATGGAATAAGGACCCTTTATGCCTCTGGGATATTTTTCCATTAACCATTTTGACACATGACTGTGGGGGATTATTGGTTTTTGAAGAACTATTAACAGCTGTACATTTGCATTTTAATACACTTCTCCTCAACTTACTAATGCAATTTGCTTCTCAGCTTTGTTGCCCCTCATTCCTGCTGCAATTCAGACTAACAGCATAAAGCCCTCCAGCTTTAATCATTTTAATTTCCATGAAATATTAGTTTTCATTAATCTCTTCAGAATCTTCACAGTAGACACCAGCTATTACAACTTCCCTCCAAACTGTTGCTTGTCGCTTCTGGAAGGTTTTGGATGATGTCAGCTGAGACAGAGAGCACACTGAATTCTAAGTGGCAGGGAAAGGTTCGTCTTAGGTTGGACAAATGTTTACTTCATTAAGAGGTTTGGTCTCCAGGTTCCTTTTGTTGTTCTTAAAGAACTCCAAAGGTAACATTCATTCATTCCAGAAACTGTGTTTCTAGGAAGACATTAAACTAAACCTGAAATAACAAAAGTAATTACAGAAATATTGATACAATAATTTTAATTTTCTATCTATCTGTGGCTGTCTTTCTTGGATTAGTAAGTGAAGTTATTTCTGGAAGTTGTTTGATAGAGGTCCCTAAAGGTCTCTTCACCACAGTGAAAAAAATTCACAGGATTAGATATTTAAATCTCTTCAAATTCTCCCAGTAAGCAGCCCTTCTCTGCAGGAAGAGAGACTATCTGCACATCTGTGTGGCCCTCTGCATCTGTCCTATTTGCAGCATGAGTCTGTCCACCTTCTTTCATTAGCAGAGTGCATTAGTCACTGAATATTACCTGACTGTGACTGAGCAAGAAGATGATGCAGTATTAGGGCAAACAGTAAACTGAAAGTGGCTCTTTATTTCTACTTTCTGCCATTTTGTGAATTGTGAAAAGGAGACATTTTGTACCAACAAATAATTTAATATAAAAAGCCTGCGGGAAACTTTTCATGGAGAATGGCAGAGACAACTGTTTCATCTTCCAGAAATTCTTTTATGGGACCAAAGACTGTAGAGAAGAACAATGGCATAGTAGCACTGAGCACTGTGTGTTCACTGTAAAGGTAAGGTCACATTACACTTCCACCTTTTAAATAAATGGTTCCCATTCATTTCAGTTAAATCCAATACCATACACAAATTCCAGCATGTTGTCTGTTTCATTTTAATCTCCATATGCTTTCAGATGAATCGCTGGTCAGAGTTCAGCTTTTGACTTTGACCATGCAGATGTGCAAACTTGTAGCGTCACTCACAGACTGTTCACAGCTGACAGCATTGCTCATTTATTAGCCACACCAGCATTGTGACATCACATCATGAGTATGGGGCAGTTTCATTGAATGGAAGGTTGATGTAATGCTTTAAAGATTCTGTAAACGAGTAAACTTTAAACAATAATACAGGAGTAAACAACTATTTTCTATGTAAAGATATAACGGTAATAGTCTGAGCAGAGAACAAAGTCACACCTCCTCTGTGTGTGTTGTAATCTGAGTTTCTCGGTTTTTGGTAACCGGTCTGAGAAAGTGGGAACCATTGGCCTTCCCCACATTTAAACAAACAAGCACCGCCCGCACGCGAGCTGACACTGAAGAAACCACTTTTTAATCTAAAAAGGCTCCAACAAAGAGAGATGAGACCAGAGCACAGGCCCATTGGCCATGGCGACTGCTGGCAAAATCCCAGTCAGCTCTTGGACCATCAAAACATCCAGCAAGTTTGGTGACCGCAGATAAATCCAGGGCTGAATTCATCCTTCATCCTGCAGTCGGATCCGGTTCGGCCAGTGGACTATCAAAACCATAAAGTTTTTTAAAGTTTTTGCTAGCTCCAGTGTCTTTATTGGCCCTTCAGTGTCATGTGTGCTACCGCGGATAAAGTCTAAGGCTTAATTTCTTTCAGTCCGACCTTGGAGCCAATACTGTTCCGTCTTTACCAAGATGGAGAATGAGAATGGAATATGAGCTTCTAAAGCGTTCCATCTTGACTCAGAAATGGGCTTTCCTCTCCTCCATGTGTAACTTGAGGCAACATAACATTTTATGTCTGATTTCATTAGTAACGACTACAGTAG
Source organism: Trachinotus anak (assembly GCF_046630095.1). Classification (NCBI taxonomy): domain Eukaryota; kingdom Metazoa; phylum Chordata; class Actinopteri; order Carangiformes; family Carangidae; genus Trachinotus; species Trachinotus anak. Next base: position 1,645,191 of record NW_027273867.1, read on the forward strand.
CATGATAACGTTCTCTAACTTGCTGTTTTATGAATTTTGTCAGCATGTGTTGCTATCGCTTGCTGGCTAACTGTCAGCATTGTTGTAGAGCATATCACAGCAATGCTAGTGTGGGCAAATGGTTGTGGTTAGATTGTTCTTTTGTTGGCTGAATTTTGTTTGGTGCCTCTTGTTGTGTGTTTAGTGGATGATTTCACTTGACTCCGTGATGCCTCACTGAAAGAGAACGTGAAGGGAGGAGGGAGGGAGGGTGTGGCTGACAAAGCATTTCTTTTGGTCTGAGATGCTGGTGGTGTAGTGCAACATCTAGTGGCAGTGACAAACGTCTACAGAACCTTTAAACTTATATTCACATGATATCAGAAAAGCCACCAGTCACTGGCCTGTGTGACATGCTGGCAACTAAGCAGTTACAACAAAGCAGTGGCGTGCGGTGAACCGAGAACCAAGCAGCCCCCCCCCATCTTTCCTGTGCTGAAAGTGTCTCTGCTTCATCTTGCTGCCTGGACTTCTTCACCTTTCTCCTTCCTGTCTGAAAAGGTTTTAGGATTATTCTTCTGAACTGACACTGACATATCAAATGTGTAGTGTAGAGGAAAATCAGATCATTGTGGTTTCCCTCATTTGCAATGATGTCAAGATACACAGAAACACACAGAGTTAAAATGAGGACAATCAGCATTTGCACAATGAGGTCTGAGGTTTGAGATTGTCATCTTGAACTGTCCAGAGTTAGTGATCATATCACAGCTGACTCTATTCTGTCTCAAACCTCTCACACTTATCTACTGCAGATCTTGCACAGAGATGATAAGTCAGTGTAATCTGCTTGTTTACTCTCACCTGCCTCTTAACACTTAATGTGCAAGTTTGGTTTCCACACACGTCTGCACATGTGCATGATGCCTGCAGTATTATTACTGATCTCAGAACAGAAGAAGCTGAGTCAAGGGCAGCTTGACAAACACACTTTGGCTGCGCAAACTTCTGAATTATGCTGCTTTCCCCTATGCTTGGCAAGCTCCAGCCTTTGTCAATGGGACACGGTCACACCCACAAAAATTACACAAATGAAAACAGGTGCAAGTCAAGCTAGCTTCCAGGGACAATAAACTGCTGCTTCCACAAGTGGGCAGTAAATCACACGATGAATGCAACGATCCTTTATGGGACAGAAAGGTGTTCTGAGATCAGATGTAAGGAGAGATATCGCTTCCACTTCAGTATCGTTCTTGTCTATTTTATTTAGTCTATTTTTAGCTTTAACGGCATAAACACTGCTTACCTTGCTTGCCCGGATGGCACGCCACTGCAACAAAGTATCCTCATTTTAGATGTGCAGAAATATATACTTTTACATTTAGCTTGTAACATGTCATTATATAAGAAAATTGTCTTTTCAGTGTAATCACAATTTTAGTAATTGATGCATCAATGAGTCAGACATCCATTGGTTCCTATCACAAGTTCAAACTTCAAATTGCATCCATAAGTACCGAGTGTCTGAAATTATATCACAGCTAATTATAAGCAAGATATATGAATGCAGCTCTACATCAGTGAGTCTGAAATGACAGAGATAAAGGTTACCCTAATGATATACATTTCCCAAGAGACCCAAGAGAGCTATCAAGAGCGCTGTAAGGGGCTCTCAATGGGTGTTTGTTATCCCTATTAAAAGTTCAATAACACTATGGAAAACAATTTAATTAATACTGATTGTGTCTAAAAGAGCACTGCCTCAGGGCTTTGGAAGATGTCTGATGAAACATGTAGTATTTTAATCCAGGAGAGTTAATTACCTGCTAAAGTACACACCCCTTTTTGCCACACTCCTGCAGGCCTTATCTTTTTGACCTTTTCCTTTCTCCTCTCCTTTATTTAAGCACAAACTACTGTAAACTGCTCCTCTGCATAAACTTTGTGGCTGATGAACTCAGCACCAGCAGAAGTATTGTGCTCTATTGACTGTATTTAATACAGTCGAATGCAGGACAGGTCTCTTTGTCTACACACACACACAAACACACACACACACACACACACACACACACACACACACACACATATATATGTCTCCAGGTAAATATAAATACTCGGCCTGCAGATTAAATGGCAGCTAAAGTGAAATTTAAAAAATAAAATACAGCACTAGCTTGAAATACTTGACCCACTGCCATTTAAATATTGTACATTAATTCGTTTTAAGCATCAATGGGTCATTGTCACATTAATAGTATGTGTACTATTACACAGTAATACCTTAGTACAAGTACTGCAAACCTCTGAGACTATTGTTACCCTTTATCTTAAGATGGTGATACATGGTTTTACATTTCCCTTCCACATTAGGTCAAATAAGACACTAAAGCTTATAAAAGATAATAAAATCCATTACTCCAAACTGTGAAATCCTCAGCTCAGTTTGAGCAGGCAGATCAGAGCCCGCCCTCTGTTGTGTCGTATGCTTTAAGACAATTCAGGAGATTTCCCAAGCTGCATCCAAACAATGCCCTACAGTTAAACTTTGAGTTCTGCATTTTGTTGCATTTGTCTAAACAACCACTGAGACCAACTGACAGAACACCAACAGCTCTGTGCAGGGTAACTTTTGTATGGTTCAGGTTTGGTTCAGGATGCTTTCTCTTCTGTTAAATACCAGGCAGAGGCCAGCAGCTTAACTTTCCACAGACACTGGAAACAGGTAGATGGCCTCACTAACTAACACATCATAGCTTGTTTGTTTAAGCACAAAAATCATAGTATAAAATCATACAGACTTTACATATTTATTTCCATGTAGGCAGAGATGGACTCTCGACCCCAGTACTTGAGTAAGAGTACAAATACTACCGGTCAAAATTTACTCTGTTAGAAGTAAAAGTAGCTCAGTCGAAATGTTACTCGAGTAAGAGTAAAAAAGTACTTGCTTTTATAGGTACTTAAGTATCCAAAAGTACATGCTTTTAAATTTACTTACTTTTTCTTATTTTTCACATCAATGAATTACTAAAATTTTTTCTAAATGAATTTAAGGACCTTTTAAGTCTTGTTTCTGAGAATTAACTCTTTGAAACCACCTGCACTGATGTGCTTGCTTTTAGAACCACAAAGTTATATAAAGCCTGCAGAAACACCTATAAGAACAAATAAAATGAATGGGATCGTAAGAGGACAGCAGATGTTGCAGATGCAGTGTTTATTAACAATCATTAAAATTGTAACCAAATGAACCTGCACCGTCCAACTAACTCTCTATCATTTAGCTAAGTTGGGAACTGGAACTCCCTCAAAGACCAATGTTGTCCCCAGACCACTGGTTGAGAATCACTGCTTTACAAAAAACTACATCTCTGCTTTCAATAACTCAATGTTGAAGTCACTTGACTTTACAGGAAGGACATGTACCAGTACAATATAGGAGCACAACAAACTCTGTCCCCCCATGTCTGTCTTGTCTGTCTCCGTGCCTGTCTCCCAATGTCTGTCTCCCCATGTCTGTCTTGTCTCCCCATGTGTCTTGTCTGTCTCTGTGCCTGTCTCCCAATGTCCGTCTCCCCATGTCTGTCTTGTCTCCCCATGTGTCTTGTCTGTCTCCGTGCCTGTCTCCCAATGTCCGTCTCCCCATGTCTGTCTTGTCTCCCCATGTCCCCATGTCTGTCTTCCTGTGTCTGTCCGTGTGTAGTATGGAAAGACGTTAACACCAGAGAGGAAAAACATTGACACTGTATGTACTGTCCATCATATTTGAACTACAAATGCTCTGCATGGATTAATCTGCCTTTACAACAATACTGCTTTCAGCAAGACAAACTCAATGAGTGAAATAAAACCAAAATGTCCCAGAGCTGATTGCTGCAGCTATTCTTCACCCAAAGTTCCACTCAAGTGTGTGTCCATTCAAGTTTCTGAAAGTCAAAGAAATGTTTTTTGTTTTGTTTTTTTTAACACTTGGGACTGTACTGTCAAATAGAGTGACCACGATCTTTAGTTGTGACAATTGTCACCCTGGTCCAACTATTCCAACTTGAAGAAGGCCTTATTCAACTTAAGTAGTAGGTGGTTTTCCAATTTTCGTGAATGAATTCTCCCCCGTTTTGGGCTGAAGTGTAACGTAGTTACACTAACTCTTAGTTTGTTTTTATTTTGGTTTCATGTCACTTCACTAACTCTCCTGTCATTTCAGATCCTGCCTTCCTTCCCTGCCATACAATCTACTCATTTCCCTCACCTGGGTTTCCCTGCCCATCTCCTCCACCTGCAGTCCATTTGCTCATTAGGTCTTCAGTATATATACCAGTCCGTTTTCATTTGTTTCCTGCCAGATTGTCTTGTGTTCTACGTTGCCAAGCTTTCCAGCATTTCCTAGTACTGCCTTCCTGCTCTGACATGAAGAGCAATCCAGGTGCACTGAAGAGCCTTTCACACACAGCAGAAGCGGGTAGTGCCGTGTTTAACTTGAGCGACAGTTTGGCTACAGCCGGGCAAGTTCTTACACTGTCCATACGTCCATCTGTTCATGTTCTTCTTTGCTCGGTCAAACTCAAACATTGAGTTAAGATACGGCCAAGGATTTTGTGAAAGTTCCTCCGAGTCCGGCTCATTATCAGACTCAGACAACTCAGTGGATTGTCTTTCTTCTCCTGACGCAGCCATTGTTGTGGTTCTGTGTTGACAAACGCAGTCGAGAGCGTGGCTACTTTGGCGGTATCCTTATGCGGAGGGATGACATATTTCCGCTTTTACGTAGATCCCAGTGGAGAGCGTGCACTGATAGATTTCATTCTTTGACAAACACAGCTTGTGTCCAATAATATTTTAGAATAAAAAAATAAATAAAAAAAAAAAAAAAAAAAAAAAAAAAAAAAAGAGCAGACCTGAAAGTAACGAGTACTTTTCAGCCTTCCTAGAAATTTATTCGAGTAAAAGTAAAAATATTTGTCTTGGAAATGTATTCAAGTAAGAGTAATAAGTACCAAAGAAATCTAATACTCAAGTAAAGTACAAATCCTCTGGATATGTATTTAAGTACAGTACTTAAGTAAATTTACTCCGTTACTGTCCACCACTGCATGTAGGTTACTTATAAATGATATTACTTAATCAGTTTTCTTATGTGGTAAACTCTTCTCTGCTTGTGCTATATTTTACCCTTGGCTACATTTTGTCATATAACACTGTCCCATCGTTGTCACTGGTGGTTACAGTTCAGTGAAAGTTTAACTTGCTTTAAGAGTTCATGAAATTCTACTGCCACAGTCAAATATTAAAACTTGTTGGTCTGAGACCACCACATACACCACCATATATGGTGCCAAAGTGAAAGATGTTACATGATCATCCACAGCACGAGGAAACGGAGCATGGGTGTCGCCAGCTTATTCTACTGGTGGGTAAAATTAAACACGTTTTTGCAGTCTTGAGAAAATGTCTCCTGCACACCTGGCCGTGTGTTGAATTTATTATGAAGGACGCAAACATCTGATCTCATAAAAATTAGGCTATATAGTGTCAACTTATTTTTTCATTGCTCCTCAGTGAAAACCATGTAGTAATAACCATTTATTTGTTAGTAGCTCTTTATTGAAACCATAGCGGGTTGCTGGAATATTCACCATTTTGTTATGCTTACCATAAATTTGGCATTATTTGGTGAATGATGTGTGCACTGACGACAATGGCTGTCTTAGGGCATGGGTGAGCTGAGCAGTCGTCTTAGGCACCGCCAGCAGTAAGGGCTCAAAACAGGGGGAAGAAAAATTTAGTAATCAATTTCAGATCTACATTAAAAGTCTGTTTCACTAATGCCAATGCAGACACTTCATAATCCCAGTGGCTGAACTGTATTATACACCTGACTGGGAAGTCTGCATATTGACTCCACATGACTACACTACTGAGAGCTGATGCTCACTATCATGTCATGGATTACATCTGCTGGCTGTCATTTATTTCGTGACCCACACATTTTATTTGCTGCCACCACTGTGGGCAAATTGGAGGAATGAGTAACCAGATTGGGAAACTTACTATATGTTCCACGTGAGCATCACATCCTGAATAGACTCAAAACTTGGCATGTCTGTGCACACATATGCCCAGCAATTAATCATTTGAACAGAACAGACTTTCCACACACTTGGAATATGACACACTTTCCCATTTACATTAGTGGGAAAGTGTGTCCAAACTTTTAACTGGCACTGGTACTTGACTGGTTGAAGCTGAAGCTGCCTTTCTTAAAAAGTGACACGTGTGGAGTACACATGTACAGCAAAAATAAGGACAACAAAGCTGAACAAAAAAATAAACAAACAAATGACTGTTATGTACAAGTAAGAAAGTTGTTGGGATCTCAAGCCATGAGTTCTGAGAAGAACAATGGAGAGGCCTACATGTCCCTCAAAAGCCTGAGCCTCAAACCATGCATCCTGAAAGGAACAAAGGATAGGACTACATTTCCCTCCAAGCAACAGGGCCAAAACCACCCCCACAATTCACACCTATGTGTAAATTGGAGTTTGAAAGAAAACTCAGCACCGGCATTGGCCGAGGCCAGGCATTCCCAGCAGGGATCCCCGGTGACGTCACTCAGGTGATAAAAGTGGCGCTGCGACCCTCCTCCTCCTCCTGCGCTTCATTCCCGTGCACCAGGTACAGTAGAGAGCTACTCCAGCTCTCTCCGCGACTCGGCTGCTGAAAGGGAGCAATCTGCAACATCTGACCTTTTTCCACAACTTCTTAAAGCCGAGGTCACAGTCTTCAACTCGCAGGCCGAGCGCACAGACTGCTGTTGTTTGTTTCCTATTCTTTTCGGATCCGACGTAGATCGCTGTGCAATCAGCTGATTTCACGTTCCGTGAGGACGAGCGCCGACTTTGTTAAGGACAAAACAAAGTTCACCGTCCCTCATCTGTGATCTTCCCGCTGCCGCCGAGGAACTCATCACAGTCATCGCCAGGAGAGCGAGACACGACCCGCCGAGCTCCGGCCAAGGACCGAGCTGTGGAGACCCAGAGCTTTGTCTAACTCCGAAGGATCGGAGCAACTCACAGTAAGAGGCTGATGTCTGGGCAGAGACACAGTTAGTGTAGCGTGTTTGATTTATTGACTTATAAGTGTGTCCTATGCTGTTGTTGTTTTTTGTGATTAATATTATTCTCGGTGCTTATGGTTTACTGTGTTTTATTGTTTGGTGATTAGCCGCTAGTATCAGCACATTCCGTGTTGTTCTGCTAAACTAGGACTTGCTATTGTGTCCAGCGTCTGGACACTTCGGTGTCGCTGCGCAGCCTCGCTACCGTGAGCGAGCCGGTGAACTCCTTCTATAACCGGTTAAAGGACCAGTGTTACTGTGTGGTGAAGAGAGAGTTTACTGGACCTCTCGGCGACTCACAGAATCCCGCTGCTCTGTCTCTGCATCTTTCTCTTTCTTCTCTTCACCTCTATTCTCCCTCTTTTCTCCCAATCACGCATCTCATCTACATCTCTCTCTCATTCAGGCCATCTTGGCTCTAGCGAGTACCTCACGCTGCCGCCATCTTGGTTCCTACTGACACGTCACTCATGTGACTTCGTCACTATCCTCTCTCTCTCTCACACACACACACACACACACACACACACACACACACACACACACACACACACACACACACGGTTGTTACATATGTGTTTTGCCTGTAATTATCTAGTTAGTAACCAGTGTTTGTTTTAGTTATAGTTGAATTATAATCGGTTTAATATTAAGTGATGTTATGTTGAATAATTATTACTCTTATTAATAAATCCTGTTATAATTTAACTCGTCGTTGTCTGTGATTATTGTGACTATATTTGTGATAACAGCTGGATTCACAACAGTCAGTGCTCAAATTTACCCTTCAACCAACCTCCTGAGACTGTATTCTGAGCCATCAATTTGGTCACTGGTCCCTGGTGACAGGGTGGTGCCCCGAGGTTACTACTTGTAGTAAACATCTATACATGTATTGATGATTATCACTGATAATCATTAATATTATAAGCCAATAACCAAATTGCTCCTACCTGTGCCCCAACAAAGTGAAAAATAAAAAAATAATAAAATAGACACATACTGTACATATGGTGGTACATACGACTATTATGCACATGCAAGTAGGTATAAAAAAGATGCATACATATAGTGATAACAATGTACAACAAAATACAATATCTATATACAGATTCAGCCCTCTTGTTACCTCAAATGTATACTCCCTTACTTCATCAGTGAGTCACCTAACAGATAGTTAAATGACATGACTGGTGTGCATGCTTAGGTGTCATGATTTACAGGCTGCAGGACATATTTCTTCATAAAAAGGAAAGATTTGTGAACAGATACAATGCAGAGAAAATTCCTCCTCTCTGCAGCTGAACAAAGCTCTTGTTGTCTTATCTTCCTTTTGTTTCATTTTGATGGGGTTATCAATTACAGACAATAACCAGAGACCCAATGGGTGGGGAGTGTGGGTGACAAGGGTAAAAGAGCTATTTGGATTTCTAGAGCTACACTCCAGGCTTTCAATAACAGGATTAATGTAGCCTCCAGTGCTGCTGTTCCAGTTGGAAAAGGATCAATCGGAAAAAGGCAAAAGCGTATTAAAAGGATTATAGATTAGCAATTAGATGTCTTCTGACTGGGGGTTAGAAAGCTCTCTCACACAGTATTTTGAGTCTTAAGGTGAGTTGTGTGATGGCTGGCACTGTGGTCCACGTCTTCACTCACACTACATCTCATCTACTTTGACACCCAGAGGTTACTCCTAGTCCAATCACTGTCCCAGGATTTAAGACTGATTATCTTGTTTCTTCAGACCTGACTTTGCTTTTTATCACCTATTAAAGGTTATTGAGTTTAGAAATATACCTTCACATTTCTTTCTCTTCATTTGTTTTATTTGGGTTCACATTATATTTTAGAACAAAGTGTAGTATATGTTGATTTATAACAGGGGTCGGCAAATAACTGGCTTTGAGACAATTTTTTTCTAACCCATTACATAATGGGCCAGAACATAATCAAAGGCTAATTTAAGAAACTGATTGATAGAAATCCAACTTAAATTTACTAAAGTACTATTCACATGTGGTGCTGTGGCCCACAGTCACATATTATACTTTGACTGATTCATTGAACTGGTGTTATTTTTTCTTATCACATCTCATGTCTGCTATTTCAGAGGTCTGTCAAGAAATCATCAGAACCTTTGTAACTTTCTGTCGGAATTTTTCATAATAAAAGCTAAAAGCCTGTTTGAAAAGAATTCAGAAAAAAAAACAAACTTTCTTATGTTTTTATTTTGTTGACAAGATAAAAAGAAAAAAAATGCTAAAGAGGAAGTGATTCAGTGGGTCAGTGTTGCTACTATGACAGAGATCTATCTTCAAACCAAGCGCTGTGGGCAGATGCCTGATGTGACTGTTTTTGTCATTCACTCTCAATATGGCTAAAAGTAAAATGAACATCTTCAGGTAGGTCAGCTCCAGTGGATCAACTAAAACAAACAACCAAAATCTACATTTTGTAACAATAAGACATTATGCACATTTGTATCTGACTGTTATATAGGAAAAGTAATATCAAAGGAACTGTGATTAGCACTAAGGTGTGAATCCTGGACTCACACTTGCATACACACATGCACAGATAGACCTCAGGTGGTGCTCAAGCACCTGACCTTTCACCCTCTGACCAGATAACTGCCCTTTTTACAAGACTTTTTTTTCTTTTTCTTATTTTATATTTACATTAAATTTGACCCATATGGCATCAGTTCTCATCTAAAAGCGTGTTGAATTGACCGACAACTGCATTTGAGTCCTGTTTCTGTGAGACCCACAAGCCCTTGCCCCTCCCTCTTCAGCTTCCTTCATCACAGCCTCCACGGTAAACATACACAGACTGAGAGCTCTGCAGAGCAGCACTTCTCACTGACCTGCTATCACTGTTGACAACCAGGTAATGATAGTGTCTGTCCTAAGCCTCGGGATTGTTTGTGAAATTAAAACTGTTATTAAAACAGCTAAATGCAGACAAACTAGGTCAAAATATGCATGGACCTATGGTCAAATCCGATACAAAGTCAACACTTCCTGTGAGCATTTAAAATTAAAACCCCTCTAGTGTTTCAGTGGACTGATTTATTTCTTAAATAAAGGCTTTTATTGCTGTGCTGCAGTAAGCGTATTGTTGCATTTCCTGTTGCTGGAGTCTGTCTACAATCACTGTTGACAATCACTTCTCTCTCCCCTGCTCTCTGCTTGGCATGTCTCTGCCTCCTTTAGAAATAATGATACATGTAATTAAAGTAGTCTATATGCCATAACAGAGACAAGGCTCAGGGCTCAGTGAGCTGCAAGTGCTACTATTAAGGGCTACCTTAAATATTATTAAAACACTGCCAAGTGGCAAACTTACCTGGACAGCAACACCTGCTCCTCATGTCCAGTCGGCGGCCCGGTCGACATTAGCTCCTGGTTTCCAGTCATCCATCTGGCCATCCCTTGTCCCTGACTTTCTGTCAGGCGTCTGGGGGACATCAGTTCCTGATCCCCAGTCAGCAGTCCGGTCAACATCTGCCCCTGGTTTCCAGTTGTTCTTTTGGCCAGCTCTTGCTACTTATATCCTGTTGTCGGTCTGCCCATCATCAGCTCCTGGTTTCAAGGCAGCATTTCTGCTGTCTCCTGCTTTTGATTTCCTGTTAGTGGTCCAGCTGCCTCCTGCTCCTAATCCCCAGTCACCTTTCTGTCCAATGTGTGCTCACCCTCCAGAAGGACTTGGCCTGCAACACCATCCTCCTTCTCGCCCTCCAGAAGGGCTTGCCTGCAACGCTCCTGCTCAACCTCCAGGAAGGCCCAGTCTTTGCCATCAGCCTCCTGCTCAATCTCTGGAGAGACCCAGTCTTCGCCATTGGCCTCTTGACTGTTTTCCCGAGCAGCCTAGTCCATTTGCCCAGAGTCCGTCCTCAGCCCCATTCCTCTGCTCAGCCTGCTTGGTCTCGTGCTCTGCCCCTGTGATTCCCAGTTCCTTCCCTAGCCCCATTCCTCTCCTTCTTGCTCACTGGTACAGGAACCACACCTTTCTCCACCAACCCCCATTTTGTGTTGGCTGCATTTAGTTTCAGTTTTTCCCTAAAACCTGACAAGTCCTGAGTTTAGAACTGTGACGTTGTCTGACAAAATCACCAAACACATAAATTAAAGAAGAAGACTGAGCTGTGATTTCAGCTGTATTTACTTCTAAAATTGTCACTCAAAGAGACAGTTAGAAGAGACAGACTAAATAAGTTATTTTTTCAGGCTTTTGCCTTTATTACAGTTGTGCTGAGAGAAAGTTGGGGAGAGAGAAAGGACTAAGACTGCTCGGTGTGTCGGATGTGTCTCTGCCCCCTTTAGTAATAATGATACATATAATAAAAATAGTTTATTTGTTGTAATGGAGGTGAGGCTAAGTGAAGTGGATGTGCTCTGGAAGAAAAAAAAAAAAAAAAAAAGTTTATCTGATATATAGAGACAAGCAACCATTCACACTCACATTCACACCTACGGGCAATTTTAGAGTGACCAGTCAACCTAATGTGCATGTCTTTGGACTGTGGGAGGAAGTTGGAGTACCCAGAGGGAATCCATGCAGACATGAGGAGAACATGTAAACTCCAAACAGAAAGGCCCCAGGCCAGGGGTTCAAACCCAGAACTTTCTATGAGGCGACAGCGCTAAGCACTGCACCACCGTCCTGCCTGAAACCATACCAGACATGCTAAATGTATACTCCCCAGTGTAGATTGACCCCTGCCAAATGATCTTCATCCAGTAACCCAGGCACCTGGTGAAGCAACTTTAAGACTGACTGAGAAGAGAGATAGGGACCAGGAAGATAACACAGAAAACAGTAAGCCCTTGAAAGCAAGGTGTTCTTAACAAAGCATCAGTCACGTTTTCTGAGCCTTTAATATGGTGACTTTCCAAACAGTATGATTGCAAAAACAAAAGCAGCTCATCAATCTGTGGTTTGGGCAAGGAATAAGAAAAGGCTATTGGATCATGGCCTGTATGGACCACCAGAGGAACACCAGTTTCAACATAAACCTCAAAATGTTGCAATGCCCACATGAGGGCAAGTCTCTTTTTCTACCACAGAATAGTTCAAGTGATAGGAGTCAAATTTCTGAGAGAAAAAATTCACAGGACATTCAACACCATTTCTACCAGTCTGGAGCAACACGGCACCTACAACTACATCACTTGCATCCATGTGTGCAGCTGGAACGGACAATGGATACAAGGTGCTTCAAGCATACAAGTTGAACACAAAACAGTTTTGACATTTTCAAAAGTCTGCTGGAATGAATGACTGGATGTACATTGCTCTAGCTCTCAACAGATTGGTAGAAGGAGCTAGGCTATGGGAACTCGCACGTCACCATGATCAGTTGCATGTCACGCAGTCATCAAACAGCTCCCAATTGTGATGGATGTGATCTTCCTAGGTATTACTGTAGATCACTACATTATCCAGGTACACAGCACATTTGTCCAGCCAAGACACAACCATAATCTTTCAATGTGTGTCACCAGCTCATTCCACAACCCAAAAGTTATGATTGTACAAGAGAAGAGACTAAATGAAGTTATTAAAGCTGAAATGTCTCTAGCTCTTTGAGGCAGTGAAACTTGACAATATACTTTGAGAAAATCTAATTTACTGACTAAGTGAGCTCAGCCCACCTGATCATCACAATCTTCTATGCAAGGCAGTGGATAAGCATCTGGATCAGTTACCCCATTTTCCATATTCAGTACAAACCAAGGTCTTTCATCGGCTTTACCCAAAAGGAAACAGGGAAAGGCACAGCTGGAAGTTGAAGGTTCAGAAATGTTATTTGCTAGTATATTCTTTATATCTGTCCTCTTACACACTGACGCACTGGCTGCATATCACCCATGCCAATGCCATTCTCTATAAAATGTGTAAGGGCTGGAAAATTATTAAATAAGATAGCTATTGACAAGAGCAGCAAGTCAAATCAGCACTCGGACACACTTGGACAAGAGCCTAAACAATGATTCCAAATTACCCAGTGTTCTTTAATTAATGCCCTTCAACAGACTACAAAGAAAACTGTCTCCCGGCTATGAAATTTTGGCATTCGAGCAAAATAAAGTCCAAAATAAACTGATGAGTTTCAGCTTTACTGTCATGAAGATGCTTCATTTTTGTTTGTGAAAAGGTTAAACTTTTGTTAGCCCTCTCCTGAGCCACATACAACCAATGCCAACACCCAATGGCACAATCCATGAGATTCTGAGGGGGTCCAGGTTGTGCCACCGCATCATGCAGCACAGTTAGCAGCCCATGCACTGCATGCCCAAACACCAGCTCATTTGGGCTAAACCTGGTGCATTCCTGCGCAACCTCTTTAGCTCCACGTTATACCCTTATAACACAGACATAAGGGTTTGATAAAACATTTTCATGCCTCTTGGCTCTGAGCATGGTATTCAGAAGCCTGATTATATCTCACCCAGAGCTACTTCAAAACTTGAGCAAACAAATGGGATGAAAAAGAGAGCACTGATAATTTTGAATCACTTTTGGGATTCTAAAGATTTCAGCACTTAGCACTAATGGTATGTAATGGATACACAGCCAGATATCTTGTGCTTTGACACATTACTGTAAGCAAATAATTACCTCCAGACTTTGAATCAACATTCAGACTTTGGTTGGGGACCAACACGTTCAATTATGAGTTGCTTAAATGGCTGTTCAATTGCTGGAATGGTTAGGTTGTCATGTCATATGATATTTAAATTTAAATGTTTTTATGTAACTTGACCCTCTTCACATAAGGCCAAATGAAGGACCTGAGGATATATGGACCCCCAAATGCCTGGACTGATCGTGCAACACCCTCAACACCTCCTCCCGGAATTTGAATGAGACAACAACTTGAAATAGAGGATTACCCACAAAATGTTCCCCATGTATCCCATCCTCAACATCAACTTGTCTTGCAGAAGATATCCCCTTTCAGCACTTCTCTTGTCAACATCTAAAAGTACTAAACGTAGGACCCGCCCATTTCTTTACCGCCAGGCCACTGCGGGAGACCAACAGAGTCAAATCAAATCAAATCCAAATCAAATCAAATCAAATCAAATCAAATCAAGCATTATTGTCTTTTTGTAGTCTCCTGTCCTGGTTACATACAAAAAGAGATAGTGCTTCTCTGGGATCCCACTCATACATAAAAAGACCAATAATAAATAAAAGCAGCAATAAATACATTAAAAAAATAGATTGAAGCAACACTGATAATAAAAGCCACAATAATTGGATATAGAGTCAAAGAAGGCACTACTTTCCTCTGCACTACTCTGATCAGATTCAGGTGTGTATCTGCACAAGCTGTGAAAACATGAGGTGGTGGACCATCAGCCCACAAAAAATCTACCAGTCAAGTCATTCCCCTCAATAACATCCACGCCTCATATTGGCAGGCAGGACACATGCATGTAGCACCTCATGCTGAACCAACTAACAGTTAAGCTCAAATGTATGTTCCAGCAAAGGAAACACATTTGAAACCATTCCCTGCATCAGAATGCAATCCCTAGTATCAGTACACTGAGAAAAAGAAGCACAGAACTTAAAATGAATGAATCAAAAGCCCCAGTCTCTCAGGATTTTTACCAGTACCTTGACAGCACTCCCCAGCAGTGACACATGGCTGTCACACACAAAAATCCAACTGCTCCAAGCTGCAACTCACTCCAGCTTCCACTTGTTCTCGTGGAAAAATGGCATTGAGAAAAAATGACACAGGGAGAACTGACCGAAATTACATTTGTGACAAGCGTAACAAGTGCAACAGGCTTGACCTGTGCAGTACTGAACCCACTATTTTCCCTGGACTGAACAGGTCATTCACCTTTCCAATGTCCACTGCCTTTGCAATAGTTCCATACTTTGTTCGGCTCAAACTGCAGCTGACTCCATATGTCCCTTTCTGGCTTACCATGGTGAGGACCAGCTCTCTTCTCCCACCATTTACCGGCTGGCCAAAACTTACTGCCATCTCTATTGTAACAAACATCATCCTGAGCCCTGTAGTTGTGATCACCGCAGTGTATCAAAACATGCACCCATACATCTCCATACACCTCTTCACTTTATGCTGTGTTATATTGATAGAAATGTGACTGGGAGCACATTTTTTAACTGCTCCGGAACAATCAAGTGACAAAAACATCATAAGAAATAATAAGTCACCCAGTGTACACCATTTTTTTTTAAAATGAACAACTAACTCTCTAGTAAACTCTGTGTGTCTGACTCCTTCCAAAAGGTTTTAACACTGTAGCTCCCCCAGAAAGAGCAAGGCTGCAGAATGAGGGAGATTTTAACCCTAACCCCTGAACCAGAACATTTTGGATATACAGTTGTGTGAAAAAGTGTTTGGCCCCTTCCTGATTTCTTATTTTTTTTGCATGTTTGTCACACCTGTTTCAGATCATCAAACAAATTTAAATATTAGACAAAGATAACACAAGTAAACACAAAATGCTGTTTTTAAATGAAGGTTTTTATTATTAAGGGAGAAAAAAAATCCAAACCTACATGGCCCTGTGTGAAAAAGTGATTGGCCCCCCCTGTTAAAACATAAATTAACTGTGGTTTATCACATCTTTGGAAAGCTGAGTTCAATCTCTCTAGCCACACCCAGGCCTGATTACTGCCACACCTGTTCTCAATCAAGAAATCACTTAAATAGGACCTGCCCGACAAAGTGAAGTAGACCAAAAGATCCTCAAAAGCTAGACATCATGCTGCGATCCAAAGAAATTCAGGAACAAATGAGAAACAAAGTAATTGAGATCTATCAGTCTGCAAAAGGTTACAAAGCCATTTCTAAAGCTTTGGGACTCCAGCGAACCACAGTGAGAGCCATTATCCACAAATGGCGAAAACATGGAACAGTGGTGAACCTTCCCAGGAGCGGCTGGCCGACCAAAATTACCCCAGGAACACAGCGATGACTCATCCAAGAGGTCACAAAAGACCTCAGAACAACATCCAAAGAACTGCAGGCCTCACTTGCCTCAATTAAGGTCAGTGTTCATGACTCCGCCATAAGAAAGAGACTGGGCAAAGATGGCCTGCATGGCAGAGTTCCAAGACGGAAACCACTGCTGAGCAAAAAGAACATAAAGGCTCGTCTCAGTTTTGCCAGAAAACATCTTGATGATCCCCAAGACTTTTGGGAAAATAGTCTGTGGACTGATGACCAAAAAGTTGAACTTTACCAACAGTAAAATATGGTGGTGGTAGTGTGATGGTCTGGGGCTGTTTTGCTGTTTCAGGACCTGGAAGACTTGCTGTGGTAAATGGAACCATGAATTCTGCTGTCTACCAAAAAATCCTGAAGGAGAATGTCTGGCCATCTGTTTGTGACCCCAAGCTGAAGCGCACTTGGGTTCTGCAGCAGGACAATGATCCAAAACACACCAGCAAGTCCACCTCTGAATGGCTTAAGAAAAACAAAATGAAGACTTTGGAGTGGCTAAGTCAAAGTCCCGACCTGAATCCGATTGAGATGCTGTGGCATGACCTTTAAAAAGGCGGTTCATGCTTGAAAACCTTCCAATGTGGCTGAATTACAACAATTCTGCAAAGATGAGTGGGCCAAAATTCCTCCACAGCGCTGTAAAAGACTCATTGCCAGTTATCGCAAATGCTTGATTGCAGTTGTTGCTGCTAAGGGTGGCCCAACCAGTTATTAGGTTTAGGGGGCAATCACTCTTTAACACAGGGCCATGTAGGTTTGGATTATATATATATTTTTTTTTTTTTTTTTTTTTTTTTTTCCCCCCTTAATAATAAACCTTCATTTAAAAACTGCATTTTGTGCTTACTTGCGTTATCTTTGTCTAATATTTAAATTTGTTTGATCTGAAACATTTAAGTGTGACAAACATGCAAAAAAAATAAGAAATCAGGAAGGGGGCCAACACTTTTTCACACAACTGTACATCACTGAAAAGGTGTGGTGTTGACAAATGGAGCAAAAAGATTACAGGAGACCAGCATCAGAACTGTCCCAAAACACTGACGAGCTCCCCAGAGCCAGAGATGTCCTTTAAGGGCAGCTGCCAGACCCAATTTTCTCTACTCCATACGTCAAACCAAGCAGTCATATTGATTCCCTTCTAAATCAGAATATGGAAGGTGAATGTCAGGAGTGGTAGAGAGCAGTCCATAGGATGCAGCACAGTCATTTCTCAATTTTTTTTTTTTTTTTTTTTTTTTTTTTGTTCGACAAAATATACGCAATGAACTTTATAAATTTTGGAACTCTCTTCTTTTGAATTTAAAGCACTACAAACTGCCAGGCTGGAAAGCAGGGTTTCACTATCCTACTGTGGTTGAAAATTTCAAAACTGTTGCCCATATAGGATGAATCCTAATAACTGTGGTGCTCACCTGACTTCCATCTTCCACCACCAGCACATCAAAGCTTTTTGTGAAATATCTCAATATATACCACATGGATTGGTGTAATTTGGTTCATATATCCAAGTCCTCCTCAGCATGAAATTTAATTACTTTGATAATCCCCTGACTTTTCATTTAGCACTTTGTGAAATACTTTGGTTTATGATCAAATACCTGCAAAACAATGACAGTCCAAACTGCCTCAGCTGTAGTTTGTGTTGGGTGTGTTGTTGTGCCAAAACACTTAATTAAGGTAGTGAACATGGTAAATATTATATGCTAAACATAAGCATGTTAGCATTAGCATTTTAAGCATGTTAACATTTAGCTGGAAGCAGCTTGACATAGTTGCTAGGGTAAAGCATCACCAAACTTGATGTGTGCACATGAAAGGAGACAATGCGACCAAGAATATGACCTATTTCTTTGCATTAATGATAAAGACCTGTTCAAAGCATCTTGTATCTGTAATGCTATTGTATCAGTGTGTTTGCAAGGAAGGCAAATACTTGTGGACAATTTTTGCTAATATTGTTATTTAAAACAATTGCTTAAGTTTTTCTGCGTTATGTTCTGCATGTTGTCTTTGTATGTCTAAATGAATAGCAGATAGAAAGAATACCCTCAGTGCATCTCCTATCATATTATTGAGTACAATAAATTGTAAAATGTAAAATATATATAAGGTCATACAAGGCCATGCCAGTGCTCATTTAGCACTAGCTGTGAATGATTACTCATATTTGTAAGGCCATTGCTGGATAACTAAACCATGCATTTCTTGCTTCATTTGGTTTCTTCTGTTCTTCAGCTACAGATCCATGTATTCCTCCTAAAGAAAAAAAAAACAAATATTTTTCAAGAAGTGACAGACTTTACATGGCATCAGCTGTGTCTGTGCTGTCACTGTGAGCTGTCTGTATTATTTGTTATGACCAAGGTGACTCTGCAAGGTCAACACAGGCAGATCTGGATCCTGGAGAATAAGGGATATTTCTACAGCTTCACTTACATCAAATACAATTCATAAGACTACACATCATCTGTCATAATATTAAATCACAGATTTCAAAGGAAAAGTCACTCAGGTCAGTCAAACTTCGATCTTAAAATAAGTCTCGATTTGACCATAACAAAAAAAATAATTAATTTGTTTTGGTTTGACCTCTTCATGTGAATGCATGGTGTAATATGATAAAGAGCAATTGCCCGTCTTTAACAATATACATTAGTTTCATTCATTCATATACATTCAGTTTTCTGAGAGTCTGTTGAACTCTTTTCTCATTCAGTAGTTTTTGGACTACTTCATAATTCATAAGCATGGATGCCATTGCACCTTTTCTTTTTCAGGATAGCCAGTGACATCTGACATTTAGAAAACTTTGTAAGTGAATAGTTGCATTAGTCAAGATTAGGTATCGATTAGGTCTAACTGACAGTAACTACAGAATTACAACAGAGCAAAATTGATGACTGCATCAAACCTATACCTAATGTAACTTAAACTCAGGAAGTGAATTATTGTTAATACTTACTTAGTACTGAGGCATACTTGTGTTCTCTGGGAGCTGGGGAATAACTAATGATGGGAGCATTATTAGTCATGGGTCAAGTACTGTTCCAACTGACAAGCCACATTTAGTAAAGGACAGTCCCAAGAGTATAACTAAGTACAACTGTTACAGTGTCACCAAATTAAATTTTGAAGGCTCTATTTTTATGCACAGTACAAAATGCAGTGAAGCACATGAGAACTGGTATATTCCTACTATATAATGCTGTTACATTGCGTGAAATACAGCACTGAGTTCTTGTCGACAATGTTGAAGTAATCAACAGTGTCAGCCTTTCCACCATTGACTGTGTCCTCAAGCACAACAAGGTGTGCATGAAGCAAGTCAACAGAGTGCCCTGCAGCAACTCAGAAAGGGTCAAAGATCAATGACTTCAGTACGTGCAAGTAAGTGTAATTTTAGACACATTCAGTGAATATTGTTTACTGTACAATACCATAAAGAACCCTACTGTCAAGCTGCATCACAGTAGTGTATGTAAAGGAGTGTGTACACTCTAGGTTTGTTTATCTGCATTCTTATGTTTTTAGAAAACATGAGTGGTAATTTGAAATATATGGATATAGTTTAGAAAGGCACATACCTGTGTATAATAAGGTCTTACCATTCACGCTGCATAGCAGGACAAAAACCAAGTCCAAGAAACTCTGTGTTTAAACCTCTGTGATAAAACTGTGGTGAGGCACAAATGAAGGCAAGGGTATATTATCATTGAGCCTCAAAAATTGTGGAAAAGTTTGGAACCACGAGGACTCTTCATAAAGTTGGCTGTCCAACCAAACTGAGAAAGTGGGCAAAGATGACCCAGTCAGGAGGTGACCAAGAACCCAAAGGTCATTCTAACAGAGCTTAAGGAGCCCTCTGCAGAGAGCGTAGAGAACCTGCAGAGGGACAAGCGTCTCACTTAAAAAAAAAAAAAACATATGACAGCTTACTTGAGTTGCCAAACAGCATTTAATGGACACTGAGAGCAGGAGGAAAATTATTCTCTGGTCTGATAAGACAAGAATTTGAACCTTTTGGACAGAACTCAAAATATTATGCCTGGCGAACACCAGACACTACTGGCTGTTCACAGAGGCTTCCCATCCAATCTGATGAAGCTTGAGAGGATCTGCCACAAAGACTGGATTAAACTGCTCAAAACCAGGTGTGCAAAGCATGTACTTGCTGCCAAAGGAGATTCTACAAACGACTGAACTAAGGGGGGTGAATAGGGGGGGTAAATGAGGTTTCAGTTTTTAATTTTTAATACATTTTCAAAGATTTCTAAAAATATGTTTTCACTCTGTCATTGTGCATTATTGGGTGTAGGTTGACAAGAAAATGGAAATCGTATCCATTTACAAATAATAAATCTACAACACAGTAAAATGTTGAAACAGTGTCTGAGTCTGAATCACTTTGAAGCCACTGTGTCACTGTTCTAATGCTGGTTAGTAATTCTTTTTTGTCATGTCCTTTGTTTGGTCTAAGGTGTGTGTGTGTGTGTGTGTGTGTGTGCTGCTACTCTGACCAAGCAACAGATCAGTGCTTAGCTGTCTCCACTGAAACCCCTCAGCAGTGACAATGACATTCTCCAACGCTCGGCTGCTTCACTTCAATCAAAACACACATTACTTAACAGGCTGCACAAGCATTGTGATGTCGGTAACTGTTTCATTGCACATGTAAAGCATTATGGGATAGCATAGTGTCACTTCACCACTGTCAAAACAACCATGGTTTATTAGTCTGTCCACATTGCCATTATAAATTATGTTCAAATAAATTATCTGCAAATGTTTCACATTGTTTTCCTTTGCAGTAATTTTTACCAGAGAAACACAGCTTTACACTGTTTCAGAACTGACACATGGACATTAGATTTTAAACAAAAAAGTTCTATTTCAAGCTAATCTGATTTTGTACCAAGATGGAAAGAGGAGAAGATCTAAGTGACTTTGAAAGGGGGGCTTCATTGTTGGAGCACAGATGGCAGGATCTTGAGTCACAAAGATGCTCAGCTGGCCAGTGTTTCAATAGGAACAGGAACTGAAGTGAAATCTAGATCTTTGGGAAAAATATCGATAAATAAGGTTGGAAACTGCAGTGAGTCATTTCATGACTGTAATATTCATGCAATATGCGACTAGTGTATATGCAAGGAAAAACAGGAGCAGCTCTTCCTTAGGTGACTGAGAGTGTCAGTGCAGGATGTGATCAGACTGTGTCAGGAAGAACATTTTACATAGAGAGGGAATGACAGTGGGGCTGCAGCGTATGAACCCCTCATTACAAAGATGAATGGACATTGGTAGAGGCACTGCTCTACAGAGATGAGGAAAAAAAGTAATAACACCTGACTAAGACACTTTGTGAGATTTTCTGTTAATTTATCGGACTTCTACATATTTGTCCCTTTTCTCTTGCTCCATTCGCCTGAAAAAGTAGTATGTACCGCCCTTGTTTAACGTTGACAAAACTTCTTCCCCATTGTGGATCCAAATTTTCTAGGGCCACCACTTGCAATATTAGAAACAGAAATGTAAATTTTGACATGCAGATTTAGAAATAATAAATACTCTCATTGTGATATTGGTATTTCTTGGAGCTGAGGCCAGTTTTCCTCTTGACTCTGTAGGTTTGTTCTGCAAGCAGCTATCCTGGCTAAAAGGAGAATTGAGGCAGGAACTGGACTGTGTCCACTCCCTATTGATTTTTAGCCTACCTTGCCCTGTATTCTGGTATTGGTGTAAATGCACAGGGTGGGAATGTCTAGAAACAAATGGACTTCTTCATTGGTTGTGACAGCTGTGTGGGATTTGACAGACAGGAACTAATTTTTCCATCATACGCAATGAAAACAAAGGAGGAGAGTGAATAGGTGGCTTATTAGAGGCGGGTGTTGAGCAAACCCTATAAATGCAAATGTCAGTTAGCCTGTTTCCTTTTCATTCTGATGGCTTTGCTGTTATTTTTATTTCTACTGAAAAAAATACTACATTCCAAGTATTAAATTTCATCATGAATTTTTCTAAAGGTATACCTTTAGATAATTTTAGCACTTTACAGTGGTTCTATCTGTTATTTAGTGATGGTCACTTCAACACTTAATCACACAAACAAAAATTCTGTAATGATTTTCGTGATAGTCAGTCTCGGTAATATTCCTGCTCCATCAGTAATATGGAGAAGATCATACATGTGTTTGCTTTTTTATCTAACTTGACTACTGCCTCAGTCAGAAGCAACTTTCAGACCTTCAGATGATTCAGAATTCAGAACGCCTTGCATTCATCCTTGCATCCACATCAGACCTGTCCGACAGTGTCACTGTACTGGATTTTTTGACATTTGAGAGCAAGTTGTTATATTGTATTACTTGTAAAGCTCAGCTGTGCACACATTCCCTTGCTACTTACAGCTGCTCCTGACTCTAACTCTGGTCTCCAGCTCCAGCTTCACAACAACTGTGCTTGCTCTCTCTTGCTCACCACTCACACCCTACGCACAGAGCTATTCTTAAAGGAGCTACGTCCTCTAGGTGTAACGTTGTCTTTATCAAAGTGAAATAGTGATAAATCGCCATCATATGTGAATGATACATTAGCTAGGGCTGTCAGCGTTTACGTGTTAATTGCGATGAGATAAAGGACCGAGCATAATGTGCTTTTTATTTTTTAAATCGTGTTAATTGCGTGCTACCAAAGAGAACAGCACCACATTCTAGAATCTTTGGCTGCTACTATTTTGACCCTCTGATGCAGCCTTACTTGTTGTCAAGCTGCCACAGACACTTGCTACTTGCTACATGGTGAAGTATGATGCTTATGGTGAGTCATGTCTGTGGGATCAAAAGGGGGCAGTTCCAGTCTGCATAAAGGGGCGTGTCAGGAGACCTAAAGTGTTTAAATCCAATGCCCGAATCGTTATTGGTGAAGATCGAATGAGTTGGAAAATAAAAATATAACTTACCCAGAGTTCGTCTATGGATGAATAAATGATCAGACATCTTCATAATTCTACACTAGACATGCTAACATTAGCTTCTAGTTCAGACAGACTGAAGGTTGTATGTTGTCAAGCAAGAGAAAACAGTTCTGAAATGCAAAAGAATAGAATTTAAATCATGTGATAAAACGTGATTAATTGTGATGAAGAAAAAATGTATTGTTTGACAGCCCTAACATTAGCATAGCTTAATTTTATGCGTGATCCATGTTGATGAAGATACAAAAAAACTACAATACGCATGGTAAAAAAACAATGTTGAAATTTTTAGAGACCCCCAAAGTTTCATAAATCATGTGTCCAGGGGAGCCCATGTCTTTTTGAGGGGAGCTGAGCTTCCCCTGGCTCCCCTGTAGCTTGCACCTTGGTGGCAACCTCCGCAGCTGAAAAATGAAGCCAACCTGCCAGTGACAAAAACTGCAGTTCCTCAAGTGACCACTTATAGCTCCAAAAGCGAGTCAATCCCCATAGATTCTGTATTATTATACAGGGTTGTTAGTGTGGCAATATTTTTTTTTTTTTTTAAGACATTTTTTGGGCATTTTTTGCCTTTATTGACAGGACAGCAGAGAGTGACAGGAAAGGGGCAGAGAGAGAGGGGGAATGACACTTAGGAAAGAGTCGGGCCGGTCGGGAGTTGAACCGGCGCTTGCCTGCTGAGAATTCATCACATGGTACGCGGCCTAACCACTCGGCCATTGGCCCGCCCGAGTGTGGCAATAATTGATATAAAAAATGCCCAGACAGCCAGCTGTGCTAACAGTGCTAAGAGGAGTGTATGCTCGCCACTGTTATCAAATCGGCATGTACCGAGGCCTCTGCTCCACACACGCCCCACCTCTCTGCCTGTTTTTGGAGTAGCTATGTAGGCGGAGTCAGGCAAAACCAAAAGTGCAATGTTTGAGGAACCTGCTCTGAGGCAGATGTAGCACTTCATAAATCCAAAAAACACAATGCTTCTGAACATAATCCAGCCAGCAATTACATTTTTAACAAAATGTTTGTGCTGTTGTTGTTTATTTGTATTGAAGCTAAAATAAATTCTAGGAGACAGGTTTGGATCTGTTCATGTAGAAGTATTTATCTATGTAAGTATATACATATCTTAATGTTCTTTTTTCTTTTCCTAATAATTAATATATCATGCAATTTTCAATCTTTTTTTCCCCTCTGTTCTGTTTCAGTTGTGTTAATTGTCACCTCATTTTCCTGCTTAATAGTGATATATAAACACATTTGACTGTTATAGCAAAACTAAAAAACAAAAAATGAATAAATAAGAATAAATGAATAAATAATTGAATGAACTTAGGGATGGCTTAGAAGCTTTTTTAGGCTTTCAAGTTTTTGTTCTTGGAAAATTATTTAACATTATAATTAACAATGTCACTCCCTGAACATTGCTGGCTCATGGACTAATGTACAGTTTATTTCCTTAATATCAGTGCTCTGTTATTGAAGTCTGGTTTCTCCTCTCTATCTCAATGAGACTACATGATTAAACATACAATAAATTATACTGATAAGTAATGCAATATCATTCTGACACTGTGTCATGGATATCCCCATCCTATCTGTGCACAACAGCATTTCTGTGTACAAAAACTCATTTTTTCAACAGGCTCCATGTTATTGCTTGATCACATTATTCATCATTTCAAAGGGCAATCATGCTTGAACATCCAAAACAAAACCATTAGGCTCTCAGCAGCTAGGACTGTGCTGAATGCTCTGTCCTGTTCCTATACTCAGAAACTGTGCACATACAACACTACTATGGATATTCATAGTATTATAGAACAAATTCAAAAACACAGTTTACATGACAATACAATTTTTGCAAAAACATTTCTTGAAACCTTCCATGCTTTTCTCAAAACTGTAAACACAAAGCCTAGTTGTCAAGATACATTCACAAAACCTCTGATTCCTCTTGCAAAATCAATCACCTCACAACAGTTTTATCTGTGCTCATAATCAACAGATCATACACAAACCTAATCAAAATAAAAATGCTACTGAGCATTCATTACACATTAGATAAAAAATGGAAAACACAGTGGTCAGGGCATGTAGCTCAACAGATGGTTATTGTTTATAATACAGTAAGGGCATTTTATGTTTTTCAAAAAGAAAAAAAAATATATATATATATATATATATATATATATATATATATATATATATATATATATATATATATATATATATATATATATATATATATATATATATATATTCACAACTCAGTAGCAGTTACAGTATGACCTTCTGTAAGTACTGTAAACAAAGTATTCAATGTCTGGATTCAGCACTACATACAGCAAAACATAGGTACAGCTAAAGGTAAAAGGGACAAAGACAATGAAAAGCACATTACACTGTAAATGTAACTGCAAAATCAGACTCAAGAAGTGAGTCATTCAGCCTCAGCATGGCACCTTCGCACTGAGTCATGTCAGAGGACATCTACATAGCAGGCTATAAATTCCCTAGCCAGGCAATGAGGGAAAAACCGTCCAGTGAGCTGGATCCAGCCTTGGCAGAATGCCACACGATGTCACCACAGGCCAGTTCCATGGCCTGTAGGATGTTTTGTTGGTTGTGCACCTTCCACCAGCATGCAGAGAAAAATTCTTTGATCAGATTGACGTAAGGGGAGTATAGTGAAAGGCAAATGTTCAAGAATCTTTGGCTGATGTTGAACCATTCAAGTACTAGGACAGCGCGATGCAATCTGACGCTATCCCAAAATACCACATAGAAAGGATGCTCTGCCTGCTCATGATCCTGCCGCTCACATACAAACAAAACATCACGAAGACCATCCAAAAATGTTAGAGGATACTGGGTGATCGGGTGTTATATGGCCCTAGGGTGGCATGACAGTGGAAAACCCTATGATTGCTTATACATATATATACAAAGTGTTACATTACTATCACGCTTACCAGGGACTTCACCAATGGTCATTGGTCCACTGACCTGTTATGTTCCGGCCTCTCCTTCTCTTTTCAGCTTCACCCTCAATAGTGTATTCATGGGCTCTTTCCATGGAATTCAATTCAAACACTCTGTACACATAGAAATATATATATATATATATATATATATATATATATATATATATATATATATATATATATATATATATATATATATATATACTTTTGTAAGTGGTACTAAAAGACAGACCTATGCTTAATTACATGCTGTTTGGCAAACTCCAGCAGGCTGTCATATGCTTTTTTTTCACAAAGTGGCTTCCATCTAGTCACACTTATAAAACTGAAAGTAAGCACACCTGAAATATTGCTATTAACTGCTCATTGCACAGGAACTTTGTGTGCACAGTGGACTACAGTAAGTGCAGTAGGTCAAAGTTGAAACAAGAAGTGGGTCTGCAAACTGTGATGTGTGTTTACAACAGTTTGGTTAGTAACTTCACTGTTCACCTTCATTTTCTCTTCCAAATAAGTTTGACTAACTTGGGCATTTGTTTACCGCTCTGTCTGAATTTCTCATTACTCCTGTCTCTAACCTCTTCAGACTTCATTGAGGAGATGTGCATATGCTCTAACTCCCATATTTTGGGTGCCTTGGTGGCTCACCTGGTAGAGCACGTACCATTAAGGCAGCGGCCCTGGGTTCGAATCAGACCTGCGGCCCTTTGCTGTATGTCATCCCCTCTCTCTCCCTGACCTTCCTGTCACAATGAAGGTGCTGAAAGCCCAAAAAAATAACTTTAAAATAAAAAAAATAACTCCCATATTTCATTTATTAACTTGGTAAGATACAATGTTATTATTACCACTAGAAATTATGGCCAAAATACAAAAAAAACAAACAAAAAAAAAAAACTACATTTATCCTTTTAAATTATAAGTGAACCTACACATTCAGAGACAATGTAAGAAGAGTTGAACAGTTTGCACACTGAGGAGCCTGAGAGCAGAGTAAGGTGTAAGAAAAAGGCTTGTTGGATGAGCAGCCAGCAGCTGCTGTACAATGCGCAGGACAGGTGGGTGATATCAGCTGTAGCATGGAAGCCTATCTTAAATAGGATCTCTGTCAATCAGATTGAATGCTTTGGTGTTCCAAGGGTTTCTGTGACTCTTCATGAGAAAAGGGAGATATATATCAGAAGGAGAATTAATATCCACTCTGCCCCCCCATGACACATCAGACTCCAGGTCTGCTTCGTTTGGATCTGTCACATGGCAAATTTTCCATGCCACTCCAACACACTAAAGGACACTGCACACACTTAACCAAATGTTAGACTGGTGTCGTGCTATACTGAACACTGAAAACACTGAATACTGCTCTGGCCAGTGTGGCCTGCCTCTGATAAAGCAGATATAATTATTAGGGGTCTAGCTACCAACTGTGGTTTTGCTTTTGTTTTTTCTTGGTTTTTGTGTTATTGACTTTTAATCTAATCTAATCAACTTTTTTTCTGACAGAGTTTAAAATCAGTTCTAAGGTCTAATCCGTCCAGTCTGCAGGGGAGATTGGCAGGGTAGACACTGAGGTGGGAGACTGACACAGATGTGAAAATTAACTCAGGTCCACAATGGGAGCAGGGGTTGTTAAAATTGTGTTTTGGTTAATAACTTGCTAACTGTATTTAAAGGAGGTATTTGTAATTTGTGCTACATAGGTAGTATTAGCATTATCAGCTGTTTACTTACCAGTATAGAAGAAAAGGTCCAAGTTCAGCATCAAACTTCAGTTCTTTACTTGCCAAGAGCTGTCTCCAGGGGTGTCACCAGTGTTAACCAGCATGTCTTTTCTTCCACATAAGTTAGCTTCCTAACCAGCTAGCCCTGGCTCATCTCAACTCACTGTAGCCTCAAATCTGCCCTGAAGACGTTGCCCTGTTCGGAGGGTGTATGATAATCTCTTGTCTTGTAAACACGATGATGGCCAAAGCTCTTGTCAAGTGACACTGAAAATTAAAAGAGCCAAATCAGCAGCTGCAGCACAGAAGAAGCTGCTAATTTAAAGCACTGCCTGGCAACCACAGCAAGTGTCCCAAATCAAACACACCTGCCATGTTGCATGACCAACATATACTGTACATGCTGGGTCTGGCTAAACAATAAAAGCTAAATGCAAAAATACTCATGGTACATACTGTGCTAATCAGCCAAAAAACTGTAGTGATTTAAATCAAATCATTTCAATAATCTAGCTCATTCTATTTATATATAGTTATATCGTAATATTCAACAAAGGGATTATTATCCACAAACACCTGCCTGGTCTATTTAGATTTAAATATTTTAGATTTTAATAAGAAGGACTCCAACAAAAATACTCATGTATATGTAATACACATGTTCTCCAAAGAAAAAAACTGGGTCTGCCCAATTATATACAGTGTGGTGATTAGTGGAGGAAAGGAAAGAAAATATTCAGTTTTCACCCCTATGCATTTAGCACATGGGGAAGGAAGTAATCAAGAAACTTTGTCCAATAACAGCCCACTTCAGTGACTGAAATCACAACAGGTGGTCAAAGTGGAAATTTGAACATTTTGTGCTGAATACCAATGGATATACCAGATACTGTATATCTAGCTACCTGGGCATGGGTGCTGCTTATGAAATGCGACATCGGCAGTTGGGTCTGAGTGATATCTGCTGAAGTTCAAGATTCTGTTCATAATTATGTCAGTGGTTCACCATATGTGTGTTTTCATCCAGTCAAAATTATGAGAATTTTTCTCTTTACAAAAAAATGGATTCCTAATCAATAGTCTTGTCGTGAATGGACAAAACTAAAAACTAAAATCTTTTTTTTTTTTTTTGAATAATAGCCACAGTGTGAAATATAACTCACACCACAATTACATTAGAGAGTACGCTTCGGCTGCACTAAAAATCTCTGCAGTAATCAATTCAAAGTATTTTACGCAAATTTGACAAATTGATGTGAGTGGACTGGTTGTACTTTGCACTGAGAATGAACAACCAGAGAAATTGGATGTAGAGCGATTGTGCCCAAGAGTCATGGGGTGATGTTCAGAAAGGTATGTCCACAAATGAAACAAATGAATGACAGTGGTAACTACAACAACTACTGTTTGTGCTTTGTGAAGAGGTCTTGTCCTCCTGCTCTCATCGTCAACGTCCTTTCAGTTTGATCTTGCATTGGCTGCTTGGACTTGATCAATTTTTTTTACATTGCCTATTTTCACTGTTTTTCTACTGAAAGGTTAAACCTGGACTTAATAGAATTCTATTCTAAGTTTTCATCACTACAGTACATTTATTGTTATTACCCTGGGTTTCAGTGGAGAGTGTTAGTGTCCCATAGTGAGGAGCTACTAAAGGCATAAATTATGGAGTAATTGCAATGCTGCAAATATGTGTAATGATTCACGGGGAAATTTCTAAGGTGATTACACTCAATGAGTTCAAAGCACTTATCTCAGGACCATTAAAACGGCCATTTCAGCTCCACAGATGACACCTTAAGGTGTTGAGAAAGGCACAGATGGAAAAGACTGGGGGAAAGGTGTATGGGGGTGTATTTGTGTGAGTGCATATACTGTGGGTGGGGATCAGAGAATACACTAAAAAAACAAGTTTAAAGATGTATTAAAAACTTTGTTTGTTTGCCATCTCAAATGGCTGGAAGGGTATTTTTTACAGACTTTTGTTCCAAATCCAAAAACCCTGTGCAGTAACATCAGTAAAACCCTGTAATCAGCTGCGCAGTCTGCCTGCATGTAGCAAAAATTACAACATCTGGTGTTAGTCCTGTGGTTTAGAGCTAACCACCATGCCGCCCAGATCATGACTAATGTATGACTAATAACTAATGTTGTTTAAAAAGACTAAATTAGCTAACAGTCATGTTAGCTTAGTAAAGCTGCACTCAATATTGGACAATACCAACCAGCCTGTCCATAACATCCCTGCAGGCCAGAGAAGCAGTTACAGCAGCAGCCAACGTCTCATCTCTCTGCGCTGCAGGAGTGAGAGGTTCAGGAAATCCTGTGCTCCCAGTGCCATCAGACTGTTCCATATCTCAGTCAAAGGCAGTGGATCATGGCACGGACTTAAATCTTAACTGAATACATTAGTGAGCTGCTGGACATTGTCAATTTCCACAAGGAATTAATAAAGTATTGTATCTGTCTATCTTATCTATCTAAGGCACAGTGGCAAAATGTAATGTCAGTATGTTAACATTGTCACAATGACAATTTAAACATGCTGATAAAGGTATGTTCATCATGGTCATCGTCTTACCTTAGCATGTTGACATGTGTATATTTGCTAGATAGAACCATAAATACAAACTACAGCTCAAGCTGATGGGAATGTTTATTTGCTAGTTCAGCCAGTCAGTCAGTATTTGCAGTATACCAAATTTCATAACAATCCATTTGAGTTTTTGAGATGTTTCAGCCTGGACCAAAGTGGTGGCAGCCAACGTTACCATCTTCAGAGCCAGGCCACTAGTGTGATTAAAAAACTATTATGACGAAGGAAACAAGCAAATATGGCTAAAATTGGGGCAAAATACTGATATAATTAGAATTATTAAATTAATTTAGGATTTGATATAATTAATAAAATGAAAATAGATACCTTTCTTGATCTAGCGATGGAAACTGAAATTAACATTTTGGTATATAATATCAACATAGTTAACTGCCAAGGAAATCTCCATTTGTGTGATTATATGTGTGAGAGGAAGATGAGAGTAACTGAAATGTATCTCCAACAAAAGCAATTCAAAATAAATAAAAATTTGTGAAACGAGTCACTGACATGAAAAAGGATACTGATTATGTTTAGATTCTGTCGTTTGTCCAATACTGCGTCTCCTCAGTCAGCCAAAGTCAAATAATGTGGTCTTGACAAGTCCCCAGTCTGCATAATCACTCCTGTCACAGCAGGTGAAGGGGAGACCATGAAGAATTTCCTCCAGAGTCGTCATTGTCATTGTGCAGAGCCTTGTACTTAGCCCTGTCACCTGCAATTAATGTCAGTGGGAAAGTGTAGCCCGGCTGACACTGAGTTTAACTCTATGACAGGCTGTCAGCCCCTGGGCTTTCTCTATCACTGTGCCTCCCTGTGTGGATCTCAAAGGGGAGTCTGAGAGATGGCAGACTGAGGTATATTTTTTCTATCAAACCAAGTATGAAAATGTGTTGGTGAGGATTGAAAAAACCTACATTACCTGGTGACAGTTTAACAGCTCAAATGCTTTTAGTCATTGAGGTCAGAAAAGCTCATAAAAGTAAAACTGATTTATTTTTTGATCTACTAGTGATCCACTGTGATTAAATTTACAGTACAAGTTACCAAACTATGATGTAAAAAGAGCACTGCTGTCCTCACCTGGCATCATGATTAAAGTAATGAACACACAGCTAAGGTTATGAAATGCTCACAGATTAGATTTAGGCACAAAAACAACTTGGTTAGGGTTAGGGCAGTGGTTCCTAACCATTTCCAACTCATGACCCAACTGAAAATCTCAAAAATGCTAGTGGTCCACATCCAATCCCAATACGGAAGCTGAATAATGCGTTCTAAGAGCTCTTTTTATTGAATGATAATCTGTTTCTTGACTCTCATTTTAATTCTTCCAGCTATCCATTTTGATACTCCTGTTTTTTCCATGGATGTAATCTTTTAGTGCAAAATCAGACTGAGATAGAGAACAACTATATGATGTGGTCGATATTCCTCAGAGATTCTGGTCCATATTTACATGATAGCATCAGACAGTTGCTGCAGATTTGTCAGCTACACATCCATGATGTGAATCTCCCGTTCCACTACAACCCAAAGCTGCTCTACTGGACTAAGATCTGGTGACTGTGGAGGACATTTGAGTACAGTGAACTCATTAAGGGATGGACATGGTCAGCAACAATACTCAGGTAGGCTGTGGTGTTTAAACTATGTTCAGTTGGTACTAAGGGGCCCAAAGTGTGCCAAGAAAATATCCCCCACACCATTACACCACCACCAGCCTGAACTGTTGATACAAGGCAAGATGGATCCATGCTTTCATGTTGCTGACGCCAAATTCTGACCCTACCATCTGAATGTCGCAGCAGAAATCAAGACTCATCAGACCAGGCAACGTTTTTCCAATCTTCTATTGTCCAGTTCTGTTGAGTCTGTGTGAACTGTAGCCTCAGTTTCCTGTTCTTAGCTGACAGGAGTGGCACCTGGTGTGGTCTCCTGCTGCTGTAGCCCATCTGCTTCAAGGTTCGACATGCTGTGCGTTCAGAGATGCTCCTCTGCAGACCTTGGTTGTAATGAGTGGTTATTTGAGTTAATGTTGTCTTCCTATCATTTTGAAGCAGTCTGGCCATTCTCCTCTGACCTCTGGCATCAACAAGGCTTTTTTTCTCCCAGAGAACTGCTGCTCACTGGATATTTTCTCTGTTTCTTGGACCATTCTCTGTAAACTCTAGAGATGGTTGTGCAGGAAAATCCCAGTAGATCAGCAGTCTCTGAATGATTTACTAAATGATAAAGATTATGGAACAATCATTGATTTAAAACAGGAAACAAATCGCTTTCTCCTGTGTCAAAGTCCAACATTCCTGTCTGACCTCCTCCTGACATGGGCTTTCATGCTCTACATACATGCCCCTGACTTCCTGCTTTGCTCCTGTCATAATTACAATGGCTGCTAGAGATCACCTCACAATAAAATGCAATTACTAATCTCAGTAAGGTACTTGCACAGACTACCTATAAAATCACTTTTTAAATCAGAATACCTCCTTTTAACATGCTTTCAGTTGATATTGATGCTCACTTGGTTTGGTCAGTGACAATGGTGATTTAGTATAGTCAGTTATCTTTGAAAATTAATTGATAGAGATTCTTTTGTACATGTAATGAATATCTCTATCCCAAATCATATTTCACTGAATAAATGAATACATACACCACCATGGTATATATGTATAATTTTTTTGAAGTATCCTTGACTGTGGTTTTTGTACAGGCTTTACAGTTTGCGTTGCCCAGCTAGCAAGAATGTGACCAAATAGTAGCCTATCTATAAACAGCAGCCAGATTGTTGACTGACGAGTGGGAGTACTTTGAGTTAATGGTCATTTTTGTTGTTTTCTTTTCCTTCATATTTCTATTGAAATCACAAAAAAAGTTACCACAGTCTTGTATTATTGCGTTCTTGTGCTTTCAATCATATCACATGATCTTCATCAGATGGAATGTGCTCAGTCATCATAGATTTTCAAATTTTCATTTTCAATAAGGCCCTTAAGAATTTATTGTCTATATTTGCATGAAGGTTTGATGTTCATTCTAGACTGTTTTCTTAACTATGGTGAAGTTGGTCATTTTTAGATCCAAAGCTCACTTCTCTATCTTCTTTCATCTTCTTTGTAGGACAAACACTTTCTGCCAAACCTTTTTAATTTTTTATATAATTGCATGTCCGCTGTGTTCATTTTCTTATTATTAAAGAATACAGCTTTCATGGGTTGTTATTAAATAAATCTTATATCATTTTGAGATATAAAATCACAGTGTGACATATGTAGACATATAGAGCATTATAGTCCATTCACTTCCCTGATTTCCTTGATTCATTTCATCCCTCTGTATGTTCATCAAACCTTCATTTAGCCTTTTGGTCACTTTTTTGTCTCCTATTCAGTTCAGTATTTATGAAGTGTTATGCGCTTCTAGTATTGCTCAGAACCAAGCTGTCAAATCTTGATTTGCTTCATTGTTGATTTCATTAGGCCACAGAGCTCCAGACAACGAGATCTAATGAAAGACTACAGTGAAAATAGTGAGCCTGTTGTAATGTGCTTTCTGTGGGCTTAATGGCATTAGTGTTTCGTTTTTCAGAGGCTAACGATGCATTGTGCTTCTACCTATTTGCGCTCCCAGACAATGTCTCTGCATTAAGAGATGTTTCTAATCGGCTTTGGACTCCTGTGTCTGCTGACTGTGAAAACAGACTGCATGTAATATTATCCAGGCTCAGGTACCGCTGTTGCTATAGCAATTGTAATTACAAAAGGTTCATTAACTCACAACAGTTTTGCCAGTCAAAGGGGGGTTCACATTAACAAAATTTACATATTGAGGAAATTAACGCAATTGGCATGAAACCAGGGTCATTAAAATGAGAATCAACCCAACAATGAGGAAGGAGAGCTGCTGGAATATGTATATGGAGGAGGATAGAGTTAGTGCATGTTCACCAGAGTTTCTTCTTCTTTGTTCAGATAACCCAGCTCTAAAGATAAAAGTCTGCAAATCTGGGTAACATGGTGGGTAAATGTTGTCTCGGTAGCCTTATTTCTTTATGGTGATCCACCATCATGGTAGCTGTTCCACTGCTGTTACACAAACAATTACATGGCAGTTAGAAAGTCAGAGATGCAGCAGCTGAATAAATCAGAACAAGAAGTTTAAGTAAATAAATGAATAAATGAATATTTATGAATTTTAAACAGTTTCTCACAATTCAGAGAAAAATGTAATAGTAAATTGTATTGAAAATGTAAATATTTTTTTGCAATTAAATGATTGGTTTAAAATCTACTGCACTATTGACAATCAGTTTCTGTACAGATTAATGATGTTTCTTTGAAAGATATGTCAAGTTATGTTGAACATAGTAACACATTTTACATACAGCGGAAACATTTTAAAAATTCTTATTCGTTTCTGGCCACCTGATCCAATATTCCCTTTCCTGTGGTTTTGTCTCCACCAACTCCTGGAAGCTAGTGTAGTTTCATTTTTGGCTGGACCACAAGAGCAGGACATGCCCTATAATCTGGAGTGTTCCTGACTGACTCACTGACTGAGTGATCATATTTCCACTATTGGCCAGCCGAATACCATAATGTGTATAATTTTTATACACCATTAACTTGTGGCTTGTTTCAAAGGTTATGTTACCACTGTTCCTACGGTAGTTTACATACAGTCAACTATGATGACATGATCAAATGTTTGTGGTGGAAACCTTTGTGAGCAAGAGAAAAAGACAATCACCAGGTGTTCATATGTCTTAGACAGAAATATTTATTGTAAGCTTGGCACCAAGGGGAAAATGGTGAGCATCACACAGTCAGCATGTGAATCAATTTTCCTCAAGATGTCTTCTCGGACAGTGGTTGTATATTCCTTGATATCACATGGTTTCAACACTTTCACACTTACCACACCTTACTCTAAATAAGGCTAAACTACAGTCTAAACATTTATGTGTAGATGCTATTGGACACCAAAATCTGCATTGTCACATGTTCTTACCTAATTAATATTACATGTGTCTCATCCTCTTACCTACTTAGCTCCTCCTTGACACGAATTAGATTTGAACAATATTTTGTATGTTTATTCTTTCTTTCTCCCTCCTTATCTATAAGACTCTGTGTACCCAGCTATGGAGGAGAGCAGTGGCTCCTTGCAGACACAAACAGTAACAATAATAGCTAAACAGTGAAACACTGAAGGCTGTTATGGCCTGAGCTCTCAGTGAGTGAGGCCTAGGTAAACAAGAGAAACACTGAAAGTGCAAAAAATTTCCTTTACAGTTACCCATTTTTGATCATGAGATCAACACTAACTAATAACCAGTTAATTAGCTATTTAATTTGTGTAATAAAATAAGACATCTGTCAAAATTGAAGTAACAGTACTTTACAATAAACAGTCTTAATGAAGATGAAAATGTCAAAGGCGCAGCGGCTTATTAACTTTGAACCCCCTCTGATGGTATTCATATAATAGGGTCATAACTGTAAACCACAGCACATCCCAGGGATGCATGTGTGATCCACCGGTCCACATGTATACTTCTCAGAGGAGCAGACGCAGGGAAAACCTCTCCTAGCGTAGGTGGAGTAAAAAGACACCAACTGGAACTTCTGCCTATAATTGTAAAAATTTCACAAGATAATATGATGATACAATGAAGATATAACATAAGAACAAGTAAAATTAGAATGTTCATGGAAAACTATTGATTATTGATTGAGACAGTTACCAACTGCCCCGGAGCTTTTGACTGTCACACCCTTGGGACAATTAGAACATTCTTCAAAGAGGACATTGGTAAAACCAAACACTCTAGTTCTCTTAAAACATTATTATTGATGCAAAGCAAATTGCAGTATAAAACAGCTTGATTATCCCCCAAAAAGTAGAATACAGTGTGATTATCAAGTGAACACCAATGGCAAACAGTTTGTTTTGATTCAAAACTTTCACAAATTGAAGATTAGAAAATGATTGAGATTAAAAGTTTAAAATGTTCAAAATTTCTGATTGAAAGTAATGTCAACAATATTGTAGTAATAATAATAATAATAATTACTTCCTCTCTTTTTTTATCAACAAGAGCAAAATATCTTGATTAGTGAACAATATAGAATGAAAGCAATAGCAGATATTAGCATCTCCATTGCCTTCCATTCTGGATGATAAGTCATTTTAGCTGAACAATTTGTAGTCTGCTTTAATGGATTCGGATTAAGTTTTTTGGAATCCAGAGATCTTGCTATATGCTGGCATATCCAGCATTTGGTGAGATTGCTTTCACATGTATAATCAACTTTTACGTCCGATTTAGGATTTGATTTGGGGTTTTTCGCAGACATTAGCGATGTTAGATGTGACATCAGTCTTAGCAGGTGAAATGTTTCTATTTGTGAGGGGACAATCAGCATAAACAAGCACGACTGTACAGTGCTCATCACTTTGAATATTAGTACTAATCTCACAACTTTTTGGATTCTCTTAACCCTTGTGGATGTTGGGGACTCCAGGTTTTACGAGCTGGTGCCCATGATAGTTGTTGCCTAGTGAAACACCATAATTCTGAATTTTCTGGTGGAGAATTAGGGCTAATGTGCTGTACACTCATTGTGCATTGTGCTAATTTGTTAAACTGCAGAGACGCTCTAGACTCAGTGTGTTGCACCCCCCCTTACCATCAACACAGTACTTCAGACATTAAACAAAACATTAGCTCATTTCACATCTATCAATAGGACCATCAAAAACAATTGGATTTACATCTCTCTCTGTTCCACTGGAGTCTGGGAGAACACTGTCTTTTCAGTCTCACCTGAAATATCCCTCAGGTTCATCACCTCTTTCAACTATACAAACAGTTTATTCATTTTTCCATGAGGCTTTCTAGGGAAAGTCCATTCTTATATGGTGTAGGATCTGTAAACATCTCAGTGTTGGGTGTCTGTGAGTGTGGGTTAGAAGCGTGAGGGCACATGCATTCATTGTCTGGAGTGCTGATATTACCATGACTTGCTCCTTGCTTTGAGTCCATTCTCTTCCAGGTGGAGGAAGTGCCAGTCTGCACCTGGAAGCATGGATCTATTCTTCTCTCCTTCAACCTTAAGGGTTGTCCTGGTGGTTAACACCACCTGGAACAATCCTAGGACATAGGAGATAGAGACATTCTCCGAAGATTTGATTAGTACAAAATCACCACTTGAAATGGATGAACAGGCTCCTCTGGTGGTGTTGAGAGTCTGCTTGACACCTGTAAATGACACTTTCTCAAAGTTTCAGTCAGTCTCTTGACATAATCTGTCATATACTCATCAGTCCAAAGCAGAATAGTTTTACTTTAATAAGTTAATTACAGCCAACTGTGCTGCCAAAATTTATTCACTTTTAGTTAAGTTGGAGTTATCATTCTGCACTTTTAACTTGTAATGTATTTTACATTGCTGTATTATTTCTTTTACTTAAGTAATAAATCACAATACTTCTATTATCTAATGCTTCACACTCTAAAATATCACAGTGCTTTTCATTCATTCCCACATTCATATCAGACATTCTCTAATGTATCTGAAATCCCAGAGTGGACTCTCTTTATTGGTTAAAATCAAAAAGGGACTGAGCTCTTCCTCAGAGAATCTGTCAGTACTTCAGCTATCTGCAGCTTACATTCCTCAAAAAAGCACTCACACTCTCAATCACAAATGAGCAAAAGGCCACACATATACACACACAGGCTTCTCTGCCAAATAAAAAAACAACAACTTTATACTGTAATTTACAATGATTTCACCTCTGTTTGCAGATTGACGTCTTGGATTGGAGTTTTTGCTTAGCGTCATTGATCAAATTGTCATCTTTTGCTGAATTGTTTATATATTTACTTCGAATCTCTGCTGTGGACTGATTCTTACCCATATTTGCAACATTCACATTAAAGCATTGGACATATACACACACTCAACAAAAACACTTCAATAAACACTGCTGCTGCATCTGAATCTCCACAATTTGTGCTTTAGCTTTAGTGCTACGTCAGTGAGGTTAATCTTTTTCTATTTAATGGCTTACAGAAGCAATACAATAGACTAAAATTACTGTCAATCAGAAGCTAAACAGTGAAACATTGTCTAACAATATGAAGGTTGCTATGGCCTGAGCTCTCAGAGTTTGAGTGAGGCCTAGGAAAACAAGAAGAACACTAGAAGTGTAGTAGGTTTTTATTAGTGTGGTTTTAAGCAGCAGGTGAATGAGCACCAGTAGTCTGTGTTTTGGATGATTGCATTCATGTACTTGTGTTGAGCAAATGAAGCAACATTGGAAACATCCATTCAGAGGAGAAGCTAGAGTCCAGGCAGATGTTAAGCGATACTAACAGGCTAGGCTAAGTAAGCTTCGATTTCCGGCAGCTTTGTGGAAGCAGCACAAGCTGTCCAAGTGCAACAAGTTGACTTGGTCTTGTTTCTGCGTACATGCATCACAAATAAAGAAATGTCAGAGGGGTGAATGAGGAATGAAAGGATGTTCTCTGCCTTTTCATCTTTATTAATTAATGATTTAATTCACTGTGCAGCTCAGAGGCAACCGGAAGCCACCAGCAGTTTTAAGGTGGAATGTTTTCTTGTGTGTTTCTCATGGCATGATTAACGTTTGCAAATCAATCAGTACACCTTAAATGTCAATATGACAACTTTAACCATTTCATTTGTTTATTAGCTCCCTTGCATGACATGCACTTTATTGATGATCAGACTGTCAAGCTCCTAAAAATGTATATAAAGACTGTTGGTAACATCATCTTATCAAGCTCCTTCTTCC
Source organism: Trachinotus anak (assembly GCF_046630095.1). Classification (NCBI taxonomy): domain Eukaryota; kingdom Metazoa; phylum Chordata; class Actinopteri; order Carangiformes; family Carangidae; genus Trachinotus; species Trachinotus anak. The sequence continues at coordinate 1,684,394 of NW_027273867.1, forward strand.
ACTCGAGGTTATAAATTCCAAAATATGCCCAAATGCTTGCCTTAAATGAAGATGGGGAAAGTTGAACTACTTTTTCCTTTACATTTACTAATGCTCACACTGCACATTCCTCACGCTCATACCAAGAAGTATCTGGGCAGAAACTGACATGGCACCATCTATAGGATTGGCGAGCTAAACTAATGTTTAAAAATTTAAACCAGCGCTATTACAAGACTGAAAAATATCAATCTTGAATTGGTAGAGATAGAATTACGATTCCAACATGAATCAAGTTTTTGCACACCACTACAACTTAGCACACTGTCACTAGATTTACAGTCTTTTTTCCCTGCACTGTGGATGGATGCCAACCGGGCGCTTAGGGCTACAGGCTACCTCTTGTAGCAGTCTACCAAGCCACTCTGGTTTCCTTGTGGAGGGAAGTGGAGTAGTGCTCCCAATACATTGAGCCTTGCCTCCATTATAGCAAATAAACTACTTTCATTACATGTGTCATTATCACTAAAGGAAGCAGAGGAATGACAAAACTTAAGACACACTGAGCAAGAGAGAGCAGAAGAGTGGGAGTGAGAGAGAAGCCATTAGTAACTGCCAAGCTAAAGAGACTAGCAGATCTGAATAGCATGTAAACAACACATCAGCAGCTGGAAATGAGGCAGTGCAGAAAAAAAGCCCTGTTAAGAAATAGAGGGCGTCTGTCCACTGAAATGCTTACAGGAAGTAGTTAGTTATATTATCACGTAACGCAGTCTCTTCAACATGACAATTAGGAACGAATGAAAACAATCCTTCATAATAAAACACCCATATGCACAATTACACATATCAAACAGAGGGAATTATAAATAAAGGCCTGTTACCTTCTGCAGTTCAAGTAAATAAAGGCTGGGGGTCACTATATGTTTTCAGAAGGAGGCTGTGCACTGTGAGAGAGACAAATAAGAAAGATATTCTGTTGATTCTAAATTTCTCTCTGAGTGATCATTTTATAGTAAATATAGCTGAGATCACAGCAGAGTCTCTGTCTTTCATTTACTTGTTGGTGATTTTTTCAGAAAACATAAAATTTATTTTAAAAATTATAAAATCTGAATTTGACCATAAGCAGTCCAGCCCAATACTAGTCTTGTTTCTGGAAATCATCTGTGGGGGGTTTTTTGTTAGTTTTTTTTTTGTATGTGGGCCATAAAGCTGTGCTGAAAGGAACTGCTGAGCAAGAAATGAACAGAAAAAAGTTAGATTGCTCATAAAACTTGCTTCAGGAGTTGTCACTGTCTGTCGGACTATAAAACAAAATCTCAAACATTTTGGCTATCTAACGTGACACCAGGCTAGATTGGTGTCACTAGGCAAGGGGGGGCACAACTAAGCTATCATTGCTAAAGTATGTTAGCTGTATATGAATTATGCTCTGCTCACACCAGGTTCACATAACTTGGAAGTATTATAGACATTTACACACCTTGTTTTCCTGATTCAGCATGAGATAATGTTTGTGCTTCAGCTTCAACCTCTTTACCAGTAAAATAATTGCATATATCTATTTTTCATTAACACTGACTGTGTGAGCCAGCATTTGGCATAATAACCCCATCAACTAAAAAACTGAGAAGCATTTCAGCAAATAAGACACAAGTATTTTCCTGTAAACCCTCTCTGATTGGTCTTGCATCTGTTCATTGAAGATAAAATACAATACTCTGTTAACTGAATTTGCAGCTTCTATTTTCAGCATCTTCTTTTACTGATCTTCAGTTACGTAGTGACAAACTGCTCAAAATAGAGAATGAATGCCCAGGCCAGGTACACTGAATTTGCAGGAAACTGCAATCACAAAACAGGATGAATCAGTCAAGAAAATACCACTCACTGAGGACACATTTCACTCACAGCGACCCGAAGCCCCTCTCCTCACTTTCTTGTGTGCTCCTCTCCAGACAAAAGAATATGAAATCCTGAAATGTTGCAATATCATAACCTCATTAGTGTTCTTATTGTTTGAATGTGTGTAATCATCATTTATTCTGTGAGCTGTTTGATAAACTCATATGTTAACATTTCCATAACCATTAGCGATAAACATCTGGTGTTTGGTCTCCTTAAAATCACCTAAACATCAGGTGAATGTTATATTGAACTTGACGTCTGGCCTCTGCTGGACATTGTGCCCAGAGGGAGTGTAAGCCTGATACCAACCCCGCTGTGAAGGGCAAGAGACTCACAAATTGGCTAGGCATCTTTCTGATCCTCTTGCCCAAAACTAATCTAATGATTTCCCCAAATTGAGTTAAATTTTCCCTACAAGGTACTGTGCAGTAATTGAGATAAAATGTGCACTTCATGTGTGCACTTACACTCACCAGCCACTTTATTAGGTACACCTGTTCAACTGCTCATTAACACAAATATCTAATCAGCCAATCACATGGCAGCAACTCAATGCATTTAGGCATGTAGACATGGTCAAGAGGAACTGCTGAAGTTCAAACCGAGCATCAGAACAGGGAAGAAAGGTGATTTAAGTGACTGTGAACGTGGCATGGTTGTTGGTGTCAGACAGGCTGGTCTGAGTATTTCAGAAACTGCTGATCTAGAAGGATTTTCCTGCACAACCATCTCTAGAGTTTACAGAGAATGGTCTGAAAAAGAGAAAATATCCAATGAGCAGCAGTTCTCTGGGTGAAGATGCCTTGTGATGCCAGAGGTTAGAGGAGAATGGTTAGACTGCTTTGAGCTTCCAGCAGGATAATGCACCATGTCACAAAGTTCAGATCATCTCAAACTGGTTTCGTGAACATGACAATGAGTTCACTGTACTCAAATGTCCTCCACAGTCACCAGATCTCAATCCAACAGAGCACCTTTGGGATGTGGTGGAACGGGAGATTCACATCATGGAAGTGCAGCCGTCAAATCTGCAGCAACTGTGTGATGCTATCATGTAAATATGGACGAGAATGTCTGAGGAATGTTTCCAGCACCTTGTTGAATCTAAGAATTTAGGCAGTTCTGAAGGCAAAAGGGGTCCAACCTGGTACGAGCATGGTGTACCTAATAAAGTGGTATGTGAATACCCCATTTACTCTTTTTCTGTCTTTCTCTGCACTGTGTCCCTAGAAACCACTAGTAAATGAATGTTAATAAATAGATCAATAAAATATCAGTATATCATGCAGTCAATGATAACATCTTAAAAATAATTGATGATTACTTTAATATTCCAAAGCAATAAAAGGTATAATATACAGTATGATTTGTTTTCCTCTTAATCATATGCTGAATTACTATAAAAAGCTCACACTTCTTAATTAACTTAAGTGGCATAATCACTCCATACGCAATTAAGATGTTAAACAGTGCTTCTGAAAGTGTTGATTTAGTGCCCCATATTAGTTTGAAAAGGAGGTATTTAATAAATTCTTGTGAGAATATGAGGTTTGGAGAAGTCATTCCAATTCAGAGCAGCAGCTGAACCCATCTGCTGATCAATTCACTCTGTAATAAAAAAGCACCCAACACAGTTTCTCATTATACTGCAGAACACATGAATAAAAATTAGCCTTCACAACACTGAGATTTCATTTATGAAAATTCCTTGATCTAATGGAGAAAAACTCTTCTGGCCCCATGTATTCTCTAGATAATGATTTATAAAAATTGTACACTGGAAAAAAAGAATTAATGAAAATATAAATAGTGCAAATAAATATGTATAAGTGAAGGTCTGTGTGGAATGGTGATTAAGAAAATGGGTCATTTATATAGTGAGACATAAAAATATTAACCTTAACCATCAATTAACATAAACAATGTGTGGTCAGGCAACTCCTAAAAAGATCAGAACATCTTACCACAAAGCATTCAACACTCTAAGATCTCTGTAGGGATGCCCAAAATTCAGGACCCTCAGTGAGCGGGAAGACTGTGGTGGTATATGACATCATGAAATCACACCTGACAGCTGTGGGCAACACTATAACTGTGAAACAGCAGTGACCCTAGACAAGAGACTGAATTAACACTGAACACAGACATCAACATCAGACAACAGCATCTACAGAGGTCAAAGGTCATTGATCAAGGGTCACTGGACAAAGATCAAGGTGGATATTGGCATCCAACAGAGGCCATCTTTGAACAGAGAAAGGACTGATCATCTCCTCCCATATACTTTTCCATTCAGTGAAAAACACTGCAGCTCCAATCTCTAATGAAAGCAAAAAGTGGACCTTCATGTAGCACATGGCTTTGCAACACCACTCTTAGTAGAGATTACAATTATACTGGACCAGAATCAAAAGCTACCAAACTCGAGCAAGAGCCAGAAAAGGCCACTTGCAATATTCATTGACCACACCAGACAAACAGCTATGAACTGGTACCTTAAAATAATTAAAACACTGGTTCCATTTATAATTAAAGCTAAATAAAGCAAATTATTGCTGTTGTCAAGTTAAGAGAGTGACTCTTTAAACTAAGTTTCTGTGTGACTGGGTGAACCCTGCTATAGATAAATCAAAATTTTAATTCTCAATATTTGGATCCAATATAAGTAGGTGGCAATGTTACAGCAATACTTTATTCAATATTATTACTATGCACAATAACAAAATAATCACAGTAACCAAGGCACAGTAATAATACATTAATATGAATATTCAGGCACACGGAATGCATTTGAAGAATGAAGAAGGTAGGTGTCTTTTCAAGTCAAGTCAAGAACAGGTTAAAGTCAAAGTTAATGGGTTAAAGTCAGGATTTGGGGTTGTGCAAGTGGGAGGTTGAGCATACTGTAAAAGTGGTGCTGGCCTTTTGAAGTTTATAATATTTTATCCTACCTCCTTGGCAAGACAGGGGTAAGGCTGGCAGTTCTTGCCTCTAGGCTATTCACTTAAAGGATCTTAATCCAGGGATCTGGGGTCTCGTCTGGATTGGCTCGCCATCAACTTCTTAAAATCAACTCAAAAAACCTGACCTGCAGTCATTGATATGGCCAGAACTGCCCATTAATCAACTGTTCATATGATTTGCCAGGAACTGTTAATTCCTTTAACTTCAACAAAATCTAAGTTGTACAGTCAACAAGTTTTATAAACTTTAAAGTAAATGAACTTCTGAGTAAAGTATATTCAATATTTCATGTTGCGTCAGTATTTTAACAGTAGCTTAACCAGCCACAGAAAAACTGTGCAATTAAACACTGCCACATCTTTATACATTTCCAGTTGAGGTACATAGGTTGAGCTCTAGAACAGTTCATCACTCAATGTTAAGTTTGTTAACGCTAGACCCACTTACTCAAGCTTGATAGCTTAGCTTAGAATCTTGAAACCCAGCATTTAATTATTTATCTGTACCCCAATTCACCAATTTGTGAATTCTTCTGTGTCACTTGGCACTGAGGCCTGTCACACACACACACACACACACATCTACGAGCTTACAGCAAAGTGGTTGGTTTATCAATGTTGTATTGTGTTTCAGTTGTTGTGAACAGTTTCTCCCAGCGTCTGACTAGCATATGCTCTCTAGCATAGCTATGATAGTTAACTTTTTCTGACCATGGTTAAATTAGTAAGTTAAATTAAGTAAATGAAATTCATGATTACTTAATCTTGTTCCAGAAAATAGTGTGAGTAAACACACTGTGCTCCAACCATTTAGACCTACATCAGTGAGATCATTTGTGTACAATGGAGCTGATGGTGGCAGCAAAGGAAAGGTCAGTTTGTTAGCAAAAACTTCCATTAGGAACACTGGGATCCTCTGGGGACCATGAAGTTTCACATCAGCCTGGAGATTAGTTCTTGCTCTTGACCAAATGTGGACAGATAAAAGACCAACAACGTAGTATTTAGTAGGACATGCCCGGTACCTAACCGCACTTGACCTCTGCAATGGCTGTCGACCAATTCCACCACTTAAGACTAATCTAAAAAAATACATCACATTTAGTACAACTTTAGGCTTGTATCACATTACAGTAATATGGTAATTTGGACTGCATGGTGCATGTGCAACTTGCTAATGGATGCTGTTCTCAGAGGATGCCCTTACAGAAAAACCACACAAATTTCCCATTTTTTACACACGTGAACACGTATCCACATCTTTCCTACATTTGATCACATGTGTCACATGGTACCACATGTTGCAGCATGCGGTACCATGTACAGCAAATGTGGAAAACATGTTACTTCAGGTTATAACATGTGGAGCACATGTAGAAAATGTTTCCACATGATGTAATATGTGGTAGCATCTGGAGCATGTAGAAAGCATGTTACCAAAGGTTATAACATGTGGAGCACATATTGCTCCACATGTTATAACCTTCAGTAACATGCTACTATGCATGTTCAAAGTTTCACCATAACATTTTCAAGTGCAGCTATGTGAGTACTGATGAACACAAAGGTTCAGCAGTATTGATAAATAATATCAATGCATATGGAGATTTTATATAAGTTTCACAAGAAGTTAGGTACATTAGGTCTACATGGGGTGCACATGGTGTCACAGCCCTAGCTCCTCTCTGGTTTCTCCGTCTCTGTGTTTTTTTTCCATGTCTGTGTTCCCTTGTGTCTCCTGCCCTGTGTGTGTATGTGTGGCTCTCTCAGCAGGGGTGTGGCACAACACTGGCAGCCTGACACACCTGCAAACCATCACTCATCAAGCTCTGTTGAAAAACCCTAGTCATCCACTCACTCGTCGCCAGATTGTTCTCGGCTTCTCATGTGGTAACACCTCAGGCCACTCAAGCTCCTTAAGTGTCTCTAGAACTTTTGTTTTTGCTGTTGTGGATCACAGTCTCACCTGTTTCTCCTCGCTCCAGTTTCCTGCTCCAGTGCTGTTGCCTCCTCGCTGTTTCGCCATTACCTGCCACGCCACCCACCTGCTGGGTCAATGCTACTCAGCCATTACCTGCCTCTGAACTCACCTGTAACCTCCATGCCACTCCACCATTGTCTGCCACGCCACTTACCTGCAGACACTCACCTGTCCTTCTGCTGGATCCTAATTCCTCCCACATTCCCTTAAGACTTTTGCTGCCATCCTATAATAACATCCTTTTATTATATCACAACTGCTTGTCTGAATCCAAATCTGCTCTGGGGTCCAAACAGAAACTTTAGCTGTAACATAACACGTGGGTTACACATTTAAACCCATGGGTTTCAAATGTAATCCCATTGGTTTACACATGGGAATTTACATGCGCTTCACATATTTTACCATGAAAATGTTCCAAAACCACATGTTTCCCTTGTGCCAGCACATGTGTTTCACAAAATTCATATGGTTTTCACATGTTAAATTAGCAAAAATCACATGTACATGTGGTCACATGGGATCACATGATTTTGCACATGTGAAATTTATGGTTTTTCTGTCAGGGTGTGAAAACGTCAGCTATGTTTGCTTGGATGATGTAATTCATAGGAAGACCACCTCCAACATCTGAGACAGGTTTTGGAACAACCTTAGAAAGCAGGACTGATGTTCAATCCACAGAACTAGGAGTGGGCCAAAAGTGAACCTCAACAAAAAAAATAATGGGTGTGTCAGTCCTAACTTTAGGAGTAATTCACAAAGCCAAAATATGAAATATAAAAACAATCATCAGTGTTTAGTTACCATCGACTGTCTCCCATCCTATCCACAGCATTATATTTTCTATTTGTGATGGTGTGGGTGTGGGGGGTCAGTGAGGGTTGATCTAATGTAGCATAGTGTTTTGCACAAGCCCAGTCCCAGCACACGCCCATGCGCACAGAGAGGACCAGTAAAGTGGTCATTGTTGGGATTCTTTCCCAATGGCTGGTCAGACCATGACAATGAAGCAATGTCTCAAACACAGCTTTAGAAGTGTAAATCTTTTTCTACACTCAAATTAGACTCTCAAGGTGTCAACAAATAATAACTCATCATCATCATACAGATGCATTTTGGAAAATACTTTTAAAAACAGCAGCGGCATAATCTGTCATTGTTTAATTTGTATGCCATAATTATGCATATTTCTTTATTTCTCACTGTTTTTTTATTTATTACTGCTAAATGTTGCACATGCGTTTTCAGAGTCTAGAACCAGTCTCATCTCTTCTCACACTCTCATCAACTAATGGTTGTGGTTATTGCAAGCAAGCTCGTCCATGAGAAATGCCACAGCAACTGAGCCTTACTCTTAACTTAGTAGTTATTGCGTTTCTTCAGTAAAGGTTGGTCTCAGCAGCTTTGTGAACAGGATTTAGGAGAAAAAATGTATTCAGAAACTTTTAGTGCGACTTAGTGGTTCTCTTAATAATAAGACAAAATGCTTTGTGACAACAGGATCTGATTGTCAGCTGTCCTTCCTGGACTAGTGGATGCATCAGATGACACAAGGTGATCCAAAGTTAGTTGTTGCCAAGGGAGACCAGATATTCCATAAGTGAGAAGGAAGGACTAATTATCAAGTGGGCTCTGGACAGTATGAAATATTACCTCCTTAAGAAGGTGTTTGAACTAGAATACCATGAAAGACCACTTTTAATAATAATGATATACAATCAACCTGTAGTTATGCTAATTATGTGTGTGTGTGTGTATATATATATATATATATATATATATATATATATAGGTTATGTCATGTGTCTACATGGTTCTCTTGCCACCCATGCTATAAAATATATTTACTCCAGGAGGTCCTTCCTCTCTGAAGGCCCATTATGACCGCTGGTTATTGACCCATCTTGTCACATCATGTACAAGCTTACAGGCTGTATTGCCATTCAAGCACATAATTAATCAACATGGCAGTGTGTTGTGACTTGTAGCCAGATGCAGGCACTGCAGACTTGATAAATCATCCGTAGATCGAAGTACACTCTGCACCGAAGGGCTTTGAACAAAATACAGCCACCTATGAGACTGAGATCAATGAAGCTCTTGACCTGCTCGCTCACAGCTCCAGGTTCAGCTTATAAAAATGTGGAGACTCACAGAGAAAAAGCAGTGACTAAATGTAGTTATTCTGCACTTGAAGTGAATATTTTCACTGCAAGATAAAACTGAGTTGTGGTTTGGCCTTTTCACATGCACCCATGTGTTGTGGAATGTGTTCCTTCAACTGTGGCAGTTTATTAATGACAAAACTACTGAGCTGGCACAAAACAAATTTGAGCGGTAATCAAACTGCAAGTCAAGATTTGAGAGCACTCAGGGACAGATTCATAAGGCAGAAAGAAGAGGGAGCACAGATCTGATTTCCTGAACTTCTGTGTGGGCAAATTCTGAGCACCTCAGATCATGAGAGGGTCCAGAACAGGACATGTCCACATGGAGCATTGATGTTAGCAGTGCTGTGCATCAGAGCCAGCCTGATGTTACAACATGACCACCATACAGGTTGTTTGTGCCTACCATCTGATACAACCCATGGGAGCGTTTCCTGAAATAGTGCCTCTACAGTGGCAGGCATACTGGACCATCATCGTCATGGTTACAATGAACTTACAAATCAATGTCTGCATTCTCTAAAATATTTATTTGCTTGTAGCTTTGTCTGTTAAAATCTTCTAGAGGAAATCAAGGGTGCAACTAAAAGTCTATGTATATTGTTTGGGTGTCCATACCTTGCAGCATTACCAAGGGTCCCCCCAGCCTGGTCCCAGGCATCTGAATCACCTCTTACAGTTTATTTAGTGATTCAAATAGGTCTGGGGCTGTGTATTAATATTTGTAATTGTGCAGCAACCATGTCATCATCTTCCTCTAAAAACTGAAAGAAAGCTAATTTGTTCCCTTCACTATTCAGTGTTAAATTAACTCAAAAACACACATGATGCCCAATGAACTCCTCCAGTTTCATCCTGAGGTTCATGTCACAACTGCTGTGTTTGTAGTTCATTCTGCATCCTACACATGCCATGCATGGGCTGCTCACTAACATGTTCAATGTAGTAAAACCTACAGTCTGTTGCTGCATCACAATTAAATTTGTTAAATTTAAACCAATGTTTCATTGATGTTGCTCAGTGTATCTCGTCAGATGTTTGTCAGCAGGCTATAGGATGATCTGAATTTCCCTCAGTCACTTTCTGTTTGAAAACTGGGTCTGTAGTTGATTTGTCAGTAGACAAATATAATATCTATATTAACTGACCCCTGCAACACATCCAACATGTAAAGATCTGAACAAGTTAATAGTGAAAATACAGAGAAATACTTGTTTGAAGACAAGAAATCAGCCAACAGGAAGACGATGTCAGGCTGAATGAATGAAGCGTAACAAATGTTTCTTTGTGAAGACTGTATTCTTAATTCTGTATGAATCTTTGATTTCTTTGTCTTCAACGTTTTCTTCCTTTTCTTTAGAATGAGTAGTGGAAAATATTAATGAGAGTTGAGGGTATTTTGGTTTCCATGGAGAATTAGTATATTTCAGAGCAACATCCTAAAATGAATTTGGGGACTTGGTCAGTAAACCTGAAAGAAACACAGAACTGTGTTGCAGAAATATTTTCGGGTAGGGGCTGGTGTACTCTTGACTGACAACCTAATTTGGACAAATTATAATTGAACTGGTTGTCGAGTTGTATAATAAGACTAAAGCCCTTAAACCAGTGGTTTGCAACTGGAGCCCAATGGGCCACCACTTACAGTCTTACAGTTACCCACAGAATCACCTCCTCTTTTTGCCAACAAAATATAAGCTAGAGAAAGTTTTTTTTTTTTTTTTTTTTTCTTTTTAGCAGCAATGCTTTATTTCAAGCTATTGTGACCTTTTATTCTGAAAAGTTCTTACAGGAGGTTCCAATGGTTCTATTGCTTCCTTGACAAACTCTGATGTGTGATATGGAAAAAAAACCTACAGTCAAACATAATATGTGACTGTACACCACAGCACATGTGACAAGTAGCAAAGAAAATTACAGGAATTCCCACTTCCGGCTCCAGAGGTTTGCCATCTAATGGATTAGAAGAAATTTCTAAAAGCCTTAGACCTTTTTCACACTGGTGTCAATAAATCCCAAACAGTAACTTGTGTCCTCAGCCAGCTGGGGTGGATGTGTTGCAGCACCCTCAACATCTATACTTCCCGCAGGTATTATTATTCAAGGTTCCCAGGTAGTTCTAGCATGTACAGTGCAAGTATACGTTATAGAAAACCAGCCACATCTTGTCGCAACCATATGACATCGTGTTGATTTTTGAACAAACTACACAGCTGACATAAAGAATAGATTGCACTGATTTGACACATGATTTCTTGTCTTTCTTTGTTAGGTCACAATCAAGCTTTTCCTTGTGGTGTAAACATGGGGACTCCATAATTGTCAGGCTACTGCCATACTGATAAGTAAGGACTGAAGCTGCTGATGACTCATAGTTAAAATTTAATTTCATAATTTTAATTCCCAAAACCTCCTGAAAAATGATTATGATTTTTTTGGAAACCTGCAGAAATTCTCTGGTTGGACTGATGCAGTTTCTACAGGGGATTTGCTACCTTTTCTGGGGCTATAGATACAGATCTCAGTGAAGGTCTTCCATCTGAAAGAGTAAAAGTAGTGAGAAGCCTCGACTCTGCCACAGATGGACAACACTGACTGGCACAACAAAGACCAATATTGAAAAACCCTTACACCACAGCCATATAGCACATCAGTACAGGCAATCATGTGTCCTGAGGGACTCAGAGGAGGATCTGTAAGATGCCTCACATTAAGAAGTGACCTTGCCACTGCTATGGAAATCAGAGGAGCATGTTATAATCAAGGACAGAAATGCAGAAGAAAGTGATGGTTAGAAAGCAGATTCCCTGAAGTCAGCTGAGTGCGAGAGCTAATAATCAGTTTGTACTTTGCTGATTACAGGCTAATCATGGCCTGAATGCAGGCACCAGCACCATGAATACATTTACGATGTCGCACTTCCACTCCATCTCTACACTCCAGCACCATGTGACAAGCAATCTACAGTGAGAGGAGAATGAAATCAATGTCTATTATCTATTAAGGAGCTTCCCTGGAGTTCTGAGGCCAATAATATTTACAGTATGTGATTAAATCTCTCAGTTTGCATCTAAATATACACACACCAAAGCAAGAGTAAACACAAAATTGAAAAACACAGAAAAGACAGAGAGAATTTTTCCCTGACCTTGACTAACACTTATATTGACTTTAATGATGAGCAGAAGTATCATCCCTCCAAAAAGGGCCATTTGAAGGCAACGGCAGGCCAGAGGGCCACCAGCTGGAAGGGCACCAAAGAGAATGCTGACATTGTTTTGTCATTTAATAAGCTAAACACCATGTGGGATGTGTGTAATGTTGGTCTCACGTGTGTCAAAATTGTAAGGATGATGTTATTTTTCCTTCAAATCTGTTCTAATAAGTATGAAGCATAAATGCAGGGTTGAGTGTCAGAGAGCTGCAGAGGTTTCCTCAGTCATGTAGGAGCAAGCAGCAGAGGCAGCAGCTACACACGTCACCTAGTTTGAAAATGCATGATGATAAAAGTTGATCAAGTTGATTCAAGTTAATAAAAGATACAAGGTCTGTTCCAATACACATGCTACCTGTATAACATGATCAGCTGATATATTAGTTGGTATCAAAAATACCAAACTTTAAAAAAAAATGAAGCTTCTCAAATTTAAGGATTTGATGCTTTTCTTTTTCCTTTGTGATAGTAAATTCTATATCTCTGGGTTTGGAACTGATGGTCAGCAAAAACAAGGAATTTTAGGACTTGACCTTGAGCTCGGTTCAGTTTTTTTTATTTATAACAAAACAATTAATGATTAATCAATAATGAAAATAACTAGTTGCGTTTTATCAATTATAAGATGTGCAATACATTTTCATTAGCTTGACTTTTGATTATTGACTATTGTGTGTTTTAAAAACACTGAATAGTGAAACATCAACAACAAGTTTAAATGATTCTAAATATACTTCAAAGAATCTGCCAGAAAACACAAATAAACATATATTTGATTTTCATACAAACCTGGACAGATGGTTCACTCTTAAATAGTGATTATATTCTGTCTTTAACTGTTTCATATTTTTATTTTATTATTTTTATTATTATTTATTATTATAAGAATTTACAAAAGATTGTATATTGATATTGTCAACAGAACTGTAAGGAAAATATAAACTATTGCTACAGTTAATGATGGGTAGTCCTGTTCATAACAAGGGCTGTGTCTGAAATCATTCTGTGTTCACTGTAGTTGACTGTGTTTACTGTTTTATTTAATTTCAGTGTCCAAATTCTGAGTGTAAAATAGTTTCCTCAAAAATGACCCCACAAGGGAATGAAAAAAAGGCAGCGTCCATGTTCATGTACAGTATCCGTCACATTTTATTTGAATTACAGTCATAGTACACGACACCTGTCAGCGATGATGCATAAAGAAGATATGAGTCCGAAATCGCAGTTTGCTGCTGAGTACACAACTGAGTGAGTGAATGAGGGAAAGATTTCAGACTCTGAAGACTGATGTGACTCATCACCAGTCATTGCTTCAGGGAAGGCATTGTGGGTGGACATGATTGCAGTCCTTATTTGACAACAGTTAGGACTGCTAAGAATTTGTTGACTAACAGGTCAAAGTTTAGCACCATTACAACCATTTCTTAAAAGTTTTGTATGTTGCAGTGTGTAGAATCATACTCGATTTTTACATTCCCCATCATGTCCCAAATATGATTAAAAGGGATGTGGACATGAGTCAGAGAAATGGCAGTAATGTGCATGTATACCAGAAGTTGAACTAAGCTGAAATGAACTAAAATATGATTAAATCATTCACCACAAAAAGATCAAGCCCCTCAGGGGTGCCGGTGGATGTCTGGCCTCAGGCACCAGAAACATATCCCTGCCACTGAGAAGCTTGAGGAAATGTACTGATAAATGAGAAGCATGAGTAAGAATATGACTGTAACCACATTAATTATTGCTTTGCCTAAAAAGCAGAGTGCGTCTAATAGACAGTGTGCAGTAAGCAGAAATCTCTCAGGTTCTTTAGCACAGAATCATGCATCTCCCTTTCATTAGGGACATGCAGCGCGCTGGAGGACGGCAAATTGGGCCGAACTAATTACAGTTTAAACGAAACCATAATTGGACATTTTGCGCTTGTCATACGATGAGAGACAGATGGGTTTGTAATTACATTACAAGTCTGACATCACGGCAGCAAGTTACGGCATACAACTCCCCATGCCCTTCATGGAGCATGAGAAGAAGTGGCCCACGTTCAAAAACAATTTACTGTTGATTTCCATAATCAGTCAGCATCAACACCATCAACCATACTTCATCAACCAAATCAGGATAAATCACCACACTTATCACTATCATGTTAGTCTGATATCAGGCTAATGTGGCAAAATGAGATGAAATTTGGAAATTTATGGACTGAATTTCATAAACTTAAAAGGGGAAATTTACAATTTTTTAATGGACTGTCAGTGTGATACTTCACTGCTTAATGATGTAACCTTAGAGTTACTTATTCATGGCAAACAGTTTGTGCAAAACATTTTGGCTCTGTGTCGTAATATTTTAATGTATTTTGCTCCACTCATGAATTGGCAGCAATAAAATGGTGAACTCAATAACACCTCAGAGTGCAGACTGAAAAAAATACTGAGAAAATAAAAACCATGACATTGGGAAATAATCAAATAATAATTTTATAATATAAGTCATGTAGTGTAATGACTTACAGACAGTGGTTTTATGGCATAAAAACGCTGTGGAAAATAAAATAAATTGTTATTAAATAGTAAATAATTAATCATAAATATTTGAATATATATGAATAAAATACAAAAAATATCATTGTTAAAAAAGCAGGATGAGATATTGGTTTCATTTCAATATCATTATTATTTTTATGATTATTTCATTATGTCTATTATTCAAGTCTTCCCAAAGTGTGGTTTTGTTTGTGTTGTATGTGTGTGTGTGTGTGCATATGTGTGTTTTGTGTGGTTGGGACTAAAGTTATAAGTTATATAAGGGTTCACCATATGGCTTTTTCCTGTGTGCAGTAACACTGCAGATGCTCAAAAGAATGAAGTGGTACAAAAGTGTTCTTTCATTGATTCTCTTAACACACACACACACACACACACACACACACACACACACACACACACACACACACACACACACACACACACACACACACACACACACACACACACATTACATTTCAAAGCATAGTTAAGTTTCAACAAAAAATAAAATAAGATAAAGCTCTACTGCACTGTCCTTAGCTATGATTGATCTTTTTTTAAGATTAGGGTTTGATTGTTTTATTTATTGGACAGTGGCAGAGACACAGACAAGAAACACGGGGAGAGAGAATGACGTGCAGTAAAAGCTGGACTCTAGCCAGGTACACTTTGGTACATTTTTTACGCACAAGTGTGGTGATACCATATTATTGTGCAGATCAGCTGTTTGAGTCAGACTGATCCAAGTGTATAGGTGTGCTTGTGTCTAGGAATGCGATATTTTAATAGTTTTAAAATGGTGCAAAATAAAGCAGTGAAAATATTTAAAGTACAGTACATTTTCTATGGCCATTAGTTTTTGCAGATGGACCCGTCCAGCACAGCACAGCTTCCGGCTGCTTCTATAAACTGGGAGCACACTGAACCCACTTCAAATAATCCAAACTACCACTTTAACCACTAGGGCAACAGAACATCATAGAATTATACAATGTCTGTGTGAAATGATCAAATGGTATTTTCCAGAACAAAATATGTATCCCCAGTGAAAATGTGACATGGTGACATTAGAGGAAAGCCCATCATTGAGCATCATTAAGAGTGATCCTCTGGGGACCACAAAGATTGATGGCAAATTTAAATCTAACAGTCTGGTCAGTAATGGTGAAGTTATCTCATTTTGGACCAAAGTGATGGATGGAGAGAAGTATCAGCTGATCATAACTCTGGTAACTCTTACATTTAGTACTGTAAACCTGTACAGTTTATTTTCCTTCTGTGAAATAATCAGACAGACACATATTCAGTGTATAGACCACCTATATAAAATGAAGCTTAGCGTAAGTTCAACCAGGACTCAGACTCAACCAGACTCTTTTCCCCATTTCATTCACAATTATCTTGTTTCTCCCTCTCTCACCTCTCTCCATGTAATCAGCTGACTTCAGGTGTTCAGCAAACAATCAGATCTCGCCACGATCTCAACCAGGCATTCACATCGTCCCTGTCATACTTTAAAATCTATTGTCCTCTGCCTTGCTGTCAGCTGTCATTTCAGTGCTGCAACCCGCCTCCACCCCATTCTCCCCCAGTCTTCAGATCCAGTGTGAACTGCTGCAGCTGTCCATCACACTATCCACTTCAGGTCTTCGGTGCCAGACAGAACTGATGCATCCCTTCTCCACCTCCACCTCCCTTCTTCAGTGCAGGCTGAGCCCATCATCACTCCTCATCTCATCCACATCTCCAGCTCCTATTCTTCCATCAGCAGGACCACCCCAGGGGGGTTTCCTATACTTCACACAGCCTCACCCCCTTTTCACATATGATGATGTCACGATGGGTGCTGGCTGTTGTGTAACATTTTATGAGTACCATTGTAAGCAACCTGTTTAGACTAACAGACACAGACACTATTTATCAGACCAGCATGCATGTTGATTTCATTATAAATGGGCTATGGTGGGACATGATGTGTGTGTGTGTGTGTGTGCTGCTCCATAGACTGTGCCAGCAATCATTTCTGCTCTTTGCTATTCATACCTTCTGTCAGGAAATGATTGACTCCTCCAATCCCTATGAAATAAAACATTCATATTAATTTAGCTTCGTAGCAGGTGGGGGGCTCTTTTTGTGGCTTTATTTGAATGAGCAGAAAATCCTATCGAGATCAAAATGAAACTGCTAAAGCCCAAACTCCAATTGAAGTTTGATGTCATCCTCTAGCAAACATGAGTGGATTTGGTTTTAATAGCTGCCTTTAATCCCTGTGATGTGATTTAACTCAAAGAAGTGCAGGTCAATGATGAAAAACTTGGAAAATATGATTATGTTATCCAGAAATATTTGAACCCTGGAGAATTACCTGTCACAGACTGTGAAGAGGGGATGAATAGCCCACATTCTCATTTGGAATTACATTCTGTTCCTTTGTATACAAATCGGCTTACTCATTGTTTTGACAGATTGCACAACAATGCTGTTAAAATTCAGCTCAAGCTGCAACCATCTCACTGAGGAGTCTATTGAAAGTAGAACACAAGTTTGAAAATTGCACATCAACAACTGTGTGCACCATGTCCTGGATGCAAACAACATGCGCGCACACACACACACACACACACACACACACTTAGAGAGAGAGAGAGAGAGAGAGAGAGAGAGAGAGAGAGAGAGAGAATCAGAATGTCTACAAGCCCAGGAGTAATTACATGTATGCTTTGGCCCAACACTGAGTTTTAGCAGGAAAATTAAAGAGCTCCAGTCTGTAAAATATTGTCCACAGTTTACTGTCAGAATATTATTTGACCCATTTACAGGACAAATTGCTCTCATGGGATTCCAGGCACCCTCTCAAGGCCTCTGTAGAAGCCCTAAGCTTGGCTTCAAAACCCTCAAGACCTTGAAACCCTGCTTGAAAGGGAACTCCAGCATTAAGTCTTGTCAGTTTAGTCAGAGCACTACTCAGCCTGTAAAAACAGTTGTAGTAGTATTAGTATTATGTTGCTCTGGAGTCAACAAGTCCTTCAACTTAAACAACCATATAGGTCACTTATGGGTCCGTATCCTCATACTAGCGGCAGACGTACCACACCTTCTTCATCATGGTCACAAAAATAAATGTGGTTATAATCGTAAACCCACCCCAACACACCTCCTACTGTGGACTTTGTTGTTCTATGTGTCACATCATGTAACTGTGAGTCATAATAAACTGCTGGCACGATAGCGATATCGCTGTGTTTCAAGATCTAAGCCAGCGGTTTTCAAATATCTGGATGGCTAAACTCAGCTATGCATTTGGCAAAATGGATACATTTTTAGTACCTACAGTGAGAGAGGAGACAGAGTCTGTGGCGAGTGACGCACAATCTATGTTTATTCTTGTCTACAGTACATCCCCACATCAACTGCATATGTGCATCAAAGACACGGGGCCCTGTCACGCAGTACAACTGGGGGCTCAACTGTTTTTATGTTCCATGAGGACAGTGATCCTCCACTGTCCCACACTTTTTAAAAAAAATGTTTCTCCATGTTACAGGGAAAAATTAAAACACGAAATAAAACATAAAACTGAATCTTTTGGCTGAGTCAATCAAGCAGTGTAAATGGTAATCATACAGGAACAACCTATTAATATGACAAAAGTCTGAATGCCATAGTAAAATAGCAACCAAAAATCACACCACACCACCTGTTAAAATCAATACAGCTTTAGGTGTCTCACTTGCCCCCCTGTAGCACAAACAAGTGAGTTCATTTGGAGCCAGAAAATGTCTCAATGTCTCTTTTATGGAGTGTTGTAGAAATGAAAACAAAATAGTTTATTATGTGTTTTTACTGTATGTTATTGTTTTCAGTGACCTCCTCATTAGAGATTTGAGCAGTCTGTGGTCATGGGAACACTGATCTATGTTACACTTCTTTATGTGGACACTATAGAGAGTAACTGTAATATCTCTACACACCTTGCCTTTGTTTAGGCTCTTATTGCAGTGTGTAATCATTCAGCTATGATGGAGCAGATATGCACTGTGGTGTGTTTACCTCCATGAGGACAAGATGGGAATCTGCTTAGTCGGACAATGCACATGGTGTAGAAACCACGGAACAGATAAGCAGTAATTTCACGCCTGGAGAGAGAGGAAAGATCAACGTAGGAGGCGTTAACACACAGGTATCAGGATGGGATTAGGTACAGCAGGTGTCATGTATGCAACACAGGACAGTTATCAAGAACAAGGTTATTTCTGATAGGCTTAGACCAGTTCTTCTCAACATTTTTTAGCCAGTGGCTCCTTAAAATGAAGCTCTGTCTTCCTGTGTCCCCATGTTATAAATTACATATGTCTAAAGGTAGTAATCAGTTCCCCAAAAAAGCTTTTTTTTATTGGGTCATTTTGTTTTCTTGGATCATTTTATTCAGGGCCACAGCTACCTTAGAGGACAATATTGTTATTGGTATTTTAACAACCTGGGAGAAGTTACATTTAATGCATGATGGTATTTTATAGGCAGATTTAACTATTTCTAGATGCATTACATTTACATTTGAGTGTTTTAGGCCAAAATAAATAAAGCCATAAAAATAAAATGAATCCAAAATAAAACTGGTGCTTAAAGTAAAACCACATGCATGGCAAGAATTCCTGGATTTATTAGTCGTAGTATAACACCATACTAACACTGGCCTATCTTTGCTCTCAGAAGTTCAGTCTTAATTCTTCATGGCATGGATTGCATTACTGTATATCATTATATTATAACTGTAGATTTGTCTGCTGCAAATTCATTGCTCTGCTGTTGCAGTCCATCCACCTCAAGGTTCATTGTGTTGTGCATTTTGAAATGCTTTTCTGCTCATCAGTTGTAAAGAGTGGTTACCTGACTTCCCATGGCCTTGCTTTGGAGCATGTTAAGATGTTTTAAGTGAATAAGTTACCTTGAGAACAAATCAAGGCAGAACAATGACAGAATCTTTTTCGTCAAAGAGGGCAGTGAAGGTACTAACATGATAGGATTCCTAAGGCCAGCAACACACTGGATGTGTAGCATCATGAACTGGACACTCGGCTTCTCGCCTATTTTTCGTGTGTGACGTGCATGTCTCCCAGCAAAAATAGACAACAAGAAGACCTGTTGCAATCATATTGACATCATACTTGTGACACTACATAAAACTAACACTATTCACTATAATTGTATAGGCTGAGTCTGAACATGACACAGACATGAAAAATATAAGGAAAGAAAGAGAACTGGAAAAGAATAGGGAAAGTACACAACATCCAGGAAAGCGTGTTTGTATATATTATTTCTTTGTAATATTTATATTATATTATTTATAATATATCAGTATGTTAGTATTACTAGTATTAAATGAAGGTGGTCTTTACTCTATCCAAAATGAAGTAAAATGACAATGGACATATTATTTGGAAAGGAAAATTAATGTCTGATGATGATGATTAAGTTAGTCTAATATAATGTCAGTGTTAAATATTTAAAAAATATATATATTTAAAAAGAGAATATAAATAGGAGAACAAATAGGTTTTCTAGAAGAGACATGTGATAAATTAAGTATAATACCATCAGGGCAGGTATATCATGAAGAGAATGGGTGTAGCTATTGTTATTAATTCAGAGCTGGCATTCATGGTAGAAAATCTGATAAAGAAGGGAGTCATGTGGTCTTGGTGGAGAGAACAGATAATGTATTAATTACCTGTAATTAATGTGTAATATCCCCCTGAAGAGACAACTCAGCAATAAATACAATTTTGGACTACACAATAATTGAAAGTGAAGGAATTAACACTTAACAATTAACACACGGCTGGAGATCATTAATAATAATCTTAATAGGTCCAAATTAAGAAAGTCATGGTACTGTACTAGTGAAGTATAATAAAGAGAGCAATGGAGGTTGGGCTGATTGATATATTGCATTCTTATATCTACCTATCTATCTTTTTATCTCTAGAGAGAGAGAGAGAGAGAGATAGAGAGAGATAGATAGATAGATAGATAGATAGATAGATAGATAGATAGATACTGCCCTCTGCTTATACAGTGCTTTTCTAGTCTTATTGACCACTCAAAGCTCTTTACAACGTGAGCCACATTCACCCATTCACACACAAAGTCATACAGCACTTACATCTACACGTGGAGTGCTTCTAACATTCACACACGTTCAGTGCCTTGGCCAAGGACATTTCGACATGTGGACCAGAGGAGCCAGGGATCGAACCACCAAACACCGACCTTCTGATAAGCTCTACCTCCGCTCTACCTCCTGAGCCACACCTGCCCCTTATGGCTGTTATGTGCTGAACTGTCTCAGGTACATCTTTGCACAGCCTACACCTGGGGTCCTGTCTGGTGTGGTAGACCCCGGCGTCTATTGATCTTGTACTCTTTTTGTGCTGCCATGATTAGTGCTTCTGTGCTGTCTTTCTGTGCAGCTTTCTCTAGCCACTGGTAGGATTTCTTGATTTTAGTCACTTCTTCTATCTGTCAGTGGTACATGCCATGTAGGGGCTTGTCCTTCCATGATGGTTCATTCTCCTCTTCATCATCATCTTGGGGTTACTGCTTCCTGAAGCAGTTCATCTTTTGGGACCATTTTCCTGATGTACTCCTGGATCTTAGTTGCTTCATCCTTGACAGTAGTCCTTACATTCACTAGTCCTCGGCCTCCATCGTTCCGCTTAGTGTACAGTCTCAGGGTGCTGGACTTGGGATGAAACCCTCCATACATTGTGAGGAGCTTCCTTGTCTTGATGTCGGTGGCCTCTATCTCCTCCTTTGGCCAGCTTATTATAGCAGTGGGGTATTTGATGACTGGCAGGGTGTACATGTTGATGGCTTGGATCTTGTTCTTCCCATTCAGCTGGCTTTTCAGGATCTGCCTTACTCTGTTTAAGCATTTGGCTGTGGCTGACTTCCTTGTGGCCTCCTCACGGTTTCCATTTGACTGTGGGACCCCAGGGTATTTGCAGCTGTCCTGAACGTCTGCGATGTTGCCTTCTGGTAGTTCAACCCCCTCGGTTCTGACCATCCTCCCTCTCTTTGATACCATCTGACCACATTTATCTAGTATGAATGACATTCCAATGTCGTTGTTGTAGACCCTGGTGATGTGGATCAGTGAGTCAATGTCTCGCTCATTCCTGGCATACAGCTTGATGTCATACATGTACAGAAGGTGACTGACGGTTGTTCCACTTCAAAACCGGTATCCATAGCCACTCTTTGTGATGATCTGGCTGAGGGGGTTCAGGCCTATGCAGAACAGCAGTGGGGATAGCCCATCACCTTGGTATCTGCTGTACGTTACCTTACATTGGCCTCTGGAGTTGTTTTCCACAGCCCCATTGAGTTCTTGATGAAGCCCCCTAGTGTCCTGTTGATGTTATACATTTCCAAGCATTCCAGTATCCATGTGTGTGGCACTGAGTCGTAGGTCTTTTGTGGTCAATCCAGGCGGTGCACAGGTTGGTCTGCCTGGTCTTGCAGTCTCAAGTGACTGCTCTATCGGCCAGTAGCTGAAGCTGGGCTCCCCTGGTATTGCTAGCAATTCCTTTCTGGGCCCTGCTCATGTACTGGGTCATGTGGCTAGTCATCTGGGCTGCTATGATGCCTGACAGTAGTTTCCATGTTGTGCAGAGGCAGGTTATTGGTTGGTAGTTGGATTGAGTTGCTCCCTTCTGAGAGTCCTTTATGATCAGGACTGTCCGTCCTCGGGTCAACCACTCTGGTGGGTTCCATCCATCAGCAGCTGGTTCATTTGTGCTGCTAGACGTCCATGGAGTAAAGTTAGTTTCTTTAGTCATAGGTGTGGATCATGTCGGGGCCTGGTGTTGTCCAGCTCTTCATGCCTCACACTCTTTCTTTGATGTCTGCCATTGTGATGGTTAGTGGATCTTGTTCCGGGAGATCGGTGTTGTCTGCTCTAAGTTCCTCTAGCCACTGTACAATGGTGTTATGCGATGCCTCCCTCTCCCATATGTTCTTCCAGTTCTTCCTGGGTGGATCTGTTCTAGTGTTATTACCCTGCCATTGAGAGTACACTTTGGATGGTTTGGAGAACATCCTGTTTATCCTATTAGTTTTTGCTTCTCTTGTGTATTCTTCATCACACTTTCCTGTAGCTCTGAGAGCTGACTAACTTCTCTCACCATGATCTTGGCCTCTAGCCTCCTGATACATGAGGGATGTCATTTGTGGCTTATCTTGTTCAACTTGTAGCCAATCATCTCTAGAATCACTGTTGCTGTGGTGTATATAAGCTCACTGGTCTCAGTGATAGCCCTAGAAGGGATAGCCTGTAGTGCTGCATTCACATGTTCTAGCAGACTTTCAGAGGGTACTTCATCACTTAGCCTTGGTAATCAGCCATGGGGGCATATATATACAGTATATGCTATATATCAACAATATTAAATCAACTGCTATTGACAGTGATTAAACATTTTGTACTGGCGTCAACACAACAATGGGACATTGCTGTATTCTCTCAACAGTCTCATAACTAACATCACATGCAACTGCTGGCTCCACCCATGGTTGAATGTAAACAACAATGGCGACGATGTGAGAGAACTTATATAGTGTACATAAAGTACAAAGCAGTCTAAAACCGACTGCTGAGAGTTCAGTGTCCCAACAGCAGATCATCTCCTTCACTGTGATATACATTACATCATGTATTGTTCACAAGCAGAGGCACTCCTCCACCTTTATTCTTTCCAATTGCTCTGCCATTTCTGTCCACCCTCACTGCAGTGAATCTGGGAACTTCCACACAACAGTCAGGAGTGTTGTCGTGTAAATAGGGCTCTGTGAAACATAAGACTACACTCACAATATGTTTGTTGGTTCTTCACAAGTGCCTCCAGTTTATCACTCTTGTTAGCCAGGGAGGTGACATTCCCCATGAGGATCGATGGTAGAGAAGCTTAGCCCCAGCTCTGCATCCTCGGTACCACACCTTCAGCTCAGCCTGTATGGGATATTTAACTCCATGTCTGGTATGTTGTAAAGCAAGGAGGTCATCCCTTGTATACACAATTTTCTCTATTATCAGACGAAACAACACTGCAGAATAAAGACACCAATTGACAAAAACACACGAATACACTGTAAAAAATGACAGGGAACCAAATAAGACAGACCACTACATTAATTCCCTAAATTTGAAATTTGATTGAACCATTGGGGATAGTGTAAGTACACAACTCAACAAAATGTGTCACATAAGTCTGGTTGTTTTTCAATATTTTAATTTGGAAAAGTTGCATATTATATAGCTTTCAGATAAAGTTTCAAACTACATTAAATTCAGGTGCAAAATCTAACCATAGTCAGGGTTAAACTATTCCTGCCTTTGTGTGTGTGTGTGTGTGTGTGTGTGTGTGTGTGTGTGTGTTGAGATTGGATTTATGACTATCAAAACATCCTCCTCACTATTATATACTAAGTTGGCTGAGCTACAATCCATACATAAATAGCAAGAGAGCGAGGGAGAGAGAGAGAGAGAGAGATACAAAAAAAAACAGGCAATTATCAATCAAGGCAGCAGATTGGAGCATTTAAAAAGACTCATTCATACAAAGATGTGTGGCAGCATTTCAGTGCCTCTGATTAGAATCCTAGAATTGTAAATTGTGGCTAATTAGGCTGTCATGGGTTCATTAAGGGCTTCAGCGACTCAGCTCTCCCTCACCTGCATGTATATTAAAACTCATTAGCCTCCTTGTCTGAGACACCACTTGCATTAATTGCCATTGATGCCCTGGCTCTCTGTGCAGGGGCCTTTTCATGCTCCCTTGCACAGAGTAGTTAGCAACATGAAAGTCCTTTGAAAAAATGCATTTTTTTAATCCTCAGTTTAATCTTATGTGTTAAGAGTTCTCTGATGTTACTATACATCACAAAGACCCTTAAAAAACACTATAGTTTGCAACACAAACACAGAACACAAAAAAGGATAGAAATGAAGAAAAAAAGTGAGGTTTTAGATAAGTATACATTCAAGTTGGGTTGACTGTCTGGGTTTGGGTCACATTGGCAGGAGTAGGGATGGGTACCGAAACCTGGATTTAAATGGGCCCTGCCACTACATTTTTAAAGACTGTATATCAGGAACGTCTGATATTATCGGGTCTGCTGTCTGTAATTTATAATTGCCATAAAAGTTATCTTCCACATCTTATCTCACCAGCTCCACCAAGACATTTGACTATGATGCATTTTCGCTGTTCCCAATGCAGAAGTTCATCTGCATCTCTCTCTCAGCCTCTGTGTGTGAGGGGCGGGGGCAGCTCTGGTTAGCACACAGGCATAAACACACATAGAGAACTAAATGTTCAAAGTGTGGTGATTGCTAAAACACGAGCCATCTGTCAAATTTCCAGCAAAAGTCCATCACATACAGGTGGAGAAATGTACAGTTTTCAAACAGATTATTCATTGTTGCACCAGGAGCCCACAACAGAACTAAATCATACTAACATGGGTTAAGGAGGAAAAGTAACCATTAGCCATCTGATTGGAATGGGTGTGTTCAAATTAAATCTAAAATAGACAGACCATCATCTGAACTGTTGTTCAGAAATTCTGTTTCACTGTCAGATCTGATCTTTTGACATTTGCAGTGAAATGCTGCATATGTTTTATAAGTCAGCTGTGGTAAGAGCTCTTTTTTATGCTGCAGTCTGCTGGGGCAGCAGCATGTCACATAAAAACTCAGAGAGACTGGACAAGCTGGTTAAACAGGCTGTGTCTGTGCTTGGAAGGAGTCTGGACTCCCTGGAGACTGTTGTGGAGAGACACATGCACTGTAAGATGCAGCCATCTTGGACAATACCAACCATCCTCTCCACAACATCCTTTCAGGCCAGAGAAGCAGCTACAGCAGCAGCCAATATCTCATCTCTCTGCTGAAGGACTGACAGGTTCAGGAAATCCTTTGTTCCCTCTGCCATT
Source organism: Trachinotus anak (assembly GCF_046630095.1). NCBI lineage: Eukaryota > Metazoa > Chordata > Actinopteri > Carangiformes > Carangidae > Trachinotus > Trachinotus anak. The sequence continues at coordinate 1,710,145 of NW_027273867.1, forward strand.
AGACTATTTAACAACTCAGACAAAGGGGCTGTGGATAATTGACACATACTCAATCTTAATTTAACTTAATACATGACTAAGCTACTAGATAAGTGGAATTTCCCTATAGGGATAAATAGAGTATTTCTTACCTTTTATCTTATATTGGATTACTCAGAGGAGGTGGGGATTCAGTGGTTTCGGGGTTGCTAGCAAACCACTGCACAGTAAAAATACTGTCAAAGAAAAAATCCTGCAGTAAATCATGAAAGGCAATACATCTGTATGTGGTGTCAGTGCCACTTGTCAGGTACTTCATATATGAATATGGATGACAGCTGTGTTCATAGTCATGGGGGTTGGCCTCACCTTGATTTTGAGATTTAATCCATTTTTTTGCAAGTGATGCGGTTGTACTGACTTCGTCAGATTGTGACCTCTGGCATAACTTCACAGGACACTCAAGTGAAGGAATTAATGTATATCAGTGTCTTGTCCACAGGTGAGTGTAAGCTTGATCAGAGGCTGATTGGCATTAGTTGCTTGCAGTCTGCTTTTCAATGAAAGGCTCATTCACAGATGTGTGGCTTGTAAAATCCCAACATGTTTATTCATATGTACAGCATGGACATTCTAATCTATTACTTAAAATCACTATAATCATTATAATCTGTCATTCATACCAACAACTGTATTACCCCCCTCCTCCACCCCATGTGGTATGTATTTTATATTGTTCCTTTTACTGAGATGTATGTTCATGTACACTAGATTTATTAAACCACTGACAAACGGGTGATGCATCACTTGACGTCCATAACACACACAGGAAGAGCCACGAACACAGTGCAGGGACAGGTAGTTAAAGCTAACTCCACCTTCACCTGCTACAACATGAGATGCGCTGTATGTATTATTATCAGGGTAAGGAAAAGGAAACACTCACTCACCCCAGAATCTGCTTCCGAATGTTGGAACCCATTGCCACATATCAACCTCTGAAATGATCATCATCATTTATCGTTTAACACCAGGGTTGCCAACTCTCATGTTTTTTGGCGTGAGAAACTCACTCCTGAACAAATCTAATACCAAATATGAAGAAGCCCCAAAGCAACTCCATGAAGAATATAGTTATAGGCCTAGAGTTTGAAACGACCTTCTTTGCTCACAGGACAAAATAGAAACAGCTGGTTTCAGCTGTTTCAGCAAGAATATTAGCTCAATAACATTTCAGTGAGCCCAAAAAGACACTGCTTGCATGGCTTCAGCTGACAGAGGTGCACTCACAGACCTCTCCAAAATCATACCTTTCATGTATGCCAAGTTTATCCTCATTTTCTTTGCTGAGCTTTGTTCACTTGCTCTTCAAATATCCATAAAAATGCAACTTATAATGTAATTAGAGACAGAATCTGTAACAGGTTGGATTAATGAAGCTCAGCAAGAATGTCTCATCATGCCCCTGAACGTAAAATATCAATAGACCCACAAGTTTTTCTTGTTGCTTACAGTCATTTGCAGGAGTCTTTTAAATACCTATACCATCAGACATCATCAGGGTTAGTGTGAGCGTCTTCACTGCATTTATGCATATAGATCAAAAGTGGTAACTTTATTAATTCTAATTATTAACTAACTTCAACACAGACAAGATCGATCTAACTGGCACTGCACTTTTATGCACCTCAGACAGGTAAGCTGTCACAGATTTAGATAGGCTACAGTCAAATCATTTGTTAGTGGCTGTCCTCAGGTTGAGTTGCAAGTTCCATCAGAGTTGTCGGGATATTTTTTATTTTACATTTATTTTTATTTGTAAGTAACAGTCCGATCTGTTTACTCTGGGAAGTCAGAAATATGTTTATGTCATGTCAAATTTAATATTATAGAGATTTGTCAATTTTTCCACTTAAATTCAAGGTCTCACACAGTTTTGCTGCAGTGACATTATTCCTCATGCTGTGTTCCCATATAGAGGATGTGATGTCTCCAAAAATAAGAAAATATGGCAAGAGGCTGTAACTATGAAAATACTTTAGTTACTGTAAAACTGTTAGTACAGGATTTAATGTACAGGATTTTCAGGGTTCAACTAATAAAAATTTTAAGTCATATTTGGGGTGATGTATATTCACTGTTTAGGGTATTATTGTGTTGTGGGACACACTTGCTGACCACAAAAATATTGACTGGACTAAAACATACCTTTTCATAACAGTAGCAAATCTCACTTAAATTCAGGATTTTGTGCTGTCTGTCTTTCCTGTGCTGAAAGTTTCTCTCCTGTATCTTGTTGCTCTCTGCCTGGACTTCTTCACCTTTCTCCTTCCTGTCTGAAGAAGTTTTAGGATCATTCTTCTGAACTGACACTAATCACATATCAAATGTGCAGCATAGAGGACAATGTCTAAAAATCACTTCTATGGTAATCTTAAACATGTTAACCGTTAACTGACAATGACACAGTGACAATGTAGAATCCTGTATTTTCAAGCCTCAGTTTTGGAAACCTTCCTGGCTCATCGTTGGACTCATTGGACTGTTAAGATGCCAATATAATGTTTAAATAATATTTAGAACTGTGGCTTGATTAAAGATAGTGAAGTCAAGGTAAGCTAGGTTATCCTTATGATATCGTAAAATCACATTATTAAGCAGGAGAATAAAGCAGCATAGTGTTCTGTTCACGTCTCATTCCTTAAGTCATGGTGCCGAGGGAAACACAGTGAGAACCACCAGCAAAACTCCTTGGAAATCGTGGTAAGTATCCAGTTAGCAAAAGTTATTATCGTTGTTAAGGGTTATTTTCTGAATGCTGTCGCAGCCATGCTGTTGTAGCTTAGCTAGTTAGCTTAACTACTTTCTACAAGTTCTGATGTTAAAATCAACTGACTCTCTTTTATTTTGACCAGCAAACTGCTCAGCTAACACACGGTTAACGAAGCTACCCAAATTCTGGTGTAACAAGGTACAATTTACTCTTCTTGAATACAGAGACCATATAAGGGAGGGGAGGGGGTTGGGGAGTGGTGGTTAGATGACACACAGACACATTCTTAAATGAATTGTTGGACAGTACTGAGGTAAGAATATGTTTGTTTTTGATTCAGAGTGTGCATGGAGAGACATGGTCAGACTTGGCTAACAGACTGGCAGAGCCAGTATAAAATTGGGACAGAGAGAGAGATTACTGTGGGAGAAGATTGTAAACATGCTTAGGAAAAGCATAGCGAGTTTGCAGTGAGATTGTTCTTCTTTGTTCGTGTCCTTGTCTCGTAACATGCAGACTGCGCTCTTAGCAGTTTTCTTTACATGTCTGCAGAATGCTGCTGATCCATCTGTCAGCACACAAGAGGTGATGAAGATTTGTCTGCTGCAGAACCAAGATGGGTCAGTCAATGGACCTACTGATGTAGGGATTGTGATTGAGGACACCGCTGTCCTCAGCAGTCTTGGGAATTTCAGCTTAACCTGCTGCTATCAGCTGGATCTGAGTTACCCCAAGAACCTCAAATATTCAGGTAATCCAAAAGTACTGCTGGATCTGGATCCTGAAAACCTTTCAATGAAGGTTCAGAGGCTGAAAAATTACTCTATGTGTAGTTCCCAGCTACTATTCAGCAAGATGCTTTCATAACGTGATCATTTTTCATAGTTAAGGTATACCTGTCTGAAAGTTCAGCTCTTGTATTGTCTTAATGTGAGTTGAGAGTTTCATCAACAAACTTACATTTTGGACTGGTATTGTTTGCTGTTGTGTAATTAATGAAACGTGTCACTGTGGCAGCCTGTTGCTCTCATAACATGCTCATTGTGAAGAATAAACCTAGCTGGAAGTTATGCTATATACTGTAAAATGTTTTATTAACAGTTTTATTCTGTAATCCAAGATGAGATTTCCATTTTTTTATATCAAACTTTAATAGCCATGTTTTACATGGTAGACATGGTAGAATAAATATTTAATTAAAATATTAATGTGTATAATTGTTTTATGGTGACATTTGGTTTGTTTACATACATTTACCTCAAGTAAAGTACTCCTGGAGTTATCACAATCTATCAAGGTGGTGAGGAGAGGGTAGCTTTGGAAAATGATGAAGAGGAAGAGTTTTCAGAATATGAAGATCACATTTCTGTCAATGAAAGAACAGTGAGTTTGAAGAAGAGGATGAGATTGACCATCAGCCAGCTCCAAAACAAGCCTGTCAGCAGCCGGCCACAGGCCCAGCCCGTAAACAACCAGCCCCAGGCCCAGCCCGTAATCAACCAGCATGGATTGCACTAATTTGCAGGGAAGGCATGTTTTTGGAGATCGGTGGATATGCATATGTACAGTGCATTTTCTGACTCTCCTACCTTGACTGACTTTTAGTGTGTGTGTGTGTCTGTGTGAGTGACAGTGAGAGAGAGAGAGAGAGAGCGAGGTGTTTGTAAAAAGTATTTTAACATTCCAGGTTGTGGCCAGTAGCAACAAAAAGAAGTGCTGCGATGTGTGTGGACCCAAGATAGACAGGGACACAGTGTACATACATCAAGTGCAAGGAATACATATGCATATACACACACAGTAAAACTCTGGCCCTCATGTTTTACATAGGCTGCCATGAATAGACGTGTTCACAGGTGCTAGTGTTGTGTAGACTGACATGAATGTGTCCAATTAAGTTCAAAGAAATAAACATCATTTGCATTTTTTCCATACATACCTTAATTATATTGATTTTTTTTTTTTTTTTTAAATTACATTTCATCTTACTGAGCTTACTTACTAGGAAGAGTTTTGTAGTGTATTAGTGATGGCTATGGCCCTGAATTTATTTATTTATTCATTTTGAATGCAGTTGAAAAACACATTTTTGTAGAAATATGTCAGAAAACAAATGCTATCTATATCTATTAATAGTATTCATTTACACTCAAACCACCTTTAGCAGTTTCTTTCAGGTTTTAGTAATATTCTGGTTTAATGAGATGAAGTGAGCATTTTTTTGGTTAAATTAATCTGGAGGAAAAGCTCTTCATTAAAATAGGCAGACATGAGCTTCCATTGGTATGTAATATATAATATAAAATATATATTGATATATATTAAAAACTTAATTTCTTCTTATTATGAAAATATCATAACTCATAAAAGAAATAAAAGAAAGAAAGAACACAAACAAGACAACAATAACAAATGTCTGTAGACATACAATAAATACAGTAAATACAATAATGTATCCAGTATCATTCAGTAATCATTCATCACTAACTGCCTGAGGGAATAATGTTTTCACATTTCAAATTCTTTACATTTATATATTAATTCATTTAGTGCCATCCACAGACAATCACTCTCTTATTTATCAGTTACACAATAAATAAATAATCAATCCAACTGTGTCAGAGGTGGAGGGTACACTGATCCCAGTTGGAAATGCAATTAACAGGAGAGAGAGAGGCTTGTTTGATGTCAAAAATGTATTTGTCGTGCAGAGCCATGCGCTGGTGGAGGCGGGGCAGGATGAGAGCAGGTTCAGCACCAACCTGTTCAAGTCAGTGCCCAGTAGATCCACGTCAGGCCAAGATGAATGAAATGTCAGCTCATAACAGTTCTGCCAAAGGTTGCACAGTAGCTGTAAGTTTTTACCACTTTTAATGCAGCTTGGGTAATGTTTGTACATTTAGTTGTTGAACAAAAACATAATCCTTAGTTTATCTGCATTTTACATGTGAATGGCAGAATTCAGGTGTCCTGTATTTTTGTGTGTTTGTGTGTGTGTGTGTGTGTGTGTGTGTTTGTCTACTGCTACAGTTCCCATTAACAACTCCATATAATTCTGGTGGTGGATAACAACTGTTTACAGTGAACAGCATGCTGCTACTTATTAAATGTCAGCCATCAGTCAACACTATGTACATGATTGTATTGAAAATATTTATGAGGGAAAAAAATAAAGAATTATTCAATTTCTTTATTTTTTTCCCTCATAAATATTTTCAATACAATCATGTTGTATATTGTCTTGGCTTCCTGGCAGCTACTTTTCGTTTATCTCATTCCAATAATACACGGTATGTGTCTATCAAATGTGACAGCTGCATAGTGTTGAATGAAGGAGCTTTGGGAAGATGCAGCCATGAAGACAAACAATAAGCAAATGTGTTTAAAATGAGAACAGTACCTTACACTTCATTATTGAAACAGTTTGTTGGCAGAAGAAAGCACAAGTCCTCCAAATGACAAGGAGCAATTTGCCTTCCATGTAGCATTTCTGATTCTTTCCTGCAACCTTTTCATTTTTGCTAACTATTCATGTATGCATGCTATGAAATTGTACATTTTATCTGTGTTTCATGTAGATGTATTTTTCCTAGCATTCCATTGGTTGTCATTAATCTGACACAGCATTGAAATAAAAGTTCAGAAAGCTGCTTGAGTTATTTAATCCATTTTGTTTTTGTCAATGTGTGTCAACATTATCATTGTGATGTAATGCCATACGAGTGCAGCTTGGTTTTAAAGTCAGCTCTGCATTATGTAAAAAAATGTAACTTTGATAAATGCAGACATGAGTATCACTGTGATGGACTACACAACTCAGTGGAGGTGAATATTCATCTGGAGTTGTGTCTGTGCGGACCTGATGAATCTAAGGCCAATATTCACTCCATTTTGGTCTTCACCAACTAGTGAGGAAAACATCTCGCTCTCTAACTGCTTCATGCTTCACTATGTCCAACAGCTCGTGTATAACTTTGTCTGCTGTTTGGTGATAGGCAGCTAGTGCACAGTGGGTTTATCAAAGCATTTTCACTGAAAACAGCTTCTAAATAGTGGCTTAAATGAGGCTCCAGAGGTCCTGAGAGCTGAGGGGGAATGCAGAGTTGCTGATAATTCTCTGTGGATTTCATCTTTGTGATCCCCTTTGCACAATGATTGAACAATTGTTAATATGAAAACACTAAATAAGCTTTAGCCAAAAAAATTTACCCTTTGTTTAAAAAAAATATATGTGTAAACATATATATCTGTAATGATCCAAAAACATATTGGGCTATTGATTTTTTATTATGATTCAAATAGTGATTGAAATACATGTGGGTTTTGTGCGATAAGTGATCTGGAGTTGTGGCTAAAACATAATGATTATTATATTTATTTTATGTCACATTTTGTGTTGACACAGTCACAGCTTTGGCAAGCTTTTAAAGAAAATTCCATACCAGCTGTAACCTGTTTTTTGGGGGGTTTTTTGGCAGCAAACAAAATGTGAAGTGAATTCATCTAGTCATCATAAAATGTGAATATTGATTAGCTGAGGAGATACAGCAAACCCTGCCATGAGGAAAAAGCAGGACGTGGAAGGAAGTGAAATGCAACATGGAGAATGTGAAGAAACGGCACCTGAAATAAAACTAACCAAGTGAATTACAAGGTTAGGAAATACTCCTCTCATCCCATGGTGCGCAGAGGAGAGCAGCGGCTGTGTGAAAAGACTGTGCTATTATCATGCTGTGAGGGCTTTCAAACAGGCTTTCAAGTGCAGCTTCCTTTGAAAATGCAAATATAGAATATCCCAGAAAAACCACTGCACCCTCTGATACACTTATGACCTCCGCAGGTTGTGTAGCCGGGGCATTAAATGTACAGTACATGACTTGCACGCAGGAAGATGTGCACACACTCACATCAATAACAGTAAATAGTAGTGAAATAAAATGGTTAACGTAAATGTCAGAAAAAAAAAAACAAGACAAGTTTTATGAAGGTGTGATGGTAAAAAAAAAAAGTTCTGATTGAAGCTTAACTTTATCTCAGCTGTGCTCTTAGGCCTCCAAAGGTTTTCATGGATGAAAATATTGATCAGTCTCTACCAAAATAATAGTAATAATAATAATTATTAATATTTTCTTAAATCAAACATATGACAGAATAACATAAGCCAATACCATCCAGAGAACTTTATTTTCTGTGTTAAATAGCTGCTCCCCTCACATATACATGTAAGTTTAGCTGTGAATACAATATTTGAGCCATGTACTAAAATGGATGAAATAATACATTATGATTTGTATTTGAAGTTCGCCTTCAAAAGAAGAACAAAATTTCTAAACGGAGTCTGAATGAATGCTGCGTGAATGTTGCCTATTTTGACTGTACTTTGAAAACAGTCCTCATTTCCTGTCTAGTGTGTGCAAAACTTTCATACTGTCCAGCTTCAACATTGGATCATAAGGTAAAGTAACACATCAGTCAACTTTATCCTGCATTTGCCAAATGTCTGAATATTGATCTTACAAAGGATTAACACCTCCATGTGTTTCAGCAATTTGTTTATATTCTGACAATCATGGAATCTGCTGCTCTGGTTACTACAGTTGACGCTGTACACACAACAATCAGCTGCATTGCTTTGATACTGAGGAAGTCGAAGACATTTTACTCTGCAGGGAAGTGGTGCGACATTTGTGGCAAATTGTGTTCATCACGATAACACAAGGCAAATATTACAGCTGTTTGTATCTGTTCATAGCCAATATTTGTATTTGTTTACATCCTTACAATTTTCTTTTTTGTTATCATAGAAAGGGTTTTTTTGTTGTTTTTTTTTTACCAGGGTTTAACCTTTTCTACTCTATAAGGCCAACATAAATATGTGCATAATTAGTCACTAAGATACACGTCACAACTGCTTTTTCACCAACAGTCATTTAATTTCTTTGTAGGTTTAATCAATTATGTAACTGAAATGAAGCCTTTGGGAAAAGGACCCCGACCGAAAGAAAAAAATAAAGTTGTAGACATCAGGCATTCGTTTCTAATGACAGAAATTTCACCCCATGTAGATGAAGCACATCAGCATCTCAACAACATTTTTGTTCCACATCATTAATCTGCAGAAGCTTCCTTAGCAGGAAAAACAAAATGGAATTAATTAGGAAGATGCAGGAAACCAAGTTGAGGAATTAATAAAACTGCGTTCCTTGTTAATGGACACAAAACAAATGATGCCATTATATAAAAGGCAGGCCGGTGTGCTGGCTGCTCATTTCTGACTCAATTACAATGCAGAGAGAGCACCGTTCTCTACCTTTCTGAAATGAGGTTTCAATGAGAAAATTTAATTAGGAATTATAGGCCAGCGAAAACGCTGATTGAAAACAAAGCTTCAGATTTTCACTTTGCAACTTTTCCGTTGGAGTTTGTGTTTAGTTAGAAAACAGTCTTAACACAAGGGATTTTATTTTCAGAATTTTCTCCTGAGAAGTGTGCACATTTGGAAAAGTGATGCCTGGTGTGCAGTGCTCATGAGAGAAATCCATTCTATTTCTCTGATAATTAGTGATTTAAACAATTCGACAGAGGCATCATTGCTCTATTTCTGTGGTTTTCCTTTGATATTTCTGACAGCAGCACACACTCACACCCAGCAGATGTAAGTAATGAAATGTATTTTAGCCTGAGGATAAAGATAATGCTCTCGCAGTGTGATCGTAGCTTTACAACATCAACAAATGCGCCGGAGGGCTGAACTCATTTGGCCACATCTCAGGCTTGTTGTTGTCACCCCTGAGGGCTGATTCCCTCCTCCTCGCCGGCCACGTGTGCTGCTTCTCCCTCCACAAACAGGTTTGCAGTGCAAAGCTTCGAGGGCACAAGTGGTGGAGGGGTTAGAGGGGGTCAAGCAGCAGTGGAAGGAATCAATATGTGATGAGTCAGAGGGAGGAGAGGGCCGCCTTACCTGAGGACAGTGAGACCTTCCTCTAATCTACTCAGGGAGAAAATTGCAGAGCTCAATTTAAGACCTAACCCATGAAATTAACACCTCCAGCTCTCTTTTCTGCTACCAAGAGTGATTTCACAGAATGGGCAGCCCCTTTTAAACTTTTCAAAAGTGAGAGAGGCCCCTGACTTTATTTCAGAATTCACCTTATGTGCCTCCTCTTACACAGGGGGATTGAATGTGTTAGAAATGTGGAGGGAGGAGCGTTGAGGTGAAATGGGCCACTAAGTATTGTTCAAGAAGTAGAGCGACATATCACATCAGGGGTTATCTAAGGTGCTGTTTATTTAAATGCAGACCGAAGACACTAGTTCAGGTTTAATGTCAGTTGGTTAAAATAATTTTGTCATTTTGTTGTTGTGTGTGTGTGTGTGTGTGTGTGAGAGAGAGAGAGAGAGAGAGAGAAAGAGAGAGAGAGAGAGAGAGAGAGAGAGAGATTAAACTGACCTGTAATTAACAGTTTTAAGAATATCGGAAAATATAGGAATATAGGAAAAAGAAAAGAAAGAAACACTAAAAATGTTATTTATATCAAAATTATATGGATCATTACTTCAGAAGTCCAATCTGTGATGCAAATGTTAACAAGTTAGGCTGATGAAGTGACCATGCTGTACAGTTCTTTAGAACCACAGCCTCTAATAACTGTGGTTCTAATTTTCCAATAGATGTATTTTTGCTTTGTTTGGCTGATGATCAGTGAGAAGGTGAACAATGAAACTGCTCCAGAGAGTTAAATCCACAGATGGTTGAAAAACCTGCTAATCCCTCTTTGTAATAAAGGTCACAGGCCAATCTTATAATCAGGTGAGAGACATTGAAAATGCATATTTTTCATCTGTCAAACTGGACCTGTAATTCACATGGTAAAAACAACACAGATTCGATCATTAGCTAATGCTACAAATCATAACTAAGATTATTTCCTAGAATCATTAAATGTGTATGAAAAGTCTACACTGATGGATTTTGCGTAGTCAGAAGCTCCTGTCGGTCCCGCTGCAGATCAGCTTTACCTCCTGCAAATCAACGGCTCCCACTGCTTGCAGAACTCCATTAAAAACAGCTTGTAGAAACAAACTGCTACATTGACTAATGTGATGCATCATTTTAAATGAGACCATGATGGTAATTTTTCCTAGCATGACTTTACAACACAGCTGATTACAGCGCTTAATGGAAATATTTTAACTTTTTATTTGCAAAGCACCACATGCATCCAGAGAGTTATGGAAGATTTCACATGCCTAAATGGAAACAAACACAGAAATAAAGTTAAATACAACACACATTGTTGTTTGTATTTGCTTTTTATAAATAAATATAAACATAATTAAATGAAAAAACATGTTAAAAGACAAATAGTTTGCTTTTTGCTTTTAACAACTGAATAAACTATTTTTCAGTGTGACATGAATTTTCATATCACGTTAAAATAAAATAACAACACTGAAAACAGAGTGAAGAAGAATAATGCATTTTAGTAGAAGCAGCATAGACATGTCAAATGAAATACAAAGCCGCTGTCCTTAGTTGCTGTTGACTGTATGTTTGAAGAGATGGATTGTGTATGACCATAGACAAAGAGGGATCTTTCTTGGCTGAATTCCCCGTAGGTGTTAAGAGTTAAGCTAATTAGTCTTAGCTTGGTAGCATTAGCTTACAGTAAATAGCTGGGTTCATGGAGGAGGATAAGACAATGATGTGCTCAAGGTAGATCACGAGAATAGAGGGCTAGACTCAGGTCTGAAGGGCTAAATGTGAGACACTAGGTATCTGATGACAGTAGAAAGTCTAGAATGTTAACCTTTAGCCAGATAAATAAATAGCTTAACATTGCAGGAACAAAAGACACTGGGATTAGGTCTCACTCTTTCTCTTTTTCTTTTTTTTTTTTTGTCCGTGGCAATATAAACTTCAGTCCTAGGTTTTTAAAGTGTAGTTTTAGGATGGTAAGTTACAGACAGGACAATGAGTCAAGCTAGGAAACAAGAAGGCATTTTTTATTTTTTTTTTGGATATTGTGTTGATATGATGTGTAATAATGATAACATTGTAATCATTATTATCATTACCATCACTTCCATTAAGATCATCACCTTCATTATCACTACCACTATCACCATAAAAAACTATTGAACTAAAACAAAAATAATTATGAAATCGTAATATTTTCCAGAACAACAGCAACAGTAAATATATAATTAAGAAAAAACAGAAATAAAATAAACAAGAATAAAATTGATAAAGATGAAGAGAAATGAATATTTTTGTAGCTGTGTCTACACATCTTGCAATGCTTTAATAATACAGACATAGAGACAAAAAAAATACCACATAGAATATCTCAGTTAGTAAATAAATTAAATAAAAAAGCTATAATTAGCAAATAACTTATTTAAATTATTTATCTCTTTTTCTTCCTTCCTCCGTCTTTCCCTGACCCTTTTCCCTTTTCTCTCATTTTCCCACTGTATGTGTGTGAGACTTGGGTGAGGATATAGATGTTAATATTACAGATGTAAACATGTTCCAGTTGCAGTTGGTATTCAGGCAAAAGAAGTAATGGAATCAAGATATGATCAAGACATGAATGAAGGAGTGGATCCTTCGCAGTGTTCTGGATGGAGATGGATACATTGGAGATGTCATGTATAAATTAAGTTTTTCTAATGTATAATATTTGTGGTGTTCCTTGATTTCCACTTCGAGGAGGAGTAATGTATTGTTTTACTTGTTCAGGTAGGTTATTGATATGTCTCCCAGTAGGCAGCGGAAGGGGGACAGAGAGAAGTGGCAGCCCAGGAGGAGGGATAATGATGCAAATCCAATTAAAACATTTTTTTTTGCCAAGTGAAGGGAATTCTGTCGAGTACCTCTTTAATACTGTATGAGTTGTAAGTGGACATTTTTAGTAATTAAATAGATATTTTTGCATACTTGGTGGCAGAATTCAGCAGCGGATGGTATGGGTAGAAATTTTGTCTGATTGTGATATTATTCTAAAAATTTAGCAGAGTTCCTTTGAGGAGGGGTTGCTAATTAGCTCTGAAGTTGAGGGGGGAAGAGCTAGTGGTCATCATGTTAAGTTTTGTTTGGATGGATGATTTGAGTCAGTGATGCAGCGTACTTTGTTTTAGTGGGTATACTGTGGATGCCCCCTGCCCCCCCAAGTGCAAAATACCCCTACCCCCCCCTGAGATTTTCTGATACTGATTTACAACTACTTATTTGGTTGACTGTGCACAACCAGCACTGTTATAAATTAGGTTGTGCTTAAAGGTGCATCTTAACCTTCATCCCCAAATCTAAGTGGATGGATGGAATAATATAGCCTGATCAATTGCCTGATTATTGCCTTGTTACCTATTGTGGTTATTGTATAATATAGGCAATATAGGTATAATATATTTTAACATAGAATAAAATATAGGCTACAGATGGCAATATATAATTAATTAAACAATATGCTGTACTGCGTGTACGCTTACTTGAAGTCTGGGGTATATGGAACTGAATGATTCCACTCACACCTTGCAGTCCGGTCTTTAGATGCTATGGATACATAGGTAACAGGTGCAGCTGCTGTTTCAGATCAGACATCCCTCCATGGGTGACTGATGTGTCACCAGGGACAGAGGTCAGTCACAGATACCGTGTCTCCATTCAGCCCAGTATCTCCACTGCCTGTTTCTTTATTCTGATACCCACAGTGAGAGAGAGACGGGACAGTCAGGGAGACGGAGGGACAACCTGCAGCGAAAGGCTACAGGATGGATTCGAACCTGCACCGATGAGGTTAAAACAGAGATTTAATGCGATGCAGTCTACCTGGTGAGCCATCGCAACATCGTACTGTTATTCATAAGTGTAGAGGGAATCCACTGACACTGACATATTTTTTTCACAGCACTTGGAGCTCGTCAGTCTACTGCTCATTGGTAAACTTTTCATTTGACATTACATGATTCACAGCACTATTTAAACAAATTGTTGAAGTGCCAGTTATGTCACAAAACTATGTTGTTTAGTATCCTTGGGCATTTTAAAGTGGTTATACAGGAACTGTGAAGCTTTCTTAGTGGGTATACGGTGTATACCTGCCCACACATAGACTACACCACTGAGCTGAGTTCCAGATATCCCAGAAAGCGTTTACTCCCGATGCAGTACTTCTGGACTAAGTGAAAGATATGTTGAAGATGTGTGATGCCTTTTTTAAGTGGAATCTTGTTAATTGTAATATTAGGGTTATTCCAGATGGGAGTATATATGGATGGTGCGAGGGGGGTGTTTGTGATTTTATGAAATTCCCAGCAGGCTGTCAGAGCTGTTGCTGTTACTATTTTGAAACGTTATTCCCATCTGTTAGTTACTTTAACTTAGTTGATAACAATAGCTTCTCTCATCCCTATTATTTTCTCGTCTCCTGTTTACTCATTCTCGTTTACCTATTCCTCTGCCTCCTTTAGCAATAATGGTACATAGTTAAATTAAAAGAAAAAAAGAAAAAAAAGAAAAAAGAAAAGAATTCAAAGTCAAATTTTGTCACACAAAGTATCAGATGGGAATTGTGTAAAACGATTCAATAGCTTAAATTTAAATTTGACTTTTAAATTGATTTAACTAATGAACTGTTACTCTACACAGAGGGAAATGTTTAGCTGGAGATGTGCATCCCCATATTAATTTCTAGTAGATTATACTGGCACTATTTTGACACAACAGTTAAACTTGTGTTATTGGGCCATTGTAGTAACTAAGGATAAGACAGCTCTGAGGCACAGTGGTGCTTTGAGCTCTGCTAACACCAGCATGTTCACATGCTTAGTGACAGTGATAACATGCTGATGTTAATGATATATACCCATCAGTTATAATGTTAACCATGTTCACCATCCTTGTTTAAAGAGGCAATGTGTAAGAACTGACCAAGTGTCGAATTCATTCACAAGCAAACAGGGGGCAGCATATTACCAGAAAGCCTATCATAAAAAAAACAAGGAAATGCACTCCCCCCTTCCCCTGTGCTATAGTCAGGCTGGCCATCAGGGATACCGAGGCTCACTGGTCAACCACAACCAAGTTTTTAACCCTCACCATTTTGAGCTAATGTCTAACCTCAGAAGTGGTTGTTGACATATTGCCAGACCTGCATGGATTGTTTCCCACACAAGTTTGCCTTGCAATCTGACTATGTACCAGGTAGGTTGTTCTCTTTTATTATTGTTGTCACCACAGGAGGACAGCTGCAATGTAATGATAGATTATCATTGATAATCTTGATAATTTGTGAATGTTAAATAAAATAAAAGTACATATTGCCCTTTTTTGTGTTGTTTTGTGTTGTGTGGTAACATTTGCTAATTAACACAATGTGCAGCTGAGGGTAGTGGGATGTCACGAGTTTTACCTGATGATGGCGCTTCAACAAAAAGTCAGAGGATCATTTATCACATGCGGAACATGGCAGTTGGGTTTTCAACCCACCCTCTGGTGTGGCTGTGCAGAATCGCGAAATGCTTCACACTTTTGTCGTCTGATGTTGTCAGTCAACACATCATACAAAGTAAGTACAGAAAATGTATTTATGACAGAAGTCACAAAGTGCTTTACAGATCCACATAAAATGGTAGAGGCCAAGACACGCAAAAAACACTGTACACAATAAAATACACAATAAAACACACAAAATAATACCTGTCGAAACAGCTGTGTCTTTAGCTGCCTTTTGAAAGACTCCATGGAATCAGCAGACTTGAGGGGTGTGGGTTTCTAACCTGTCCCTGGTATTCCTGGTATTCAGTGCTTCAGCTGGTTCAATTAATCATGTTTTAAATATTAAAGTCTACAAATGGACAGAAAGAAAGGTGTAACTGCACACTGTTTAAAGCCAAACAGCCTACCTTTGATAACTGGAGCCACACCATGCAGCAGATATCTGATAAAATTCTGGTGGCACACACTGAGGCTCTGGATGTACTTTCAGAGCATAGAGCGCCAATTAGCATGACAATGACATCAATCTAGCTGATTGCTTAATTAGGACCAGCAGAGGATAAGGGTGAGGACTAAATAAAGAGTCCCCTGTCCCTCACTGGTACTATCAATATAGAGCAGTCATTGGCGAACCAATCATAGGTTCATCACATGGCACATTTAAAACAGTCCCTCATGCTGCCAACTGATGGCTCATTATCCTGTAGCCTAAAATTGCAGCAATCCTGAACAGAATTTCAATTATGCACTTCTTAAAACACTCACTGGATTAAAGATGTTACAAAAGGCCACTCACTACAATCAGGCCAACTGATTAGCTTTTCATATAGAGGATGAAAGCTGTGCTTCTAAATGCATCAAATCCTTTTTTGTGTGTCTCACAAGATGGTGCTTTTGTGTTCTCGTCTATGTTTTTGACATTTCTGTCAAAGTGGTAAATTTCAATAATGAAGAGCATCATTAAAATAAAGTTCTTAGCAAGAGTATACATAAAGAGAACTTCAGACATCCTCTGGTGGTATGTTTAAGGGAAGAAAACATCCAGTGTGTCCACAATGTAAAATGCAAGTGCTGTAATTTTATGTACAGGAATTTATAAGAAACAACTAGGTCCACAGCAATGATCTTAATCCTCAAATGGTGGATGGTAATAATAGGAGTGGTTGCTAGTGTCACCAGTAGAAGCTAGTTGTAGCTTGCCTACCAGTTGTCAGAAACCTAGCTCAAACGGGTCAAGCTGGTTGCAACCTATGAGCTCAAGCTGGATTTTCCATGATGGACGACAATCAGCCAAACATCAAAGTAGTTTTAGACAATGACTGATGATTGGATATTCAATAATGGATATCAATATAAAAAATACTCATGGTTCATGGTTTGTTTGTTGAGATGATGCCCTGACAGTGGGCTGAACATGGACTTCTTTATTATAGGAAGTATGGCTCGGTATTTGCAACCAGAATTCCTAATCCTTTTAAGATGATTTCTAGGTTCCTGGTTTCCACAGTGAAAACAAGGTATCTGTGTTTTTTGATTTCCTGTTTTTAGCTGTAAATCTTTATTTTGCAGCCCTAACAACACACTCTTTCGCTGATTCCTGTTCCTGGGCCACTGGAAAGTATCCCTAGAGCAGGGGCTTTTTTGGGAACTGGGAACTGTGACTCAGTAAACCCACGGTCAAAATGCAAATTTGATTTCTTGGTTCCTTTTTTTCCAAGTGTACAGTTCATGGATCTCAACTTTCAGTGCATCATCGTGCAGTATTGTTAAATAAATGAAAAATTGTTATCCAGCCAAAAGCAAATATGAAGGACATAAAGTTGATGATATAATGATGATGATGACATAATGCTTTGTTTTGAAGGAAGGAGCAGATCACAGGCTGTGATGCAGATTCCTCTCTGATCTCACTGCAGTCCTCCTCTTTAGTGACTCTCGATGCTCCTTTATGCTCATCTCTGTCTGTGGCTTGGGGCAACTTAGGGCTTATTTGAGGCACACAGTAAAGACCTCATTCCATCTGTTTAATTACAGTGGAGATTAGCAGATTATTTTTGCATTATCGGCGCCTGTCACTCCTTATCACATGGGCAACCCAGAGGGAAAGCTGCTCAGCAGACCGAGAATCAAAAACTAACTACAGAACTGGTTGTGAGTCCACAACTGCAGAAATACACTGAAGTTGCAGATAATGCAGTAAATATCCACATTTAACTTCCAGGAAGAGTCAACACAGCTCCATATTCCTGCTTACACTGATGCATGTGAAAGATGGTCAGTGTAACATAGGCAAAGAACAAGGTTGTGTTTTTTAATTGAACTGAGAAGACAAAAAAGTAATTGCATTCAGAGGGAGTTAAAGGAAAACTATAGTTGAACTTTGACATCATGTTCATAATTCTAGTGGTGAAAAGCATTTCATATCATATCATCTTAATCATCATCATTTGTGTCCACATCATTAAAGGAAATTTACAGAAGTGATTTCACAACATAGAAACCATAGTAAATAAAAATATTGTATATACTTAAATGTTTCAAATAACAACAATAATAAATGCCAAAATATTTCATATTGGTGAAATCTGCATCCTCAATGCCTTTCTTATCTCCTTAGCTCCACTCTACGTTACTGGGTCTGCATTTCTTTTTTTCTGTGCCCTGCAAAAATCAGTTTGCAAGCATCTAGAAAAATCAGTAACACAAATGAAAAATAAAAAGTGCATTAAAATTCTAATATTTATTAAGTATAAAACACATTTGTAACAACTACATTTCCAAAATTTTTCTGAAATATAACAGTTTAAAATTGTTATCTATACAGTGATGCTGTTATTCAGTGTAATGGATGACACTGTGGTGTAACAGAGAAATACAAAATATATTGTGCGTTATTTCTTGTCGCTGTTTCCATGAGCTAGGTTAGGTGCAGTGTCAGTCTTGCAACAACCATAAGCTAATGTTAGAATGAGAGAGAGAGACAGTGAGAGTCAGAGAGAGAGGTATGATAGCGGTCAGCAACTCACTATATGTACGGAATGTTATGGAGCACTTCCACAATAATATAAGCCAGTAAACTCCTGGGTCACTTTAGGTGGCATCTTCAAATTAGCCTCAAGTAGTGTTAGCTGTAAGAATTCTAAAGTCCCGTATTACGTATACATATTTTTACATATTTTATTTATACATATATTACATATTTTTATGGTTAGCTAATTAATTAGGCCCAGGAGTTGTGACATAGTCTGGATAAGAGATCAAGTGAAAATATGAAAAAGACGTTTAAATTTCAGCGTGGTGAGGGGACTACAGCTCAGCACTGCTGCCCTCTGTGTACATCATCAGTGAAATTCAATTCTTCCATTAGTTTTCACACCTACACTCTGATGACCAACAACAAAAAAATGGATTGTAAATATAAGAACAGAGAACTTAATAATATCTCACTAACCCCTGTGTGTAGTCAACACTTTGTGCCAAAAGAGGTCACCCAGCCCACTGAAGTAAGAGGTATACTTTTGCAGAAGTGCTCTGTAACATTCCGTGCATATAGCAAACTGGCAGTCCACAGGCTAAAACAGTAACATATCAAATATGATCTGCGTTTCAGGTGACTCGTACAGATGGTGCACAGATCTGTATATTTATATTTACTTTTAAACGTCCAATAGCTGCTAACCAGACCGGGTTAACAGTTAGCCCGCTAACTGCCACTGCTGAAGCCTACAGCCTCTGTGAGTTTGGTGTGGCTCCACATGTAGCAGTTCTCCACCAGAGCAGAACAAGAGCCGGGACAGTTGAGTAGTTTTTATGGCAGAAATGTTCAATATTTATATTTTTTCATATCAGTTGTATGATCCTGAGGTGCTCCCAGACCAGACAGGAGAGTTGCTCCAGTGTATGTGTTTGTATTATATGTTCCCTATCAATCCAGTTCTAATTAAACTGAAAATATTAAATAACTTCTGTCTCACATATACATTAAACGTAGTTGGATGGTGTAAATAAACATCACTTCACACAATGATTTTTATTAGACAGGCACTGATATTTCTATATTTCACAATTTTTAATGGGTGTGGAAAAAATGATTTTAGAAATTACATTTATAAACAGCTCATACACTTTAAAATTAGTGCAACTTTAAATACTAATAATTGTAATATATATATATATATGTTCTGTACTTACAGTGTAGTTATTATGGAATATAAGTGTAATATAGTAAAGTGAAACCTAGTTGTTCTTTTTTAGTTGTGAAAAGATAGGTTTTAATGTTTGATTTTAGGGAAGAGCACTTGATGTAATTGATTTCATTGTATTTTGCATAAATTGGAGCATTAGAAGTTCAACACTGTCATCTGTTGACTCTTTTTGGTCCAGCAGGAAGTGTTTGTTAATTTTGAATTAAAAACTTTATCCAGGGAGTGTTAACACAATCGCAGAGGAAAGACGTTTGGCAGCACATGTCATTAATTAGCCGCTCCTGCATACATCTTGTAGAGGTTGCATCGTCGGTATGTATTATTGTTATGTTTATATGCCTTTTACTTCCGTATATTGTCATTCAGGTGGTAAAATATACACTATTTGCTCATTAGGAATTCCTTTCATTTTGCATTTCTCTCTAGCATACTGTTTTCATTAGCCATGCTATTTTTTTGGTTGAGATGGAGTACCAGTAAGAGGTGTAATTGTTTGAGAAGTATGTTTAATGTACTTTTGCGACATTTTTGGCACAAGAGATTCATTTGTGAATTTTATGCAAATGGAGGTGATATTTCTTTTGGTAGTTTACACATCTGTGGAGATGTAATATACATGTTTTTGATTGTTTTGTCTGTATTCCTTTTTAGTTTCACCCTTTGTTTCTGTCAATAAACTTGGCAAAACTGTATCCAGAGTCTTGATGGGAGAGAGGTGTTTAGCTGCCTGTCAATACGTGAATAGGGCATCAAGGACAGTACAATAGTGGCAGCACAACAATATCCAGGACAGTATACAGCAGTGGTGAAGTGTACTTTGTTTTAGTGGGTAAACTGTGGATTGGACCCCCCTCCCACCCAATATATTCACTTGTTACATATATTGGTTATTGTGATATGGGCTAACAGACTATAATATAGGCTACAGTTGACTATATATAATTATTTAAACAATATGCTGTACCATGTCTGGAGTGGAAGTCTGGAGTGTAAGGAATTGAACACACTTTGCAGTCTGCTCCTAAACTGCAGTGGATACATAGGTAACAGCTGCAGCTGCTGTTTCAGATCAGACATCCCTCCATGGGTGACTGATGTGTCACCAGGGACAGAGGTGAGTCACGGATACTGTGTCTCCCATTCAGCCCAGTATCTCCACTGCCTGTTTCTTTACTCTGACAGTGAGAGAGAGACAGGACAGTCAGGGAGATGGAGGAATGGCCTGCAGCAAAAGACCACAGGATGGATTTGAACCCGCACCAATCAGATTAAAACCAAGCACTAATGCTATGCTCTGCTCTCTACCTGGTGAGCCACTGCAACATTGTACTGTAATACATATGTGGTGAAGGCAACCACTGACACTGATGTGTATTTTCTCACAGCAGTCTACTGCTCATTGATAAACTTTTCACTTGACATTACATGATTCACAGCACCCATTTTTTTTACATAAACAAATTGCTGAAGTGCCAGTTCTGTCACAAAACTATATTATTATACAGGAATTCTGGATCTTTCTGGCATATGCCGTATACCTGCGTATCACGTAGGATACACCGCCAGTACACAGTATAGCATATTATTATTATTAATTGTATATAATACAATAAGGTGTAGTATGATGAGTACTATATCATAATATTATTGTAATAATTAAAGATTTAATCTAATTATCAATATGCAACACAAGGTTTCATCACAACATTGCAGATGCAGTCCCTCCACAATATGAAAGCAGTAAACAACTTCTCTGGGCTGATAAAATGGTCGACATCCTAACATTAAAAACTCGACATATGACAAACACTGGCCATCCAGCATGACTGCATTTGAGCAGCAAGCATCACTGATGTAAACAGAGTCCACCTCCCTTCATCCTACCAGTCTGTCAGAGAACACGCTCCGTCCGTCCAGGGAACAGCTCTATCCGGGATGTTGTGAAGGAGCCAGGTCTCTGGATGTGGACCTCACCCTCTCTGGTTTCCTGTTGCTGAGTTAGCCTGAGTTTTATTCTATCCAAGCTGACCCTACTAAAACTCTTATGTGTTGTAGCTATTTACAATGTGGCTATACTACTAAATGATGCTACTAATGATATTATGTCTACGAATGAGATTTGATGATTAAATATTATTTCATCTCGACATTAAACCAGTCATTAGCAAATTGGCCAGATCTCACCTACAGCGAGTTGCTTGGTAGCTGGAGACCCTTAGCTGGAACCCAAAGCAGCTGATCTTGGGGTTGGTAATCTTGGACAGCGGACTCTTTGTGGATCCTCCCAGAGGTGCCATCGGTTACCAAGGTGACGGTTCAGCCGGTGCCTCTCCGTGGTTTCAGCCTTGGTTAAATCTGCCAGCAGACTTTCTTTCTTGGGCACTCTTTACTTCTTTAAAGGTTTCTCTGCAGGTGATCGGGGGCAGATCGTGTCGTCTGCCTGCGTGTCTTGTGGGTTGATGTGAGATAATGCTCTAATTACAGTACTTTACTTTAGATAGGCCAAACTTTAGGGGAGGCTGGTGTTGACCGAGTGACTCTAAAACTGACAAAAAATCTTCAAAATAAAATCCTGCTATTAACTGAAAGTTTCAAAAATATTTTGAGGTACTTATGCTGCTTGATTCAGTTGCTTTTGACTTGGCTCCTAAAAATAAAAGATCACAAATGTAGACAAAGAAAAAGTTACTTGGGCCAAGTGGCAGAAAAATAAGAACACACGGACAAAAACTGGACTGGAGCCAAACAGCAGTGGCAGGATGGCATCAAGGCCAGAAAGCAGGATGTTAAAGGCCCCATGCTGTGCACCTTTTTCCGGGTTTATTTACCTGCCTCTTTCTGGAGCTCCAGCAGGCACAGGTCATTTGGCCAATCAGAAGAGAGATTGGCTGATTGGCTGACTGTTTTTGAGTGGCGTGTGGTTGGGCCAATCACAGGCAAGTAACTGAAACCTAAGCCGCATTCATAAAAATTCACCTGCGATGGATGGCATAAGACCGTATATGTTTGAACCGGACTCAGATCCGGAGACAGAGACGGCAGCCAACACAGAAACACCGCAACTGTGCCGTGTGGTGAAAAAAAAATCTCTCACTCACACCTGCTGCTTTGCTCGGGGGGGGGGGGGGTCGGGGTCTGTAGTAGTCTCTCTCACTCACACATACACACCTACGTCATTAACGTCAGCCTTTAACCGCTAGCTGCGGCTAATGTCTAATAATAACACAACCGACATTAATGCATACTGTAGCGACTAGCCCTGTTAATATTGTTATGCGCTACTACTACCGGTAACTCACGTAGCAGTGCGGGGGGGGGGGGCTATATGGTTAACGGAAGACCATTAAAAAAACTGTAGTAATGAACAAAGCTGTGTGACAGTTACATTTGTATTTTCTTGAATTAATGTTTGTGAAGGCATTAACGGTGATCCAGTGAACAGCTGAACGGCTACAGTGAACAGCGATTCAATGAACGGCTACAATTATAAAAGACCAAAAATAAAAAGGAGCCACTGGTCTCTGAGAACTGTGGCTTTTGGCAGACTGTGCAAGGACACATCGCCCTCCTTGCATCCCTTAATAGCCCTTTGACATCTCGCCGTGCAGTGATTCACTCACACCTGGAACCTACAGTGGAGGCGGGCCAACAGGTTGTGGTGGGCGGAGTTACCTTGTGTGTGTAGTCACACAATGGAGGAAGTGCTATCCGCTCGTCTTAAAGAGACAGTTCCTACAAATGGGCGGTGTGCGTTTCTCCGTTTATGACCAGTTTGATGCATGGGGCAGTATATACATGGCCCAGAGACCTCCCAAAGCACGATGAAATAACCAAAATCACATTTTTCATGCCATGGGGCCTTTAAATGATCATAGCAGTTTTATTCTCTGGGGGCCAGCGCAAGGTAAACAAGGCAGTACCTGTGCACTATTACACTGAACAATGAGTTTGGAGCATGACATGAAATATTTTTACATTTTATTTTCCCCAAAATTGAAAATGTACAGACAAATGAGTGTCTAAAAACATGGCAGCATGGATTAAAAGCAGATCCCCCCTCACACTGTTAATGTTAACATAAAAACACTAATGAACCACTAAAAAACACAACTTAATGCTGTTTACCAACATCTGAAACTCACAAAATGTGGTTATTATATTTGTAAAATTATGAGAATCATGCTTTTTCCTCAAAATATACCAGACACTGTCATACCAAATATATACTGTATACCACACGTTATATCATATCCAGTAAATGCAAGATATTTTACATTAATGCAAAACCTCATATTAGAGATGACTGCATTGCAATGCACTTCTGACTTAACTGTACTGTTTAATCAGTATTATTGATCAGCCATGCAGGATCATGAACAGAGACTCTGATCACCTGTTTAATTTTTTTTTACAAGTATGGCAACATGACACATTTTCCATACAAAATCTACAGTCTGCCCCTCAGTCAGCTGTCACCTATTCCCAAACCGAAACTCCAAACAGATCAAACGCTGAGCCCAACAAATATTGACAATATTCAATAAACAGTCATGAACACACACTGTGAGCTGTCTCACCTTATAACATTCAATTATTCCTGCAGTTTCAGTGTAAAACCTTCCACAGCCTTCATAAAACTCAGACGTCTGACCAGATTAAGAGAGCTAACAGCTAATTCTGTTCTGGGAGCTAACAGCAGGTTTCCTTCTTGAGATAATGAACATTTTCCACTCATTACTTCTGTGATTCATACAGTGTAAGGCACACAAACAAGGTTTTTAGCACATGCCTAAGTGTATCTCACTGATAACTTCTCTTGAACCAGATCAACTGGAGATCTGTAAAAACTGCTGATTGATAAAGGAATCAGACAGGATTTAATGTCAAACAAAGGGTCTTTTGTTTTGTCAGGGTGAGCTGCTGTGTCTTTGCCAGCCATACAATCAGAAGATATGACACAGAACCTTAGGTAACATCCTAGTGTACACATCCCAGAATAAATCCAGATGATTTTATACTCTCTGTCTGTATTTGAGTAAGAAATGTTTCCCCTCAGTGATGGCAGAGGTGGATGAAACTGGAGTGATACTGCTCTTCATTCCACAGACCACAGGAAACTTTAATAAGCTAACTGGCTACTGCTGCTGCTCATTTAAATCAGCCTTTTGCTGTGTGCTGCAGGGTGAAGAAGCAGAGGGGCTGCTGAGGACACAGTTAACCCCCAAACACAACCTCTACAAGCCCTTTAACACTGGTTCAGATGCACTGTGCGTGCTCCACCTCTGACATGAACATTTCCAAACACCGTTTGATTCATTACAAATTTCTTATGGAGCTCAAAACTACAAGTTTTGGTGTCCCATGATGGTCGTTGTTTTGTTGTTTTGTTTTGATTGCCATGATACTATGTAGTAACTGTTTGAAATACAATGCTTATGTATATTAATACACCCAAAATGAGTGAAATGTAGTGTGTATGCAATGGAACAAATACAAAGGAGCTGCCAAGTCAACAACAATTAAAGCTCAGCTGCTGCATAAACTGTTGAACATCATGAGGACATCTCACATCAGCTCCTTCTCCTGTGTCTTGAGGGTGGCTTCTCTGACAGAATACCTCAGTTATATATCTAATTTAAAATGTGAAAACTATCTATTTCAAAAGGAGTCTGCACACCAATTACACAAGCAAACCCTTACTTGCATACTTTGTGATAGTTACACACTCTGTAGTTAGTTTATTTTATGGAATTATACACTAAAAACTAATCTACATTTTGACAAACACAACTTTATCCATCAGACCTGTACTACTGTGCAGTGTGTCAGTGTGTCTGGCTGCATAGTGGGTTACCAGCTATGCTCTTTGATTTTGGTTTTGATGTTTGTACAGGTACAAAGGTGCTGTCTTCAGAGAGCACCTTCTCTCCTAGCACTACATAGCAAATCTACACTTAAAGAATCGTCACTAGCACTTATTGCTGCGCTAACACTTCTTATCGCACTTAACCTTGATTGTTCCCCTTTCTGTAAGTCGCTTTGGATAAAAGCGTCTGCTAAATGACTAAATGTAAATGTAAATGTAAATGTACAACAGAAATAACACCTGTATCAGTGAGCCAGGCTAGCTGTTTTCCATGTTGTCATTATGCTAAGCTAGGCTAACCAGGTCCTGACTCAGGCACTGTATTAAGCATGTTCTTAGTATTGTTCTTATTTTTCCAGAGTATTAGTCTTTTAATAGAAGACTCATGAGAATTTTTTAGTGAGGTTATTGAATTTTCAATATTTTGGTTATTTCCTCTTCCTTGACGACTTGTAGATTCCAGCAGTACTCTCCTTGTGTCCCCATGAGGCCTTCTGTATAAAGCATTTTAAATACAAAGGTGAAAAGTGAAACAATTACACTGCATGACTCAGTGTCAGTGGGACAAACTGGTTATAAGGAGCTTGTGAGGACCATATTGTATGCTGGCCTGCATACTTGTGGACGTGTCGGTGTCCACCCATCTGAATGTGAGCGTTGGCGCCAGCCGCTCAAAGTGGAACTGCTCATGGTCGGACAGATAGGGAGCAGCTGTGAGTAATTGTTTCGCTCAGTTGCCGAGGCTCATCCTGGCCCTTTATAGATAAGCTGGAGTAAATCTCCCTTGTTGTCCTGGGAGAGCAGGGGAGAAGATGGAGACAGAGGAGAGCAAACATCAGGCCATGGCCAGCATCTGTTTGAACTGCCTCTTCAAGAACCACAGCTTCAAATGACTTTTTCTATCATGTGAAAAGAAAGGAAAGGGGCTATTATTCTGCTCCTCACAGTTGATGTTGCTGTGACACTAATGCCAAGGAGTTGTCTCATATTCATAAGCATCAAAAAGGGAAGGGAGATGGAGAGGAGTGTCAGACAGAAGATCTGTTGTCTGCTCACTTGTTACACAAGTGGAGGGATACACTGGCTGTGAGCTAGCATTTGTCAGCTAGACTAAATAAAGAAAAATGTACAATAGGCATACAGAAACACTGATACCATTGTGCATTTGGATGACTTTATTCCGTTTCTTAAAAGGAATTGGAATCAATTGACAGTAAATGGTTTTATTTGAATAGTTGTTAATGCATTGGCTTGAAATGACATCAGAAACAAATGTAAATGAAAAGTCAAAATTATGCTTGAAATTGTCAATAGCTGATTGCTGCATTTTGTACTGTAAAGCTGGTAGCATAAATCCACTGGCCCTTTGCAATGAGGCTCGTAAGATGACAATATTCTGGCCAGTCTTTAGCCGTGCTCAGTACAGCTGCAACACTACAGCTGCTTTAATAGTATCTTCTTAATGTTCATCTATGTTTAAATTCATATTTCCAAAGCCATTTGCCTTGTCAAAAGTATTTCTTCCATGTGCTCAACACAAGCAGGCAGGGCAGTGCTGTGAGATTCCTGACTCAGGTTTCTGAAACCCAGGATTACCCTGGTAAGCTACCAGATTAATTTTCTCCCCTGGAACAACCTCGATTACACCTCAGTTTAAGAAAGAAAATGCTATGGTTTTGCTGCAAAGTCTTTAACCCCTGGCAATGGTTGTCAACACCCAGGGATGCATGCCACTCTTCAGCTTTGACAGCCAAGGGGCTTTGGGGCTTAAAGCTAAAATTTGTTTTGTTTGGGCTTGTTAAACATTATGCTGCTAACTGAATCACACAAGTTTACAGAAAGAACAGGGAGCAGGCTCACTGGACAAATTAGGATTTTCCAGCAAGCCTTACTTAGTACCTTTTGAGAGGAAATTTACCAAATTACATATGTGGTGGGTAGAAATAATATATTTTTTTCATAAAACATGCATTTTAGAAAAACACACTGCACTGTGTCAGCTTTCATGTGGGCAGTGCCTGCATGTTTATAAATGTGGGAAGGTCTCAAAATATGAGAGTCTCAAATGCATGAACATGCATACTTATATGCACAAACATGCTTGTGCACACAGACCAGCAACCAAAACAGAGAACTGAGAAACTCTGATTACAACACACAGAGGGATATGTGTTCTTCCATTCTGGCTCAAGTAAAAAGGAATTTTAGTTCATTTTGCTGCCACTAGGTGGTGCTTATTCTGTTAAATAGCCCATATAATATAGCCCTCATTGCTTACTCTCTGTATCTTATAGTTAGCCATTTTGTTTTCTCCTTGACACATTGATAGAGAGCACATTGTAGATTCAGGTTGGCAAAGCATCTACATCTATCTTCTTTTGGAATCACTTATAGAGGCATTGTCTGTAAGTACAATTTATATAAGATGCATATGTTTGCATTAGTGCTTATGCTTTGTGTGAATGATTAGTTTAAGCCATGATTTTTGTCTCATGTTTTGTTAATCACATAACCTATCATGTTAATGGCTTAAGTTAACTTAGTTGGTGGCTATGTATAAAATAAAGGCTTCATGAAACAAATAGGACATGATGAAAATGTATATTGATGAGAGTTAATATCCTCATTATTTTTTATTTGGTTCTTTGGTTCTATATATATATATATATATATATGTGTGTGTGTGTGTGTGTGTGTCAATAGCTGATTGCTGCATTTTGTACTGTAAAGCTGGTAGCATAAATCCACTGGCCTTTGGCAATGAGGCTCGTAAGATGACAATATTCTGGCCAGTCTTTAGCCGTGCTCAGTACTCAATAAATCCATCACACATAGACTACTCTGTGTGGAAGGAGTCATCTGTCTGTCTAGTTAAGGAAGGGGACTCTTTTACGAGGGCAGAACGACACAACTTATGACGCTGTATTTTTAAATCGTAAATAGTTGTTTACTGCTGTATTGTTTTAAATCTTGTTCACAGAACCTTTACATTTGAGCTAGAATAATATTCTACTTTTATTTTTTTTGTGCTTATTTTACTTGTCAGATACTTAGTTTTCCTATTTTTGGCAAGGTTTCAGGATTTCAGGATCCAAATGCAGACACTACAAGGTAGGTAGATGCAGTGAAGGTGCTTTAGTTGAAGAAGAACAGCTTTACAGATGGATGAGTTGAACAAACCAATGAGTAGTGGAGCTGGCAAGAAAGCAAAACTCTGGAAATCCAAACTGGTAACAGCAACAATTCAGAAACATGAACAGGAGTACAAGAAAACACAAGGGGAACTGAAAGCACAAACTGACACAGAGACTAAATAATAATGGGACACAGGTGAAACACCTCAGAGTGGGACAGGCAATCAAAAAAGTGGGAAAACTAGACAAGGACAGGAGGTAAAACAACCAACACATCAACATCAAAATAAAATAGGAAATAATAAACAAGACTCCAAACAAATTGTCACTAAAAGGGCAGACTATGATTGTCTTGTCACAAGCGTGATCTTGTAAAGCATTTTTTTAATTTCAATTTAAATTTTATTTAAGATGTTGAATTCTCTCCAAAACTGCTATGAAGTCTTGGATTCCAGTAAATGCATTTAATGTCTCCTCCCTGAACTAAATAAAAAATGTCTAATTAACATTAGCTATTTTTTTTAGCAATGGCAATAAAATACTTAATCTGCTTTCACAAGTCATACTATAGCAGTATATATAATAGTTTAATATAATTAAAGACCTGGTCATGTTTGAAAGTGTCATATAAAGCTCCAGATTTTTTATACACAAATTTTTTAAGTCATGGTCACAGTATTAGCCAATATGCAATGCCTGTGTTCACTGATATTGTATTTAAGTGAGTATTCTAGGAAGAGTCGACATTAGGTATTGCAAAACATGCCGTTAATTGTAAGTGTAGATTGAGAATTTGTTAGTATGTCACAAGAATATGTATTCTGCAGATTTGGATCAGTGATCTCCATATCGTAATTACTGTAACTGTGCGTTATTTGGGGGTGACAGAGATTCTCAATTGAGGGGGAAACGGAATTAAGACAAGTATTATTGAGTAGATGTTTTTTTCAGTTTTTAAACTTGACCTCTCATAAATGTAACGTGCCTAATGTGGAACTATAATTAGATAATTCAACAGGTAAGTGAAATGTTATACAAAAGTCCTGTACAACTGGAGGAACACTTAATCATCTGTAGCAACCTTGGTACATCTCAATTCCCTCACTCCCTCCCACTGAAGATATAAGGAGAGCTGCAAAGGAAAAAAAAGGCAAAGCGAGAGGAAACAAGGAGATATGTTACTAAAAAAATGAGACATCTTCTGGACCATCATTTAAAGAGACAGTTTCTGATGTGGGCAACACAGCTGGACCAGCTGTCATTCAGATTTTAGAGCTCTGTGGTAACTTTTGTTTGCTCGGAGTTTGTATTTCCCCATATATACTCAAATAATAATTAGGGCAAACAACTAACTGGTACAGTATTTTTTATTTTATTTTATTGCAAGTCTGTTTGTATTCTGCAGTCTAATACATTATTCAGTAGTGCAGCTTATGATGATAATATTTTATAATGTTTTGTAGAAATTATTTTAAAACGTTTTAGATATAGACTATATTTCTAACAAACAGGAAATTTCAGCCACACAGGACAGAATAAATATGACAGTGGAAACAATAAAATGCTGAAAGACATTAGATTTATTACTGATATTGCTCATGATACAGATTAAGGGGAAATAACATGCAAAGAAAAATCTTTCTAATGACTGAAGAAATTGTTCATGGTTCTTTTGTCACCAGATCTGCTATGTTCAACTAGATGACAGAAATAAGAGCCTTGGGATGGCCTTCATGATGAAGCACCGAGACGATTTGCTGTTCAAGTGAGGATTGATGAGTGCGGAATGATCAAATAATAGAATTGGGATGTACCCACTGAAAAAGAATCTAGTGTTAGCTGTTCACGTCACAATATTTTCTGTATTTCTCAAGCAAGGCCGTAGGTCTGGTCTCAACATTGGTAGGGACAAAACAACCCCACCACCCCTCCAAAACAAAGTGGACTTTTTAATGCTGTCAGCCGAATGTTTATTAAGATATAAGATTTTTGTGCTTTTGTGTGTACTGTATTTACATCTGAATAAAACCATACACAGAAACAGATTAGGAACACTTTAGGTAAACTAACAATATTTTTGCATGCAACATCAACATTATTTTTGCATACAATGATTTTCAAGACGTCACGGCCAGAGTGAGTGATGCCTAAATTGGTGGTCTTGGACACGTTATCTAATGTGGACAAAATCACTCAAACGTTGAAACCAAACCTACACCCTTGTACAGCAGTTGGAATCTTTTGCTTAAACTATTAGAGCAGTTTACAAACAGCTTGTCAGTATTATTAAGGACTGTATCTGTTATCAATAATTATACATAATACCACTTTAATTGCCATAATTATTTGAAAAATGTAAAGTGAGCTTAAGTATTCTACTGATATAATGTAATGATATAAGTTCTCCCAGAAGTTCAAGATTATCTTCTCAGAGAGAGCGAGAGAGAGAGAGACCGAGCACCAAGGCAGAGACATCAAAAAAAGTTGCTGTGTTGTGTACCCCCGTCTAATAACAGTAAAAACTGAAATAATCACTGTTTTTCTCACTGCAGTTATAGTAAAATTGGACCGAAAAATCAACAAGCAATTTTTTAATTGTTCAGGCAATGACAAAATTTCCACCTTTCATGGGCTTCCTTCATCATTTGTCATCATTTAACCTGGAAGGCCTAACACGAAATCCATTATTGAAATACATCATAGTGATGTTGTGATGATGGCCTGCGCTAAAAGACCACAACCATACACAATGTCATAAATTCCTATTCATTCACAGGAAACCACAACTTGTGAGTCAATTATTTGACCGCTGCAGAGAACAATCTACACACAGAGTGGGACATCTGTCACAGAGTCCCTGGGTTTGTCAGGTGTATTTTGGTGTCCTATCTTTGGACAGCAGCAGACATAAAGCACCAGGAGAGGCCAGGGCCAATGAGAGAGCCAGCCCATAAACCCTCCATGCTGAAATGTTTTATGACAACACACCATGGAAGTGCAACAGCAGAGATACGAGCCCAGGACCTGCAGTGAGAATATGAGTTTTCAATTGGAAGCAGTCTGTATCCTGCTGTAAATAACTCTAGTGAGCTCTCTCTCCTCACACCGCAAAAAAAAAGTCCATGTGTTTATGGCGGCGTTTATTTTATTTGCTGTACAGCTTTCAGGGCTGTAGAGGCAGAAGTGTTGAGCTGCAAAACCACAGGCCAACAGAAAAGGTTGAGCTGTGGGAAAAAATGGCTTCAGTTCCAGAAAGTACCACACATTGAAACCTACTGTGACCCTTTGTGATGCAGCCAAACATGTGAGGAGACAGCAGCAAGTGAATCCTAATCAGGTTTTCCACTTTCACCGTGGTGGGTGTTCCCAGAGTGGCTCAAAATGTTAATCCAAGATCATTATTTTTAATTGGCTGTATCATAAAATACCATAACATTTGTCATGTTGCCCTCTGCAGATAGCAGTGGCATCCTGTGACCCACCACTGGAAAAAAAAAAAAAATCAAGAGCTTCTAGATAAAGAACCAAAACCTGATGGATCCCAGCAAGCATTTTGATGTTGAAGAGATGCAATTTAATAGCCTCCGGCAACACAGAAAAAAAATTATGAATAATTTTCAAAACTGATAGTTGAAATCATATACATAGGTGTCTGAAAATATTGCTCAAATTGGGTACCACTTGCAGCTCTACGATCACACAGGGCAAACAGAACTGTGCACATCTCTACGGCTTGGGTTTTTGAGCAGCCAAATAGGACTGAAAGAGCAGCCCATCACTGCCCCATTGATATACACTCACTCACATTTTATCAAGAACACCTGAGATGTGTGGTACGAAGCAAGTTCAACATACCCATAATATATTTTCATTATCTGGCTTTAATAAGCCTAACAACTGCAATCGTGCTAAGTGGTCATACAACGCTCAGCAAATCAAATCAACCCGAGCTTGTTCACATAACAGAGGCGGCGTTTGCAGCACATGACCAGTTGCAGACATGGATAACTTGATTGCCAGTGCACACCATATTTAAGCAAACACAAAAAAGTTGAACACATTATCGAGACTAAAAGCAACATAGTTACAGCTACCTAATGCAGGAAGAACAGCTGGTAAAAAAAATGCAAGGTTTTAATTTAATTAATGTAATTTTTGATATAATAAAAATATAATATGTCACTACATTTCAGTGATATTACAAAATTGAGGCACTCTTACAGACTCTAGTCTAACAGATTTGTGGATATTTCTCACTTTGGTCTGATAGTCTGAAGAACTCTCTGCTACTGTCTGTCCACCGTCAGTGTCTTATGACACAGTGACCTTAAACTTCCCACAGAGCTGCTCATATACTATTAGATTTCTGGGAGATTTAAAAAAATACAGGGGTGATATAATGATTTGATATTCAAGGAGACGGAGCTCTACTAGGACAGGCTCCGGCCCAATTTAACCCCTGTGAGCCACTGATGGACTGATGCAGGTAGACGAGATGTTCAACTAATGTCAATGGTAAGAAATGGTATGGTCCAATTTAGGGGTGTCTGAAATCGTATCGCAAGATTCTTCCAGGCATTAATATGGAAAATACACTGTAATATTTAAAATTATAGGTAAGAAGAATATATAAATGTTTTAATGTATGTTTGCTGTACTGATTTTCACTTCACAAATCAAATCAACAAAGCATGAAGTTTGTCCTGGGGTGGCCAAACATTTACATACAATTGTAGATAACCCTGTTTATGTCCCTTTGAGTAGAGATATTTGTCACAGTAAAAAGAGATGCAATGTTGAAGACTAATCACTAGAGCATCAGCAGACTAGAGCATCAGCAGACATCCACAGCTCAGCTAGGCTCTGGTAGTCAACTGTAGTAGTAGTGTAAACTGTAATGAGAGTAGTAAAAGATAAACCAATCAAACGCTACAGCACTGTTCAAAAGTGTTGAGTGCAGAAGTGTAGCTGCTTTCAAAAGTAATGGCACAAAATGTTTTGTTCATCATTTAACTTCATTCGAAGTAAACAGAAAAAAAACTAAATTAAACTGGTGTGATGACACTTTGCCTTAAAACAGCACTTTTCACCTCAGTACATCTGCACATAGTTTGTCAAGGTATTTGGCAGTTTAATTGTCCCAAGCATCTTGGCGAACTTCCACAGTTCTTCTGTGGATTTAGGCTGTCTGAGTGTTGTCAGACCCATCTGAAATCCCAGAACTCCTTGTTGTCCTTGTTAATGACGACAGTTCTTCATAACTGGCTGTATGTTTTTGGTCGTCATGCTGCAGAAAGAATTTGGGACTGGTCAAATGCCTCCCTGATGGCATTATGGGATAAGTATGGGCCGACTGTAAGTGATAAATACAGCACTGTATTTCGTCAGTATATGACTATGGTTTGTTTTTGAAGTACACGGGGGAGTACAGCAAAAGAAAAATCATCTTCACTGCCCCCACAACTTTAATGTCACAGAGTCACCTTAGACTGCAGAGACAGAGGATGATGATACAGACAACAGGGAATCAGAGTAAATATACACTTAGAGTAGATGAAAGCCTCTGCTGTGGACTGCAGGAAATCCACAATCCCCTGGCTGCCTCTGGACTCTGGTTAAAAATTTACCCTGCCTCCACAGCTGTAAGGGTTGAAATTAAGTCTCTTTCATCATCTGACAACAGTCAGCTGTGTTGGTTGCTGCTTGTTTCATTCAACCCAACACATAAGAGTCATCCTTCCCACTGAGGACACTGCATTTTCCTGTGAAAATGGCCTTTTGACATCATAGACATAACTTCCATTATTGTGTACGTCTGTGTTTTTCTGCTCCCGTGTTTCCTGAGCTTTTTCTATTTATGTCAGCTGACCAGATCAGCTTGAGGCTCCTTTGGACGGCACTCATCGTACAACTTCTCTGCCTAACATTGGATAGTGTGCTGACAGTTAGAGTCAGTGAGTGATCAGATCAGCATATGGGTGTATAGAATATACACTAGCTCTGCATTTGCTGGTGGACAGTGCCTGTGGAAGCTGTGGTGATTAAAATGATGCACTTTGGCTTGTGAGAGCTTATTAGAGCATCAAAGAAAGGATGATATCATCTCTATTGTCTGTTAATGAGTGTTGCTGTTCACTAGCAGGTATTTAATTATTGCCAGATGCTGTTCGCACCCAGGTGTCTGCAGCCAACAATGGCATTTGTATTCAGGTTGGAAAGTCAATGTGGCTATTTTTGTTTTAAGCTCTCCTGGACCACTACAATCAGTCACATGGGAGAGGCTTCGGCAGAAAGCTTTGTGAGATGTTAACACTGTGAAAGTGTCTATGTCCCAAACCATGATCCCTTCCTAAACCTGACCAAGTAATTTGTTGTCTAAACCTAACCAAACTGCAACTGTGTGTGTGTGGGTATAAATGACTGAACTGCTCCTATAACTGCGTAATATTGACATGTTTATAGTTCATGTTTATAGATTTTTTTAAAATGTATTTTCATGGTTTAATTATTTATTTATTTTAATATATGCTGCTAAGACGAATGCTGCCAAACATAATCTCATTGTGTCTTCATATTTATTATAATATATTATATTTTATATACGTCTGGTTTTCCATGGCACCGCACGAGTGGCAGCCTGTTACGGCAGCTCCTGCTCATTGTTGAGCTTTTTTCCCTTTTTTCCCTTTTCTTCTACTTTTAATTGTATATTTGAACGGTCAGCTGCTCTTATTCGTGCACTATGGACACGCATAATCTTGCGGTGTTCGTACTGGCCGCTCTACTGTTTTCTTTTTCTCTGTTTACGTCCCTGTCCGGAGACCCAGCGTGCAGCCATGGCTCCATAGTTTACACCAGGGAACAGCTGATGGCACTCCGTAACACAGCGGTGTTACCCGAGGAGAGACCCGACATTCCCCGCGAACTGAGGAGGAGGAAGAGACGGGGAAGTCGTGCCGGGAGGGAGCGACGTGCCAGGAGGAGACGGTACAAACCAGTTCTCCCCTCCATCATCCTGGGGAACGTAAGATCTCTCCCCAATAAGATGGATGAGCTAACGGCGGCTAATCTGCAATGGCTAGTCTGCTACGGAGCCTGAGGTCTTTTGGGGTGCAGGGGGCACTCCTGAAGACCTTTTACGACTCTGTGGTGGCATCAGCCATCTTTTACGGTGTGGTCTGCTGGGGAAGCAGCATCTCCACTGCTGACAGGAGGAGACTGAACAGGCTGATCAGGAAGGCCAGCTCTGTCCTGGGATGCCCCTTGGACTCAGTGGAGGTAGTGGGAGACAGGAGAATGGTGGCGAAGCTATCATCCCTGTTGGAGAACACCTCCCACCCCATGCAGGACACTCTGACAGCACTGAGCAGCTCCTTCAGTGACAGGCTGCTGCACCCACGGTGTGTGAAGGAGAGATACCACAAGTCTTTCCTTCCAGCTGCTGTCAGACTTTACAACAAATACTGTGCTCAGTAACCACACACACACACACACACACACCAGAAACAGACAACTCACCACCGTAACAACCTCATGCATTAGCTACTGTTGTTGTAAATATGTAATTTTTTGTATCTGTATGTTTAGTACATTATTATATTGTTATTATTTATCATTCTAAATATTTGTTATTGCAGTTTCTTGCAGCTTTCCTGTTCTCTGCACTGCCACTTTGCTGCTGTAACACTGTGAATTTCCCCACTGTGGGACTGATAAAGGCGATCTTATCTTATCTTATCTTATATGCAGTGATGATAAAGAATCTGTAATCTGTCTATCTATAGGGGGCCACTGGGTGTTCCATACGGGTGTTAATAGACATTCCGTTAATTTATTTGATATAGTGTTTAGTTTTAGCTGATGCAGATCTGTGGCAGCTGTTGTGTAGATCATTACGCTGCCAGATTTAAATGAACATGCTGTGATGTGGTACAGTATGTTGCCACTGTGAGGGAAAATAATAATGCATAACAAATGCTAATAACAATGAACAGATTTAACTACACTCTAAATTTAAGCAAAAAGTGAGCCCAATTAACACTGTTATTTTATTTTATTTATCTTTTATTTTTTGAAATATACTTAGGTGTCTTTGATAAAATGTTGGCAGGGGATATTAGGCTCTAATTACCAGCTGCTGGTATTATTTTCATCTTGGCAGTCCTGGAGACACCGACTGTAGCAGGAACTACCAGAGGTGGGTTTAAGTACTTTGGCAGGTATGTATGTCTGTCTACGGGCAAAAGGCAAAGACAATCAAAGTCTAGCATCAAAATCGTAACATACAGTCACAAAATTTTACACATAGTTGAGATCAAATGAAGGTGCACTAAAACTTCTCATTGGAAATTAAAACCGTACTTAGCTAAAAGTACATACATATTAGGGAGAGTATAGGAGGTTCCTGTCACCACAGTACTCATGGCCACACCACTAGTTCTGTGCCCTAGACCAAAACACACACCGTTCTTTCACACGAGCACACAGAAGTGCAAGAGAAAGCTGCACTGAAAGGCAGAATCATGTACCCTTATTCTACCACAATTAGCGGGTATAAGTGGGATTTTTTTACCTGCTAATAAAAGCTGGTAGACCCCTTTTCCACTGCCAGTCGAGTTTGTCTTTCTGTTCAGACTGAGCACACACACAACTGTAAGGAGTGATGTCATCACATGCACTTACAGAGCACCCACACACAGACGCAGTGGAGAGAGAGTGAGCTGCTAGCTGCCCTGCAAACTGGTAAAAGAGATCTGTCACATCTCATCCCCAGGTTGCTGCTCATGTAACAGTGTTGGAGCCTCCGTGTGAGAGGCTTCCATCGGTGATTGTATGTTTTTAAAACTTGTTTCAAAGCTGCGCTCACTCTGTCATCTCCATGCACGGTGTAGCCGCCATGTTTCTGGTTTAACAGCACTGTGCTGTGCAGGTGACAGGTCTGTCTGCAGAGACTGTGCTCAGAAAGACGTCACAGCAGAAAAAAGGTGAAAAATATGTGTTTACATTGATGCCGATTGTAGCCAGAGCAGATAAATACCTGTATCTATTGCAGGGTCATTTGACCCGGGTGTGAACGCAGATTGTACCCTTTTCCATTGCTGACAAAAGCCTGATGTTCTCGGGTCTTAGCAGGTTTTTTGACCAGTGAAAAGGGGGCTATAAAGAGGCAGTAGAAGGAACTAAAAGGAATGAATGTGTGAAAAAGAATGATAAGCTTCTGCAATAAAGCTGCATTTAAAATAGTGTCTATGGTAAAAGCAAAGGACTGAATGAAAAAAGAATGAGAGTACTGATGAGTTTTTAGAATTCATGTTACCTTTTACATTGTGTTGGAAAACGGGAAAAAAAATCTAATGCAGTTCATAAGTAGTTTGAGTTAAGTCTGCAATGCAAAGAGTGTCAAACATGGAAAGTACATCCACCCTGAATTACTCAGATTGATGCTTCAGCCAAACCTCCTGCTGTCATTTCCTGTGTAACTCCACTCCATCCGCATATTTAAAAAACAAAGACCGTTACCTTGCAGCCATTTTGTTTCACTCATGAGATCATCAAGGTGAAGAGGAGTCATCGGTTGAGTCACTCTCCTGCACTCCTAGCCTGCCTCCTTCTCCAGATGAGGGATTTCGTAATCTTAATCTCATTGTAAATCAATTTCAGATTTAACCTTCAAGGAATGAGTGTGCAGATATCTTATAACTGACAATACACCTAACATGGTTCAAGATTTTGTTAAAAGTTAAAATCATAGTTATCACAAAAGCATAAAAATGAAACCTGTGTTAGTTTCATCAGACAACATCCCCCCACAAGTGTAGGGTACACTTCATCGTAAAAACTAATATATCAACTGTAAAGGTAAAATAATATGTGTTGCATATGAATTGTTTATATTTTCAGATTGCGCGCCACAAATCCCAGCTCTGTATACAGTTCAGGATTATGATGGAGATGTCAAAGGTAAATAAAAAGTTAATATAGGAAAAGACTGAATGCCTCACCAAACCCCTGGAACTAAATGGCATGTGGTCAGTGCTTATCAGCAGCATTATTACTCACACACCATAACACTCCTTCTCTCCAGGGTTAGTTTAAGGGGAGAAGAAGGAAGATCCTAATGCTTTCACAGTAGATATTATTCTGACATTGACCAACATTTTACAGACAGTTGCACATTGGCACCAGTCATTGTGAAACTCAATTTCAGACAAAGTAAAAGATTTGCTGTCTGATTATAAAAACTGTTTTGTGAACTATAATGTGAATCATGTTGGACACTGCCTTCCAGGGTGTACAGACAGGCCTGTGCTCTACAGTGGAGGTTTAGGTTTTAATTTGTTGTGCATCTTGTCCAAAAAGGTTTCAATCCTGCAAACCACACCGAAAACATTCAGATGTTACTCGTGTTGCTCTAACCAGAGAGAATTTGCCTGCAACTGACAAAGTTTACCTTTGGCAATTGATATAGAAGGATGAAGGCAGCTGCTCCTTTTTTGCTTTTAACTGGGATTCTGACAAAGACTCTGTAGCCGTATTCCCTGTCTTGGGCAGGAATTAAAGTTTGGAAATGAATTTTCCCATCCCTCTGCCGAACACTGTGACCTTGATTGTCTTTGCATGTTGGAGATCAATACTAGTTATCAAGTTGTAATCAGTTATTTATAACAAAAATATGAACCAATCACCAGCCCAATGCTCTATGCGACAGTTGGTTGGAGATGTCTTCTGTGGAGCTGTCAGGTCTTGTCTTCAGTTATAGATCATTATAAAATGAGAACTTATGTTTTCTATAAGTTATGCATGATGTTAGTAAACTAAACACCTGAATCACAGGCTATGACACAAATCAATATACAAGAATAAAATATCATCAGCGTGTCATACAACTGTGCCACTATAGCATTAAACAATGAAGCTGTGGGCACCTCGGTGGCTCACCTGGTAGAGCGCGTACCATTAAGCTTAGTCCTAACCCGGGGTTCGAGTCCGGCCCGTGGCCCTTTGCTGCATGTCATCCCCTCTCTCTCTCCCCAACTTTCCTGTCTCTCTCTCACTGTCCCTATAAATAAAGGCATAAAACACCAGAAAAAAAAGAAATAAATATAAAAAATAAATAAAATAATACAATAAACAAGCTAGAAAGAATGATTTAGTTCAGATTTAATTTCTTTCATCACATTCCCAGTGTGTCAGAAGTTTACGTACACTTACTATTTGGTCTCATTGTCCCTTGAAATTGTTTCATTTGGGTCAAACGTCTCAGGTAGCCTTCCATAAGTGTCTCACAATAAGTTGAGGTAGGTTAGAACCTTGGTCCATCCCCCCTGACAGAACTGAGTCAGGTTTGTAGGCCTCCTCTCTTGCAAATGCCTTTTCAGTTCTGTGCACAAATTTTCTCTTGGGTTGAAGTCAGGGCTTTGTGATAGCCACTCCAATACCTTGACTTAGTTTTCCTTAAGCCATTTTGCCACAGCTTTGGAAGAATGCTGGGGTTCATTGTCCATTTGGAAGATCCATTTGCGACCAAGCTTTAACCTCCTGGCTGATGTCTTGAAATGTTGCTTCAATATATCCACATAATTTTCCTCCCTCATGATGCCATCTATTTTGAGAAGTGCCCCAGTCCCCCCTGCAGCAAACAACTTGATGCTGCCGCCCCCATGTTTCACGGATGGGATGGTGTTCTTCAGCTTGCAAGGTCCACACTTTTTTCTCCAAACATATGATGGTCATTATGGCTAAACAGTTCATTTTTTCTTTCATCAGACCACAGGACATTTCGATAGAAAATCTTTGTCCCCATGTGCAGTTGCAAACTGTAGCAATAGCTTCTTCCTTGCTGAGCATCCTTTCAGGTTATGTTAATGCATGTCTCGTTTTACTGTGGGTATAGTTAATATTGCATCTAATTTCCTGCAGCATCTTCACAAAGTCCTTTCCTGTTGTTGTGACAGTGACACTGAAAATGATATCATCATGACATCATACGTCCTCTTTAACTTGTTGCACCCTTTTGCCTCTCTCTGCAGTTCTATGTATGTGTTGGGCCTTTGACCTCTCCCCCTCCCTCTTCTCTACGCTTAGTTTCTTGTAGTATTTTCTGTATCTTCTTAGTAGCCTGTTTTTGCAGAATTTGTTGCTGGTTTTCACCTTATCCTAATTGTGAGGATTTCTCGTTTTAGTTGCATCATTAACTTCTCCATTCTCTCTGGGATCTTTGTCTGTGTCTGCTTGGCTCTTGTCATCCGTCTTTCTTTCACACTTGACCTCTCTGTGTTTCTGTGTGTCTTACCTCCACCCCGTTTCTCTCTCCTTCTCATCTGCAGAGGACTGATTCTTTGTGCAGAAAGCTTCTAATGTTTGATTTCAAAGTTCTATCAGACAAAATGTACTATTTACTCTTCAGAGAATTTTGTAAATTATTATTTTGTAATCTCTAACAATAAATCAACGTATATTTTAAAAGGCTGAAAACTAGGACTCACCTATCTTTTAAAGTACATACAAATTCACTATACAAGGTAACAAGATGGGGTATATGAACTGTGTATGATCTATGTGCAACCTAGATGAAAACTGTTTCAGGAAGTGAACTGACATCATTGCGTCCTTTTTGCAGTCTGCCCAGAGTCAGTTGATTTCAGCCCTTCTGTTTGCTTCTCTCCTAC
Organism: Trachinotus anak; assembly: GCF_046630095.1. Classification (NCBI taxonomy): domain Eukaryota; kingdom Metazoa; phylum Chordata; class Actinopteri; order Carangiformes; family Carangidae; genus Trachinotus; species Trachinotus anak. The sequence goes on from NW_027273867.1 coordinate 1,751,272, forward strand.
TCTCTGTGCTCACATAGTATTTCAATACACCAGAAAACAGACACAAGCATGATACAGTGACTGAAACACAGCCAATTAAAACTACAGGCTCCATCAGCGTTTCCCATTCATCGACTACAATTTTCCTAAACAGTTTCATAACGAACCAAAGATGAATTCACACTTCATATGATATAAAATGTCTAAAGTTGTGATTTGTGCTGTTGCTTCTCTGTAGAGCTGTGTGCCTTGATTGAGTGACTCTGTGCACAGAGCTGCTGAATGGTCAGTCACAATATGTAAACTCAACTCAACACAAACCGAATCTAACTCTGTGTGAAACACTGCACCATTATAATAGCAATCTGCCTGCTGTACCTGGCTTTTGGGAATTGGAGATGGCACTCCCATTGGTTTATTGCACGTTACTCCCAAAACACTCCCAAGACTTAGCGCAATCCTTTTGAACCATGCACCTGGTGCAGTGAGTTTTTCCACTGTTAAAATAGTAAAAGTGATATCGATACGCCCTAAATGCACTTGAGCCATGCACTTTAGAGTGTTTAAATAGAGCCCAAAATGTTAACTTCCAAGTCTTTTCTGATGAGAAAATCACCACACATGTAAGTTAAAGATTCTGTGAAGCAGAAAAACATATGAGTTCTGAGTTTTCCACACCACAGGAAAACGGCATATTAAACCCCCTGCCAAATTTGAATGAATAAAAATGTTGCCAAATATAGACAATTAGCTTTGAAACTTGTGACATATAAAGCAAGTCTCTAGGACAGCCTTCTTCCACCTGTGCAATATTGCTAAAATCAGACCTATTCTGTGTCTAAAGGATGCTGAAAAGCTAGTTCATGCATGTGTTACCTCAAGACTGGACTACTGTAACTCTTTATTGTCAGGATGTCCCAAAAATGCAGTAAAAAGCCTCCAACTGATCCAGAATGCTGCAGCACGAGTACTGACAGGAACTAGGAAACGAGATCACATCTCTCCTTTGTTAGCTTCTCTGCATTGGCTCCCTGTAAACTCCAGGATAGAATTTAAAATCCTCCTCCTCACCTACAAAGCCATTAATGGTCAGGCACCATCGTACCTTGGAGAGCTCATAGTTCCCTATTTTCCCAATAGGACACTTCGCTCTCTAAATGCAGGTCAACTTGTGGTTCCCAGAGTTTGTAAGAGTAGAATGGGGGGCAGAGCCTTCAGCTATCAGGCTCCTCTCCTGTGGAACCAGCTCCCAGTGTGGGTTCGGGAGGCAGACCCCCTCTCTACCTTTAAGATCAGGCTTCAAACTGTCCTGTTTAGTAAAGCTTATAGTTAGGGCTGGCTCGGGTATGTCCTGACCCATCCCTTAGTTATGCTGCTATAGAGCTAGACTGCTGGGGGATTCCCATGATTCACTGGGCGCTCTCTCTCTCTCTCTCTCTCTCTCTCTCTCTCTCTCGATGACTTCATGCCATTAACTTTGTATTTTTTTTCTCTCCCCCGTAGTTTGTGCTTCTCCTCTCTCTCCCTCTCTCTGTCCTCATTCTGCAGGTCTCTCTGCCTCTGGAGCAGCAGGATCCAGATCCACCACTACTCATCTTTACTATTAACCACTGTTATCTGTCATTATTATTGATAACACCATTATCTATAGTATATACAGCTGTTCCTGGTCTCTCTCTCTCTCTCTTTTCTCCTCTCTCCTCCCCCCTCCTCCCCTTTTTTATCTTCTCCTAAACCCAACCGGTCGAGGCAGACAGCCGCCCACCCTGAGCCCGGTTCTGTTGGAGGTTTCTTCCTGTTAAAAGGGAGTTTTTCCTCCCCCCTGTCACCAAGCGCTTGCTCTTTGTGGGAACTGTTGGGTTTTTCTCTGTAACAAAGTAAGGTCTTGACCTGACCCTGTAAAGTGCCTTGAGATAATGTATATTATGATTTGGCGCTATACAAATAAAATTGAATTGAAAATTGAATTGAAAAAGTAACCAGTATTATCAACTCTATCAACTGGAGGCACTGAAACCACGCCCACCATAGGGAGAGCTTCCGCATCGCTTAACGGTCTAACAAATTTATGCTGAAAGGAAACATGACTGCGTCCAACAGCTATATTGATTGTACACACACACACACACGTGTTATATATTTTCACATTACAAATTGCTCTAAATGGTGCCATTACACCAGAACCTCCGCGGCTACACTGATCGTGGGGATGAAAGAGTGAGCTGCAGCTCTGACAGTTTTAAAAACACACAATCACAGACCGAAACATCTCATACGGAGGCTCCGACAGACTTTCACCAGTTTCGGCTGCAGCTCAGGGCGGCTAGCAGCTCACTCTCCCTCCACTGCTTCTGTGTGTGTGTTTGTGTGTGTGTGCTCTAAGTGCAGAGGTAACATTGCTCCCTGCAGTTGTGTGTCCTCAGTCCGAACAGAAAGACAAACTCGACTGGTGGTGGAAAAGGAGTGAATCAGCTTTTAATAGCAGGTTTACCCACATTTAAAAAAACCACTTATACCCACTAATTTTAGTGGAAAAGGGTATTTCATGAGAGGATGAAGCGGAACTATCCTTCTGTTCATGAAAAGAAGGGAAACCTCATGAGTGAATAACTGATTATCTATTAATACATTATTCTCTAATTACTAATAACACCACACCTTTGGTATTGCAGCCTCTAGGAAAGACACATTTTGGGAGGGAAGGCTCAGCTAACAGCAATAACACTGAGCAGGAGAACCACTGATGCTGGGTCACTCCATACTTTTATACTGCTACAGCTTTAGGGGCGGGGTTTGCTAAGTGGGGGTCCAAGTGCGTCACCAGTACCCCGTTTAGGGCCCGCCCAAAAAAAAGGTTAACACAAAAATGATGAAACACAGTTTAACGTTTAACTGCACAATTCAGTACCACACAAGTTTCACATGTTTCACACGTTTTCAGGAATAGTTCTCCAACATATGTATTGATTTTATAAACAAATCTGTGAATTTGCTTTACAGGATCTTTAAAGACAAAGACTGAACTGTAATTTCAGCCATATTTACCTGTAAAATGAGCGACAGAATATCTTTATTTTGTCTCTCACACAGCCTCTGTAGAAGTGCAGAGGGTTGCAAGTCTTTATTTGAGGCAGGCTTGTATTACAGCATGGTGTTTATTTCTAATTCCCTCTGTTTCATATGTATAATTGTTGTAGCAGTATTTTAGTAAGAAGCCTTGGGTGACAGAGTGGGTGAGAACACACCATTTGTCCCCAATTTTACCAGAATATTTTGAATTGTTTGTATTTTGCATTTTGTTTTGCATTACTTCTGATTAAGTATCAGCTCTCCACCAGAATAGAGCAGGAAACACTGTCACCAGCTGTTGTCCAAGACGGTGGAGTTACAATGTGTCCACAGGACGAGAGGGCTGCAGGACCATCAGCAACAAACTTTCAAATCAAAACACTTACATATAACGCCTCATAAATAAATAACAGCGCTGTCAAAACAAATAGTCCCTGTGAACTCCACAAAAAGTCAGTCAGGACTTGCACAATAAAACCAGAGCGGAAATAGGATGTACATCGTGATTCTGATCGTGATTGCGATTTATTTTACAAAAAGATTGTCATGTGATCTTTTGGGCCAGAACACCCACCCCTACATACACTTTTGATAAAATATTTTTCATGTCTTAATGCAAAGACCTAAGCAAAAACAGATCTTAATCTATCTGTGCTTGCATAATTTTACACTTTACATACAATGGCCTTTATCTCCTTTTAGTTTTTATTTTGAAATATTTACTTTTACTTCCATGTTACCTGACTACATTTTTCCATTTCTAAATTAAACAACGAAAAATGAAAAACGGGAAGTTGCAAACACCAAAATTGGACCATTTGTTCTACTTTGATGTTCTTGTTTTTCGTTTTTTAATTCTGACAAAAAAAACACAAAAAAACAGCTCTGTCTTTCTGTTTTTTCCATTTTTGGCTTGAAATGAGAAAACTGAAATACCATGTTTTTTTGTGTTTTCATTTCTGGTTTAAAATGAAAAAGTTAATTGCCTGATCGTACACAGACCCAGGAGGATGAACTAACTTCATCAAGGAGAGAACGGATCGCCAGACCTCCAATTAAGTCGATGGCGTTGGAGTAACCAAAAGTAAGAGGCTTACATCTGGGCATTGACTGAGCACATAGATATATTGTAGAGTATATCCTGCTTTTTATCAGTATTAATTTTATTGTGGGACTGCTGTGTCCTGTGTCTTTCAACCACTGTAGTAAATGCTGTTGTTGTGCTGCTTAATACTGTTGTTGTTGAGTTTGAACTCCCCTACATCACTGTTTTGTGTCTAGTTTACTACTGCTAAGCTGATAACTGAGGTTTTGCCAGTTGAAAGTCTGCTGCTGAGCCAGACCAGCATCAGTTCTACATACTATACTATATACTGTACTATACTGTACAGTATATAGTACTATACTGATACCAGGCTGGTGCCTCATCTTAAATTAATAATTTATGAAAACCTTTAATTATAAAATTATTCCCAATAACCGATCTGCTCCAACCTGTGCATAACAACAGAAACCCTTTATTTCTCAACGTTGCTTTTATTGCTGTGCTGACATGCTGCAGTAAATATAATGGCACCTGACTGTAGTTTTAATACAGAAATGAGCCTATCTTTAATTGCTGAGAGGTACTATAAAAAGGAAAAAGAAATTAATATTTAGTACTCTGAAATACATTTTAAAAATCTATTTTTCTTATTAAATTAAAAGCACTTGCTCTTCTGTTCACCATGGTGCTGCCACAGTAAATGGAGCTCTTTCTCTGCAGTAGTTGAGATAAAAGGAACATGAAAATGAACACAAGGAAAATATTAAGTGTTTCTGAAAAGAACTGCTATACTCTGCAAAAATACCCAAGCTTTATGTTCATTTGTCAGATCTACAGTGGAATGACTGAAAAGCAGAATATCTGCATCCTGGGAAAGTCCTAACCTCAGGTAGAGAAAATCACAGGTGATGCCCTTGTACAATATCCACGTGAATTCTGACTCAGACAATAACGGCACAGAAAAGCCAAGATTCCATGTGCAATAATTAAAACAAACAGAAGCAGCACTGTTATTGAAGCAGGGCCAATCCAAGGCTTTTTGGGGCCCTAGGCACAGTCTGACCCCCCTCCCCAACCCAAAGTGTCTCCCAATATAAACTCACCTCATATAGTAACAGATCTGGTCACAGGATCAGCTGTAAATTATTGCTGGAGAGTGTTCTTTAACATCAATGTAAGTGATGCTGTACAGTACACTATGTTGTACTGCAAGGTAAAACAATAAACCAGTAAACCATGGAGCTTGAATGATGCCAATGAAATCATTATTAATTTCAAAATAAAATGAAGAATAAAATTACATTTCTGTTATTCCATTTACTTAAGTATTTCCTATCAAAAATCCATCTCACAATCAGTTTCTTTTCAACACTTAAAAGATGCGCTGGCACACTGTTATCTCATCTTTCAGTCACAGAGAGAAACATTTAAATTAAAGTATTTGTGAAACTGTAAATGTCAGAAAGCAATTTAGATTAACTGTTATAGAGACAAAGTGTTTTTCTTTTATTAATTTGTGAATCAATTTGAAAAGTCATTAATTTACCATTAAAAAACAGAATATCATAGGGGAGGGGGGTGACTGTGGATTAACCTTTAGTCTTGAGTCTGTGAAATCAGCGAGGGAGGAGACGGATTTTGGGATTTCATGTTTTTCTCTGCACAACATGAAAAAGCCAGCCTGTGTGAGAGAAAGGACAGATATGAGCACAGTCAGAATCTCACTATCTAAATCTGAAAACTAGCTGATAAAACCAGCTGAAAACAACCTGGTGAGCTCTCTTTCTCTCTCTGCCTCGCTCTCACAGTGCTTGAGCAGCTAAATGAAGCCTTTGAACCTCTTCACAGCGATGGGAGCTGAATGCTCTATCAACGGCAGCAAGCTGGAAACAAGCTACTGGCCCAGGAATCCAGATAAACATATAAGAGGCACTGGCTGCCGTCAACAGGCACATTCATAGGCAGACAATAGGGCTCTGATCAGAACAATGATTATGCGGGCCCTCGGTCATCCTGTCATTGGCAGCCCACTCTCTCCATTCCTATCATTTTAATTAATTCTGCAATATTTCCAAAGTCTGGGCTGTATAGACCCCTAATGAGAAACCTCATCAAAAGACACACAAGCCAGGCAATTTGAGCTGCGGCTGGCATGATATGTTGCATTTGCAGCCTTCTCCTCCATTCCCAATTACTTGCTTTTCTTCTTAATACACAGCGGTGTCCAGAACCACAAAAAGCTCCCTTGGTCACCAATAGTACACTTAAATTTGTGTCTTTCCTTTCATTTTTTCCCCCTTGAGGTAAGTCTCCTTTTTTGTCTTTTCTTCTCTATTTTTTGACTGGTTTGCTCTTGTGTACTGATAGCCATCTCATTGACTTTAATCAGCCATCCATCAATGTGACAACGCTCTAAGAAGAAAGGTTTTCAGGCGCTAGTTAATTAATCTGCCCGTTCCTGTCTACCTGCACTGCTCAATCATTGAGTAAATAAAGGCAGTCAAGAATGTAATTGTTTGTTTTCTGTGCAGAGTTTGGAAAAAAGGCACTTTTTCATCTCAAGGAGCTGTGAAAGTTGCCCTTTTCGCTTTGATTTTCCAACAATATCTCATATAGCAAATGAAGTAGAGGTGTACACAAATGTCACATTTCAGAATAACTTTGTACTTTTTCCTTCCTCATACAGCATCAGCAGTAATTTTGCAATATGCAGAATATTGTGAAAATTCTAAAGATCCTAATCAAATCAAAAAGAAAAGAACTGATTTTGCAATGATGATAATAATAGACAGGAGGAGTGCATGCAATGACAATGATATTCATTGAGTACAAGCAATTATTGTGCTCCATTCTATATTTGATAGTAATATATTTTAATTAGTATTTGCAATGAGGGAAGAGCTGTTTACATGACTGTAGCAAAGTATTAATGTGCTTGTACTAACTGCACAAAAAAGCACAGATTTGGGATGGTATATGTAAAAATCTATGGTGGCTTTACAGTTATGGTATAGTTTCTGTATACAAACCTATATTATTATAAGATAATTTCAGCTGAGTATCATGTTTATAAATGGTACCTCCAAATTATAACTAACTAAATTAGGTGGAAAAACTGTTGTGACACTTAGTAAACCATTCACCGATCAATAACTGAAATTAGATTTTTTGTTTTGTCTATGAATATTTTTTTGCATGTAAAAATAGGAACATTTCTTTTGCTCAATGTGACATAATCCTCATGCTTACCCCTGAGGGGAATCCATAACATGGTTAATAACTGGGCCTGGAAAAATGTGGATGGACTTGATGTTTTTTAAAGCTTGATATACCCTATATATAAATGATATAGGGTGGAAAAAAACAAAAAAACCTGGCAGACTGGTAGTAAGTTTTAGTATTGTACTCATGTCAGAATACCATGTAGGCGCAGCAGTGACTAGATCAATGTCGGTAGCAAACATTTCACTCACTTAACTGATTATCTGTTTCCACTGTCACACTGCTTTTTGTTTTGTTTTTGCGAAGTTTCATCTGTATGAAGGTGATTCAGATGTTTTCCTTCAATGGTGTATGTTGACGGTTTGAAATACATATTTAAATAAATATTTAAAAAATAAATATAAAAAAAACACTCCTCAAATTACTTCTTGAAACAATCAGAAATATTATGATTTCATCATGATTTCTATGTTATTATTCTGTTTGAGGTTTGTCTTTCGCTTGTTTATCTTACACCCTCTTATTCTGCTGTGGGTGCGCCCTGACTGGAGAATTAGCACCATATACAGCTTATCTTGATGAACCATGGAAACATGCATGAATTTGCACCACTGCACTATGTCTATTATATACTATATTCTAGAGCTGAACGCCAGCCAGGTCTACTTAAATACCGTTTATTTTTTGACCAATCCACATTCATAAATTCTGTTACAGATACCGATAAATGCTATTTAATTTCTTCATGCCATACCATACATACATATGAGACAGCATTGAAAGATTTTTTTTAAACACTTTATTTATGGATTTTTTTCCCATTTGTCAGACAAGACATTAACTCAGACAGTTATCTCCAGGAATAAATGTTACACAGAAATAAAGAATACTGGAATGATACACAAAACAAAGCAAACAACAACATCTGGAACCATTTGTTAAGATTAAGATTATACCTAGATATTTTTCCAAATTCTTCCAGAACTCAAAGGATTTTAGGTATGGTTGTGACCGGGTTGAGGACATATAATGATAAATCATAATAAACTGAAGGAAGAAGATGGGGCTAGTTTAGTTTATCTTTCAAGGGAACCTGTCTGACATGGGGCCTTTCAACTCTGAAGGGCCAGTATTGCAGTGACAATTTCCTCCAGTGTGAAATTGTGTTTTAATTCTGTTCAGTCAGAGTGGATTGTAGGTATGTTGAATTTTTTTTTTTAAACATCAAATTGGTTATGATCAGGTGTTAAATCTGAAGAATATAGTTGAGAATAAAATTCTTTAAATTTATTATGAATAGTTTTATGGTCCTATGTTGCGGGGCCTCAAAGATATAACCTTTGAGATAATGTGAAATTTCAACACTCACATTTAAAAAAAATCTAAAAAAAATCTAAATCTATTGTAAAATAAACTGCACAAAGTCAGGGTTTCCAAGCAAGAACGGATCAAGTCACCACATCAATTTGGTCCTCTGAGTTGGGATGCAGGTACACCTACAGGCGCATAGTCAGGGATCACGATTGGATTATATTCTCTGTGATTGTACTCAGTATATAAGGGTCAACCAGAAAAAAAAAATCTATCCTTGAAAATGACTTGAATACATCACGTCCCACAAAACACTTTAAATATTTGCAAACTCTAATTTGCACCCTCCTTGTGTTTTGAGCAGTTATGAATCTACAGTATATCACGATATGCTGTCTGACCTGCGCTCACTGTACTTTTACCCTTTTTAAACTGGCAGGTTTCTGGCAAGACCATTAGTGGCCATGATAAAACATATAAGAAAAATAATAATAATTATTATGTATCACCCCTCACTCATTCTTTACTGATACTAATGACTATAGATTATGGAACATATGAAAGAGCAACTGTGTCCCTAACCATCTCTTTTAGTGTCTTTGTTAGACCATGAGATGATTAAGAGTCACATCGGGCCTAGCCCATTACCTGCTATGCTTGTGAAAATTCCACACTAGTCACTCTTTTATCAAACTTCCATCCCCCACATCTGTAATTCTTTCACCATATGCACTTAGCATCAAGTGCAGAGACATGAATTTCCTCATGAAATGAGTCGATCGTGGCTTGTATAGCACCAACTAGCATTAGCATCTGCTGTCAGTTTAGCTGTGATGCTTTAGTTGTGCTTCTCAATGACCTACCCTGTCTTTGCTCTTTAGAAGGCTTGTGCAACATTAAGAATGAGGTTTGTGTCACACAAGTGAAGGCAACCTGCCCTTATGAGTGAGTATCACATGCTGGGCATGACTGGGCACAACCGTGTGTCTGTATAAGTTCAGTGACTACTGGCATTGTTTGTTGCAGCTGATCCACGGAGGACTGTCACATCGACAGCGGCCTAGCAGAACGAGCCCCAAGCAGACAGTGTGCCACGGCGCCCTTCCCCAATTGAGACTGACTCTACCCCCTTCCATCTACCACCCCCATGAGTGACCATGTCCCTGTGCCTTATATCCACATCTAGCTAAGCTAAAGAACTTTTGGGACTGTTGCTGTTTTTTATAATGAATTTTTAGTTTGTTATTATAGAGACTTATTGGACTCCATCAAGGTTTTTCCTTGTCCTTGTTCCTATTTGTGATATTCATGGACAGGATCTCAAGGTGCAGCTGAGGCAAGGAGTGGCCAGGATGAGAATCAGCATCTCCAAGTCTTAAGCCATGGTTTTCTGCCAGGAAATGATGGATTGCTCCCCCTGAGTTAGGGGTGAGTTTTTGCCCCATGTGAAGGAGTTCAAGTATCATGGGGTCTTGCTCACGAGTGAGGGCAGATGGAGCAGGAGATTGATGAGCAGATTGGTCAGAGAAGTAAAGCAAATGTTGTACCAGAGATGAGCCAGAATGTAAATCTTTTGATTCACCAGTCAATCTATGTTCCAACCCTTACCTATGGTCATGAGCTCTGAGTATTATGAGATCGCAGATATAAACGGATGGAATGGATTCCTTCCATAGGGTGTCTAGGCTCAGCCCTAGAGATAGAGTGAGGAGCTCGGCTATGTGGAGGGAGTTTAGTGTAGAGCTGCCTCTCCCTTATGTTGAAGGAGCCAGTTGAGATGGTTTGCGCTGAAGGGACTACATATCCCATCTGGCCTGGGAATTCCTCTGGATCCCTCAGGTAGGGCTCGAAAATGTTGCTGGTGAGAGGGATGAATACCCTTGGCCCACTGCCACTCATGGTACAAAGATCAGCTCCTAGAGAAAAACGCCAAAACAATCAATGAAAATGATCTGTCTAAAAGTATGATACATCACGCAGACATACAGTACAGTAAAGTGTGTACAAGTTTGTATTTTGTACCATGGAATTTATTCTCTTAACAGGACAGCAAGGCCATGTACCTTTCAGGAAAAAAAATAAAATTGAAATCTGTCTGGATAGGCAGCTTCAAACCTTGATTGCATTCCACCTCTTGGATCCATTTAGTACATGTATTATAGTGTGACAAGTTATTATATGATATGTCAGGCCGTTTGACAGTCTGTTTGGTTGCTATATCCCAGGAGCTGCTGAAGTGGCTGCTTGAATGGTGAGGTGTTCCTTTGTGGAAATCACTGATGTGATTCAGGCAGACAAATGCCATGTAAATGCAGAAAGATCTGTGAACTGTAACACATGTACAATCCCCTCCCTTGCACACACTCTCCACTCCTACTCTGAGTGAAATCAGCCACTGAATCAAAGCCACACAGATCTAATCAAGCCAACAAGAGCAGAAATGACTTTTCAATGAGACAGATTATAAATTGAGTGTCACAAGCAAATCTGAATAAAGTTCACTAAGGATGAATTGTATTCAGATACACTGTTTTGATATGAACAGATTATGAACAGATGCAAATGGAATCTGAATTTTTGCCATCATATATATATATTTTTTTCCTAGTGTTAATTTATCACCAGACAGACAAACTGTCCCTCAAAACGCATATGGGTAGTTCACAGAATCAGAACTCAAATCAGAACACAAAGAAATAACAGACACTGTTGGAATCAGTGGAAGTTACTCTTTCCAGTGAAATCTTACCAATGTCTAACAAGCATAAATATTGATAATTCCCCTTAGCAGGCATACAGAAGGATTATTAAGATTCAGAGGGTGTCTATAATTATCAGATTCTAACAGGAATTACAAGCAGCTAAAAAATATAAATGTTATCATACACAGGCTAAAAATTAATTTAAAAAATAACCAAGTGCAGAAAGTTTTCAGTTTAATATTAGAACATTCAGAAATAGGTTAAAGAGTAATTTAACATCACCTCTGGCACTGAACACAGAAGTTAGGGAATGCAAAAGTGCCTGCCAACTGATCAGGAGAGCTTCTCAAGTTTTCTGGCACGTGCACAGATAGACCTCAGGTGGTGCTCAAGCACCTGCCCCTTAAGCCTCTGCCTGGATAAGTGTCATTATTGCAAGACATTTTTTTCTGTTTCTCTTTCTAATTTTATATTTAAGTTTTAAAGTTGGCCCATGGCATCGGTTCTCATGTAAAAGAGTATTGAAATGACCAACAACTGCCTTTGAGTACTATTTCTGCAAGACGCACGAGCCGCTGCCCCTCTCACAGCTGCCACAGTTAAAGTAAAGCAGACTGAGAGCACTGAGGAGCAGCACTTCTCACAGACCTGTCTGCAATGGTGACAACCAGGTAACAACAGTGTTTGCCCTAAGCCTCTGTATTGTTTGTCACTGTTGTGAAATTAAACTCTATTGAAACAGCTCAATACAGCTGGCCTAACTCAGGCAATAGCCTTCCATTAAGCTTAACAGGACTAGGTCGAAACATGCGTTCACCTATGTGTGCATACTGATTTTATAACCACACCGTCATCTGATAAAATCACCAAACATATAAATTAATCACAGACTGAGCTGTGAGTTTGGCTATTCATTTATAAAATGTTTGCTCAGAGAGAAAGTTAAAAGAGACAGAATATCTTTCTTATTGTGTCTCAGACTTGTATTAGAGACAGGGCTTTCTGTCTAACTCCCTCTGTTTGATATGTAGAATTGGTGAGAGCTGCATTTTAGTTTGAAGCCTCATTTTAATTTGCTCCTATTAGCCATGTTAAAATTACTACATGTACATGTAGTACATGTTGATACAAATTCAACACTTCCTGTAAGCATTTCAAATATAAAGCCGGTGTGTCTTATGGTTAGTTATTCCTCTGCCCCTTTTAGTAATAATGACACATGTAATGAAAGTAGTTTATTTACCATAACAGCAACTAGGCTCAGAGCTCAGTGAACTGGAAGAGCTACTATTTACTTTAAATATTATTAAAATATTGCTAAGTGACAAATAGCCCATTAAAATTTTGCTTGAGAGAAAGTACTGCAGTTGGGCCACTGACAGTTACAGTCTGGTGAGGATTACAGCTGTAATGCAATGACCATGCAGTCTTTGCCAAATCATCATATCCTGCTGTGGGTGTATTTCTGGGAGATTAACCTTTAATTATCATGCACAAAGTTGATTTTGCTCACTTACCAATTGAAGCCTAATGCTCCCTTCACCTCAGTACACAGAATGCACTTAGCCTGTTGCAGCTGGACATTTGGAGGTAGAGTGGTTGTTTTTTTATTCTATTTATTTAGAGAACAGTTTTTTTCAGTTTTGTGTAAAGATTTGTTGATATTGAATTGTTATTTTATAGACCACAAGCAAACAAACTATACATGCATGTGAAAACACCCTAAAGCACGACGTTGCAGTATTTTCTTTGTTGTTGCCTGTTCATGTGATATATGTAGAAAAGGTTAATGCTAGAGAGCATTGTCTCTGTGTAAATAGATAATTTTGTTAAAATCTGTTGACTATTAAACATCTGCTAATGTACAGTATGGAAATGAATGACTATGTAAGTAACTTTATTTAATGAGAGGGAGGTCTTTTTTTTTTCGCTTGAGCATCTGCCGCACAAAATGTGCACAACCCTGCAAGTTTAATCAGTCTTTACTATTTTATTTTAGGTAAACTTTGTTTTCATTTCAACCTCCTCAAATTATCTGCATGCCCTCCAGTCTTTCAAGAAACACTCAAATATGGCACTTTTTAGAAAAATATTTTTTATTTTTTATTTTTTGCTGCATATATTTGACTAATGTCAGTAAAATATAATGATATCTTATACATGCTGTGAGTAGATAATACATAAAGGTAGTATAAGTGGTTGTGGAATACAATTTAATACAGATTTTGAGGCAGGATAAGAATTTTCAACAGCATACAAATACAGATTGTATCTTTGTGTTACACCTCTAACTGCCACCACCACAACTATCGAATCACATTCGCCAATGGCCATAGGCCAAAGTCAGTGGGAGTTTACAGCTTCTGGGTGCGCTTCTGGTCCACCACTCTTTTTGCATGGCTTCAAACGCGTATTAGCTGCTGGAAGATGGGCTATGGACGACTCACATTAGGAAGGTCCTGATTCCTGTATTTGCTGAGAATGCAGACATTAAAAATGATGTAGGGGACGGGCTTGGCACAGTGTAACAGAGTAGGGAGAGAGAAACATGGAAGTGGAACTATTGCAATCAGTGAGGGAAAAAAAGGCTGTAGTAAATGGAAAGGTCAAACATAAAAGAATTGCATGCTTAAATTAGGCTACAAGAGGAACATTCAGTTGTAAACCTAAATTTTGTTTGCCTACTCTATAAAGTTCAAAATAAAACCATGCCTTTAAATATGTGTTTCTGTTAGAGGAAATGTTTTGGCACATTTGGTTGTGATTCTACAAATTGCATTTGACTAGATAACTTGCAAATCAGGTGCATAGACCGTGTTATAACCCTGTGTAATTCAAATTATATTTGTTAATTATCCTGTGACTAATGACATTCTAAAATGCACGACTCTATATAAATTAGAATTACCTGCTATATCACACAGCATGCTTGAATAACCATACAGTAAACAACCATGCACTAATGCAAATAAACATTTAATTCATGTTATTATTTCACACCTAAAATGGTGCCTTTTCTTCCCCAAAGTGAGGTAAGGTAAGGTAATAGTGTCTCTTCTACCCCTCACTTTCCAAACACTTTTAATTATAAAGTGCTTGGCTGCATTACTTCTCAGGCCCTGTCCTCTCCACATATCTGCTGGCATCCTCAACGAGGCAGGAAATTGAAAGCAGGAGACAGAATCAGCCACAAAGCTGATGGAGGATGAGCTGCCGACCATAATTACCCCAAGTGCTATTCAAATGGCACCACCTCACTTTATGGACAGTTAAGAATACCCATACTCTCTAATGTGCTCTCACAGCTCCATCAGTGATGTTCCTATCCAGTGGTCATATTCAGACACATGGCTGAGGCTCACACACAATGGCTGCTTAATAGCCAGCTACTTAAAGGCACCACTATCAGTACTTTCATGCTGCTGCTGCTTTATAGCCCATAGACTAGTCAGAGAATGTTCTATCAAGACATTGTGACAAATGTATGCTTTGGTCATCTGTCTGTCTTTTTCTCTACATCCATATACATCTATACAACATATATACAGTGTGTGATATATAAATATGAACCACTAGGTTGCTCAACCGCTGGCTTTTTTAAATGAACCTAAGCATGAATACATGTTTATGACAAACTTTATCACAGGCGAAAACAAAGAAAATCAATCGCCTTTATTAATCGTCTAAGAAACAAATGATGCATTGCTGCATTTTAGTTCTGTTTATTGTCCAGGCTGACTTATTACATAGAAACCAAGAGGAGGAAACATTAAGTCATGTGGACTGACAGTTAACTCACTGGTAATGTCAACATGGACCCAAATAGGGACATCAGGTCATGAAGCACTTTACTAAACCTGATGTGTTTAATTATGTTCTATGATGATGAACACATTAAGATATTATTATTTTTGAACAATAATAGCATCTGGACCCTGTGGAGTAAGACACAAACACAACATACCACTCTTTTTGAAAATCCCCTCCCTCAAGTGCTCATATGTGTGTGTTACCATGGTTGCCAGTAGCATATATAGATATACAGATGTTTTCCTCACTGATTTACTGATTCATCAACATGATGTTTTTTTTCATTTGGTGAGTTCAATGAAAATCACATATCTACTATCCAAAAATCAAGTCACACACTGAACCAGAGTTTGATTGACAGCTTTCACATCAGCCTAAGCAAACCAAACCTAATAGACAAAATCACCTAATGACTGGACCTAGACACAGACCCTAAAAGAACTCCATCTGTAAGGCCATAAGACGACATGTAAATAAGAAATCAAGCTGCTGTGGGTGTTTTGTAAAGTAGTCCGTTAAATCGCTGAGGACAAAAGAAGCAACACTAAAGTCTAGAGTTAACCATGATTTCAACAAGGAAAAACACACTCCTACTGTACAGTGGTGGAAAAGCATAAATGACAAAAAGGTACTCATTCCCCTGCTATCTCTCTGATTAGGACAAATGTCACTCTGATGAACTGATACATCATCTTAAAGGGATTGTTTGACATTTTTTTAAATACAGGGTGAAAAAGATGTCTGTCCTGATTTCAAAAATACACCTACCAACACCACTACAGATCACCAGTTAAAATGGTGTATCTTCTTTGTTTAATCCATGCTCAAACAGAAATGTAAAAATTAAAATTTGTGGTTTACTGCTGGAGCTATTTTTTGGAGGAGACCAGTCACGATGCCCAGGTACTAGTTAATGGTACATTTACATTCAATGTTTTAATAGTCCTACCAACACCAAACATGGAATTAGGTTTATGATTTCATTTAATCATACAGTAGAATCCACAATCATATATAAAAGAAAAACTGAAGACAGATGAGTGTGCACAAAACTCCTGAAAAGTAAATGTCAGTGACCTAAATGTCAATAACCTATCTGCCATTGGTCCATCTGCCTCTTGCTGACCTTTGTTTCCTAGGTATTGTGGAGAAGACAGAAAACAAGTTGGGATGAGAATGAGTGATTCAAGCTATTTGAGTCACTCCCTGTAACTGCACAGTCACTCAAGGTCAATGTGGAGGCTCAACAAAGACAGATTTCTCCCCAAGTGTGATAAGCCTTGGGGCAAGCACACACATATTTCAGATGTTCTCTGATGATAATCGTCAACACTATACGGTGGCCTGGGGGAAGTGATTAAAGCACTTTGTCTTCAGTCATACCTACCTCGTCCAATCCTCGTCTCTGATCCCTATCTGAACCTTGCTGCTGTTTGCCCAGACAATGCAGAGCACATATCTCTGTCTCCCTGCATCTCCACTGCAGTGTTTATTCAAAATACAGAGAAAATCCAATGCCTCAAAATCCGGTGCTTCATAATACATAAAAAAGTTGTGAAGTAACATTAAGCCTGAATAGACAGTCACTGTCATATTGAATGCTGAGCAAAGGACCGTTTAGCTCTGCTGTCTTTTTTTTCTTTATGTCTTCTTCGTCAGTTAAATCTACACGAGCCAAACAACATGCAGATAAAGATACCTTCAGCTGAAATGCTCTAAAATATTTTACAGAATTTGCCACCTGCATTGTTTACCATTAAAATTATATTTAAAAATGAATTTTTCATTATCAAAAATACAAAAACTTACAGCCTCATGGGCAACACCTACAGGGTGCAGATATAATTGCATCCCAAAATATAAGTATTAGTGTGAATTAAACAAGTGTTTATATAGTTATACACAATGACGAGACTGACTTTCCAAGAAAAACTACAGCAAAATCATTTAATCCATTGTAGATGTAAGAATATTAATGAGTGTGCGTTTTTTTTTTTTTTTTTACATATTTGTTCAATTAGGCCTGTTGTACCAAACTGTGTATTTTCCTATGGACCTACAGGCCTTTTTTTTAATCCTTTAGTTGAACATTCATGATGTGGCCTGGGTCGTGGCCAGCCTTGGGTTAAGTACACAAGACCTAACTCCTGTCAACTCAGCTTTGCTTCAGACACCTTGAGCAGTCTGTTTGCAACCATTTGCATCTTTCCTGTTACTTTGTATGCAAGTGCACTGCCTCTAAAACGGATGTGGCAGTTATAAATATAATATAATCCAAATATTATACAGATGTAGACCGTGTCCAGAGGGTGGTGCTACAGAAAAGGTCTCTTTGGGAGCATGAAAGCTCTGCCTAAATTTTATGGGAACCTCCATAATAAAAAAAATTATTTAGCCATGATTGTAGAAGTAGAGAAAAGAGCATTTGGTCACCAAAATTATAAATATTCAACCAATGAGTTCCATAAATATCTATGGCATATTTCATGGCATTGTTCTGTGTAGAAAGTGTTGAACAAACCAACAGACCAACTGACATTAATGTTGACTTCCTTAAGATAGAAGTCACCTTATCAATGGAACAGTGCCTTATCCAATTACTGAGAGAACCATTCCTTTTTTGTACTCTAATATTAATCAAGCACATACACTACAGATTCAGGTAAACTGTAATTGGTTTGATAACTGATCTTTAAAACTTCTGTACAGTGAGAAATGATGTCCTGGGTAGTGAATGAGCAAACAACTGAAAAATCTTCGACCCCTCTGTATATCTATGTTGTTTCAGAATCCAAGGAGAGGTCACTGTTAAGATTTGGCTCTGTTGCATTGGGGATAGCTACTTGAAAATCATGGATGTTCTGAGTAGTAGCTTTCTAAGGGCATAGAAGATCAAATACTTCAAGCAAAGGTACAGAGCATTCTCTTCTCTCTTCTCAGAGCGGGTGTGGCTGATTTGAAATGATAAAAATATCAAAATTTGAGGTGAGAGCCGAGTAGCAAGAAGAACATGGCTCAAACACTAGTGTGAGTATTAGGTCAGATCCTTGGATCTTTGAAACACAAACCCATGCCAGACAAAATATTCAGAACAGACATAAACCCTGGATCATATGTATGGTTGAGGTTAGGCAACTCAAACATTTGGTTAAAGTTAGGGAAAGATCACATTTGCTAGACTGTGACAGGATGTCTTACTTTCCACCTTCCTAGAACAAAAGGCATTGGTATTGTTACAGGATGTGAATCTCATGCAGTAGAATCATCTTATACTGGGCATTGAAACATTACATTTCACTGGATTTGGCTGCAGGAATACAACCTAATTAGTCTAGTGCTCTAGATTAGAAAAAAAGTGTGAACAGAGCAGTTTTGTTTCAGAAAGGTTTTGGAGGTTTTAAAGCCAGAATCTCTGGTCCTAGTAATTGATCATACTGATCATCAACATTGTCGACTCCAAAAGAGACAATATTTTATGATTTTCTTGTTGTATGGAATATGGTAAATCTTTGCCAAGAGTGAGATGAGAGGAGATTTGATATCAGTCACGTGTCTCTGTGCTGAAAAAGGAGCTGGAGACAGGATGTCGTTAGCCTAGGTTAGTGAAAAGACTGGAAACAGTCTATATTCTAACCTCAGCTTTGTCAGCAGTTTATTAATAAAACAAACTTCTGCAGCTCTGCAGCTCACTGATTAATACTGTATCTCATTTGTTTAGCCAACATAGTTTTATTTTACAATAAGTAAAATGCTGAACTATCCTTTTAACTTATAACCACTTGAACATTGTTAATCATGACTAATAGCAAAGATTATCAATCTGTCATTCTCATCAATTAGTGAGACCATCCTTGCAAGAAAAATGACAGTATCACATGTTTCAGCAAATCCCCCAAACACATATTTTTTACAGGACATACAAGTGCCAAAGACTGTAGGTAGTGGCCGTAGGAATCATGACAAAGAGGTCAAGGCCTTTTAACTTTAACAAAATAGTAATTTAACCCAATCTTCCCTTCAGCCTAACCCAGTTGTTTTTAATGGCATCCTAGCCATAGTGTAGTCACATCATAAAAACAAATGATTTTCACCGTTATTTAACAGTGACTTGTAATATGTTTGGAAGACACAGATGACTGATGTCGCCCTGCCAATAGGGAAAATACTGATATTCTGTTGTGGTCAGCATAGACAAAGAACATATTTCTTTTAAACAAATATTTAAGACATCTTGCAATAAGCATGTTTGAACAAAGCCTGTTAATCGCTATAAGTGAACTAACATATTTATGGGAAATTTTAAACTGGTCCATTTTACATTTCTAACTTTTTATGAAAGTACATTTTTCCACTATTTGTTTTCCTTTTGGCAAATGCTTAATCCTCCACCACTCAACAGTAACAGCTGTTTACTTTATGCCATTGCCATGATGGCTGTTTGGAATGAGCAATAAAAAATGTAGCTGGAAGGTAAAACAGCAATATCCCTGCAACATATTCCACTGGTGCATATGTGGAATTAAGTTAGTGAGTCCTTTATGTCACAGCGTGCTATGACAATATGTAAAAGTTCAAATGGGGATCAGTTCAATTGGTCCTGGAAGCGAAGTGCTGTGCTGTGCTCTCTCTGCTGGTGTGCTGCTGGTAATTGATCTGGCAGCACTACTAACCATCTGGGCTCCAGTCTCTTCAAACACAGTGAAAAAGACTTACCCTGCACTCACTCAGATCTGTTTGGACGGGCTAGATGGATCTGTACAGCCAGTGGGCACAGAACCAGGTTGAGGCCTGCATTTCTCAGAAGTGCTGTGCCTGCTCCTGCAAACACTGTACTAACTAAAGAACAACATAATAACATACAACTGCCTCCAGCAGTTTGGTACCACTGTTGTAGGCAAAAGAAAAAACTACTTACTAGGAATAAATGATATCTGTGTGCTTGCAGTTGTTACTTCAAGCCCTGAAAACTTTTTTTCTCAATCACTTTCTCACTAGAAGTAATGAGATTGTGTTTTTCTCTGCGCTCTTCTATCTGGTTTTAAATGGTCGGGGAAAAAGGTGATGTCAGATTTATTTTAGGGAAAGACTGAATTTTACATTATTCAGTCATGAATATTTGTTACAGAGAAATACTTTGAATTGAAACCAGAGACAAGGTTTTGCAAAAGGTCCACTTCGTAGCTTTTTGCAAGGCTTTAAACAACATTTGTCTTTATTGGTGAATTTTTAATATAATATTTAAACTTCAGCTGAATTAGTTCCCATAGACCTCCACTGTATTAAACTTTGAGGTTGTGAAAACAAGAGTTCTCATACCAGTACAGCTGATAGACCAGACCTTAAGGTGCTGACTGTGTACCACACTGTTCCAGGTTCAATAGTGTTTCAGATGTTTACATAAGTTATGCACTCTCATTGACCCCAATACAGTTCTTCTAAAATGTATGAGGTATAATTTCACAGTCAGTGTCAACTGCTGTCAGCAATAGTCCTGATGGCCTAGTGGTCTAAACACATTCTTTAAGAGTACTGTCAGCTGTTCAAATCCAGCTTGTCCCTAAAGTGTGTGCATCTTCCTGTTTATGTCTATCTGTTGTGTTGCTCTTAGTTTAGTTTAAAAGTAGTAGTAGTAGGTTAAAAGTTGATATCATATCATTTATTGGTATTGCTGATTTGAGGTCAGCTTAAGTGGCTTTTCACTACAGTGAGCCCCACGGCTTGGTGCTTCGCCCACAAATTTCTTCTCCATTTACATGCTCCCTAGGCTACATCAGAATAATTTTCCATTTTTATGCAGATGGTGCCCAGATTTATCTAAAAATTTTTATCTAAAAACCCACTTGTAGATGCTCCCTTATAGAACCATATATGACCAGGCTCCACAGTATATTATGGACATCCTGTACCCCCATGCCTCACACACACCAAAGACACATTTTAAGCCTTGTGGAGATTGCACTTTCCAGAAGATAGCCCCTACAGTTTGGAATAGTCTTGCAATATGCTTGAGGTGTTTGGACTTTGAACTAAAAACTAATCTGTTCAGACAGGCATTAAGATAACGTAGTATTTTATGTTTTCACTTGTCTCTCATATCTGCTCCCCTTGTCTGGTGTTCTTATCTTTGTTTTATTTAGTTGTTATTTCTATCTGACTTCATCTCTTCGATTGTGAAGCACTTTGTGAGTAGTGTCTAGGAAAAGTGTTATATAAATATGGGCCTTAGGATTGGATGTTGCAAAATGGTTCAATAGCAGCCTCCACAAAATTTTAACGAAATAGCCTTTTATGGTACATCTGTTAAGGCACATGTAACATCTGACACCAGCACCTGCGTAGCCTATTTATCATTATCAGCCTCATTATCTTATGCATTTGCTCACTTTGCTGGGATTTGGAGCAAGCTAGACACATAAAAATTGGTACCATACTGGACATGATATGGTCATGCTTCCTATGAAATATAACAATCCACCTGATGGTGGAGCTATAACAGTCAAATCAGTGAGAAATTTGAAAGGATGCCACCTCCCTTACACACAGTGAGTGCCACTGACTTCAAATTTGATTAATGTAAAGAGTCAAAAAGAGTGTACAAGACATATGAATATTGAGAATTTAATAGATTAAAATTCATAAATACAGGATAAGAAATGATAGAATATGTTAAAAAGTAATTTTGACTATTACAGTTAATTTTGGGTACAGTTCATGTTTAAAATAAGTTCATGTGCTTAAAAAGAGACACCACTATATACATACTCACCCCGCCTGGGGTGGTGTGTGTGTCTCCCTCAAACTCGGGTCCTCTACCAGACGCCTGGCACTTTGAGGGTTCTGCACAGTATCTTAGCTGTTACAAGAACTATGCTCTTCTGGACAGAGACCTCAGACATTGTACCTGGAATCTGCTGGAGCAATTCTTCCAGTTTAGGGGTCACAGCCCCCAGTGCTCCAATTACCACTGGTACCACTGTTCCCTTTTCTCTCCACATCTTTTCTAGCTCTTCTTTCAGCCCTTGGTATTTCTCGAGCTTCTCATGTTCCTTCTTCTTGATGTTGCTGTCGTTTGGGATTGCTACATCTATCACCACTGCCCTCTTCTGTAGTTTGTCGACCAACTTGATGTCTGGTTGGTTGGCCAACACCAGTTTGTCAGTGTGGAGCTGGAAGTCCCACAGGATCTTAGCTCGGTCATTCTCAACCACCTTAGGAGGTGTCTTCCATTTTGACCTTGGGACTTCCAGTCCATACTCGGTGCAGATGTTCCTGTACTCTATGCCAGTCACTTGGTTATGACGTTCCATGTACGCTGTTCCTGTCTGCATCTTACACCCTCCTGTTATGTGCTGAACTGTCTCGGGGGCATCTTTGCACAGCCTGCACATGGGGTCCTGTCTGGTGTGGTAGACCCCGGCGTCTATTGATCTTGTACTGAATGCCTGTTTTTGTGCTGCCATGATTAGTGCTTCTGTGCTGTCTTTCAGTCCAGCTTTCTCCAGCCACTGGTAGGATTTCTTGATATCAGCCACTTCTTCTATCTGTTGGTGGTAGGTGCCGTGTTGGGGCTTGTCCCTCCATGATAGTTCATCCTCCTCTTCATCATCATCCTTGGGTTTCTGCTGCCTGAGGTATTCACTTAGCAGTTCATCTTTTGGGGCCACCTTCCTGATGTACTCCTGGATCTTAGTTGCTTCATCTTGGACAGTGGTCCTTACACCCACTAGTCCTCGGCCTCCCTCGGTCTGCTTAGTGTACAGTCTCAGGGTGCTGGACTTGGGATGAAACCCTCCATACATTGTGAGGAGCTTCCTTGTCTTGATGTCGGTGGCCTCTATCTCCTCCTTTGGCCAGCTTATTATACCAGCGGGGTATCTGATGACTGGCAGGGTGTACATGTTGATGGCTTGGATCTTGTTCTTCCCATTCAGCTGGCTTTTCAGGATCTGCCTTACTCTGTTTAAGCATTTGGCTGTGGCTGACTTCCTTGTGGCTTCCTCATGGTTTCCATTTGACTGTGGGACCCCAAGGTATTTGCAGCTGTCCTGAACATCTGCGATGTTGCCTTCTGGTAGTTCAACCCCCTCGGTTCTGACCATCCTCCCTCTCTTTGATACCATCTGACCACATTTATCAAGTATGAATGACATTCCAATGTCGTTGCTGTAGACCCCGGTGATGTGGATCAGTGAGTCAATATCTTGCTTATTCCTGGCATATAGCTTGATGTCATCCATGTAGAGAAGGTGACTGATGGTTGTTCCACTTCGAAACCGGTATCCATAGCCACTCTTTGTGATGTTCTGGCTGAGGGGGTTCAGGCTAGGGTTGTGAACGATAAACAGATGCGACCGGATATTCGGTTCAACAAGTGAGAGATATGGCTGCATCGGTAGCAGCCTCCTCAATCGATACGAATTATCAATGAATTCCTAGATGAATCGGTTACAGAGTCATGGATCAGGTATCGCAAGACTTTGAATCAGTTGGCGGCATTACACACGCGCCAGGTCTCTAAAACAACGCAAGAGCTGAGGCTGCCCGTGAAACGCCGTAGCTGCCTAGCTGGTATTAGCATGAGTGATAAACAAGGGACGCTGTTGTTACTACTCTGTGCTACTTTTACCTCTGGAGTTCCCATCCAACGATTCAGCCAGATTTTTTTTTGGTCCATGTCTAAAAATAAATACATTGACATGTGATTTTGTTGTTCTGTTTTCTATTTGCCAGTGCCAGTCTTTTACATATTTAAAAAGAAACTATTGTACTGTCACTTTCATAGACTTGGCTTCTTTATTATATAAAATATCTACAACAAATATTAACCATAGAATCAAATCATATTGTTCTTACACTGTATAGAATCGATTCGTATGGAATCGGTCTGTAATAAAAGGATATCGTTTTTGAATCAAATCGTAACCTGTGTATCTAGATGCATATCAAATCATTTATCACAGAGAGATGTGCAACCCTAGTTCAGGCCTATGCAGAACAGCAGCGAGGATAGCTTATCACCTTGGTATATGTCTCACTTGATGATGACTTGTGAAATCGCTTTGAGTTGGCCTCTAGAGTTGTTTTCTACAGCCCCACTGAGTCCTTGATGGGGGCTCTTACAGTCCTGTTGATGTTATACATTTCCAAGCATACCAATATCCATGTGTGTGGCATTGAGTCATGGTCTTTCATGTAGTCAATCCAGGCGGTGCACAGGTTGGTCTGCCTGTTCTTGCAGTTTCGAGTGACTGCTCTATCGATCAGTGACTGGTGCTGGGCTCTCCTGGTATTGCTACCAATTCCTTTCTGGGCCCAGCATGATCGAGTTGCTCCCTTCTGAGAATCCTTTATGATCAGGACTGTCCGTCCTTGGGTCAACCACTCTGGGTGGGTTCCATCCATCAACAGCTGGTTCATTTGTGCTGCTAGGCGTTCATGGAGTGCAGTTAGTCTCTTTAGCCATTAGGTGTGGATCATGTTGGGGCCTGGTGTTGTCCTTGCAATAAGATAGTTAGATAAGAATTGATAGTATTTCCATCACTGAGAATGTGATAACTACTTGTTAAACCTAATATCAGCTCTATGTATTTCTGCTTTGGCTCTATTAGTGAGTTATTTCCTTTATGTAAACGGCAGAAAAAATCCTGCACGTAAGCAGAAAGCAAGCTAAAGTTTTTGGTCTCTTTATTATCATACACAGCTGCAGGATTTACACACCCCACCCCGACACCCACCAGGCAGGTTGGGCAACACTTGCATCTACAACTCAATAGACTTTACAAAAAAGCCTCTTGGATAATGAATGATGATGATTTTTAGATAATTTGCATAATGTGAAAAACTGTAATATGACACAGACTTTTTGGATTTTCACTCGATCAACACCAAATTTAGTACGGAATGTTGCTTTGTAACTAGAACCCAATACTCCCATCAGGCTACTGGCACGCACATCTTGAACAGGTACTGCACTAGTGTACCCAAAACCAACATTCTCAATGTTCATGATTGCAGGTATTATAGTGGGCAAGATGGCTTGAAAGAGCTTGAAGGGAATCAGATCTAGAGGACAAGTGGTGAGATGATTTGAGAGCATAAGTTTGGAGACATCTTCCACAGTGAGAGGGAGAGAGGGTGTGAGTACACCCTTAGATTCATCTCGTTTAGGTGGCTGTGAGTTGGCTGAGTGATCATATTTCCACCATTGGTCAGCTGAATGACTCATGAGTTTCCGTTGGCTGTTGCTTTTTCAGAATGATTTGGCACAAAAAGTTATATTAGGGGGGCATTTACATTACATGTCTCATTATTACTAAAGGAGGCTGAGGAATAACTAAACATGGGACACATCAAACAAGAGAGCGTAAGAGTGGGAGGGGAGAGAAGCTATTGGTGACTGCTAAGCTAAAAAAACTAGTAGATCTGACATTAAACAACAGAATTGCTAGCAACTGGAAATGAGACATTATGCTTACAGCAACACAGCAATAAAAGCCCTGTTATGAAATAAAGGATTTCTGTCCAGTGAAACACTAGAGGGCTTTTAATATAAAACGATCACAGGAAGTGTTGAGTTTGTATTTACAAGTAATGCAGTAACTTTAACTTTAATACAACAAATTGAAATGGCCCAAAATGAGGCTTGGTACTAAAATACTGCTGTGACAAATTATACCACAGAGGGGATTAGAAATTAAGACCTGCCTCTGATACAAGCCTGCCTCAAACAATGGCCTGTTACCTTCTGTAGTTGAGGTAAACAAAAGCCCTGGTCACTTTTTGAGGAAACACACTGGTTGAAAACGGCTGTGGATCCCAGAATGAGGCCGTATACTGTGTGAGAATATTCTGTCACTTCTGACTGATCTATATCTGAAAAAACAACAGTCTTTAACTTTAACTTAGATGTTTGGTGATTTTATCAAATGACATTGTGGTTATAAAATCAAGATTTTAGCAGCAGAGCAGCAGCATGGAAATGGCTTGGAAGTTAACATGTAGTCTTTATGGGTGTTTAAGTCACTATTTCATACTTGTTCTGCTGTCTGACAACTGAAACAAAATAACATGTAAATGAGAACAACTTACATGGGAATTCAACTGTATTTAAAGACTGTATATATGAGCGCAGTGAGTAGGAGAGAATAGGACACTGATATCAGTTTTCAGCTATATACTTAATTACGCACATTGACCATATTCGGTCCAGCCATATAGGCGACTAGGTTTTGACCAGGTCCTGTTTCTTAAAGCATTCTACTTCTGCCAGGTTGTCTCCATCACAATGTTACAATAGGTCTGTGAATCAAACCCAGAAAGAACTTGTTGTGATAAGCTCACCTACTAACAGTAGCTAACCCTTGCACAAGCCCTGCTGTGTGTAAGGTAGCAGCCGCCTCTTCACTTTAACAAATGATGTTCAACATCAACATGTTGACGGGCATTATCACTGGCGTGATCCCACTGCAAGATGGTGTCT
This sequence comes from Trachinotus anak, assembly GCF_046630095.1. Taxonomy (NCBI): domain Eukaryota; kingdom Metazoa; phylum Chordata; class Actinopteri; order Carangiformes; family Carangidae; genus Trachinotus; species Trachinotus anak. Next base: position 1,777,889 of record NW_027273867.1, read on the forward strand.
CGTTTTGCATGTGTTTGCCGGGGGGTAGGGTTAGGAGAACAGATCCAAATCACAGAATCTTAACTGTGTAACCATTTGCCATGAATAACTAGCTCCTTGACAAAGTGTCTCTGCCTGAACTGTCAGCTGTTGGAGCTGGCATGCACACAGTCCTGTTTGAGTATTCCATAGAAATACTTATTTTCTGTTTTAATTAACAACAGCATTAACTCACATGTGCAGTTTTTTATGACTAATACTGGGATTTGGAACTAAACAGATGAGCCTCTCCCCTTGTTTAAATGGGTCATAATATACTTGGGCAGTCATTAGTATATGTGGTGGGTCACAGTGTAAGTTACCAAATATTACACTAATAGGACCTTCAGGCAGAATAAGAAATGTCTTATTGGGTGGTAAATAAAGCTACTGATTGGAGTTTTCAACCACACCCTTTATGCAAATGGAGTTTACCCAGTTATCATGGAGTTGGTTCAGCTGAGATACTTTAGTCTGTGATGACACTGTGAAGGCTGTGACAAAGCTTAAGTTAAAATTATTTTGTCAGACGTTTTTTCCAGGGTCAAGAATGACCTTTCACGGCCAAACCCACATACACGGTACTATGTAACATAATAGACCTATAGCCGGATCTGTTAGTCTTAGACCAGTTAAAAATGTCAATGCATTTATTTATTTTTTGCTTTGCAAGGTCATACATTAAAGTCAGGGAAAGATGGTGGTAGATAAGCTATGGTTAAGGTACAGTTAGAGTTAGACAACTAGACAAAGATTGTGGTTATGGTTATGGTTAAAAATAAGAAAACAACTGTTTGTCAATGACAAGATGTAAACTCTGGTCACCTGCACCAGCATTGTGCTTGTCTGCAGCCCCAGCCTTCAAATCCATACTTTCTGCTTTACTGCATAATCACACATCACAAGTACCAGCTCTAGTGGAACATTTACACTTTACCTTTTCCCACTTTGTAATATGTATTTGAAATGAGGATATTTTGCACCCCAGACAGAAGCCCAGAAAACAGCAAAAGGATATCAGCTGTGAGAGTGTCCTTTGTTCTAGGTGTCTGCTTGTGTTTGGGCAGGGGAGCAGGCAGGAAATGACAGCAAGGAAGTGGAGGCTGTCTGTTCAATGAGAGTGACTGTCTGCTCAAATCTGCAGTGGGCGCCAACACTGCAATGGCCTGGTTAAGGGAGGCCAGCCTGCTAGAATGAAAGGTAATCTTAGATATCACTTTCAATAGCCCAGGCAGTGGGTGCAATGTAGAGGAGCTGTATCTAGCCTTCTCAGTGGATTAGGACTTGGTTATTCTCAGAGAAGAAGTGACAGAAGAGAAGTCAATCTCCAGGGGAAACCTCACTTACTGTGTGCCTGTCCCGTCTAGCTGTGGCTCTGACTATCTTCCAATGCCCCTGGTTTCAACTGATCCAGAATTTCAGTTGTGCAAGTTCACACTTCATAAGAGCTAGTTCACCCAGATTAAAATGAACTTGTTCACATTCATGGTGAACATATTTGAATTTTGAAGTTCACAGTCCCAAAAAATGAGCTAGTTCATGCTAGTTCAGTCCTCTGGTGTGTGAGCGTCGTTAACTCTCATGAAACAGTACTCATATTAACGTTCATTAGTCTCCTCTTATTAGCTGTGTCCTCAACAGCTTAACCGTTTTAAAGTCTCTGTGTCCAATATCAGGCAAACTTTACAATTAACTGAACACTTTCAGCTATATCAGAGCTCTGTTAAGTTAGTGCTGATGCAAATGGAACCTTTTCTGCTTTTGCTGCTTCACATTAAAAGCTTTCTGCTGGTGAGCCAATAGGATACTTTTATTGTGAAGAGATTATATATATTGCAATGTCTTTGTCAACAAGTTAGCAGAGCTTCATTGGTGGAACTATTTTTTTTATAAAGACAGATCTACTCAGCCACATGTGTATATATTCTGTGCTATTTGGTCAGTGGATCAGTTTCACATTTTGTTGGGAGAAACAGTGCAAAAAGAAACAGCCACAATGAGCTGTGGGATGAATGCTCCAACCAACAGACCAGCACACATCATCAAGGTAAACTACTTCAATTTGTAGTGGGAAAACATTTGCACATTGTCAAGTGCAGCATGGTATGGCTTGGTGCAACTAACCCGCACTATTGTGGAAAATCGATTTGTATATATTTGTACAGATTTGTAGATACTTGGTCATGAACCAAAGTATTGGGCAAACTGAATTTTGACCTGATGATGATCAAAATTTGTGCTGAGCCATCGAGTAGATGTTAAGACATTTCACAGGATAAGTGAAAACTTTGAAATGCTGATGGTGTTGGATAGAAAGTCTGAGGATCACACCTGAACATTTAAACAAAGTTTCTTGGCATCTACTGAACAGTTGTTGAGATGTTTTAGTCTCAACCACAGTAGCGCACAGACCAACTGACCACATTGCCATTCCTAAAGTCAAGCTATGGCAAGAAATAACATTGGAATAACATGGAATTATAGTCAAAAAGAGTCATGTTTGGGGTTTTTGTACATCATTCTCATCTGTAATAAAAAACATTGTACTCACCAAGTTTATTGTTGAAATCTGGGAACATGGTGACTAAGAAGATGAAGCAAGATCTGGCAAGACCGGGTCAACAGGAAAAGTTGTCATTGCTTGGGGGCAGAGCCTTCAGCTATCAGGCTCCTCTCCTGTGGAACCAGCTCCCAGTGTGGGTTCAGGAGGCAGACACCCTCTCTACCTTTAAGATCAGGCTTAAAACCGTCCTGTTTAGTAAAGCTTATAGTTAGGGCTGGCTCGGGTATGTCCTGACCCATCCCTTAGTTATGCTGCTATAGAGCTAGACTGCTGGGGGATTCCCATGATTCACTGGGCGCTCTCTCTCTATTTCTGTCTCTGTCCCTCTCTCTCTCTCGATGACTTCATGCCATTAACTTTGTTTCCTTTTCTCCCCCGTAGTTTGTGCTTCTCCTCTCTCTCCCTCTCTCTGTCCTCATTCTGCAGGTCTCTCTGCCTCTGGAGCAGCAGGATCCAGATCCACCACTACTCATCATTACTATTAACCACTGTTATCTATCATTATTATTGATTGACACCATTACCTACACAGCTGTTCCTGGTCTCTCTCTCTCTCTCTTCTCTCCCCTCTCCTCCCCCTCCCCCTCTTTTTATCTTCTCCTAAACCCAACCGGTCGAGGCAGACGGCCGCCCACCCTGAGCCCGGTTCTGTTAGAGGTTTCTTCCTGTTAAAAGGGAGTTTTTCCTCCCCCCTGTCGCCAAGCGCTTGCTCGTTGTGGGAACTGTTGGGTTTTTTCTCTGTAACAAAGTAAGGTCTTGACCTGACCCTGTAAAGTGCCTTGAGATAATGTATATTATGATTTGGCGCTATACAAATAAAATTGAATTGAATTGAATTGAATTGAATTCTTGTGCAGTAAGGTAGGTCTATTATTATTATTATCATTATTATTATTATTATTATTATTATTATTATTGTTAATATTATATTTTGGGAATTTGATGCCTTTATTGGAAAGCAAGAGTGGAACATGTAGGGGCAAAGTGGGAAGAGGGAGGAAGACACATGGGAGTCAAACCAGGGACTCACTTCTCTGGACATTTGCGCCCATGTGGTATGCTCCCTAATCTTTCAGATATTAGGTATTTGGGTATTGGTATTTGGGTCACCTGTTTGTCTACAACCTGTCTGACTGCTCTTGTTTCTTCAGAGTTCTCAATTACTCCAATGAGTTTGGTATAATCACACAACTGGCCGGACCTATGGGCAGAGCCACTAACGGAAACCCCTGTCTTTCTTTTTTGGCTGGACCACAATGAGGTGAGTGGGGCCAGCCCTATAATCTGGTATGTCCCTGACTGACTGACTGACTGATCATATTTCCACCACTGGTGGAGTTCATGGTGCAAACAGGTTCCATTAGGGAGTGTTTACAATCTGCAATGTTGCTAACTTAGCACATTGTCGCTACATTTAGTGCCATTTTTCAGTCTTGGTATAAACCTAGTACATGACTGGACCGTGTATGGATGCTGACTGGGGACTGCTCTGGTTTCCCGGCTGCTGGGGGACTGCAGGGAAGTGGAGGAGTGCTTCAATACACTGAGCGATACACATAGAATATAAGGAATAGAATTACATAACTCTGAAAGGAATTAAATTAAATTATTTTAAATTTCTTATCCACCACAGTGGTGCAGATTCAAGTTCGGCCTGTGGCCTTTGCTGCGTGTCATCCTCTCTCTCTTTCTCTCTCCCAATTTCTCCGTCTCTCACTCTCACTGTCATAAAGGCAAAAGCCTGGAAAAGAGAAAGATACTCCGTCTCTCCTAACTTCCTCTCTTATTGATCATTTTATAATTAAATACAGCTGAAATCACAGCTCAGTCTTTGTCTTTAATTTATGTTGTTAAGTTACAGCCAGTTCATGACAGCTTTAACTCGCCTCCTGAATATACTCTGTGAACTGTGTTATTATCAGGAAAACCTTTCTGCCACAATATAGTTAAAGTTCTGAAGCTATGCTTTTTAACATGAATACTTCATTATCATATTCGGGTTAGAGGTGCTGGAGTGATGCACGTGAAGAGGAAGGTACTGCCAGTCTACTCCCTACATAAATCACATCCTTCTTTGACCTTCGCACTGAAACACCTGAAGTGCCCGGATACAGTTTGCTGACACTTAACATGAACATAGTACCTTTCACAACATACTGTAGCCACATCTCTAAGATAGCATTTTGCATAGACTTTGATGAATTTTTGTTGAAAAATGATGCACACAAGAAATGCAAAGAGGATTGCTTTGTGCAATGCATTATTTTAATAGAAATATAAAGAAAAGAAAAATAAAGAAAAAAATGAAAATAAGTTAGCTGAGTCAAAAAATAAATCAGGATTTGAACATTAATCTCCTGTGTGAAATTCTTGTCTTTGACCCACTCATCCATAATCACCTGCTTGTATAGCTCACAAACGGTAAGGAATGAATGTAAATCCACTGGACAGCTTCTCAGCTTTTTGGCCCAGAATGATCTGATGCAGACTGTTCCTGTGGCGACAAAGTTACTTCAGCTGGTGCTCACTATACCAGCTACAACAGTGTCCGTGGAAAGGTCATTCTCCGCTTTGAAAAGACTGAAAACATACAGCCGAAATCGGACTGACCAAGGGCCACTTTCATCCCTGGAAATAATCTCCACTGAGACTGAGAGACTTTAAGAACTAAAAGAAGATAGGGAGGACTTTTACAACTAGTCACAGAGATTTTTGTCCAGAAGGATAGGCGAATGGACTTCATTTACAAGTAAAGGTAAGACCATGCATACACTGGTGCACCGTCCGTGACAAAAATAAAAAAAGTCCACCCCTTTTTTAGTGATACATTTTAAAAAATTATATAAAACAAGATAAAAAAAACTTTTAAAAAGTTTAAAAAAAAAAAAAACTACATTTGTCTTATTTTTTCGCGGACTGCATATACTTTCATTTGTACTGAATGAGTATGAATTGCAGAGTTGCGATTGCAAATTAAGAACACACGGAGGGTGCAGAGCCAATTCGCTCTCTCTGAGCCACTATAAATTTTATGTTCAAATATGAACCTTCCCTATGTGTGTGTAATGAATGCTGATATGGGATATGAAACATAACCAGTGGTCAATGTGCAAGCAATTGAATGGTGATTTTAAGCTACTCTATTGAATTTGTGTATTTGTAAATTGGCCTCTGAAAGAGTCAGTGCCTCACCAGCCACGAACCTCACCGCACATCATTGCTGTAATTTATTGATCATTATCATATTTACGGTACAAAAGTTTTAGGCCAATTAATTACTGAGCACAAAATTATCATAACTACATATAATGAAGCTATTTTACACATTATAGTAGCCTCTAAGTTTGATTCTGGACTGAGTGTCAACATGCACCAGACTTCAAAGAAGAAAATTCAAATTCAGATATTTCAGATCTAACTGGACCACCGCACCACCTTCAGTTCTAACTAAATCTACTACCATGTATGCAAGCTTTTCACTTGTATATGTGTGAGGTTTTCAGTTGTATATGTGAGAGGGTTTCAGTAGTGTGTGTAAAACCTTTTACCTTGTGAGGTTTTTCAGTATAGTATGTGAATGAGTATAGTTTCATATGTGTATATGCATGGTAATTCTAGATAATGTCCCTCACGGCCCCTCATATTACAGTGTTAATATGGGGGTGACACTTGTATTGTTATCAAACAATCCTACGAGAGAGTTAATGTTAAGAAAAACTAACGCTGGTTAGTGTTGAGAAATGTTATATTTTAACTCCAAAAAGACTCAGAAATGACTCTAAATTAGTGTTAAGGTACCAACTCTCCTAAAAGAGTTAAACTAACACTTTGTGGTGTGGACCCACAAAGACACTTGGAAAGTGTTAAAATCAGTTCTGAGAGTGATAATGTGGGAATGCTGATTTTGCTGTGTGGCAATACTTTTTTTTTTCACCTGTTTCCACAGGTGAAAAAAAAAACTTTAGAAAGATGATCCTGTCAAAACATGTTTTTTTTTCCACCTGTTCTTACTGTAATTCATAAACACAGGAGAGAAAAAATATATGATATATGATATAGACCTCACTACGATATAGACCTTATAAAATGGATTACCAGAATTTTTTTCTCACTTGCCTTGCAGAGCTTCTGCAGTAAAATGCTCTTTAAAAGGAAATACCTTTAAATTTACATTTCTTTACTACACCAGCAACATGTGTGGAAAATCATATAATTGTGTAGCTCATTCCATCCTTCCTCTTTCCCTCTTCCCAGCTCTTCCTTCCTCAAATATGTTTGCTTTTATATAATTGTCTGATAGTTCTTGATTTTTCCAAATTCTTTAACTAAATGGCTTTTAAACTGGTATCTGGACAAATACTGTTGCAAAGGAATAGTTAAAGGAATAGTTCCTCTTAATTCACTTTCTGTGTGTTATATCACATTCGTGTTTTATGATAAGGATGGCTGAGTTTGATAGATTTCATGTTTAATGTCTGACTTTGGAGTTTTCACATCATCAAAGAACTCAAGATAATGTATGATTGCAGAGATGATCATCTGAGGGTTAAAATGAATTGACAATATAGCATTACAACTTTAGGTTCCATGTTTGTTTGGTGTTCACATTGAAAGTCATTTTTAAGAGACAGGATTGCAAGAATATAGAATATATTGGAACTTTCAGAGAAATATGGTCGGAAAGTACTGGAAACTATTAATCACAATGAATTCAATACGAGATGAACACAGTTTAAATAATGCTATGCGTTAAGATTGGAGCAGATTAAAGACAAGAGGTGTACTGTGGGTTTGTGGTGATATGTCTGTGTCGGTTCTCCATCCAGGTCATGGTAGTCTTAAGTGCTAGAGTTGAAGGCAACTGGACTTTAGGTTTCTTGAAGACATTTAACCTCTCATCCGAAAGGCTTCTTCAGTTCTAAAAACTGATGGGGGAGTCCCAAGTATTTAACCTTTGGTGGGTTCATCACCTTGGAGGTGGTCCTGAGGGTTGTTGCCCCACCCTGCCATCATGTGAGTTGTCAGCGTCACATGGGTCTAGGTGTGACTGGAGGCTAAACCACCTGGGAAGGGATTTCAAGACTGCGTTATAGGTGGCTGATAATTGGTGTCGTAAGCCACCTCCTCTGTTTAATGATGGTCGTTCCAGTTGGACACAGATGGCCTCCTTTACTCCTCTCTAAACCATCTGTCCTCTCTGTCCAAAATGTGGATGTTTGTATCCTCAAAGGAGTGTGCTTTCTCCTTCAGATGCAGATATACTGCTGAGTCTTGTCCTGAAGAGCAGGTTGTCCTGTGTTGTGCCATGCGCTTGTGGAGTGGTTGTTTGGTCTCTCCTATGTATAGGTCTGAGCACTACTTACTGCACTGAACAGCACTGGTCAACTTGTGTTTGGGTGTTTTGTCCTTGGGGTGAACCAGTTTTTATCTAAGGGTGTTGCTGGGTCTGAAGTGCAATGGGATGTTGTGCTTGGAGAAAATTCTTTGAAGTTTCTCTGACAAACCTGCTACAGATGGGAAGACGATGTTCTTTCTGTTTTTCTGTTCCTCGCTGGTTGATGTCTGAGGTTCTTTTTTATGTCTCTTCGTTGATTTGATGAAGGCCCAGTTGGGATAGCCACATGTTTTTAGTTCTCTTTTGATGCGTGAGTGTTCCTTTTCTCTTCCCTCTGCCTTGGAGGGAACACTCTCTTCCCGGTGGTGTAAGGTCCTGAAAACCCTGAGTTTGCATTCCAGTGGGTGGTGGGAGTCAAAGAGTAGATACTGGTCTGTGTGTATGAGTTTCCGGTAGACTGCATAGTTGAAGCTTCTGTCTTCCTCCATGAGCACAGCACAGTCCAGGAATGGTATCCTGTTTTCCTTGGTATCCTCACTGGTGAACTTGATGTTTCTGTCCACTGAGTTGATGTGTCCAACTGCTTCCCCGGTGTCACCCACTGAATTGGTGATGATTAAGTTGTTAAAACATTTGTTTTCATCAAAAAGCAAACCACATTGAAAGAGAGCAGCGCTATTTCAGCCTCTAATGTTCTGCCTGTATGGGAAGCAATACATCCTACTTCCCATTCTTTATCTGTGGGAGCAGAATGGCCTCTGTCGGTGAAGCAATCTTCATTTAATTCAAGGTCAACCTCCAGATGTAGTGGATTCACTCAGCTGTCCACCTTCTAGGAAGTAAAGAAATACAAAAAAGAACACCAAAGCTGACTCATTAAGTTCAACTCCTAAAGCAGCACAAGAAAAAGAAACAAGATGAGAGGAGGAAGGAGGAAGAGAATCAATCTAGCACTGGCCGACTGCAGGCAGTCATGGATTTGTGCGACTCGCAGCCTTGTCTCTCATCTCAGTGACAGCGCAGAGTAATGACTGGTAATGCTTCACTGTGATTACCCAATGTCATTTTTCTTCTCCTCACATTCACACTCCATGAGAATGTTTTATCTGGGTGCAACAGCAACGCGTGTGAGTGTGTGATTCAGTAAGCAAAAGAATGAATGAGTGAGGGAATGAGTGAGTGAGACAGCAAGTGAGAGAGGAGTGAAGGAAGTAGAGGCAAGGAAAGCTGAGCTTTCTGTCTTCTCCTCTGGCAGTGTGTTACAGTACCTGCAACACAGAAAAACACGGCTGGTGTCATGTCTGTTTTCTTTTTTGCAGGACGCTGCGACAGACTTTTTCTTTGTAAAAAAAAGTTATTTTAACTTACTCATTCTGTCATTGTAGTTTATTCAAAACTGTGTTAAATGAGAAAACAGCAGGTCTGGAAATGAGATTAATAGGTCCTTGCTTCACAAACAGACACACAAACTAAAAACTGAAAAAGAGCTGAAGTTATTCAATGAGCAGTCATAAAAATAAAAATAAAGAAATAAGATCAAAAAAGTATGAAAACATTAACATGAAATACTGAAATGATCGCAGAAGACAATTTTTATACATATAGCCCCAATTTGCACAATTCAAGCAGTTTGGCTCAAGCCTCATTGTATCTGCCATCTTGTAATAAATAATGACTGAATAATTTTGAATAATTATTGGAAAATAATTCAATTTGAATGATCTATTTGATTTTTAAAAAGAAATTGTTAAATTTTATACATAATACCAAGTAAGTAATGAAAAAAAATATGTATATATAATTTTTAACAGCTTTGAAAATTTTTGACATGATATTGAAAAGTTTTGAAAAAATTTGATAGAAAATTAGGAAGTCTTTGAATTTTTTCTCTATCCTATATGATCTCTGTTTCTTAGTTCTGTTTCTTGTGATTTTAATTTGTGAATTAATGGATAATTATTTTATGTGGACATGGTAATGACACAGAATCACCTATATAAACTTGATATTTGTATCACCTTGAATGTTGAAACATCCAATTATAAATAATGAAATGAACTTATTCTGCAAGTTCAACTTTCTTTTACTAGATGTTCTGTAGTGAAACTGCAACAGATGATATCAACTGGCAGTTTTGTCTGTGAATATCCAAACCAAATCTTATGGACCTGAGCAGTTACTGGCCAGAGATATTTAGCTGTAGACCATCTAGAAAAGAAACTTGGAATGACCTTAATTTTAGTTGTTGGACAAACCACTCCACTTTTCTTAGCAAGAAAATGCATGCAATGCAATTAACTGAGTTAAAGTTACTCCAATAAAAATCCCTACTATCAAACTATGATGTGATTGTTATGGTGCAATAAAAAACTCTGATTAAGAAAACTATTATTAATAATAAAAAAAAGAGCATTGTACATTGACAAAATTTGCACTGCATACTTTACTCCATGACCTAACATTTGGACATGTTGTCACAAGATTTGCATGTAAGACAGGTATGTGGTATAAAACAACATATTGTCTGATTAACCAAGGCCTCCAGATATAGAAAAATATCCAAAATGTATCTAATGTATCTTTTTGAACAGAATAATGTTTGTAGTTTGTATTCTGTTTGTATTTTGAGGTCAGTTGTACCCACTGCTAAAAGTGGACAGGGCATAATGAAAATTAAAAAAAAAAAAAAAACACAAACACAAAAATGTTTTAAATTCATTGTAAAAAATCTGAATCTGGTCCCATGCCCCATCCTTCCATGAAATTCAGTGTACATTGGTGCAGTAGTTTTTGTGTAATCCTGGCAACAAATAAACATACAAAAGTGAAATAACCTAAGCTTAACTTAAAGACCACACATTTTCCTCCAGGAGATCTGAATTATTATCTGGATCTGCACCAAACTGTACAAAGTCATAGATCTATACACTAGAAATTGATCCTGAGAAATTGACAATAATGTTGAAAAGTGTCCTTTCTTGCAATGTTGAGGAAAGTGATAAAAAAAAATAACAAAAAAATAACCTGGATCCACCCCTTTAACCAAATCTGCTCAAAAATTTAATTTCCACTCATTTTAATTTTAGTGGAAACTGGTTCAGTACTTTTTGCATAATTATGCTGACAAACCAACAAACAGATATACAAACATGGCACAGACAAAACATAACCTCCTTGATGGAGGTAAAAATCAAAAGCTGCATATAATGATATAGCAACAACAACAATGATAAGATTTCAAAAGATTACAGGAGCAATAACATCATAACATAAGTACAAAAATATTTTAATAACATTTGTAAGTAGGTTACCCTTTTTTATATAAACCCTTAATCCTTGGCTAATAGAGAAACAAAGGGTCAGTATTAGGCAAACTTGGACAAAAATAGAAATATATATATTCAAAGTACTTGTACCTAATCCACAGAAGCACCACCATATGGCCTGTCCTGCAGCCAGCCGTCACTCCATGAAGCTGGGACAGAGGCGAGGAGAAAGAGCTGCTGAGCCTGAAGCCCTGCTGATCCTGGCCCACCTCTCACTATTCCTTATTCAATTAATCAAAGCTTTGATTAGGCTAACACTGACTCCCTCAGGTCATGATGAATGGGCTGCTGAAGAAGCTGAGCTGCAAACTCTGCATACTGTATGTGTGGCTGTGGATGGAGATGGTAGGAGGCCCTGAAAGAAGGAGGGTAGTGCAGTGGACGTAGGGGCCACGAGACAAGTTTATCTGTACAGCAAATTTCAACGTGCTGTTCAGAGTGCTGTGCATAAGACAGAAAGACAACGTACGACACAAGGCAACATGAGAAGAAACAAAGAATTGATAAACTTTTTAAAAAATTAAACAAAATGTAAATATAAAAAATTTAAATTGCCAGTAGTAGGAAATATATTTCTGTTTGTTGTTAAATATATGTTTGAATTTTTAAAAATCATTTGATAATGACTACATGCATGTCACTAATGACACACTCATTATCATCACTCATTTCTAAGTAAACTCATTTAATGTAGGTCATATAGCTGTGTCAATGTAAAAAAAAACATTTATTTTTAAAAGTAAAATAGATAAAAGTTTTTAGAGTGAAGACGTCAAGCCTTCATTGTCTTTAACTCGCTCTACATTTTTAAGATAATATAGACTGATCTGTAACTATCTAAAAATGATAGTTGGGGTTATTTGATATGGGGTTGTGTGAGCACAGATGCTGAACAATGTATTTAGCCCAAATTTTAGCCACTTAAAAACATGCCCACAGAAAAAAAGTGTAAAAAAGTTTAAAAAGTGTAAAAAAGAAAAAAATAATAATATGGCTCAGTGATTCACAAACTGTCAAACCAAAGGGAAGGGCTGTTTTGAAAAAAAAAAACATCGAGCAGGCACAGAATAACCTATAATGGTACACTAGAGTTAATTTTTTTTTAAACAGAAGTACTGTTTCCGTTCGCTATTTAATTCCAGTACCTTCGAGTTTGGTGGGGTTTGGTTGTTTGTTTTTTTGTTCAAGATGAGCTTCTGTCAATGAAACTCATTACTTCCTTCAGATTTTTCATGTTAAAAGTCACAGAAAAAGCTATGATTATGCCCTTTGAACCACCTCTTATGCATCTCTTAAACACCTGTGCAGGAAGTGTGTAGTTGTTATTGACAGTAGCTTAACAGTGATCAACGGTAAAATAGAACTGACTTTGACAGAATGAGACTGGGGTTAATTAACAAGTAAAAATGGTATTTATGTTTAAAAGCCAAACTAGTGAGTAATGTTTTGAAAATTTACATCATTCTGAATTTATGAAGACAAAAGTAGAATTAAAGCAGGAGCAGAGTAGAAAACAGGGAGGCTTCTTACACAAATATGATAAAATATACTTATAGAAGCTTATGAATAAAGGACAGTTTCAAAAAGGCCTCAGCCAAATAATTATTCTGTCTAAACAAGAAAGGCACAAAAACAGACTACATCTGTGAACCGTACGGAGCATAACATCTTATTCATTGAACTTCACTGCCCAGAAAACAAAGTCTGCCAGATGTTTGATCGTCGTGGGCCTGGTGGGCAGGGTTGGACAGTGAGAGCATCCAGACTGTTTCTGCCAAATGCAAAGGAGGACCCCCAACTCTGAGATCCATGCAGCAGGCTGCGATACTCTGGCTGCTCTTCCTGCCCACCCTGCCAGATGGAGGGCTAATCACAGGAACAGCATGCAGCATGAGCCCCTGACTTAGCCCTGCCTGTCTGGACACAATGTGTGACGCTAAGCTCTGTTTTTCACTGTACTGGACTGTCACACTGCTGTTTGCTTGCTCCATCTGTCTTCCTCCTTCTCTGATCCACTTTAGAAGTTTACTTCACTGGACACCCTGTTTCCTATCACTTTGTTGCCTATTGTACCCAAATATTAGAGTAGAATAAATCAGGGTACAGTGAACAAGAGGAACAATTTATGAGTCTCTTTCATTCCAAGAGATACAGAGCCAGTTATGTTTTGCTGTCAGCTGCCAAGTATTCTGCAGAGAGGAGCAGTTGCAGGAGATAAGAGGGACTATTCGAGGTCGATGGTATTGAGCCTGCATTCCTGTCCCTGACGAGATTAGCTGGGAGAGAGAGACGTTAGGTAAGCCACAATTTGAAAAGAATTGCAGTTTATAGATTATCTGTAAGCTTGTTGTCCCCAGAAAGCCCCTCTCCCTAACACTTACATGTCAATGACACAATTCCATCATGATGAGATTGTATGTGTTCAGTTTGTCTGTAAGTCACAGCACAGGTCTTCAGAATCAGCAGTGATTCAAACACAGGCAGACAAAGGTCTGTGTGCATATGGACTATATTTCTGGACATTCTTCAAGCAAAAGCAATGTCATGGCCACTATAAATGAAAAGTTGATCATTCAAACATGATAAACATGATTGAGCAAACCTGCATCAGGAAATAGTTCTCTGATTTGTCCTGGTCACAACTGGTAGGCAGTTGCAAGCCAAAAGGTTTGGAAACTGTCTTAAGGGTTTAGACCTTCATTTGCTGATTGGAATCATGACCAAAACCACAAAAACAAGAACATCTGACTCATCAAGGTAATTCCTGAGATGTTTTAACACAATGACAGATACATAATGAGTAAGACAGATTTCAAGTAGGACAATGAAATTTGGATATACCCCCTAAACTGGCCTTTTCCTTTGTACAACCAGAACAACTGCAGAAGAATTATACTTCATGCATGGACCCAAACCTTAAATTTAACTACATTCATTTAGGTTTGGTGTTCCATTAGACTTATTAGTCTAAACTGAACTAATACTTTATGACCCTTCTTTCAAAAACAGACAAGCTTTTAGATGTATGACTAGACCATGGTCAGTCCAAAGGATCAACAACTGGACACAAGGCAAATATGCGACTAAACAACTACATTTCCTTTTTATAGCAGCCATCCATTATCTATATTATCCGAACCGGGTTGCAGGGGGGCTGGAGCCAATCCCAGCTGATACTGGGCGAGGGCAGGGTACCCCCTGGACAGGTTGCCAGTCTATCACAGGGCAGACATACAGAGACAAACAGCCATTCACACTCACATTTACACTTACGGGCAATTAAGAGTCACAGATTAACCTAAAGTGCAAGTCTTTGGACTGTGGGAGGAAGCCGGAGTACTAGAGAACCCGAAGGGAACCAACGCAGACACGCAGAGAACATGCAAACTCCACACAGAAAGGCCCCAGGCCCAGGGTTCGAACCCAGAACCTTCTTGCTGTTTGATGACACTTTTGTCATAATCCTTATAACAATAAAACTTTATCTCTAAATTGGTATTTTGATTGTTACATATGTAGGAAAAGTAACAGCAAAAGAACTGTGATTATCACTATGGTGTGAACCCTGGATACACACACACACACACATACACACACACACAATTTCCTTCTTTAGAAAACAGAATTATAAAGCCCCATTCCAATCCTAATTAAAAAAAACAGCAGTTTCCTCTTTTCAAACACAAATATATAGATTTCAATATATTATCTTTATTATAATCAACATGAAATCCACATTTGTATGGTTCCTTTGTGTCATTAAAGGTGTAACATGTATCTTTTCCACATTAAAACGATTAGACCATTGTTAAATATATTGTTCAGTTGTGTACTTACATTATCCCACATGTTTCCAGCAGTTCTCAAACCCAGAGAAATCCATGACTTTAATCATGGTAATGGTCAGCTTCATTTGGTCGCCTGTCAGTGATGTCATGTCCTATGCCCATTTGTCATTCTTGCTAGAATTTTTAGGATACCACATTTTTCAGATACACTTTTTTACATCTTGGTTGTTTTCAACCATGTATTTTAACTGGATGAAGGACTTTAGTCATCAGACATCTGGATCTTAAGTTATCACAGAAAAAAGCCAAATAAATGTCAGGCAGCTCAGCTCCCTGGTCCTCCACGATGTCCAGTGCCCACCCAACAGGTGATGAACAGTGACTGACCCACTGGTTTTTCAAACGAAACTGCTTTATTCTATGGTCCCAGGAGACTTTCAGAGCAAAAATAAACTACTGTCATTCAGCTCAGGGAAAAGGTGGGAATTACACATTTAGAACATTTATTTGATCATGGCTCATTCACACCCAATGACACACTAAAACAGAAATATAATGTCAGAGGTAACTTGTTGCAATATTCACAACTGAAAAATGTTTAGAAAAAACTAACATTTCAAATAACAGTTTGCAAACCTATTGTTCACCCAACTTAAAAACACATAAGCACTCAGAAAAAAACATTTTCGAAAAGGTAAGAATATCTAATAAATTCTCTAATAATTCTCTTCTACTGCTCCCAAAACTCCAAACTGCAACATTTAAGATCTTTCATCAGTTCAATGCTGCTGAAATATGAGCAACCCAAACTGGTTGCCTTAAAATCACTGAAAAGACAATCCTCGTAAACAGGGAAGACGGAAATAAGCTTTCAACATCTCAGTTGCACCGTCTAGAATACATCTCTACAGAAAGTCAAATAGCATTAAAAAAACCAATCAATTCAATTCATTTCACACATGCTGGACACCATTTATCAATATCACTTGTCTATCCATGAAACACAAACCAGTACTCATGCATACATACATGGCCATATCCTCAACATTCCCCTTTTAAATGGTTTTATAAATGAAGATTTGGCATTATCTATTTATTTATATCTATTTATTTATTCTTTGTATTCATTATTAGTTATATGTGGAACTCTGCAAAAAAACTTTTGAAAAGCTTTTAATTGTTTTATTTTACAGAATCATATTGCATCAAAGAAAAGGACACTTCAGACATCTTCTCAGTTATAGTTATGAGATCCATATGTCATAATTATGAGACTTGTACCTCATAATTACATGAAGGCAATAAGATGGCTTCCTTTTCTTTATGAGAAAAATATCCCATCATTTTGTGAAAACTATATCAAAATTATGACAAAACCATTTAGATCTGTAACTCATAATTATAAGAAAACTATCAAATAAGTGGTGTAAATAAAAATTGTCTGTCAAAATTACAAATATAAATAGACTATCTAATAATTACAAGATCTTTAGCTCATAATTAGAAAAAAACGTTCTCATTATAACAAAATTGAAAGAAATGATAATTAAAAAGGAAATCATATAATTACAAGAATATTTGATCATAAGTACAAAAAAGCAGCTCATAAGTATGTAAGTATGTCATATGTACTGTATGTAAGTATAACTTTATCTCGTAATAATGAGACGTCTATCCAGCTCGTTCACACAAACCATCAGAGCGCTAATGCTGTTGGCTAACCCTGTTTGTAAATGTTATAGGCACCACACAAGTTATAAATTTGGCCAGTACATTCATCTGGGAGGAAAATTATCCAGATTACAAAATACAAACATTTCAGACTGACTAATAATAAAAATAATAATAATAATAATAATAATAGTAAATTTTAGCATTCCATTTTTGTCCTCGCTTTCTTCCTCTGAACTGACTGCTTTCTGGTTACAACTCTTTGCCTTTCTGACTGCTCATCAACACTGGATAATTATTATTATTGATGACCATTTTCAAAGGCTAATTCAGTGTAGAAAGCGAGGGCAGTGCTGGTCAAGCTGTTCATGGCACAGGGGAAATGACCTCAGTTTTCATTCCTCAGTTTCTCTTTTTTTGTTCACTTTGTTGTTGTGTCCTTGATTATGGTTTGCGTGTTATCCTCTGTTGTAACTCGAAAGTGGCTTTGCACTATTGTCCTGAATGATGAATACATATAGTTGTTGTGCAATCATATCATATTACATATACATGGAAACTCAATCTTGGAGGCCTAACTCTGCAGACTCACGTGCTCTCAATGTACCAGTGACCTGAACCAAGTGTTAACTCTAACTGTGATGATTACTTTGATGATTACTGTCTATCATCTATTTTTGCCATTTACAAAGCTTGTCAGTGTGGAGAACATCCAAAGAGACAATTTCTGTGGCTCATGTGGCAAACTGTACACACACATCCTACTCATATTTAACTGCATGTGTTCAGTTGGCCACAAAGCCTTGTGTTCTCCTGGCTCCAGTTTGTGGTATGAATGCAGAATGTGGAGTCAGAGCTTCTCATGGTCCGTGGCAGTAGTGTGATGGACGCTGACAGGCCAGTGCAGCTCCTCTGTGAGGAACATGCTTGATGGAGACTCATTAATTACCCCAAGCAGGACGGCCATCCGCAGCCTTCAGCCTGACTTGCCTATCAGTACTTGTATTTCCTGAGGCAATTGAAGAAGTTCAACCTGCCAAGGACTATGATGGTGAACTTCTACACCTCCATCATTGAGTCCATCCTCACCTCCTCCATCACCATCTGGTACGCTGCTGCCACGGAGAGGGACAATAACAGACTGCAGCGTATCATCCACTCTGCTGAGAAGGTGATTGGCTGCAATCTTCCGTCCCTCCAGGACCTGTACACCTCAAGGACTCTGAGGCGTGCAGGGAAGATTGTAGCTGACTCCTCCCACCCTGGACACAAACTCTTTGAGACACTCCCCTCTGGCAGGAGGCTGCGGTCCTTCAGGACCAAAACCTCTCGCCACAAAAATAGCTTCTTCCCATCTGCTATTAGCCTCATCAACAAGGCTAGAGAGCCCCACTGTTGCTGATCAATTGCACCAATCACCAGAAAAAATTCCTTGTATGTGAAAGCATACTTGGCAATAAAACTGATTCTGATTCTGATTCTGATTCTGATTCTGATTCTATCACCTGCCTGGTTAAGGTTAGAAATCACTCAGTGCTCCTCACATGCGTGTGTCCTCATCAAAGAGAGAATATCAGCCAGTGTCAGACTCTGTCAGGGCTCTTTTGTCAACACTACAAAAAAATGAACAAGACAGGAAAGGCAAGGAGAAGTGTTGTTATGGTAATACACTGTAAGTGTCAAAGACCTGAAGTATACTTGCTGCTGTGTCTGACAACACTTGTGATCTCATTTAGATTCAGCTGGACAAACAAAGCAAACCAATGGAAATGTGTGAGAAACAAAAACGACAAAGTTAACAAACATTAAAAATGACAGGAGTGGGCTACTTGATATTGCTGTACAGTGACAGTAATGGTTTGCCAACACACACACACAACACATTAAAACATATGTGCAGCAAATCTTTTTTCTAATTATACATTTGTTAATACATTCTTTTCTTTGCTGGCCCCGAGGAGTCATTTCTGTATTCCCTGAGAAGGTCAAGCAAAGGACATGCTGACTGCTTTCTGTGGACAGCGTTTAGTTTACTGAGGTAAAAAGACTCCAGCTCAACTGGAGTGCCATTTTGAACTGTGCCTCAGCAGCCCTGACCTGCTTTTCTACTGTAATGGCATTGCATTACAGCCTGTTCCAGCTTACTGAGTCTTAATATTGAGCCCTTTGCAGTTCAAACAGGTGTGACATTCAGACAAGCTGTTCTCCTTTGTCCTTGGCTAGAAATCGAGATCTCCCAAAATGTAATGTTCTGTAGCTGGCTGATGCTTGAGTAGGCAGCGGGATGCTGGGTTGAATATATCAGTTGACATTCACTCCATCAAGGTGAATAAATTCTGATTTATTTCCAAAACTCATCTTAACCACATCTCAACATCTTAACCACAAGGCAAATCCAACAGTTTGGTAAAAATTCTATTCAACTGTTTTACTCAATGGTAAATTATGTGTAAATTATGATTATGTATTATTTGTGGCAGCTTTAATTTTATCTATCTGTTGAAATTTGTCTAAACAATCAAGGTCACTGAGAAGTGGAGTAGTGGAGAAGAGTCCACAAAATGTCCACAGTCTCAGCACAGAAGACTCACATATCAGTCTGTTGTTACTGTTGAAGGACATGATGGGATGTCAGTGAGTGGTAGTGTTGCTCTTATTAACACAAGTCACATACTGTATATGTATACAGTGTGCCCATAATTCCTGCTCATGTTTAAATGACAAATTATTCCAGAGAGGACTGTTGGGGGAGAGACTCTGCTTCAAAACATGAACTGTTAAATGAGCTTGAAGTTTCATTCTTTCATCTTGGAAGTAAGAATTTGACAGAAAAAATAAATCTTAGCTCAGCATGCATTTGCTAGATTATTTCTGGAGCTTTCAGGACCACCTCACAGTTTTCATCAGTGGATGAAATCTTCTCCATGACAACCAGGCAAAACTCAAACCCCGCTGATGATGTAAACAGGGCAGTTGTTGTTTCTATGTATTCATATATACAGTATTTATATACACATCTATATGTATGTACATAATAGATAAATGTTTATTTTGATCTTTCTTCATTCAGCTTTGTCGTCCCTGTTTTTAGCTGTATGTCTGCTTTTAAATTTAAATTTAAATTCTTGGAACTGTGAGGAAGTAAACTGAGACGGAAACAGTGAAACAGTGGAACTCCTTGTACTTGTACACATACTTGGCAAATAAGGCTGATTCTGATTCTTATCTGGGCTAACTATTGACTCCAACTCTGCACTTAATGTGCAGACATGACAGTCACATCTCATCTGAAAAAACTAAGCTAAACTAAACTAAAAAACCAAGCATGTTTAAAAAAAAAAATGTTGAACTATTCCTTTCACCTGACCTTGACCTTAAAAGTTAATCAAAACCCAAATGCTTGGCAGCAATGTGATTGTGATTTAATAAAACACATGGAAATCATAGTTTCATTGTGGCTGTCAGTTTCAGTGAGATACTGTTTGATAAAAAATACTCAAATGTGCAGCTTTCATAGGGAACGTGTGAAGATAACAGAGATGTTCCAAATAAACACTGACAACATTAGCATCAAAGATGGAATCACCGCTGTGTTAGTATCTGTCAGGGAATAAGAGAAACAGAACAGATGGAAATTTGACTTGTATATGATTATTACTGCTACAATGCTGTGTACAGGTTGTGGGCTTTCCTCAGTGGAGTCCAGAAAAGAACTCTGCGGTCCTCACATCACATTAGAATCTAAATATCTTATCACCTGCTTTAAATCACCTCATCCATCAGGAGTCTATAAAGTAAATTATCCAGCCTTCTTTCACTTGTCACATCTCCTGCTGTGTCTCACGTCTCTCTAGCAGCTCCACTCATCTTCTCTGTCTAATGTGTTCTCCCTTTCCCTAATGACATTAGAACGTGGGGTGAGGGGGAGAGCTGCATTCGCTCACACTGCACATTAAAACTAAGAGCCTAAAGTTATCTGCAGGCTAGTCCAAAAACAACAACCACGGTGATCTGCCATCCTGAATATGTGACAGGCATGTTGCAGTTTCCCCTTGAATGCTAGCAAAGTCCTTCTCACTTCAGATGTAATTCAATATATAGCAAGACTCTAACGGCATCTTGCCACAAGGTAAATATCCTACATATAAAATGAACAACCTTAACCAAGTATGAGTAAAATACTCTTCTAATGATCAGCTGAAGAAATAGAGGAAATAGAAAACCCCCAAAACAATTAAAACCATGAGGGGAAAGCCTGCCTAAGACTGAGTAGTCTCACTGATTATTCAAAGCGCTTTAGAATGTGAGCCACATTCATCCATTCACACACACAGTCATACAGCACTTACATCTACACATGGAACTTCTACCATTCACGCACACTCACACACTATTGCCCAAGGACACTTTGACACACGGACTGGGCATCAAACCAACAACCTTCTGATTAGTGAAGCACCCGCTCTACCTCCTGAGCCACAGACGCCACTAATAGCATTTCCCCTGTCACTTTAGTTATTAGGAACCAGACAAGAAATTAGCTAAATTGCTACACAAACTTCAGCCATCAAGGAAAAGCCCTCTCCAATGTGAAGATTTGCAGTTTCTCTCACTTTATCATTGTAAATTAAATATCTTTGAAAAGAAAAAAAAAGAAATTGAGGTTGTCACCTTGAGCTCTGGGTGAGATTGTGATAGCTAGATGATTTGAAAGTGAAAATAATCATTAGTTGCAGATCACAGGATGTTCAGCAAGGTTTTGTTTTGGGGCTGGAATTCTGGTAATTTGCCTTTTTACAAATGTAAATGTGATTCTGAATCAGAACAGAGTCAAGGTGTTCCATCCCCTAAACATGAGGAATCTGACACTGCATCAGACCAGAAGCCAGGCTTATTGAAGGTCATAGATTACAGCTGGACAAACAGAAAGGGAGTATGGATGAAAACAATTTTACAGGACGGTTGCTTTGGTATAACTTTGCTCTTTCTTTGCTACATGCAGACAGATCGTGATATCATGACTTGGTTTCTAAACTCTGCCTGAAGTGTGTGCTTCTAACCTGTGATTTATTCATACTCAATGCTCAACATTTTTTTCCTATTTGGGGGCTTGAAGCAGTGCTCGATTTGTTTATCAAAAGCTGATAGAAAAAGCGTAATTCATCCTGGAATGAAGCGGCTCATTGCAGTCAGTGAACATGAAAATTGGATTCAGGTAGATAAGTCAATCTTTGGGTCGGATCCTTTTACTGTTGACCTGAGAGAGTGAGAGTGAGGAGGTGGAGAGAGCGCTGCTACAGCATTTCCATACCATATCAGTCCATAAATATTTGTTTACTTCATTTTTGCCAACAGAGGGAGAATTTGTTGTATATCAGAGATGCTCTCAGTTAAACTGAGCTTTTACTTTTATTTTCTGGCTGTACTATCAAGTCCAATAGAAGCATTTATGGAATTAAATGCCTTTGATTGCATTTTAAGTTCTCAAAAGCATGCAGCAATTACAAATGTAGTTTTATATTCACCCATGAAAAACACAATGAGCTGTTTTGGAGTGAAATGTAAAGCAATAAACTTTGCATTACAAAGCTGGCATTCAATAAAGATAAGCATGATCTGCCACCTAATCCAATGGGCCAAACATCAGATCTCCATGTTGTATTTTTAGAAAATGCATTTTGCTCAGAACAGCGCCGTCTGTGCATGGCTTTATATTTGTAATAAAAATACACTCCTAGGACATGCAAATGTGTGTGGAAACACTGAAATCCACCACGGTATTGAGCTCAGCAGTGTGAGCAGGGAGGACTCGTTTCCTAATTATCAGTGTGGCAAAAAATATCTTCAAAACACAGGTCTTTGGGTGAATGAAATATTTTATATGAAAACTTGTTGTATTTGCTGTACAGTAAGAATTTAATACATGTGTCACATTTCACAACTAGGTTCAGTTTTGATTGTATGTAAGTGATGTTACCAGTTTGATAAAACATTAAAACGAAGCAAAAAACATACAGCAACAGAAAAGATGGAAAATGGAGAGGAAAAAGAAAGCAGAACACAAGCTCTGAAAAGAAAGGAACATAAAAACTGACTACATCACAGGGAATGAGATTTGTATAGAACATGCAGCCATCTTTACAGCCTATATCCAGAGACAAAGTCCTCATTCCCATTGATGGGCATCAGTCTGTTTGTCCACATTACATTTTTGGACCCGGAAGCAGAAGCAGAAAATAAAAATTTAAAAAAAACACCTGCATGGGTCGCAAACCAAATGGACATTGTTCTTGTCAGATTCTGTAACACTGCTGTTGCATTTCAGCGCTCATGTGTGACTGCGCTGCACAGATCAAACCTACACTGGATTCTGTTGGTTCGTGTTTGTCCAGTGCTGGGAGACAGCCTTTCTACATGTTTGGGTGCTACTAGTTTAACTGCATTTCTCAGTGGCCCACTCAACAGTGGGGTAATACAACAAACGCTACATTACTATGTTTTATTCTCCTAAATTATGGGAACCAAAGAGTTTAACTAGTTACATTTTAGTTTAGTTAACTACAAGTTTAAATTGGATTTAAATGAATTTCTGAGTTGTGTTGGGGTAATGTAGATATTTTGAAAATCACGTAGTTGTTTGTGGTAGTAAGCTTTTTTTTCCACTAAGCAGTAGCGTAGTAGAATGAGAACAAATGAATGTGCAGTGCAGCTCTTACTAAACTACTTCTCAATCAGCATTAGTAGCTTCACTAGCAGCACAGCCTGTATACAGAGATGGACGTAGCCTTCATGACGTCACACACAGGCCACTGAAGAGCGGTTTGAAGCTCAGAGGGAGCTGCCCTGCCATTGCCATCTTGGCAGCGCCTGACTCCACCCCTAACTCCTGGCTGATCCAAAAATAGGCAAAGAGGTGGGGCATTTGTGGAGCCGAGACTTCTGTGGATGTCAGTTTGTGGCAAACACGCTCACCCTACTGTCACTCAGTGCAGCTATGCCCTCAGTTATACATAACTTTAGTCCTTAATCAAATGTAAACAGGTGAGTTCTATAAAATTTAGTACAGTTGACATGAAGGAGGAAATTAGCTCTAGAGACCAGAACAGTTTTTGTACCAGCCTGTAAACACGTTTATTTGTGCTGTAAAGTTGGACATTTGAACATGGGAGTCTATGGGGACTGACTCACTGCTGGAGCCAGACTCTAGTGGTCATTAGAGGAACTGCAGCCTTTAGACACTTCAGTGTTAGCTTCATTTTGTTGCTGCTTAGCAGAGGTTGCATTTCAAAGTAGCTTTGACACTCAGTACTGACTGGTCTAACCTGCTGTAATAAACTGAAACAAAGTAAAAATAGCATTTCTGTATAAGGTTTAACTAAGATGGGTCAAAAATACGGCAACATGGGACATAGTTAATGATACTGAAGCAGTTCAGTGTTATGTCTTCGGGGGGGGGGGGGGTATTCAACCTTTGGCGTGTGTTTTGGGAAGTGTTGAGGACTGGTAGTGGTACCATGTAAGACACTCAAGCCTGGGCTCCCAGAAAGACAGTTTGTCCCAGCTGGGAAACACAAACTTCCAACTTGTCCGATTTAGGCAAGGGGTGAAGGAGTTTCAGAGTCTGGCTGAATCCAGATGGTGTCCAGGACAGGACAGGAGTGAAGACATCAGGTGAGTGGAGGACAGCATGTCAGAGGAAGAGCATGCAGGGAGACCAGGAGCAGTGAAGGGGGTGAGTGTGGACCTGAGGCAGATGCAGAATAAAATCACAGGCAGACAAACAAAGAACAGGTTAGCTTCAGAGCCCAAGATTCATATACTACCATATATATTCTTATAAATATGCAGATAAATAACTAAACAACAGTGGTGTGGAGCCTGATCTCACATCACTAAAACCTCTAACACCAGCCACTGTTTGCATGTCGGCCTGTTTGTGTCTAGAATTGCTCCGTATTCTTCCGCCTCCAATGCAAAATATTTCCACTCGCGACTCTTCGTACCTGTTTCGTCACGGAGCCGACGTGTTGTGCTTCCACTCCCACCTGCTGAAGCCATTGTTATTGTTATCTCAGCGCCGCTGACTGCTCTGTGCTGCTCACACGCGGACACTGCCCCCGTCACTTCCGCCAAGAATCGACACGGCTCGCCGCGGGAAAAGTTGAATATTCGGTTCTGACGGTTCCAGAAAAAAGCAGGTATCGATGTATTTTTTACATGTTGGTATCGAATTGGTACCGGAAGTATCGGTTCTTGTGACAACCCTATATGTGTGTGTATGTATGTGTGTATGTATGTATGTGTGTGTGTGTGTGTGTGTATATATATATATATGTATATATATATATATATATATATATATATATACAGGTAGGCTTGATTGGAGATGACCGGCAGGTGAGTGGAAACAGCAGGTGCTTGGCATGAAGCAATCAGGGTGGAGTCAGCTGGTTGCTAGGAAACCAGCTGGAAACATGGTCTGACACACACACACACACACACACACACACGAAAGACAAAAGAGAGGGAAACAAAGGAGGGGAAAGAACAAGCTGGAGCCATGGTCTCAAACCATGGCACTTTATGCTGTTGCACATGACTTTATTCCCTGTATTTGCATTTTATTTTGATTGTTTTACCGTGGAAAGAAAAAATCTGTAAAAAGATAAAGAACAGAGAGATTTCTTTCAAATTATGATCTTCTAGAATCTCTGATACAAAACGTCAGCAGCAGGAAAAGAAACGGCCTTATTTGCGATTTCTCCTGATCAAAGGGCAGACTATGGGATGTGGCGAGGAGCAGACGTCAGCCAGAGTCTCGTTCCCGCCCTCTGCTGCCTAAATGTAGAGACAGCTACAAAATAACACACATCCGCTGCGTCAAAGCATCTGTGGCCTAGCCTGACATTAGTCCAGTCCTCTATTTGGCAACTGCTAATTCCTGTTCCAGTTGACGGGTTTCTGCATTGCCAAGAGCTAATGGGTCACCCACAGGACACCTGCCTTCCCATGAACACCCCCCCCCCCCACCCCCACCCACCCCTTTGGCTTTGACATTTGATCATGCAGAGATCCTCCTATTTGTTTTGGATCATTTCTGTAATATGGCCTTTGGGGGAGAAATTTACAGCCTGTTTTAACTTTGCTATATTTACAGACAGTCCAATTGAATTTAAGTGCTGGCCTACATTTCCATACTTAATAGTGTCATTATGACAGCAGCAATAGATGCATTCTAAGCTGATTGAACTAATTTACTGCCTCCCTCTTTTGTGTTGTTTTATTGCACAACATAAGCTCGCCAAGGGGGGATTTCATACAGCAGGTTTAGAATGCAGATATGTTCAGCGTCTGTCTGCCAAACTGATCTCAGCGGCTTTGTTTTAAGCCTTGTAGAACCACTGGAATTGTAGGAGGAGAATTGAGGATGATGTGGTTGTCTGCTGTTGCAGTTGACCCTGTCAGAAGCTTTTAAAAAAGTGTTCACAATAAGCAGCTGGCTGGGGATGCTCTCTGTTCATGCCTGGCATGCTCAGACGCTCCCAGGATGTGTCTCCTGGCTGTCCTCCCTATAAAACACTCCTTGCTGTGTGTGTAAAAAAACACATTTAGTATAATGAAATGTAGGAAGCAATCAGTGAGAGCGCTGACAGAATCCAGGCTGACGCGTGGGATATTTCCTGCTTGGAAAAAGTCTAATGTGGTTTATACTCACATCTAGTCTCATAACTGCATAAAAAGAAGCACGGCTATGCAGATGCTACCCATTCGAGCCACTTTGCTTCATCATTTGCACGCACACACACACACACACACACTCTCTCTCTCACATACACACACAGCTTTGTTAACATTTTTAAAGTTTGCCCAATCATTCATCCTGTGCATTGAATAATTTCTCTTTGTTTCTTTGTTCAGCCTTTTTCTCTTTCTGTATTTATTTCATCACTGGAGGCTTTGATTATCGATTGATATCTGGACCCCAGATTTCCATGTAACTTCCATAAACATGTCTTTACAGCTGAGGTTCAAAGAACCTGATCATTCTAGACCCTATCTCAGCATTACATCCCTTTAATAGCTGGATAGAATTCTGAGCTTTCGAAAAAGCTTTCGATCACATAACACCGCCGTCCTCTGCAGATGGAGTTTGGTCTCTCGTAGAATTGTAGTTCAAATTACAATTTTTTCTGAGCCCATTTAAAAACCTCTCATCTCGAGGAAATTAGCTCAATTATGAAATTGGGGAATATTAATCAGAATCATTACACATTCCCAATGAAACCATTTGTCCACTGAGAAGGCTTTATAGAATCAGGCATAGGAACACTAACAAAAAAGGGTTAGGGTCTGGACTGTGAGGCAAACAGAAAAAACACAAAACTGAAGAGTACACAAACTAAATTACACAATAACAGCGACAGAAACACAAAACACTACAAAACACTAAAGAAATTGTTGCTTGTTGCTGTTTTCTACCATACACACACACTCACACACATATGTTACATTTGGCAGATGAGGACTGGAGTTTTATGGATAAATCTTGGTTTGGGTTCAAATAAGTTCTTCCTTGAGAAAAGAAGACCTTTGACATCATGGATATAATAATACATGTGTGGTTAATGTTTGGGAAAGGTCATGGATAAAAGTAACGACACATAGTACATTGCAGAATTTCCTCCTTTGCTCCCATCTTAACAACTAAGGCCACTAGAGGTTGCCTAACAATGAAATGTGACTATGGCCTCAAATAAGCTGCTTGCACAGACCACCTGTGGGATTGTCTTTGACAAAACAACAGTCTCGAGCAGACAGAGTGAAGAGTTTGCTCCAGTCAACAAGCAAACCCCCAGATGGATTCAGGAGAGTGTCTTTTAAAGAGTTTCCCTTATCTTTGTCTGCCAAGTTAGCGAATGGAAAGACATTCAACCAAAAATGGACAGCGTTTCACCCTGGGTGGAAGGGGGGGGGGGGTTGCCCCTAAATTCTTTATGTATATCAACTCCATGTCTGATACTTTTGCACGCTCACACATTCTTTCCTGTTACTTTTAAGGCAGCTGCACACTGCCCTTTAATGCTGTCTAACTGTTTGGTCACACAAATCCATGTTGGGTTGTGGTAAAGAACATTTGATATGATCAAAAGATCTAGAGCAGCTACTCAACTGACCCTGTGGTTCTATCAAATGGGTAAACAGGGATTCAGAATCTGTGCTCAATATATGTCATGTAAAGTGGTCCTGCACATGCATGGGAAATATTAATGGGAATCTTTGCAAATTTACCCTCCACTTCATCCTTTGTTACAGTGAGTTCTCACAACAGTAACCCTTTGGGACATGGGAAGTGAATGGTATATCTGTCCTGGGAAGTGAGCTGGTTTCGTCACAAACAGTCACTCTCCATGTAGCTGGCTCTATACACCTAGAGTCAAAGCTTCCAATGGCAGGGGAATGACACAATTGCAGCACCGGAGCTGTCAGTCAAAGCTCCAGGGAAGCAGAACCAAAGGGGGGTCTCATGTGGCCTGCAATTTTCTTGAGGCCATTAAACCCACCCTTTTAATTCCCTTTCTAATACTCACACCATTCTCGCTGTAAAGTGGTTTTTCAGAGCTCAACTTCCCATCCAAAGCTGAAAGACAGGAATGTGAAAAGCACTTTGCAGAACAATACTGAACACATCTGCTAATTTCTCCAGCTAAAAGGGAATGTAATGGTGGACATGTTCATTCAGTCGGGGCTCTATGTAGATTCTCAGGCAGACAGGTCACAGGATAATGCGGTCTGAGGATACAGTTGTATAGCCGGCTGATTTTATTTGAATTACACTCTTTAAGCAAAGACTTGACATATCATCACACCTTACACAACTCTCATCATCGTTAGTCATTTGTTGAAATGCCCAAATACAACTTGTGTTCCCATTTCTATTTTATAGCTCATGTGCTCAAAGCTGTGGGGAGATGTGCTCCACTGCACGAGACTTCGAAATAATCACAGTCAGCCAACAAGCAAGAATACTTGCAAAGAGGCAGGAGTACTTTGGTGGTTATGCAGCGCAGACGCTATTCCATAAGTTGGTATTTCAGTACTAGTGTGTCTTCGTCAGATACGTGACTATATACCCCAAACCAAGTTATTCTTGTGCTTTAAGTCTGTGATGTGAGCTAACAACATTGCACACAGTGACTGTGGTGAGCTAAAGGTTTGCAGTGGAAGAAGAATTCATCTAACCTGGTGTGATGGAAGTGTTCATTGGAGGGACAGTGAGGTATAACACTGCAAAATCATTTGCATTGTTGTACCATAACTGTTTCAAACCACATAGGGATCAAAGGAGAATCAGAATGGGCATCCAGCAGGTCCAGGGTCCTGTCTCCTCTGGTACTGCAGTCCACACACTGAGTGAAAGTGGGGAGATTCTTGTCCAGTTGAATTCCCCAGATATTGTGAAGAAAGCTCTGGGTTGCAGTCACATAGTAGCAGAGTGGATGCTGTGACACGGGCGTGTGAGAACACCCTGAGAATTGAGTATGGACTTTGCCCAACGGCAAACAGTTCAATGTCTGGGCTGCAGAAACATTACTTTAATTTAATGTGACCAGGTTGGCAGCATGTGATGTCAGTGAAAGCAGCAAGCCCACCGCCTCTTTTCTCTCCGCTCTCTGATTTATTCCTGTCCGCCTGGAAGCGGTGGACAGTACTGATGGGATGCAGAGTGTCTTCCTGTAGACATATCCCTGTGAAGCACTTAACACTACACTTGTAGATGTTCCTCCAATTCTGCACTAGGGCCACTAGCTAACCCATCTTATTGTCCAGTGATCTCACATCACCCACGATGATAGAGGCAAACACACTCTTCTCCCTCAGTGTCTATTGTCTGGATGCAGCTCTCTTCACTCATCACTCTGCTACTCCTCTGCATCCTCTGTGTGTCCTCACCCTGATTTCTGCTTGTTAGGGTCGCCATGCTGGCCTGCTCCAGCGCCATCAGCTGGTCCCTGGTGTAAACAATGCGACTGTGGAGTTGTGCAAGGTTAGCATAGCTGAATGATATTACAAGGTACAGTGTGACCATAAACTGAGCTAAATCTGGGTTTCAGGGAAGATGGCATGATGACTCATGCATCACTTAATGAAAAAGGAAAACTACATTGTTCGTTTATAATTCTGATGTACTTAAAATTACTGTAACTGTAACTTGCTGTTTTCGGTTTCCACTACCACTTCCACTACATAGCCAAGATGGCGACCGCTGAAGATGATAATTGTACATCTTTTTACACTCAGTTTTTTTGACCATTTTCAATGCACCATCTTACACATAGTGCACTGCACGTTGCTGTACTTGTTAATGTGTGGTGCACTCATGAACTCAAAATAGCAAGTGTGTGTATGGAAGTAGATGAATTGAGACATGCTTACAGCACCTGTGTAACATCATGAAGAAAGGCACTCAATTCCCCTTGCTAGCAAACACATTCTCAACAGTGCATTGGCATGACAAGCTAACAATCCCTCACCACACACAAACTACCAACATGCTTCTCCCCCAGTTGGATGATGTCTGCATAAAAAGAAATAAAATTGCTACTTTAAAACATAACATGTAACCACACCAACATTACGTGTGTTTCTGAATGACTTAACTTCACATTTACAACAGTAAAACAGCTCAGAGGGCAGAGTCAATGCAGACTTTAGTTTCTGCGGAAATGTCAGAAACAAATAGGAAGCGAAACTCCACAAGCGAATCCCCCACAATTCTCCACTTTTCACACCTGAGAATGACCTTCCCCTGGAGACCTTCTGACCAGTGAGTGTCGGTCACGGTGGCCCTGTTCAGACCTGGTATTATCCTCCATCCTGAGTGATCCCATCACAAGTGGGCAGCTCTAAGTACAGGTGTGAACGCACCCAGGACGCATTCAAGACAGGATTTGAGATCCGATCACTCAGACCACATTCTGAGGTGGTCTGGGCCACATGTGGCCACATTCTTTTAGCAGTGTGAATGTAAATAATCTGCCACAGTTTAATTAGTCCCAAAACAGTTTCATGATGAACCAAGAATATTTTACTATTTCAAATGGCTAACACCATATTTCACTGTAGAGCTTTCATTGATTCACTCAACCCCTCCGTACCGCTCTCTCTTGCTCAATCACCTGCGCTCCCACTCACACATACGCAGAAGCATATTGACAACGGACCTGTGTGTCCGATTGGCTAAAAATACCTGTGTATTTCTATATGAAGTGGGGAAGTGAGCTCTGATCACATGTGGTCACTGGAGACACATTTTACAGCAGGTGTGAACAGACGAACTTGGAGCTGACCCCTTGTGACCGGATCACTGAAGCTGTATGTTAATACCAGGTCTGGACAGGGCCTGAGTGACGTGACGCGAGATATCATCAGACCAATAAAACCCAGCTCACTTCCTTTGTTCTCCCTCTTCTCTCTTCTCCTCCCAGTTTTCCCAGAGGCAACACGCCTCTCTTTTCTTGGACCTCCCAGCTCAGGTTAGCAAGAGACTGCTACCTGGAACAACACATCTCTGTAGGCCTGCTCACAGCAGACTTCACTCTTCCTTAACAGCCCTGACGCAAGTGCCTGCTTAGGGGCCACGAGTGAACAAGTTTTACTGTAGAACCAGCTGCTACGACACCAAGTCTGCCAGCTGAATTCCCAGGCAACAGGAGAGCAGAGTTAGCGTGGAACAGCTTATTCTGTAAGAAGAACAAAGGAGCTACCAGCAGCCTCCTCTGCAACACTGAAGCCACTCAGCCGGACGGGACGTCACACACATTCTCTGGATTTTATGAGCAACACTGGAAAGGACCTTTTTCTTTTTGTTCCACGGACTGGGGAAAGTGGACTTGATATAACCTTAAGTAACACAACATAGCACAGCATGGCTAAGCACAGGATCGTTAACTTAAATGATGTACATGTAATGATCAAGTTAATGTATCTGTCGAGCTTTGTTGTTGTTATATCTGCTTAGATTATCGGTCAGCCACAATAACTGATACTTGTATGTTCACACATACCTGTAGGACTTCCCAGGACTACAACTTGCATGCAGCTAACCCTCTTTTGAACCATTGGACCTTTTGGCCATCTTCCTTTTGTTTGAATCTTGCCAACCTCTTCTCAGTAGAACTTACATCCTTCAACTTTACTTACTGTTAATATTGTAATTTTGGTTGTGGTTTTTTAAATGAATTATTAATCAAAGTTCCAAATTACCAGTAACATTTGAGACTGACAGTACTGGCTGTCCTTCCCTGTTTCGTCAGGATGGTGCCCCTGAGGATAACGCCAATTGATTTTAGTTTAGTAGTTATTATTTAATTTATATTTAATTTTTAACAGCCAATAATTGATAACTAATTAAGATTACACTGTAACTCTGCAGTAATTATGATGTGTTTTGCAGGCTGTAATGTAATACTTATATCTAAAATATTTTATTGGTTATTTTTGGTACCATGACAGCACCCACTGTCATTCTATATACCACTAAAAATGCACTATATTCTCTGACGTTATTTGCATATCAAATAATTTCATTTTAAAAATATTTGTAATCAGTACCATCCAGTCATAGACTAACAGTAGCACTACCAGTGAGACAATCACCTGTGACTCAGTGCAAGAAGAGCCAGTGTCCTTGACACATATAACACATTAGTTTTCTAGCTAATTTCTCCTCATCTACAAACATGGACCTTTTGTGTTGCACCTTGTCATGCTGAAAGAGCAACCAAACAAAAACCCACTGAGAAAAAAAAAATCACTTATAAAATACATTTTCTAGCTAGATAGTTAAATATGTAAGAAGCTGATCACTGGCACGCTGAACAGCTTGAGAACTTTTCTGCAAATGCCTGGCATCTGTCTTGCTTGTGGGATTGAGAAGATGATTTGATCTGTTTGCAACGTGCCATACCAGGAACAACACATGCATATAATGCAAATAGTCTACTACAGCACTAGTGTGCTCAGTGTCAAAAATATTAAAGTATGCAAGGTACATTATGAGGGCATTCTGCCAATCCATATACAAATAATGCACCAAACGGGTCTGCATAATTACTCCAATAATCTGCTTCAAAGTTCTTTACAGCAGAGTCATGACAGCACAGTTATTTTCCTAATTCCATTTCAGGTCTCCTGTACATTGCTTTCTCATGAAATGTGCTTACCTTACCTTTCAGAAGTTTACACAGGATGGAGGCGGCTGCAGGTGCAGTATGATTGACACATTCCACAGCAATTCATATGTTTTGAATAGTCGGCCCACATTTTGCTGCCCTTGCCAAAGTATATGAATGCGTTGGCTTTGTCTAAAAATACTAAAAATACTGTCAGATTTTTTACCTTACTGACAGAAGAAATATTTTTTTGCATTGAAAAATAATTTTTGACCACTACTTAGAGAAAAATTAGGAATGTAAAAAAATAACAAGTTTTTTATGTGACCAACCTATACTATATTAAGTTTTGACAAATTATTCCAGAAGATTATTTTAAGTCTAGGGGACCTGGGACCCAGTGTTCCCCCGCTATCAGTGGCCCCATGCGAATACTGACACTGGTCAATTTAGAAGCTAAATGGTGTGGTCCTTATTCTTCGATACCACTGCAAACAAAACAGTCTATCTTTGCTGTGTAAGCTACACTTACCAGCACAGGTTTGTTTATATTGTTGATTGATGTCCTTGCCAAGCTCAGTTGTCAAACAACCTTGTACATTTACCTTTAAAAACCTTTAATAATTCAACAGAGATTTGACTGCTCAGCTGGAAGAGTGCCACATCATCCAACATTTTTTTCAGTATGACTTCCTGCTCCTAATAACTCAATCATAGGATATATACATTACCACTTGCTCCTTAAAGAACAAACAACTTTGCTGCTATGCCCTTGCCAACATACAGGTAATGTAGATTGAATAAACAACTTGTTAAACTCCTGAAATGCAGCTTACCTTTTATTCCCCTCCCTCCCTCTCCACATAAGTGTGCCCTTCTCAATTTCCAGCTTCAGTGAGAATGAAGAAAGATAGGGAGAGAAAATTGGAAGTTTGGTTTAAAATGCAGGCAGCCCTGGCTTTCTGCTTGATGGCCTGTGACATCTGCCTGCACCACACTTTGCATGGCAGAATAGGAGCTTGTAATAGAATTTCCCCCACCGAGGAGGTTAATTACATTCTTTCTCTTCCCTCGTCCTCACCTTGGTACAAAATAAAATAAAATAAAAATGCACCACATCGCCTGTAAGCTTCTGTGACAGCCACAAATCCCTTTTGCCATCTTACCTTTAAGATTTAATTCCAGTTTAATGTCTGCCTTCGTGTTGCATTATAGCAAGACCCTCTGGGGAATTTGAGAGGCCTTCAGCCAAAATGACTGACATGACAGCTTATGGCAAAGGGAAGAGGAGGAAAAACATTCTGTATGTTACTGTTCCATGAAGAGATTTCATCATCTAACTTGACAAAAGGGTTTAAAATGTTAAAGCTTGAATTTATCACAAAGCGTTCAGAGAATGGGCAGATCAGAGCACGGCAGGCAAAATGGCACATGGGTTGTTTTACTGAGGTTCAGATAAATATTTTAATAATTCAAATGCTCATCATCATTTTTCAAATCACAATGGTAATACATAAAGACTAACAAGTACTAAGTTAAGACTTAGTTTTTACGTTTTGTTTCCTCAACAAGTCATTGTTGAATTAGTAACAGCAACAACTGTTTGACCTTAGGTTTCTTTTGGACCCCAGAGCAGATGCAGAGTCTGACACACAATGATGATTGTAAGAGGATTTATTGTTATCCGGCAGTAATAATTCAGGCGAGTCTTCGGGGGCTGTAGAGGGGAATTGGCAACCCAGCAGGGAGGCAGGTGAGTGTGGACAAGTGGATGGTGTGGCAGACGAAGATCGCGTCGATGTGGAGAGCGCAGGGGAGTCTTGAGGGTGGTAATGAGTGGTGGCCAGGAGGCAGCAGGTCAGTAGTGTGGCAGTAGCTGGTGGAGCAGCACTGGAGCAGGCGACTGGAGCAAGGAGAAAAACAGGGCACAGAGAATGTGAGAATGAGATCCAAAAACCAGGAGAGCAAATTCACTAGAGATCAGCAAGTAAGGGGCCTGACGTATTGGAGAAGAGCAGAGCAGTGACAGCAACATTAGGCCTCAATGTTGTGACCTTCTCTACATGTAGCCTGCAGTATAACTTACTTGTGATTGGTAGCTTACACAGTATGTCGGTAAGCATAGAACAAATAGCTACATTATCAAGAAAAGCACAGAAACTCATCATACACAGTATGAATAAATGGATGACAGCACCTGATCAAACAATCACTTACATTGATAGAATTCATCATTCAGCATCAATGGCACAGCCACCAGCCCAGACACCACCCCTGCTTTCTTTGGATTATCATCGCTTACTGTACCATACCATGTACTTAGTGCTTTAAATCCTTGGGTGCCTCCAAAGCATGGCTCTTCTTCTTCTTCTGATGTTTATTGGCGGCCAGGAAACAGTTATTAGGTGCATTACCACCACCTTCTGGTGTGCGAACATCGTTAACGTAATCGAGCTCAAGACTTGTTAACTCTTGCAAGACTTAACAATGCTTACGTTCATTAGTTGCAAAACAATACATTCAGTTCACCGTTCACCAAGAACATGAGCGATTTCAATGAACATGCTCATTTAATGTGTTCATGCACAACCCTGCAAATAAGCTTATCAGATACAGCTTGGATTGTCTAAATGGATGTTCATATCACCTAGGATGAGTAGCTGATAGCCATGGCAGAGAGTGGAAGACAACAGTGTGTCTAGCTCATCCACAAAATCACCCTTTTGTCCTTGTGGAGAGTAAATGATAATTACAGAGTCTTTTCCTGGAGAAGTCACAATAACAGCATGGTACTCAAAAGAGCTGGATTTGTTTGGAACAGTAGTGTGAATTTATATTTGTTGGAAATTAGGAGGCCAGTCCCACCTCTTTGCCCGCACAGATGGGAGGTATGGGAGAATGTATAGTTCGTGGGTAGTTCAGTCAGGGTGGCAATGTTTTCTGGTTTGATCAAAGTCTGAGTGCCAGAAGCTCATGGAATAGCTGGTTACCATAGGCAGGAATGAAGCATATAAGCAGAATTCACTACAGGGTCAAAACTCTGCAGTATTTATCACCCCTGGTTCTGATTAGCATTGAAACACAACATGCAAATTTTTCCATTCTATGACATCTTTCAGAGCACAAACAATGTAAATATAAATTTATCTGATGCCTGCCCAGCACGGTGCTGTTAAACTAGAAACACAGCAGCTACACTGCTTGGGGATGAAAGACTGAGCTGCAGCCCCATAATAAGTTTCAAAAATGCACAATCCCAGATAGAAGCATCACACACACAGGCTCTGACACTGTCAGAAGTACCAACCACAGGATGGGATGCGACGGATCCAATTTACCAGTTTGCAAGGCGGTCAGCAGCTCACTCTCCTCTCTTCTCCCCTGCAGCTGTGTGTGTGTGCTCTGTAACTGCATATGATGACACTGCACAGTTGTGTGTCTGTCCTCTCTGAATGGAAAAGCAAACTCGGCTGGCAGTGTAGAAGGAGTCAACTGCATTTTTTAGCGGTTTTACCTGCATTTGAAAAACCCTAATTTTGGTTTAAAAAGGGTATAAGTTAAACATGCTAATATTAGGTCATTATCACAAAATACAAATATGACTAAGAAGAATGTCATTTGTTTTGCATTGAAATTTTGATTATAATAAAGTGGTAGAGGAAAAATTAAGGGATTACCAAAGTTATTGCATTTCATCCTGAGGGCAAAATTAATGTCTGTACCAGATGTCAATCGTGATATCACACCAAGAGTAAAAGTAAAAGGGGCAACAAAGAGGCCAGATTCATCCTCTTTGGACAATGGATATCTGTACCCACCCCACAACCCCAGACCTCACAACAACCCAGTCAACAACTGCAGTCAGTCGCACTCAGACCAAGAATGTGAAGTTAATTTAAGCAAGTATGTTACTACTACTTCCTACTTCCATGTGCATGGACCGTTTAGTTCCTCAGCTGTAATACTGTGCATGGCTTTGTGTAATACATTGCAGTCAATCATTGTTGGACTCTAAATATAGCATACAACAATGACAAGATTACATTTTAGGTTGAAATATTCAGCAGCTGAGCTCAGATGTAATCCCATGTTTAATCAATCCTCTCCAACAATTGATATTGATCTTTAAAGAATAAAAGACAAAGCCTTTTTTTTAGAGAGCAAGAGACAGTAACACAATAAGTCTATTTAGGTTGAGGGGTGGAGGAAGTTATATGCTGTCCAATTCCACAGAGCTATTTGTTATTTTGGTGATGTAGGTTCATTGTAGATAAAGCTTTGTGAGGAAAAAATGCAAAGACGAAAAGTCCTGGGTTTATGTTTGCTAAGCTTAATTATATTTCTAAATGCTTCAGTGAGGTTTTCAAGAGCAGCTATCTGTTATGTGTAATATTTCATATTTATGAAGCATCTGCATAATAAAGATAAGGTATTCAATTAACTGAGCCATAAAAACTTCATGTTATTAAATATTAATCATTCCACTTATTGCTTTGATTTCTAACTACTTAATTGCAAACACGCTGCTCTGGTTTGGAACTGGGAGTTGGGTATTTCATCGTCTTTTTACAGAATATAAAGTGTTTAGCAAAGCACTTCACACACAGCTATAAAAGCTTGTGTGAGCTAAG
Source organism: Trachinotus anak (assembly GCF_046630095.1). NCBI lineage: Eukaryota > Metazoa > Chordata > Actinopteri > Carangiformes > Carangidae > Trachinotus > Trachinotus anak. The sequence continues at coordinate 1,815,393 of NW_027273867.1, forward strand.
TGTATGCCTCCCAGTCCCACACACACAACCCACTGCTTCACATGCATAGACTCTTACCATTTTATTTTCTATTTATTTTCATTTTTTTAAAATGGCACACAGCTGGTTAAGAGACTCATTTTGTAATACGACCAGCTGCTGTTTCTGAATGAAAGCACAAAAGCAAAACAACCTTCAGACAGGCATAGTGGCACTGAGTTAGAGCTGCCTGACTTTCTAAATATAAATTAAACATAAAGTATAGGGCACAAGACTGAGGGAAGATCAGTGTGTTTGTGCAGAATGACAAACTTATTTTCCATAAACTGTGAGAGTGGTCAAACACCAACCAGGTGCAGTAACAGGTCACAATGAAAGCACATATAGATAGACAGTGTTACTTTTGAAATATAATAGATTACAGATGACCTATTACCCTGTTAAAAATATGATAAGTAAATATTGTATTAGTTACTTCAACATGTAATTTATTACATTAGATTACTTGTTGATGACTTTTCATTACCATTAATCTTTACTCTGCTGGTGCCCTGTAGAAATTTCACAACCTAATGACCTCCCCATGTTAATATTTAATGAAAACACAATGCTGAATGTTAGTGAGTGTAATTAGACCTCACACCTGTCACCTATCTGACCTTTGCTGTCTGCAGATATATCACAAGAAGTATGAGACGCTCCTGTTTGGGAAAAAAGATGCAAAGCATGTGATATTCTACATATCAGCTTTTTACCAAAAAGAATACATTTGGCTGTAAAACCTTTGTAATCAATTTTGATTTGTAAATGTACTTTATTACAAGTAACTGTAACAAGATTAATATTACATGTATTATTTAATTTAATTTTGTAATCACGATATGTAACTAGTTATTCCCCAACGCTGCAGGTGGATATGGAAATAAAATAGAACAGAACATCAAGATGACTCAATCAAAATTAATAAATAAATAAATAATTACACTTGTAAAAACACCTTTCTTTTCTAACATTGTGACCTAATCGTCATCATTGCTTTTCTTTCAGTGACATGGATTGTGTCTCATCTGTTTCACTGGCTGCCTCATTGACAAATTCCATTGACAAATAAAAAGTGAGCCTTGGAAACTGCTGTTTTCTCCTCTGCTCAAGTGTCAATCAAGCTAACACAATCTGTGCACTGAAGAGGCGTTTTCTCGGCCATGTGTGTGTGTTTGAAGCTACAATACATAAAAAAGGTCAGGCAGACTGGGGCAGGAATCAGCTCTTTAGCCTGCCAGCCATGGAGGTTGCAGACAGTTCCCCTCAGCTCTGCAGCATGAAATCCGGGGCTGTAGAGAGGGATTTGGATTCTTGGTCTAAAGCCAAGCAGGGAATTGCATGACTGGCCATCACTGGCAACTACACCCGAACCCAGCGACGCTTTCCCTCTTATCTACCCCTCACCATCATGCTGCTGCAGCTCCTACCTTGTGGTGCATAAGCAATATTTCCACCAGCGTTCTCACCAAACCCTCCCTAGAGATTTATCTGGCTGTTGAAGTAGAAAATGAATATTTTACAGTTCACTTGCCTGATCAATTACCTACAAGCTGTTGCTGTATTTTGTGGCTGGTCGGAGAGAGTGCTTGTAGGTAGTGATAGAAAGGTCCATAGGGATCCTTCTTCTCTTCCACAACAACAGCAAAATCAAAAAAAAAAAAAAGCAGAGGAGTTGTGAATGAGATGGTCTCTGGTGAGCCACTCCATTTTGTATGCACAGCTCTGGGATTGTTGCAAAACAAATTAAAGCTTTAGGCGATAATTAGCGCAAGCTAATTTCTAGAGGTTACAGACACACTGGGCTGATTAGAAGTTGCCAAGTGCTTCTTGATTCAAGGCCAATTTGAATATTTACTAAATAAATATATATTGTCATCAGTGTTCACTGATTAACATCTATCCACATGTACTGTCTTCATGGAATTTCTCTCTGATAATAATTGTGGCAAACTGCTTGAGGGTGACTGTTGTGGTGTTGCTGTTCATGTGCTCTGCCTTCTTCTAAAGACAAAAAAATCACATCACAGTGTCTCAGTGTTAAACACACAGTCCATACCAGGAGGGAGTGTGTTTGACTCTCAGTCATAGTGTTCAAGGGGCCCCAAAGCTCTGACAGAAGTGACAGTTATTTACATTTGTCTTTGGAAATTCAAAAAGTAAGAATATACCAGGGCTGTGTCTTTAAGGTCTAATTAATGTGTTGAATGCAATTCCCTCCTCATAAAAACATTTCAACCCAGTCCAGTATTTTAAATCCTGCATTGTTTATGTCCATGGCTGAATTCAAATGTCCAGACTTCACTGCACTTGAAGACTTAAGGACTTACTGGGCATGTTCCCGGGAAGTGTGAGTGCTGTCCATATATACAATTCATCAAGTCCAGAGGGGGCCTCAAAGCAGATGTTTTGCTGACTTCAGGAGAGTCTGCTTGGGGTGCAGACCTCACCAGACGTTGCTTGGGAAATTTCCCATGATCCATAGCAACATGGATGTTACAATGTAAAAGACTACATCCATCCATTATCTATACCGCTTATCCATACAGGGTCATGGGGGGGGGGGGGGGGGGGGGGGGGGGGGGGGGTGGAGCCAATTCCAGCTGACACTGGGCGAGGGCGGGGTACACCCTGAACAGGATGCCAGTCTATCACAGGGCTGACATAGACACAAACAACCATTCACGCTCATATTCACACCTTCAGGCCATTTAGAGTCACCAATTCATCTAATGTCTTTGGACTGTGGGAGGAAGCCGGAGCAACCCAATGGGAGAAAGACCCATTCTCCCATTGGGTTCAAAACCAGAACCTTCTGGCTGTGAGGCAACAGCACTAACCACTGCACCACTGTACTGCCAAGTCTACATTAATAATAATAATGAGAATAATAATAATATTATTATTATTAATAATAATAATAATAATAAAGAAAATGTACCATATTTATTTTTGAAGAAGTTTTATCAGTTCTGTTGTATAATTTTACTAATGTAGTGTATCGTCATATTGCACATACAGCGCATGAACAGGCTGAAAAATTTGGATTTGTGTAATCTACAGACAAATATTATGGTGTGAGGATCCTCAGATGTGGGTTAATGTTGATATAATATTGTTTTTGGCAGCTCATGTAAAGGGAAAATATTACTGTCCATCAGCGGCATGCCATCAGAGCAAGCAAGGCAAACAGTGCTTGCCCAGTTAAAGCTGAAAATAGAACGATACCAACTGGAAGCAATATCTCTCCTTACATCTGATCTCTATCTGTCCCATAAAGATTTCAGTTTTTCTCCATGGAAAAACATGAAGTCTGTAAGATTTATTTCATCCCCTTGCAGACCAACAGTCGTGCAGACTTGACTTGATGATAGTAAACACATCACTGTTCATCAAGGGCCATGAGTTTACGAGTCTGGAGTGTGGATGTTTGCATTCAGCCCATGTTTACTGGCTAACAGCATAGACTGTATATACAAATGGACGTAGACTCCGGGTTTGAAAAGTGAAGCCAATGCTGAAGTGCCAACTTCTCACTTGATTTATTACCTCAGTAAATGTTGGGTCTCAGTCGCTAGTTTCAAGTTTTCTTCAATACAACATGGTATTCGTTTTTTAAATGATGGTCCCATTTAGAGGAAAATAGATGATCAAGCAGGGTATGCATCAGGGCGTGGCTAGCGTGTGATTGACAGACTGTACTACACATGGTATCAACAATCAGGATAGAGTCACAGAGGTCACAAACTTCATAAGGTTACCTTCTATTTGCAAAATATTATTGGAAAAAAACACTGGATTGGTGACTAGGTGCTTGTTGGAGTAAATGAGTCTCTTACTGGACTTAAATAGTGATTTTACACCCTTTTCATGAGAATTAGGAGTGCTTGGGAGCTAGAAGGCAGCTGGCAGGCAGGGAGGTAAGCAGGCGAGCGAAAGATGATCCTGGGACATGCAAGGCAGGTTAGTAAATGCATTGCACAAGGAAAACAGAACAATAGGGATAACGACCAGTCAGTATTTACTACCACTGAGGTTTTATCAACGATCTGGCAAAGAATGGATGGAGAGCTGGGGCAGATATACTGCAGGTCGATGAGAAGGCAGGTGCGCAGGTGATGAGGGAGCCAGAAAATCTTTCTTGTCCCTGAATACTTCTTCCCTCCTAATTCTTCAATTCACGTAGTCCTCTAGCAGTGCTGTGCAGTTTTGATTGATTGATGAGAATTTAATCAGTTAGCCTACTTAGCGAGGTTAAGGTGAAAAGGACGCAGAAGCCAGATTTTCTTTGAATCCTGCTACCTGCCTGGTATCCTGGCATCGTCCTCAAATTTTAACAGCTGTAGTGGCTCCACAACTGACCACACTACAGTCCAGCCCTCTCCTCTGCATGTAATGATGTCTCTCACATTTAATCTTGCTTCAGTTCACCACCTCACCATCTGCATTGCCAATTCCCCCTGTCTCCAAGATGTTTGTATGCATGGGCCAGAGTTTCCTCACAGGTGAGCACATTCTCCTGTTAAGTTTTATGGAGACCCAACCTTTGCTTGGGAAGTGGCTCACAGGTCTTTCAGGTCCCATTTTGTGCATAGGCAGTACCTACATCCAGGCAGTACCTGCTGAATTCCATGCATTTCAGTGCTGCCACATAATTGGTCGATTGGATAGTTGCACAAATAAGCAGGTGTACAGGTGTTTCCAATAAAGTGCTCAGTGAGTGTCATCGTCATGTTTGTCCCAAGCTTTAGTGCTTACAGAGTTCTGCAAGACGCATCCAGTCAAACTTCAACAATTAGGATCCCTCTTCATCAAAATTCAGACATGGTCTGTGGACTGGATTGTACCTGTCTCAGTGCGTGCTGAGAGAGAATGCCACTGCCCGTCATTCTTTGAAATCAGGTTAAGACAATATCTGTCTATTTTTAAATGCCGTGTGAAACCACTTCTATTCATTTAGAAATGCGGTTAGTTGTTAAATAAGCTTTTGCTGTAGTATTAACTCAAGTTTGTGAGATTTAATACACAGTTCTAGAACAGATTGCTTTGACCTCTTTAGAGGAAGGACTTCTGTAACTACTGTGATTTTTACCTCATGCCTGCATGTTGCTGATTTTCCTTTGAAGTTGAATTAGTGAAGTGTCTGATTATGTCTCAATCAAACACATCTATTGTCCTGCAATCAATGCCCTGATTGCAGGAGTGGCAGAAAATTTGCTTGGTAGTTTTAATAATGGAGTAGTATTCATCAGGGGACATTCAGACATGGAAGTTGGCAAACCCTGCAATCCCTCCATGGTGCAATCTCATCCTTATCACAACTAGAACATATTGAAATACATGGACTGCAAGTATCAGAGTGAAGTTTTAATTGACAAACAATAGAAATAGAGTAAATAAGCATCTTTAAGGGGTTTGTCAGAGAAAGATCCGACCCTGATTGAACAAAAACATTCAAATGACTGTCCACCAAGTTGCATATTTTAGTTTTCTAACTAAAATCTTTGGGGGTTTTTTTGCAATTACCTCTATTTTCATTGTTTATGAAAATGGCTCACATATAGATTGACTCACAAAAAATATACAAATAATAATAAAGTGAACAGACTAAGGAAAAAGAAAAGAAGAAATACAGGGAAAATGTCTTTGCAGACATCTATTTCATCCACTGCATATTCCCCCGCACCCCCTGACTTTGCATGAAAAATCTAAATCAGGCTTTCAATTATAATTAAGGCCATTTAGAGATGTAGTCAATGTTTTAAGCTAAAAGTTTGTGAAATCTGTTTAGTATGTTTGTTACATATATAGACAATGTAGCATTTCCAGTCAAAACAGAAAAAGGACATCCTTTTGATATCTCGACAAAGGAACGGAACTAATCCCCATGCAATTTCTTCTGCATTTCTGTAATATATTTAAGATGCAAGTTCACCAAATGCCACCATGCATCCAGACTTACACATTTTGACTACAAGATGTAATGATAGTAAGAGAAGGTATTTCGTATGGAACAACTGTGTGTAATTGTAAATCTATGTACAAGAAAACTGTAGCAAGCAATGTCAGGGATATAACAAATTTATATAACCTAAACCTGTCATTCAACATGCAAGACATACAGGGTTGTGGTGAAAATTATTGGGTGAAAATTGCTGCTTAAGGAGACTGCATGGTAGTACATAACTATACAGTAAATACAAATTTAAAAAAAATAACCAGGTAAGTAAGTGCATTCCTCAGGTTTTAGAAAGACAAAAGACAATAACTTTAATATGGGACTATTCTGCAAAACCTCAGTTACTTTTTTTTTTTTTCTTTTTTTTTTTTGTGTTCAAACCCAGTATTTTTCAACTTTTCTTTCTACAGTTCTTATCCACCATTCCAGCTTCTAATATTTCACAAAACATTTGATGCAGAATCACCTAGTATGAAAATCATGGCCAAAGTTTGAAAGTCTTTAGACAAAACATGACTAAAAATCTAAAACCCCACCAGTGCCCCCTGGAGGCTGCAGCATTATATTGGCTGGAACATATAGTACCAAAGATGTTTTTGTGATAGTCTTACCAAATTTAATGTTTGCTCTCAGGGTGGTGCTAAATACGGGCACAGGGTCATTAAGATGGTGTGTTTTATGTATGTAGAGTATGAGTATAAGACAACAAAAGCTGACTTTTCTGCTCGTGGATGATCCATAAGGCCAATTCTTTGTGTCCAGAATGGAACATGTTCATCCTCTCAGGAGGAGAATGAGCTTTAATAAACTGAGTCAACAAGAGTGAATATACAATAAAAGGATCAAGTCAAAATACAAAATGATTTTGCACTGGAACCATAAGAAAATGATCCAAATATACTATATATAGATGAGTTGTTTCACAACATATATACTTACACAATAAGGTATCTCCTGTATGCAAATGCTGAAAAGCAATTGATGCAATTATGACATGGAAAATTACTATTTGAAATACTCTTCAATTACTTTTCAAAACCAATTTCTGTCTTACATATTTCTGTGTGTATGTGTTCTGATTTGACACAAACTGCATGATTTAGGCAGTTCAGAGGGAGGAACGAAATTACAAATCATCCTCTGTGGACCATGAATATCTACAGCAAATTTCATCTGGGTCATCTAGAAAGTTTTTGAGATACTTTGTTATAAACCAAAGTGTTGATAAATATTCGTCCTGGGTGGTGGGCTAAAGGAAAGGACAAAGAGTCAAAATAAGTAGAAGTCATGGACAAACTGCCTGAAACACACTACAAATACTATGGCCCTTTTGCTATTTGGACAAAAAGTTTAGCAACATGCATTTGGCAAAAACTAGGGTATGAACCCAGATTCATAAATGATTCACTGGGCTGGGAGTCATTATTTCTGGCCTGGATAGTGTAAATGAAATCTGACTTTATTTTGCCTCTGTTTATCAGGAGGGAGATGATAAAATAATCCGGATTGTGAAAATTGCTGGATTACACAGAAAGTCATCACAATGGGAGTGATTGAGACTTTGCAAAGCGCCTTTCTGTCTGACAAGTACAGATCATCACGTCAGATACGGAAAAAAAGTAATTTTTGAATTTTAACAGTTATTCCATGCTAAAAGCTGTAACAATGGTTTCTGTAATCCCCACCCTTCATTCAACATGCAAGCCATACATGATTGAAAAGATTATGGTGGAAGTTATTTGATGAAACTGCCGCCATATGTCTGCTGGAGAATAACCACATCAGTTTTCACATGTGCAGGATATGGACACTCTTTAACTAGAACCTTGAATTATGAACAGAAATTATCTCAATTATCACTGTTCCTTTTATCTGTCCAAACCAACAGAATCCATTCCATCTCAAGCTCATCAACTCATTTGTGAAATGCTGGAAATTAATTTCAGCCCTGTCTTGCTGACAGTGATAGAGCACATTCAGTAATTACATTGTTACCATAGTGACAGAGTGGGACAAAGCATCGGGCCACAGGTTTAATTTCTAATGAATTATTTTTTGTTTTCAATAACATCTATTTGATTCATTTAGCATGTAGCCTAAGTATTCCATTCTATGAGGTTCCATGCTTGTGTTGGTCCTGCAAAAAGGCAGACTCCTGCATGCTGTAAACCACAAGAGGAATATATGGAATCAAGAGTACACCAAGAAAGCAGACTTTGACTTTGACTATGACTCTTCTTACTGCTTTAGGTTGGTAAGTATTCAGACCCCTTTGCTTTTTGCACACACAAAAAAAAACAAGTGTAATGAACTGGAGGCACTTGTGGTGAACCAATGAGCACATCGTGAGTGTAGTTTCATGTGTTTCATGGAGACCTGTTTAATGACAACACTCCTGACCGTTGTGTGGAAGTTCCCAGATTCACTGCAGTGAGGGCGGACAGAGACACCAGAGCAAGTGGAAAGAATAAAGGTGGAGGAGTGCTTCTGCTTGTGAACAATAGATGGTGCAACCCCAGTCATATCACAGTGAAGGAGAAGAGCTGCTGTTGGGATTTTTAACTGCTAGCAGTCAGTCTAATCTTACTACATACTGAGGGAGTTGCCATTATTGTTCACATTCAACCGTAGGCGGAGCCAGTAGTCACCTGTGATGTCATTCACGAGACTGACTAGCTTTGTTCACATCAAGACCCTCCTCTGGAGACAGGGAGAAGTGTAGTGTAACCAAGCACTGCACTTACAGTGCAGGGTCCTGGTCCTGTGGAAAACCCCATGTCTTCTTCCAACACCTAAAGTAGGATGCCAAGCTGAGATAAATCACTATAGACCAGTGGCCCTCACATCACACATCAGGAAGACCCTGGAGCGGCTACTTCTCAACTCTCTGAGACGACAGGTTGAAGTGGATGATGCCATCTTCTACATGCTCCACCATTCTGATTCTTATTTGGAGGAGCCAGGTGGTTATGTGAGGTTTACGTTCTTAGATTTTTCAAGTGCATTTAACACCCCCCCCCCCCCCCCCGATCTGATGATGGCCCTCAGTGAATGGAGTGACAAGAACTGTATCCTTCTGAACACTTCTAAGACCAAAGAGATGGTCATTGACTTTTGCAAGTCTAGGCCCACCCTTCAACAAGTCAATGTTCGAGGGAAGGACAATGAGGTGGTGCACACTTACAAATACCTAGGTGTGCAGCTGGACAGTACACTGGACTGGTCCTTAAACATGGATGCTATCTACAAGGAAGGGGCAGAGCCCTTTTTCCTCAGGAAGGTCTGGTCCTTTGACATTTGCTGAAATGCTGTACATGTCAGTGGTGGAGAGTGCTCTTTTTTATTCTGCAGTCTGCCCAGGCAGGAGCATGTCACATAAAAACACAAAGATACTGGACAAGCTAATTAAAAAGGCTGGGTCTACAGCAGCCAACGTCTCATCTCATTGCACTGCAGGATTGAGCGATTCAGGAAATCCTTCCCACTGCCATCAGAATATTTCACAACTAAGACAAAGGCAGTGGATAATGACACAGTCTCAAATCTTAATAAAACACACCAATAAGCTACTGGACAATTTGAATTTCCCTATAGTGATCAATAAAGTATTTTTTTATCTTATCTTTATTGTGTTGCAGCTTTGTGTGCAAATGTGATATTGTGTGCAAATCCTGTAGAGATTTACCCAAGGTGCTTCTATAAAGTAGTGAATTGAGGGTCTAATTGCTTTTGTAAAAGAGAGATTTTAGTTTTTGATTTTTAATAAATGTGTGTGTAGATTGGTGGGCAAATATTTTGTCCATTTCAAATTAAACCTAATGCACAATAAAGTGTGTGAAAAGTGAATGGGTCTGAATAAAAACAGTTGTGTTAGTGTGTCTGAGAACTTTCAGCTTTGCATTTGTAAACTTTAGCTGTGTCCATTGTGGAGCAGCTCTTAGCTAATGTCATCTGCACTTCCAAGTAACAATCATGGGCACATTTACCATGGCATTGTGCAGAGGTGCACTACAGTTTTCATTGAGTTTGCAAATTCAATCTATATATGTATATATGTACCTACAACCAAAGAATCTTAGATAGGTTGCAGAACTAACTGGAGGGCCAAAGGACTCCAGGGAGCAGGTCGATTGCACAGTCGTGTGGGCACCCCCACATCATGGTGTTCAGTAGGAATAGTTGACAAATGCAGAAGCTCAGGTTTTGGTGGAGTGCTGGCACCCTTTGTGGGAGACAAAGAGTGCAAACATGATGAATAGTTCAAGGAACTCCTATCAGTGAGTCTACCCAGATTCCAATCAATACAGGGATTTTAGTTTTGGCCAGCAATGACGAAGTACCTGGGGTTCAGTTAGGAGCTGAAACGACACTGAACTGAATTTTTTTGCAATGGTTACCAGACAGGACCAGTGTGACAGGGACAGTTTGGTAAGTGATTGGGAGATGAATCTACCATCCAAAGCCTGTGAGAGGAGCACCAGATTGAAGTGCCAACTCCTTGTCAGAATAATTATCCTCAGCAGAGGAATTGATTAGTGTTAGGAAAGGCAGAGAGAGCGGATTAGAACAGAGTGTGGCTGAGATTTGGAGACTGGGTCTAGATGTGGCTGTAGAGACAATTTCATTCACCAGTATCCCCATCTTTACTGGTGAGTTCTGCCTTTTGGGAACTTAGGGCAAACGCAAGGAAATGTCAAGACCAGCCACAACAAAGACACCTACCCACTGTCATCCTACATAGTTTCTTGGCTGAAGACAAAACAAGCTAAATGGGGTCTTCCTCCAAATCTCCAGGCGGCAGGGACCTCTGGCAGCTGAGCTTGGGGATGAGGAAACTTGTGTGCTTGCAGGAGTTGGAGGCCTCTGGAAAGATCGTGCAGTGAATTCAGATACCATGAACGAAGGCTGAGTGAGAAGAGAGGATAACAGTTACACTTGATTGAATACCACCATAGCCTGATTGTTGTCACAGAGTCTAGAGGAGTTGTTATGGTGTCCAAGGAGGATTCCTTGGCTGAAAATTGTTTGTTGCATGAAGACTGAATTCCAGTCTAGGTCTCCTCATGTGAAGCATTAGCACATAATTTCCAGTTATGGTATCAAATCAAGTTTCATGTCTTTAACTCATTACAGCGCACAGTGAATTGAGCAAAGGCATAAGATGGTGCATAATTATTAAAAGGCTATGCCCACATGCACCAATTAATATGCCACTTGGATTGTGATTAATACTTCCCCCTAAATCATTGAATTTGGTGAAAGTGTTTCAGATTTTTAGGTACAAGTTTTTGCCCCCTATGGGACAAAATTGTTAACCTTGCCCCTTGTGAATTTTATTGGTCAATATCCTAAAAACTAAATGAGGTACCAACAAGCTTTATGCATCTTCTGATAAGCTTGATGCAGCGATGATTTGCAGAAAATTTGGTAGCATTCAGGTGCACAGTTTAGGAGGATATGTCCAAAATATGTTTTCCAAAAAATTCAAAATGCTGGAAAATCAATCATGATGGACTTTTATGGTCCAAGAGCTTTTTTTGTCGAGTACCAATTAGACTCACTCTGTGAGGTGTGTGGCCTTTCCAAAATTGAATTTTTGGGCCTTAATAACAGTGCCACCATCTGGCTGCACATCATTTCCAGTTATTTGGTCAAGTTTCATGTTTCTAGGTCATTCCAGCTCACGGACATTTGAGCCACAGCAGAAAACAAACAATAATAATAAACCGGCACACAATCAGTAGAGTTCTCGAACCCTAATAAACAGACTCAAACATAGTAGGGTCTTACCTCTTCATGGTTAGAACCTTAGTCATATGCTGATGACACAGAGGACATTTTTATCTCCACAAGGTGCAAATATAAATACATTTTTTGATTGTTTTCATCCCCCTTATCCATTGTGCACACTTACAGTGCTCGTTGTGGGAACTGTTGGGTTTTTCTCTGTAACAAAGTAAGGTCTTGACCTTACCCTGTAAAGTGCCTTGAGATAATGTATATTATGATTTGGCGCTATACAAATAAAATTGAATTGAATTGAATTGAATTACAGTCTCTTAGTGCCCTTAGCATTTGCCAATATGCCAGTAGCCAGCTCTTTCCAATCATGTAAAACACAATGACTTGGTGATGTAACTTGGGTCAATCTTTATGTCATTCATAAAAATTGTACATGAGAGAGACATAAGAATTCATAAATAAAACCTCCTAACTTTATTGGTAATATTTATGTTTTTTGTTGTTTTTTTTTTATTTTGTTATGTTTTGTTTTGGCTTATTTTTCTCCATTTGTCCCACACTACACTATGCTTGGTGTATAAGGTCAGATCATGAACTAAGCTAAACATGTCCCTGCTCTATATTAGTTATTAGATATTTTGTGTGTGCTGTTGGCTCTCTACAGGATAAATATTAATGGAGTGGTTATGGCTTCCAGTTAAACATGCTGATGATAGAGATGATATAGTAGGAGTGGAAACAGAAATTGAAATGGGGGAGCTGGGTGTAGGGACTGCTACTGCTACTGAGGAAGCCCGCCTTGGACAGCTTTTTTGGGGGGTGTGGGCAGATAAACAGAGGAGCCCAGGGCATTATGGAAAAGAAAAAAAAGCTTTGTAATAGCAGAGCATATCCTCCTGTCCTCAAGTGCAGCTTACCATATTTGCATCTCAGCTGTATGTTCTTTGAAGATTCAAGGATTTCTCTGGGTCTGGACATGTAGCAGGGATTTCTGTTCCTTTATTGACAGACAGTGGAGTATGTACATATTTACCTGATCTCTGAATGCATGTGCTATGCTGTATATGTACATGCTGTACACACTGTGTATATACTGTGCACAGCACGAATGATGAGTCAGTAGTTAGATTTGTTTTGCTTAATCATCTTTTCACCTTTTGTTTTTACTGCATATAATCACAGCATGTACACTTGAGCATAATTGGACCATTGTGCTTGTTTATTTGCCCTATCTATGCAGAATATAATGGCAGCAAAGATTTAGCCATTGAGTAATTAGAATGATTAAGTAGTGAAAGACTATTCTTGTGCCATTACAATGACAAATCTCTAAACTTAAGGAAAGCAAAATTTAAAGTACCTTCATGAAGAGGGCAAAAAAAAAAAAAAAAAATCAAAGCAGTAAAATGAGGAATGTTACCACCATGCAGAAAATGTGCACATTTTATGTGCGCAAGTTAATTATGCCACTTCAGAGGAGCTTGTGAAAGGATAAGGAAAGCTGCATAAATTTAGCTGTAATCCAGGCAGGCAGAACTCATTTGCAGGGATGGTCTTATCTGGGCACTGCAGCTTTCTCACAAAATTAACCTTGGATATTTGGGCCCAATTCAGCCAGCGTTTGATTCTCTCTCTCTCCCTCTCTCTCTCTCTCTCTCCATCTTTCTCTCTCCCCTCCCCTTCACTCACACACATTGTCTGCATACAACCCCTCCCCCTTGTGCCACTACACCCCTCCTCCCTTTACGCTCCCTGTTTGTCTATCTCCCTCAGTTACAATGTGTGAGTCAAAAGTTTATCATTGCAGTTTGTCATGAAATAAATACACATGTGAAAAGGTATGTAGTTAATATAGATAGATAGATAGATAGATAGATAGATAGATAGATAGTCATAATAATTATCATAATGTCATATATATATATATATATACACACACATATATATATTGGAATGTAGATGATAAATGTATTTCTATACTATTCTATACCACCTTCATACACAAGCAGCTTGAAGTGATTTACATTAAGAGTAATAACTGAAATTAAGGGGACGATACTTCAAAACTTTCAAATGTACTTAAAAAGAACAGGGAAGTAAAACAACAATACAATTATAATAAAATCATATGTCATAATTGAAAAGTTAAAAAGTGTATAATGAACGGTAAATGTAGAGGAGCTAGGACAGATATAACAATAAAATAATCATTTAAATAGCAGTTAATAATAGGAAGTAAAAAATTGATTGTAACATTTATTGATAAAGCTGCAGTTACAGATTATGACCCCTAGTGGTGAACACTGAATGAAAACTGAAAAGCAGTGAAGACTGGGCTCCATCTTGCATTCTCAACAGATTTCAAATAGGGAAATATTGGACTTATATTTGTCAGGCAGTCAGAAACATAACTAAATGAACGTTTCTGTTGCTGTGACTCTGCTGAATGCGTAAACAATGAAGTGGTTGCTAACACATTCACCATGACAACTTTATAAGGTGATGTCTCTTTTTTGTGAGTCATTATTTATATCTTCTCCCTGACAGGAATAGTTCCCCATTGGAGCATACACTATTTGCCCCGATCTTTCAAACAGTCTTTTCACACAGTACTTTGCTGTATGGTGTCAATTGTATTTAGTGCCAAAGTGACAGCAATCATAAAGTATAATGGGCTAGGAATAAGTCATAAGATCACATGATGCAATAAATCTTGTCAGCATCTGGGAATGTACCCACTGAACTTATATTAGTTACCTTTATTACTGTAATTGAGTTCTGCAAGTGATAGACACTTTCAAGGCATTCAAAATTATTGAATTGTCATTTGTCTTGCTGCAGAAGTGTTTTTCCTGATGCTGACAAGGTAATCTTCCACAAGGTGCTCTGAAAGCAAGCGGAGCACCCAGAAAAGCTTTTTTCCAAATCTGATGCTACCCATAATCCTCCCTGCCAGCTCTTCTCACATCATTTTGGCAGTGCGTCATCTGGAGACTGATGGTCCTGACAACGTCACCTGTCCCCATCTGTAACACTAATGTCCCTGTCAGATGATGCCAGCAGAAAACATAAATCAGTCCTTCTGCTGGGCTGCTAATGGGACAACTCCTAATGTATGTATATCCCCCCTCTGATTCATTCTGTATGCTGGAAACATATGCTAATCACGCCGCTGTGTCCATGAGGCATGATGCCAAAAATCTAAAATTAAGATATTAGATAAAGAAGGCTTTGGTGTTCCAAATCTGCTCTTACATTCAAACGTATAGTATATCTAAAGTTCCCTGTGTCTTTGGAGTGAAAACCAGCATTTACACCATTAGAAAAAAAAAATCACATTTAGAATTTAACATATACATAAAAAAGCATAAGCAGAAATGTTCAAATTTCAGTTGTTACAGTGTAAAACATCTGTGTGGGTGCCAAGTAAATGGAAAACCAGGTGTGAGAATTATAGATCAAGTCATATATCAGCTTCAGATGACCTTGGTCAGCTATTTCACCTTCCGTTACCTCATTGTTTGGTGTTATAGCCAGCAACTGCACCCTTTTGGTTCATTTTTTGGTATTTCCATTAATGTGGTTTCCAGCCACAGTAGGCAGCTATTTTTGTCCACCAAACAGCAGACAAAGTGAAAGATTAGATAGATAGATAGATAGATAGATAGATAGATAGATAGATAGATAGATAGATAGATAGATAGATAGATAGATGCTTTATTGATCTTGGGGAAAGTGGGTGATCAAACAGCCATTAGCTGTTAAAGAACTAGAAATTCCCCTTAAAGAGTTTTTGGGACCAAAACAGATCAAAAAGGAGAGTAAATAAAATTCCTGGATATGTATTCAATTGTTTGTTGGCTCAGTGTTGCTAGAACAATTGCATAACATATCAGTGTTGTGTTAATGACTATACTCATCCAGATACAGGGAGTGACCAGCACGATATACTGTTGAACAAAACTACGAGCTAAAGTTGGATTTTTAATGATTTGCATTATTTGAATGAGGTTTTCTTAGTTTGGCTCCACATATTGCTCAGATACATTAGTCGAACCATATTTGCAAGACTCACATTGTTGTTATTTAGAGATTTATTCACAATGGATCCATGCAGAACACTCACTGCTGTGATCTCACAGGTCACTTACTTATCTGTAAGTGCTTTGACATTTCAATTTGCCTCTCGCCTCAAAAAGGGGTCTACAACCAAATGGACTGCTTTTGATCCTCTCAGAAATTCCCACAGTAAAGTGTGATATAGAAGCTCTGTGGCTGCTTCACGAGGGAGTTATTAGTCACCAAATGAGCTGAACTTCATTTAGTTGGACTTGAAAATTCTTTGCAAATGTTGAGAAAATGTGTGAACTCAGAAGAAGATTGTTTAGGACATAATGTTCGACATTGGAACATCTTTGCTGAGCATGACTTCATGACAAAATGAAAGCTTGTCTGCAGAAAGATCCACCCATTAAAGTTATTTTCTATGGAGGTACAGTACGTGCATAGCAATGAAAGGAAGAAGACAGTTCCTCGCTATTTTTTTTTCACTAATTGGACTGAAATTAAGTGGAAGAAATTGCAAGACAATTAACTGCTTTTTTATCAGAGTTGCACAGTCTGAAGGAGGTTCAGTGGTGGCCCGCCTGCGCTGCCAGCCGCAATCTTTCCCTCTGCTTTTCACAGCCTTTGTTTATCTCATTTTTCAATTAACCTCCACGATTTAACTCCCTTCATAAAGCCAGGCTACATGTTTGCTCCAAAGAACAAATAAAATGGTCTCTTTCTCTCTCCCTCTCTCTCTCACACATGCGCTATCTTTTCTTTTTCCATTTCTCCGTCTATCCCTCTGACTCCCCTCTCTCTTGGCTGTGGTGTTCTTTCAGCCCGGGATGCTGAGCTTCACAGCGCCTTGCAGGGTTTTAGCAGGCATGAGGCTGTATGTGTCAGATTAAAGAGGGGAAATCTGTGGCGTGCAGGGAGAGCTTTGTAGATATGGCAATTTGGTGATAACTTCCTCTTCTCTGCAGCCTCCCTCCCACCCACCGCCCCCACCCTCCTACTGCGTGCCTTCCATTTGGAAGAGACCACTGGAGGGAGGGAGAACTGCTGCTGCTGGAAAGCCTGGACAATCTTTTTCCCAGATCTGGTCCACCCTGCCAGTTATCAGAGGGATTGGAATGCATGTTTATTTCTATTCCGACTGTTTCCAACTTTGCTTTCTCACCCAGCTGATCTCGTAGTTAAAATTTTAATTAAAACTCGCCTCAGACATTCAGTCCATGGAAAATGATTTGGGGCAAAATGAGGAGGTGCCTCACCTTCACATCTGAGAAATGTGTCAATGCCTTTAATCAAGCCTATTGATTTTAAACCACCAGAAAACTGTGACATCAAACCTGAGAGAGTAGGGATCAGTGTGTGCTGTTTCACATTGCTCTAACACTGGTGAAAGGACTGAACCCCAAGACACAAGTGGGCTTCTCTGTGATTAATCATTACTAATGAGGAAGGAGGCCCAGAAAATACACAGCAAATCAAAATGAATTAATTGCCTGAAGAACGTGGCATAGTAGAATAATTGCATTACTTGTTTTCAGTGTCACTTGGGTGCCATTCCCTCTCCCAATCAAAGGCCAGTTTGAAAATCAAATACAATACCATCTTGGGGCTGCACCACTTCTGACAAGGCTGATTGAATGAATGTATTACCCAGTGCCCAAAGAAACACACATTGTTTGCCACAGTACCCCTCCCCCCTCTCCTTCCACTGTAGGGGAAGTGTTTATCAGTGCAGCAGGTCCATGGTTATGGATGATCCAATGCAGCACAGTCCCACCCAGAGGAGCCCAAGCACTGCTTATTTCAGCAGAAAGCTTCAGTGTAGAGCGGGCATTTAGCAAGCATAAGCACAGGACATGGTGGATGTGATGTCAACAGAGGGTCTCCAATAGATCAATCTGACCCTCACAGATAAATCTGGGGTTTTATGATCTTGAACAGTGCACTGATCCTGCTCCCACTCAGCAAGTCTGAGATTCTGGGGGGAAATTGCCTCCAAGAATTTTATGTGAAGTGTCTGGTAAATATTAGTGTGTTGTGTTACTGTGTTTAAACCATCATTCACTCATCAAATTATCCACTTCATTTAAATAAATATTCTGGGGTATTTTCCACTGGATAGGTGTATGTATTCGGAATCACATTGACATACCAAGCACTGGATGCGATAGTGCTGCATACTTATTTGTGTAATCATCATCAGCCAATCATGTGATAGCATAAGATCATGCAGATACAGGTCATGTCATCCAGTGAGCAGCAGTTGTGCAGATAGCTACACCCTGTTGATGGGAGAGGTCAGAGGAGAATGGACAGACTGGTTGGAGCTGACAGAAGAGCCATGGTAACTGGGATAACCACTCTTTACCATAAGTGGCAATTTATATATTTCTGTTGGTAGGTGTTCTAAACTGTTGAATCTTCCCACCCCAACGCACACACCCCTGCCCAAGATAAACCATCTGCAAAAACCATCGCCTACATCACTTGTTGCTATACGGCTTTGGAAAAGGCAGTCAAATGCACACATTTCAGCACCATGATAAATTAACAGCGACGACTGACACATGCACACACAGAGGGACTGGAGATGAAAACTCTAACTAAACTAAAAGTATGCAACATGAAACACAAGAATAACGCTGTGCCATGCACGGCTGATTCAACCCAGCGCTGACCTGGAGTTTGTTATCAAGTCAGTGTAAATTTGGCCCCCAATGCACACTCCTGCAAGTGGGTTTTCTCAGTGCCAATGATCTTTACTACTGTGGTGAGCAGAGAAGCATCAGAATGAACAACATGTCCAACCTTTGAGGTGGATGGACTACAATAGCAGAAGTCCACATCAGGGCCCACTTCCTCAGCCAAGAACAGAAACCTGAGGCTGCAGTGGACACAGGCTCAACAACACTGAACAGGTGAAGACTGGAAAATATAGCCTGGTCTGATGGATCTGGATTTCTGCTGAGGCAGCTGATTTTACCTGCCTTGTGTCAACAGTCCAGGCTGCTGGTGGTGGTGGTGGTGAAATGGTGTGGAGGATGTTTTCGTGACTCACTTTGGTCCTTAATACCAATCAATCATGGTCTGAATGCCGCAGCCTGTCTGAGTACTGTTGCTGACCTCTTTATGGCCACAGTTCACCATCTTCTAATGGCTACTTCCAACAGAATAATGCTCCAGGTCCCAAAGCAAAGGTCATCTCAAACCGGTTTCATAAATATGACAACACCAGATGTGAATCCAGTAGACCACCTTTGGGATGTTGATAGAACAGGAGATTGGCAGCATAATTGTGCAGCTGACAAATCTGCAGAAATGATGTGATGCATCATGTCAACGCGGAGCAGAATCTAAAAATGAATGCCACAAAGAATAAAGACTGTGTTGAGAGCAAAGGGAGGGACCCCATGGTCTTGCTATAGTGGAAGGTCAGAGGACAAAGTATGTGAGGTAAATTTTCTAGGGATGCGTAATATTCAATACAAATGTCTTAGCAATCTGAGATGTAAACAGACTTTAGTTATATAGGGCCTTTATCTCTTCTACTTGGGCTTCAAGTAGTTGTTGAGAATGAGCCACCACACTCAGGGTCATGTCCTCTGCATTTTTTCCTGAGATTTTTTTTTTGGGGGGGGGGGGCAGATTAGCGACCTTCAGGGAGGTTTTCACTATTACCAGTTACACATTTTTAGCCTGTGTACAGGATTTTTTTTTAACCAGAGTCTTTTTCTATCAGATGTTTTCACATTACACAGAGTAATTCATGCATAATCTTTAATATTATAATATGTATGATTTTTAATACAAAAAATATTAATTACTGTAGCTTTGAAGGGAAAGTAATACTGCAAGCTGTCCGAGCCTCCAACCCTGTTTTCTGTCTATAAGCTTTTGGGTAACTTCAAATTTCACATATTATTATTGTGTATAGCTAATATCACATTGAACTTGAAGTTGCTTGGCAAAAGTGTCTGATTAAGTGTACTAGTGATCAGTGTTTAAATTCCTCTTCCTTCCCTTTGTCCGCACAGATTCTGTTCACGCACGACCAGTGAAGAAAAAAAGAAATAAACAGCAGCCAGAGACTGATTACCACTCAGGCATAATCCCTTTTCTCTGATCTCCCCTGATTTTGGTTTAATATATATATAAAAGGAAGGAATTATTCAAATAAAACTGCTCAGTGGAAGTCTGCTGTGTACCTGCAGGCATTTGGTAGGAAGCAGGGGAGGAGAGACGAGGGAGATAAATTGGAGAAAAGTATTGAAATGGCCTCCAAGGTTTCTCTCCCTGAAATTTTTCCTCTCACTCTCTACTCTTGCTTTCCCTCCTGCCTTCTCTCTCCCAGCCTCTCTGTTTCCTGTATGTTGGTCGACATCTTAGCTACTTTAGCTCATATCCTAGCTAAGCCTGGTAATTGACTCTGGGCTGTTTGGGCTGATCTGCTAAATCAGACACTGGAGCAGAGAGCTTTCAGCTTGCTGAGCTCACACCCCGGCTTTGAAGTGATAACTGATAGGCCACTGATAACCGGTCAGTGCAGTTAGCATTCATTTACAGCATCAGCCCAACATCAACATGGTTCAGGACCCAGGCATGTCAACAGAGGTAGGGAGCAGCTGCTGAACATGCGTGTGTGTATTATACAGAGAAACTGCTCTGGAAGAGATAAGCATTATAAGCATTATAGCATTATAGTTTTTTGCAAATACTTTAACACCAAGAAATATTCAACATAGCCAGAGCCCATCAAGAATGCTACTCAGTGTAGTGACTCTTAAAATCCTTAAAGTATATACTTAGAGCTATAACTACACTGATAACTTATCATTGTAAACCCAACAAAAATATTGCTTTGTTTTACTTTGTCTTACAAATAATTGCAACGTTTGGTAGTTTCCACTTTAGCTGTGTGCATTCACTTGACCGGCGTGCAGTTCTTAATAGGCAGACAGAACTCGGCATTACAGCTGTTTGAGAACAGGAAAAAGGAGGCCTTCTTCGTTTCTGTTTTACTGTGAAGTAGAAAATAAAATCTAATAATTTTTTTAATGTCCTTAATTCCTTAAAGAAACCAGCTTTTATTACAATTCTAATTTTTGTATCTTTGGTATTTTGTATTTTTGTTTTTTTAAAACCTGTTTCTGTAAGGAAGATCGATTGACTAAAAGATATACGGACCTATATACAAGCAGGAGCTCAATGTGATCATACACAACAAAGTCAGTTAAATTTCAGTACAATGGATAGCGCCACTTGGCAAAGCAACTTATATCATAATACTTAAGAGAGAATAATCTGAAAATACTGTCAACATAAAAATACATAGGCTACTGTCACACAGGTGCTGACAGTGAAAGTCCATTTCTACGTTAATTGTTCTTTGCACTGTGAACTGCTCCAGCACATATTATTGTATTAGCACATGTTATATACATCAAACATACATCAAATACTTCATTTAGTACATGCTGATGAATTTTTATGTACCAATTTGGACCTTTTCTGCATCTATATATGGTGGAAATGTCTTGATTTATGTAAAGAAAATACAAGATGATTCAGGATTCATTTGGTTTGTCAAAAAGCTATTGCAATTAAAATTTATTTTTTTGTGATGGGTTGATCCACTATGTATGTATGTAAGTCCTTTTCCATTTATACACTCCCCATGGATGGACAGAAGTTTTAGAAATGTCAAGCTGATTCTATGACCATGGGAATCCTGACTATAGTATATGAAATGTTTGTCTACCTCTGCTCCTCCCTCTGCTTCAATCACACCTGCTTGTCAAGATTTTTTTTGGCCAATTTATGCCATAATATTTTTTGTAAATAAAAGTCCTATGGTTCTTGCACATGTACTTAAAAATCCACAGCTGTCAACTGTTAGGACTTGTCATCAGGACCCCTTGGAGAAGTCTCAGTGGGCCACCACACTGGTGTGCCGTTAAAAAAAAATCCATACATTTTTTACCAAGTGTGGATAAAAATAATTCAGCAGCTATAATTTTATTATTAATATTATTTTTATTTATTGCTGTTCTGCTGTTATTTTTGATTTACCATGTATTGCTGGCTGTGTATCTTGCCTATTGAATGAATGTATGGATTGATGGGACAGATGTCTTGGACCATTTAGTTTCTTTTTAGGGTTTAAGGTATTAGGTATTAGGATATAGGTAACTTGTGACTGAAATTGTATTTTGTACATGTTGTGTCTGGGCCCTTATTCACAAGCTTTTGAAGTTTATTGGGGTGTCTCATTTTCACCTATTGCGATTATCAATTTTCTGAGCTTTTTATTGTGTATTCTATTTCTGTGAAATAAATGAAGTGAAATTAAATGAAACATCACAGTAAATCTACTGCAGAATGAGTGGTCTGGAGTGGTCCATCTATAAGGAAGAATGGTCCAAAATTCCTCTAGGTGAGCGATGGACTCCACTAAGGTTGCTCCTTGTCTCTGACCCTATTTGAGATATTCATAGATAGAATCCCAAACTGCAGCTGAAGTGAGGAGTGTCTCTGGTTTGGGAACTTCAAAATTGCATCTCTGCTCTTTGCAGATGCTGTGGCTTTGTTGGCTACATCAGAATGTGACCTCCAGTGTGACCCTGGATAGGTGGAAGAAAATGGATGGATGGATGGATGGATGGATGGATGGATGGATGGACATTGTGCATGTCTGATCAGCAGCTACATGAAGAGCTTATTCAAGGTTATTGGTGCCGAAAGAGGTTTGACCAGTTATTACACACAGTATGTAACTTCTGCCAACAGAGGTTTCTCAATCAAAATGAGAACAAAAGACAACATGGAATGGCATGGAATCATGGGAGTTGTTGTCTTCACCACCATTGCCATAAGCCTCTCCCAGTTTGGATTCTTTCAGTGTCAGTGGTTCAGGAGGTTTTTACCAGGAGCTAAATTAACCACAGGTGGTGGGTCTCCCCCTCACCACGACAAAGAGACCCCATTTCTGTAACAGTTAAAAGCACTGGATAAAGCAGACATGAGATTACTGATAACCTTTAACTAACCTGTTTCTCTGATAACTTATGAACCAGACATTCAGGAGGTTTCACCAGCAGTCAAATTATTGAAAGAGGTGTCCTTCTCTCCATAACAAATGGATCAGGGGATTTAAAGCAGTAGAAATGATGAATAAAGTAGTTTTACTTTAAAAATCAATTCACCAATGCTCTACGGTGGACACAGGACGTCTTGGAGTGGATGGGAGCTGAGCTGCATAACATTTGCTTCATCTGGTAAGAATATTTAATATGGTCTTGTTACTTAAATGATGATCAATACAACACCCTCAGTAGAAGACAACATACTGTAGGACTGTGCTCTTTATGTTGAGAATACAGTAAAATTCAATATGCTTAATGGTATTCTCTCAATTTTAAAAAGTGCAGTGTGTTCATGCACCTCTGCTGCAGCTGGGTGCATGGTGACTATGCTGGTAGCAAGGTAGTGATGGTGCAGCTGAAGAGTCCTGCATAATCCTTCACTGAAAAGCCCCGCCACTGGCAGCTCATTTTGGTTCTGTGGTATCAGTTTGTGTTACCACCTCCTTCTGCAAATCACAAACTGTCCCTCCAAAACTGTTCATAAAGCCAGTGACAACACATCCAAACATGGCCAGGATTAAGTTATGCAGCGGCATGTATACAGTATAATCTTTTGACTGAGTTGTGTGCTATGTTGTATAATTAGAGAATAACATGAAAGTAAGGTAGTGAGACAGTGGTGCACAGCATTTGTTTTCTGTATTCTGGAAGTAATTCATGGGCAGACTAGTTATTACATGTATATAACATTCATTAAATTCATTAAGTGAATTACACATAATGTACATAGAAAATTGCATAGAAATTGAAAATAGTGGTATTATCTCAAATTAAAATGTGGCAGATGGCAGTTACTTCTACTTTAAATGTATATATGTGTATCCATTGGTCCACGTGCATCTGTGCTGTTATAGTGGTAGAGACAAAGGTGACAGTCAACAAAGGCACCCATCTAAACTCCAGCTGGGCACATTGTGGTTACATTCACCACTGGTGGATGGGAGACCTGAACTTTGTCCATAGCAGAAGAAGCAGCTGCACTTTGCTGCTCTTTGAAATGTTTGCACAGGTTATACACAAGCAGACAGTGCTTGAGTTTCTTTCCACAGACTACTGCACTGTAGCAATGTCGCCATGTTTCAAGATCTCAGTAATGTGAGTACAGTATAATCATAATCAACTGAGATAATGCCCAGAGCTATGAAAATAAAACCCAAGTTGTAATAAAACTGTAGCTTTTCTTAAGCACAAAGGAAAAGTAACTATGTTCACTATACATTTAATACATGGATGTGTTGTAACATGGAAAACACAGCTGCATCGAATAAAAGTAATAGCTATTGGACAGGTTTGATGTAAGGAAGCCAATGAACAGGCATCAACAACAGTCAGTACTGTTTGGCAGTGTTTGCAAAACTGGCACACCTTGATAAAAATCTTTCCATTATTGATTTTCATAGCTGATCATGGACACAATTTTTTTACCCATCTCTTTGTCACTCACTCTCTCAACTGCATTTTAACCCTAAATAACAGTTTACAGTGGTTATTGATGATGCATGATTTTCTGTTTTACTTTATCCTGTATTTTTCATCAGTATTCATCAAGTCATGGTAAATAAAGAGGGAAGACAGTGGCTTCCTGAGCATTTATCCCAGTGTAGTGCCAGGGAATCAACTTCCACTGGAAGAGCTGTCTAACAGTCAACTGATAAAGAGAGAAAACAAAGCGGAGGCTGAACCTGCTGCCAGCACCCAGCTTTGCTCAACCTGCCAATTAACTGATTGTGGGCAAGTGATCAGCAGCGGCTGGCACAACAACCACTTTCACCTCTTCCGTGTCATAGTCTGCTTTAATCTGTTGTTCTCTCAACAAACACAGCTCAACAAATTCAGTTCCATTTTACACATGTTTAGCTTTTTATTTAGAGGCATGCAGTATACCAAAGCTGCTGTTTATCCAATAAGCTGCAGGAAATGAATCATCAGCATATGACAAGTTGCTAGTGGGTACACATGCCAAAAATATGAATGACACTATTGACATACATTACACTATACACTATCAGCTGAAAGTTTTAGAAAACCCCAGGTTGCTTAAATTTCAATACAGTGGGAAAAAATAGCCAATTTTTCTAGTTTTTATTTAAACTTAAGCAATTCAAGACCTGTGAATAAGCTTAAATGGTATAAAAGTAGCCTAAGTAGCAAACTGCCTGAGGTAAAAAAAAAAGAAAATAGTTACCAAAAACTGGACATTTTTTTCAGAGATTAAGAAATGACTTGACCTTAACTTTTTTGTAGCAGTGGAGGGAAGTTCAGCCCCGAAAGTTGGTGCAAACAGTTCCTGCAGGTGTCCCAACTTGTACTTACAAACCCTGTGTCTGTATAAAGACAGTGTTGGAACATTTTGAATATGTGAATAAAAAACCCTGAATGGTAACGCCGGGAAAAAACATTCCTTTTTTTACACTTGGCTGAGGTGAAAAAGTTGGCATATCAGTAAAAACAAAATGTGACAAAGTGCAAGAGATACATGACGTACGTGAAGCATGTGACATAAATATTCACTGTAGCCTCCACTAAGGGGACTGAAGAAAACATGTTCCTTAAATTAATACATGATGCAAAAATATAGGCAATATTTCTATAATGTTTATACATTGTTTTTTGTCATTTGAGGTTTGCTTACCACTCTTTTACCTGGGTCTTCTTGTTGCACCATTATCTTCTGCAATGGTTTTAATGGCACCTGACTACAGTTTTTGTACCATCATGTTTTATCTTGATAAACCAACTAATATTGACATAACAGCAGTGGATGTTACCATGCATTAATTTGCATTTTCTTTTGCAGAAGTTCTTGCATATTGGTTAAAATTTGTGTTACATTTGGATGGAAGGCCACCTTGTGTTTGGATGTTACTGCAGTAGGCTACCACAGAATGTCGCAGAGCCATGCAATATCCTGTCTACATCTCATTGGTCAGGGATTCATCCTATTCGATAATGACCCAGAACAAAAGAACAGAAGAACTTGACAGTGGCCTCAAATCATGCAGTGGCCAGCACTTAAACATAAACCCCACAGAGCAGGTTTGGGATAAATTGGACAGAAGGTGAAAGCGAAGCAAACCAACTTCTGCAACAGTGCTGGGAGGAACTCACAGAACAATATTTGATTCCCATTGTGGAAAGATCAGCCAACTCCAAGTCATGTTGTGCTTGCTGCATTTTTGAACTGCTCAGTTTGAACTCGGTTTGAACTTGAACTTAGCTAAAGATGAGGCAGAAGATTCTTCAGCAGAGCACCACAGCCTTATCTTAAGTCCATGTTTAAAATTTTAGAAAAAAAAAAAAAAGATTTCTTTTGTTTTAAATGTTTCCTGTGTGTCACACCGCGGTGAGGTCATGTTGGGTTTTTTGTCCTGTCTCCATGTCTTGTCTTGTCATTTCCTGTTTTATTTTGAAAGAGTAACTCTCCTCTCGTTTCAGGTCACTTGCCCTCCCTCGTGTGTCTTGGTTTGATTGTCTAAGTGTTTCCACCTGTCCTTCGTTACCATGTGTTTAAGAGTCTGTGTCTCCCCTTGTCTTGTGCCAGTGTGTCGTCTATGTCAGTGTCTGTATGCGATCATTCTAGCCTTCCACAGTTTTGAAACAAGTTGGAATCCTGTACCTTTTGGTTTTGTTCTTGTTCCTCCTTGTCGAGTGATTTTGTTATAGGTCTCTTAGTTTAGTTCCTCCAGTTTTCAGGAGTGTTTTTTGTTAGTTTGAGTCTGATTAAGTAATAAAGACCTTTTTGAGAACACTATCCTGCATCTGCGTCCTGACTCCTAGCCTGGTTGTGACACTGTGTTTATTACAACCAAACTTAAAAACAAAACACACAAAAAAAACGTTTGTGTTTCCTATTGTTGATTCAGTTATGTTTTTATGTCCATTTCTATCATGTTTATATCATATTCTTGTCTTTTTATTCTACACGTTCATGTCAATCACTCAGATTATTTCAGTCATTAGGTTCTGTAAATGTGGAACAAAACAACAATGGGTTGACATAATAAAATGTACTTTTGAATACTGCAGTATTTTTAAATAACACACACAGTTAATGCCCTTTTACCCTGCTGCCAGTGGTATGGTGTATGCACATCCTCTGCAGGGTTATTTTTACAGATTAAATCACCTACATTACCACATACTGCCGATCATTTTACTGGCATAGATTAATAAACAATTTTCACACAAAACCTTCACACATGCACACACTGTGCCCTCTCTTAGTTAGTCTCAGAGCCATGGCAATTAATCACACAATGCAACATAACGCACTCTGCATGGTGTTCCTTGGGCCTCTAAATGGGGTAAATAACCCCAGCACTCACCATGCAGGGAGACATTTCGTCAAACAAATATGATCAAAACAAAACTAATGACGTGTAAATTGTTTATGATGCATTCTGAAATGAGCAGGCCCAGTGCAATGTCTGGGAGTAATCATAGACACGAGAAAGACATAATCAGGAGCAAATGTATATGAACATAGCCGGAGCACACTTTGACACTGCGCCGCGTGTTGGAGTGGTCTGAAGGCAAGTGATACAAATGCGTCTGGCAGCAGGAAAACATGTGGTCTCTGCCGTCTGTGCTCAGTGAGAAAATGATGTTTGAAGGGTGAATGACTGACAGATATGAAAAGTGTTCTTCAATTTCATAGAAGCGCAATCACAATACTGAATGAAGTGTTATTTGTAACAAAGGGGAGCTCTGCTGAATCTCCTGAACTGGCTGCTATTGAACAGTGAGTCAGTAAATGAACTCCACGGGCATCATTACAATACATTTCAATTAGCTCACACACACTGGTTACCAACTACATTTGTTACAATGCACATGTGCATTTACATAACCAGAAACAGCTGCTATGTTAAATGGAGACTATGTCTAACAATATAAAGATGTAACAATGTCACAAAGACACAAGAGCTCAACTGAAGCTGCACTAGGAAAACTTCTATGTAAAAAAAAAAAAAAAAGGATATTTATGTGTAATGTGACTGGTGTTCCTCATACTGCTCTGGGTGTCTGGTTATTCTCCCACACTCTCAGCAGGTGGCTGTTCTCAGTGAAAACGCTCTGGTAAACTCACTGTAAAATACCAAACAGCAGACAGAAAACATTAGCAACTAGATGAGCACAGTGGAACACTGAGCAGCTAAAGAGACAGAGAGCGGCTGAAGAAAGCCTTCAAACCCCTTCACTCATTGCACACCTTTTGTTTTATTGAAGATATCATTTTAAATGGATAAAGCTGCCGTTTCGCTCGTCAGTCTACACCCAATGATCCATATCATGAAGTAAAAGCATTTTTTCGAAATGTTTTCTTTTAAAAAATCAAAAACTGAAATCTTTCATTTCCAAAAGTGTTCAGACACTTTGCTGTGGCTCCAAACTGTGGTCAGGTGAATCCTGTTTAATTTATCTTATCCTTGAGATATGTGGTGCTCCAATTCACCCTGCATGTCAGGAAAAAAACCAAGGCATGAAGTTCAAAGAACTCTGTGTCAGCCAAAACCATTTCTAAAGCTTCAACTGAGAAATGGAAGGATGGACCTTGAGAAGATCTGTTGTCACTGTTCCTGTTGAAACACTGGCCATCTGAGCATCTCTGTGACAGAAGCTCCTGCCGTCCATGCTCCAACAGTGAACCCTCTTTCAAAGTCACTTAGATCTTTTCCTCTGTCCACCTTGATACAAAGCCAGAACCCACTGGGCCTGCTCAGCATTTTTATACACGCAACAGAGCATGATTGGTTGTTACTTTAATCGTACCATCCAGTCCACCTGTGTGGAAGAATCTGCATTTATTATCTTTCTCCACTCATTAATTCAGGTCTTTCTTGGATACATTACAGGTCAAAGTTTTGGAACAGTTCTCACTGGATTTGAATTTGATGTTCTAAAACTTTTGTGTGTTTGTTCTTCAAAAGAAATCTTTTGAGCAAACAAACTGAACTGATTCACTTCTTGAAACTGGAAAATCTACCAAAAGCTATTAAAACACACAATACCTGACAAACACACATTAAACACAAATGCAGACAGTCAACATGAGCTTTAAATGACAAATTATCATCCAGAAGTGAAGGTGTTTAAACAAGGAGACCATTTAAAGGGCAGTTATAAGCTAATTGTCCCCTGGCTCAGTATCCAGCTTAAGTTTACTTACATTTGGCAAATGCTTCTATCCAAAGCAACTTACAAGTAAGGGACATTAAATTCCTTTGGTGGTACATCTATTCAGTAAAGTCATACAATTTGAGAGGGATCATTATTCCCATACATTTCTCAGCAAGAGACTATTTCCCAACATGTGGAGCTATTCCTTCAAATAGTGTTGTCTTCAGAGGAAACTATAATGGGTACACTGGTGGTGGTTTTAGTGTGGTAGTAGTAAGGACTAACCCTCAGTCAAAAGATATTTTTGACGAGCAACTACAAATGTCTGTAAGATATTTCTTTAGTCAATTTGTCTAGATTTAACTTTGAAATCTATTTTCTGTCAATCTGACCTCACTACATGATTATCTGAATGCTCATAGCAGCAGTAGTTTAAAGGATGGTAGTGTTATTTGCCTGGAACCATGTCGGTTCAACCCACTGTGGGCCCCCTCACACAACCATAGCAGTGTAGCACTGCAGCTGCTATGCAACGTGAGAAACCAAAGCCAGCCCCTGCCAAGGCAGTGAATTACCAGAACTAATCCCACAGGCAGAAGCTGAGGATCTTACAACAGAGAACAAAAGCTCTATTTCCTCTCTGACGGAGGCACAGCAGAGGTTTAGCAGGGTCCGCAGGGTGCTGCCCAGGGGGGGTTAGGACTGGACGAAGGTACAGACACACAGTGTTTTTGAGAGGAATGAAAAGAAAAGGAGTCACATGATGATGCAATAAATGACAACGATCCTCCGAACATACCTTTGTGGCAAATTGAAAGACAAGAACTGGAAAAACTGAAAGAAATATTCAAACATAGAGACGATATGTTTTAGCCTCTCTTAGTCCAAAGACTGGTGGTAGAGGAAAGCTTGCCCTTCTTTAAAAATTACATCAGAAGCTACTGATATGATGTATCATGGCTTATAGCTCATGCACTGAGCGCGGGACTCACATGACTGACACTTTCTTTTCTGACAATTGATTGATAGCAATCACACTGTTAAGCTAAACCTAAGTTATAACAGCACTGGTTGTGCTAAGAAACTCAACCAAATAACAAGTGTAAATCAGTATTAAGCTACATGTTTTGTTACCTTTGATGTTTTTGTGATTTTGGCTTATAAACACGCATATGGGTTTTGAATTCTCAAATCTTTGCATCGCAGAAGATGGCAACCCTACTGCTGGGTGTGTTTTATGTTTTGTTATTCTTCTGCCTCCTTGAGTATTAATGATACATGTAATAGAAAGAAGTTTATTTGCCATAATGGAGATCAAAGCTGCAGAGTTGAGTTGAGTTTTGGTGGATTTCTGGACAAGCCAGCTTCAAGAAAAAAAGTTCAAACTGTTAGTAAATGTTAACACTGTATGTTAAAATGTCAATAAATATCAGAACATTCTGCTGAGTTGTCAGGTCAAATGTTTTCACACTGTAGATTTCTTACAATGGAAGTTTTTTCCCATCCGGCCTCACGCTGAATAGCAGCCCTGTATTATGTTAGCTAAGATATGATATTAATCTCCAGAGTGTGTGGTAAGTACGGGCCTTGAATCAGGATGTGACTAGGTTAATTTGATATAACCTTTGCCTTAAGTTCAAAACACTCCTTGCAACCCCTCTAATAATGTTCAGTAATTAATTTGTCATATCTTGTTCATTCAGCCCAGTTTTGTGAAGTTGTTAAAACAACTGTTTCTGGTTGAAGTGACTCTCAGTGTAAAACCAGGTGCAATGACTATAAGTTGGCAACTGTTTTTAATTGTAAATAGCTTAGGCCTGTTCTTAGGATTGCTAGATGTTGCTTGCACTAATTTGCATATCCAAATGTCCCACACACACACACAGGCTTTATCATGACTTGTTACTAGCTTTAAAGCTGCTATCAGCTTCACAAACACTTGCATTCATGTGAGGTTGCCGGGTTTTGTACCACTGCACACATACAAGGACCTACCCACCTGGATTATAATCTGTTTGTTAAGAAATTGTATTTATTGTTGTCTACAGATTCAATAAACAAGATGCAATGTTGTGATTATTCAGCTTCAGAGTTGTTGGTATTGTTTTTTCACTTCAGTCCAGGGCTAGCTGTTTATCCACTGCTTCCTGCCTTTATTTTGAGCGAGGCTACCCACCTCCTGACTGGCTACTGAGTGGTAGGACCCCAGTTCCCACTCTTTAGATTTAAAGCCATTTTTTTTCTCATTCTGTATTAACCTGGTTGCTCATGAGACGCTTCCATTCTCCTCTTCTGCTCATTTTCCAGGCTGTCTTCACAAAGGTCTGAGAAACCCACTACAGAAAAGCACTGTGTTGCTGAGCAGTTCTCAGAAAACATTTACTGTAACCCAACACATCTTTCTATTAAATCATATGATGCAATGAGCAGTGTTGCCAGAGGTTAATTTACCATGGCAGAGACATCTCGCACTGCTCTACCTGTTTTGATATCAGTGTAAATGGCTGTGTTTGAGGGCTTGAGGAAACATGATTTCTCCATACAATCTGTGAGTGTAACAGATGTATTTTCCCCTCCAGGAGCTGAATGAAGAAAAAGAACATTCAATATGTAATTACCTTCCACAGAAATTGTCACGGTGTTGTCAGGAATTCAATGTGCCCCCATAAGACTCGCAGTTTAACGCAAAAGAAATAAATGTTTGTTTGGCTTTGTGAAGGAGGGCAAGAACCACCTCAGCTGTTCATCATGAGAAGCAGGTCAAACCCCCATCTGATACTGTGAGACGTCTCACCATGCCAATGAGTTCCTGTTGAAGAACACACACACACTCCCCACCAGCTACATCTATATGCAATATTTGTAATGGTTGTGTGAGACTCTGTCGCAATGTATTTTTTATTCTTATTAACAGCGTGGGTGCAATTTATTTTCCTCTGAGGCGATGAAGGTGGTTAGGAGAGCAGGAAACTCTGGTCGGAGCTGATAAGCTGCTGCTCACACACAGGCCTGCTGGAGGGACCAGATTTACCAGGAAGACAATGTCCACTAGGTCAGACGCACACATGCACAAAAACACATGCATATGCACGCTCATTTGCACAAACTATACTTTTGAGGACATCAGCTACATCTCTATACAAACTCTTACCTTTACATTAAAAGAAAAGTGGTTTTTAAACTGTGTTTGTGCTAAAAACAAAGATGTATGTGCAGAGATCTTAGAGATGTAGACTTATCTCCTTCAAGGAGATAGTGAGGGAAAGAAGGAAAGGGGGTGAGAGAAGGAGACAACAGCGAGCTTAATCATTAACAAAATCTTAAGAATTACAGGTCCTGTCAAAAACCTCAGTCCAGTATAAGTCAGTTATAATGAACAAAAGTTACTTTGTTTCTTTACTTTGTGTATTTGTTTAGAGGATCGGGATAAATGAGGAAAATAACTGAAAGAAAGGGCCACCCTGAGCCTTTTAGCCTCAATTTTATATGAAAAAAATTAAATCTATTAGTTAGAAAATTTGCAGATAAGATATATCCCATAGTCAGACATTTTTTTTTTTTGCTGATTAGGAATGTACATTCAAATGTAAAGAACAAGATTAACCCTTTTCCTGTTCAGGAACTTAACAAAAACACATGTATATACAAAAAACAAGCGTTTTGGTAACGCAGTGCTGATAGGATTAGTAACAGTAATACTAGTCCTGTTTTAGAAAAAAAAACACATGCCTATGAGGTCTTTATGTTCTTTGCTGATTTTGTACTGCATCATACCCAGCATTAGTGTAGCGATCCTTATGATCCCCATACTAATAGCTAAAGTCTTAAAGGAGCTATTTGTAAATTTTGCTATTACTACATAGCCAACATTAGCATTTACAGCTATTTACCTACTGGTCTAAACTTCATTCCTTTACTCACCAAGAGCTGTCGCCAGTGTTGGAAAGCAACCCTCTTGTTTTGCTTCTATTTCTATCACTTCTTCTACCAAACTTAGCACGCTGGCCAGCTCTGGCCCAGTCTGCCCAGCTCATCACTTTCTGATATGAGTCACTGTAGCATCCAGGCTGTCCTGAAGAAGTAGGGCTTCTCACAGGGTGTATTATAAACAGGGCTGGGAAGTAACGTGTTACTAATATTATTACTTTTCCCAGTAACAAGTAGTGTGAGGGATTACAGTTTCTAAAACAGTAATAATATTACTGTTACTAATCCTATCAGCATTGCATAACCAGAACACAATTAGTTTTTTGTTTTTCTTATGATGATGTCATTCTGCTGATGTCCTGGATAGCAAAGAAGCACTTCTTGCAGCTGCTAGTTGTCCAAACTTCAAACTCTGATGGCTGAAATATGAGCGATGAGGGCAGGAGCGGGCTTGTGAGGGAGCTTCTGACAGCTCCTGCAGAGGAGCCTACCTCTGCATCCACTATATCAGTCACCCATGATGAAATGGACTTTTATACATTTGAGACAGGCCGAGGACTTACTGCTACCCGGCAGAAAAAGAAGTAATGGACTACTTGAGGTTGGGGAGGGGCATGAGGTTGAGACTAACGTCAAAAACATTTACATGAAGTACAACACTCTCACCCCATCTAGTGCACCTGAGCGGTGGCTTTTTAGTTTAGGAGGTTAGGTGCTCACCCTGACAAGGAGCAGACTGACTGATAAGAGGTTTGAGAAGCTGCTGTGAGATATAATCAATATTTCACTTCTGAACATTGGGACCATGTTTAATCAGGGCTGAAATAACAAAACAGGAAGCTACGCTATCACCCTAAATGTGCAATGTTTAATATTTGTAAAGCAAAAGTAATTTAGTAATATAAAAAGTAATGTAACTTATTACTTTTGTTATGAAGTAATTAGTAAAGTCATGTTATTACTTTTAAAGGAGTAATAAATAAAAAAGTAACTAAGTTACTCTTCCTGAGTAACTTGCCTAACACTGGTTATAACCTCTTGTATTGTAAACGGAACGATGACTGAAGCTTTTGGGGAGACTGGTTGCTT
Source organism: Trachinotus anak (assembly GCF_046630095.1). Lineage (NCBI taxonomy): Eukaryota > Metazoa > Chordata > Actinopteri > Carangiformes > Carangidae > Trachinotus > Trachinotus anak. The sequence continues at coordinate 1,849,452 of NW_027273867.1, forward strand.
TAATACTGTTACACAATTGCCCCGTCAAGTGCCCTGGTACCTCAGGAAACTGGAACTTGGAGAATTAAATATCCATCTCTAAGAGAATATATATGTATTTTTCCTCCTTCCATGAATCTCCCTCCAGAACTGAGCTTTATCTTGTTAGCAATTCAGTTATATCTTAGAAAACACAGTTCATTCAGTCATGACAATCAGTTAACACCTAAGCACATATCAAACCTCCTTCAAGATGGCACTTCAACACATCAGTTTCAGAAGATCCTGATTTCAACTCACTAATAAAAGAGAATGGGCACCCTCTCTGGAGATGGAAGACTCTCCAGAGTTTTCACCATCACTGTTAACGGGACACAGGTGAAGCCGTAATAAGAAATAAGATCATATCATATTCATCATACAAGAAAAAAACAGAAACAAGAATGAAACAAAATCCTAGAGCCACTAACAGGATCACATCACCAAGCTTCACACTGCACCAGGGAACCAGACAAGGATGACCACTCTAACCATCCCTGTTCGCCATTTTTATCGAGACACTTTTGGAGGAATTGAGGGAATTGAGGAAGCCAGTAAACAACATAGAATTATTTTATGCAGATGATTTTTTATTACTATTCACAGAACCCCTGTGCATCACTGCAGGTAACTTCCAACATCATTAACAACTTCTCCACAATCTCACTCTACACGATAAACTGAAACAAATCAACTATACTACCACTGTTTGAAGATACATGGGATTCTACAACCAAAGAGTCTCCTCTCCCTCTTCACACTGGCAAAATCGGGCATTTATATTTCTCCCAGGCTGTCAGAGCTCTTCAACCTCAATTACACCTGCCTACTAGAAAAGCAGAAGATGACTACAAACGCTGGACCAAGCTCCCAGTCACTCCTGCTGGACTGAATTGCTACAGTTTAAACAAAAACTCTAGCTCAGATTAAATGATTTATTTTCAATGATTGCTCCCACCCCCACTGACAGATGGTTCAACTCAATTTTACTGGAAAAACATTACAAAATGAGTGGCCCACCAAACTTCCTCACTACTTTCTGGCAAAACTACAATATTTATTCAAATGGACCCAAAATCACAAATACAATAACTCATGGCTAGAATAGAACAAAATCAATGTAAAACCACCTCAACTGCAGATCTGCTCTTTCTGTCACAATGATCAAGAAAGTGAATTATCATATGAATAACAGAATCTCCTCAACTCTGACAGCCCCGTGGAAAACCAATGAAATCATTCGATCTTCACTTGCACACCTGAGTGTGGCACAATCCAGACTTCAAACTGCACAACACCACTGTCAGCCTCCCTCATGGCAATAAAAGGGAATCACTCACCTTCATCATATATTTCATAACAACAAATTCATGTCATAACACACTAATCCAAAAATATGGGGTTGGGAGAAACAGAATTCACCCAAAAACAAAAGCCATGCACGCAATCACAAGCCCCAGCCATGAGAAACATCTCCCTCTCCCCCCCTTTCCTCCTGATTTCTCTTACCCATTACTGTCTACCACACTGACTATCTAAGATTGTCTTAATTACTATCATTACATAACAATACCAATTTTCTACGGTGGCCCTGAGAACTTAAGAAAACACATGCAATTAGACAAAACACAAACAAATTCAGATAACATCTTCATTAATTTGACAACACATGCATTGCAAATACTCACAACACAATCAAATACGCAACTGCACGGCTGTGTCTAAAGGAGAGAGTGTCTGCAAATACTCACAACACAACAGAAGTGTTTCCAGGGGACGCAAAAAAGTAATGAACCCAGCTGGGATGCACTTGCATGGATGTATTACATTTATACAGGCTAAATTATGTCATATTATACATTTGATTGTATTTGCAGCGTGTTTGTGCATTTGCAGCCCATGTGTTGTCAAATTGATGAAGATGTTTTCTGAATTTGTTTGTGTTTTGTCTGTTTACATGTGTTTTCCTAAGTTGCCGTTATTTAACTACTTTTTTGTGGCAAGGCCGCCAGTGCCCAACACGGGTTGGGGGTGTGCATCTACTGGGGATGGGGAAGAAATAAATGTTAGACGAACCCTCCTAATGTCAGGTGGTTGTCACCTGCTGAAGCTCAGAGGTAGAAGTAGAAATAAATCTTCTACAGAATGACAAAAAAAATATGGCTTTTGGAGTGGTCCAGTCAGAACCCAGACCAACCCAGTAGGGATGCTGTGGAATGACCTGAAGAGAAACAGTCATTCATCCTTAGAATATGAACAGTTCTGTACGAGGAATGGTCCCGCTCTCACTCTCTGCACACTGTTATTGGCCAGGGGCTACACACCCACTGCCCTGAGGTTGCAGCCCAGAAACATCCCAAACACAGCAAAATCAGAAGAAAATAAAAAGTTCGAGTAAAGGGCAGTGTCTCTGCAGATACATACACCACCACACACCAAAACATACTTGGGTCAGTGTGTGCAGTAAACACACAGAAAATTATACTTGTATTATTAGCTTAAGCATATTGTCTGTACTTGTGACTTAGATGAAGATCAGATCACATTTTAATAATTGACCAATCAGAGCAGAAAACCAAGTTATTTTTTTATGTTACTACAGTGGGTCCAGGTTTATATATTCGGAATACTAATAGGTGTGACTGTAAAAACCTTACATGGTTTATGAGCACCATCACCAAAGTTAAAGTTAAACCCTCCCAAACTCATGATTATGCAGTTGTGCTACCTGTTTGTTTATATGAGGAGGCCAGAAACAGCAGTGTAATGATAAGGGAGAAAAACTACAGCTTGCAGTGCACAGTCAGGAGCACAGAGACGTCCATGAAGTGAAAGAAGCACTGCACTGTCGGAATATGACAGCCAATCCATCAGAGAAATGGAGGCTGTGTCTAAAGCACCAAGGAGAGAGTGCCTGGAAGTTTTATAAATAGTTGCACCTTTTAAAGGAAATTGGAAGTTGTCAGACACATGCCATCTGCATTTTTTGAGAATATCTCCAGTAAAGGCACTTTTTGAACATGACTGAAACATCATAATATACAAAGTGGCAGAGCAGAAAGCCTATTTGGAAACGATTGGATCTCCTGCTGCACTAAGAGAAGTCTATTCACAGCCCAGTAACACAGTGTCAAGGTGTCAAGACTAATGAATAGAGTTTCTATGACATCTATTAACCTTGCTTATACTTATGTTGTACGTGTGTGTGTGTGTGTGTGTGTGTGTGTGTGTGTGTGTGTGTGTGTGTGTGTGTGTGTGTGTGTGTGTCCGGCTATGCGTTACTGTGTGTTATGAGCATCTATATTTATGAGGAAAGATGAGAAATGTCCTCTAAAAACGGGTTTATTCTTGTTTGGCAAAGGGGGCAGTTTAAGGTTCGGATTAGGGTAAAAAAAAAAAGTTTTAAGTAAATTAGTCATTTGGCAAAATAACAGAGATCTTAGAATCACTGAAGAGTTACAGCAGATTGTACCTACTTACAGGGGTTGACAGTAACAAAGTACATTTACTTGAGTACTGTACTTAAGTACATTATTCCAGTATCTGTACTTTACTTCTGACATTCCTCCACTACACTCAAAGACAAATGTACTTTTGACTCCACTACATTTCTATGAAGTACTCTTACTTTGAAACAGAGCTTTTAGTCTGAGTTAGTCAGAGCTTTTTAGTTTTAGTTAATGAATTTTATTTTATTTTGAAAAATGCGATAGACGTTATGCTGTCAGTTTGAACCTGTCAGTATCCTAACGATGCTATGTTAGATAAAGATGAGCCCACAGCCTGCTCTTCAGTCCATGTTTGAAGTTTTAGATATAAAGAAAGTTTCCTTTAGTTTTAATGTGTGTTTAATTACAGACTTTTAAACTGACAGCTTGTAGTAGTTGGCTGTTCTTTAGTTGATTCAATTGTGTTTTTATGGCCATTTCTATCGGCTTTCTGTCATATCCTACAGTCTTTTATTCTCCAGGTTCTACACTCAGTTTATTCTCCAGGTTCTACAGTCTTTTATTCTCCAGGTTCTACACTCAGTTTATTCTCCAGGTTCCACAGTCTTTTATTCTCCAGGTTCTACACTCAGTTTATTCTCCAGGTTCTACAGTCTTTTATTCTCCAGCTTCTACACTCAGTTTATTCTCCAGGTTCTACACTCAGTTTATTCTCCAGGTTCTACACTCAGTTTATTCTCCAGGTTCCACAGTCTTTTATTCTCCAGGTTCTACACTCAGTTTATTCTCCAGGTTCCACAGTCTTTTATTCTCCAGGTTCTACACTCAGTTTATTCTCCAGGTTCTACAGTCTTTTATTCTCCAGTTTCTACACTCAGTTTATTCTCCAGGTTCTACACTCAGTTTATTCTCCAGGTTCTACACTCTTTTATTCTCCAGGTTCTACACTCAGTTTATTCTCCAGCTTCTACAGTCTTTTATTCTCCAGGTTCTACACTCAGTTTATTCTCCAGGTTCCACAGTCTTTTATTCCCCAGGTTCTACACCCAGTTTATTCTCCAGGTTCTACAGTCTTTTATTCTCCAGGTTCTACAGTCTTTTATTCTCCAGGTTCTACAGTCTTTTATTCTCCAGGTTCTACACCCAGTTTATTCTCCAGGTTCTACAGTCTTTTATTCTCCAGGTTCTACAGTCTTTTATTCTCCAGGTTCTACACTCAATTTATTCTCCAGGTTCTACAGTCTTTTATTCTCCAGCTTCTACACTCAGTTTATTCTCCAGGTTCCACAGTCTTTCATTCTCCAGGTTCTACACTCAGTTTATTCTCCAGGTTCTACAGTCTTTTATTCTCCAGGTTCTACACTCAGTTTATTCTCCAGGTTCTACACTCAGTTTATTCTCCAGGTTTTACAGTCTTTTATTTCCAGGTTCTACACTCAGTTTTTTCTCCAGGTTCTACAGTCTTTTCTTCTCCAAGTTTTACAGTCTTTTATTTCCAGGTTCTACAGTCAGTTTATTCTCCAGGTTCTACAGTCTTTTATTCTCCAGGTTTTACAGTCTTTTATTTCCAGGTTCTACAGTCAGTTTATTCTCCAGGTTCTACAGTCAGTTTATTCTACAGGTTTTAAAGGTTCTACAGTCTTTTATTTTCCAGGTTCTACTGTCTTTTATTCTCCAGGTTCTACAGTCAGTTTATTCTCCAGGTTCTACAGTCTTTTATTCTCCAGGTTTTACGGTCTTTTATTTCCAGGTTCTACAGTCAGTTTATTCTCCAGGTTCTGCTGTCTTTTATTTTCCAGGTTCTACAGTCAGTTTATTCTCCAGGTTCTATAGTCATCCAGTAGGTTGTTTCAGAGTCAGGTTCTGTAAATGTGGAATGATACAATATGTTGACATAAAAATAAATAGTACTTCTGAATACTTAAGGTGAGTACTTCAGTACTTTATCTGAAGTAAACATTTGACTTAACAACCTCCACTTCTATTACAATAATATTCAACCAGAGGAATGTATACTTTAACTCAAGTAATGGAGCTTTGGACTTTGTCCACCTCCGCTCACTAAGCATTATTCTGTACAGATACAATATGTACATTTTCTTGCAAAGGCCATATTTGTACTCCTACTGTTTTTGCTGTCAAAAATTCAATTACATATGTAACAACTTGTAACCATTAATTGAACAATGGACCAGTGAACAGGGGACCACTGCTCCAGCAGCATTGCTGCTTGGACCCCTAAATATCTGAGCAATTACAATAGGGTTCTACACTGCCTGTTACACCTTGGGATGACTGGACCCGAATGCAAGCAACACAACAGGCTGGAGGTGCAATGCATGTGCTTTAATAAAACCAAGAATGTCCAAACAAAACTCACTAACAGGCCACCAGGAACAGAACACAGGAGATCCAGCTCAGGAAAAACAGATGCACGGGATCAGCAACACACAGGTAATTTATATGCTGGAGACACAAAACGGGACACAGAACAAAAAACTTGCAGTGAACAAAACAGAAAAACTGACCAGACAACTGGGAGGACAGACTGACAGCGCACAAACAGAACCAGTAAAAAAACACAGGTGTAACACATAGGTATAGGGCGGGGCAGACAATCACAATGGAGGGAACACAAGCCAAAGACAGTAAGTACAACCACAGTGAACACACAAAGTAAGTAATTTTAGAAATAAAACAGGAAATTGACTAAAAGTCCAAACATAAAGACTTAAAATGGTCCACAGAAATAGTCCCTTTAGGGCAGACCATGACACTGCCACTATGCATACACTGACCCAGCACCCAGACCCCTAATAATCCTTTCTACAAAAAAAAGGTTTTTTATATCCTCTGTGCTCTGGCGCAAACAATAATAATAATAATAATAAAAGGCATACTGTGTATACAGAAAGCCATTTTCTTGATTGAATCAATGTCTCACAATATTCTCGATGGAACATTTAGATGAAAAAGAGGATGTTACTCTTCACGAGTGGTTTATATTCATACAAGTTGCACATAAAAAAGTAAAAGGAGTTTTGGATAATATAACAAAAATGATCTTGCATGAGGCCCAGTGAAATGACAAGTAATTGAAATCATTTTAATTGTCTATCCATTGGATCCCTCCTTCACAAGGACTTCTGGAACCCCTGATGGACCCATGGGAGTCCTTATTTTATTCTATGCTTATCAAATTGCACTTTCAGATTTATTTTAGTGAGCGCTGTAAATGACAGTTCTTCAGATATAATTTGTCCTGCATGCCTCACAAGTAATTGGTTACCAGTGGACATTTTATTGCATTAAGACATCATCAGGCACTGCCAGTGGGGTAATAATACAATTCACCGTCTAGAAAGAAATGTAAAGGCAGTCTTATGGAAGATAAATGCAGAACATGGAGTCACATGATTTACACCATATGAATGGATAAATATTCCAATTTAAATGCAAAATCTTGAGGTGAGGGAGGCTGTAGATCAACACAGACATTTTGGTATATTTTACCACAGCATTCATAAATAACACCCAATGCAATTACTCCTCTTCAAATAAGGTTTTAAACCTTACTTGTCACTTTGCGTTCTTATAGTAACGTTTTTATTTCCTAAACCCTGTGTTATTCTTGCTCTCAATGTAATTGCTTCTGTCCTTTGGTTCATCAAGCTGACTGATATCTGTGGTAGCACACTTTCTCAAGATCTCAGCTCTCTGCACCAAGCCTGCACAGCCTTTTCTACCGCTCCTCTTAAATCACACTTCACTAAAGCCAACACCATTGGCTTTTATCGTCTGACGCATTTCATTCTCCCCTTTAGCCTAATGGGTTGAGCTGTATTTTCAGTATGTGTACAGTATGTTTGTGCACCTCACTTGTCCTTTTCAAATGACTAAAGCTCTTTTCTACACCAATATATCAAATTGTGGAGTCCATGTGTGATCCTCCAAGATATCTTTTTAATTGAATATAGAGTAATTAATTTCCCTGTGTTCCAGATTAACATTATTACTGTTTGTGATTACTGTCTGTCAACTTGAACTCATGGACCACTCTACTAACCTGGTATTTCTAAACAGACCCTGTACATTGCTGGAGTTGAATCATGGCTTCCATTTATTGCCAATGATGAAAGCTTGATCTCAACTTCAGAAACATTAATTTGACCAAAAAGAAAGACAGGATAATAATACTGAATAATAACAATGAATTAACTTAATTTGATAAATGTATATATTTAGATTTTTTTTCAGACCCATTCACATTGGTCACATTTTGTTATGTTGCAGCCTTATGCTAAATTAGTTGAAGTTAATATTCCTTCATCAATCAACATTTCACATGACAAGCTGTGCACATCTGGATTTGGGGATTTTCTGTCATTTTTCTCTGCTGGTCATCTCAGGCTCTGTCAGGTGGGATGGGGACCAATGGTGAACAGATGTTCGATTGGGTTCAGGTCTCAAGGACCTTCACAGAGTTGTCCTGAGTTGTCTTGAATGTGTGTTGTGTGTTATTGTCCTGTTAGAAGGTTAACCTTTGTCCAATCTGAGGTCCTGAGCACTCAGGACCAGGTTTTCACTGAAACCCTGATCAGTCTCACCCAGTGAAGTGCTGCAGTGATGGTTGTCCATCTGGAGGTTTTTCCATCTCCACATGGGATCTCTGGAGCTGAGAGTGACCTTCAGGTTCTTGGTCACCACCCTTACCAAAGCTTTTCTCCACAGACTGCTCAGTTTTGCCCAGTGTCCAGCTCTAGGAAGAGTCCTGGTTGTTCCAGACTTATTCATGTAAGAAATGATAGAGGCCACTGCGCTCTTGGGAACCTTCAATCGAGCAGATTTTTTTTTTTTGAGCTTCAACATAATCCTGTCTCTGAGCTCAGTGTTAAATATTTTGTCAAGTGCAGAGGCCAATTAGATATAAGAACCATTAGTTTAAGTTTTCCGTAGGTTAGACAGCATGTCAGTGTAGCAGGTCAGTACAGTAAGATCTAAAACAATTGAAAAAAGACTGAACTTGCCTTGCATTTGCACTGTTGTCCTTCTTATACTTATAAACCTCATGTTACAAGATGTTTTCTCATCTCCACTGAGTTTTCTGTATTGTCTGGCCCTTTTCCCGCTGTCACTGAACTGTGAGGTGACAAGCCAGAGAAGCATTTGCCCAGAAGTAGAACCTTAGAACACCGAGTTAGAGTTCAACTGTGTCACTATGTCAATGCAATATTTCAATTTTTCCTGTATAAGAAAATGTATACATTTCTGTTTTTGCTTTGTCATTATGGAGTACTAAGTGTAGACTGATGAGGGGAAAATGAATCGAAAAAATGTTACGCTTACGGCTGCAACATAAAATGTTCAAAAAAAGTGTCTGAATATTTTCTGAATGCACTGTTTACCATCATATTGTTGTTTCTTTTGAAACTAAGCTAATTAAACAGCTTTACCTGGATTTGTCAGAATCAAGATAATGGCTTTTCTTGTATCTTGGTGTTGATATATCATTGGACTGTAAAGGTGTGTTCGGAAAGAAAACAAAACCAAATCAAAGTCTTTGGATTACGCCTTTTGAGTGAATTTCATCTAAACATTCAAAGCCATCCATACCAACTGTATAGATGGTACCTTTCAGGTAGCTAGCAATGGATGCACCAACTGTGTGTGAAGTGTGTTTGGGTGCAGTTCAGCCTCTGACTGAACTCTTGTCTATGCATTTTGTGAAGCCTCATTGCTAAAGCTGAAAAATTTTCACCTTGCATTTGTGTCTACATCTCATTTCTCGCTGCCCAGGCAAATTATGCAATGTCAACTTTCAATTTACTTTGCATGCACTCATGCTGCCTCTAAAATTCACAAAACTCACAAACAATACCCAATGTTCTGTCTGAATGTTGTCCCAGTGTTCTGTCTGAACATTGGGTATTGTTTGTGAGTTTGCCAGACTGAATGTTCACTTGATGATGTTAAGGAGACTTTTTGGATTTAACTCTTTGGTTTTGTTTCAGTCATTTCTGTGTGACGGATAAAAGAGAAAAAATACACTAGACACTCGTTTTTATACTGTAAGACTGAGCCTAATAAAATGGTTGGAGTGAAAAAAGAATTGCTCCACATGATCCTTGTTCACAAATTGCATCCTCAGGAGGCCAAGTCATTGCCAAAAACACACTGTGTGGATTTCAACGTCTCATCTCACCTAATATTGAGAAGGCAGTGTTTACTTTACTTGTCTATATCAATTTGCACTGCTCGCAGATTGTATAAACTTTGATCTGCTTAGAGAAAAGATGCTATCCAGTGATTGTAATTCTGTCAAATTTACACCTGGGCTCACTAACATTATCACACACTGAGTCTAACTCCAGTCCCACTACTTGTCATATATCTACAAACACTATCTGGCTGTATCACAGGCTCTATGTTGATCAAAGTAATGGTAGGAGAGAAAACAACTGAAATGCTGATAGTGATGATGACAATGATGGCTACCATGATATCCCCAAAGTGTTTTGACGCAAGCTGATTAAAAAAACCACCTCTCTGCAGGCACAATACAGGGCCATTTGTCATCAAGCAACGACAGGTGTAATCATCCTTTTTGCTTGCCTGCCCCATCAGTCTTCCCCTTACCATGTATCAGGATCAATCTAGGCTCATTTATTTTAATCGTTTCTTATTTGCTAAATTTGCAAAGTCAAAGGAGGACAACAGAAACAAAACTCATTTTGAAAATGAGACAAAGAACAAATTAATGCAACTCCATCCTTTAAAGGAATGTTCCCATTTCTTTGGTTTTCAACAAGACATTTTGCTAGGGATTATCCATTATAGAAAGAAGAAAATCCATTATATTCTAGTAACTTTTACACAATATCATTATAGTAAGTGGTCACTTTATTAGGTACACCTACACACTATATTTCAAATCAATACAGCAGCTCAGCCAGAATTTCTCCCTTTACAAAGTTTATAACTCTCAGTTTCAGTGACATTGTTGGAAATGGGAAAATCTATTTAATGTTTATTACAGAGGTCATCACTGAAGATGGTGCTGTGCTGGACTACATTATATTGAGAGGTGTTTTTAATATTTTGTCCTTCCATTACATACATGATGGGGCACTTTTGGGACACTTTTGAGTATAATTATACAATATACTGTGTGCATTATATTGTAGAAATGTGCATTGAATATATGTGAATGTTTCTCATTGTAAAAAACATAAAACTTAATTTGATATTTTGTAACACACTATGGTTATTCAAGGGTACAGCAGTACTGCAAATCAAACGTTTCAGAAAACTGTCAAAGAGTCTTGGAACAAACTCTGTTACTAGACCACTGATGTTTTATAGGACCAACAGTGTACTGTAGGACGTACTTCTGTATATATCAGTATGGTGAGAAAAAGGGCAATTAGCAAAGGTGGAGAGACTTGGGTGGTCAGGGATTCATCCTACAGCAAAATAAAAAAAAATAAATAAAAAACATTAAGATGCCATCTGTGGTTTTTGGAGTATCTCAGTTATCATTTCTTTCTCAGCTATTTTAGAATATTTCGTGCTGACGTGTCAAACAGTGCTCCAGTAAGGTTTCACACATTTGGGAATCTCTGACAATGAGCAGTGGAGCTGGCCTGTAGACTTAATGTTACTTTTTGCCTTTGTCAATTGCTGGATTTCACTGTGAGGAACACCAATACCCAATCCAAGTTTCAGTAAAGAGATTTATGAGCTTTTCTTTTTGGTGAGTTTTTGTTAAATTTTTTTCAGTGTCAGTCTTTCTAAATTTACATGTACATGAATAGAAAGTATATATATATATATATACACACACACACACACACACACACACACACACATATATATACATATATATATATATACATACATACATACACACATATACATATACCCACACACACGCATTATTTGTATTTGTTTACTACTCCTTTATATATTAATTTATTAATTTATATATTTAATGTTGCTGTCCTGTCGCTTCAGCCTTAACCGTCCCCTTGGCAACAACATCCTGTCGTCGGGACGTCACCGGCGTGTTTTCCATTGTCCACATAACATGCTGCTAATGGGAGACCTGCCTCGTTCCTTGTAGTAAAAACGAACCACAGAGTGAGTGCTGCTTTCTACACTGCAGGTCCTCGATTTCGATTGAGCATGAATTTGTCTAGTTAGAATTGTCGGTGCACCGATTAAACTCCATTATTTCCTATCTCGAACTGGTGCTAATTAGCAGCTAGCCAGATAAGCTAGCCCAGCTATGCCTTGTGACTAGCATGTAGTGCTGCTAGTGACGCTAATACTTATTTGTTGTACGTGCGGGTTTGGCCTGTTTGGTCTGTTATTGTTAGTCTAACCGGAATCTTACCCTTTAATGCTGTTCTCATACTTATGTCTGTGTGAAGCGTACGTAACAGTGCAGTAATTTGAAGTGAAAGACTACAGCTAATGCTATTCACAATTAGCTGAGGTGGCAACGCAACTGCTGCAAATGTGATGTTTGACGGTGACGGGATTACTATGTTGTATGCTCAAACTTGTTAGGTTAAAAGAGTCTGTGTGGTTAACTAGTGGTGAAAAAGACAAGACTTTCCCAGCGTCATTATAACATTGCGCTGCACTGTGATAGCTGCAGAGGCGCAGCGGTGCTCTTTGTTTGCTAACAGTGTGCAGATACTAAACGCAGTGTAGAGGTTTCTCTCAGTTTTAACAGTTTTAGGATCAGAGAAGCTGCTGGACAAAGTCCGATTAAATATGTCCCTTTCCTTCCTGATGCTGGAGTCCTAGTGGTCTGTGTACAGGTTTGCAAAATGTAAATAACCATGAGTTGTGGGTGTTTTTCTTCTGGAACAAGAACTGAAATGTAAAGAGCTGTCCAGGGTCTTAGCTAGCAGTGCAGTAGTTACTAGAGGTGGGACTGTAAATATTTGACTTTAAAAGAAAATCTTACTATTCTACAATCCAAGTTTTGGCTTAACTTGAGTTTACAGTAAAGGTGAACCTAAATTCTAAGTAAAGACGCAGAGATCAAATATGGCTGATGCAATGCCACTCTTTTTGTGTGTTATGTGGATTCTCAGTGGTAACTGTAGGCATGCCACTCCTGTTCTGCTGGCATGTAACACTTGCACATGTTCCACAACATGTTCCAATACCATTTTCTCACGGATTCTGATACCTGAACTTGTCTATTGGTCGACACTGACTACCAGCCTGATACTGACCCTGTGCACTACTAACCCTGTATGGATGTGATATAATAGGGGGTGGGCGATATATTGCATATACTGAATGTATCATGGCTTGTTCCGCTTGGGATGTTGTAAATGACTATATTATGATCATCCAGTATATTTGATATATCGCCCATTCCTAGTTGTCACGTGTGAAAATACCCCAAGTGAACACTGTAAGTTGACTACTTGACAGCCATAAGTGAATTATTTCAACAGCATTTGTGTAGGAATACTTGCTTTATTGCAGCTTGTTCCACGTAACATGTAGTAAATGACTATATTATGATCATCGAGTATAAATTGTCACAAAATTATTTTAAGATGCCAGTTTGTAGTTCGTTTTGGCGTTTCTCTTTGCCCTTTGGCACTCTGTCTCACAAACACACTCCCCCGGACATCCAGAAAACTCTCCTAGCTGCGTGTGTGACTTCGGTGAGGTGTGTGTAATTTTTTTTATCTGGAGCAGAGGGAATTGGAGACAGCAAAAAAGTGAAGCACCAAAGCGAGTATATAGGCTACATATCTAGAAATGGTAACTGAAGATGCAGCGGATGAATTGGTTCAGAACACACTGCCTGTGCACATTCAATCTCAGTCCAAAACATTTTTAGTTCAAATTTGGACATAAAGTCAGGTTATGATTTGGCGTAAAACATATACCAGTATTGCTCCATGAGTGTAAGGCTTTCCCTTTACAGGAGTGTTAATTTTGTTAAATTTGTTATATTTAGATTTAGTCTTAGTCTTAGTCCTGAGATAAAAAGTCCATGTTAGTTTTTGTCATATTTAGTCAGTCTTTTCATTTTTAATCAGTTCTAGTCAACTAAAACTCTTGACATTTCAGTCTTGTCTTAGTCAAAGAAAGTCTAGTTTTAGTCAAGATCAAGAATGGGCTTAAACTGCTGTAAAACTGCTTTCTGATAAGATTTCATCCAACTTATTTTTCACTAAAAGAAAAAACAAATGAGTTAATCAGAGAGTAGAAAAAAAAGAAAGGGAAACCTTTCACAATCAAAAAGAACCTTGTACACCAGACCTGCGATAAATAAATCGAATAAATAACTGTGATTATCACTGCACTACAAAATCCAAAATTTGATAACTTGCTGCATGAACATCTAAGTTTACTCACACTTTAATTTCTCCAATTCTCCTCTGTCAGTGGACCGCAGTTTGAAGCGCCGGCAGGTGAAGCCACTTGCTGCCTCTCTCTTAGATGCCTTGGATTATGACAGCTCAGATGACAGTGACTTTGAAGTGGGAGATGCCTCAGGTAAGCATGGTCTTTGAAACATCTAACTGCCATAAAGCTATAAAGTACGTGCAATTTTATATTCTAATTAAAGTTACTTAAGTTTCTGTTTTTGTGTACAACCTCCCTACAGTGTTTCCCATGCATAGACTTCACTCAGGTGAGCTGCCCAGGTGCATTAATGTATCTTAATGCCGTGGAGAGGTGGTAGTGCTTTTGTTCAAGTGGAAGTGCAAGTTGTAGTTCCCTTGATGCTACTCACAAAAGCAAGAAATATGTACAAAAATGATAAACAGTAAATGATAAGTCATAAAATTAAAACTATTTTTCATGGTGGAGTCTGCAACCCTGTGTTGTTAAATGATAAATAAATGAACATTGTGACATTTTTTATTTACTATGTTTTGTAACTTAAACCTTATATTTATCTAGTATATATTGTGCCTTATATATGATACTATGATATTTTAGTGTAACTTCCATTGAGAATTGTTTTGGCTGCAAGTAAAACAAATGTATAAGTCGTAAACACAAGGAAAGCAGGTAGATACACTATATAAGAGACATATAAACATACTAACAAAGAACAAATACACAGTGTGAACATGGCAATGGACTGCAAGGTTAGTGAGCAAGAAAGGCCAGTGAATAAAAATGTGACTTTAGACTAGATTTAAAAGTGGAGATAGAGGGAGCACATCTGATATTAAGTGGCAGGAGGCTCCATAGTTTTAGGGCAGCAACTGCAAAGGCTCTGCCACCAGTTTTAAATTTGATTGTGGGACATGTAGGAGGGATCAGCTTTGAGGTCTGAGAGGTCTAGGAGCTGAATGCCAGTGGATGAGATCTGCAATGGAAGGTGGAGCATGGCCATTAAGAGCCTTAAAGGTAATCAGCGGGGTCTTAGTTTGAATTCTTTAGTGAAAGTATGTGACAGCAACAGCCAATCGAATGGGATGTGTTGGAATGGCAAAATGAGTCACACTTTCATTGTGTAGCATCTCCTGCTGGGCTGCAGGCAACACTGTCAGCCAAACACAGGGAAGGTTGTTCCTGTGTCTGGTTCAGAAGCTGTTTTGTTGACTTCATTTAAACTCAGCATTGGAGCTAATTGGGTTGAGCTTGCCTGCCTCTCACTGTCCCTCCATCACCAGTCTACATCGCAGTTAGGTGTGTGGTTCGGTCATTTTGAGACAAGTCTGGGTTTGTAAAGTCTATAGCCTGCAGTTGAATCTGCACAACTATGTGTACAATAACTCAAAGTGCAGCTAGTACACTGAGAAAAGGCAAATCGACTCCACTCATCCAATAACCACTGTTCTCTAATAACACCCTGAGAATAATACTGAGAGTATGTTCCCCACCGAAAACACATGTTTGACAGACTGCTAGGCTGTTGGAATTTAAATGAAGAACAAACTATTTCGAGTGCCCGTCCACACCGTTATTAATCTTTACCCACAGGAGAGCACCAATGTAGGGGAACTATCACTAGAGATGAAATTTAAATGTTAAAATTTTTTTTTTAGTTGTTACACTTTTGAGCAACTAAGTACATAAGTGAAAACAAACACCATGGAGATGTACATTTATTTCCTTTAAAATTTTATTCTAATTTCAAGTTTATTTAAACCACCTGTCTATACAAAGACCCTTCAGATGCAGGAACACCAACCAAGCCTTTTAGAATGGCCTCATTGTTACTCTTTTTTGATTCACTTGTCATTGTTATGTGCTGTGATAGGTTCAGACGGCACAGGAAATGGCAGTGATGAAGAAGGGTCTAAAGCGAGCGCTGCAGGCTCAGAAAGTGAGTCAGAAAATGCTGGTTCTGCAGATGATGGTATAGATGAGGAGGAGGCCAAAGACCTGGCTGCTGAGGACAACTTAACGGAAGACGAAGAGAAGACCAAACAGCAACCTTCCTCAGACAGCTCGACCAAAGACACCCCCGCTGTCCCCCCACTCAAAGGCCGACGCAAGAGCAGAAAAACATCAGAGCCTGAGCCTGCTCCAGCGGCTGATACTGTCTCGACCACTGCATCTGGCAGCGTGAACACTGAAGAGAGTCAGGCTGAGCCCAAGAAATGGAATTTCCGCAGGAACCGTCCCTTGCTGGACTTCACCACGATGGAGGAGCTGAACGAGATGGATGACTATGACAGTGAGGACGATAACGACTGGAGACCCACAGCAGGGAAGAAGAAAGGCAAAGCAGCCACCCAGAAAGGAGGTACTGAGGAAGAGGATGGGGGCAGTGCTAGTGATGATGATGATGATGATGACGATAATGATGATGACGATGACGATGATGATGAGGACGATGACAAGGAAGATGGTGATGACAACAACAACAACAACAACAACAACAGTAGCAGTGACACAGACAAAGAGGTGAAGAAGCCCATGAAGAAAGCTAAGAGCTCCAGCACTTTTGATGAAGAGCTTACTAATGACAGCATGTCCCAGGGAAAGGGCAATGAGGTGAGTACAACTCTAACACGGACAGACTGATGGCCTGACGGATGTTTAACAAAGAAAGATTACTGATCCTCATTTCCTCCGAAGCAGATTCAAAGCTGCACTGATCAATATTTTAAGAACAGTAGGTCAGACTGACTCTCTGTTATGTGATGGGTGACAAACTCAGAGAATTATCACTCAACTCTGCTCTAAAAGAAGCTTTTTTAGCCTCTTTCAGCTCATTGTTTTGATTTTGTGGCCTCCAATCTCCACTCACATCAGCCTCCTTTGAAAGCAGCAGCATTTACTAGTTGAGCTGATAGCAGCTACATAGTTATGGAGCCAAATCAGGGCCAATAGTTTTGTAATTGAAAAACAAATATGGAACTGAAAGTTCAAGTTTTGATCTTGAAAATATGTCATGAATTCAAATTAAATTAATTTTTTTTAGTTTAAATATAATTTTGATGCGATTCTGGAATTTCTTTTGAATAAATTATTTATTTTCATTTTTCACTTTTATATATATTTTGATATTTGAGGTCTTAATTTTTACAGTTGCAAATCCTATTTTTGCATCATTTCTGGCTTTCCCCACCTAAAAGCATTTTTTCCCTTTATGTATGCAGCTATGTTTCAAAAATTACCCATTGTTTTAATGTTTTGAAATTTATTTGATGTTTTTTTCCCAGATTATATACACAAACAGTAGCTAACATTTCTCTTCTAAACTCCGTTGCCATAAGGCTGTCCTGCCAAGGAGGACGCCATCACAAGCAAATACTATGCTGCGCTCACGCTGGCAAGTGGAAGTGGGAAATGAAAAGCGTGGCTGTTGAACTGCACAATCTGGCAGTTTATTGCTCTTATACTGTGATTGGTGCCAAGTGTGCTCTAAAACAGTTTGCTAAACGGTGCTGTCAGTTTTTTCACTGCCAGTCACGTGAATGTGGTGGATAAAAAGTGTTGGTTCATTCTTCTCACAGTACCTACATTTCCTGAAGGCAACGTAATTGAGGAAGATGCTCCTCAGTCTCCTTTGTTGTGTTTGTTATGCTGTCACTCATGATTCCATACCCCTTTCTGTTGATGCCACGCCCCCCACGCCACATCTGATGTCTGAAACTGAAAAAATGTGATCTGAAAGAAAAAAAAATATCTAAAAGTGAAAAAATAAGATTTGCAACTTAAAGAAAAAAAAAATCAAAGACCTCAAATATTTAAATATATATGAAAGTGAAAAATAAAAAGAAATCATTTATTCAAAAGAAATTCCAGAATTGAATCAAATAATATTTAAACTGAAAAAACCTTTCCTACACTTATTTATTTGAATTCATTATTGTATTTTAGTTTTTTAGTTTTAAACTATTGGCCCTGATTTGGCTCCATACATAGTCAGATATTTTTCTCAGGAGTTGGTGGAGAGCAAAATTTATCACATGGGTTGCTGCCTCTTGTGAAAGTGGCCGTTTACCATTTGTTCTCATTTTAGATGTCAAGAAAACAGTGAAACATTTAGGAATGGCTGTAACAGAAGTAAAAGCTGGTTAGGTCACAAATCTGAAGGCACTTCAACATTGTTTAAAGGGACAGTTGTGGTTATTTGTCGTGGGCTTGTCAGAGGTCATAGTCAGTGCGTTACCTGCAGTATCAGCTGCCAGTTTGGAGAAGCAGCAGCTGAGTGAATTGCTGCTGTGGATGTGGTCAGCAGAAAAAGACATTAGACATTTTTAAAAGACTCACTGAAACAATCCAATTTCCGTCTAAATGTTCACTTCGTCAAAACAGCACTTTCCTTTGGTACGACATTTTTTTCAACTGCTTAGCTACCGCATTCTGAACACAAGCACACCTACAGGGCTCATTGTATTGCCCCGCAGGTCAGCTGAGATAATCAGAAAGAGCTAAACTTCACTTTGTTTTGACGGGAGGATAAAATGCTGCAAATATTCTAAATGAAGTGAACATTTCAAAAGATATTGGATTTTTTCAGTGGCTGTCTAACACATTTTTCCTGCTGACCACATCCACAGCAGCACATGGCTCCTGGTGCTCCTGCTGCTTCTCTAAACTGGCAGCTGATCTGAATCTACTGCAGGTGACACACTATGCATGACTACCTCACACAACCCCGTGTCAAATGCCCTCAACTATCCATTTAATGTCTTTGATATTTTATTTTGAATTTTATATGTGATTTGTGTGGTGTTGAATATCTCACAGTCTTTGTGAAAAAGCTTAATTCTTTTTCAGTTTGTTAGACTCATTCAAGGATGTTTTCCATAGCTAGCAGTGCTTTTCTGAGCCGCCTTTATGAAACAGCCCTTTAATCCACACAGCGTGTTCAGTTTTTCAGAGGCTGGGAGACTGTGTTCCACAAAGAACAGAACAGCAAGCACAAAACATCAGATGTGAGAATGAGTGGGTTTGAGAAAGTTTATGAAGTTCAAAGCACTTCATCCTGGAAAGGTTTTGTTTAAAATGGTAATTATAAAAAAGGAACTGTAGTATTTTGTGAGTATGGCAGAATTTTTATTATATCTGAATGATAAGTATCATAAACTTGTCAAGTACCCAAACTTAGCATTGAAGGCTTGGTGAGAATCCATTGTTTTTGCTTGAGCCTTAATAATTATAACTGAGTAGTTATGTTCAAGAATCTAAACATTTTAGTTTATACTAATTTCAACAAATTTAGGCAATTTAGACACGTTTAGACAGAGATTGTTTGGACCAGACTTCAAGCCATAAGAGAGACGTGAAATTCTAACAAGCTCCCGAGCACTGAAGTTTTCTACCTTGCCCTAGTTATGTAAACCACTGGGTGTTTGGACTGCATATTGTCTACTATGTGTGGCATTCCAGAATATCCAACAACAATGAGTCACAAAGTCACCATATAATCCAGTGAGAGGTTTAGATGGTATCTGAGAATACTTCTGCTTTCGTTTTAATCGACTTAGCACACTTTTCATGAGCATTGTATGTGGCATTGACTGTCAGTTACTGGATCTGTGGTCACATCAGAGCAGAGGGACGGGGTTTGGATAAGTGGCTTTATTCTGTCTCTGTCTCCCGATTCCCCAGGATGCCTTGCTGGACCGATCCCAGACCTGGAGCACTCAGCACATCCTCATCTGCTGCGTCTGTCTGGGAGACAACAGCGAGGACGCAGACGAGATCATCCAGTGTGACAACTGTGGGGTGACTGTGCATGAAGGTGAGCTACAGCGTTACTCCAGTGTAACGACATGTAGAGCTGGAAAAGATTCATACCTAAAATCAGTCAGACAACAGTGCAGGGTATTTGTGTCACTCAGAACAACTGTGAGGACTCTACTGAAAAGTGAAATTTTACCTCAACCAGCCTACTTCTTTGGAAGCACAATAATGTTTAAGAGACTCATTTTGATCAGAAGCTGGTCAATCAGACAGGACATACTCCCTGACTAAGTAACAAACTACTACATATGTCATTTAATACTTCATATACTATATTTACTGTAACTGTACAACCACTACAGGTGATTGCACACTTTATTGATATAATGGTAATTGTAAAACTGATATTGTTGTCAGTGCTTTACATCTACATCACACCACTGATCAATGCTGACACAGAGGCAAATGTGCAATCCAGTTTTTCTCATTTTCATTTTACCCATCATCCGCCCTCGTGTGTGGAAATGTGAAAGTGGGTTTGAACAAGCTTCCTTCTCTCAGTCCTCACACCAACCTCTTCTGTCACTTGTTGTGTGTACAACCAGGACTGACACCGAATGTCCTCAAGAAGTGTGTGCTGTTACTCTGAATGTGAAGAACACTTTGTTGTTGTTTGTTGTTCTGGATCACTCATCTGAAGTATTTGATTCACTCATTCTGATCCAATTTGCTTTGTCATCTTTTAATCCTGTCCTGCTGTTGGGGCCTGTATTTGGGGACTGGCCTTTTGTCTTGACCACACCCCCGTCCATTATTGGAGACCCAGATTTTGATTGACTCCTGGTTTTTATTTGAGGAATTATGGTATTATGTTTGTTTTTTTTTGTTAGTATTTCAATTTTTTTAAAGTTTCTTTTCTTTGGTTTCTTGAAGGGGATGGGGGGCTGCCCCCGTCCCACCAAGACAATGGTATGGGATGGCATGGGAAACACTGGGAAGCATTTCATTACTACTTGAAAAGACCTGTGATCGACATTAGCAGATCAGAAAAGATTGTTTTGGTTTTTATGGTGGATGCAGCTTCTGGTCTCTGTTTGTCTCGTCTCTGCTCTGGGCTCAGCTCCTCCACACAGACCGAGCGGAGAGCAGGGGAGAGAGGCCATGGAGGAAGAAATGACATTGGGTGAAGTGAAACATATTACCGGTACTCGAGTTGATAACAACTATGCTGTTACTGTCTGTGCAATAAAATTCACACTAGAACACACTTCATCTTGAAACACCTTGAAAACCCCAACGCTTACGCCAGACTTTTGTTTATGGATTTTAGCTCTGCATTTAATACAATATTCCCTCGGATCCTTTTAAACAAGCTGAAACAGATGGACCAGCTCGTCCTCCCTCCACCAGCAGTATTCAGCATATGCCTTAATATCAAAAATGACTTATTTGCCACATTTGCTACGGATCTGCAGCCATTTGGGAAAGACAGGCCTGTTACTAACAACAGAGAGTAAAATTATAAATCTATTTAATATCTGTTCTTTTCAAGCTTTTCTTGTAGCATCCTGTAGGATCTTGTGAATTTGTCTTATTATACATGTTATGAGTTAGAGAGGGGGTTTCGGGTTCATCAGCTGAGTGAGTCTCATCAATGACTCGTCATCTGTTTTGGATCGGAGCTCTCCCCGACACCCAGAGTAATGGCTGACCATGTGAGATGGATCACTGGGATACCACTCATTTTCGGTCTTTCTTTTGTTTATTTATTGTCCCTGTCATTTAGTCAAGAAAACCTGAACAGAGCTGCTTCTTTTCATATGGGCTGAAGATGTTTATATGGTACAACTGTCAGTTTGGTATGTGCCATTGCACAAAATACTTATTTTATTGTCATTTTAATGATAATACTAATAAGTGCTGAAATAATTAATTGACCATTGGCATAAAATAAATTGGCACACTTTTGATAAATAATTAAATCATTTATTTAACAGATTTAACTGGTTCCAGCTTCTTAAATGTGAAGATTTGCTTGGGTTGTGGTGCTTTGTGCTCCTGCGCTTCGGAGATGTGCTTCAATGTTTTTTGAGATTTCCTTTGTAAAACAATACATTAATTGGAAAAAGAATCTTTAGATGAATTGACAATTAAAATAGTAAATAGTATAATTATTAACACAGAAAAAAATCACAGTGAACATAGTGAATATTTATGTATGTAGACAGTCTTAAATGCAACAGCTAACAGCTGAATTCTCCTAGTACAGCTTATTGTTCATGTCAGAGTCTCATGTTTTAGTGTCATTACTGGCATCTGACATGATCATTTGTAATGTGAAAACTCCTTGTTAAGAAGGAAACACTGTGTATCCTTACCGCACTTGAGTAATAAAAACATAGCACTCTGTGGGTACATTGCTGCTGTACCTATTTTCATAGTATTTCCAATGGTAAGTGAGTGATGTGCAACCAAAAATGCTATTGGAGTTTGTCCAGTCATAGAAAACAATATTCAGGGCTGGTATGCATCATACCCTGTTGGTGTGTGTGGACATTTATCACGGTGATTATTATGATCCAAGACAAACAGCAGCAGTTGTATTCAGCAGTCCTTACATTGTTGATATATGATATTGTAATGTTGGCCACTGAAAGTATTGACACCGTGTTCACATATGCCTGTAATCACACATAACTAGGGATTCGAATTGAGAACCAGTTCCAGTTGAGAACCGTTACAAATTGTGTACACCGTTGGAATCGTATACCTCAGATCTTATCGCCTCCTTTTGTCTTTTAGCCGGCATGTTTTTCTGACAGTTACACACTGTCAAAGTCACGTGTACTCACTACTGAACACTTGCAACAAGTAAGAGTCATGGCACAGATGAAGAAAGATGTTGACAAGGCTGGTTGTAATGTCTGTAAATGTGTACAATGGTAATTTCAAACAAAGGTGGAAACACTAGCAATATGCTGAAACATCTTTCTACACAACACAGGCTTAAAATCCAGAGATCCATGTATTTGATACCCTAAGATGAAAACCTGTGCAGGCCGATCCACACAGAAAATTGATCAGGGAACGTTAAAGGAATTGATAAAGAATCAGGTTGAAAAGCCGAATCGATAAAGGCATTGGTATAAATAAAATCTTATCAGCTCCCATCCCTACACTTACCACATGTAACACAATATCGCACAAACTCATGAGTTGCATTTTGCTGACACAGTCCACCATCACTTTAATTGGCTGAATTGTGAACACCTCTGAGGTGCAAGCAGGACTCGTTAGGTTATCTCACACAGTCTAACTACCCTCTTTTATGACACACACACACACACACACACACACACAGTAGTGAGAGGTGGGTACAGTCCTAATCACCAATTCTCCATTGGCAGACAGGAGATATTAGGAGCAGGTCTTAAATGGATCTTGTTGGTTTGGTTGGCTGATATTTTCTTCCTCTGAGACATGTTTAATCTCCCTGAAAAGTGTTTTGCAGTGGAGGCTTGAGAGAGAGAGGAGGCAGTGGCACATGTGGCCAGTTCTTATTTTTTTCTCCAAAGACATGAATAGAAAATATGGAACTGCATTCTAGCAGTAGGTTTGATATTCCTCTGTACTTGTGCTTACAGTGGATGAATCTGTTGTGCTATTGGAGGTTTTACTGCAATAACTCATCTGTCTATCCCTGTTAATTAACTTCATTAATTACTTAAATCTCTGACATTAAATATTTCCTCTAAAATGTGGAACAAAGTGGGGCTTAATTTTACAAAGAAAGTCGACGACAGTGCAGGTTGTGGTGATGGTAACTCCAAATAAGGGTGGAAACACCAGCAACATGCTGAAACATCTCACGACATAACATGGGAACAGTTTACCCAATGTGCCAAAACAGACAAACAAAGAAGATCATGTTCTCCCCACTCTCTAGTGGTAACTGGCCATGTAGATAGTTATGACTCAGTTCATTAAGGTTTTAAGATTGAAGTTTTTGTCCCAATACCTGAATGTCCACACTAGGGTAGGGTGGGGTGGGGTGGGTGAAAAGCCTACTGTCACGTCCTCCTGGCTGCGTCCCACTGCCTCCCAGAATCTCAGTTACACCTCATTTAGCAGCTGTGACTGAGCAGTTGCAATGAGATCTAGTTAAAAATAAACTTTGGTATTACTGACTGGAAAAGTAACTCCATAAGCTTTACAAACTCTTTTATCCTGTATATTAATATGTATATACTTCTTTCCTGTTTCATGAGTGTTATAATATTTGCTGCTGACCCATATTTCTCCCAGTTCTTGAATTGTGTAGTATTAAGTATTGCACTATGCTTTAAGGTGTTGCTAGCAAGGATGAATCCATTGCCTTTCCATGTGTTCATTTTGAGGAGGGCTGAGGTGGGATTTTGAGGTGTGACCATTTGATTGTGGAGAACTGCTGCGCTGAGGCAGGGTGGTGCTTGTGTGCACCTTCTGGAGCGCCCATCTTAGCCCATCGACTGATAGGAAGTGCTTGGGTGAACAGACGTGAACAGGTATGGCATAGGGTCTGGCTTCTCCCATTATACAGATAACATTATTCAAGTTTTCATGATGGGTAGGACTGAGGGATAATACAAAAGGGAAAAAGAAAAAACCATCAAATGACAATGTGGCAAAAAGGAGAGTGAAGTGAACACTAACTGCTATGCAACAGCTGGATCATGTAAACTTACAATACAACTTCACTAAATCAACTGTCAGCAGTACATTGTCATAGAGAGTGAGGTTTCATTGCATGCAGCATTCAAGTAAAATGGGAGAGATATCCACAACTAACTAGAGATGCAAAGAAAGAGACTTACAATGAGCAAGTAATGTACACCATCACATGTGATCTAGCATCTTATCAATTATTGATGAAACTATTTCTGTATCATTTCTGTACCACACAAATATCACCATAAATAACAGACTCAACAAAAGTCAAACTTCTATCTGAGCATAAAAGATCTTCTGCCAAAACCTGCACCTCAACAGTGTGCCAGCAGCAGTTCCCATCTCAAATGAGTGCAGCATAACATCAGTCTGCCTGTTTTTACTATATGACATATTGCACATACATATTATTATTATTATTATTATTATTATTGCTGAAAGGAATAGTTCATTAAGCACTTAGTAGACAGAAAATTAGTCTGCAATATGTTGGTAAATCAAATTATAGTTTTAATCATTTATCAAGCAAAAATGCCAAAAGAGTAGCTGCTTTGCAGCTTCTCAATTTTGGGGATTTGCTGCTTTATATAATTATAAACTAAACTTTGCATAACTCTGATGCTCCCCTCCAAAGAGCAACTAATGATTTACTGAAGAATGCAGATGGTGGCATGTGCTCTGTTTTACTAAATTTGACATTCTAATTGACTGACTCTCTTTATTGGCCTAAAATACGCTAAGTGCCTTCAGGGTCCCAGTTTATCTTTTTTTTTCATAAAGCTGGGTTACAAATTGAAGGAAAAACCTGAAAAACAAGTGAAGAAACAGGATGACCATGCCCTGATACATGTGGGGAGGAGGGCATGTGGGATCACCGATTGGTTTGGTGAATATGAAAGCAGTCACTAGATCTCAAACCAACTGAAGATTTATGGAAGATTTTGGAATGACATGTTAGACAGTGTTCTCCCTCCCTATAATTAGGGAATATATTTTGGAAGAATGGAGTTAATCTCTCCAGTAGAGACCAGAGACTTGGAATAATCAATGCCATGGAGCATTGAAGCTGTTCTCGTGGCCCAATATCTTACTAAGACACTTTTTTTTCCACCACCCATCTGTATATGCCTTCACTGAGCAATGCAGCTCTGTTCACTACAGGGGGTTCTCATGCAATTTTATGCTGATGACATTGAGTTATACCTTCTAATAAGGCCCCTGTGTTCAGTATGCTGCGTTCTCTATGGGATTGTCCAGCTGATATATTTGGGGTTTTGACTGTTGGTCAGACAAAGCAAACATCCATTGTTATGGGCATTTTTTTATCACCTGACAGGATATAGACTAAATAATATGGATCAACAGGAAAATAAAATTACATCTATGTTTTGACAGCTTGACTTGCTAATTTGAGGATTCGTGAGATCGGTAGTCCTGATACCGGAAATAAAATCATGTACCCCTGCTGAAAAGGTGTACTTGTTACATGTTAGTTCGTTTTATCATCACAAAGCTCCTTGTTCAAGGTTAAGGCAAGGTCAAATGAGGGAGGACTTTGAGGTAGAGATGAGAGATGAGCTGCCAGTATCAGGAGTCAGTCTTGATGCTTGACTCCACTGCTTCTCTTTGTTCTTGTGTTTGCATCACTGTCCGGACACCATCACTCCTTGTCAGATGAGAAGAGAGGCTTACATGAAAGGTAGCAAGAGATCAAAAGATGGAATGAGCAGGTGTCTAAAAGCAAGTATCTACACAGGGCACATAGAGGAGTCCTGTTACTGGACTGCCTGTTGATTAACAGACTATGGCCAGTCATACGGCTGGTTTTCCTGAATTCATTAGTCTGTAAATGCAGATTATTTTGTCATTAAGTGACAGCAGTTTCTGCTTATCAGTGTTAGGTTACACTCAGTCATCCAGTCAGTCATGGACAGACACTGTTTAGACGCCTGTATTTGGCTGTAATAAAATACTGTATATGTGACAACAGAGTAGCAGAGAAGCAAACAGAGAGGGCTGAAACCTGCTAACTCTGGGCAGAGTGCAAATATAATGTAAAGATGTCATGCATATGCTAATTAGAATATTATGTCATCTAGCAAAATTTACTGACTTTTCAAGCAGGCTTTCCATTGAAAGTACTTGCTAACAGTGGTTCCACAAGAGTTTTCAACTATGTCCTCAATTTTTCACATTGACCATACACAGTCCAGCCATATACTAGGTTTTGACCTAGTGTTGGAGTTTCACTATTGATCTGTTTGCTAATCTTTTCACTGACTAATTTGTTTAGTCTGTGAAATTTCAGTTAACAGTACAAAGTTAAATATGCCAAAAGTTCAGTCAGCATTTCTATAGACAACACTTTTTAGATGTGAATTTTTCACAAAGCTCAAGTATGATATAGTTTTTGGATTGTTTGTCAAACCAACAGTCCAGAATCCAAAGATATTGAGTTTACTATAATAGAAGACTGAAAAAAACAGCAAAAGTTTCCATTTGAAAAGCTGGAATAAATGACTTTTTGCTTTAAACATGACTTTAAACAATCTTATCAATTTAACAAATTGTTGCTGATTAATTTTCAGCCAAACAACTAATCAGTTAATGGACTAATGGCCTCTACTGTGGTGTAAATATGGACACACAGATGGGTGACAAATGGAAAACCCAACATAAAGTGGTTTATTAAGGGGTTGTTTCTCCACAAGACTCTAGAACAGCTTCAGTTGTCCATGTCACAGATTCTCAAAGTTTGATATTCTCTCATTTGGTGTTCTAATGGCAGTGTTGGAGAGTGCTGTGTAACATAGTTGTTCATTTCGGTTGAAATCAGCTAACTGAAGGCACACAATTCACATCATTTCCATCCCTTCAAACCATTCACTGACCATTGTGCTGTGGGTGGAAACATCTGCCTTCATTGTGTTTCTCCAATCATTTATTCTTATTTCCTTTTAAATATGTAACCTGTTTGTTACATTGACTATGTAGATAGCTACAGTGCATTCAGAAAATATTCAGACCCCTCTATTTTTTTTCACATTTTCTTATGTTACATTCTTATGATTAAAAAAAAAAAAATCCCTCATCAATCAACACTCAATACCCTATAATCACAAAGTAAAAATGTTAGATATTACAGACTTTACGCAGCAAAGGTTGAACGGATGGCTATGGCATGACGTGTATGACATAGATTCTATCTCTGCATTTTCTACCTTTGCAGCCCAAGCGTCTACAATGTCAAACCAGTTGTTCTCCCATAGTAGGCTGCAACGGTAGGAAGTGTAGAGACATTGCATATCAGAGCAAAAAACAAACCATGAGGTGTAGTGAAGTGTCGAGGCACAGATCTGGGAAGGCTACAAAAATTTCAGCTGCATTGAAGGTTCCCAAGAGCGCAGTGGCCTCCACCATAGTGTGTAGCAACCAGGGCTCCTTAGAGCTGGCCGCCCACACAAAGTGAGCAGTTGCGGTCAAAGAACCTTAGTAAGAGAAGTGACCAAGAACCCGATTCCATGTGGAGAAACTTTTGCACTGTATAAATATATGATTAGTGTGAAACTTTTGCCAAGTTGAAAAAGTGAGTTCTCACTGTCCTGTCACAATAACAGATGGCTGATTCTCTCCTGTGAGGTGCTCATCCCTTTCCCTTTCATCCCATGGACAAACAACCTTCATTCTACATTGTCATCCACACATGATTTCATATTCTTACGTCTGGATGCATCTACATATAGTTAGTTAGTGTCTGTTGAAGGCAAGCAAACAGTTCTTTGTATAAAATTTCAATACAGTTAAAAGTACTTCTCTTGGTTTAGCCGACTCTACCTTGCCCCTTCTTTTTTCTGCCAAGCTTGTCATTTCTGACAAGGATAATCTTTCCTTCAGGGATTATGAAGTTATCCTGTAGTCATCACTTTTTGTCAGCTTAGCTCATATTAGCCAGCAACCCGTGGCTTAACGGTCTGAGCTTTGTATCTCAGTTCAAAAGGAACATCCAAGATTTGTGCCACGGTTCAGCCATAAGTCGGTTAAGCCAGCATGGTGGTCATTCACAACCCCCAGTTCCACAGTTGAAAGCCCAATCAGTGAAGATGAAGCACCCAACTGTTGCCAGAGGTGTTCCAGTAATACCTGTTTTTAAGAAAATCAACATTGTGTTGAAGTATATTGGAGCTAGCATCCTGCTCATACCACATACTGTGGAGGAAAATCGAAGCAGAAATAGGCAGTAGATATCACCACATCTTAGGTAGTTAGATTCTATGTAGATCTTTTGTTTTGAGGGTCCAGATGGATTCCAGCTGTGAATTAATTGCGCCAGTGGAGTAATCAGAAGCTTGATTGGTTTATCCTTCATTTCAGTTGATTCTAACTAGAAATCTGAAACCTGTAAATACTGAAGATACTGTAAAAACTGAACGTGTGAAAACTGAAAATTCAAAATTTGTGATTCATCATGGCACACAACAAATGGTTTCTCAATCAGAAAAGTACATGTACCCACCAAACAGTGCAGAGCTGAATAAACAACTCCGTCTGGCCCATTGTTTGCTTTCATTGGGCTGCCCGGCTCCTCAGTGTGGCACACATTGACAGTCATGCAGAACACTGGGCTTTTGATTTGCGAGTCTTTCCTATTGCTCAAAAAGCCTGAAGGCTGGTTGACTGAATTAGGAGTTAGAGTGTTATCTCCCCAATGGAGGCAGAGTACAGATTGCTGCCCTCATTGGTAGTGAAGAGCACGTTTGCCTGGTGTAATAGCCGCCATAGAAACCACATCAGCCTAGTAATTGTTTAGGCAACCTCAGAAAATTAAGAGGACAACATTAAAATGCTTTTGCTCGGCTTCCTCTTGCTTCTCCCAGGCTACATTTTTTATTAAATGTTCATACTGTTGTGCCGCAGTGTCACAGAAGATTGACAGCTTTGGACCAGAGAACTGAGTCAACCCCATGGTTACATGAACTATAGAGTACAATGAACAATATTGACACTGTTTTTTAATTTAAGTCGGTTGAATCTATGTTATAAAGCAATACCAGTGCATAACTACAAGCTGATTGGTTACAATGTTGTCCTTAAGTTCCAGTAGCTAACCAAGAAGAGCTCTCAAACCAGAGCAACATTCTTCTGGTGGCCACAAATGAAGGATTATCCAGTGGATGCAGGTTTTACTCTCTCATTATGTATTTGTTAACATATGGTGGCAATGAAGAGCATAGCAGACAAACGTATGGCAGAGTGGGAAGCGAGTCCATGTAGTCAAGTCATTCTCATCAGTTTTGACTAAATATTGCATGACATTGTTGTACCTTTAAATGATATGGTAGAAATAAAAATAAATTAAGATTAAACACTTGGTTTACATGTTTCACTTGTTGTAAGATATTCTAAGAATAGAACCTGGTTTACTTTGCAGTATAGGCCGACTCTGTGCCTGTGTGTGTGTAAGCTCCAAAGCTGTGCTGTAGGCTATGCTACACTCTAGCTTATAATATTATGGGTTGCTTGTGTTTTATTCTGCATGTTTCTGATAGTGGTGGAGATTACTGAGAAGACAACATAAAGCAGGTTAAGGAAAGACTGGTATTGTCTTCTAAAATGCAATGACTCCACAACAGTCTTATAAAAAGTAAAGACATGAAGTGGACCTTCAACCCATTTCTTGTGTCAAGAAACTATGGCTGTCAATGACTATTGTGAATTCTAGTATATATTAGAATTATTTAAAAAACCCAGACATCTGATTGTGAAAATTAATATTTGATTGTGAAAAAAAAAGCAGCAATACTGCAGCTGTCTCATAAGTTTTTGCCAAAACCAACTGTGTGGTAATGATGGCAGAGAGAGTGGTTTCGTGGGTGATTCGTTTGGAAAGGTTAAGATTTCAGAGAGATGACTGATGTTATCTTTCATAAACACTGTAACTGACTTTGCCATACTGTGTTTCCAGGGTGTTATGGCGTGGACGGCGAAAGTGACTCCATCATGAGCTCAGCCTCGGAGAATTCAACGGAGCCTTGGTTCTGTGACGCCTGTAAGAATGGAGTGACTCCAAGCTGCGAGCTCTGCCCCAACCAGGATGGCATCTTCAAAGAGACTGACGCTGGGAGGTGGGATACAGTAGCACCCTGACCCGGTGGTCAGTTGCTATTTACGAGGCCAGCGAGTGGAACATGTTCAGAAACAAATATCACCTAATGACCCCAGCTGGTTGAAATGCTGCAGGCAGCCAAAGGCTATCTAAATTGTGCATATATTCAGTGCTGGGGAGAAAAGGAAGTTGAGGAGAGAGAGAACTACCAGAGGAATGAGAGAGGGGGATGGAGGGAAGAGAAGAGATAGAGGAAGAAAAGGAGTGAGAGAAAAGAGTGTGTTATGTGAAGCGTGGAGACTTCAGCCACGTTATCGCTGATAGTGCTCCTCAGCCAGGCTGCACCCGAATTTACTACTTCACTAGAGCATGAAAAACACAGCAAATTAAACTGTGGAGCGGTTGCTTGCCAGAGATGGATATCTTTATATTGGACTTCGGATTCTCTTCCCTAAAGTCTGCATTTGAAATTGTGTCACAGCAAACTGTAGTCAAGAGTCTGGGGCTACATAAATCTATGAATCCATTTCTTTTTGAAGTGTCTGAGCAAGTCACTGCAGCCAATTTCATAATATTAAGTTTTCTTTTGTTTGCAGTAATTCACTACACTGAATGCAAAAGTAACCATAGCCATAGATTTTGATCAGTTTAATGGTGTTTCTTGAAATCAGCATGCAGAAGTCGATACATTTTAAATGTCACCTTTTAAAAACTACTTTTCGTCTTAAAACATTTTCAGTTCATGATTTTCATACTAATGTGTTATAGTTTGTGCTGTTTCTCTTAAACAAACCACTTTATCAGCCAGTTTGATTTTGTTCATCTTCATTTTCAGATGGGTGCATGTGGTTTGTGCACTTTATGTTCCTGGAGTAGCATTTGGAGACATTGATAAACTACGACCAGTGACGCTCACAGAAATGAATTATTCAAAATACGGGGCCAAGGCAAGTACTCTTCTTACATCCTGATGTAGTTTAGTGATGCATAGCTTTAGTAAGGTTTTACTGACATGCTTAACTTCCTGCAGGGCCAGTTTTAGACCTGTTCTTTGATTACTGTATCCTGACTTTATGTCCAGATACACTCACTGAACACTTTATTAGGAACATCACGCAAATACTGGGTAGTTGCTCCCTTTGCTCTCAAACAGCCTCAGTTCTTCATGTCATGGATTCCACCAGATGCTGGAACCTTTCCTCTGAGACTCTGCTCCATGTTGACACGATGCATCACATCATTTCTGCAGATTTGTCAGCAGCACATTCATGCTGCCAATCTCCTTGTGGGGGGTGCGGGTTGGGGGGTGGTGGGGGCACTGAAATTCACTGAACTCACTGTGATGTGATGAAACCAGTTTGAGACGACTTTAGCTTTGGGCCATGGAACTCAGACTATGGCATTCAGAGCATGACTGATTGGTATTAAGGGGCCAGAGTTGCATTCCCCACACCATTACACCACCAACACTACCAGCCTGGACTGTAACAAAAGGCAGGATGTGTCTGTTGATGCCAAACTCTGACCCCACCATCTGCTGCCTCAGCAGAAATCCAGATCCATCAGACCAGGTCTTCACCTGTCCAGTGTTGGTGAGTCTGTGTCCACTGCAGCCTCAGGTTTCTGGTCTTGGTGACAGGAAGTGGAACCTGTTGTAGTCCATCCACCTCATGGTTGGACGTGTTGTTCACTCTGAAGCTTTTCTGCTCACCACAGTTCACTGAGATCACATATTTCCTCACTCTGATGTTTGATGAACAGTAGCTGAAGCTCCTCACCTGTATCTGTTTCTGCTGTGAGGTGATCGGCTGATTAGAAAATTGCATGAATAAGTAGGTTTGCAGGTGTTCCTAGTGCAGTGCTCGGTTAGGCCATACTGGTCATGTTTTTACATCATTCCTGCTTACGTTATTCTCCATTAGAATTAGTAAATTAGAACATTTGGGAAGTGTATTTGTTTATTCTGTGTCAATGTATGTTGTGAATGCAGCTGAAATGTGAGTTTAAGTAAAATTATTGACAGCGCTTGACAGTGACATTGTTGAATAGTGGCATGTTTAAAATGCTGCACGAGCCACTGGCACTTTCAGCTGTGGAACACCATGCCACTGTGCTGTATTTGTCTGGGGGTGTTGAATGTCAAGGAAAATACCTTTTAAGTCGAGCTCCAAGGGAGAACAGAATGTTTTAACTTTACATTCACCCTTTTTTCATTTTTTTCATTTTTTTCATTCATTTTTCACTTTTTTCCCATCTTGAGAAAATACATTGGTTTGGGGTAGATGCATGACCCCGCTGTTAGGAAAAACTATGGAACACGTGTGTATAAGAAAGCAACCTTATTACAGATACAACTTGAAGTCTCAGTGTTATATTCTGTGTGCAGGAGTGCAGTTTCTGTGAAGATGCTCGTTTTGCTAGGACTGGTGTGTGCATCAGCTGTGATGCAGGGATGTGCCGGTCCTACTTCCATGTTACCTGTGCACAGAGGGAGGGACTCCTGTCTGAGGCTGCAGCTGAGGAGGTAAGGGGAGCCACCTCGATATTCAAGCTGAAGTACTTGAAGTACCACTCACAATTATTTGTTGGGGTTTTAAGCAAAACCTCTGGAACGCCCACTCAAAAGCTTTGTCATTGTTGGATTTACACATATGGGATGCCCCAGTATTTCACCTGGTAGAGCGCGCACCACATAGCAAGGCTGAGTCCTTGCTACATGCCCCACACCTCCTAGTAACTAATCACTTGTGGTATTGTTTTATGGATATTAGATACAATCATGGAAGAGCTAACAGAAACATTCTGTTTGGCAACCGTGGCTACAGGTGGCATGATGCAAACAGTCAGCACCGTGTTCTATCTGACACTCTGCAGTGACTCTTCAAGCAGAACAATTCATTGCAAATACATGTGAATACAAGCACAAGACAAGCATGATAGCTCTCCAAGCTAGCTGATTTGCTAGTTGGTAACATCAGCTCAGAAATGTTGCTGTTTTAAATGCTGGTATGATCTGGCCATCACATGGATACTTCCTGCGCTGTGAAATGTTTTTTTTGCTGTTTTGTTGTTATTGGACAAACCATTGGCTTGCTGGAGATCTGTGCTTACAGGACACAAAGCTTCACTTTATCAACAAGTCAAACTGTTGATAACTTCTATTGCAGCAAGCTAAGATTCAATTATTCTAGGAAGCAAGCGGCTGAGAAAAACTGCTTCCAATTTTGTATTTCTTCCTGTGACAGAGTGAGAAATGGAGGGCGTGGGTTGTAGAAGGCCAATGAGTAAAAGCTGTAAAAGAAAATGTTTGTTTTTACTAATTATTATAACTTTCATGTATATCATTTTTGCCTCCTCAGGATATTGCAGATCCTTTTTTTGCATACTGCAAACAACATGCAGACCGCTTTGATAGGAAGTGGAAAAGGAAGAATTATCTCGCCTTACAGTCTTACTGTAAGGTCTCTCTGCAAGAGAGAGAGAAACAGCTTACTCCTGAAGCTCAGGTAAGGTTCATTCATTCATATCAGCTGCAGCAGTCAAACCTCAGAACAACTTTCCAAATATGCATGTGTGTTTGTACCTCAAAAAATTACATAAATCACATATGGAATTATTTGTCAAGTGAGATAACTCATAATAGAGAATGTGCGGGGGGGAAAAAACCCTTCTTGCTAGACAAGAGAGATCATTTGGAATTATGATTGTTGTTAATCTTAATTATGATTTTTATTTTATGGAAGGTGTTTTTAATAATCTTAGTTATTGTTTGCTAGGTACAGATCTTTTCAAGTTATGTGAGATGTAAGTACACGAAAGCACAAACAGGTTTAATTTTAGTTGCACAATTTTAGTTCAAATCTATTTTGGAGATGATATGCAAGACCTAAAGGTGAAACTTCTGTTACTCTGTGAATTGCTGATTAAAGTCATCAATTATAGAATCATCAGGGTTTAGGCACAAGTATATGGGCATGTTCAAACACACTAGCAACACTCAGTCACACACAGAGTGACTCTAGACTTAATTCTATGCAACAAGCCTCCACACTCTGCAGTGGTTTCCATTGTTTCTAACAAAACCATATGAAAGGTATTTGTCTTTCTTTATGTCTTACCATGACCTCAGCCTTTCAGATGACACTTGTCTGTAGAGAGCCTGAATGTGACTATGAGTCTATAAAAGTTCAGTGACAGAACACTTAGATCACTCACCATGGCAAGGGGCTGGTGTAATCTTGAGGAAATGTCAATCACAATTGAAATTGACAGGTGAACAAAATTTTCCAATAACACAAAGTACTGTATTCAAAAATATGAATGGGTGTGACTGAGAGCATTTTGGGCATTTTGAACCCCCCCCTCAAAAAAAAAAGTAAAAATGTATCAAAATGTATCTTAAAGTCCTGACTTTTGGTCAGGACTTTAAGAAACACTGTGATGGACAATAGTACATTTCCAGATGTGTGACAACTGAATGAACATGTGAGCCTGTCCCACCTGCAGGCCCGAATCACGACCCGACTACAGCAGTACAGGGCGAAAGCAGAGCTGTCCAGGAACACCCGGCCTCAGGCGTGGGTGCCCCGCGAAAAGCTGCCACGACCTCTGACTTCTAGTGCTTCAGCCATCAGGAAGCTGATGAGGAAGGCAGAGCTGATGGGCATCAGCACTGATATTTTCCCTGTGGACACATCCGACGCCAACGCCAGCATGGACGGACGCAGGAAACACAAGCAGCCAGCCCTCACAGCAGACTTCGTCAATTACTACCTAGGTGAGGAAACTATTCTTGCAGCTCCAGTCACTGCAGTTGTGTTGCTGATTTTCCTCTCATTTTCCCATTTTCTTGCCAATCTCACCACTTACTTATTCCTGTGTAACGTTGGTAGAGATGCCTCTGTGTCTGAAATAATAGAAAAAACACTTTTCCACTTTTGAAAACTTTGCTTTCATGGATTAAAAATCATAATTGATGCTGCATTGAGAGCAGAGAATCAACGGAGCATTTGCAGAGTAAGATATTGGCATGGAAATTGGCATTCAGAATAAAATACGTTACAAAGCAGTAATTACTTTTTTTTTTTTTAACCAAATATTTTTTAAGTAATTTAATGCAGCATTTACAGTGCATTCAGAAAGTATTTTGTTAGCGCTATCGATCTACATTCAATACTCCATATTGACAAAGCAAAACAGAATCTTAGAAATTTTTTGCAAATTTATTTAAAAGAAAAAACTGAAATATCACATTGACATAAGTATTCAGCCCCTTTGCTGTGACACTTGAAATGTAGCTCAGGTGCCTCCCTTTTCTCTTGATCCTCTTGTTTGTTGTTTCGACACCTTGATTGGAGAACTCTGGTTCATACTCTCTTCTGATGGTCACTCTCGTATGTGCATGTTGTAAGAGTGGACATGTGTTAGTTATAGTGTTATGCTTTTCTATTCATTAATCATGCTTCTGGTGGGTATGCAAGGGAATCTTTCCAACTTCCTCCATTCTCCTTCAGAGCTGCCTGAGCTGAAAACCTGATGCTTATATGTACGTTTGCTAAGAGCCATTCATAGGGTTGTCCTCTGCTCCATGCACGTATATTTACTGACTGCATTTAAAGGATGATTTTTTTTTATATATAACATATAGTTAGGAACTTTTTTTTCTCCATTTTTCAGCTCCAAAGTGTAGAAATGATGCCTGGTATCATGATTGCAATTTTAAGGAAGCTAACAGCGTATATCTCCATGCTCTTTGGCACTGACTGTTGTACAGGGTGGTTAAGTTACTGTGAATGTGTGTAAAGGAATTTACTCCCCAAAAAATGAATATGGTGCCAGGTGTGGAGGAGACGCCGTGATAGCAACCTTGAGAGCCTGCTGCATTCATCTGCAGCAGAGGGCCTATCTGCCATCAGTACACTCTCTCATGTGCTTTTTCCTGTATATAGATTGTGATCGTGCCATTGATTTTTGTCCCATTGATATTCAGAGCGGAACATGCGAATGATCCAGATCCAGGACAACATCTCTGAACAGAAGAGCTTAAAAGACAAGCTGGAGAATGAGCAAGAAAAACTGCACGTGGAGTACAACAAGGTGAGCAGCACAATCAGGAGTGTGCTTTAAAATATAATAAATAAGTTGTTGCTTATTTTAAAATTTAAATGAACAGTGTCTGAAATTAATTTTATGTAAATATTCGAATAAATAAGATTATGACTTCAGGAAGTCATTTAACCACACAACCAATATTTATAACACAAATATGACTGAATCGGACATCTGATACCGATTAGCTGGTCACACTGAAAACCAGCCTTTTCCAATCACCAGCCAATCGATCAGTGTGTCCCTAATTTGGTGATATTGTTTTTTTTTCAATTACTGAGCTGGTCTTCCATTCTTACCCCAGTGTTAATAAGTAAATAGTATCAGGTGATTGTTATGTCAGTTTTTGTGGGCAGTATTCAGTTTAGCTTGTAAAAGCCCAGCCTCACTATGCTGCTTGATAAAAACTGAATCCTGTGCCAGTCTCTCCCATCTCTCCTCAAACGTGACCTCTGTGTAGAGGCTGCAGCTCCATCTGTCAACATGAGTAAGGGAATACAACAGCCGAGTAAAAGTCACAAGAGTTAATGTTGCGTTCAGTCTTCGGCCGTGCGTGTTAAGAGTTATTAATGGAGTGTGTGTTGCTAATTGCACTGCTTGAGTTGCTCTTACATGGCTTTGGCCTTGGAGAAAATGTCAAAGTCTAGCTATGACTGATATATAGTAGTAGAGCCAAGTGCAAGGTTTACTTGTGTCACACAAGGTTCAACTCCTGTGCATCATATGTAGTGGTAACATTTAACTGTTAACACTGACTGAAACCCTGGTTCAAAGGTTCATCTCTTCCATTATAACTGTGTGTATTATAACATTTAAAAGCCTTGTTTTATAGCCAATTACATTTATACTCCAACTCTGACCCTTCCCACTACTTTTGTATCCTTGAGCTAATTCAATCAAAGTCTTACACAAAACCAGAAGCATGTCTGTTTCTCCACTGCCTGGATGTGTGGAAACTCAGATAAACATAGGTGAGCTATAGAGAAGTGAAGTGAAAGCAGAGCTTCCAGGCTATGTTCCAGAAATAAGAAACCTCATTTAAAACCACATTGACATTTGTAATAATTCAAACTGTATAAAGAATACACCCCTCTGACATAAACGTACTCAACAGTATGTCGTGTGGTTCACTCAATTTGTCTAGAGAGGACAGTTATTTAAAAAAAAAAACATAACATTTAAAATTCATTCACATGATTTACAATCATTCATTTACTTAATGTTCCTGCCTGTAACTGTCAACAAACACTGTTTCACCAGTTCCACCCAAACCTGAGACGACTGTAGGCTAATAAATAGATAATAACAAATAATAATAAAAAATAAAGGAATCTTCATCACTTTTTCAAAATGACGTATTTGCTTTCTTTCCAAGAAGAAGATGTTTAGCATTTAGCATAAAGAATGGAGGTAATGGGAAATGGATAGCCTGGCCCAAAGCTCAAAACTACACCTACCCACACTTGTAAAGTTCACTAATTAATATGTCACTGCACGATTGTGTTTCTGTTCACAGATGTATTGTAAATGTAAAAACAAGAATTTGTGGTTTTGTGGTTTCCCCACGTGTGCAGTGTCTCAGTCTACAGTGCAGGTTACCAGATGGGTTTTGTCCTCTGCACAGACACAATGGTACCAAGCCTGACAGCCTCACTGTGAAGACAAGGACACTGCAACTGGCTGCCAAGAAATAGTTCCAACACAGAACTCCTAAAACCACAAATTATTGTTTTCACATTCCCTCAGATTAAGGAAATGAGAGACAACGTGTTAATCAATGAGCTTTAGAGGTGTTTGGAGCTGTATTTATAGCTTTGAACAGAACAATGCTACCTGTTCCAACCAGGTTCAGACCAGTGTCTGTAACACACAGACGTGAGAAAGGTATATATTTTTCATCTCACTCTGCAAAGAAAGGTAATAAGTAAGAATTCAACTTTTCATCCTTAAGAAGAAGAATTGTTACTTTCTTCCTCTCTGGTTTAAAAAAAAAAAGTCTACTTATAAGATAAGATAGATTCCACTTTAGAAAATGTGATTGTGTGTGTGTGCGTGCGTGTGTGTGTGTGTGTGTGTGTGTGTGTGTGTGTGCGTGTGTGTGTGCGTGTGTGTGCGCGCGCGCGCGCGTGTGTGTGTGCGTGCTTGTCCTTACTATGATGTTGTCTCTTCTCTCTGACTGCAGCTCTGTGAGTCTCTGGAGGAGCTGCTGAATGTGAATGGACAGCTGCGGGGAGAAGGCCAGGCCATGTGGACTCTGTTGGGGGGCATCCTGGGCCAGGTACCACCACAATCTCTGCCTCTTCACACCATCTCCTCTTCTCCTCTCACCTCCAACCACCATTTTTAGCAATGATTAGTGATGATGGAGAGATATCCAGATTGAAAGTAGCAAGCAACATGGCCACAGTAGTGTATTGCTGTCCGTAATAACCCTGCTGCGGAGTCCTACATGGGTCCACTTTTGCAAACATGCATGTTCACAGAACCGAACTGAACCTGCAGTTATCTCTAAATTAAGTCTGATCCTGACCCGACCCATTAATACAAGTCACCTGACCCATACCTGTAACATTAAACACAAAGGCTCCGCGGTCACTCACTTTAATACTCATCCAGATTGCATTTACACAGGTCATCTGCCTTATTGTGTGATGTACTGTGAAAACACTCGCTCAGTCAGCTCCCACTTGTTTATGATGTGTGATACAAAGATAACCAATTATACGGTAATCATCTGTCCACATGTTGAAAGGGATTCATCAGTCAGCTGCATTCTCAGTTATGGAATGGTGATAAGTTGAGGGGTGAGAGGTTATGTCTTAGGCATTCACACTAAAAAAAATCATGGTGGCTAATTAGGGTTGATCAGAAGTTGTCTTTAAGTTAATTGTTTTTTCTCTTTTACTTTGTATTGCCTGCCCACAGCTGGCAAATTTTTACCTGTGAATTAATATAAACATATTTTTATCCTTTTTCAAAACCCCCCCAGTGTTTATAAAAATCATTTTATTTTGCACAAACTGATCGCCCTTTCCATGAAGTCAGACCTGACTGTGGAGGTAAAAGCTGAAAAGCTTCTCGTTCCTGTGGCAACCAATTACCAAGCTGTAGCACGATGGCTTGTGTGTTATTTAAAGAATATGAACTGTAATCTGCTGAAAAGGACTGAACCGTCTTTGTTTTTGTGTTGAGCTGAGCTTGTGAGAATTTACATTTATGTAGAAAATAATTTTACATACAATTTCAAACCTCCACCCTACAATGTAAACCTACAGTCCAACCATTTTACTGGCGGGTGCACATAAATAATCTGCAGGTATTCACAATTATGTACTGTTAACCATTGGTGTTTGTAATATTAAACTACAGACTTTCTAATAGAATATTATAGTACAACTGAAACACCTCAAAAAGTATTAGAGAACAAACCTAAATGTAAAAACATCCAATAACTTCTCCACAGTTCAACTTTTATTTTCAAAAAGATGATTGAACAAAGGTCTGAATGTCAGGTACATCCATGAGCAACCACTTCCACCTCAGGGAGAAAATAATAACGTCACCAAGACAAAGAGGGCTGCGCACACAACACAACCATTTCCAAAAGGTATTTAGCTATTAGCTTCTGGAGCTGGGGGACAGATGAGGTCTGTGAGCCAACTTTCTACGTCCCCTCCCTCCGTAGTCAGATTGATCATAAGGGTACTGGGGGGCTACTGCATCGGTGTGCTGGTGGACAGTAAAATAATCCATCAATTGGTCCCAGCAGACAAATCCAGCACTGACTTTCTGTTCCAGTCCAACCATGGCTCTGTCTATCAAGTGAAAGCCCGTCTGATATTCAGTCTTACCTTGGTTTTTGTCACTCTCCCTCTCTGCGTCCTCCGACAGCAGGACCCTTTTCCTTCTTCCGGGTTGAGTTTTCTCAGTTTTTCCTCCGACCGCCATTGGGGAAAACAAAAGCACAATCCTGTGTCTGATCTGGTTGTGCAGTGACAGGTGCACTTCCTTTGAGTCATAAATCAAACCCTCATTTTTCTGTGAAATTTCATGCTCGGTGGCAGAAAGAATTGCATAGTGAAAGAGAGGCTTATAGGGAACCAGTCTAAATGCAGATGGTGTCATTACGCTACAGCTATTATGTTGTGTAATCACAATTTACTTCATGATGATAAGTAAACATAAAACAGTTGTTTATTGTGTTGGCTCTTTAGCTGCATATTATTGTTCAACCTGTTGATACCTGACACCAAAATCTTTCTTTCTCATCCTAAAAAAAAGATCATCTTTGTGGGGGGGTTCAAGTCGTGGACAGCTCATTATTGTTTTGTGGAGTTTAATCTGACTGCTCATTGCAAGCAGGGCAGGTGCTAGAGAGCCAGGGAGAGGAGAGAGAGAGAGGAGTTACTCAGCTTCACAGTGTATAGAGTTAAGATTGTATTTTTTTCCTGTCATGTGTTCAAGCACCCCCCTTGAAAGAGAATAACCTGGGCCGTAGCCCCCCAGGTAATTGTAGTTTCAAAAGCTCAAACGTACTTTAGAGGGCTTGATTCATCTTGTTATTGAGGAGGTGTTTCATATCTCCCTTGGTGGTCAGGTAATAATTGAGTCAAACCTTAGAGCTTTATCCATGAACATGAGACACTGTTGAAAGCTTCAGAACATACTTGGAGTTGATGATATGATATCTTGTATATTTGCACATGTTTAATTGTCCATATTATTCCTAGTCAACATTTTTATAGAACAGTCACCTGTATAATCACCTCAGACATTAGAGACTGCTGCTAACTGACCTTTTATGTAAAATTATTCAAGTCACTGTAGTGACTCCTTTAGGGTTCTGTGTAAAAATGTACCAGCTAAATCCCTCAAAAGCCGTAGTAAAAGTACAATTGTTGAGAGTGTGAGGCATGTAGATAAATGGTCAAAATGATATTAATAGGGTGGTGAGACAGCAGAGTGGACAGGAATGAGAAGGAGACTGGCAGTGAATCTGCAATGACCACCATAAATCACCTAATTATGAACATGCACGGTTTAAGTAGCAACATCAGTCACAGCAGCACATGCTTTTGTGTCGTCTATCTGCCATATTTTCATCTTCTATTTGTCATCCTGCCTGTGCATTTGCAGAAATTATTGATGTCCCCAACTGAGGCACTCATCCCTCTTTCGGTACACAGTGAGTGCTTTGTTCTTGATGCTCCTAGAAGTTTAGCACTCCTGCCAACTTAACAAAAACAGAGTCAGAAGACATTTTCCACCATGGCCTCTATAAAATGCTTTGGGCCTCAAACAGCTACCAGGGGACAGATCTTATAATAGGCATCAGGCATAATGGCATAATGCAATCTACTGTAGTATCGGTCAACAGAAAAAATAATGGCCTTTTTTTGATTCACTGATTTGTTACAATAGAAGGAAACCCCGAACCACAGCATGATGTATATTTATTATATCCATTACACCAAGTCATGACTATAATGTACTGAATAAAAAGAGAGAAATTTAGTGAAAGTGAAAGGAATAGACACCAATGAACCCAATGAAGGAGAAGATGAATAATGGCAATATCAGATTATTTCATTTTAATCTATAGATCACAAAAAGTGGGGCACAAAATAACCAACACTAACTGCCCCCAACCAGCAGAAATAATAATACACCACAACAGACTACAGCATCAAATGATTTGCAAAAAAACTTAAGGTAACAATTGTGCAGATCTCAGTTTCATTATCTTTGGCTACACCTGTGGTGACATGTGGTGATTATATCACCTGGGAGTTCTGGCATGACTCCTGGCTCTAATTTGTCTGTTATTTATTTATTTATTTACTACTTTTTATTAATATTTCAAAAAAGAACATCAGAAAACAGAAGAAGAAAGCCTTTGATAGTGTGACAGAGTCCACGGTGACATCCTCATAAAAACATTGTGATTGAGTAATTGAGTTGATATTTTTATTGACTGTCAACAGAGCAGCTAAAAAACAATTCGAGACCAGAGACTTTAGAAGGCTAATCCTGTGGCCGAGACTGTCAGAGTCAAAACAACCCTGAGACAAAGAGAAGTCTGAGATAATAGAAAAGTGTTGAGAGAGCCGCAGTTCATAGCTGATTGTTTGCATACAGACTCTGTCTTTTTAAGAACGGCTGCTTTTATTGCTGCCAGGCACACGTATCCTCAGGAGGCAGTGGAGAGATTTTTGTTACCTAGAATTTGATGTTAGATCTGAGAGCTTCAGATAGAAGGGTCTTTAGGGCCCTATAGTTATGAAGGAGCCGTCTTCTTTGTTCAGAAGTGTCTTCAAGTGATATTTTGTGGCACAGTTTCCTGATTCATGATTTTACTGTGTTGAATATGATGAAATTACTCTGAGCCACAGCCAGTGCCCAGTTTGCTCATGCACTATGTTTTGATGCCTTTTCCCTGAGGACACAGCAGCGTGGCAGGATACCAGGCGGCTTAAAGCTCGTCTGTGCACCTGACTGCTTCCACTCACTATTTATAAAATGTACCTTTAAACTCCTTCATCTGTCTGATAAAGCATGTTAACAATGTTCAAACTGCTCCATATCAGCAGCTGAGCCACTTTTTCTCAGTCAGGTGCAGGCAGACTGCCGTCCAGGTGGGGGGAGATAACCCCTGCAGCCCCTTGTGCTTTGGTCACCCTGTTCCCCATCTATCAGGCCTCCCTGCAGGGACGCTCCCTGTGTGCTACAGGCAGAGCAAGCATGCTCAGATTAGAGCTTCCCGAGGGAAAACTTTGTCTGTTTAGTGACAGACTTGGTCCCTACGAGATAAGTTTTCTAATTAACCTGAGTGGCAGCAATGCACCTGAGATGCAGGGAGAATAAACCGGCTATCTCTGCTGCTTTTCACCTGCCTCATACAACAGGTTCCCTTCTCAACTCTCCTCACAACTCTGCTGCAAAGGAAGTTGGGCTAACACTTTTGACAGTCCAAACTCTTAGGTACCAAATATTCAGTAAGTGTCACTTGACTCTTTGTTGCATCTTTATACAGTTTGTAACCTTCACTCTGACCTTACCAACACAGACCTACAGTCTCACTTTTATTTCTGGGGTGCAGTTTGTTAAGACTACATGAGGTTTGTTCTTACAGCAACATCTAAGTAGCAGAGACAAAGAGAGTTGAAGGAAGGATGAATACAGCCAAACACAGAGAAGTATATGAAGAAAAACAAAGTTCATCTCAAGGAAAATTAAAGCAAACAGGATGCACTTGGCCATGATTTCGAGTGCCACAGCAATTCATTATGGTATAATGAGTGTAAATTAATGTTTTGTTTTGTTTAGTTTTTTTATTTCAGTTTTTCCTTTGTTGTGACATCACAAAGTTCCAGAAGTCCTGACG
The DNA here is from genome assembly GCF_046630095.1 of Trachinotus anak. Taxonomy (NCBI): domain Eukaryota; kingdom Metazoa; phylum Chordata; class Actinopteri; order Carangiformes; family Carangidae; genus Trachinotus; species Trachinotus anak. Next base: position 1,893,364 of record NW_027273867.1, read on the forward strand.
GCTGGTTTTAAGGCTCAGTTTCTGAATACAGGCTGTGTGCATTACTCTGTGGACTGAGGCTTTGATACTTTCACAGTATTAATATAGAACCTAGACCTGCTTTATAATCACAAACACATGGCAAGCTCATGTAAACTGAAATGGTAATTCCCTCTCATTGTTAGGCTACAATACAGTGGGGATGAGTGGAATTTTGTTCTGACGTGCTCAGAGCACTGAGAAATTAGGCCTAAAAAAATTCAACAGCAACTTGTCATTCCAGAAACAATGTCCTTGTCATTCTACAGCCCCAACTATGGACAGTTCTCTTTAGAAATCCATTCTATAAAACTAAAAAAAAAAAAAACATGTAAAAACTTTCAACTGTTAGCTAAAACCCACCAGTGCTGGTCATGCTATCCACACTGACGGGGCCACTGAAAGACAAGTTGGGGTTCATGGCTGATGAACCCCAACAACTCAAAATGCTGATGAAACATTCCTTCTCTTTTTGTTTTGGTAGAAACTAAATACCCCAGCAGTACTGAAAGCCCCAAAAGAGAGGAAGCCTAGCAAGAAGGAGGGAGGAACCCCAGGCAAGTCATCCAGCCTGCCAGCAATCCTCTACAGGTGAACATACAGTGTCTAGAGAGAAGCTAGGGTAAAGGCAGGATTAAAGGTGATGATTAAGTCATAAAGTAATGATATTGTAACCAGACAAAATGTCAGGGGCAGAGACAGTGTGCTTTACTGCATACGTTTACATCATTGTTTTCAGACCATCTGTGGTTGTATGAGTAAATCTACATATTACAATCTCTACTTATATGGCAAGACAAAAAACATAGATGGGTCATTTGTTCAACATTTTCTCAGATGGACTTTTTTTAGAATGATGCACCTTACCACTGTGAAACAGACGTGTAGAGTTCCAGAATAATGACTGATACTTTCAATGAACAGCATGTTCACACATAATTTCACCTGATTTGTTCCTGCAGCTGTGGCATCTGTAAGAAGAACCAGGACCAGCATCTGCTGGTGTTGTGTGACACCTGCAAACTCTACTACCATCTGGGCTGCCTGGAACCACCACTAACACGCATGCCCAAGAAGACCAAGAACAGCTACTGGTGAGGGACATGAAAAAACAAGGGGAATGGGAGGAAACAGGTCCATGTGCATGGTGAATATACTGTGTTAGTGAGAAGTCCCAAGTACAGTAACGTTTTCTTAGCTCTGTATGTTTGGATTCATACAGAAAGCCACTGTAAGCTTGAGGTAACAACAGCATAAACCAGGCTGCACTGGGGGCCATTAGTGAAGGCTGAACACTTTAAGATTCCTCAGAAGGAACACCCGCATATCTCTACCTCTTTTTGTTTATTGTGTCTGACTTGTAGTCCACCAGCCCTTTCTTCCTTCTCAAAATATCTCTGTCTAGCATGAAAGAGAGTTCTGCCCTTTGGGTCACAATTGAATTAAACTCGTACTTCACTTTACTCAATCTGGTAAGATTTCTGGGAGATGCCCAGTAATGATCTTCTCATGTGTCCAGCCTGTGAAGGCTCCTGTAGAGTCCTCCGTTAGAAATACAGGGTGAGTGTTTGTGTATACATATTATTTGTGACCTTTGAGGCCAGTTGGTGGCAGCGGGATTATCAGATGATGAATGTTGAGATGGTGGAAATGTCACAGTCTCTACTCTCAACTACTGTAGTTCCTTATCTATTTCAGGATGTGTTTGTGAGTGTGTAGCACAGTCTGTTTGTGAGTGCAGTAATTTATTTAGATAAAGAATTAAACTGGGGACCAGCTTGAGATGGGATCACACCAGCCCTGACACCCATCAACATGTTGAAATTGCAACCCATGAGTACTCAGCAGGAATTACTGCATTATTACTATATTATTATATGAGTACTAAGTACTCATGGATCAGACCACCATCTTCAAACTTGGCCTTTATTTGGATCTGAACTAAACATCTGTAAAGATTTGTGACTGTGTCTTGGGTGGTTGACACAGACTGACAGACAGACGTGCACACACACACACACACACACACACACACACACACACACACACACACACACACACACACACACACACACAGATTCACAAGGTGAAAACAACCAGCCACACTGTCACAGCTGGTAATGAGCAAGAAGCTCTTTTGATTTATTAAATGAAAATTAAGTGTGTGGATGCAGAGGTATCACTAACAGAACTGTGCGTGTGCAGAGACAACAAGGTGCTGTGCTTCTGTGTAAAACTAACAGAAGACAGAAGCTTCTTGCTTTTGGAAAGTGAACACAAGGCGGCAGTCTCACTAGAGTAAATAATAGTTTAATGTTTTGGGAAATAGGCCTGTATACTTTCTTTTAAAAAAAGTGAGATAAGACAATACCACTGTCATGTCTGTGTGTTAAATACAGAGCAGGATTCAGGATGTTGGGAGACGTGTTTAGCTCAAAGACTTGAAGCAGAGGATAACAGCTCACCCAGCTCTGTCCAAATTTCAAAAATGTCACCAATAATGTCATAGATTATCATGTGCCCTTTGAAGGACAAACATTATTAAAGAACGGTATTGGCTAAGATTTAACATTAGAATTTACAAAAACAATTCAGTATCAGAAAGAAGTTATAAATTTTGGCATATTGAGTTTCTTTTATTCACTCAAGCTATGAAAGTCTCTGTTTTTTTTTTTACAGTAGAGATTAAGGATTTGCGCCTGTGATAATAAAATCAATGCAGTTTGGTGAGAGGAGCTCTCTTTCTTCTGCTCAGGCAATGCTCCGAGTGTGACCAGGCCAGCAGCGATGAGGCTGATATCGCCATGGAGACACTACCTGATGGCACCAAGAGGTCCAGGAGGCAGATCAAAGGACCAATCAAATTCATCCCACAGGAGATGTCGCCAGAGCCCAAGAAACATCAAGTGAGAGGCACGGTGTGTATATACACTGTGGAATTATATAATCTTCTTAGATTTCTTAAACAAAAACTTAACAAGTTTTGTATGCCCACCTCGTCCCCCACTCAAATTAGAGTGTAACTGATGACACTGTTGGCTAATTGATTGATCTGTATTGATTACAAATAATTAACTTGAATTCTCATTAGTCTCAAGCTCTTCTTAAGGTTATCACAAAGTTGCACAAGGTGATAGTGTGTTCCCCTGAGCAGAACAACAACATTTGTAACCAGGGGTTTTGTTACAGAGCCACCGAATACAAAATTCTGTGGATAAACAGCAACAGATGTGGATTCACTGTTGGTGGAACAGAGACAGGATGCATCCACTCAAACTCAAACTAGAATGAAAAAATATTTATCCTACATTTCATTTGATGAAAGCTAAGAGACAAGAAGAGGAAGGAGTTAGCCTGGAGGGATATAACAGAAACAAATACACATCTTAGTAAATTCATGTGAATAAGAATTCAGATTTGGTTTGCATTGTCTCTTTAGGGCAGTCTGATTTTTCGAGTTTTAAAGGCTCGGAAAACATGAGATACCTTAGTCAGATAAACAAAGCTTCACACCCTCACAGATGGCTGAATGATGATATGCAGGTTGTGGTTTTATGAAGGAAAATAATCCAAAGATTTCTGCACTTGAAACAAAAAAACCTCTAGAAGACTGAGAAAGAGGATTTAGCAAAAATTCACTCGTGCCGGTCAAAACTTATTAAGAAGTTAAAGAGTAGGTATGTCTTAAACAACTGTCAGATGCCTATGGCAAGATGTTTCAACATTTCATCAAACCACACTTCTACTAACTGTACTTACATTTTAGATATCTTTGTCAAAAATTTATTCTCACCAGTCAAAATGATAATTAAATAATTATAAAATTATTAATTAAATTAATAATTAAATTAAATAATAACATTCTTACTAACAATAATTGTATTTCAAGGTATCTACGACTACAATTCTACTAGTCACAGCTAAATTTAAGGGGCCATTTTATTCAGTTCTTCCTGGTCAGAAAGAACATTTCAGATATCCACACCTTCATATTTCCCAGGACAAAGGTCGTCATTTTGCCTTTTTATGCTCACTAGGTTTTCAGTTTCAGAAATCCACAGTTACATTTTTGATATTAAAGATAACAAAGATTCTAGATATCTACAATAGAATACTCACTAAGAAAACAAAACAAAACGTATATTCACAATTTGTATTAACATCCATTTCAGACATCTACATTCCAGTTCTTACTCATCACGTGTTCTACATGTCAGCAGCTCCTATTTGTTAATGCATTGTTCATCTACTTGGACATATGTGAGATTGCATTTTACTGGTTATAATAACAGTAGTGAATATCAGTAATGTGGATATCCATTTTTACTAGTCACAAGGTATTTTACATATTTGGATATGCACTCACCGTCCACTTTATCAGATACACCTTGCTAGTACCAGGTTGGACCCATTTTGCCTTCAGCACAACCTTGATCCTTCATGGCATAGATTCAACAAGGTGCTGGAAACATTCCTCAGAGATTTTGGTTCATATTGACATGATAGCATCACACAGTTGCTGCAGATTTGTCAGCTACACATCCATGATGTGAATCTCCCGTTCCACCACATCCCAAAGGTGCTCTGTTGGACTGAGATCTGGTGACTGTGGAGGACATTTGAGTACAATGAACTCATTGTCATGTTCAAGAAACCAGTTTGAGATGATTTGAGCTTTGTGACATGGTGCGTTATCCTGCTGGAAGCAGCCATCAGAAGATGGCACACTGTGGTCATAAAGATTATTATCTCAGAATTATGTCATTAATTCAGAAAAAAATAGCAAAATATTTTTTTTTCCTCAAGTGAATGCATTACGCTTCTGTAAGTATCTGAATATCAAAAATGTAACTGTGGATAAGTGAAACTGAAAGCCCCAGTACACATGAATGGCAAAAGTGACATCATCTGTCATGGGAAGAATAATGTTGTGGATATCTGACATGTTCCTGTAGACTAAGAATTGCAGATATCTGAAATACATATCCTGTCTAGCAATTGAATGTGAAATCAGCTTGCACATATGAACACTGAAACAGGATTTACATGTTGTAATCATTCCTCCTATTTATACTGGCCATTAAAAGATCCTTTCCTGATGCACTTAAAGTGATAAATGACAAAAATCCAGAAACATTTTCCTAAGTTTATCTGAGGGAAATATGAGTGGAAAGTCACAGCCTTTTTAGTACAAAACTCTCTCTTTGTATTTTCATGGTCAATGTTTAATGTTGAGCTGCAGCAGAGAAGCTATTAGGAACATAAAAAGTCAGTGACAGGGAGAAGTTGAGTCCTTGGCTCTTTTCTCATTTCCACACAGCTGACCAACAACTACGTGAAATGGGTGTTAATGTCAGACTCTCGGTTTCAGGAAAATCCAACTTTCTCAAAAGCTATATATCTGATGGAGTGTACTGGCAGCTGCATCAACTACAGGGAGTGTGTTTTATCAACTATTTTACCACCAAATACATGAGAACAATAGATAAAATAACTTTATTGATAGATGTTTCACACCAAAATTAGAGTGTATAAGCAGGTTTTTTAAACACAGGTAAACCTGCTAAGAAACAGGCCATTGACTCCTTTCACACTGTCAGACAAGTTCACCTGTCTGAGGACACAGACACAACTGCAGGAAGCAACTTCATCACTTGCAGTTACAGAGCGCACACACACTCACTCAGACACAGGGGAGAAAGAGTGAGCTGCTGGCAGCTGTGCAGACTGGTAAACTGGATCCGTCGCAGCTCATTCCTGTGTAGTTGCTCCTGTCATGAGATGCTGCAGTCAGTGATGTGTGTTTTTAAAACTTATTATGGGGCTGCAGCTCACTCTCAGCAGAAGGCTTAGTCGTGGTGTTTCTGGTTTAACATTTTCTGTCATAATAATGAAGGTATAAGAGGAGATCATTAAACTAGTTAAAATGATAAATGTGACTATTTCTAACGCTGAGTTTGTTTTGTTCTACCAAGTAATATAAATTCAGCATCAGATAGCATCATCACTTGTTATTTTAACTTAACTTAATATAGAATTATGATAAGTAATAAACATAATATTTGTATATTAATTCATTAAGAAACAAAATGAATGTTCAGCTGCTCTGCACCAGCGACTGAAGCAGGTATTCTTGGGATTTTAAAAGTCATCAAAGCTCTGACTGTGTCAGTGTTGCCATAAATCCTCTGGCGATTTCCCTGTGAGTTTTTCTCCATTGTCCATAAAAGACTGACAGCATGTGGACTGTGTCAGCTGTGAGAGGGAACAGACCCCTTTCTCCAACCCTCACTGGATCCTACTTATCTGTACCAACCACGCTCTGATCTTGCGATACTGAGCTGCCTCCTCGCTCCCTCAAGAAACCCTCCAGATTGAAATCTGACAGCTTGGTGGTGAGGAGGGGAAGTGGAGTTATCTTTAACTTCTCTTTTGTTTTTCCACTGTTAGTGTGTGACCCACTGCCATTCACCTGGGACTTGAGGGAGCTCTCCTCCTCCACTGTGACTGGGTACACACAGTGGAGCCAGTACCACTGAAGCTGCTCCTGTCTGTTACGAATAGAGAAATTAACAAAGAAAAGGAGTGTCCCAGCCACTTCTCTAAACTCTGTACTCTATCTGTCTTAGAGGGGAAACAGTGGAGTGTTGGAGCACAGTGGCAGTCTGTGTTAATGTGTTTTTCTGTTCAGGTTTGGAAACCCGTGGTCCAGACATGTGCTGAAGACTCTGCTGGAGCTCTCAGGGATTAAGCAGCTTCCTGGTCTTTTTTTTTCTTTTTTTGGAGCCACAGCCACTCAGGCGCAGCACTTCAGTGCAGCATTTATCTTCAAATGCAAGGCATGCAATGGCAGGCACTAAAAGGGCCCTGCTTTGCATTTTTAATGCTTTTACCAGGGCACCCAAGTGCTGGCACTTCTCTAAAGCCATGTTTCAATTTATCAGGACTGGCTAATCGACCTCCTGCTGGCCTCCGAGGCTGCGCTGTGGGTGTGTGTCTGTGTGTGTCATGGAGTTTGTATGTCGAGAAGGAGTGTGTGAGCGTGTACATATGCATGCATGCATACACCTACACACACACATGCAGACATTTGGACAAAAGGGCTAACATGGCCCAGTGGCACCCTGATGAAGATGAGGGTTGTGTGTGTTATTCATGGCCTGTAGTGGGTTCTGCCAACTGGAGTGAAACCCTTAAAATCAACGTGTGTGCTGAATTTTATTTAGCATGTACGTAATGTCGCAGCTGTAAAATGAATGCTCCGCAGCACGCTCTGTCGAGCTTTACGCAGCGCTGTTAAAAATAGCCAGACTGAGCTTCATACAAGGACAGTTCATTAACACACATTTGTTCTTCAGTGTGGGAGATGTAAAAGAAACACAACCTGTGTTTTTGGAACTCGATCATCAATCAGTTTTAATACTAACCATTTCTCACTGTCAGCAGGTTTTAGTCCCCCTCCCTGATGCTCCTCATGCATGAATTCATCAATGCACTAATTAAGTGAAGGGTGTTTGTTCAAGCACAGGTAGATGAAAATGAAAAAGTTTGAACAGAAAAACATGTTTTAATGATGATAACAAAACAGTCAGACAGGGACTTGTAACAGGACAAGTCATTTTAGAAATGGTTGTTTGCAATAAAAGTTTCATCAGAAAGGGATATCTTAGTGCTTTAGATTTATTGATGATTAACACTGGCCATGGAGTCCACACTGTCACAGATAAACCTTTTAGAAATCATACAACCGCATCTTCTTACTCACACACTGACACAGTCTCCTGTCAATACAGACTTTTACTTGATGAAAAAACACCGACCATTTAAGAATTTGTAAAACTTTGTCTCCAACCTCTGACATAGCAAATCATGTCATTTCTGAATGGCATAAATATAATCATGTCATGTCCAGCCAAGACATGTAGTGATTAACCTGTAAAAAAAATAAGTTCGGGGGTTCAGGGTTAACTTTGTGACTGCAAACATGGTGGCACCCATTCCTTTTACAAGAGTGACCTACTACAGTGGGTACATAGTGGTTTCTGAGAGTCACAGGTCGTACAGTTCTTCAGTATGACCTGTGACATCAAGATTTAAAACTAAGAATCTTCCACCATCACTTAAGTTATCTCTCAAATGAGGTAGAGGGGTTTGTTCTCACCTTGTAATTTAGGATTCTTCTATTGTCAAATAATTCTAATTATTTCATCTTAGTTAAATCATTAAAAATGATATGTGGAAAAGGTACAAGGGACTGAATCCACTTAAATATTCTCTTCATTTGATGCAGTGATATAGCCATTTTCTAAGATTAAAGAAAATTAGGGAAAATTTAAGGGGGAATTTAAGGTTCAAGAGGCTAACTGAAGGTGGCAATAAAATGCTCCTCCTAATGGGACATGATTTACTGCTGCTGCAACCCACCATAGTCCTAACATTAAAACTGCCCATGAGAACATATGCCATTAATCATTTGGAAATTATGAGAATTAAGTTAATATATCTAGTTACTACCACTTCCTATGCTCTGTTAAGTTCTCTAATCCTGTGTGAAATGATTCATGCTTGTTAAAGATGCGCTGATGTACTTAATTAAAAGATTGATTTTGCTTCGTACTTATAAACCGCCTGCAGTTTTAATTTCCTCACCTGAGCAGAGCCTGAGATTAGCTGTGCAGTGTGGCTGAGCGGCGTTCAGCTGAGCCAGCTACTGAACTGCTCTCTGCTCTCTCTGGCCTTATAGATTACTTTAACAGACACTACTTTAATGCAGAAATTATTGAATAATGTCAGGCCTTTTGTTTGGTGCTGCATTCGCAGGAGAAATGGCGAAGGTCTGAAGGAGCCAACTGGCAGCATTCTTGCAGTTAGCATTCTTAATGATAAGTGCTCCATCTGGCAAGTGGTGGCGAGCCAAAGGCGACAGATGGAATTGTTTTCACAGTCTGTTTAAATATGTTGTCGATTTTTCCACCCCTTTTAAACCCTCCTTAGCAGTTCCAACACTCCCTTGCTAGCAGCAAGAAGGAGATGTTTGATTTGTATGTCCTTTGTTCAGTCTCCTGCAAGGAAAAAGCACACTTTAGGCCTGTGTCGTAGATGGAAGTATTGCTAGACATCCATCCGGTGGTCTTTAGCTTGCATAGGAAGAATGTGATTGATGGTCTGGCATGTTCTTCCACAGCATGACCAGCTGGTTTGCTTGTAATGCTGCGAGTATGGCTGCATTCATGTGTTGAAATTAAGAGATTAGTGGTAACATCACAGAGAGGCTCTGACTCGATCAGCTCGGCTCCCTCACAGTCTGAACCACAATATCTTCACAGGCTTTTGGTTGAACAATCACATTTCTTGTGAACAATCAGCTTTTTCCTCCCACTAATTGAGTGGAATGTGTCCTCCCATTCAAAAGTGTAGACAATGAAGTCAAGGAGTTTTTCAACTCAAAAATCATATGTTGTTTGTGTATATACACAACCACACTGTATATCTATACAGTGTATTCAGAAAGTATTCAGACCCCTGTATGTTTTTCATGTTATGATCAAGCCCAATGCTAATCCCTCATCAATCTACACTCAATACCCCATAATGACAAAGCAAAAATAAAATTTTAGACTTCAGTTAATTTATTAAAAGGAATAAGGAGTTTTTGCTCAGACCAGGATTAGGACGCTGCAATGAGAACTGTGACGAGTGACGACATCTGTCATCAGAGCCATCACTGATAGCTTTTGGATTTTCCAGTTTCAAGACAATATTTGACAATATTTCCCATTCATGTATTAACTGGATACTGTAGTATTAAATTGTTATTTTGCCATAGTTTCATCAAAAATCTCCTGCATTCAACCAATGTTTGCAACAACAACAATCATTCACTCACACTCTCATATACACACACACACACACACAAACACACATACTTCAACGAGCTGACTGTCATTTAAACACTGTTTGTGTGATGGATAAGAGATCAATAGACATAACACATCACTTCATTCAGTTTCTTAGCCTGCTTGCTTTTCATGGTCGTAACTAGAACTTTAGGCCCTAGGAGGGAAGTGAAGGGATGGTCAACGAGAGAGAGAGAAAGAGAGAGAGAGAGAGAACTACAAGCCATAAAGAGATGTTTTTGAGTGAATATTATGAATGCTCTGGTTATTAAATGTAAATTATTAATGTTTTGTTTGTGATGACTGTTTAGTCTTAACATAGCCATGAAATGTATTTGTCGCTCTTGACACTCTCTCTTGCTCTTTGGTTGCTTTCTCTCTAGGATAACATAACTCCACCCCCATGATTATATCAGCTATTGGCAACTTCACAGTGCGATGATAGGACAATGTCACTGTGGATAAGATCATGCAACCCTACTAAGTAGAAATCCAGATTCATCAGGTCAGGCCACGTTTTTGGCTGCACTGCAACAGCAGAGCCGGCCTTATTAACGGGTCTGTGGCCGACTGTCTGAGTGACAAGGGTACACCATTGATTGGATGGCACCATAGACTGTGGCCACTGGCCTTTGCTCTTGCACAACTATTTTTTGTGAACATTAACCGACTTTTTAGACCCTTAAGCAACAATTTTTTAAAAAATCACCAGGCAACATAACTTTTTGGACAAAACTACTATGACTTTCCGGAGAAGACAGTTACCAGTATTGCCCCATGAGAATGAGGTCAGGCTCTTTCTCCACAGGCACACATCTCGATGCTGACTGCACGACAGCTGACATGAATGAGCCGAGTGACTATTTTACAGGAAATACAGCTGAAATTACAGCTCAGTCTTCATGTGTTTGGTGATTTTGTCAGCAGAGCAGCAGCTTGAAGTGACTGCTAGTTAACACGTCGTCTCAATGGGCCACGTTTCAGTCGCTGTTTCAAACTTGTTCCATTTTCCGACAACAGAAACAGAAAAAGATGAATGAGAACAGCTTTATTGTGAATTCATCTGGATTAAAATACTGTAAATGTGAGCACAGAGAGGAGAGAAGCAAACAGATAAAGGGCTGAAGCCAGCTGACACTACACTGAGAGCAAGTAGACTACGATGCAGTCCAGCCATATGCTAGGTTTTGACCTACTCTTGTTCCAGTCTTCACCTGTCCAGTGTTGGTGAGTCTGTGTCCATTGCAGCCTCAGGTTTCTGGTTTTGGTGACAGCAAGTGGAACCTGATGTGTTCTCGGCTGTTGTAGTCCATCCATCTCCAGGTTCAATATGTTGTTCAGTCTGATGCTCTTCTGCTCCTCCCAGTTGAGTGGCTATCTGAGTGAACGTAGCCTTCCTGTCAGCTGCAGGCAGTCCTCAGAGCTGCTGCTCACTGGATGGTTTTGTTTTTGTCTCGATTCTGAGTAAAAACACTCAGACCAGGCACTTGACACCACCAATCATGTCACAGTCAATGTCACTGAGATCACATGTTTTTCTGATGTTTCATGTGAACATAAACTGAAGATCCTCACCTGTATCTCACCTGGATTTACTTTATTATGTAGAAGAACATTGTGTGTTGTGTTCATGTAGGGTAAGCAGGAAGAAGCTGATTGACCCTTCATTGTTTGTTGCCTCATTTGCTGGTGCATTACCACCGAAATACTGTGAAAGTAGTTGCAGGATGTGTATTGTGCTGCACACATGCTTGTGCTTGTGTGTACATCATCATGCATGTGTGTGAAAACATATGTTTTTTATATTTCTTTTTTTTCATGTATTTATTTTTACCCAAAATGAGATAATTGTTTTTATCAACTCAGCTTTAGTTTGTCAGCTGACAGTCAGGTGACACTGTTTGCACAGATTTTAACAAGTAAATTTAACTGAAACCATAAAGATGGAAAGTTACGTCTTTGCCCTGATCTAAAGGTGTCGACCCATTCATCTCAAACTTGAATGAAAATTAACATTTTACTTAACAGTTACAGTGCATTATGATTTTGATTTGTGATTATGATCACAGCTCAAAAGTGATTTTTTTTGTTTCTCAGAGAACCAGAGGACAGAAGAGGAAGAGGGTTCCCATCTGTGAGGACAAAGAAGATAAGATTGAGGTTTGTCTCTTCATTCTGCTGCAAAAAACTACTGCTGTTGTTCTAGCTGACATGTTACTGACATATTCAAGTTCTTGATGAGCCAGTTCAGCTCTGCTCGTCACTTTCACTGATATTTGCTTTTTTCATCCTCTTTCACCCATATTGTCTGTTTTATTTAGATATCACTCGATGAAAAGTATTTTACATTACAAGGTTTCATATAAAGTGAGAGAAATCATCACAGTAGTGAGTAGTAGAAACTGATGGGACTACAGAATTTAAAAAGAAACTTGCCTCAGTTTTCTCTCCAGTAAAAGATTTTACCTCCAAAAAACTAAAACGCTCAAAAACTGCAAAACTGTTTAAAGTCTAGTGTTGTTCATAATTACCCACTTAATCATTAACCATTAATAAGAATTTTGACCAATTAATACTAACAGTTAAAATATCCTGGGACATCTGTACCATCTAAGAAGATATTCTGTGACGTAGGTCTCACAGTGAACAGACCACAACAGCACTAAACTAACCCTGTTTCTGAATAAAAACCAGTTGACAAGCTGTCAGCTGCTGAGGCCCGATTTTGGTTTAATGCCAGTCTGACTCTGTGTCATGCGAGCTGTAGCCTGGCTGTTCACACCAGAAGCACATCTCTCAGCAAGCGATTCTGCTCCTCTGCTTTTTACTCACACATAGAGCGGATCTTTATAATAACCTCATTCATTTATAACATAGAGCTTTTTATGTGGGCCCTCGTTTCTTCTGCAACAATGAAGTTAAAGGGACCATCGCCTTGTGTGGTGATCTGTGGGGAGGGGCTTCTCTCCTCTGTGTGTGTGTGTGTGTGTGTGTGTGTGTGTGTGTGTGTGTGTGTGTGTGTGTGTGTGTGTGTGTGTGTGTGTGTGTGTGTGTGCATGCATGCATGCATGCGTGCGTGTGTGCATGTGCTTGTCTGTCTCACTCTTCTTCCGGTCTACTTTAACCACTTTGTATTGGTATTTTTTTATGGGATCCAGACGTCGCCTTTCAGTCAGAAAAAAATAATCTAAATGAACATGCCTGTTTAAATCCAGTTGTTTCCATATTCATATTGACTACGAACAATTCACATATCTCTCACTCTAATGGTCACTTTCATGAATTGGATTCAGGAAATACTTCTCCATTGTAGCTTCCATCTTTCCCCAGTTTGTTTCATTCCTGTTTACATCCCCACCACCAAAAAGTGCCCATACAGCTCTCCATTCTAATCAGCCGTGTTTCCATAGGAACCACTGCCACGGGAACGCCGACAACGGCAGTCTGTAATGCAGAAAAAACCAAAAGCCGAAGACACTAGGACTGAGTGTACAACCTGCAAAGGCCCGGGCGACAACGAAAACCTAGTGAGGTGAGAGAATATGTGGAGCAGGGAGGTGGGGTGATTATACATGCTCTGTGTGTGTGTGTATCTCATGAGGCAGCCATATCCTCCTGATGATTAAAGTTCAGTCTTCATTAGGCTCTGGCTGCCTGGGCTCTGCAGAATGAGGGGGGCTGAGGGTATCTTATCCATAGGCCCCCTATATTGACCTGCCACATACATTTGCACAGTTCATTAAGGCGTAATGAATAGCTCAGTTTTTTTGCTCCTTTCTTGGGATCTCAGGTGTCAGGCATCTAATAAACATGATTCTTCTTTGACATTGGAATTCTGTGTAGAAAAAAATCTAGATCACACCAGGCACCTTGTCAGCCCATTGTCAAGATGAATCTCTCACTTGAAAATTTTCTCCTGTCTCACCTCTGACTGTACAGAATTCACTTCATGAATTTCACACTGTCTCCCTGAAAACGGCTTATTTCAACGTGATCCTGTTTATGACTTTTTGAATTGTTATGTTGAAACATTTTTCCATTTTACATATTGCTTAACCATAGATTCTCAGGACCAATGTATTAAAGACTGACATTTATTACCTAATATTCCTTTTTCCCATCAACGGCATCTCCAACTTTACAAATCCACTCCAATCCACAACACTTCCTCCATCTCTACATACTGTCTTGAGAAATTCAGAACAATGTACATTCTACAGCACAACTGCCATGGCTTTATCAACAGTCATACCATACCAACCACTCTGATATGAGTTTTTAACAGAAACACTGTCACTCACAAGCTAATCCCAACTGCATCTACATTGCTGTTTTTTCAGTCAGTGAGAAAAACACTTCCCAGATTAATTTAAACATCTGATCAGTCAGCAGAAAATGTATTTCCTACTATTTTCATAACTGTATAATTATTTAAGTCGTTATTCAAGCAAAAATATGTAACATTTTGTGATGATATTACTTTGGACTCCAGGATATTTTCATTATTTTCAGATGTTTTTTTCTGTCAAAGGATGAAATCAGTTAATCAGGAAAATAATCAAAGGAGTAATCAATACAGTAAAATTATGTGTTGCAGATTTGTTCATTTATAGGCAGGCTTTTAATGTTGAATATCTGCACGACATGTTGCCTTCCAATGACTTTGCCATTTCTTTCTATCTTTAACAATTATACAAAGGCAGCATCAAAGGTCGAAGCCCCTGGAATTATTGTGTGAACGTATTGTTGTAAAATGGAGGAACTCAGAGCCACATTTGAGCCAGTTTTTGAGTATGACATGACTCTGTTGTCTTACTTATGAAATTAATGCTTTCATAATGTACATTATGCTGAGTTTTAGATGTAAGATAGGTCATTTCACCACCCACCATCCCCCAGTATTTTTGCCGTTGTTATCAATTGGCCTTTATTTGTTCATGCAGGCATATTATTTGAGACTTGGATACTTAAGATTTCTCCTTTATAACAAAGTTTCACTTGCCTGCCTCACTTTTTAATTTAGTTTCTTTTGTACTACTTTACATAGCTGACAGGTGAAGCTAAAAGCAAAGGTAAAATCTAATCTGCACAAGGAACTATATACTACTTCATTTACATCGATGCAGCGATGCTGTGTACAGGTTTCTGAAAATGATACCATGCCCATGGCAAGACCAGTATCATGGAAATAGATGAAAAAAAGCTGAACACTTGAATACCAAAGTGTTTCTGTTTTTCTTGTGCTCTTGAGGCAGCGTTTACGTTGTGAGGGTTGCTGGTCGGGGTGTGAGGTGTGCTGCCCTGACTCTTTCTATCTTTGCATTGCACAGGTTGTGAGAGCCCGGGCAGCCACCTCACCTCCCATAAAAACTCGGGACAGATGACCATTGGCTTAGAGACAGAGAGGCAAATTGAGGCGTTTGAAGAATGGCACTCGGGTCAGGCTGAAGAATGAGACCGTCACACCGCCCCGCAACCACCTCTGATCCAAACTGGACCAACAACTGTCCAACGAAAATTGAGCAGAACTGTCTGAATCTAAATTATGGAATTCAAATCATGAACGGTTGCTTTCAGCAAGTAATGTTTGGATAATGTTTAGACTCTCAAATGCTTGTACACACTACAAGTAACTTGGTTGATGGGATCATTTTTTAACAATTATGGCTTCATTTGCATCGAGGCAAAGGTCTGCATCTACAAGGTTCTGACTAGGTAAGAAAAGGGTTATCTGTTTATACAGTTTATGTGTTAAAAATGGCAAATAAACACAATACTGTTCTATTTATGTAGCCTAATGACATAAGAGCTTATCATAGAGCCAACTGATAGATACAACTGCTCCATATATGTCTTTTATTAGACACTGAGTCCTGTAATCTTAAGAAGTTCTATGGTATGTCATAATTACTTCCTGAATGTGATGTATTTTATTTTGAAATAGGATATTTGTGGCATTATATGAGACAGCAAGAGAGCAATCTTTAGTATAAACCAAGGGTCTATCAACTATGGAATGGAGTCAGATTGCCATGGAGTCCATTTAATCTGAAAGACAAGCAGAAGTTTTACAGTCACAGTTTTCCAACATGCCTCCTCTGAAGATGCAGTGGTTTCCATGTAGTTGCAGTTTTCCAGGAAGGTCAGGAACCCATTTTATCTTTCAGATCGTGCTCAAATCTGGCTGTTGTGCGTATTTATTTGATCTAAGGCTGATGAGCTTCTTCACTGCTCATACGGCAGCTAAGTTTGTTTGGCTTCTTCACTCTTTAGGAAATAAGCGAAATACTGTGAGGTATTTTCGATCAACAGATTGCTTTTCTTGGTACTGGGCTGATGCTCTGCCTCCCTGTCCAACTTCTCATCATGGCCAATCAGCAGTAATGATTGAAGTAATCTACCAGCCAGTAATTCTTAAGCATTTCAGTGCAAATTTGGTTAATTACTGACAGAGTTGAACCTTCTTAGATGTGAGTGTTGTGTTGTGTTTTTTCAAATAAGTGGTGGACCAGAAGTATTAAGAAAAGTCTGTGTTGTTGATTGAAAAGTTAACTGTTTCTGGTCTGTCCATTGTGTCAGTAGAGTAATGCTGCCATAAATCATCTGTAGTATAAACAAACTAGTGTAGTTAGTGATGATAGCACTTAAATATTAGTCTTTAGTGTCTTTAGGCATTTAGAAGTCTTCCACTGTCTCCATATCTTGAAGTGACAGTTAAACTGACGTGTCTTCAGACAGAACTCCAGCTTTGTCTCCATGTCCCTGGTGGCCCATAGTCAGTGCCGTCAAAACAACAGCTGCTTGCAGCTCTGTCAGGGCTCATGACAAGTGTCACATTCTGCCCTCATGTGTCACTCTGTTGCCCATCCAAGACCCAATATGCATGCTTTTGGGAGCAGCCAAACCCATACAGTTTTACTGCTTTTTGCCTCTCTGGTGTGTGTCCACAAACAACACCACAGTGGGTTTGTCCTAAGAGATGAGACCTTGGTGCAGAATGACTTGCTGACTCCTGACCAGCTCTTTTTCATCACTCATACTCAGTCAGTCTCAAAGACTGTGTGTCAATTATACAATGCATGGTTGTATCTATTTACCCAGATCTGTATAATAATTTAAAATTGAAAATAAGTGGTGTGGTCTTGTAGAATTTGAATGCCAGGTAGTGCGACTATGTGTACAGTATTTATTGAAGAGGCCAAACATACGTCTTTTCTTTTTGTGCGTATGGACTTGATCATATATCATAAGCTTGTGTTGTGAACAGAGTTGAACTCTGATTTGTGATGTAGTCTTGAAGCAACCACCATATCTTCTTTTAATTGCCAAACATTTCTTTAGCTTTGTTTACAGACATGCTCTTAAGGGAATATTTCAGATTAATTGTGAACTGTGTTACTGTGATACTGTATGAAGTAAGAATATGAATGTTGCTCCTGTTGTGTATGTAAAGTGTCTCAGCCTCTGGCCTATAGCTCTTGAAAATTAAGCAGAGCTTTAATAAACTCTTGACTTTTTCACCTTATTGCCGCAGTGATAAATGAGTGTCAGCCAGCTAATTAATCGTTCTAAAGGTGCGGCAGCGGCAGTCCGTTTGTGCGTGTAATGCCCTCTGTCATCTGTGATTTATCACCTGGGAAGTGGCCTTCTTGTTGGGAAATGTTGCTTCTCGGCACACACAGAGTACAGTCCAATTCTTTGACTCTTGTCATAGAATAAAAAGACCCCTGAAAATTAGGTTTAGAACATGGAATACTAAAGCTGACAGCCAAAAGACGAATGATAATGATTGGATGGGTTCCACAATAATTCTGTAATTGTGTGTGTGTGTGTGTGTGTGTGTGTGTGTGTGTGTGTGTGTGTGTGTGTGTGTGTGTGTGTGTGTGTATCATATTGGAATATGACAACACAGATGGTAAGAGCCAAACATACAGTTCTATGCAAAAACCCACTGGGCAAATAATATATTTTAGTGATGTGAAATGAAAAGAAAAAATACAAACACACACTTGTGCCATGTGCTAAAAATGTAGGCACTCCCCTAAAAACTCTAAAAAGGTTTTATTCGAGAAGTAGTTCATAGTGTATTTTGAGGGCTGCTTTGGATCCATCTCGTCTCTTTACGAAGCAAATGTAAGCAAAATAGAGGCTGCGGTGCAAGCAAGCAGCAACCTCTGAGGCTGAAAAATGAAACCTACACGGACGTGCCAAAAGCTGCAGTTCCTTGATTGGCCACTAGAGTCTGGCTCCAAAAGAGAGTCAAACCCCTTTGACTCCCATGTTAAAATGTCCAACTTTACAGCAGAAATAAACATGTTTACAGCCTGGTACAAAAAACGGTTTTGGTCTCTATAGATTGTAGAATAAATGTCAAGGAGCAATGCAGTGGTCAGGTTCTAATCTTACAGGAGAGTAAAGACAACCTCAAGGGGTCACCTGAAACTTATTAGGAATGATCTACAACAAATTTCATGGTGGTTCATCACTGCTCTTGGAAATTTTAGCACCAGGTCTCCCTCCTGGTAATTTTCTGCAACTTTCAGACACATTTCATGACCTTTAAACTCTTTCTACTCATGAAGGCCAATATATGTGGCTGGCAGACCTCATGCAAAAATTTTTTTGTTAAATTGTGCTTTTTTTTGCTACTATCCCCAGTAGGGTTGCCACCCATCCTGGTTTTCCGGGGGTGTTCTCTTTTTTGAGTGACTGTCCCAGAAAATTAATATTCTTTCCAGGGACACAAATTGTCCCATTTTTTTTGTGAAAATGCACTTCTAATTTAGGATTTCATGGTTTCAAATGTTTCCTTCCACTGCTATTCTGTTCTCCAAGCCTACAAACATAGGAAAACAGGTGCAACATTGATGATTGGCTTTACGTTTTTTTGATTGGTTGCAGAAATACAAAAGTTTATCTTATTGCCCAGCAACTGACATGTGCATCCACATCCACAACCCCAATGTCAATTCAAGCAGAGGGGATGAAACGGGTGCTAGCAAGCATGTTAGTTAAAAAAAAAATTAAAATAATCATATTTTGTCAGTGTGGTGAAATAGGGAAGAGATGGATGAGGAGGACGTCGTAACAAGTCGTGTGAAAAGCCAGTGTAGAGATCACTCTCCTCCCCTTCCCCTCCGCTCCAGCTGTGAATGAGTTGTGTCCAGATGAGCTAATAAAGGTGGTCCCTCTGACTTACAACATATAACACCCCCCACACCACCGCGAAAAAAAAAAATCAGATTAGTTTCCCGGTTTTTCCACACATCAAAGGTGGCAACCCCAAAAGCCAACATTAAATTTGGTAACATAGTGTAAAAAAGACACAGTGCCTTCGAGTGGGTGGGCACTCTTTGTTCTTTAAGCAATCGTGGGAGAAGACAGAAAGCGACACATTTTGGTTTTCAGTGTGGAGGTAGCATCATTTAGTGGCATCTCCACAAGATGGAACCGACTGACTGTGCCAAATTCTAGATGCCCTAATCCCTTATCCCCAACCCCGTGGCCTTTAGGGACTGAACAGCAGCCGGCAAACCAGAGATTAGCTTGGCCGCAGCTGGTTTCTGGTCAGGGCATGAGACTGACACCACTAGGTGCAGGAAGAGAAGGGGGCAAGAGATAAAGAGAGAGAAAAGCTAACAGGGAGGTTCTGGAAAGCAGTAACCTTTCCAATGATGAGTGCATTTCCCATTACTGCTCTGACACTGGATCCGGGGAGATGATTTAATGGTGGCATTTTGTTTTTGCTGACTTCACCTTTTTTCCCCCTATTAAAACAGAAAACACAAGAGCTAAGACTGGGGCTGTGTGGGAAGTGTGGCCAAGCAGCTAAAATCTATTACTCCCCAGCTTCTTTCCCCTTCTCTTTATCCCACCGATTCTGCCACATTGTAGGACTGCTCAAATACTTCCTGAGGTACATGCCCTGACTTCTCCTCCTCCGTAAATGGTTTCTGTCTTATCCTCCCTTAACTGCACTGTGTTTCCACCAATTTTTAATCATTACACACAGAACATGAACCCAAAAACTCTATAGCTGCCTTATATCTTAACTGACTACCTCATCACAGACTTGTTTTAAAGGAGATGCAGTGTGCTACATGCTGCATGTATTTTGAATGGAATTTCTGCAGCAGGGTACCAATTGAGTCGACAGTGTCTCTGGCGAGATCAGGGCTTGAGTTTGTCCCACAGAGGTGAGGACGTAGACCTCCTGCTGAAATCAACTCTTCTACAGTGTCGTACCCAGTTCACTGAGGCCCCCTGCTGGCAAACATGAGAAACTTGAGTCATACATAAAGCACCAGGTGAGAGCTGTAGAGATCACTCCCCTCGCCATCCCCTCCTTTCCAGCTGTGAATGAGTTGTGTCCAGATGAGCTAATAAAGGTAGTCGCTCTGACTTCACTTTCTCCATAGGTGCAACTTCAGCAGTCAATACATTACTTCCCCCTCTTGTAAAACAATGGCTCTTTTATAATGTTGCAATGACCCAACACTAAATCAAAAAGTAGGGGGTTTGCAAAGTCCAATAATCCACTCCTTACTATAGAGAGACACCAGCGCACTTTGTCATGGATGAGAGTCAATGGCTGAGTGCTTTGTGTCATATTGATTTCTGTCACGTGGCCACTCCCAAGGTAATTGCATTGCTCACTTGTGATAAATTCACTGCCTTGTTTCAGCCGCTTGGTTTCAGACACCAGTGTTGTTGGAGACAAAAGATGTTTTTAAAGCCAAAAACCCACCGTCAGTGCATGGGCCCATAACTGTGGGTACAAAGCAGTAGGGAAGCAACAAGCTCCATTAAGTGTTTCATTTATGTCTTGTTGATTTTTGTCATTGTTTCTGTTATAATGCAATGGAGAACGTGGAAACCAAAGCTTTTCTCAGTATCTCCTCTGGGGGTTCAGGCACAGAGAAGCTAATCAGAATTGATGATGCCCTCAACAGATAAACACCACTTCCTCACATTTAACTGATATATTCACACCTAAAGCAAGACTATGTAACTTTTTAGAGAAAAATTCTTTCTTTTGAGTTAAATATAAATGAAACACAACACAGTTCAATACACTCTGGGGTTTTGTTGATACCCTCCTACTGACAAAGGTGGGAGGATTAGGACTGTGGTATTCTTGAAAGGAACTAGTTGCTATGGTCTTGCAAAACTTTCCAAGAACCTGAATGTCCACCAAAATGTCCCCCTAACCCTTTAAAAAACTCTGCCTTGTGATCATCCGAACCTTACAAGGCAATGTGATTTAGACATTCTGGGAATGTACACTTTTTAGCTTGGTTAAGCCCATATGCAAATTAAGTGATTAAGTGACGATTAAGTCCTCAACAAAACATTTTTGATATGACCAACTAGGGACTTTATGGGAACTGCCTGTTTACATCTTGAAAGTCCTCTTTCGCATGACGTCTTTAAAGTCATATAGGGATTTTTAAAGTTCAGCACTTCCATGACCAAAAGAGGATATTTTGGGAAGGACCCCAAAGGTTCGGGATGTTCCATATCTTTAGAGAACTTTTTGGGAATGTTACCCAAGGTCTGCAGAACATCCCCTCCTACGGGGGATAATTTTCAGTTCTGTTTAACAGCTTCAATATAATAAAGTTTCATCTTCGCACTCATCAGTGTGATTTACTTTAGCTGTAGTGATACATCAGTGAATATTTCTGCAGGGTATGTGAATAAATGGAGGCTCTTTTTGGTTCCTCGAGTGATGACTCTTGCTCTTCATGAGACCTGGAAAGTAATGTGACAGTGATTTTGAAGCGCTGGATGAGATCGAACAACGTCATCTTAGATTTGTGGGCCATCAGCCTTATTCAGCAAGGACAGGTCCTGGGGTGATGCTCAAGGGGAGGGAGGATCTGAGAACTTCACACAGAGATTAAACGCCAGATGAAAGCGGACACGAATCGCCAACTGAGAGCAACATGTGTAGCAGACAAAAGCAATCAATCATGTCCCCGCCACCACCTCACCTCCAATAAGATTACATCAATCAATAACCTCTCTTATGAGTGATTGGATTTGTCAGTTTCAAACGTACAAAGTGGGGTATGGGTGGTGGTGGTGATGGTTTGGTGGGGGGGGGGGGGGGTTGCTCAATTTTCCCAATGATTAAAGCAGGGTCAAATTGCTTTGATAACATCAAGGACCTTGGAGTGGCTGTGTGTGCAAGGGCAGTGTTGGGAGCAGATATAGGCTGGTCGTAGCAGGTGACTCAGACACTGTCTGAGAGACTCAGAGCAACACCGGCTACATTACACAGATCAGCCAGCGAGGGTCCAAATGTACCGTCCTCCAAAGGCACAGTGCTGCTAAAATGGTTCCTCACTTTTATTTTTTTATTTTTTTTATTTTTTTAGAGGTTTTTGAATGCATGTTGATGGTTGAGCAAGGAAGGTACCACATGGACCTAAGGCGGGACAGGCAAACAGAAACCATTACAGGTGTATGTGTTGGGCTTAGACACATTTTAATTAATTAATCAAGCAAACATGCTCCAAAAAGTCCTTTTCTTTAAGCTTTCATTTTAGTGACACTAGCAGTGTGGCTCTGGGGATGGTTAGGGTCAGTCAGACCATCTCTCTGGTCCGGACTGAAATATCCCAAATATTGGATGGTTTGCCATGAAATTTTGCACAAACATTTGTAGTCGCCAAGGAACAGTTTATTATTGTTGACAGTGTATGTAGATGGTGATCCTGTGACTTTTTTTATCACCACTCTGAGGTTGATGTGTGATTTAAGTGAAATGTCTTGACAGCTATTGGATGGATTGCCATGAAATTTGATTGCATCCATTGTCAGCATCACTTGCTAAACGTCAGCTTGTTAACATTGTCATTGCGAGCATGTCACTATGCTGCTGAGGTCAGCATGAGCTGAACCCATGGCCGTAGACTCTAAATCTTGTTTTTAGTTGAGAATGTCTCTGACACAACAGAATAAATTAAATCACCAAATGAGACTGAAATGTCTGGTGGAATAAATGTGTTTGTGTATTTTTTCTGTGTCTATATTCTTGCACAAAACTGAATATTACACTAAGACATCCCACACACTGTCAATCATTGGCAGTCATTGGAATTTACAAAAGACACTGACAAATAGCCACTAGATGAATGCACCATGTAGTGAATATTTATTGGTACTGCATCTTGGTTAAATACTTAAGAAACTTTGGCATAACCTTCAATATCAGGCCATAGTGGTGAATTGGTAGGTACTCAATTACAGAGTAACTCTAACCTCTAATTCCTTCCTATAATTCATATATGTGTGTCTGTGTGTGTGTGTGTGTGTGTGTGTGTGTGTGTATGTGTGTATTTATACACACTAATTTCTCCAGTTGAAAGAGTAGGTTTAATTCACTTGTTCCTCTGATCAATGTAGATATCAACCAACTAATTTTATTTAATATGTGTGTGTGTGTATAAATACACACATACACACACACACACACACACACATATTAAGTAAAATTAGTTGGTTGATATCTACATTGATCAGAGGAACAAGTGAATTAAACCTACTCTTTCAACTGGAGAAATTTAGTCTTAGGATATACAATATAAAACAAGAGTTGAGGAGTTGTTTAAGACTTTTAACAGATTAGCAGGATAAGCAGTTTCCCCTGCTTCCAGACTTTGTCCTGTATCTGTCGGCGTACAGATACACATTGAAAAGAACTGATATTTGTTGGAATGTGTTATAAATGCTGGAATACCAGGTCCCTACAGACTGTGATTGTGTTACTGTGAGTGGGTGGACTGTCCAAGCTTCGTTTTGCAGAAAAAGAGGAAGAGGTTTAGCCCAGCGAGCTTCCCCACAACAGACAACAGCCATTACAAAGTGTTCATTAAGGTGTAGTACTTAGGGACGCAGGGGTGTAGTCATCACAGTTTTGCTAAATGAAAAGAGCACTCCTGTGAAGTTCGGAAGGTCTTCAACACTCTCCAGCAGCGTAACTTAGGATGGAGATTCATGTGAAATCAATTGCCGGTTTGTGTGCAACAATGGGAGTGTGCTCATTAGTGGAGAACACACACCTTGGTCATATGTCATCTATTCACTGGGTAGCCAGAGGGCACTTTAAATTCCCATTGTTTCCAGGCAGATACGCATGCTCAGCCCATCCAAGATTATGTGTGTGTGTGTGTGTGTGTGTGTGTGTGTGTGTGTGTGTGTGTGTGTGTGTGTGTGTGTGTGTGTGTGTGTGTGTCAGTGTTTCAGTGTTTCAGTGTAAGTGTGGGGGAGAGATCCACCTGCCTCAGCATATTTGTGTTAATGTGCAGCAGCTGTTTGCTTATGCCCCTACAACTCATAAGATGCCAATTATCTATGCCAATTAAATTTCTGCTCTGATTTTAGTAAATCTACCATGCTTAATGTGTAAACACTACAGGTGTATCATTACACCTGTTTCACAGCTTTTCTTAGTCTAGTGCCAGAGGGCTGCATTCCATAACTTCATGCTAATTAGAGTTTGGCTAGTCTCAGTCTACATAGCAGTGGAGTACCCACTGTGTTCTGTTGGTTACTTAAAGGATAATTCTGGTTTATTACAACATTTTTGGCCATCATTCTTAGTGATAACAAGTCACCAAGTTAATTGCTGAGGTCTGGGATCATGCTGTCAGCGTAGCCAGAAACAGTCACAGGTAGTGAGCCCACACAAACCGCCAGCTTAGCCAAATGTATTTGGAGGAAAACAAAGGTGACTGGTAAAATCATTACCTAGAGTGTCTGTTGAAAACATTCATGACAGTTTGTTAACAGACTGACTTGCTAGTTCAACCCTGGCCTAGTGTTCTTACCACAGTTGCACACCCACAGAGTTTTCCTACAGTGAGAAGAAGTGACTGTCAACATTTTAAGTGTGCTCACTTTCCCTCCAGATAAAGTGGTTTGAGACTGGGATAAACCAGAAAACCAGCTGAAACCTTCAGTGACTGCATAAACCACACGTGGATCATTTCCTGCAACTTGCACCGATCTTTTAGTCTTTGACAGACAGGAAGGAGTACAGACCTTAAGCTGTCTGTATTATTCTGGCAGTAAATGACCCCAGCAAATCCCACAAGAACACCAGTGGTTTCGTCCACAGTGATATTCACACTGAAGAGGCCAAAAAGGCCAAAAGGAATCAAAGAGTTTGGGTTGAGAATGAGTGAATTTGTATAACAAATGTAACTTCAGGTAAAGCTATTTATTTACAGGTACAGCTCTCTCAGGCTGCACAAAAGTCACATCATTGGTTGCTGACATCAGTCACAAATATAACAAAAAAAATTGTTATCAGACAGACTAATGATTAGAATTCTTACATATCACATTCTTACTCATATTCATTATGTGTGTCCCTGCCTTTACATATCTGACTAAGCTCTCAGGTTATATAAAACCCGTCTGATTGTCTGACTCAATACACAGAGATACAGACATGAAAATATAGAAAAAGTACAATAGAAATATATCAGCCTAGTAGCCTTCATACCTTCAGTATGGCTAGATTTAAATAGACTATATTTTAAAAAGATATAGTTCAATTGTATATATATATATATATATATATTTAGATATATAGGAGTCTATCTAACTAACTATCCATCACTCAGTAATTCACACACCAACAGTGCATGTAATGACCACTTAGTAAATAACACAGAAATATAAACATGAACAGGAATACACTGATACCTGAAGAAAACATGGCAGACTGACACCACAGGAACACAAAGATATCTGTAGATGACACTGTGTTTGCTGCAATGTTTGGAAAGTTTATTAGAAACTGCATGCAAAGCATTCACTGTGCATGGAGGTTTGGTCATAGTCACTGCCCTCATGGGTACTGACTTAAAGCAAAGGAATGCATAATGACCCTCAACAAACAGCTGACTCCTCCACGTTTAGATGGAAGGTGTGCTCGGTCCTATGTTACCATCAAACTGCCTAATTTCTTTCAGCACACACATCCAACACGAAGCAGGCTTCATTGTTGAGGATTAGTAGTTGATCTCAAAACACTGGATAGACAGCAATAAATCATATACAGACAGCTTCTTGGAAAGAGCGTATAACATGATTTCATGATATTCATCCTGAAACCAAAGCATTGAAAGGGCCAAACAGTCCGAACCAAATGAAACAGAATCAGTGTGGAGGAGCAGCGACCACCTGCTGATTTCTCATTTTACTGACTGAGGTGAAGAGCAGGGCTCAGGAGTGACAGTGATGTGTCTGTTAGGAAGAAAACATCATGTAACAATTATCAAAGTAGAGACTGGAGATCCACTGAATAACTATATATGGGTCCTTTAAAATCATATATTGGGATATCTCAAATATAGGTTCATTCAACAGTTTAACCAATTCTGTTCATCCACCTGTAAGGTATATTCTGCTTAAACATTCTGTATTTCAAACCTTGGACTCATTTAAAAAAATGATTACAGAGGAAGCACTGCTCATGCTGCTCTGCTTTACGGCATGAAAAAATAACATTTTTCTTTCTCTTATCTCTGGTGGTACGGATGTACACAGTTTTATTTGTTTTTTGGAGGGTTTTTTCTTTGATATTTCTTGGGTTGTCTATCTCCGAATTTTGCCTCTACACCAATAAAATGGAGGCGGCGTCTTTCTATAAACAAATTTCCCCGTTAATCTGGTTAATTCACACAACCCAGTGTCACTTCTCATTGGAGGTATTTTTTTTTGTACCAAAAGTCCTAAAGAAAAATAGATATACATGATATTTCTAAACATGAAAACAAATATGTGTTAGCTGTACCCACTTATCCTTTAGTTTCCTTGTAGTTATAGGGAGCAGGAGCCGATGGCAGTTGACCTTGACCAATCAAAATAGTCCTTAGCAACCCAGCAGTTACAGTGAGATATTATTAACTTAATTTAATAGTGCAGCCCTGTACACAGTGCTTGAATAGCTACCAATGCTCTAAAACAGCATCACAAATTTAACACCAGAATTATTCATTTGTTTTTAATACAAACTACTAATAGACAATAATTCATGTGCACAAGTGATCAAGTTGTATCAGCTTGTTCTATGTTGTTTACTTCTGCACAGCTCCACATGGCTCAGACACTTTACATTGGGATGACGTCAGTCACTTTAAAATCACTTCTCTATGCTCTGAGAAAGTTTTGCAAGTAGAAGCTTGGACCCATTTCCAGCTCTCTTAATACATTCCTGATCTCACAGTTACAGTTCTACCATGCTGATGTTTAGCAGGTGTAATGGACACGGTTCTTAGTTTAGTGTGTTAGCATGCGTGTTAGTAATGCATTAAAATGTCTGAAAAGACCAGACCAATGTTATTTATTTTGGTGAGTTAATGATAGTATACTATAATTCAGCTCCCTGTAAAAACCACCGTTCAGGTGACACTGAAGGAATCCAAACCACTGACTGCAGTGATGGAAATGGTGGTGAAGTTCTGGTGTCTTTTGGCATTGTTCTGATTGAGAGCCCTAATGGCAGAGAATCACATATTGTGTGTTTAATACTAAACGTAATGAGCACCTGAGGTTTATGGGTATGCTTTGAGTCTTGCAGGTATTCAGACAGACCTGATGATGGCGCTAGATAGAAAGTCAGAGGGTCACCAGAGTTCTTACATTTCATCCCAAGAGAAACATGAAAATCTGAATCAAATTTCATGGCAATCTAATCCGAGCCCTAGAGAAAAAAGTCAGTGGATCAGAAAAGTCAGCAGGAGTCATCCTCTGGCAACAGTAAATGTCTGTGTGATTTTTTTTTTTTTTTTTTTTTGCTAGTTCACGCAGTAAATGTTGAGATATTCACAGAATAAGTGACTTTGACCTCCTGGTAGAATTAGAGAAAAAGTCAGAGGATCACCAAATCCTCTGGGCAGCAGTAATAACTGTCCTACACGCATTAAAGATATTTCACTCTGGACCAAAGAACTGAAATAGACCTCATATTGTGCCTCACACAGCTGCTGATTTTTGCCTGCTTTCGTTACTTGTTTTCCCAACACTTACAATCTCTACACCATGAGAACCTTCATTCATTACAATGTGGCTGTACTGAGTAAAAACTCAATTGCCTGTATAGATTGTGACTTTACTGTCACCAACCACCAGAGGCCACACTGAATATTAAAATAGAGTCAGGTGGTTACGAGAGGATTATGTTCTTTGATTTTTCAAGTGCATTTAACACCATCTGACCCCCCATTCTCAAAGACAAGCTCGAAGGCATGGGGGTGGATCCCTCCTTCCTGGGATTGTGGATTACCTCACAAGACGACCACAGTACATCAGGCTGGTAACTGTGTCTCAGGGACAGTGGTGAGCAGCACTGGGGCTCCTCAGGGGACCATTCTGGCTCCGTTCCTGTTCACCCTGTATATGAATTTCCCCTCATTTCTATATTTTTGTGTAATTAACTTGATAAAATACATTCATAAATTTAACATTGTTAAAGACTCCTTGCGAAGTTACTCAATATGATATGTTGTCAAGCACCGTAAGAAATATTGTTATAAATTTCTGATTCAGGTCAGTTAAAGATAATGAATGACTCAGACCTGCTTTATAATTGTAGCAGCATAGTGGGCTAGTGCTGAAACAAGAAATAGGTTAATTGATTAGTTGACTGACAGAAAATAAATTGTCAAAAAATGTCAATAACTCAGTAAGGCTCATAAAACACCCAACAACAGGAAGTTGAGTCAATACTGCTGGGTCTATCTGAACAACAGGAAAATGACCTGTGACTGTAGAGCAAAGAGAGAAGACTTTTCTTTTAATCATTTATGAGGCTGACTGCCCTTCAACAAGCTCCCCGAGCCTGGTAAACACACACGCACCACAATTAGAGCCAGTTATGTCCTAATCAATGAAGGAGATTCACATTCTTCAGTGAAAATCTGATAACAGCAGTAACAGACAGGGAGGTCAACCCGAACCCTCTCTATTCATCTCCATTACTGGGGAAAGAAGGACAGCATGAGGGGTTTGAAGACAGGGAGAGAAAGTCAACAAGACAGTAACGACTGTAAGCTTCAAAGAGACTTTTCAAGACTTGAGCAAGGACAGAGTTTTAGATCAATTACAGGACACATGAATAAGAGTGGATTTGCAGTGCAAAGAAACCTGCCATAACACATTTAATTTACGACAGTGAGGTGTTATACTGCAGCGTTTGTCAGAGTTATTTCAAGAGCAACTTTTAAAGGTATTCAAATGAAATGAACAACTTTTATATAAATAAAAATATTTCAACGTATATTGAATGGATTGCCATGGCATAGATATTAGTGTCTGCTAGTGATTTTGGTGAGCATCTGACTTTTCTTCAAGCGCCATCAACAGGTCAGAATTTTAGTTTGTCAAGAACTTGATTTATGAGCTAACACCTGCAAAACTAATGACTTACCCATCAGTCTCGGCTGTGCTTTAGTTTTAGCTCCAACAAAAATACTGCTCCAGCCATTCAAAAACAAGCTGTGTGACACACCTTTTGACTGCAGCTATGTGGGAATTTGGACCATGGAACTGCTCAAACTGCAGACAACTGGCCAAAACATTTCTGACCTGCCAGAAATCCAGAAAAACAACCATCCCTGCAGCACTGCACTGATCTGGGTGTTATGGCCATCTGTCCATACAAAGCATCTCCTCAGTGAAAGTTTGCTAAAAAGCAGCTGAAGGACTCTGAGACTGTGGGAAACAATATTCTCTGGTCTGATGAAACCAAGACTGAACTATGTGGCCTCATTTTTCAGTGTCGTGTCTGGAGGGAACCAGTCACCACTCATCACCTGACTGACACCATCGTAACGGTGAAGCATGGTGGAGGCAGCATCAGGCTGTAGGGGTGTCTTTCAGTGGCAGGGACAGGGAGACTGGTCAGGGTTGAGGAAAAGCTGAACAGAGAAAACTACAGAGAGATCCTTGATGAAAACCTGGTCCTGAGGTCCAGGACCTCAGACTGGGCCAAAGCTTCACCCTCCAACAGGATAGTGACCCTAAGCACACAGCCAAACTTTGTGAATGTCTTCGAGAGGCTGCTACAAAACTTGAATCAAGGGCTCTGAATACTTGAATGCACTGTGTGTGCCGTAAACTGGACAGTTTAGGATAATATTTGCTGCCTTGCTTGTTTCAGATGCGAAACCCGGTTGCTGAATTATCTGCTTATGCTTTTAAAACTCAAGACATACACAAGTGCAACCTCTAGGTTTAAGCATGGTAATCATTTTCTGCAGGCATACAGTACTTTTTTAAGTTTTCCTGTGTGTGTGTGTGTGTGTGTGGTCTGACCCACGTTGCTTCATCTGAGGACAGAGGCAGTCTTGACAGACATGCATCTGACACTAACAAGGCCTGTATTTATCTGGTCGCTGATACGAACCATTGGACAGTCATTGGCTGCGTAAGGTCAAGGGAGTGGACTGATTAGAGGGACTTTGGAATGCATTAACAAAGTCTGACTGACTGACAAATGGCTGCTTGTCATCATCCATCATTGCTCCTGAGCTGGCCTCATCACTGAAGGAAGACGGTGCTTTTATTTATGTGACATGTAACACCTGTCCTTCCTGTTTGTGCCTCAGGTGTGATGAGTGCCGGCTCTGCTATCACTTTGGGTGTCTGGACCCCCCACTGAAGAAATCCCCCAAGCAGACAGGATATGGCTGGATCTGCCAAGAGTGTGACACATCCTCCTCCAAGGTGAGTGTGTGTACAGTTTGTGTGCATGTCTGAATGCAACAGAGGAAAGATTCAGTTTGGGGTTTGGCCAGCCTGCCAAGAGATTAGCGTGTACATCCTTTGTGTTTGTTTTGGCTCGTGTGCTTGTTTGGTTAAATTATAACTATCAAAAAAAAGGAATTAACATTTTGTGCATTTTTCTGTAGTGATAGTGATTTTTTTTATTATTATTATTTTTTGGTACCAACTGACAGTGTCGGTACAATCATTTGATTTCTGAAATGTCTGTATGGGAGGACACTGACAATAGTTTGTTATATCTCTTCTAATAGTGTAAAAGCCCTCAGCTGTGACCTCAGCACCACATACATTACTCTCTTGTTATGCTGCATTCACTGCGTGAACAGAATTGGACATTGGGAATCAGAAATCCAAGTTGGGAGCATTCAATCTTCTCCAAGGTGGACATCCCCATTATTAGCCTTGTTGTTGTCAAAACATATAAATTGTCTAAATTAACTATTTAGCTATAGCTCCCTTTTATTAGCTGAACCAATGGAATTAGCATTAATACTGGATTTTGTTGCAGGGCATCTGTCAGTGGTTATAGACCGTTTTCAGAATCTCTGCCTCTGGCTTCCTTTATGTGTAGCGTACCAAGGCCAAAATATTATAATTTGAAATCCTCGTTATATGGGGCACCAGTCCAGTCTCTTCAGAGACAAACATTTATTAATCCATAAATTCAATTCATCAGTCTAATATCAGAAACCATGACTTCTTGATTCAGTGGATCTCCAGTCTCTAATTCAGAGTAACTCAACAGGACAATGACTGATTTATTAACTACACTACTACTTACAAGGTAAATGCAATGTCTAACAATCAGCAGGATGATGAGGCTCTTCACACATATGGCTATACAACTAAATGATAAGCTACTACTACAAATGAAATCTGATGATTCATTATTATTTTATGTCAACATCAACCCAGTCGTAAACAGAATGTTAAGATCTCGCCCACTGTGAGTTGCGCTGTAGCTGGAGATCCGGCTGGAAACCAAAGCAGAGCGGAGCCCAGTGACTCTGGGTGGATCTTCCCAGGGGCGTCGTTCCATTGCCAGGCGATGGTTCTTGCCGGTGTCTGTCCGTGTTTTCAGCTTCAGATGAAGTCTGCCAGCAGACTCTCTTTCTGGTGCACTCTTGATTTCTTTCTAGGCCTCTCAGACGGTAGTGGGCAGATCATGTTAATGCTCGAGTTACTTAACTTTAGATAGGCCTAACTTTAGAGGGGACTGGCTTTGGTCAGGTGACTCTAAAACTGTCATAAAATCAGCAAAAATTGAACCAGTGATGATATTTTAAAAAGTTACAAAAATATTCTGAGGCACTTCTGCTGCTTGATTCAGTTGGTTTTGACCTGGCTTATAAAAATAAAAGATTGCATATGTGGGAAAATGACTTGGAGCATGTGGAAGAAGAGAGAACAAAGAGCATGTGCACAAAAACGATAAAGAAGACTGGCACCGAGCCAACAGCAGCAGCAAATCAACAGATGCCAAAAGGCAAAAGCAGCATGTGACATGATCACAACAGTTTTATCCCCTGGGGGCTGGCACACATTTCAGGGAGGTTACCCGTGTTCTCCTTTCATTTCAAGACATTGTGGTCGTTTGTGGTGTCTTTTGTGAAGGATGCTGACACTATGGTCACATGACAGATATGGTCTTGAAATCTATGTGGTGCATCTCAGCTCTCAGGATTGACTTATTATACAAAACATCACACTGGTTACAGAATAGTTTGATGGTTGATTTTATAATTTGACTCAGATCTGTGTCTGTGAGGAGTAAACAGTTGGTTACTCCTGGATTAAAATGGATTGGGATGTGGCAAATTTATGATTCTTTTATATAAAGAGGGACAGAGGAAGAGGAGGAATCCTTAGTTTGTGTGTGTTTGTGTGTGTGTGTGTGTGTGTGTGTGTGTGTGTGTGTGTGTGTGCGTGCATGTGCGTGTGTGTGTGAGAGAGAGAGAGACACAGAGTCCAGGATTTACACTTTAGTGTTAATCACAGTCCTTTTGGTGGTTACGTTTCCTATATTAGTAAGAATCAAATACCAATTCAATCTTAGTGTTACACAAATGGAGGATCTGGTTGTTGACTGCAATCTTGTGTGCATTGGTTGATCCTCTGGAGATGACCCTTTGACCCATGGTCTGACTGTATATGTCTATGTGACCTGCTAAAAGCTGGTCTGTTTGTGGAAGAAGGGTCCTTTAACTCTGTTTCCTATCAGTGTGATAGTTTGATGGTAGGAAGAGTAAGAAAGTGTCAGTTTCACAGTGATAACTCTGCATGTCCTTACTATGAACTTCTTTAATGGCTTGTGACTGATGCCAGGCCAGGTGTGACCACTACACAGTAAACAGTATAATGTGAACCAGGATGTACAATGTGCTGAGATCACAGACTGAGCTACTTAAAGTTACTTTAAATGTTGCTATCACCTCATCTGGACACATGAAAGAAAGACAGCAAGCATTTGCTGGACTCCTCATTTCTACAATACAGAACAAACACAGCACTGTCCAGGGGTCAGCAGGTGTCAAAATAACATGATCGGAAAGTAACATTGTGAATTCATCGGAACATGCAAGGCAAACCTGATTCATTCCCAAGTGGAGTAGAAACAACATGGAGGCCCTCCTAAATGTGTAATGTTGTAATGGGAAGACAACAAATGGTTGATTAAATA
Source organism: Trachinotus anak (assembly GCF_046630095.1). NCBI lineage: Eukaryota > Metazoa > Chordata > Actinopteri > Carangiformes > Carangidae > Trachinotus > Trachinotus anak. The sequence continues at coordinate 1,926,763 of NW_027273867.1, forward strand.
TTCATAGTCTATACCGTAGTGTGCCATTGAAGTTGAATTTGTGCCTATTAACAATTATGGAATCAGTAAGAGTTTTCCAGTGGATGTTTTGAATGAATGAATCTTGGTGCTGCTCATGGTAATGATATAGAAACAGGCTTTTCACATGTGCCAATGATTTCTGGAACGTGTTAGCTCATTTTGGATTTCCAAGGGGCGTTATTAACAATTGCAGACCAAAATGTCTAAGCAGCCTACAGAATCAAAAGTGGAGCTGTGATGGTGTAGCATCAATATGCTAATCCTAACAGCCAATTCATATGGCTTCAAGTTAAACATAACAGGCATTTGACATAATGTGATTAGGTAGGCATTTGCATGTAAGGTGAACTTCATCCACGACAGTTCCCATAAGGTTTTCTTGGGAAACCTTGGATGCCAATATGTCTTGCCATTTTCTGTTCAGCAGCCAGGAGTCCGGGCTGCTAAATATAAGTTGCATATTTCTGCTTCATCATGGAGTCCAAGCAGAGTCCAAGCGACAAGGCAGTGATTCACAGAGTGGGCGCTTCCTTTATCTATCCTTTGGCAACAAGCATGGCCAGTCGGTCAGTTAAGCTTTTACCACCCATCTTTCTCATAAGTAAATCTGTAAGTGCAGTTTTTTGCTATTCTTTTAGAGAAAATACACTGTCTAGTTCATTTAATACTGACTTAATACTGTCTTCCCCACGTTATGTAGGATGCATGAAGGATGCAGAATCTGATTGGTTAAAGTTAGCCCATGATAGATGGTGATTGACAGATGGTTCATCCAGTCACCTAATGTTGTTCATGATTGTGATTGGCCCAACCTGTCTCAGGAAGGATGGAAAAACTCGGATGCTGGTCTGGTTTCCTGGCTACATTTGAAAGTAGTCAAAACATGCTGAACGACATTATCTTAGTCTGAAATTTTAAGATTTTGTCCTAAAGTGACACAGAATGTACAGAAATTTCAATTTCTTACTGTTTATTCTCATGTAGCTGATACAAATGTTTGTACATACACATAGAATAGAGTAGACATAAAATTCTGCTAAAGAAAAATGTAGGAACACATGGGTTAAATTCCATTTGACTCCTGCTTCCCCACTTATTGTTGCACTATTTCCTGTGAAGCCCAAAGCTAACACTCTAGCATATTACTGCAAGTCTCCTTTAACTTACTGTAATTCTGTCAAATTGAGAATCAATAAATAAAATACAGTACAGTACCTGTCTGCATTAAAAATAGATCTTTAAAATCAGGATTTAATTTCCATTAGAAAACACATCAACATCACATCATCCCTGCAGAACTGTTTTTAAAAAAAAATACTTTTCTACCTGTTTGGTTGTTTTTATTGAATTATATTGCAATGAAGCCTAACATTTGACTGCCTTTCAACATAATTGATAAATGTATCCCGATTTCCATCTCACTTTAAACAAGTAGTCTGTCCTACTGGGCTCTATCTTTGTGGAAAATAGGGGCTGATTGATGCTGGGAATGGGGAAGTTAATTATAAAAGCCACAGTAGAAATGCTGAATCACAGGAATTAAACATTTAATTTTGAAGAAAACCAAAAGGTTAAAGCTCTCTTTCAATGTTCAGTGGTCACCATATAACCACATAAAAATCAAATTTGTTTTAAAATGTTGTATTAGTCTGTTTTTGCTTGAATATACAACTTCGGTGCCATCTATGTTTTTATTTGACTTTTAGTAGTATATATACACATAGTAATATATTTGGTAACATATTCAACAGAATAATTTACTCCAACCTTAGCTAAGCTGATGGTGTCATCTTTGCTCTTTGGCATAGGTGACCGCTAGTTCATACCATTTAGGAACTCATGAAGACAACATGAATGTCAGCATGTGTCCATCACCATGTGCCAGTATCAGATCTGCCTTCTTATATCCAGAAAGGGATTTAGGGTTAGTTCCTGTCAGTTGGGATCCCAGTCAAACATCTAATGAACCACAGCACAGTTCTGCTAAGACAAAAACAGCAGAGTTTTTTCAGGCTTCTTGGTATGTTTATATGATATGTTTAGTCATAGTTTATGTTGACATTTGTCATAAAACTATAACCACTTTTTTCAGTTAGAGAATTATACCTAGAATCACTTTATTATATTGTCATCTGATTGTGGTTCCACTCAATAGTATTCCTTGCAATGGCAGATTAATTGTGTTATCTAAAAAGGAAAGCATATTTTAAAAACTGTAAAACAATTATTACCTCTATGGTGGTCATCCAGATTTCATAGAACCTTAGTGCCATAGATAACTTGCATTGGGAGCTGTAATTAAAATTCATCAAGATAGCATGCAACTAACAGCAGAGTTGGCCGTCCAGCTAAATTGAGTAAATGGGCAAGAAGGGCCTTGGTCAACCTACCAGAACAACAACCATCTCAGCCACACTCTGTCAACCAGGCAGAAGCCACTTAAAGTAAAAGGCATATGACAGCAGAACTCCAGACACTATGTCTGGTGACACCAGGCATAGCTCATCACCTGGCTAATACCATATGGCTAAGCAGGGTCGTAGCAACATCATGCTATGGGGGGGCTCTCAGCAGCACGGACAGAGGGGAGATGGGTCAGAACTGAGAGAAGGATGAATGCAGCCAAACACTGAGAGGTCTTTGAAGAAAACCTGCTCCAGAGTGCTCATAACCTGAGCCTGGGCCAACGGGTCCCCTTTCAGCAGGACAACAACCCGAAACATACAGCCATGACAATGCTGAAGTTGATTTGGACACATTTCTGGTTGTCCTTGAGTGGCCTCCTGAGGAAAAAGAGCCAGCTCCACCCCTTCCTGTAGATGGCATCTGTGGCCAAAGGCCAGTCCAGTTTACTGTCCGGGTGCACACCTAGGTATTTATAAGTGCGCACCACCTCATGCCCTTCCCTTGAACATTGACTTGTTGAAGGGTGGGCCTAGACCTGCAAAAGTCAATGACCATCTCCTTGGTCTTGGAAGTGTTCAGAAGGAGGCCATTCACTGAGGGCCATCATCAGATCCCTGTTCTCTCCTTCCTGTTCATTCCTGATACACATCACAATAGCTGTGCCATTTCTGGCTGTGGCAATACTCAGAGTTGTATTTAGAGTCTGCTGTGTACAGGGTGAACGAGAGCAGAGCCAGAACAGTCCCCTGTGGATCACCAGTGCTGCTCACCACTGTCCATTGAATCCCACCACTGAGACACAGTTACCAGCCTGACATACTGTGGTCGTCTTATGAGGCAATCCACAATCCAGGACTTGAAGGAGGGATCCACACCCATCCCTTCTAGCTTGTCTTTGAGAATGGGGGTGTTGGGTCGTGTTAAATGCACTTGAAAAATCAAGGAACATAATCCTCACATAACTACCTGGCTTGTCCAAGTTAGGATGGGCCATCCACTCCAATATGTTTCTTATAAGCAAACTATAGGGGGTCTAGTGCGTGTTCAGCCTGTGGCCTCAGAAGGTGGAAACGCAACCGCTCCAAGGTCTTTATGATGTGTGATGTGAGGTCCATCGGTTTATAGTCATTTATCTTGGCCGGGCATCCTACTTTAGGTACAAGAACAAGACATGATGTTTTCCACAGGACCAGGACCCTCTCTGTTTGCAGACTTAAGTTGAAGATTCTCTGGAGAGGCTTGGCCAGCTGAGCTAAACATTCCTTAAGCAGCCTCAGGCACACACCATCCAGGCTGACTGCCTTTCCAGGACTTAGCCTCTTGATCTTCAGCCTGACCTCATCCTTTGTAAGGGACAGGAGACATGACACAAGTGTCGAAGTTGCAGCTGCAGCAGTGTAAAGGAGATGCTGTAGGAGAAGCTGCAGCTGAAGCAGTGGGAGAGAGAACAGGTGAGGCTGTGTCACCCCTGTTGTAGAACTGGTTGAACTCATTGGCCCTGTCCTCATCACCTGATGTTGCCTGGCTGTTCTTCTCTCTATAGCCAGTGATGGTCCTCATCCCCTTCCACACCTCGCTAGTGTTGTTGTGTTGCAGCTTCCTCTCTACCTTCCTTTGGTCTTTAATCTCCCCTTCAACTCATGTTGCACACACCTACACTTCTCCCTGTCTCCAACCCTGAAGGCCTCCTTTTTCTGGTTGAGGAGGGTCTTGATGTTACTGGTGATCCAGGGTTTGTTGTTTGGAAAGCAGCATACAGTTCTTTTTGGTATTATAGTGTCCATACAGAAATTTGTGTAATCTGTGGTGCAGTCAGCCATTCTATCAAAATCAGTGTTCTTGCTGTTCTCATTTTCCTGTGACTCCAACAGTACATTCCAATCTGTGCACTCAAAACAATCCCTTAGAGACACGATGGACTCCAGGTTCCAGTTCCTGAATCAGCAGGTGGTTGCAGCCTGCCTCAGCACTCAGAGTTTGTAGGAAGGCTGAAGAAAAAACAGATTATGGTCTGATCTGCCAAGTGGTGGTAGAGCTGAAGCAGTATAAGCCTCTTTGACGTTTGCATACAACAGATCAAGTGTCTTAAAGTATAAATCGTATAAATGCTAGAATAAGAGCTAGTGGAACAGAGGTAACAGCTTTTAACAGCAGTAGTTAAAGGAGGAGGACACTCGAATTACACAAATTGTTTGGAGATGTGCTTACTGGCAGCCTGAAGAGACAGTAGAGTCTCTCAGAGGACCCTGGGGTCCAGTCGTGTTTAATCAGCCCTTGCCAGAACTTACAAATACTTTGATATATGTTTGCATGTTTAAACAGAACACTAATACTTAATGACACAAAATCTGTGAAACCCTTCAGATTTTAAAGCATTCCCAACAGTACTGTTACATATATGCATATGACTCAGAACCTGCACTTTGACCTAGATATACTTAAGTATTTTAATATAAATATATGGAGCAAATATTAGTGTAAAATTATTATACATGCTGAAAATGTACAGTATGTTTTGAAGAGCAAGAACATCAAATCACATCAATTTAATTTCATGGACTTTTTCTGCTGATAATGTATGGTGGGAAATGGTGGCATGGAATGACCTCTAAAGAGGATCATCAAAAACATTAGGATTCATTAGCTGTTCATGAGAACCATGAATGGACACAGCCAGTTTCATGGAAATTTGAACAGTAATTTTCAATGTGGGGTAGAAACTTCAACTTAAGAGTGGTGCAAGAGTAAACCTTGGTCCATGTTCTTGAGACAATCAGGCAGGTGGATTTTTGAGATACCATATAAGGCACCAAAACATTGGTCAAAAGGAATTTGTTACCTGATGGATCAAACTGTTGGACGAACAGACAGAACCATCAATGTCACCATCCTCAAGTTGTTGTTACATTACCACCAAACTCACTCCATCTCACAGTCACTTTACTAGAGGCCCATATAATTGACCAGTTCAAAAATGTGTTTCCAAACCTGCTCTGAGCTTTAGTCTCCACATGGCATTTGTTCGTAATTGACCTAAACTTTGGTTTAGTCAGACAACAGAAACAGTGATGCCTTGTGGAAATGGAGAAGTCATCACTCTAGTGCAGGGGTGGCCAACCAGTCAGAGACCAAGAGCCACATTTTTTACTGTGTTACCATAAAGAGCCACAACATACACATGGGCACACATGAACATCACCCCATACCTTCCTCACACACACACATACCTTTGCTCAGCCAGATTTATTGTAAATGTCACACACCAACATGATAATGACAGAAATTGACTCCTACAGTACTAAGACCACAGCCCAGTCTTTTCAACAATGAACATTGTGTGCATCGTCTCACACAGACAAACTCCCAGTTCAACCAAGTCCACAAACATAAATATAATAATTTACAATAGCGTATTTCTTTTACTATGCATGTTACTTAGTGGGACTTCTGGCATTCCTTGCCTTTAACAATCCTCTTCAAATCTGGCTTGTATTCCGTTGTTGCCACTCGAAGCAATTCTTTCACATGGGTGTCAATCAGAACAGATCGATGCATTGATTTCACGTGTTTCAGGGTAGAAAACACAGACTCGCAGACGTATGTTGACCCAAACATTGACAGTATCTTAAGCGCAGCCCGTTTGACATTGGGGTATTTTTCCATTGGCACACTTTTCCAGAACTCAATGGTCCCTTCCCTTAAAGCAGGTTTCAGTTGGTCCTCCTCACAAAGATCGATCATCTCCAACTCAGCCGCAGCCTCATCTGTGACTAGCGGGGCTTACAGTCCGTCTCAGCATTAAATGGGTTGACAAGGAACGTAATCTGTGGCCTTTTCAGTTGTAGATCACGGAACCGGGCCACAAAGCTTTCTTGCAGGTTTTCAACCAGTGTTGCATATCTGGCTCTTTGCTTATTCAGGGTGGCGCTGGTGACTTGCCCGCTGGCTTTTAGCAGAGTGGGAAAATGCGTTAAATCTCCCTTTTGAATATGCGCCTTAAACAGCTTCAGTTTGTTGACAAACGCAAACACACTTTGCACCAGGTCAGGCAGCATTTTTAACTTACTCTGCAAGGTCAGGTTCAGTCTGTCCAAGTGACACAGCATGTCGACCAAAAAGGCCAGATCCATAATCCACTCAAGGTCCGAGAGCTCGGGATAGTCCTTGTCCTTCTCTTCCATGAACAGTTTCACGGCATCCAAGAGCTGAAAGAAGCGAGAGAGTACCTGGCCTTTTGACTGCCACCTCACGGTGCAGTGCAGCGGCAGGTCACCTGGAAGCCCTTGGTCCAGCTCAGCCATGAGATTCTTGAATTGCTGGTGGTTAAGCAAATGTGTGCGGATGTAGTTGACGATTTCCATCACAGGCTTCATGACGTTGTCCAAATTCAATGATTTAGACAAGAGTTGCTCCCTGTGGATGATGCAGTGGAAATTCCAAAACTCGGGAAATGTTTGGTCAGCTTTGCACAGCCCCACAAGCCCGTTCACAGATCCGATCATGGCTGGCACTCCATCCGTGGCTATTGCAGTTAGTTTTGGTATGGGCAGATTTGCTTTTGCAAATGCAGCCATCATTGTTTCTTTCACATCTATGCCACGGGTTCTGTCTTTTAATGGCACAATATCAAGGAGTTCTTCTTTGATCGAACAATCGTTTGACACAGACCGTGCAAATATTGCCAACTGAGGCTTGTCTTGTATGTCACAACTCTCATCTAATGCAACACTAAAATACTCACATGCTTGAAGGTCAGAGTGCAACTGTGATTCAATAGCCGTGGTAATGTCCGATATTCTGTGTTCAACAGTGTGGCGGGACAGTTGGACGTCTGATACCATTCGTTTTAGTTTGTCGTTTTCAGGAGACAAGATTTCAACAACGTCACAGAGGCATTTTTTAACAAACTCCCCTTCATTGTATGGCTTTTTGGCCCGTGCAATGTTCCAAGCTAGTTGATACGATGCAAGCGTTACAGTCTCTGAGTGCTTCGTAAATTTTTGGAAAAACTGTATCTGCTTTTCTGCCTGACTTTTCAAAGTGACCAACTTGTGCTTGCGAAGTTCAGTCCCTTTCGGAAATTCTTGGTCGATGTTAGCATGGAGTGAGCTGAAGTGGCGCTGAAGATTTTAAGCTTTGAAATGCGCTAATGACGCCTGACATATACATATACAAGGCAGAATGGCTTGCCATTACGTTCAACAAAAAAATATAAACTCTCCCACTCTGATAAAAACGTCCTGTGTTCATCTTCATATTTTCGTTTTGCTGTGCATTTTTCCCCTGACATTTTGAGAGCAAACTTGACACAAATTGTTTACTCAAATGATCTTGCTCCTGCTGGGAAACTGAGGTATTTTCATCCCACGCACATGCGCATTTGACAAAAATACTGTATTGAACTCAAGCGAAGCGAACACGCACATTAAAAAAACACAAACACAAACTTCGATATGAACGTAAGAGCCGCATGAAACCGGGCAAAGAGCCGCATGCGGCTCGGGAGCCGCGGGTTGGCCAGGTCTGCTCTAGTGGTTTGTCATCAGTCTGTGTTTTGCAGTATTATACTACCAGTTTAGAAACTGCAGCATCACTTTTATAGATTGTGATCATTCTTCTCAATATAGATTTATTTCCTATGATGGAACTCCGACGTCACAACCATTTTTGATGCCTAATGCTAAGAAACTTTGTTTGGTTTGGTTTTTTTAGTTGGGCTGTTGCCTAGCGACATTGACAACACATATGAAAAACACAAAAACTTGAGGTTTTAAGGTTTGGTTTTGAGCTGAAATCCAATACTTACATTTGACAGTGTAATCCTCAGGCTCTGTTGATGTTGTATGTAGCCATATTATTTTCATTACCAGCGTGCAATTAATTTTGGGATGTCGTTGGAGTCTTCATTGGCCGCGAAAAGAAGAACACATCTGTTGGCCACATTTGAAGGAGCCTTTGAAATGGGCTAGCCGAGTCACATCACTGTGACACAATCGGTGTTTAAATGCAGCCTCCGAAGGATGCGGCCCCTGAACTGGGACACAGCTATTGACTCAAGTGGCCTTCCTATACAAGTTTTATGACATATGCAGCAGAACTCCCTGACTTTCACTTTAAGGTTTGGTTAAGTTTAACTGACCAACACTGCTTGGTTATGTTTAGTGATACTGGGGTCATGGTTATAAAAAACAAAAAAAAAACACACAAAAAAAACACTGTCTTTAGTAGGGAAAGGGAAGTGACTTTAAAGTTTCTCTGTTAAAGTCACATGTGTGGCTGACCCAACTACTGGAAAGCCTTGATAATGTCACCTAACTTCCACCTTTGCTTTGGAAATAAAACAGCCCTGATAACCACAAGAGGTTACTTGTCAGAGAAAACTTGGATCAATTTAATCGTTTGAACACTCAACCAGTGCTGTCATTCTTTCTGGTGTGGACGGTATCAGTTAATTACAAATATTCACAGTACAACTAAAGTCCCCATGTCGTGATGATGTACAATGTGTTGTACACCATATTTCCCTCTTTGATTATTGATTCACAATTACAGACTCTGTTCACATATTGCACTTTTAGTCTGTACATCAGTTTGTCAGTAAAGACAAATAGTGAGAATTAAGCCAGTCACTGTGGCTTTCTCCCCCTCAACTCTGTGTGTCATCTCCCTGATTCTACCATCTCTTATACTCTCATATCTTGTTCCCTCTGGAGCATCTTGCCCCTATGAAGTTGCTCCCATTCTCCTCCTCCTCACTCCTACTTGTTTACATCAAATGGGAGAACCTTCAGGCTTCAGCTTGCTTTGCTCCAGACCAGGGACACATTTCACTGGTCACAGGAGAAAACGTTTTCTCTTCTGTTGACATGACAAATGAGTGTGAACGTTGTTTTTCTCCATTCCTTGAAGATCGCTTGTGTTCAGTTAGTAGTATGTTCTACTTTGGAAAGTAGCTCACAGATATACATAAAGGGTGAATGATTTCTGATTCTGAAGAATTTTTCTTATTCAATTTGAGTTAATCTGGCACATTGAAGAGACATGTTTAAGCAACAAATGGATGAAAAAAGCCAACACGTGTACAACATTTCTGATATTGCAGGGTCTCCATTTTGAGAGACAGTTAAGAATGTGACATTTTTGAGAAAGCGTGGTGTACAGACCTTTTAAGGCACAAGGTGCTCAGAGTGTCTCAGTAATAGCAAGTGTGGGGAGATAATTGACTCCACTAAGGGCATCTAAAAAGCACTCTGAGATGAGAGCTGTATTTAAGGAAAGTTTTATTATCTACTTTTAAATGCCAAGCCATGCACCATTTTTGCCTGTCGGGAGGGAATGTTTCTTAAATGCCAACATTAAGTGCAGAATATTACCTGATCGTTGCGACTGAGATTCAGCTGCTGGCAGAGATAGTGGGCAGTCAGCCCCTCTTTCTGACAGTCTGCTACAAAGAATGGTACAGGAAGTGATTTGTCGGAGCCCCCCTGCAGCCACTGCTCTTATCTGAGAGGAAGATGTATGATATCTGAAGAAAGAGGTACGCAGGCGGCAGCACAGAGTATCTTACAGTATATGATGCTGGCCATAGTTCTGGTTACATCTCTTGTTTGAAAGCCAGTCTGTTTATGTTTTGCACCATAGCTGCACTTGAAATAAGTGTAAGGAGAACAGCATATGTTTCTGTTTCTGCTGGTAGAGTTTCAGTCTTTAAGGTCTCAGTCATACTCAGTGTCATCCATCCAAGTGTTAATACCTGTTCCAAGTAGCCACAGTTAAAGGTGGCGCCATCATAAAGAGACATATTGGTAATTGTAATAACAGCTCACTAGTTGTTGTCTCAATCGTACGTACGTAGGAAAAGGGAGAATCCATGCTCGTTGGCACATTTCACTTGGATGTACAGTGGCTTCAGAAAGTATTCAGACCCCTTCACTTCACAGACTGGTACACTTTATTGTTTTATAGATTTAATTTTAAATGGATGAATTTACCTTTTTGGTCCCATCAATCTACACTGATGATAAAGGTGTGGAAAGCTTGTGAAGAATTAGCCAGAAAATATGAAGCTGTAATTGCAGGAGGCTTCTACAAAGTACTGAATTAAGGGTCTAAATACTTTTGTCAATGACAGTTTCTTGGATCAGTTTTTGATATTAATACATTTGCAAAAATTTCTAAAAACATTTTGTCACTTTGTCTTTGTTTGTGGGTTATTGAGTTTAGATTGATCAGCCAAAATGGAAATTTTGTCCATTTAAAATTAAATCTAGAACACAATAAAGTAATGATAGGATGTGCGGGAGGATGAATTCCCCATTCTCCAGCCTACAGTACGTCACAGCCATTACTGAGCACAACACCAGGTCTGTGTTATTACTGTAGCTCCTGCCAAAGAAAACAGTCCTTAAGACACACGTCTTTCTGTTTCCATGGGTGTAACTCTTATTGTCTCCTGCTAAAGGTCACAGCGAATGGGACTTCGTCTTTGAGGTTGTGATTACTAACAAAATATCCTGCTGATGACGGTCCGTGCGTCTGATTGGTATTGTAATGTAGGTATTTGTAGAACAGCAGAAATAACAGAGGAGCTGCTGGTTTACAGTGCTGCAGGAAAATGCGAGAGCTGAGCGCTGGTGTTGTTGCACACATTTCTGTTGTGCAAAGGGGCAATAAAAGGCTTTATTAGACAGGCTTGAGTTCATTATAGACGCTGTGTTTCTCTCAGCCTGCTCAACTTAGATAAACCTCGCTCTGACCAAGGCCACATTCCTCCCACTGTCTCCCCCGGCCCTCACAGAATTGATTTCACTAATAAAGTGACAGTCTTGCCATAATATAAGGATGGCCTTTAATTCAAGTCTGTTACCGTGCCAAGGGGCACTTGTTTAAGGCTTTATTTACACCCTTGCAGCACTGCCTGGCATGCTGGGCTCCACGGTGAATCAGACCAGAAGATTTGGATAAAAGGTTTGAAATGCCAAAAGCTCTTAAAGTCGCTTGGGCAGTGTTTAAAGTACTCAGCTGTGAACTTGTGTGGGATGCACTACTTTCGCTGCACTCTGACTTGTTGTCATCAAAAGGATTGCAACTGTGGAAATTACTGTCCATAAAAGTTTAATTTTCTCTACTTCCTCCGCAGCCATAGGCCCACTCCTACTCAGCAAACAGTTTCTAAGTTCTGTTATGACCTCAGAGTCTTCAGCTTTGTTTATGTATGTATGACAATTATGTGCTTACGGTTATTGTTTGCCTTTTCACACTACAAGGTGTTTATAAGACCAGTGTACCTCAAGTGTCTGCAATTTTTGATGGTCTGTAGCTGCTGATGTACATTTTAATGTCATTCCCAGTTCAGGGAAAGATTATCTTTACAAGCTGTGCCATCAATCAGAGGCTTCATCACTTGACCTGTGAAAGACTGTAATTAAGTTAGCCTAATTAAGTTAATGAAGTGTCACACTTGGCTGACTTTACTATGTAGAGTAAATTGAAAGAAAAATAGGCATCATTACTCATCACATAGTCTGATATTTAGAGTGAGGCCTAGGGAACACATTTCATATTACCAGCTCCTCATCCATTGGACATCTATCTTAGAGGAAAAATCAAACCTTTCACCTTTTTTCATCCGTTTCAGTTCTGTCCTTTCATCCATCCATCCATCTCATTCTCCTGAATACAATGTCTTAGGGACACCTCCAGGGAATTTCTTGAAATTTTGCAAAAACATTCACTTAGACTCTAAAATAAAGGGATTGGAAACTGGTGGTCAAAGGTAAAAGGTTAAGGCCACTGTGACCTCACAAAACACGTTTTGTGGCCATAACTCGAGAATTCATACACTAATTATAACAGAATTTAACACAAATGTCTAACAGGATAAGGTCAAAGGTCAACTTCACTGTGACATCATAATGTTCTGCAAGTAGGCTTTTCAGGCCTTTATTCAGCATCATAACTATGGTGATGGAAATTGATTTTCTGTGCTGATTCACTGGAATCATCCAGATCAATATAGTGATAAGTTCCATTTCACCAAAAAATACACTGAATAACTTTTATTAAATTCCTTTGAAGTCTTCAATACATACATTACATGAGTCTGGACAGACATGGATATAAACTACAATGCGACTGGTTGGCGGAGAAATCCAACCACAACATATTTATTTGAGTTGTTTTCTCAATTAGGTGTTTTCTTTAGCAGTCTGATTGGTTTAATCAGCATGACTAATGTATTTATGGAATGAAGATAAATCCCTGAGTGTGATTTTAATGTGTCCCTTATCTGTATTCAAGTTTAATCCTAATGCCAAAAGAAGAGTGCAATCAATAAGCCCCAGAGTCGAGTGCAGTCTTTTACTCAAGCCTATTAGGTACTTAAAACATGATGACCTCATCAATGATGGTTGTCTTTTAGATGTGACCAGTTTAACTACAGTTTAATGTGATTTAAAGGTGAGTAGGGACTGCTTAACTAGCCTGCGGGGAGCACAGGACATGGTCAGTGGTGGCCAGGCGGGATGCCAAAGATGAAGGGAAAATCAATGGCTAGGAGTCACCTCAATCACTTTAACTAGGCGCTGCAGACGCTCATGCCCCTCTCAGGGGCCAATTTGTGGAGTAAACAGGAGTGTGTGATTGCTGTTGGGGTCCCCAGTGGTCCCAACAGTCCATTTCTCTGGACCTGGCTCCATTCTAATAACCCTCTTTGCAGAGAGCGTATATGAGGCCACTTTCATACCCCCCAGTATTTTATGGCCATAAACCGTGTAGCAGCAACATTCTCAAAAGCCCATGGATCCTGCTGCGTGGGTAGACAGCATGCCATATTCTAAGGGTATTCTGGATATAAACACAACACTTTTCGTCCATAAGCATTCATCATAAACTTTAGTTTAACATTTCTTTTTGCAAACCCACCACCATTGACTATAGTGGTATTTTAAACATATCTTTGGCCTTATTTTCTGTTAAGGACATACAAAACATATTCACATATACTGTCTTGTTTTGTCAAGACAACATATGTGAACAAAATAATTAGTCAATTAATATATTTACCAAGAAAAATGTGTATATATTAGGGTTGCACATCTCTCTGTGATAAACGCTTCGATATGAATCTAGATACACAGGTTACGATTCGATTCAAAAACGATATCCTTTTATTACAGACCGATTCAATACGAATCGATTCCATACAGTGTAAGAACAATACGATTTGATTCTATGGTTAATATTTGCCGTAGATATTTTATATAATAAAGAAGCCAAGTCTATGAAAGTGACAGTACAATAGTTTCTTTTTAAATATGTAAAAAACTGGCACTGGCAAAAAAAAAACAAAATCACATGTCAATGTATTTATTTTTAGACATGGACCAAAAAAAAGTCTGGCTGAATCGTTGGATGGGAACTCCAGAGGTAAAAGTAGCACAGAATAGTAACAACAAACTTTGTTCGAGCTTCCCTTCCTTCTTATAAAACCCAAAAACAGTCCACACCTTGGATTTTTGTTTCCCCGATGTGTTGAAAATCTTTCTCGGTGCATTATCACCTTCGGTCAGGCTGACGCTTTCGTTCTCCACCTCCTCCATTTTCCGTGTCGCCCCTTGTTTATCACTCATGCTAATACCAGCTAGACAGCTACGGCGTTTCGCGGGCAGCCTCAGCTCTCGCGTTGTTTTAGAGACCTGGCGTGTGTGTAATGCTAATACCGCCAACCGATTCAAAGTCTCGCGATACCCGATCCATGACTCTATAACCGATTCATCTAGGAATTCATTGATAATTCGTATCGATTGAGGAGGCTGCTACCGATGCAGCCGTATCTCTCACTTGTTGAACCGAATATCCGGTCGCATCGGTTTATCGTTCACAACCCTAGTATATATATATATATATATATATATATTTATTTATTTTTTTATTTTTTTATTTTTTTACTTGGAACCCTGGTTTCAGCTTCTGAACTGTGAGGATTTCCTGCTTTTTTGTTACATGTTAGACTCACTGCTGAAATAAAACCGAGCAATTTAATGACATCACCGTAGGTTTGAGAGAACTGAGAGAACATTTTCCACCACTTTTTGGCATTATATTTACTATATTATTAATCCATTAATCAAGAAAATAATCAGCAGATTAAAGGATAATGAAAATAACGTTAGTTACAACCCTTCAACACAATTTAACACAGTAGCTGCAACTTTGATTTTCATGTTTGATCTTCTGTTTAAGTATTTAACAGTTTATATAACATTTTAGTTGTATGTCCAGTTCCTATTGGGAAGCAGAAAAGAAAACAGAAAAGAAAACACACATAAATACAGGGTCAACAAAAGACTGGAGAAGTTGTGTAACACAAAAAAACCCCACCCGGTTGAATATCTCACAACTAATGAGGTTAATTGTCAACAGGTCAGTAGATGATTGGGTATAAAAAGAGGCTCCAGAGAGGCAGAGGCTCTGTGCAGTGAAGATGGGGAGAGGTTCACCACTCTGTGAAAGACTGTGTAGATAAATAGTGCAACAGTTTAAGAAAAATGTTCCTCAATGTTAAACTGCAAAGAATTTGTGAATTTCAGCCTCTACGGTTCATAATATCATTAAAAGATTCAGAGAATCCAGAGAAAGGAACAAGGCTGAAAACCAGGACTGGATGGTCGTGATCTTCAGGTCCTCAGCAGCACTGCATTAAAAACAGATACAATTCTACAGTGGAAATCACTGCATGGGCTCAGGAACACTTCTGAAAACCATTGTCTGTGAACACAGTTTGTTGCTTCATCCACATGCAGGTTGAAACTCTACCATGCAAAGAAGAAACTATATCTAAACATGATCCAGGAACATCTCCGACTTCTCTGGGCCTGAGCTCATTTAAGATGGTCTGAGGTGACATGGAAAACTGTCCTGTGGTCTGACCAATCAAATATTCCGATTCTTCTTGGAAATCATGGACACTGCATCCTCCAGGCTCCAGAGGAGAGGGATCATCCAGCTTGTTATCAGTACACAGTTCAAAAGCCAGCATCCATGATGGTGTGGGGGGGCATTAGTGCCCATGGCTTGGGTAGGGCAGTAAGGCAGTTTATTTATACACCACTTGTAGCTGTGAGTATAATAAACAATACAGTCCATCGTCATCAAGTGATGCATGTAATTAGCCAATCAAAGTAGAGTACCAAGTAGTATACCTTTTTGCTTATAGCTTGTAGTATTGTGCTAATTCAGCTGTTTACTTTATAAGCCCGGAGACAGAAGAACAAATTATCACTAAGTTTTATAGTTTTGTTTGGAGTCCTGAAATATACATCTTTGTGAGGTTCAACATTAACCATAGTTGGACTTATTGTACCAAATAAGATAACCTGTATAATGATTAATTTAGGATCAGTAAGGCTGCAGTGGTTTGCTCAGACAAGCATATGTTGAGCAGCACACTTACTGTGCAGGCACAGATACATTTAACAAAATGCTGGTGTGCAGGACTGTGTCTCATCGGTGCTATAAATCACACTAATGGGGATGAGCAGAAAGCCTCTTGATCATAACAGAAAGGCTTCATAAACCACAGCCTGCTGAAGTCTCCATTCCTCTGCTATCAGCATGACTTTCCCTATTGCTACTGTACATGGATCTCAGTGTTTTCTGCTGCACCTTATTTCACTGTACTGGCTCATTACAGGAACCAGTAGTTGGATCATTTGCCATCACTAACCCCCAAACACAGGACACCTAAGTATGTGAGAGCAGGGGATTTCAAAAAAAATAAATAAAAATGCTGGTTTAAATAATTTCTTTTTGAAAATTTGTGACCTGAAAGTTTTGACGTATCACAAGCTGCAGTTTCAAGTATTCAAGTGAGGACCCTACAATACAGTGAAGTCTTTTTCAAATGTCATAGCAGCTCATATTGGAAATCTTTGTATCCGCCCCTCGGAGCTTGTGGAGCAGTGTTGACTTTATGTACGAGGGTAATCTGGAGGGATGAGGTGGGATTTTTTTTTTTTATTATTAAAATGTAATCAGGGTTTATCCTGGCCCAAAGTGAGGTGGAGGTGGTACCATCCTGATCATGTGCACACACATGCACGTGCACCGCACCTTCAACTGGCTCCGGCTGATGCTTTTTACTGGTGTAGTGAATCCAGAGGAATTTCCAAAAGGACAACAATAATAATAATTTAGGAGACGCCACCTCGTGCATGTCTCACAATTTCATGACATTTTAAAGACTAAATGAAAAGAATAATTGAAGACTGAGGAAAATCTTTTCTTTCAGCCCAACAGCAAATCTTTGCTACTTTTGTGTCACATTCACAATTTCACTTTTAGTGTCTCTAGAATTTTTTAAACCTGTAGCAAATTATTGCAAATTATTTTTCCACCTGACTGAATGAGAAACTTTGTCTGATTATAACACAGTGAGGAAAGACAAGTGATGCCCAGATGTCCACAACAAAGGACAGTGTTAAAAAAAAAAAAAGACTGTGTGTTGTCTTTATCTAATAATTTATGAAATGGACAGACTTTTAATTATTCCAGGTCTCAGGAGGAGTCTTAGTTTAAAATGCCTTTGGGGAAGATGAATAAAAAGAGACGTTAAAGTCACATTAACATCAGCTTTGTGTTGATACACCTGAACACTTACCCTCACTTGACTCCTCATCCTCTCTTGTATTCTGACTCTGATCCTCCCCATGCTTGGGTCAGGTCGGGTATAAGGCTATTTATTTATGCAATACAGTAGCAGTAAGTGTAATAAATAAAACAGTCCATCATCATCAAGCAGTGCATGTTATTAGCCAATCCAAGCAGAAGACCAAGTAGTATACCTTTTTGCATATTGCTTGTAGCATTGTGCTAATTCAGCTGTTTACCTCATAAGCCCGGAGACAGAAGAACAACTGAATTTGAATGTCAGAATGTGTGTGTGTGTGTGTGTGTGTGTGTGTGTGTGTGTGTGTGTGTGTGTGTGTGTATTTTTGTGTGTTTGGGGGGGGGGCACAGTTCCACAACACACACACTTTATGCTCTCATGAGCACCCCGGATGACGGGCTCACAGAGGGGGCTCACAGAGGGGCCTCACAGAGGGGGCCGGTAAAGAGACAGATAGAGACAGCCAGTCCGACTGAGGATGAAAGAAGACGGTCGGGCCTGTGGGCAAGTTATGTAATCAGTTTGTGCCTGAACACTGTGAAACACCATGTAACACCTTTATAAGAAATTGGATGTGCTTGAATACAAAAGAAACAATATTCACATGTTTGAACAGCCACGAAACATCAGGGCACCACCAAACTCCTGCTGAAGGGACCAGTGTGGAGTTTAGTTCTTAGAAACTGCAGCTCTTCCCTGGCAGTTTTGGCAGTGCCTTTCCCGGTGCACTGTGCTGTTACTATATAGTGGAACAAAACAGCGTCGTGCTGCAATTGCACTTACAAATGACAGAAACGCACCAATTGCAACGCTTGTTAGAAAAGAATGTTTACCAAGACATCTCCAGCAGTATCACCACCGGCACGTTCTTTCGTTGTCTTCACTGCAGTGTTTTGAAGCATGATGCTCTACTTTGTTTACATGCCAGTAAACATCACATGTAGCAAATCACAGCACAGTGCAATGTCTAATGATGTTTCACAAGTACAGACCGGAGCGCAGATTGAGAGAGAGACAACGAGTGGACTGATATTTCATCATAGCTCCATGTTAGAGAGACACTGCACACCTTTGCCTCTCTATGGTTTTTGTTGAGGAATCATTGATGCCACGTGTTTGCTGTGTATAAGCCAGGCCTTTCATGTACTTGTATAGAGTAAGATTTGGTTGAATTTCTGTTAAATATTCTATGTAGACCTCATTATACCATCTAAAACACATTCATCACTTCCATTACTTTTCCATTTTATGAGACATCTTTGTAATTTTCTCTTTGAGATGTTCAGAAATAAAGCAGAAACGCGGAACCAGTGTTCCCACAGTGCTGAACACTGTTTATGATTCTCTGCTTTATTCTAAATGCTTCAAATATGAGACAGAGAGAAAGTGGTTTTCCTTTCCCTGACTCTGTGTCCTCTTCTTGGAGGCATCTGTAGTTATTGAGGCGATAAAAAGAAAAACCTGCTTGTGCATTTTACCTCTGATTAAATTAGGCATTGCCTGGTAAGTTCACCTCGGTATCAGTCATGCCTCACTAAAATGGAAATAGGTTTCTTGGAAAAAAAAATTGGACATTAAAGAATGCCCTTTGTAATAAATGAAATGGGAATTGCAAATATGCACAGTCATGAAATTTAATTGTGCTCTCTGTTGACTGGTGTGTGGGTGCTAAGGAGCAGAAGTGCAGGAGAAACGCTGGGGGCAGAGGTGGTTAAATGTAGCGAGTAACGTACTGCCGGAACGGGCTAATGAAGCCGCTGTTTATGACCCACTGGAATTGTGTCATCTCTTGAATGGCAACAAGATTCCAGTGTGCACACAGAGGCACTCAAACACACAGCTGCACACACGGACACACATACTCGACAACCTGCTCCTATCTGCCGAATGTGCTGTTGTCTTTTGTAAATGTTATTAATGGCTCCATGTTTTCAGAGGAAAAAGGGAAGTATGTGCACAACCAAAAAGTGCTGTGATGTGCCACTGTAGCTGATAAAACTAGTTAGAAAAGCAAAAATGCCCAGTATTAAATAGATAAATTAGACATTACAAAATGAATTGACCTGATTTTTAGTGGTAGTGTTTAAACACTTAGATACTGTGTATAACTCATAAATTGTACATGTCATCATCCTGAGCTGATTCACAGCCAATCAAGTACAACATGACCTGATAAATGAAATTAATTTGTGCTGTTCACAGCGGCCAAGATATAAATACAGAAAACGTAGATGAGAGTTAGAATTTTAACCAATAATTCAAAAAGTCTCAGTAGAAAAAGTCATTTTCTGACGAAGGAGAATTACATTCTCAGAGCTGTACAGACTGTTGTTCAAAACTGTATCGAAAACAATGTTTTTCAGGAATATCCAATTAAATATAAATTATGAAGTGAAAATGTAATTGCATTTTGTAAAAAATATCATCATGAACCATATTTAAATAAAAATATCCATAACGAGCTGTAGCTAAATTAATTAATACTGACCTCCTGACTCCGCTGAGCTAAGTCTCAAACCACATCTGGTTTTATGATTAAACCCAGTTCAAACTGGGATTAGCCCCGCTGTGACTTTACAGTAATGCTTGATGGTGGTGCTTCTCCTTATTGTTCAGTAGTGTTTCTACGGAAACATGTCTAACGCCGCTGTCATCTGTGCAGCTGAATATTAAACTGCGAGAGCAGGGAATCCATCGAAGGTGAGAGGGCACAGCAAAGCAGAGCCTCCTCTGCGTACACACAGTTTGGCACACTCTTAAATAAATACAGTGAAAGCAGAAACACGATAAGAAAATCAGTCACACTAATTAACTGCTAATTCTTTTGAGGACTGTATAGGCTTGATAAAGGATGGCAAAGCTTATTAAAGTACACACAGTGTTGCACATTATGATTCCTTTTCAGTGGAATTTTAATCCGAGTCTTTGAGGTTGATTGCATTGGGTGTGTGGTTTGCAGATCTCTTTCTGTGTGTGTGTGTGTGTGTGTGTGTGTGCGTGTGTGTGCGTGTGTGTGTGTGTGTGTGTGTGTGTGTGTGTGTGTTCTCGGGTAGCAATTAGTGGTGTAAGCAGCAGGGATATGAGGCTGAGCAGTGTTATAGCTGGGCCGGTTTTTGTTGCCACCTAGGGCTCAGTCTGAGCTCTCCTCCTCTCTCCGCATCACATGACAGAGACGACGTTCAGCTCCTGCCCTTTAAAATGGCGCCCTCCACTCAGTGAAAAATGTGGCATTTCCTTATCGGATTTGTGTATGTTAGAGCCAGAGGGCCTGTCAACCTATGGAAAGCAAGTGGGGGAAAACAAACCCACCCTCCTCCCGTCTCCTCTCCCCTCAACTCCCCAGAGGGAATTGATGGCGATATCCCACAATGCCAGAGCCCGTCGGCTCCTCCAGCCCTGTTGGGGCCACAAAGCAAACGTATCTAGCAGAGGCCACTGATGCAAAACCCTGCTCCACGGCGCAACGCCTGTGTTGCAGAGCAAGAGAACAGCAGGAGGCGGAACATTGCTGCATTTTAAACACGCTACAGATTTTATATAGCACTTATCTTCCACAGCAGAGACAGACAGATCAGGTTCAAAATGATTACTATGGTTATGTGTCATTATTTCAAATCAGGAATATGTTGTCTTGATGGACATGATGCAACAAAGGGTTACAAATGACAAATAACTGCTAGACGTGTTATCTATAAAATATAAAATTATCAAAGGTGTGATTTTCCCTGAGGATTAGGGGACAACGCTTTTCAAAATCCTGTTTTTGTCCCCCTCCCTCTTGCATCATTTCATTTTGATATCCTCACAAACACTCTGCATCCAGACTCTTCTTACTGTCCAGACGACACAGGAGCAGAGCGCTCATGTAGCTCAGTCTCCATCATTACCGTGCACTCACAGCAAGAAGCTTTACCAGCAGCAGGCAGAGCTGTGGTGTCTCTGCCCCGGGCTCTGGCTCTCAGGCTACAGCACAGATTCAGCAGTCCTGCCCTCTTCCTGCAGAAGGTTGTACCTCGAGCCTGACGAGAGAGCTGCATGTACTACACATCAGGAAATTGTTTCTGGGGTATACCAAACACTAAATCTATATTTTTATTCACAGTCAATATTGAATATTGTTCTCAAATACGCTGGAAGTGAAAAATCAGCAAAGATAAGGCAGTAAAGAATCAAAATGCAAATGTAATATTTATCTATCCTTTCACCATGAATACTAAAAGTGATTTTAAGGATTAATGGATTCATAATTTCAATAATTAGGCAAGCGATAATTTAAAAAGCTCAGTTATCAATTTCAAGCATTTTTTGCAAGAATGATTTAAGCTGAAGAACGTTCCCGCCCCCCCTACTCACACTCACACATACACACACACACACTCTTCAGGAACCAAACCTTGACCATTTAAAGTGATGTGCAGTTTTGTTTTGTGTGTACGCTGGAATAAGTGGAGCCATTTTCATAATCTCACCTAAATACCAACAAGATACACATGAAAAAAAGTGCAGAATCATATCTCATCGATCTAAAATTAAAACTAGTTCATCTTGTACTAACTCACAGCAGGTCCTGGAGAGTGTGAAAGCACAGCTGTGTCCATCAGAAACAGTGACAGGTGAAAACAGAGGGCAGTCAGTCAATGCTGTAAAGTGACCATTTTATTTATTCATTTATTTTAAACTTTATTCACAAATGTAGAAACGTCGACACATACTTCAAGCAGCATAAGAGGCTTATACTGTGAGGTCATAACCGTGCTCCGTCACAGCACTTAATGCACAGTGTTACTGTCGGTCTCAGTCTCCCCGCTCTCATCAACCTGATTTCCCACTGCTCTTGGAAAAAAAGCAAATGTCTAATACAGTGGTTCCCAACCTTTTCCAACTCATGGCCCACTTGAAAATCTCAAAAACATTGGTGGCAAGCATCTGACCCCGCAACTATATGGAGGACTATAGAACTATCTATGTTCTGAGAGCAATTTTTGTTTTGATTTTAATTCTAATTTGAATTCTATTTTATTTAACAATCAAACATTCAGGACTGAACTGAAATCAGGGGAAGCTCAGTTTTTCTTTTTTGCACTTGTCGATTCACCATCTGTGTCTTGAATCTGTTGTCTTGTAATTCTTCCTGTTGCTAACCAGCTGTCCACCTTGTAGTTGATCGTGATGTGATGAGGCGGCAAAGTGGTGCTGGCGACAAGGTTCCGATCCCTGGCTTATCACGGTGACGGGCCCCAATACAAGAAAAGAAAAAAACTAAAACAATGAAAGGAGTTTTTCAGCATTTTTCGTGTTTTTGAAAATCATTTCCTTTTGAAACATTAAAAACATTGATATTTTTGTTTTTCATATAATTACATAGTTTAACCAAAATTTTTCAGTTTTGCAAATGATGTCGGCCCATTTGCAATACCGTCGCAGCCCACCAGTGGGCACTGAAACACAGGTTTCATCAAATGGACATAAACACAGCTACAAGTGAATACTAATACTGCTGTGTGTCTGTTGGATGTGTAAACAGGCAGTTGTTCACTAACACACACATCAAGTCTTAAAGTCCACAATATGTCATAGTAAAGCCCCTTTTCCACTGGTCAAAAAACCTGCTTAGACCTGCTCACATCAGGCTTCATTGGCAATGGAAAAGGGTACAACTGACATTCACACCTGGGTCAAATGACTCTGCAGTAGACACGGGTATTTACTGGCTCCAGCTCCGATCAGCATTGATGTAAACACAACACCCGGGTGAACTCACTATTTTTCACCTTTTTTCTGCTGTGACGTCTTTCTGAGCACAGTCTCTGCAGACAGACCTGTCACCTGCACAGCACAGTGCTGTTAAACCAGAAACATGGCGGCTACACCGTGCATGGAGATGACAGAGTGAGCGCAGCTTTGAAACAAGTTTTAAAAACATGCAATCACCGATGGAAGCCTCTCACACGGAGGCTCCAACACTGTTACATGAGCAGCAACCTGGGGATGAGATGTGACAGATCTCTTTTACCAGTTTGCAGGGCAGCTAGCAGCTCACTCTCTCTCCACTGCGTCTGTGTGTGGGTGCTCTGTAAGTGCATGTGATGACATCACTCCTTACAGTTGTGTGTGTGCTCAGTCTGAACAGAAAGACAAACTCGACTGGCAGTGGAAAAGGGGTCTACCAGCTTTTATTAGCAGGTTAAAAAATCCCACTTATACCCGCTAATTGTGGTGGTATGAGGGTATAAGTTGCGTTTACAGTTTGTTCTGATGCCAACCAGGGCTGAACAAACAAATATCATCTATATCGCACAATGACAAGAGCTGCAGTTTTTTTGTTTGTTTTTTTTTAGCTAAAGGTAAAATGTGTCACAGCATACATGCATACATGTCACATAAATGATTTTTTGGTGCTACAGAGACGCCCTGGCCTCCAAATTATATTCTCCAGACATAAAGAAACATGCTTGTCTGGTACAGACCCAACAAAAATCACATCATTATATTTTTTTCAGTGGAAATCAGAAAAATGGCCGTTCCAACTGAAATCAATATTCATCGCAATTACATTATCTTCAAAAATGATCATAATAGATTTTTCAGGTGTACCTCCAAACTGACTACGAAGTAGCTGGATGCAGTTTAATTGATGCTGTCATTTCCAAAAAGTTATAGAACGCCTGTTAATTGCAGTACAGTAGAGTGAATAATGTTACGTCACATGAAGGAGCTGGTTCGAATAATTATAATGTTACTGTCTTACAGATATTCTCTACAAATACACCCCTCCCCAAATAGCGCCTCAGATACCCCCCAGGTGATATGTGCATTTCAGATATGATTAACAGTGTCTCCTCTCCATCTGTCTGACACTTCAAATTGCACGCTGCACAGGCAATATCTGTGGACTCATGTCATAAGCCCGACTGTAAGAGCAGATAAATGAGGAGTGGCCTCTAACAGGAGGCGATCCTCAGATGAAGTATCACTCCCAGCATGGTATTTCATTGGAATTCAAAGACACATGAAAACAGATAAAGACTGGGCCGTGTCTGTCTCCGCTGCCTCCTATCCAGACTGAAGGAGGCAGCTCTGCAGGCAGAAAGACAGCAGGATAATACCAGCAACAGTGAAGCTGTGGAGCACTTAGACCCGTCTGCTTACCCTCAGGCAGAGACAAGACTGACACATGGCTGAGGGGTTGGAGGGAGGAGGATAAAGAGCATATGAGAAATCCTGAGAAGGCCCTGAGAGGCCAGGGGGACTGGTGTCACCCCTCTCCTCAGGGACACATGCTAAATCAGTTGAGGAGGCTTGGGAGGCACATCTCTGGCTTTATGAGATAGTTAGCATGCGCTGGCCCCTCCTCCCTTCTTGTTTCCCATTTAAGAGCTGACTGGCCCTCCGATAAAGGATGGCGCCACAGGTAATTGGAAAATTGGCAGGCCTGTCAGGGAGATTTGGTGGATGGCATGAGTGTATACGATGGCGGAGTTCATGAGGTGTCAGCCCACAGCTAGATTTATATCATCTCTATGAACCATCACCAGTAAGTATCCAGAGTTCAGGAAAAAGTAGCACATTTTTCTCCAGGGGAGACTGCATATCAAGACTGCTCCAGAAGCTCCGACAAGGTTCCTGTTAGTAAAGAGATGATATATGGTCTGTCCTTTGCATTACCCCTAACCTTAATTCACTGTTTCTACACACGCCTTAACAACTGCTGCAAATAGATCTGCACGCCGTCTGCCATGAATTATTTACAGTAGAATCCAGGAAATATACTAGTTCAACTCATCTTCATCACAGCCTACCTGACAAGTTACATTTGCATGAGAGTAGTTTACATGATCGATATGTTGACATGGTGAATATTGATAACTGAGTTAAAGAATATTGAGTAAAAGTTCTTATCCTGGCACTGATTAAACCCCTGAAAACTCATCTCTGCTCCTCATTTAGAATTTTTTTTTTTCATGACAAAAACCCCCTCATGGCCTTAAAATGCCTTGGAGAACACCTTTGCTTGTTTAGTCTTTGTACCTATGAATATGCAAATTTGTCCAACCTGTCTCCGCCCACCCCTTTGCTCGCCTGCAGCTCCGACTCTGCTCATCAAACCTCTGCTTGTTTTCTGTTTTGCCAGCTAGTGAATGCAACACAACACACGTGTTGGAACCAGAGGCAGTGAAGAAGAAGAGCAAATTGGACAGGGTGTCCTACATGTCATTATATCAGAATGTTGATGTATTTTATGTATGGCTCTCCACAGCTACAGCTAATAATGTGTTGATTAAAATGATAAAAATCATTAGCTCTGACTTCACTATTTTAGCTAACATAGCCTCCAAAATGCTGATGATTAGCTACAACCGGCTTCTCCTCTGTGGTGAAATGATAATGGGAAAACCCACTCCTACCCCCACCCCCACCCCCACCTCAGGAGCTGACAGGATTGGTTCCATAGGTTTGCGATGAATGAAACTCTGTTTTGTTGAGACTGTCATTGGTTCACAGCAGTTCCCAGGTGGATATACTCGCCTGCTTATTTCACTCATATGTCTTGTATCATATAGAAGACACCATATGAACATGTTAACAGGGGTTAATACCATGCCTCATTGGGGAGGGTCTTTGGTTACACTTGTTTCCAGGCCCAGCGTATCTACATGCATCACATATACTTTTATTATGCATTATAAAGTAATATGTGATGTGAAATATGTCATGCAACAGAAAGGTGGTTATGATTTGTCATAGTGACCCCCAGTAAATCTGCACATGGCTTAAATCAAAGTGTCAGAGCAGCTGTATCTGTAGAAATTTCACTGTCAAGAAGACAGAACACAAGACAGAGAGAAATATTTGACCAGTGGAATCTGTTTAATGACATTATGAGATAAAAACAACAATAACAGGAAGAGACAAGAGTCCTGTTTCCTGTCATATACAACAAAGATTTAGTGGGTGTGTAAAACAAATAAAAATGATCCAACTTAAAACACCCTGCCAGTGAATTGCTGGGGTTGAATTCTTACCTTTTCTCTCTAAAACAAAGTAAAAATATCAAAACTCTGCTTGAGTGCAGAGACTCCACTGCTGATGAATTCAGAGCAAAAAAATAAAATAACGACAGGATGATTTTCACACATTTCTGTCGAATGTCAGTTCAGACTCACATTTGATGGATTGAAGACTTCTTGCAGACTGGGCCCAAACGTTCCAAGCAAACACGATGTGAGACATTTTAGATTTTTTTTATTTTTATTTGTTGCCTGCCATCATTAACTTACATTGTGTTACAATGCGTTATCGTGAGTATCTATAGTGCATCGTAAGTGAGGGTTTGATTGAAAATGTTGCTCACATTTTTGGCCACCATGATGGTGTCTTTATAAATGGCAGCAAGGTTAAAAATTTTATTTGTCCACTACTTTTTTTTTTTTTTGATTGGACCAAATATCTGTACAACTAATAATATTCCGATCAACCTCAGGTGTACTTTGTGTTCAGTGCTACCCAGCAAATGCTAGTATCTTAACACACGTGACAGGCAGAGCACAGTAAGAATCAGTATTTTTACATGTTAGCACATTGACATTAACATTTAACATTGAACTCACAGCATCACTGTGTCTGCACCTTCCCAGAGCTGCTGACGGGGCTGTAGACGCTCAGCCTTGTTAAACTTGATTAATAGTTTGAAATGAATTGGAGCTGTTATCATAAAGTTGCCAAGAAGATATTTTTATATGATAATTATATAATATAAAAAATAATAATGTAATTACATCTTAAAGAATCTTCAGAGCACACAGTCACTCCACACTGTGAGGGGCAAAGTTCACAGACATTAGGCCCTGTTTATTTTGGAAGTAGGTTTTAGATTTTAAAATTTTGTGTAGGCATGCATCAGATAGTGATGAGATCAGTCTGTCAGGAAAGATTTACATTACTTCTGTATATTTCTGCATGTTGGCATGGAAGCAGGCTTAACAGACAGAGAATTAGAATCTCACTAATGTCTGCTCTCAGCTCGCTGGAGGAATGTGGATTCAGGAGGTGTTGTGGCTGCAGATCCCAACCTGGTAATCACACACTCTGGTGTGTAGATGTGTTTATTAACCTCAAGATGGGGGATAATTGTATTTGTCAGAGTCGTTTAATCACCGCTGTAGCTCGCATCACTGTCACTTTCACTTTGTCTGCCTTACTAACTCAGCCGGCTCCTGGTTGGCCGACCTCGATCCCTGTTCTGTGTGCCACTTTGTTTTTTTCTGCTTTCAGAACTCACATATATATTTGGAAGCTGTTTTGTTATTTATATAATAAAGAAAAGTTCTTTTTCTGATCTTTGTGGTCAATACAACACTACTGAGTTCATGATTTCATCTTTAATACAGTGGATCCTAAATCAAAAGCCTGATTTGGATGTAAGTGAATTAGATTCTCTGATCCGTCATTCTGAATACTGATTAAAGGTCCCATATTGTGTAAAGTCAGATGTCAATGTCTTCTTTTTATTATAAAGCAGGCTGTAAATTCCATCCATTATCCAAACCCCTTATGATTATAGGGTCGTGGCTGGGCTGAAGCCAATCCCAGCTGACTTAGGTAGAGGGCAGTGTCAAAGCCTCAGTCCACAGAGAAATACACACAGCCTGTATTCAGAAACTGAGCTTTAAAACCAGCCGTCAGGACTTCTGCAACTTTGTGATGTCACAATAAAGCAGTCACCATGCTCAGCCACCCCCCAAGCCCTGCCCACCTGGACCACCATCCAACCTTGCAGGATTTGGTTTCCCTGAGTGTTTACCTGAAATCTGCTGTATTTTTAATGGATCATTTAGAAAACAGTCAGCCAATCAGAGGAGAGGCTCAGAGACATCAACACACAAAGTTTGTAAAGAAAGAACATAGTACAAAGTGATTTCTAATGCCAACTAGTAAAACTTACAATACTGCTAAATGGACTGCACTTCTAGTGCTTTTCTAGTCATATCAACCACTCCAAGCACTTGCCACATTTACCCCCTTCATTCACACATACATACATCACAGCTGTACACATACACATACACTGATGGAATAGCCATCAGGGGCAATTTAGGGTTTAGTGACTTGCCCAAGGACCCTTTGAGACGTTGCCTGGAAGAGCCGGGGGACCAGGCTTAGATTAGTGGATGAGACACTCTACCTCCTGAGCCACAGCCACCACACTAAACCTGCCTCCTCCTCCTCCTCCTCCTGTCTCTGTCACTGCAGCCCTCATAAACTACACCCAAACCCTTTACACTCATGCACCTGTGGTACACTGGTCTGTAACTGTCACACATCGCTGGCTGTGTGTGTGTTTACAACAGAGCCCAGGTGCTGAATCTCACAGAGAGCTGCCGTCCTGCTAGCCAGCCACTAGCATGTGTAACCTAAGGGGTTTTCCCACAGACAGCCCCCGTCACTGGATTATCTGAAAAGCTGATCCACAACTCTCTGGTCTCCAGTCTTAGCTGATGAGAATCTAAAGCTCACATGAGACTTTGTGAGACTTGTGGGAGACTCAGTGATGGGATCAGTGCTAAACAAACTAATTGGCATTTTATCCTAGCTAAAATGATGAGGTGTTCAAAACTTTTTCTCCATTTATTTTTGAATTGAGCTTTTCAGGATGTCCGCTGAAAGAAACGTTGAAAGTTACAGATGCTGGTGGAACAGAAGCTACAATAGCAAGGGGATCGTGTGGCTGCCCTCCATTTCAGCTGGAGGGCAGCCAATCATCCTCTCTATCTCTCATCTTCTCTCAAAGACGAGTGTTGGATGTTCATGCTAAGCTAATGATTGGGTTTTTAGCTCCACATAGATCCCAAAAAACAAGAAAACAGGACGCCCCGGTGGCTCACCTGGTAGAGCGCATACCATTAAGGCAGCGGCCCTGGGTGCGGATCCGACCCACGGCCCTTTGCTGCATGTCATCCCCTCTCTCTCCCTGACTTTCCTGTCACTCTCTCACTGACCTATCCAATAAAGGCATTAAAAGGCCAAAAAAATAACTTTAAACAAGAAAACAGATTCTATTAAACTAAACTTTTAGTTTCCCGTCAATAAAATACAGCAGCTGACAAAACAACCCCCACTTACGGTCCACATATTTCCTAGCTGCGGAGCTTTCAACCATATCAAATGGTCTTCATCAGCAGATTGAGTTTGCTTAGTTGTTCGGGGAAACTTTGCTCTGCTCATCAATGTTGGCCCTTATCCTTTAAAATGAAGTTCATGAATGAGCTGTAAAGCCAGCATGCCATAAAGAAAAAGGCTCAATAGCTAATTGAGATTTTCTTGATTTTCCAATTCATTGTTTCACCAAGTCTTCGAAATAGTAAGAAAATAGTGTATGAACATATCAGTGTCAGGCAGGATGTGGGTTTCCTCTGCTCGAGCATGAATCCAAGACACTGCACACGTATACATTCAGTTATATGCATGCGTCCCTGCAGGTGTTGGTACAGTCATAAGACAGACATGACTAATGAACATACCAACCTGTCTCTGGTAGACAGGCCTGATATATTCCTGATCTCAGTTTCCACTCCCTGGTGACACAGTTCAGTTGTTCCCTCTGCATGAATAAGGCTGATGTGTGTCACGCTGCCTCGTGTGATATAACAGTGTAACAGTGTGATGTGTCCTGTGTTTGCAGGAGGAAGAGGAGGAGCAGTTGGAGGAAGATGACTCCGTTAAAGAGGAAACGGCAGAGCAGGAGATTCCAAACTGAACACCAGAAGAGGGCCTGAACACACCCCTGCTCTGTGGCATCACCGTCAGTCTATAGCACATGTAACTTTCTACTAGCCTCCCAAAGTTTGTAGACAGCCAGCAGTTAGTTTCCACTCCAGATAGTTTAGCAACCAGAGGTGTATTTTAGAAAACACTATTTAAATGGTGATATCTTTGGATCCAAGGTAGAGTTTGTACTTTTTATGGACGCGGCTGAACAGGTGGACAGATTTCAGACATCTTCATGAAGCAGCACATTAAAGCATCCGGCCGTAGGTGCACACTCACTACTGTGTTTCTTCTACAGCAGTGATATGCGTCTGTGCCCAGCCACCTGATGTATTAAAGACACTTTCCATGCAATCTATTTTCATACACTAATGATCATCAGGCAGTGTGTTCTCATAGAGCATCCTCAGTGTCCTGTTCAGCAGAGTGGGGCTGAGCCCACGCAGCACACTCACTCTAGTCTGATGGCAGCAGTGACACGCTTTCCACCGTCTTCAAATGTATTTCACTTGACATTTGACTGGAGGATTTTATTTTTATATTTTATGCATATCTTGTTACTTCCCTCATTATAAATATCGACTTATTTTCTCACTCCCCTGTTTACACTTATGTGAAGTACTGAGTTTTGTTTTGATGTTCAAAAACTTTTTTATCTTTGATTTTCAGTATCTTTAAGTGCTACATGAAAATGTACTGTCATTGGATTTGTAATAAAATCATCAATGTTTAGGAAATGTGTCTTCTCAGAGATTGTATTTACACACTTTGTAAAGTAGAATTAGTTTTTTTCATAGTCAGATGGTAGTTTGACCTGCTGGTAGCCTGTGGTCTGTGGTCTCTAGGCTGCCTGAGAATCATCTCTCATTTGTCAGCAAAGTTTGAAAATGAATTGAACCCACAGAGAGCAAACGAGAGAGCAAACGTGTTTGTAGCTTCATTCTTCAGATCAATTACTACATGTAATTTGATGCTAAATACGATGGATTTAACTCAAATTAGAGGGAATGTAAAGTTGATTTGACTTTTAGTTCATACATCAAAGTTTGGTTTATGTCCTGAAAGATCGTGAGATGTGACCAGAGACTGTCGTCAGGCCGAAGCACCATCAGACTTTCACAGTAAATCTGGAATTATCCCTTAAAGTGCCAATAAATCTGACCTGCAAAAAACCTTTGCTTCTCTTTTACTGATGCTCATTAAATGTTTGAGTGCTCTCAGTCAGCGTGGTTCTTGTCTGACTGTAGCGAGACACTATTGGTTGGTGGCAACTGTAAGATAAAGCCAGAAAGAAAGCATGTTGCATAGCAACCAACAACCCTCTGATATGACCCATAGCAGTGTCTCCGGAACTATCGCCCCTGCAGTGGCAGGCTACCAGACCTTGGTTGCCATGGTTACAATAATAAACACATGGACTGTACCGAGAGCAGCTTACCTATTTTCATCGCCATGGTAACTATAATAATGGTCATGGCTTGGTTAGGTTTGGGAAAAGATGGTGATTTGGGTCAAAATAAGTTCTTCCTTAACATTGGACGATCTCTGTTGTCATGGTTACAATAATAACAACAACGGTCATCAATAATAGAAACAACATAAACTGCTACTGTCACATGGGAATTGAACACCGCTCTCCTGTGTCATATTCATCCATCCACCCCAACCTCCTCCTGACGTGGACTTTGTCGCTCTATAAACTACGTCACCGCACTTTTCCCTTTGCTCCTGTCATCATTACTACAACCACTAGATGTCGCCTAGCAACAAAACCTAACTATGGGTCATAATAACCTGCTGACAGACGACCTGTGGGCTCGTTGTTTACAGGAGGTTGGTCTTAGAATAACAGTATAAGTCACCAAAGTTTACCTTTCATTGTAATCAACAAAATGTATATAGTCAATAGTGACTGCTTTAGGCCAAATGAATGAATGAATAAAACTAAGACGAATCTAGAGACGTCCACGTGTGATATCAGAAACATGGCAGTGGTTGCAAAGCAAGACACGATGTAAAATAAAAGATTTAGAAAATATGTTATCTTATGTTTCAAATTATTTGTTGCAATAGAAACAGCTCCATAAAACATATCTGAAGTCAGATAGCACTGATAATGAGGCATGAGATTATTCAGTGTCGCAGTGTTTCACAGGGCCAAGGGGTTTCCCTCTTCAGGCTGAGGATTAAACACTTCCAATCTTCGTTCACACGGACCACACTGCACTGCACAGCTCAGGTTCATGCTGAGCAGGGGGGAAAGAATGTGTGTGTGCGAGGGGTCTCCTGCATATCTTTACACCCCTTCACACTGTCCTCCTCCAGTGTGTTTCTCAGATCTTCATATTCCATCAGCAGTCAGACCTGGGACATCTACGCTCTTGCATTCTGACATTAAGGCATCGAGGGGTGTAATTCCAATTTGTTTCAAAGGAACTATTAATTTGCCCATTTCAAGGCCAGACAGGAGGGAAGCCCTGTAAGACTGCTGAACCGTGAAAGACATTATCTGGAGAATTGATGACGGGAGGCGTTGGCGCCTGCAGACATTTGAGCCGGGCTCCCCGCGGTCGAGCTCCCAGCATGCCGTCTGAGAGCGATGTCATTAGGCTTATGATAACAGCGATGGGCACATTGATGATAGAGTGGCCCACTCTGCCACCCAGTGCCCCGCCAATCTCCCATTTACACCCGCAGCATACTAAACAGCTCCTGATGATGAGAATAATACAAAGAGCAGGAGCGGTGCTTAGCAGCCAGGTCTCACAGCAACAAAGGAAACACTGTGCTCTGTTGTGTTTTCACATCCACCATCACAGGACCCATGTCTCACCATGCTGATGCTGTCACTGTGTCACTAGTGCAAACACATCTCACAGCTGTACAGCTAAGCTGCACATTTACATCTTTAACAAACTGAAATTGTGATGTGGGTTGTGTATAATACATCCCTACTTATTCCATGTTCATGTCTCTCAGCCTTTAAAGGTCCATCCAGTCTAAAGGTAGACGTCCATGTGTTTGTGATTATAAAGCAGGTCTAGGTTCTATATTAATACTGTGAAAGTATCAAAGCCTCAGTCCACAGAGAAATGCACACAGCCTGTATTCAGAAACTGAGCCTTAAAACCAGCTGTCAGGACTTCTGGAACTTTGTGATGTCACAACAAAGCAGTCACTGCTCTCAGCCACGCCCTAGCCCTGCCCACGTGGACCGTTTACCTGGAATCTGTTATATTTTCACTCAGAAAACAGTCAGTCAACCAGAAGAGAGGCAGAGGTTGTTACCAGAGCTCCAGAGAGAAGCCTGAGAGAGGAGATGTAAAACTACACTGAGATGGTTTTTGGTTCTTAAAACCACGAATATGTCTTCTTGTGGATATCAACACCTCAACCCACTGGATAGATTGAATATAGAATACTGACTGTTCACATTATAAGGCTGAAGGATGATCCGGTGCAGGACAGAGCTCCCCACCAGTGGACCATTGTGTTGTATTGTATTGTCAGAGGCACCACTGCTGGAAGCTGAAGTACAGCTCTCTGCATCGGTCATTCCGCCCCCTCATCCTCACCTCCGAAACAATCGATACACTGGGTATTTTCTGGGAACTTTGAATGAGAGATAACTCTTGTGAGATCTGTCTGCTTAGACTGGGTCAGCACTGACCTGCCAAGACTTGTAACTGGGATGGAGTGGAAGACCAGGAGAAGGAAAGAGCTCCCTGGAAGGTGGGACAAACAGCTAACAACAAAATGACACACATTATTGTTATTACTTTCTGCACTGGGTTGTACTCTTGCCGTACATGATGCCTCTGCGGTTTTATTACCTGGAATGGAAGAAGCATTTTGGATTGGCCTGACACTTTATTAGGAAAGTCCAGCTACAGAGAGTTTACAGAGTATTTGTAACACTGTAACATTACTTGAACATTAAAATGTTCAACAATTATAACTGAAATGTTACAAATACTCTGTCAGTGGTCCATCCAAATAAAGAGTAACTGCATTTCGATTTCATATGTAGTTTTTATAGATGGAATAAGTGACTTTTTGAACTTTTTGACCTGTGAAATTGAAAAATAGAATTTGTGCCATTTTCTTAAAATGTAATGTCTGTGTTGTTTCTCTGAGTGGCAGATTATTCTGGCATAAAGCTTTTCCACAGCATCTTATAGGTCTTATATGAAGGTGTTTACTAAAGATGTGGCTGCACAGCTTCAGTCAATGATTGATTAGCAAGTTGTCTGTGGGCCAAAAAAAAAAAGATAGCACCAACATTTCCTAACTTTAATCCAAGTTTTAAAAACTAAAGCTCCACATGTGTGTGTCCACCATGGTGAATAAGACTCAGGAATGTTCTGCCACCTCTGTTCTTTTTCATCAGACCAAAAACCTATAATTCAGCCTGTTCCTCTACCTGCAGCTGTTGTGACAGGTCCAACAAGCAGCAATCAGAGCTCTTATGCAGACAGCTTCATACCTTCATACATTTATATAGAAGCATTTATTCTGTTGATTTTCATACTATACAGCTGGCCGTTCATTTTAATGGCTGAAAGAGACACACATTAGTTTAATTATATATCCACTGCATATGTAAAAATAACCTCCCATCTGCATGTAACTTTGATTCCCTTTTACTGAAAAAATAAATGTCTTTTATGTTTATGTTTGGTTTTGTTCATTTATGTTATAAATGCTGATTCTGCTTCAAATGATGTTAAAAATATTTCAGTTTGATCATTCATTTTATGTCGTTTTTGCCTCTGAAACAGCATTTAGACCGTTATGTATGACCCTGACTGACAGATCTTTGTTTTCCCACAGTGTGTTTGTACTACATGTGGCCCTGTGAGCCAATACAAAAAGGAAAGACATCTGGTAGAGCCTTGTCCTTGGCACATGTCAAATTTACACTCACATAAAAAGGTAAATACCCTACAAGGCTGCACAGATACAAGCCGCCAATTGTCCTTCCTATTACAGCTTTATGGAAGGTGTAATTCATACAGACATCACCCACCAGTGAGCCTTAACTGAGAATTGTCTCCCCTCTGAAAATTATCAGCCCATATACCTCCAAAATACCTCAACCCTATAGAGGAGTGGATAAGATGATGGAGAATTATATGCTGCTCATGTTATCTGCAGCTGCAAGTGGAGGTTTCTTCTATCACTGATTCTCTTCCACCGGGGAAAAAACTGTGGTTAGTCTGATTTGTTCAGCCTCATTCTTATTTCCAGTGAAACGTGTTTAATCATACCTGTAAATTCACCGTCTGAAGGGCACACAGCAGTAAAGTGTATCACACACACACACCCTCAGTGTATCTAACTGATATATAGTTGAGTGTGCGTGGTAGGACAAAGGCTCTTGGTTGGGGGTCAGTCAAACACTTGCCCCCTTTTGTCAGGAAACAACCACCTCAGAGGACACTGCAGACCTTCTCCCGGCTTCCCTCTCAGTCCTCCACACACACACACACACACACACACACACATCACTTATGTCCCCTTTCCCCTCCTGTGTGATAAACACTTTGCTGTTCATTAGCACACCACCATACACAGAGCAGCAGGGTCACACAGATGTGTAGGTTCTGTGGGATTGGCCGTAGGTTTACACAGAGAGGGTTAATATAATGTAGATATCTGACGGATGGAGGCAGAACAACAGCTTCACACTGTAATGAAAGCTGTCTGTTTGTATGTACAGTGTGTGTGTGGCCACAGACTAAACTGACAGACACACACAGAGGGTGAATGCCTGCTTCAAAGACCAAAGGCCATGATAACGCTACCCATATGTGATGACTCCAGAAACTGAGGATGCTTTCATTAATACTTAGAGCAGGTAATTCCAAAATAAAATCCAGGTAGAAGGACAGCTGTCTTTGAAGTAACATTTTTATTATTATTTAATCTATTGCAAATTTTTTTGATAAATTGACTAGTTTTGAATTGATTAGTTTAGGCCATAAATTTCTTGTTTAGTCTAGAACCCAAAGAAAGTACAATGACAACAAATAAAAACAATTCCTCACATTTGAGAAGCAGAAACCAGAGAATGTTTTGCTCGATGTAAACAATTAATCAGTTTATTATGCCAAATGATGCCAATCAATTTTCTGTTTATCAACCAATTGATCAGTTAATTGAGTCACTGTTTTTTCTCTAATGCCAACTAGCTTTCTGCCCAAGAACTAAATGAGAAGATCACTCAGACTTGGGACTTGTTTAGAGACTTGTCTTGAGTTATTTGAGCTTCGATGATCATTTTACAGTAAATCAGCTGAAGTCGCGGCTCAGTCTGTGTCTTTAACTGATGTGTTTGGTGATTTTGTCAGACGACCTCATGGTTATAAGATCAGGATTTTAGCAGCAGCTTGAAGTGACCACTGGTTAACAGGTAATCAGTCAGAGTTTCAAACTTGATCTGTTGTCATGACAATGGAAAAAAATGTCAGTGAGACCAGCTTTATTGTGAATTCAGCTGAATTAAAATACAGTACAGCATGAGAGAAGCAAATGTTAAAGGGCTGAAACTCGGCCAGATGCAAATACCCAGTGATGATGTCATGAATATGCTAATCAGCCTGTTATGTCATCTAGTGACATTTAGCGACTTTTCAAGCAGGTTTAGCTACTTTCCACTGAATGTAGTTGGCAGCACTGGGGACTGGAGTTGAAAGTCGGCCTGTTGGACACCGGCACATTTATGTTGATCAATGTGCAAATTAACAAAATACAACACACACTTTGAACTCATCTTTAATTACTTGAGTCTTCACCTGCACTTGCTACAACATGGCTCTAATGTCATCATAATCCAACTGTGCTACATTACACCGCCCTTTAAGATGTCAGTACTGTGGCATGTAAATCAAGTCCACTGACTGGTTACTGTTGTATTTCAGCTGTCCTTTTAAAATAATTGTTTATGCTCTGACTGTTAACTACACTGAATTCTGTCACAGCATCCTGGTACTTTACTGCAGCCTTCACATGGTACATTACATCATCCAAAAGGCTTTTTATGTCTTATATCATAAGTATGAATTTAAGATAATTTAACTGGATAAAGTGGTTTCACTTCACAAACCTGAGGTGATGTTATTCCTAAGTGTAGCCTGATTTATGTTACCATGGCAACACTACAGGTACCATGAGGTTGAAAGGTTTATGAACTGTGTATAGGTACATTTAATGTCTCACCTCTCCACGGGTAAATGCTCTTAAATGTTTTCACATAAGCACCTTTCCAAAGAAATCAGTGTCCAGTCATTGTATTTCCTGTCTTTCCAGAACATCAGCTGTCCGTCAACAGACTGTATTCCTTCTGTCTTTGCTCTTTGAAAATATAACAGGCTGAAGAGTTTTTCAATCCACCTTGTGCATCCAAAGATACACAATCTGCCAGAGTAAACAAGTCAGTGGCTTCAGGGCTTGTTCCAGAGTCATGCTGAGGTTACTCTGTCTCACTTAAGTCTTGTCCTGTCTGAGTTTGTTTGAGCACTCTTATTAAATCGGCATACTGTTGGAGCTCTCTCCATGACCTGCCAAGAATAAAAAATCTGTTTACTGTAAATTGCACACCACTCCCTCTAAAATACCATCTGCTGCCCAAACAGCGCTGCGCTCACAACCTCTAAAAATAGACCTCCTGATTGGCTCTTGAGAAGGCGGGGGGTCCACATCAGCCCGAAACCCCTAAACACTTGTTCATGAGTCTGTTTTTGACTTAAGGCTGTTTTTATCTCCCATAATTTAACGTTAGACACAAGTCAGTTCACAGTTCTGCTGAATGTCTACTGAAACTGGTGCGTTTGTATTCAGGTCACACAGAGGCCAAATAACGACACAGAGTTGACAACTTAAGTTTTATTGAACATTAAAAATGTTCTTTTATCAGCTTACACTGAGGCTCTCCCTCAGATGACCACCATGAAACTGACACGGGCTATAATTATTATACTGCAGAAGTGTGCTAACTTTATCATGTTGGTGGTACTGTGTGGGGTTTTAACAAAAAGACTGTAGTCTTGTTGTAGTCTAAGTAGTAAGTAAACTTTATCTAGAAGGTGCTGTGCAGTGCAATCACTGAGGAAAAGTGCATATAGATAAAAAAACAGGAGGTAACAACATAAAAACAATAAACACAGTAACAGCTACAGAGGGGCAATTTTACATTAAAGGGTAAAGAGCATCTCAAGATACAGTGCTTCTTAAAACTGTTGACTGACTCTGACATTCTTTATAACTTAAGGGAAAACAGTTCCAGAGGGAGGGGGCCACAACTTTAAAGCAAGGCTCACCTTTGGTTTTAGACTAGGTTTCAGCCAGAAGGTGCTGGTCAGACCTGCCCGACATCCTCACATCTGCGAAAGTTTTCCAATCAGCTGGTCCTTTTCCGAAGCCCTGATTTCAGTGGCAGTTAAACTTTTTAGAACAAACAGCAGCTAGATCACAGATCCTGGGCGCACTGACAAAGAGGAGTAGTCAGGTAAAGACAGGTCATCTGGATCAGGCTGCTACACATGTCTTTGGCCTTGAGTTTGTGATTACAGGATCAGGGGGTTGGGCTCTAAAATGGATTCATCCTCTGGGGACCATGAATATGACAATTGGCAACGATTTCAGAGATACATGTGTCCTTGTGTCCTCCTGAATTTAAACATGGTGATGCAGTGGTGAGCACCATTGCCTCACAAAAAGATGGTTCTTAGTTTGAACCCTGGTCCAGCCGGGGCCTTTCTCTGTGGAATTTGCATGATCTCCTTGTGCCTGTGTGGGTTTCCTCCAGGTGTTCCAGTTTCCTCTCAGTCCAAAGACATGCAGGTTGGGTTAACTGACTCTAAACTGCCCGCATATGTGAATGTGAATGTGAATGGCTGGCGACCCGTCCAGGGTGTACCCCGCCCTCGCCCAACATCAGCTGGGATTGCTTCCAGTCCCTCCACGACCCTCAGAGCACAATTGGTGTTGGTAATGGATGGATGGATGAATTTTAACATGGTTGCCAATGACAGTCTCTTTCTGTTTAGAAAGCAAGAAGCAGCATTAGAAATGACAGGTGGAAGAAAATGCCCTGTGAAGTGCAGAACCTTTCCAGCACTGCAGATAAAACAGTTTGTAGGGAAAAAGCTGAGAGATCTATAATAATCTTCCAGGAGGCAGAGTCTGTATCTCCATCTCTGCACATATTTAAAGGTCACCAGTGGTTTTACAAGTGGAGGTAATGGCATTCCTACATTTCCACGAATTGGCTGATCTGTCACTGAGGGCTTGTTTACGAGCGCTCTGCTCCTCTCCAACCACACTGCTCATTTCAACTGACAGAAACTACACAACTGCTCCGATTCATCACTGAATTAGAAAGACTGTGACAGTTCCACCAAACCACTGCTGCATTGATTCAGGTGCAGCCACAAGCTATTATTGTATTAACTGATTAGCCAAGGCTGTCATCTTTGGCTAATTAGAGTGATAGAGGTCTTACACTGTCCCACTGCCTGTACATACAGGTACACACATAGCTACACATCTCAGCCAGGAGTTGTGATAGTGATGCGTTAATGTGTGAGGTGCTGAAGGCCACAGGTTCCACTCTGAATCGCTGCTGACAGCCGATTACATTCTGCTAATATCTATTTCAAGATGAGGCCCAGCTGGCACGTACTGATGATTTTACATCATTATCATGTACAACCCATTGTACACCTACCATGCTCTTACTGCATGCTCACATTCATCTGAGCACTTGTCGCTGTGTTTAATTCTGTATTTCTATGAGCAAACGATAAAAGCTAAAAAAAATTCAGCATGTGAATGAGGCATCTGATGCACACATGAATTACCCAAAAATGCAGTCAAGTGGGTTAGATGGTTATTGGGACATCCTGATAATGAACACTTACAGTTCAGTTTCTGCAAGTCCTAGTTAAAAAAAACTCTGAGGTTTCTCCCTGTAGCACTGGAGCCCAGGGTCATACCATCCACACCAACTGTATAATCAGATCATGTCTTCCTGAGGTGTTTAGGGCCAAGTACAATACCTTCAGTTCTGTCTTTAGAGGTAAAAGAATGCTGCCCATGTGGGCCTGAAGTTACCTGATTAGTTTCATCTAGAATCACAACTTTTTCAAGGGTTTTAGAAATAAAGAGGAGAGTAGGCTTTAATTACTGCAACCTAAAAAGCCAGCATGGTTCTGAGAAACGCTCCTGAATTCCTCACAGCTTCACCCTGGATGACACTCTGCTGCGGCTGCTGTTGTTTCCCTGCATCCCTTGTGTCTCCACCTCCCTTGTCTCTCTCTGTGTGTGTGTTTACGTGCCATGGGTGTGGCTTCACTCCACCTGCTTGCAATCAGCTCATCAACCCACAGGTGAAGAATATCCCAGCTCCTTCCATTCATCCCCAGAGTGTACAGTGCAGTGGTAGTGCTCCAGTTCCTGGATAAAGATGGTACCAGGCTGAGAGCTGACCGGTAAATGGTAAATGGACTTACATGTCAGGGTTGAAGGGAAGCAGGATAGAGGACCTGGATGCAGACCACAAAACCAGTAGGTGCAGACATACAATGTTACATGACTGTGTGTGTGAATGGGTGAGTGTGACTCGTAGTGTAAAGCACATTAAGTGGTTGATAAGAGTTATAAGTCCATTTACCAAAATTCAGGAACTAACAGGATAATAACAAAAACTCTAGGAATATCCAGGAGAACAGAAATAATATTGCATCTGTGTCAAAAACAGTGTGGATCCAATGAAACACACTGTCTGGTTTGTGAAATATTAAAATCAGAAAATGTGTTCTTCTTCAGGGCCACTGAGCATGAGGGCTTTAATAATGTTCAAGGTGACCAAACGGATGCAGATTTTCACAGAACATAAGACAGACACACCTGAGGTGTGATGCCAACCCTTCACCACTAGTCCCTGTCTCACAGCAGGACATGAGTTAGACAGCTGCCTCCATTGTGCTCTGCTAATTTCAACTTCATCAGAATCTTCACCACCTGCTGCATCATCATCATCATCTCCTCAGTCACACCGGATGCTGATGCACTGAATCAACTGTTCCACAGAGCAGCATATCTCTCCTTTTCTGCTAACCAGGTGAATTCAGAAATTAAAACTGGCTCTTATATTCAAACAGGATTAAAAGTTTACCATCACTTTTATGAGCTGTTTTCCAGGAGAGGCCATGTATTGGTTTATTCAGCTGTTGCCTATTTTCACTGTCAACCTCTGGTATTACACTCATCTATTCCTTCACTGTAGCATGTGTTGTGTCTGTTTTCAGTAGTGTGTTCAGTCAGTGTGAAGTCGTTGTCTGTGTTTCCTGTAACTTACTTTCAGTCATTGAACGTATCCGATCATTATTGTTTCCTCTTAAAGTTAGTTTGTGCTTTACAGACTGATAACCAGGAGAAACAGCCGTTAGTTTTATTTGACTGACTGAAATAATATCACTGAGGCTGTAGATGCAGTACCAGCCAGTTCAAAGACAGAACTAGAAATTTACAGAAACAACTGGAGGCGGCTGAACGAGATGCCACTGTGGCAGTAAGGGGCCAGGGTTTAAGTGCTGCTGACTCCTGAGCTGATTGATGAAGGGAGCGGCAGCAGGTGTACAGGTGATTTGGCGGAAACAGGAAAACTAGGTCACCACGCCCTGATGAAGACGTACACGCACGGACAAAGAGACAGACAAACGGGGCAAACAAAGAACACCAGGAAGAAAGAAAACATGAGCCGCATCAGGGTAGAGGGGGTAAGACTGCCACCTCCAAACACACCGAGCTGACACTGAGGAAAAACAGCCATTTAAGCAGAGTGCAGGGCTGAAGACAGATGCTGATGCTCAGCCTGTGGTAGGACAGAGAGAGGTCATTCTTCTTTGCCCAGCATTTTTAGTACAGTTATATCTCTCACCTCCAGCTCTGCAGAGTGGTGATAGCACCAAGGCGTGCTGTAATTTTCCTATGTTTTCTCATCTTTATCTTCCTGGCTGGTTTGGCGCTGTACGAGTGGCGTGTGTCCTACACACACCCAGGAGTGTAATCTCACATTGTGGAGCAGCCTCATTTAAATGAGCCTTTCTCAGGGTCGTCACCCGCACTCTCGTTCAAACACACCCCCTCCACAGAGTGACTCAGGGCTGCAACCTACACCAGCCGTTACACACCGCTCACACACCCAGTGCTGAGAACGTACCATGTGTATTTATAGGATTCTGGAGAAGAATTGGATTCAGTCTCCGATACAACAACATTCTGCATTTTTATTGCCACCATTTACACTTGGACAACAATGGAGCTCTATGACATAAAGGAATGTAATATATCAGGTTCGCATGGTGGCCCTTAAGGACAAAGCACATAGAAGAGAGAAAGTACAAACATTAAAGAATCTCCAAATCCAGAAATGCCACAAATGCAAATATGCACACAAACAGGCAAAACATGCGAAAATAATTTCTACACAGATGCTAAAGGGACTGATGGGCTCAGCTTGGATAAGCAGCAATGTTTCTAACAGCCTATCAGGTTTTCTGTACCCAAACCAATGTTTTAAGTTTAACATGGTTTTTCAGAAATCATTAAGATTTCAAATATGAGTCCATTTATCCAAATAATGTCTGTCTGGAAATGTGCTCAGACGTTTCCAGAGATGTGATGACTCACTGTCATCTGCGCTGTCATCTCAGGGAGAACAGTCTAATCTCAGCGAGCCCTTTTGGTAATTTGCCACTGGCTCTGATGTCCACAGCACTCTGAAATATGCTCAAATTCCTTTTGAAAGATAAAATTTGATCTCAGGGCTGAAATACAATATTTGTTGCTGCCAGTTTGTCTCACGGTAAAACTGAGTGCACAGTGAGTATATGTTTTATAGGACAGTTAGACAATGAACTTATGTCACCACATTTCAATAAAAATAAATTAACATTTACTGTCTATATTAAATTTAGCTTTATTTTTTAAGATTGGATAGTAGGTCTAATTTTTATTTACTCAAAGTAAATACTTTTTTTTTTATGTTATTTTACTGATTTTACTAAAATCTGTTTAAGCAGTAATGTTACAGACTTATTTCTAATCAGTCATCAACCTCTGTCCCAGAGCACTGTGGGTGTAGCTATTCTTTTTGCATGTGTTTTCATATTTGTTGTGCACCTTCCTTTAATGTTTCACCAGAAACATTGAACACACCAGAATTATCCTTCATACCCCCCGCAATGAATATCAGCTGTTTCACCGGGTTCACATCCACATGGTGTTTTTTCTATAATAAAGACACATGGTGAGTGAAATAATGAGTCAACACCATGACTGAGTGTTTCCACCTTGAACTGCAGTGAACCAATGACAGTCTCATAAAAACAGACTCAGACAGCCAGGGATTCATACGTCATAGAATCTAAGGAACCAATCCTGTCAATTTGTGGGGACAGAGGGGCGGGGCTTAATACACCTGAAACCTTGTCAGTACAGAGAGGCAGAGTCAGCATTAGCACAACCACTAACACTGTGTCAGCCACTGCCAGTTACAAGCTAACAAACAACATAAACAAATAAAAGATGCTAACTACGCTAACGGTTCTGATCCGTCTGCTAGTCTCTGATTGTGGTCTCAAAAATTTGAAAATGTCTATCAAGTTCACGGACCTTGAGATCCTGGAGCTTTCTGTCAGCCATAGTGACATTTTCCAGCAGCTAACACTAGCTAGCTGCCTTGGTTTAAGAGGAGGAGTGGACCAGGGGTGTGTTCATACTGATGGACTGCCATGAGCCCCGCCCCTGACTTTGGCGCTCTTGGCCCCCTCTTGGTTTGAAGGGTGAGGCTCACTCTGCCAACTGGTCGGGGTCACAGAACCTTTCAGCACTAAGATATGTATTTATAATATTATTTCAACTAAAAAATAATTACAAAGTTACAAAGTGTAGTTTTAATAAGAAATTATTTGTTGATCCACAGCAAAGGCGCAGCATATGGCATCATGGACCACCACATCTGTTGATGCTAGAAAAGTGGAAAAAAAAGGGCTGATATCAAAACTGCAAACACAATATTCTAACCCCGAGAATGAAATGGATGACCAACTTTGTTCCCCCCTCATCCGTGCGTTATTACTCGGCAGGTGGTGAAAGTAGGAGATGTGTAGGGCTTGAAAACAGCCGCAGCCGCAGCAGCAGCAGCGGCAGCACGTGAGCATTAGAATGTGTTGGAGCTCTGTCAGCTGGCTGCAGGCCTGGGCTCACAGCGGGGAGCCTCAGCTGGACAGCTCCACTCCACTGGAAGGCAAATCACATCACACCCACTGTCTGAACCGCACACGATAAGGCTTCATTATCATAAGTTTATTTTCTCCCGTTGAAGCGGCTGCTAAAACAAAAGGGCAGTTGATTATTTTTCCTTGATCAGTGTAGCATTCAAGGCGTCTGATTTATAAAAGGTTGCGGGGGGTGGAAGGCGGAGGGGCAGTGAAATCCCTCCCAGGGAGAAGGGGAAGGCTGACATGCATACAAGGCAGGGAGGATGGCTGGATTCTTGAGGTGGGACCAGCCTGTCCAGCCTCCACAATGGACCCGCGAGACGGACACACAAAAGAGTTGAATGTGACAGTCCGTCCACTCTGCTGGCTCCCGTCTCCAGAGATGATGAGCTGGCCACTGGCTCCTCCACCGTCACAAAAGCCTCCTTCAGCATTGTACTGACTGTTTGACAGATTTGACACATTAGACTCAGTTCAAAGAGCTACGGCCACACAGGGAATAAACTGATTTGAATAGGAAGGGGATCAAACTTTACTGTATGTTCATGTCTGTCTGGTCTAGTTTCCATATGCAGCCGTGCTGAAATGGCGCCACAGCCTGTGCACTGTCTTTTTAACAGCTGCTGGACAAACAGACAGACCGACCTGCAGGAGAAGCAGCAGGCTGAGCAGAGAAAGCATTATCTTGTGTCTGTTCTCTGTGGTTATAGGAACAAGCTTTAACTATGATGAGGAATGAGCCAGAAAGTGGACCAGATGAGCACAT
Organism: Trachinotus anak; assembly: GCF_046630095.1. Classification (NCBI taxonomy): domain Eukaryota; kingdom Metazoa; phylum Chordata; class Actinopteri; order Carangiformes; family Carangidae; genus Trachinotus; species Trachinotus anak. Next base: position 1,971,677 of record NW_027273867.1, read on the forward strand.
TATAGATGTATTTATAGGCAGCTAAAAACGACTGATGAACATGAGATGGAGGGGAGAGTGGGGCAAGTTGAATTACTGTTTGACTAAGATGTCTTCAAAGAGACAGAAATAGAAGAGACAGTGACCACAGTCAGCTCCAGCTTCATAATGACACACTTTTTAAGAGCACACGTGGTCTCTGTAAAGCAGCAGTTCCCAACCCTTTAAATGCAGCTATATATTTGTGATGCTTCCTCACAGATTGGCCTGAGTGAGAATATGAGCTGTGAGCAGTTCAACCAAGCAGATGGTTTCTTCTGAGAGATTACAGAAAATTGAGAGGAAGGGTTTATTGTTAAATGGAAAGCATCGTTATTATTGATCATCTTGAGATTTAACATGGGACCCCTTAGATCCAACTTAGTTCCAACCTTTTTCCAACTCACTTGTCAGTTCACCACCTGTCTCTTTCCTTTTAACCCTTCCTGTTACTCACCAGCTCCCCAAAATGATTCTCCTGATTTGCAACTGATGTTTTGATCTTTTAGTGCACAATCAGACTGAGATAGCAGACAAGTTTATAATGTGGTCCAGCGGCAACAACATAGAAGTTCCTCTCATTGGCTTATCACAGTGATAGACCTTCATACAAGATTTTAAAAAAACAAAACAAAAAAAAACATTTAAATGTTTTTAAAGATCAGTTCAATTTAAGACATTAAAAAACATCACATATAAAACAATATTACATCTTTTCACCAAAACTGTACTTCACTGTCTTGCAAATGATTTGTTGGACAACTTACAAATCCTTTGCGGCCTAGAGGGTCCGGACCCCAGGTTCCAGACCACTGCTCTAAAGGTATATTTTATACTTCAAAAACCTGGTCATTAAAAACAAACTGCCATTTAAAAGTTGTCAAGCTACTTTAATTGATCACAAAGGTCCGGTTACAGGAATACAGTAAAAATTGTGTTTTCAGTATCAAATACTCCCTAATGTAGTTTTTAAATATGGCGCCAAAAAGTTTGCATCTTGCTCCTTCAGTGACAAATCTATGATAATGATACATTTTTAAATTCATTGTCAAAGAAACATTGTGAAGAACAGTGAATCTTCAAACTCTTCAAATCATATACGAGTAAAACTGAGAGAGGCCACTGTATTTAATTCCCAATATCACTGAGGCTTAAAATGTGATTCACATGAAGTGTTACATTAAACATCTAACATTATTTTCAAATCATCATTAGATAAAAGTCTAGTATTTCTTTACAACTGATATTACTTACTGTTGTTCTGAGGAGGCCAGCTTAGCTTCAGCTGAACTGAGAAGCATTAGGAGGGAACCTGGAGGTTCAACATGGGAGGAGTTTACAATTACTAAACCTACACGTCTGAAGCTGATTTCAGCCTTTTTAGACTCGATATAGTTAAAGATTCAGTGTGTGTTCACCAGTGCAGAGGAGGTTTTAAAACAGATATTTATGTTGGGAAATAACATTTTTCTGTCTGTTATACAAAAAACTACTGAGTTCATAAGCAATTGTTGATAAAAAAAAATTGAATTATCTTTGTGCTGTTGTGTGTGGACCATTAAATTGCGGTTTACTGTCCAGTTAGTATCAGCGTACTGTATCTTCCTTTGCATTTCAGTTTGCCAGAGTAGCATTTGTTAAATGGTCAGCTCGGGCGGCCCGGTAGTCGAGTGCTTATACTGTGTGTGAGCGCCAGACGCTCTTAACAGGGAGTCACGGGTTCGATTCCCAACGGGTCCAACTCTTTCCTGCATGTTATTCCCCTCTCTCTACACCCTTTCCTGTCAGTCTCCACTGATCTATCATAAAGGCACAAAAAGCCCCAAAATTTGCATGAGAGATTCTTAGTTAAAGCAGGGAAAGAGGGCTGAGGATATAATGACTGATCTAACATGTATTGTGTTGCCCACCTTCAAGAAAACATCTCAGCCTCCAACCTGTTTTCATGAGTGTGTGAACATCTGCAACAACAAAAAGCTCACATTCAGATCCAGCCAGAGAAGCTGTGTGGAAGTGTGTTTAACCTCCGAGCTCTGCCTCCATGTCAGCGGGGCTGATTGGCTGGATGAGAGGGCTCTGACTGGGGACAACTCTCCCTAACTACCTGCTAATTTGAAGGCTTGATTGGTCAGAGTGTGAATCCAGATTGAAGGGCAAACCAACCCTGTGTGACGTGGTGAACGTCTTCTTGCAGCCACATGTCACACGTGTGTGTTGCAGCGGTTGGACGCTGATGTGTTGTGTTCCATTATCTTTTTGTCTTTGATAAATAGGGATTAGCATTCTGCACGGAGCTGCATCTGAACGGAGAAAAAGGAGCATTGCTAAGAAGGCTGGAATACAGAGGATTACAAGAGGCTTTATGCTCTGTAATTTGATTTTAAAAGAGTCTTACCTTTGTTCTGTGTGCCCAGTTCTGATGTGCTGGGAGGTTGAGATTAGCACATAAAATCGAATTTGTGACAAAGCTGATTAGCAGTTGAAACAGGGCCAACAATGGTTTTCTTGTTAGAAAAATCTGCATTTTAGAGTCAAATTTCTCCCATCAAGAAAGGAAATGTTTCTATTTCCTGCTCCAATGTTATGGCAAAATGTGAATGATATAGTATTGTGTCTCACTATAATGCACTGCGGCTGTAACATACTGTATATTCACTGTAGCTCTCATAAGAAGACAGATTGAGTTTTAGACACATCTTAACACGAAACAACAGTTAGTTGATCAGTTTATACATTTTTACATTTCTACACTTGGCTACATACTGAGGACATTTTGGCTCCATCAGAGGGAAGTCAGCTCCAGCTTCAGCTGCACGGTGGTTACATACTGCCACCTGCTGGATTGATACGCTCCTACAGTTCAGATGCTGCATCTCTCCATACATTCACTGCAGGCTCAGGACACACACTGGTGTAGACACAAAACTAATGAAATCAAATTAAACTAGTTATTTAATTAAGCTGGTTAAATGGAAGTTGTAAAACTACAGAGTAACAGAATAAATGTTGCTGATTGTACCAATAAGGTTGTTCTGTAATAATCCCAGAGCAGACACCAGTTTAGTTGTTGACTACAAAAAAAAAAGACTGAAACTGTGTGTGTCCAGGTATTAGTCATGTTGTGGGAACCTAAGTCTGTTTATACAGATTTATTGTCATTTTTCTTCCTTATGGAGACAAAAAACAAGTCTCCATAAGGTAAATCATTCAATGTGAAGGTGAAGACATGTTTTAAGGCTAAAGTAAGGAGGTAAGGGTTAAGGCTGCTAGAAGTTAGGGTTAAGGTTAGAGAGTTGGGACAAGATGATTGTATATGTCTGTGTGTGTTTCTACCAAACTCTTGTCTAATTTTGACTTTGCTGTCTTTCTATCCCACTAATTCTGTCCTGCTCAATCAAATTTTTGGATTTATCAAAATTTTGGTAAAACAATCAGTTGCAGAGTTCAGTGGTTGCTAACCGTGATTGGTTTCATGTTGAAAACAGTCTGCTCCATCTATTTTTATGGATCTTTGATCTCTCTGCTTTCAACGCTCTGTCCTGTCTCTCTTATTGTATTTGGACAAAAAATTGTGACAGAAATTGTTTATTAAGGAGGAAAATATTTTCCATAAATTTCATTTAGACCAGAAGTTGAAAAAGCTTCAGAAAATAGATAGATGGATAAATAGATAATTATTTACTAGGTAAAACATCTTGGTTTATTTTATAGAGATCAGCTAAAAACTATTTTGATCTTCAAATACATAAATATTGGAACACAGCGCTTATTGTAATTGTTGAGAAAATATTAATTAAAAAAATTAATAGAAGTGAAGGATTGAAAAACATTTATAGTAGAGGAGCACTGTATCTATTCCTCAGTCTGCTGCTGGACCTCTGCAGGTTTGTACTCAGAGTTTAGTTTTGACTGTAAGTATTATAATATTTATATTTATTGTACACATTACCATTGTGTTCCTGGGTTTGAATATATAATGAAAATACAACTAGACGACCAATAGAATACTCTCTGGTTTGAAGTGCAAACAGGACAAATCAAAGCTGACATTGGACTCCTTGTTGTATATTAGTGGAGGACATTGAAATTTTATATTTTGTGGTGTGAATTTAAATATTTACAAATTATAAATAGCACTGGTATTAACATAATTCATCCTTTCTGGTGTGTCATCCTTAAAAATTGTTGAACATTTCAGTTCTTGCACCGCAAATAGTGTGAGGTAGCTACAAGTTGAGGCATTTTGAAACCTGCAGGAACTGAACCAGTTAATCTTTACAGTTTTAAATAAATTATTTTTACCAGTTCCAATGATTTGGATTATTACAAAAAGAAAAAAAATCAATCAATAAATAGACAAATAATTAAAAAAATAAAAATAAAAATGAACTTTAGGTGGATTGAAATATTACATTGTACAAAAGATGACATTTAAATATTTTATCCCATATTGTGTCAGTGTTAAGTCTCATTGAATACATTTTTCATCGATTTGTTGGAGCTCATATGATTTGAAATGGAATCAATTAGAAACTAGCAGAGACTGAAATCTACATACTCACCAGTCCTAACAGCACTGGAAACATTTACACAGAGAGATTTCATTTTTTCCTCTTTTTACATGAAATGATTCGGTTCTGCCTCCAACCAGGCTGGCAGCGAATGGTGGAGGCTGGAGCGTCATGTCTCCCAAAGAGAAGTCAGGTTTCCAAAAACAGAAGAAAAGAAAAGGAAGATAAGAGAGAGAAAACTGGGGCCAACAGTATATCACCCAAAAAGAGGTGGGAGTGGTCCATAAGTGGTGTAAATTAATCTGTTCGCTTTGTCCATAGTGAAACCGGCTACTTTCGCTCCCTAACATCAGTTACTTAATATCTTCCCAGAAAACTCAGTGTTTACATCCTGCTCCTCTTGTAGCCGACATTTAATCAATACAGGCAAACCTTTAGCAGCTGTTCATACTAAATCAGCTGTCCCTGCCCCTGCTGCTGCCAGGCCCGACAGCTGCAGCCCTGGCTGCCCATCACTGCCCCCTCCCAGTGAACCAGCCCCACTCCTACGGTGAGCAGAATTGATTTGAATGACATGTCAGTCAGCACATTTGCAATGGAATTGGGAATTTCTTTTGTTATTTTTGAAATACAGAAAAATGATTATGAATTCAAACACTAATGATCACTCTTTGAAACAAAAACAGCCTCTGGTCTGAAGTGGATTCTGGACAGTTTGAAGCACTGAGTGACTCAGTCCGTACTGAAGTGACAGCCAGTGATAAAATAACACCTTCTAGTCACATGGGCAAGGTGCTGTATGTCTTTATCATAACTCATCATTATCTACTTCATAATATTCAGGACTCATTAGGTAACTACTTATTAATGACTCATCAGCTTTCAGGACATTTCTGGATTGTTCCTCATTTGTGTGTCAAGTATTATCACGATGTTAATATGTGACTTAATCTGTCTTATTTAAGTGCATCTAAGAGTTGAACTCCTGAAGGCTAGATATACTTATATGTCATATACAGCTTAAACCAGTTTATCATATTGTGATGATCATGTATAGAAGCTTCACTGTCCTGTCAGGACCACATGTCAACTTATCATGAGCTTAACAGCTGTTTAGGTCGGAGAGTTGTTTTCAATGCCCTTTTGAGAAGGAAATGGGAAAAACCTATTGTCATTACCTGTGCCGTCTTATTACTTGATATGGCAGCAGGTACCTGGGTGTTACTGTTGCAGACTGCGACCAATAGAGGGCACATTCGTCACATCTTGAAAACATGATCATTTCCAGTGTCAGGTCCCTCATCTTTCATCAGCACACACCTACCTGGAGAATCTGTCAGCAGCAGTCTGCAGCACTCACATTTCAGAGGGTCTCTGTGGTTCTGCTAACAGTTTTATTCAAGTAAGACCCAGGATTCCTATGTTGGAATATACAAAATATTCAACCACATGGACACAGAACAATAAATCTGAATGTGGTGTCTCAGTTACAGATGTGCAGGATTTTTTCAAAATCATTTATCATGATGTGACACAGCTGGAGGAAAGGATTTTACTCATACTGTGATGGGAAACCATATATGCTATATCATAGGTCAAAATGACCAGTTGAACAATCAACAAAAAATGTCTTGTGTGATGTTAAAACGGTAATAAAAATGATTTGTGCTTAAAGTAGGCTGAGAAACATCATGTGGTTTAAAGCCAAAATATGAAAAGATCTAAAAGAAAAAAAAAGTTGGTTTTTTTTCCTTTTTACTTGTTCAACATTCTTGGAAATGCTCGTATTTGCTTTTCTTACTTAGCAGTAAGATGAGGATCTGTGTGTGAAGAATAGAGCTGGAGTCAGGATATTGTTAGCCTAGGTCAGCATAAAGACTGGAAGCAGGGGCCAACAGTTCAAAAATGCACCTACCAGCACCTGTGAAGATGAGTGATTCATGTGTTATATCTGATTTAATTTGTACACAAAGAGAAATGCAAAAATGACAATGTGTTATTATTGAGGGAGAAAACAAACAGATGAGACAGACTACATTAAAAAAACCTTCTACAGAGACTACAACATCAATGTAACAGAAGTGACTATGTCTGAGAGTCAGTTTCCCTGTGATCAATGCAACAAATGTGATTACACATGTGATTTCCTGCTAAAGTCAATTGTAGGCTCAGGGTTATGAATGAGTTTGTGAACACCACAGCTACAGGTAGTGAAAAACAGCTGTAGCAGGTACAGGGAGAGCCACACGACCAGTAACAGAAGGATCAGAAGGAGCACATCACCCAAACGTGCACAGAAAAAACAGACAGGTAAATGCTTCTGACTTGGCACAAGAACTATCTGTGGAAACTGGTGATCAGACAGTGTGATGGATCTTGCATGAAGTCAGCCTCTATGGACAGAATCCAAGCAGAAAAGTGCAGATTAAGAACAAGCAAAGAACACGAAAAGAAGCCTGATGAATATTGGCGGCACATTCTTTGGTCGAATGAAACCAGATCAGATGGGGTCCAGCCTGTTTGCTGTGGACCTGGCCCGGACCACAGTGACAGCATAACACCGACTGTGAAACATGGAGGTGGGGGTGAGCTGATATGCCTTTAATCCAATAGAAAACCTTTGGAGGATTTTAAAGCAGAAGATAGAGTAACAAAAGCCCCCCAGCTGATCAGAATCATCTGTAGAGCATCTCTCCACACATCTGTGTCAGACTGCTATCATCCATCAGCAGGACTGAATCTGTCATCAGAAACAAAGGCAGACATAAAGAATATTTAAAAAATGAAAGAATGGAGTCTCTGTAATGAAGGGGGCACTCAGCTGGTTCTTAAATATGGACCTTTAAAGTTGAATTAGTCAAACATTTCTGTTTTCCATATTAATTGGCTTCATTCTTCTTGGGCTAAAAACACAAAACACATAAAAGTGTGCTAATATTTGAACATACTGATACTGACCAGGGTGTACTTCTGTTGTATACTGTATTGATTGAGAGTTTTTTGGTTGGAAAACCAAAACAATTCACTTATAAAAGGATAAGAAGTCAACAGAACTGCAGAGTGATAATTCTCTTTGGTTGTGTCTTTCACGTTACACATAACACAAAAATTTTAATTAGTGCAGCTTTAAAACACTACTCCTGAAAAAATTCTTACCATACCCAGCCCCTGTGGTAAAATCTGTTGCTGTCATGAGTATTTTGTTATATTTTTTACTGGAATCCTTTAGTCTTTATTAGAGCCCTACCGGTACATGATAGGGCTGACACTTAATACACTTTATTCAAAATTCTAACAACAGTGCAGACGTGTGTGTGTGTGTGTGTGTGTGTGTGTGTGTCTGTGTACCTGCTAAGAACCTGAGGAGATGTGTGTAAGTGTACGAGGACAGTGGCACTGGCAGCTGTAATCCTGTACATACTATTTATACATTAAAAAAACTTTTTTTTTTAATGATTTTGTTTATGTAGCTACTAGAGTATAATAGAGTATGTGTGTGTGTGTGGGAGCCTACAAGTGGACCTGCGGTTCTTGTATGTACTATGAAATATAATCCTGCCTGCGCCTGGTGCAGGTTTAAAGGTGGTCACTGCAAATATCAAGCAATGAAATCAAACTTGTTCTGCTTTGGGGACTTTGTGCAGTTAATTGAGGAATAAAAAGTATGCATGTCAATATCCTCACTTTATTTTTAAGGCTTTTTATTTTTGCCCATCCTAAGCACAGAATATTAAACAGATGTTCATGGTTCCCAGAGGATGTTTCCTAATGACTCTGGTCATCCCAGACATCTTTCCCACAGCACAACTGTAACATTTTGGGCTTTTCCAGCAGCTGAGTGGATTACTGTGACATTAAACACATTCAAGAAAAATTGTAATAACTTTCGTGATCCCGACTTTTTATCTGATGCCACCATGAGTTCAACATGTTAACCTGTCCGACACCTAGATTTATGACCAAATTCCAGCAACAGTAATTACAATAATCCATCATCATCAATAATAGCAAATGTAGCTTGTCTCTCAGTCAACTTGTTAAATGGTCCAGTAAGTTGATTGGTGAGTCGCAGCTTAACCGAGCGTCCCCGTTCACCAGACAGTTCCAGAGGATAGTTGGCTGGATTTGAAACCATGACTCACACACTTTGAACAGTGAACTTCAGTTTCTTCCTCCGGGATGAAGTTTCCCAAAGTGCAGAACAAAACGATATAAAGAGAGCTTTGCTCCAGCAGCCGTCACTCATATGAATAAGTCGTAGTTAGACTGCATAGAAGCAATATATAATTTAATTATGTTTATTTTATAAATGTAATATATAATTTATTTAATTTTGTTGTCTTTGCTGTGTGTTGAATGTGTTTGTGTAAGACTGACTGACTTTTGACTATAAACCAAATTTACCTGTGGGTACAAATAAACTACCTACCTACCTATGACATGGTAAATATTATACCTGCTAAACAGCCTACATGACATTATATATTGTTATTGTATATAGTAGTTCTATTTTATCTTATTGTGTATTTAGTGGTTTCATTTTATATTATTTATTTTAGTTCTATTTCTGTTCTTATTTTATCTCTTATCGTGTTTTCCCCTTGTGCTGCTGCGTCAGTCTGAGTTTCCTCTACAGGGAGTACATCTTATCTTAAACATCAGCATGTTAGCATGGTGATATTAGCATTTAGTTCAAAGCACAGCCTAACAGCGCTGCTTGCAAAGCACAGACTTTTAGTTTAGTTTCATTAAAGTTTTTCTTTTTTCATTCTTATTTTTAATCACCCACTCCAGTTCCTGGATCTTTAAGCTACACTCTGCCTATGGATGAGGACATACTTTTATCCTTTTAAAAACTTTTTGTTATTTTAGTGGAACAATTCTAACAGAGATGAAAAATGTTGTTTCACACCATCAGGACGTCTGTACAGAAAAGACAAACTGTAGATGTCAAGAACATGGACGGTCACCTCGGTGGTGCCGTTGTCAGTAGCGATGCTCACAGACTCCCCCTTTACTGATGCACACACACTAAAAACGTGGACAAAACAACCAATCGTTTTTTTTATTGCCATTGTGCATGAACTTTGACAATGCAGATTACACAAGGAGTATCATGTAGTGAGTTTATGACCACTCTGACCTGCCAGTGATGTGCTCTGGTCACTCTCAGTGCTGGTTTTGTATCGGTTGATGGCTTTAGCAAAGAACTCCTTGCTGATCCAGCCCCCATGCTCAAAACCAAGGAATGCAAGATGAGACGCTCGAGTCAAAGAATGGACATCATCCTGGAGGACAACACTGTTTGTTTGTTTGTTTTTTTCCTATTATTGCACACATCTAGTTTACCAATGTCGAGTATATGTGGGACACTGGGAAAGCTATAGCTCTTGGTAAGGTGCTGAAATGTCTTTAGAAACCACAACACTGCATTGAGCCTCTTTAAAAGCCACATATATGCAAAATATGAATGGGACATCAATGCAGGGATTCCACAAGCACACCAGATATCAAAATAAATGTGGATTATGCTTCACTCTTGCAAATGAAAGTGGTGAATCATTTACACTTGGGCATGGCTATGCTCATCTAACAGCCTAGAGTACGGTGCTTTGCACAGTGCACGAGACGTTCAGAAGGTTTTGTTGCTTGGTGGTAGCATCAGGATGCCTACAACACTCAGTAATAACAGACAGACAGTGAGAGGGAGGCAGGCAGGTGTGAGCCTTTTATCTATGCATCAAACAGGTGACGATGCTATTGTATCTGCAACCAAACTATCTCTAGTACTGTAGCTAGTCTCTAATAGCAATCAAATCAAAAGGCTGAGAGATATTTTAGGAATGAATCATCATGAGTCTATTTATGTCTTGGATGCCAAAATCTCACGGAATGCATTAAATGGAAAAGCAATTATCTGAATGATCAGTCTAGTTTGGATATGAGCTGAATGCAGACTGGAGATCAGTTGTACAAACATCGTGTATGGCTAGACGGCTGTGTGGCTACATCCACTGCTGTTGTTGTTGGGTATGGAACCTGATTACTTTTTGGTACTAGTACAAACCTGTTTGTACAAAGGCCAAATTTGGAATCTTTGCTCAAATCTAAAGCTGCATTAATTGGGTTTTTGCCACCTGGGGGCCACACAAAACACAACCTCTGACAGCCGTCCACGCCTTTGACTGGTACTGTACTTACACATCCAGCACTCACTGGCATTTATTTAAAGTGAAATAAATATTTTGTGTAGTTCAAGCTCTGTTTTGGTTTCCATCAAACTTGGAGAAAAATATCTGTCTCTTTAGCTGCTACATCAGCTACTCAGCGACCCTGTCTGTCTGCTGTTTTGTGGTGAGGGACAGTGGATTTATCAGAGCTTCTTTGTTGAGAATAGGGTGGAAGTAAGGTTGATTAAGAGGGGAGCATTTTTTTGGCTGGAAAAAAACCCAATTTGCTTAAAAAGGATAGGAAGTCAGGGGTATGGTAGTTTCTAATAAAGACTACCATTACCCACAGGGGCTGGGGTATGGTAGTCTTAATTAGAGACCGGTATGTGATAGGGTTGACACTTTATTCAAAATTCTCACTGCTAAGGCAACAGCAGCATTACTGTGACAACAAATCCAAGTGACCCATTAGCTTAACTCAAGAAAAGCAACAGACACTCTGCATGTAAAACAGAACATCAGTACAATGTGTTTGAGAGTCAGGCTGAAGAGGTTGTGTTTGAGTTTTCCCTTGTTCAGACTGTGCTGCTGTTTGACACTTTGACTGCTGCTACAGTTTACAGTGAGACTGTGACTTCTGAAAGAGGAAATAAAACATCCTCCTTCTTCCAACTGAAAATCTGAATTCATGAAGACTGAAACATCCTCCTGCTGCCATTAGTGACATTAATGCGTTTGCTGACTTTATGATTTGGATCCACTTGTGCTACTGTGTAAGAATTTCTGATTGTGTTACTGGTACTTGTGCCCACAATGGCCACTGTTCAGCAAATGTTACATACACTTGCAGAGACTGGAAATATTGACATGGACCTGAGAGATCCAGTATCAGATGGGGTCTCGTCTTGATTAAGTCAGAATAAAATTGGGGTTCAACTCATTTCTGCCTTTGTAAAATGTTCATACAACTCCACCTCCAATCTGCACATATACAGAACCAAATGCTTCAGCGTGATTGTATTCTCCTGTGATGGTGCTGCAGACTTGACCATTTGTCAACAGGCTCGGGAGAGCCAGTCACACATTGTCATCAGACTACCACTGTATGTCTTCCAAGTTTCCGTCCAGTGTGCTTCCATCAGTATGCACACAGCCAAATATGCCATCAGTCACAGTGTATGTGGTCCAGACAGTATCCCACCACCAGTCGACAAGACAGCCCTCTACCCTCTGCAGCTGCTTTTACAGGTCGAGTCTCAGACTGGACTCTGGAGGAGAAAGTAATGATTTGTCTGGGAATGAGGAAAACCAGGAAAAAGTGACAGTGAACCTGCTTTGCTTTGTCAAGCTGCAGATATTTGAATGGACATACATTCCAAATTACCTGAGTATAGACTCTGATTGTGAAATACCTGAAGCGAGGCCAGATGCAGACACTGTGCAACCAATTTGTGGCCATTGTCTATTTTTTAGTCTTTGCCCAAATTATTTGCTCTTTGCCTTTTTTTTGACAGGGTTTGATAATGTCACCTGGATAGTGTAAACATAATCCTGGATAGTACACCTGTTTTTCTTCATCCGAACGTAACACAGCAATACACAGTTCTGTACTCCTTTGAAAACAAGCACTTTTCTGTCTTATATATATTTTGTGTGTGTGTATATATATATACACATATACATATATATATATATATATATACATACATACATACATACATATATACATACATATATATATATACATACATATATATATATATATATATATATATATACATACATATATATATATATATATATATATATATACATATATACATATATACATATATATATACATATATACATATATATATATACATATATACATATATATATATATATATATACACATATATATATATATATATATATATACATATATATATATATATATATATATATATACATATATATATATATATATATATATATATATATATATATATATATATATATATATATATATATATATATATATATATGGGTTGTTTAACTAACATGTTAAAATAATGCATCAAAAAAACTAATGTATACAGATTATCACACTCTGCCCCTTGTATGGGATGTGGGGTCGTCCGTGTCGTCTTGGTTAATACTCTCACTCTCGCTCGGCCCTTTTGTGACAACACAACAACAACTGAAGCAGCTGATCTCGTGTTTCCAGCAGGAACGGCTCATGCAGCTCATGTGGCTGAGATACTGCAAAGAAAGGAACGCCTGCTCCCGCTGTGGCCCAAAACTACGTTTGTCGACTTGACTGAAAAGTTGAACAACCTTTACACTGGTAAAGGATGACAACAGCATGAAGCAGAAACTGTGCAGGCACAGATGCACTGAGGGAGCTACAGCGCCACAGACCTTCTGTTTACATTTGTCAATTTATTATTTGGTGCACTATTCTACTTGCTTCTCACGGCAAATATTGACGCGATTAATTTAGATTAATTAATCACAGAGCACGGAATTAATTCGATTAATCTTCTTAATCACTTTACAGCCCTAATATATAATATATATAATATATATATAGGGAGAGTGAGGCGCAGAGAGAGAGAGCTTATTCATACTGTGATTGTTGAAACAGAAAACAACACATAATTTAATCAGAAATATACTACAGGTTTAAACCCCCCCACCCACCATCCAAAGTGCTCCATTCCTCCCTCAGGTGCCTGCATATGAAAACCTTTAACCATCAGATCCTTCTCTACCAACAACAGCTCAGACATGATGCAGGACAGGACATTAAGGTGGCAAGTCTTAATGGTGGTGGTTCATTGGGACATTGTTGTTACGTCATGCAGAGATAGAAGGGAATGAGGGGGTCAGCACAGAGAGTTGGAGACCCCCCCTGGCAGAGCAGAGGGAGGTGTTGGTGGGACAGTTAGTGGTGATGGTTGGTAGTCGCTAGCATGGATCCCGAAGCCAGAGGCCAGCTCTGCTCAGGTCTAGCTGATGACTGGGCTGTCTGTCTGGGCGTCTGCAGTCTCTGAGGGCGAGTTGGGCTCCTCCGGAGGGTCGTCTGTGCTGGTGCTCGTGGAGACCTGAGAGGGGGCGCCATAGAGCAGCGTAGCCCCCTGGGGCTCTGAGCCGGGGCCCGCCTCCGCGTTGTCCTCATCCTCTTCGGGCTCTGAGGCCGGAATGAGGTGCAGGGAGCCGGGGAGTTTGACGGGGCAGAAAGCTGAACCTGTCGGGATGAAGTTGACCTTGTTTTTGTCGGGGCAGGAGAAGAGGGGGACTGATGCCGATGTTGACTGTCTGGAGCTGCAGAGAAACAGAAGTAGTGTCAGTGAAGATCACACATTGCTGAGGCAGCAGGGAGGGGTGTAAATTCAACACAAGTATCAGTCTATACCTCATCTCCTCAAAAGCTTTAATCTTCTCGCAGCCCTCCGGTGGCTCTCGCTTGAACATGTAGCTGTTGTTGGGTTTGGGTGAGGAGGCGAACTTGGGGAGTGGTGAGCTGCTTCCACTGTCTGTGAACACAGGAACGGGGGGGGCACAGGCTTCAGAGTCATCAGTGTTGGATTACTCAATCAGAGGCTCAGAGCTGGGGCTGCAGCTATCGATTATTTTAGTAATTGAGTATTTACCAATTATTCCATTAATCGAGAATAACTACTTTTGTCATATTTAAGATTAAGATATAAGAAAACAATAGAACATATAAAAATATGTAGAATATAGAAAATAGAAAAAAGAAAAAAGCACACAAGTCTCTTAAAAAGAGTAAAATGAAATCCCACATTTTTATTGCTTAAATTGCTACAATGTTATCGCATCTGCATCTGTGTGTGTTCTGTGTGCATGTGATGACATCACATGAAATCACAGAAAGACAAACTCGTCTGACAGTGTAAAAGGAGACATTCTCCTTTTTCAGTGGGTTTTCTCACTTAAAAAAAACAACTCTTTCAGACTCCCTAACTTTTGCGTGAAAAGGTTCTTGAGGAATCGTTTCAGCCCTACTCAGACCCTCTCTTCTGATTGGCTGACTGACCTGTTGTTACTAGAGCTCCAGAGAGAAGCCTGAGAGCGGAACCACAAACATAACTTCTGATGGAGATCAACACTTCAGATAAAACACAGGAGAAGTGTAAAATATGGGACCTCTAAATGTACAGTGTGTCATTTCTGCCTCTACAGGTCTCTCATGCAACACAATAACAACAGATGGTATTTGGTGACGTTGTGAAGTAGCATGGGATCATGGGAGTTGTCTTCAAATTAATTTTTCCCCTCATCACTCTACACTCCGTGCCCCATAATGACAAAATGAAAACAGAATTTTAGAAATGTATTAAAAAACTTGAAATCATCATTTGCTAACTGAGGTTAGGGTTGAGTGTAAGAAGTGTTGTTTATACTTTTAGAGCCCAGTGAAACATGATGTCACTTCTTAGTCGCTCAACATGGGTAAAATCAGAATGATCTGATCTGTAGAAGATCAAAATGCTGTGCCTTGTGCGTTCTTAAAATGTGACAATCTGCCCAACAATCCTCAGTCAACTGGCTTTCGCTGTTTCGTTTGTTGATGCAAACTGAAAGAAAGTAGCAAATGGTGATGAACATATGATGATGATGCCCCCCACCCAAAAAAAAAAAAAAAAAATCTAAGCATTAATGTGAGGAAGCCCTTTGGATTGACAAAGATCATGGAGGTGAGGCTGTTTGTGTAACCCATATTCACAAAGCATCTTCAGGCTAAAAGTAGCTTCTAACTTCTGGCCATGAGGGCTTTAATACAAGGCATGCATCAAGAGGTTAACCTGTTAAGTGCCTTGACAATGTATATTATGATTTGGTGCTATACAAATACAAATTGAACTGTAGCTCATCCATGGGAAATAATAGAAACACAGTCTATGACTAATATGACAACTTTTACTGAGGACTCACTCTAAGCTCTTAAGCTTAGAGTGAGTCCTCAGTAAAAGTTGGTCTCAGCAGCTTTGTGAAGGGGATTTAGGAGAAAACCTTTAGTAGAAACTTCTGCAGCCAAAAGTAGCATGCTAGTACAAGTTTGCTTGATTTAAGGGAAACTCAAATTCTTCTTCAAGATTGAAATATATGTTTTCAAGTGTAACCTATGAACAGAATGCAGATTATAAAAGTTAATAACAGCTTGATGTTCTTTACCTTTATCACGGTCGTACAGTAGATCTTCTGTAGAGTAGGGGCTGCCGTCATGTGATCCTGGGGGGCAAGCTGGTGAGGGGCAAGGTGACAGGCTGGAGCAGCTGCTGGACCGGCCGGGGGCAGAGGGAGTCTGGGTGTCCATGCTGCGGGTGCTGCTGCTGCGCTGCTGGGGAGGGAAGGGTGCTCGTCTCCCGTCAGGAACCTCCAGGGACTGCAGAGTCCGAGAGGGGACCAACAGGAGGGGGGTGAGCACAGAAAACTGATCACAGGCAAGTTAGTGCAAGAGAACGACTGAGAAACAGGTTCACTGTTGATCACAATCCGTCTCAGTATGAACGTGGAACAAACAGCCGCACCTTGAGCTCTTCCTTCTCTCCATTGTCCTTGATGAAGACCTTCTCCAGCTCGTGGTTGATGCCCTCCATGCTGCTGGGCACCCTCGAGATGGAGGGCTTTGGCACTGTGATGTTGGACAGCGGCATCTGGGCCGACTTCGACATGGAAAAGTGCTGCAGTGCACGCGCACGCGCATACACGCGCACACACACACACACACACACACACACACACACACACACACACACACACACACACACACACACACACACACACACACACACACAGTTTGTGCAGCTATCCTTATTACTTTACATTGACTTCCATTTAGTGTGGTTCAGTCTGTGTCTCAGTCTATATTTGGATGCTCTGCCTCATCAGCTCTTCTAACTCTCTTGAGACACTTCACTTGAGGAGATGGGCCCCTGTGCATGGCCCCCTACAGAACAATACAGTAACAATACAAGATGATCACAAGCTTAGTGTTAGTGCTCAAGCTGATGACTCCATTCCAACCAGAAGGTGAAGCCACAGTGCTGTGCCCACTGGAACAGAAGAATGGTGCTTTTACAAACCCTGGCCACAGGGTGAATTCTACCAGACGTAGAGTAATATACCCTCAGCTCACTCATAGCATGTTATCTAGTCAGTCTCCTCTCTGGTGATTTCAGGTCAGTGACAATGATAAAGACCTTCAGGCAGTACGCTACCTGAACGTGGCTGGCTGTGGAGGTGTGTTGGTAGTGCTGGTGAGGGTGGTGTGGGTGATGGTGTTGTACTGGAGGGGGGACAGTCGCTCTTTGTCTTCACTGTGGCGTCTTCTTTGTTCACTGCACTGGATCTGTGTAATCTGCTGGAGGAGCAGGAAACATGAAGCAGGTAAGTGGGCCAGGAAGTTATTACTCAGTACTAAGTTATTACAGTCAGTACTCTACTGTAATTCTATTCTGTTGAGTACCTGTCAGACCTGACAGAAGTTTCAGTGGACATTTTCCCCCTTTGACATTTAACAATCAATGGATTAATTAAAAATTAACTGACAGATTGATAAATAACAAAAATGACCATTAGCTTAAATCGTCATTTACTTTGTTATTTCATGTTCAGGATTTTTCTCTGATCCACATGGGTCATGTGATGACTCTTGAGACAGTTCAATACATCGGCTGAAGACCATGGGATCTGACGAGAAGTTTTATAAGGTAGTTGAGCTTAGAGTAAGACTTTGCTTCACACTCTAAAAAAATACTAATAACAGTAACGGTTTGAATCACAATCAGAATAAAACCAGGAACACTGTGATCGTGGCAGCTGGACTGTGGGAACTGACTCAACTCTCTGAAGTTACAGAGTTCACTTATTCAACAGTATGTTGTGCACTCACTGCATCTGTTCAGACAGGGGCAGTAAATTTAAAGTCACAGTTACAAGATAGTGATGAATGAAAACTGCAGCTTTACACCTACACACACTTTACACAGAAAGTCTTCAGACCGCTTCGCTTTTTTCACATCGTGTTATTTTGCAGTTTTATGCTAAAAGCTTTGAAAATCATGTTTTCCCTCATCAGTCTACCCCACCGAGAGTGGTCCTCAGACCACCGCTGGTCCTCAAACCACCACCGGTCCACAGACCACCACCGGTCCACAGACCACCTTTGGATGGAGGGTGATTATAGTGTTTGTTTTCAGATTAGTTTGGTGTCAGTTGTTTACAATCTGAATGTAGATCAGCTTCCTTTTTGTTTATAGTAAGTTAGATTCATAGACTGTAAATAAAGATGGATGCAGCCTCTGTGACATCACCCACAGGTTTTGAAGCTCAAAATGAGCATCTTTTCATCATGGCAGTGCCTGACTCCGCCCCCTAACTCCCAGCTAATCCAAAAATGGGCAAAGAGGTGGGGCATGTGTGGAACTGAGACTTCGGTGAATGATGGTTTGTGGCAAACACGTTAACCCACGTTATGCCACACCCTCAATTCTCCATACATTTAGCCCTCAATAAAATGTAAACAGCTGAGTTCTATAAAATTTACTCCATACAGTTGTCATGAAGGAGGAAATTAGCTCTAGAGACCAGAACAGTTTCTGTACCAGCCTGTAAACACGTTTATTTCTGCTGTAAAGTTGGACATTTGAACATGGGAGTCTATGGGGACTGACTCACTGCTGGAGCCAGACTCTAGTGGTCGTTAGAGGAACTGCAGCTTCTAGCTTCAGGTTTCAGACCTGAAGGTTGATGCTTGGTGAGATTTCTGTTGTCCTCAATAAAATATATTGTTATTTGTAGTTAAGTATTGATATTTATTATTTCACATTATTCGATGACTGTGGGTCAAATGGGTTTGAAAAGAACATGAAAAAGATGACTGGCACGGTGAAAAAGCCTGAAGAGGTAGGATGGTAACCCCATCCTATTTCATAGTTCAACGACACATCTCTGTCATAGCGACTGTCAGTCACATACAGACAGGATAAGACAGATGATTATGCAGACTAATGTTCCAGCTGACTTCTGGTGTGGCTTTTCGAAGCAGCTGCACTGCTCAGGTGTGTCCCCTCTCCTTTTCCTCCCTGCACCTTGTGTTGACATCTGTGGAATCTGTGTCAGTGCTGCTCCTCCCCTGCAGCCGTGTAACTCAGTAAGGTGCCTGTGCACACATTAATGACGGCTGAGCTGTCATCCACCCAGCCCTGATAGTCCTCTTTGCTGCAGGAGACGGAGACGAGCCAGCTGGGGTTCTGCTGACCATAAATTGCAGCGGGTTATGGCCATTGCAAAGAAAGGAAGTGGGTAGTTTAAAGTGAGATAGCGTTATCTGCCACCTCCCTGCTGCTGCTGTGTATCCGGAGGGTGGAGCTGAGAGTGCCATGTAGAGTGCAGCGTCAGAGGATGTGAGTGTGTCACTGCCATACACCATCACTACCTTAAAGCCACATATCCCACACCTGTGATGTCACACAGGAAGCCACACAGCCTGAAGAACATGTCAATAACAGCAGCTGCGCCTGATCCATCACTACATGGAAAACTTGTCAGTGTGACGCCTCTTAAAGAAATTCACCAAGATTCCTCAAGACAGTTGTCATGTCATTATCAATGACGCCACTAAAAGATGAGAACAGTACGCTAAGACTTTAACTGGATCGTATCCAATCTTTATTGTGCTCTACTGGATTGTGGCAGCAGGATATTCTTAAGAACAATGTACAGACTCTGATCCCTCTCAGTCATCACTGGTGACCCAATGGGAGTGTGTGGCAGTGTATCTGCAGAGAACCTGCCCTCTGCCTGCATGTCCTTACTGCCTTCTTATTTTTGCTGTGTTCGGGATGTTTCTGTGCTGCAACCTGTGGGCAGTGGGTGTGTAGCCCCCAGCCAACCACAGCACACAGGGTGTGAGGGTGGGACTCCCAGTCTTCATCTCTCTCCTCTGCTCTGTCCGTTTCATGGATGTATAAAGAGCTGCAGGTCTGTGTGTCTGTTTGATTGAGTTGCATTCACACACAATCCGGCAACGTAGCACCGTCCCACACGGCTGTGCCGAGGTGTGGGTGTGTTTATTTTTGCTTTACAGCATAATCGAGGTGAAACAATTAGAAAATAACATTTTATTTCTGATTCACTGCTTTATAGATGCTAACACTGCTCCCTCTCTTCATTCACTCTCTCGCTCGACCACTGCTGCTCTGTCTCTCTCATTGGTTGAGCTGGGAGGAGGAGCCAACTGTAAATGGTGTGATTACAAACCGACAAATCCTAGCGCACCTTTAAGTAAATAGACAGTATGCAACAAAAGTAGCACACCTCTGTCTGAGTCTGTTTTGTTGCAGAGTAGGTTTTCACATATGAGGAATTTCTTTTGGTTTAACATCACTTAAAAGTTAAATGATTGAAATTTGCACCATCTTACAATAAATGTATTATTTTTAGGTTGAAGTGTGATGTCATATACACTTAAAAACAAACAGATTAGACGACCTTATTGAAAATATGGTCCAACCTCAGCACAATAAAAGCGAGTACACCAGTGATGACTGCAACAAAACCAGTTAAGGTCAGTTGTATGAACAAGGTTATAAAAGATGCCGTGGACACACACAGCAGTTAGGAGGTAAAACCACCAAACTAAATCACTTCATCCTTGAGTCCAAGTGACTGTTTGTGCCAGATTTGAAGAGGTTTGTGTTTCTGAGGTATCGTGTTCATGAGGTCAAAATGATTTCCCTGTTTTAACTTTATCATTATTATCATTATTATTATTATTATTAAAACATGGACCTTTCATTATAGTTCAACTAGTCAAACATTTTGGGGTACTGCTACAAATGCGTAACTGAAAATTTTTTGGAAAGAATGTGAATTGTAATTGTAATTGTGTGTAATGCATGTAATTAATATCACTTCTACAGGAGTTCTCCACTGATTAATGCAGACACATGCTGCAGGGACTAGAATCATCATGCTGGTATGATTTTTTTGTGTGTTCATGAAGTGCTTTAGAGATTTCAAAACATCCAGATATATGCTGTGTATCATAATATAGCCTAAAAATAAGGCATAATGTTTACAGGCCATATTGCCAAGTCCCAGTTTAAATTGTCTGAGTTGAGCTCCTGAACATGTAATTTACACAGAGCACACAGCCCCATGTGCAGTTTTACAGCCCTGTGTATCTAACAAGAGGTTTGGCCAGGATGTGTGTGTATTTGTGTTCATGTTAGCGCCATGCCTCTTTGAGCCGGTCGGCACTGCCCCAGGACGCAGAGCGCTGCTCGGTGCTCCTCCTCCCTCCTGCTTTATCACTCCGACATCAAGTCTGAAAAGAAGATCACAGCTACACATTACTGACAGCACCTGCTACTCTACACGAGGCAAGGCAGCTTCATAAAGGCAAAAAAAAAAGAATTTAAGAATAAAAATCTGGATAAAATCAATTAAGACAGAATAAAATCTAATAAAAAGAGTCTCAGTCTCAGTTCAGTTACAAGTTGTAAGCTGCCCCAAACACAACAAAGGTGTAAAAGTGCAGTAGAAACCCCAGTGACTCGCAGGCACAAGAGAACAGCACATTTATCATCATGTGTGTGCAGCTAAAAGCAGCTTCACTCGTTTGGCTCTGCTCTGACTCCAGGCCTGATTGAAGACCTATATTCTTCAAACAGATCAGAAATGTATTTTGGGCCGATGTTATTAGTGATAGGTATAAACCTGCAGCAGCACAGATCTATTCTGTGGGTAATTGATACCCATTTTAAAAATTTAAGAATGGGAGTGATGTACTCCATTCTCCTGGTTCTGCAGCAGTCTGAGCTGATGTTGTCTAATAGAAGACCAGACAAGGGACTGTTACAACAGTCCACCCTGCTGGAGATGAAGGCATGAATACGTTTTACTGAATCCTGTCTGGACACGAGAGCCAACAAATCAGAAGAGAGGCTCAGAGCTGAGAGCGGTGACTGCTTTGTTGTGACATCACAAAGTTCCAGAAGTCCTGATGGCTGGTTTTAAGGCTCAGTGTCTGAATACAGGCTGTGTGCATTTCTCTGTGGACTGAGGCTTTGATACTTTCACAGTATGAATATAGAACCTAGTAGGGATGGGACAATATCCAATTTTATCGTACATCACGATAAAAAACACTTAAAATAAGTGAATCGTGATGAATTTCCACCATCAGGATAATGGTGATTGGGGATAATTGTTAATATCCTCACACGAGTGACTTGAAAATGCTGCCTAGCTCGCCAACGCACAGGCTAATGTTTTTTTATTTTGAATTGCCACAATTTGTTAGAATGGGCTCAGTGAAAGAAAAACTTACAATCAACAATACACAGCATCAGTACCGTATTTTTTAGAGCATTTTAAGAGTTTGAAGCACATTTCATGATTATCATAATATTGTGATTCACAATTATTTTGGCCAGGATAATCCTGACATGATATTTTCATATCACCCCATGCCTGGAACCTAGACCTGATTTATAATCAAAAAACACATGGACCTACCTTCATACTATATGGGACATTTAACAATGTACAAGCACAACCCTTAAAGGATCATTCTGATTTATGTCTGTCATTTGGCCATTTCTACATTCTTCATGATTACACTGCTCTCACTAAAGTCTGTCGTGTTTTTCAGTAATGGATTGTCATCGAGAAGCAGTGTGGAGAGACTCATGCACACACACACGGACCCATCCCTCAGTGAAAGTGGAGCTGAGCTCTATGACACAGAGAGCACTACTGTGAACTTATCCAAGCAAACACACATGTATTCAGCCTCCTCATCCTCTCTCACACACAGAGGAAACTCAGCTGCCATCTTGCTCATGTTAATTGGTCCAACTCAAAGGGCCACTTGTTTATTTTCAGCAGCAAGTCAGATACTGGAGCCTCCTCTCTTACTCTGTCACTCCGTCTTGGTGAGGATGAGGATGACGAAGGCATCCGGAGCTGACAGCACAGATGTTGAGAGACACTCTCCACACAGTCACTGACTGAGCTGAGATCTGGATTCTGAAAGGCCATCACTAACTTTTCAACAGCAGGACTGTTAAATCACGATGAATATCTTTATGTACAATTTCTGTGTGGATTTATCTCCACGATCACTGGATCATTTGCACTGACACGAGTGTGTGAATGACGTCTGTGTGTTCACACGTCACTTAATTCTGATAATCCCTGACCCAAAGACACAGCTTATAAAGTGTTTTGAATGCTGAACCTTTATTTCAGTTCTTGGCCAATATTCTTTAAGATTTTGTAATTATTGTAAATTATTAATGTATAATAATATAAAATTACCATTGTCATCTCTGAGTGGAATCATGATCACATTGTGGTATTGTTGTTTGTTTTACACAGGGCTCAGCAACTGCAGTGTTGTGATATAATGAGTAGAAGATGTGGCAGGATCCCAGAAAACTTTCAAAGAGATGTTGAAGATGAAGGTCAGTAGACAAGAGTCTGTGCACAGAAACTGTTCACCCACACTAGTACCCAGATGCTGTAAATAAGTTAAGTGAAAAGAGGTGGGACAGAAGACATGTAGTAGAAGTGCTGTGTCAGAAACTGGCCACTCGACTGAAGCACAGGTGTGTGGACTTAATCTGCAAGCAAGGTGGGAATTTCACAGGCCGTGATGCCCTGAAGAAAAACTGTACACCCTATGACCACCGTTGTCTTTGTGCTGCCTTTAAAAGCATCACTGCAGCAGCTCTCTCTTTCTTTCTTTCTTTCTCTCTCTCTCTGTCTCTCTCTCTCAACGCATAATGCACAAGTCTAGTTTCCACACATGTCTGCGCTTGCGCAGGATGCTGGAACATCTCAAAACGGCAGAAGCTGAATCAAGGACAGCTTGACAAAGCCCAGTCCACTTCAATGGGACACGGTCACGCCCACAAAAATGACTATGAGACTGTACATACAATATTTGAGCTTTGATAACTTTACTGCTTCGGTCATTTGGGTGTAAAATGACTAAGTCATGAAACATTTTTTTGGACACTGACATTAATCACAGTAGTCTGAGATGACACATGAAAACACAGTAATGTGGTAATTTGTTAGGTTAGGGGGCGGGTTTAGAGATGGCACTACAGGCAGGTTGATGACTGACCAACTATAAAAGTCTCACAATGATGCCTTTGAGTTAATAATAAACTGGAGACTAAGAGCAAAGAGGTCATCTGGCTTTTGAAGTTCCAGAGATGCGTAGGTGGTAAATGTCACACACCCTGGGAGAAACAGGATGTATAGAGTGGAATGTGTGTGGTTTGGGGGCGGGGGTTGGGGGGCATCTGAGGTTCTGTTATAATCTATTACTACCCTTCATTTAATTTTCATTTTTAATGATAAAGATACATATCCTATTGAATAGCATTTAATTTTAAAAAACAACTCAGACTATGCCTGTATGAAGGCTAAGAGAGAAAAGATTGTGTGTCACTTTCCATGTCAACACCACTCGAAGCAGATGAATGGTTTTCTTTCTGCAGCGACAGCAGAGGGCACTAAAACACAGTAAATATGAAGGACAACATTTACAGAAGTACAATTAAAACATGAACAAA
Source organism: Trachinotus anak (assembly GCF_046630095.1). Classification (NCBI taxonomy): domain Eukaryota; kingdom Metazoa; phylum Chordata; class Actinopteri; order Carangiformes; family Carangidae; genus Trachinotus; species Trachinotus anak. The sequence continues at coordinate 1,995,983 of NW_027273867.1, forward strand.
CCACTGACAGTAAATCAAACTCAAGTGACCTGAACTCAGACCTTCCTCCATGGATTTAAACTGGGTGCTTGCTTGCTGCAGAGGTGACTGTCATCAGGTTTTGCGTCTTTGCCTCGGACAGACACTTCTCATGGCTGTAATTTTGTTCTGAAGGCTGAGCTCACACTGCCACAGTGGAGATTACAATTACCAGCACCACTTCACACAGAGTTTTGAAGTTCAGAATTTTCTGTCAATCTTAAAAGAAATTCAGTCAATGATGGAAAATATTTGATCAGCGTGACCCCTGTTCCAGATTTTAGTATGTTTTTTAAAAAATGATCTCTGGCCGTAGCTGTTTTTGTGAACTGGTACTGGAATAAGTGCATGTGAAACTGATCTGTCTTGTGTCTTGAGAGGATCACAGAGCAGAGAGGTGTGGGCATGAATTAACATCCAGAATGACACAGAACATTACACATGGTCAGAGAAGTAAAATGATACCAATATTTCACAATCCGAGCTCCCACTGAACCAAAGCCACCAACGTGAAGTGGACTTTACTTTATCCTCTGCAAACGTTCTTAATCCTCCACAAGTCCAGCACCGGTGTGACCTATAGAGACTGAGACTCAGAGTCCTCACTCAGGTTGCAGATGGTGAAACTGAAGATCCTCCGCTAGTGGCACCCCCCAGGAGTACAGATCTCCAGTCTAATGTAAGTGAAACAATGAACACTACTGGAAACTTTAGAAATAACTACACCTAAAAAAATGTTTCTATGAGTCATACACTTCTATTAATTACTATTAATTCCCACATTTTACCAACAGTTGGGTCACAGACTGGGGTGTGTCATGCTAGTAGCAGCTAATGTGCCCTCAAGCGTCTATAAGCACAGCTGAGGAGTGGTTTACAGAGGTGAGCTCCTTTCTCTCCACTTTTCTAAACCCCCCCAGATTTAATTCATTTTTAAACTTGTTGTCTTCAACCCCAACTGAAGCCGACTCACATGACATCACTTGAGGACGTTTGTCCGACTTCATACGGCTCCCTCTGGATCATATGCAGTTGTACTCACTAACATATGTAAACAGACTTTGATGTGTAAAATGTCTGCAGTTCTCCTTCATCTTCACCTCTCTTAACAGCAGAGCTCCAAACAAGGTGGAGGGGAGGGTTCTGGCAGAATTTGAGCATGTACATTTATGTAACTATTTTATAAATGTTTTTTCATTTTATTAGACCAATAAATCAACTGCCAAATTTAACACAAAAAGAAAACCTACTGCTAATATTGTGTAAAAGATGTCCTGACTTTTCATCTAGTGCCATCATCAGGTTCCCCAGGCCTAAGTTGACAACCCACAAGGCTTTCACAATAAGATCCACAGTCAGATCGTCCATTCGTCACCCTGTTGAACTGCCAGCAGCCTTAAAAAGCAGCAGGCTCAGAAACTGAACTACGTGACATGTTCTGTCTGTTTACAGATCGTCCACTCTGTTTAACCCAAGTGGCAACCCACTGTGACGTCACCCACTGCTTTGTGAGCTGCTGTTTTGAAGCCTCAGTTTGCAGTTTGGCCGTCACCATCTTGGTTTTTTGAAACCAGAAGAAACCATATTTGGAGGAGAAGGTAGAGCTGAGGAGGAGTGAGGGGTGGAGCTGACCTGCTCTGTACTCTATCCTGATTGTGTATACAGTCTGTCAATCACACAGTAGCCCCGCCCTAATGCATCCCCTGCTTTATGGTCTATTCCTCTAAATGGACCATAATGTAAAAACTGAACATCATGTTGTATTGAAGAAGACTTGAAACTAGAGACTGAGACATAAACTCATCAGGAAAACGTTTACTGAGGTAATAAATCAGGTGAGAAGTAGAGACGTTTTCACATAGACTTCAATACTATCAGACTTCTGTTTACAACCAGTGGAGTCGCCCCCAAAACACGTCAAGCAGCAAGCTGGTCGGAGTGTGTGTGTGCGAGCATCAGTTATTTGTATGTATATATATATATATATATATATATATACATACACACACACACACACACACACACACACACACACACACACACATTAAACTGTGGCAGGGCAAATTAAACTTAATATTAATTTGATACTACAAATCATGATAACAATAAGTTAATACATCAATGGGAAAACAAGCCAAGTATCATCTTAACACTAGCAAAGGCAGACGCAATCGGTGATCGCTCTGATGCTCGTCTATCACCGAGATCATCGTCCATCGGAACAACCCTATCGCCAATGATTAGCCAGCCACCCCTAACTCTCAGCTAATTTAAAAAATAGGAGATGGGGTGTGTGTGGAGCTGAGACTTCTGTGGATGATGGTTTGTAGTAAGCATACACTCACCCACCTGTCATTCAAAAACGCCATACCTTCAGTTATACATAACTTTAAACTTTAATGAAAATGTAAACAGGTGAGTTATATCAAATTCAGCCCGTACAGTTGTCATGAAGGAGGAAATTAGCTCTAAAGACCAGAACAGTTTTTGTACCAGGCTGTAAACATGTTTCTTTCTGCTGTAAAGTTGGACATTTGAACATGGGAGTCTATGGGGACTGACTCAATGTTGGAGCCAGACTCTAGTGGTCATTAGAGGAACTGCAGCTTTTAGCTCCTCACTATTGATGCTTCATGTTTCAGCCTGGAGGTTGATGCTTGATAACAATCAAGACAAACCCATATCATCCACATCACATCATGTTTAATGCTCACATACAACAAACCAAACCAATATTTCACTATGATCCTTAAATAAAAGGCCACATATTGGATCAACATTCCTGTTCAGACCTGCAATAAATGGGTTCACCTGCTTCACTTTTCTCTGCCAGCACAATGTCACATGACTTCATCTCTATAGGGGAACAGACACAGCCTGTCATGGCGGGAATAGGCAGTGTGTGGGATGTGCTTACCTGTGTGGATTTATCTTTCATACAAGATGGGTAGAGCACATGGGGGGGGGGGGCACGAGGCCAGTGTCCAGCGAGGTAGGACCAAGTGGTAGTGCCCAAGGAGGAAGTCTGCTCAGTGGCCCCCAAACAGTGTACTTCCTGTGACTTTGTCCTTTCAAGAGAGAGACAGAATAATATCAGTTCAAACACCTGTAGTGTCAGAGCTATCAGCTGAATCTGCAGCCAACATTATTTTCAGAATAAAAGCTCTGATGAACCATCTCGCTGGTGAATACAGTTGAATATCTTCTGTTGTTTGCCCTGAACCTGTTGAAAATGTCTCACTAACATACCATCCCCTGAGACCTGAGGAGCTGCAGCAGGGCTTGTGTACTCCCTGACAGTGTGTCCATCTTTATGGACCCATATCTGTGTCAACACCAATGAGCACATCAGGAATACAGATCAGTGTTAGTGTTAAACAGTGCAGGGAATAGTATTTCCTTATGTGTCCTCATTACTGCAGTACCTTAATAGTCTCTGAATTACTTTACTAAATACTGTAGCTATGTTGATTAAAGTTTATAGAAATGCATACACTCATTACAGTTATCAGTTTATTAGGAACATCTAGCTAAAACTTTTTGTTGAAACTGTGTTATAAAGTTGTTAGTTCAACTATTTTATTTTGGAGGTCTGCACACAGGTGTGTCTGTTGTTTAGTTTCCTGTCATTGATTTGAATGTGGTGGACAAAATAATAGAAACACAACACCATGGATCGCATCTTTCAAAATGATCTGACAGACTGAGCATCCTTCTGAGTTTCTAGCTGTTGGTGTCCTTTTCTGTCTCCACGTTGCTCCACTAATCTCAACTTGATCAGAATCTTCATCTTCACCTCCACTTCGTCATCTTCATGTCCTCACTCACACTGTACACCTCCGCGCTGACTCATCTGTTCCACAGAGTAACATATACCTTCCTATACTTTTCTGCTAACCAGGTGAATTAAAAAATTACAACTGCTGTCTCCATACAAACATGATTCGAAATTTAATTACAGCTTTTACCAGATGGATTCCAAGTAAAGGCCACATATACAGTTGAGGCCAAAATTATTAGCCCCCCAGGAATTTTGGAACATTTTCCTAAAATTCTGTCCAACGTTTGCGGCATTGATAAAACTTGATCTAATAAAACATACACCAGTATCTTACATCTAGTATCTTTCGGTACATTTTGGAATTAAAATATATTTTCTAGCTTTATATCAAATATAGTGAAAAATGGGGTGGTCAAGAATGTTAGCCCCCCTGTGAATTTTTTGCTTTTAAAAACACACCTAATCAATTAATCAGCTCCCTAACAACACCTGTGCAGTCAATCAGCATAAAAGGACTCCAACAGGGCACTTGAGCACATTATTGTGAGGGACTACTCTTACTCACCATGCCAAAGACAAAGGAAATCAGTCTTGAGCTCAGAAAGAAGACAGTGGAGGCTCATAATAAGAGGGGGGGGGGGCTGTACTGCCATTTCCAAGCGTTTCACAGTGTTTAGAACAGCTGTATGTTGCATCATTGCTAAGTTCAAGGAGACAGACTCTGTAAGAAACAAACCGGGACGTGGTCGAAAGTGCAAGATTTCAAGAAATCTGGAGAGGAAAATAGTCAGAGACGTCAGCAAGAATCCCTGGACATCTGCCAAGATGACTGTTGCTGACCTGGCCTCTTCTGGAGTTCCAAAGAACACAGTTTTGAGGGCTCTTCATCGTGGTGGGCTTCAGGGCCATCGTCCCAGAAGAACCCCTTTACTCAAAGAGCAGCACATCAGAGCCAGACTGAGCTTTGCCCCTGAACATTTAAAAGGTAAAGACGACTTTTGGAAGTCTGTGCTTTGGTCTGATGAGACTAAACTGGAACTGTTTGGGGACATGGATGTTGCTTATGTTTGACAGTTCCCACAGTTAAACATGGTGGTGGAAGCATCATGCTGTGGGGTTGTTTTGCAGCCTCAGGCACAGGGAGCCTTGTTCGGGTTCATGGCATCATGAAAAAAGAAAATTATGTTGAAATTTTGAGGGATAATATGAAGAAATCTGCTCTTAGTCTAGGTTTAGGTCGTTGCTGGGTCTTCCAACAAGACAATGACCCAAAGCATACATCAAAATTGGTCCAACAGTTCCTAAAGGACACCAAAACCGAAGTCCTGGAGTGGCCCGCTCAGAGCCCAGATCTCAATCCTATTGAGAATCTGTGGCGAGCGCTCAAGGTGAATGTCCATGCTCGGAAACCATGCAATTTGGAGCAGCTGGAACAATTTGCAATGGAAGAATGGGCCAAAATCCCTCAGGAAACCTGTGCCAACCTAGTAAAGAACTACTCTAAGAGGTTGTTGTCAGTTGTGGCTCAGAAAGGGTACACTATTGACTATTAATGGCCAGGGGGCTAATTGTTTTGGACGTCTCATTTTTGCCATTTCTTGTTTCAACTCAGTATATCATTAAAATATCCTTATCAAACTTAGTGGGCATTTTGTCTTTGTTATTTGGAAACAAATACACTATAAAGACTTGTGCTTGCTGGTCACTTCTATGGAGAAATCACGAGTTTTGTCTAATGTCATATGAGGGGCTTATAATTTTGGTTTCAACTGTACTGGTTTACTCACCTACTGCATCTCCCCTGTCAAACGTTACATTCATCCATTCTTTTCGCTTGTCGCCTGTGTTAACTGTGAAATTAACTTCACGTAGTTAGTTTGTGCATTATGAACACTCTGGACTGATCAACAACAGAAACAGTTATTAGTTTTATTGTACTGAATATATTGCTGGTGGAATCATTTCTGCTTCTGCCTGATAATTCTGAGTAATGCCATATTTCACCAAATTGAGCTCAATACCCCATACACACTCTAACAATTCCAACTTTATATGTAGCAAAGTATAATACTTGAATTAATAAAAACTTAAGAGTGGAATTTCTGTTCAAAAAAAAAAAGTTAACCAGAAATGAGACTACATGTAACACATCCCTAGTTTTTGCTGTTGGAAACTTTCAATGACATAGCAGTGGACAAGTGGGCACTGGGCATTGTACTGATAACAAGTTTGGGCTTCCAGTATAATATTCGTTTTCAGAGATGCAAGCCTATGACAGATGTTGCAGGTGATTTAAGCAGATACTGTCAGTGGTGTCCAATTTTCATGACTGATACCACAGTACTTCCAGTGAATCAGCAGAGCCACAGGCCTTGTGCGATTTTCACAACCATGGTGTGTTAGTGTTGGTGTGCTAGTTGCAGTTACTCAGAGGCTCAATGTTGAAAACCTCTGTTGGATAACAAGGTCATCCAGCATGACTTTGAGTCACATGACCATCTCAAACCACAGTAGAAACACTCCCAGTAGGGGCTCATACATTATTCAGAAGGCTCTACTTACTGGAACATTTCACTGTTCACAGTTTTGCATCTCATTTCTAAGTACAGACTTTGTCATTGTATGTCATGTGATATTACAGTGGCACTGAATGGCAGTGAAAGATTTTAAGTGAGGTGGGTTGTGTTATTTTAAACATACACATATTATGGATACTGTATGCACACAAAACATACCAGCATTTTAAACAGCTAAATTTCACAAGGAAGTCAGTTACTGTACTGATTATCTCACAGAGGCAAATTACCTCAGCACAGCTCTTTCATATCCAGTCCAGTTTTGGTAAACTTTGACTTTGACTTTGACTAACCAATGCCAAACTGCTGACAGTTTGACAAGCTTGCTAGCTGGGAGAGTTGTCATGAAATAGTGCTAGCACCTTCCCCGCTTGCTAATGCATTAGCCATTAACTAAACAGCTACAGTAGTCTGACAACTAGCTGTGCAAGAAGTCACTGTATTAACAAGCTCTGAGCACCAGCAATTTTCCGAGGACATGACGATCAACTGTGATGTGCCACTTCCTGGGCTTTACAGCAGCCAAGCTACCAAAGTTGGGACACATTTCAAAGCTCATTTCAAAGTTACATGGCACCATGTGAAGAAACTGCCTGAACAAGTAAGAAATCAGACTGAGAGACTTCATGAAGACGGACAGGGGTACTAGAGCATACTGAACATAAGGTGCAACACAGCTGCAGCAGTGGTTAACAGATACCACCAAGAGCCACACTACCAATAACAGAGGTCACAGTGACCGTCCTCAAAAAGTGACGCCTCACAGTTTAAACAAGCTTGCACCTAGAGAACAGGTAAATGCTTCTGCCTTCAGTGAATCTGTGGAAACTGGTGTCTCTGACTGATCAGACAGCGTGAAGGACACTGTATGGAGTTGGCCTCTACGGACATCATCCAAGCACAAAATCATTACTCACAAAACATGAAAAGAGGCCTGGTGCATACTGGCAGCACATTCTTTGGTGAGTGTGTTTGGATCAGATGGCATCAGGCATGTTTGGTGGGTACCTGGCCAGGACCACCACAGTCACAGCACCTTGCCTACCATGACACATGGAGATGCCAATGTGCTGCTATGGGGCTGCGCTGGAGCGAAAGGTGTAGGACAGATGACATTCAGAGATTGAGCACTATGAGTGAGAGCTTGTATACCCAAACAGTGACGCAGGAATGAGTCCTAAAACCAGAAAATTAGTTAGCACTTTAGCACTTCAGCTGGTTTCAGCTCTTTTCTGTTTGCTTCTCTCCTCCTCTCTGTGCTCAAACAGTATTTAATACAGCTGAATTCACAATGAAGCTGTTCTTACATGTTTTTCTATTTGAGGTATGAAAAAGTGAATCTTACATCTCATGTAATAATGATATAATCATCCTGATAAAAACTGAAGATCTTATTCAAAGGTTCAGGAGGATTAATTAGTCGTCTGAATATTGCACTCAACACCATTTACACCTGTTTTTTAAGCCAGTAACCGCACACACACCAGAAACAGACAACTCACCACCGTAACAACCTCATGCATTAGCTACTGTTGTTGTAAATATGTAATTTTTTGTATCTGTATATTTAGTACATTATTCTATTGTTATTATTTATCATTCTAAATATTTGTTATTGCAGTTTCTTGCAGCTTTCCTGTTCTCTGCACTGCCACTTTGCTGCTGTAACACTGTGAATTTCCCCACTGTGGGACTTATCAATATTTGTTTACATTTTGGCAAATCTGCACCACAAAGTCACGCTGAGTTAGCAGTTGTTCTTCATTGGAGATTCAGGCATTTTAATGCCTTTATTGGATACGACAGTGAGGAGACACAACAAACTGATGGAAAGTAGAGTATCTCAGGGCATTGACACCCATGTGGTATGCACACTAATCACCCAGCTATCGGGTTGCCCGGTTGTGGTGCTATTCATGTAGCATCAAAAATATCACACACATAATACACCGGCCGGATGTTATCAAAGGCACTACGAGTCTCAGTGTTGGTCCACATCGCAGCCAGTAAAACTTGAGGGGACAGTATTTGACATGGGGTTGAGTGAGGTAGTCATGCATAGTCAGTGTGTTATCTGCAGTAGTTTCAGATCAGCGCGCTGCCTGCTAGGAGAGGCAGCAGAGAACACAGCACACTAGCTGAGCTATGTGCTGCTGAAAAAAAAAGAAAAAAAGAAAAAATGTGTTTTAGACACTTTTCAAAGACGCAGACTGAAATGATCCAATATCCATTTAAGTGCACATCCCTTTGAATATTTTCAGCGCTTTATCGTCCCCAAAGCAGCACTTTCTTTCGGTACTACATTTTCCTGAAACACTGAACTACCATATTCCTACGCACGAGAGCATCTACCAGCTGCTGCAGGTCAGCTGAGTGAATCAGAAAGAGCTAAACTTCACTTTGTTTTGACGGGAAGATGAAGCGCTGAAAATATTCTAAGTGTCCATTATGTCGGAGTTTTCATTTGATTTGATGAGTCTACCATCTTGTCTGATGTCTGTGTTTAATAGTTAATAGGCTGCTGATAACTGGTAAAATTACTGTATCCGTAGGTAATTACCGTAGGTAATTGTATCCACATTTCCTTTCAAATGTCACGCTGATCTTTGTTGGGTTTTTCTCTTTAATAAAGTAAGGTCTCGACCTGACCCTGTAAAGTGGCTTCAGATAATGTGATTTGGTGCTATATAAATAAAACTGAACTGAATTGAATTGATCATTTTGACGTAAATCATAAAACAAACTGTAAACTGGCGTAGCTGTGTGAGTGGACAGTGTCGCACAACAGTCAGTTACAGTGAAGTCCAACAACACTGTACAGCAGCCAGTTCAAACAATATTTTTTGAATTTACATAAGAGTTGATTTAATATTGAAAACAACATATATACTACTCACTAGCAGGACCAGTGGTGGTCTGTGGATCGGTCTTTGAGAAAGGCTGGTGTATAGAATGTGTTTTTATATGATTTCACACTAGATTTTCAGATGCTCCTCCTCACTGGACATTAGAGACACTGAGGCCAGTGGAAGAAGTGAGTTCTGCCACTGCTTCAAATTTGGATCAGGCGACCTGTCACCTTAAGGGAAAATAAAAACAAATATTACTGCACAAACTTGGATGTCAGTCTCATCTGTTCAGTTGTTCAGGGCCAACCATGTGCCAAGTGAATCCACGTCATTAAGACAGCAGGTACTTTCCCCGATTAGTGGAATCACAATCACCTGCTGTGAACCGGAGTTCCACACGTCTCAGTTTTCCTCAGTGCCTTAAATCCTGTTTTTAGTCTACATGTGTGGAGCTGAGGGAAACAGCAGCACTGGAGATAATTCTCTGTGGGTTCATCACTACAAAGAATCTTTGACATTACACACAGTAACTCCATTCCTCGTAAACATACAAAATAATAATTATTGCAGCTTTGACTAAAAGGTTTTAAAATTCCTTAAAAAGGTCCCATATTTTACACCTCTCTTGTGTTTTCAGAAGAGAGGATCTGAGCCTCTCTCCTGAAAACACTTTGTTGTGACATCACAAAGTTCCAGAAGTCCTGACGGCTGGTTTTAAGGCTCAGTTTCTGAATACAGGCTGTGTGCATTTCTCTGTGGACTGAGGCTTTGATACTTTCACAGTATTAATATAGAACCTAGACCTGCTTTATAATCACAAACACATGGACAGCTACCTTTAGACTGTATGGGACCTTGAAGTTACTAAGTGCTACAAAACTACCAACACACACTAAAATGTCACCAGGCAACATGACCATATATATAAAATAAGTCATTAATGTTAGTTCACCTATCTACTGAATATGTTAGACAGTAATGGTAAAATCTGCCTTCCATCAGGTAATTAAATGAAAGAGTCACATCTGTGTCTGTTTAATCATTGTTGGCAGGGTGAATGCGACGCTCAGTGCCACAACACGCTGATGCATGCCCCACCTTGGCCAACCCGATCAAAGTGCCCTGCACACACCACCACTACCAGCAAGCATATCGAAGAAAGAGGAAAGATGCAAAATCAAGTAAATAAACTCACTCAGCACTTTCTTAAAAACACCATACTGACACTGGGCTGGGCCTTCCTTTGCTCTCAAACAGCCTCAGTTCGTCATGTCATGGATTCCACCCCATGCTGGAACCTTTCCTCTGAGACTCTGCTCCATGTTGACACGATCCATCACATCATTTCTGCAGATTTATCAGCTGCACATTCATGCCGCCAGTCTCCTGTTCTATCACATCCCAAAGGTGGTCTACCTAATCCAGGTCTGGAGACTGGGGGGGCCACTGAAGTTCACTGAACTCACTGTCATGTGATGAAACCAGTTTGAGATGACTTATTATCCTGCTGGCAGTAGCCATTAGAAGATGGTGAACTGTGGCCATGAAGGGATGGACATGGTCAGCAACAGAACTCAGACTGTGACATTCAGACCATGACTGATTGGTCTTCAGGCCCAAAGTGAGTCAAGAAAACATTCCCCACACCGTTACACCACCTCCGCCTCCACCAGCCTGGACTGCTGACTCTAGGGAAGGGTACTGATAAAATTTTATTGATAGCATTGCCTTTATCAATTGGTCCGATTCTATATCAGTTCCCTTAACAATTCCTGATCAATTTTCTGTGTACACAGGTTTTTGCCACACAGTCACACTTGGCACCCCAGTGCTCCCACTGCAACCCTCCCTCCTTTAAAACAGTTTGCTCCATCTGTTGATCTAAGAATAAATCGACCTGTGCAGAGCAGAATGAGGCATAAACAACCAATATTTTTTGAATAGAATATTTTCTATAAAATTTTAAGTATTATTCATAACCATAACATCAAGAAATTGTAGAAAATATAACATGAGAAAATAATTAACGTAACACTGGGCCTTGGCTCTGCTGCCTTATAATTAGTCCATTCCTTACAATATTACACAGTAAGCTTTGGCTACTCAACGTAAACAGAAGCCTATAGGCTATGGCTGCATTTTTATTAATAATTTTATCAGCTGTATCAGCCCAATTCAAAGAGGGTCCCCCACATTTCCTTTTCTACATATTCAAATATAAAATACTATTTACAATATGGCTTGTCTGAATACTTAGTGTTATAATTTACTAAGAGATGTGCATCCATATGGCCCGAGCTAATCAACATTTTAATTCAATATTTAATCACCAGTCAATGGCTGTTTCTCAGTAGACAGTACCATACAGTTTGAACCTGACAAGTTCAACCCAGAGGTCCAGACCCCTGAGGACAGGAGGACGATTTACAACTGGAACAGCAGCATTCTTCCTAATATCAACAGCTCCACTCGACACTGCTGATCACACCTCAACACAACTGTGCCCAACTCTACTGTGACACAAATAATCTCAACTAAAAGGTCTACAAAAAGACTTTTTTTTTTTTTTTTTGAAAAGTCCACAGAGCCAGCACTGTTGTTAAAGGTCCTGTATAAAGGTAGAGGCCAATGTGTTTTTATAAAGCAGGTCTAGGTTCTATATTAATACTGTGAAAGTATCAAAGCCTCAGTCCACAGAGAAATGCACACAGCCTGTATTCAGAAACTGAGCCTTAAAACCAGCCGTCAGGACTTCTGGAACTTTGTGATGTCACAACAAAGCAGTCACCATCCGCCATTGCCACTGTTTGGTGTGAAATGCATTCTGAGTCCCAACAAGTCACATCCCGATGCATCCTCAACAAAACGGGCGGAGTGAGAACACTTCCAGATATTATATCTGCACTTGGCTTGATGCGGACTCTGAATTGGAGCAGTACTCAGGTCAATGAAAACACAAGTACAGAGAAGAGCACAGTGAGAAACAGTTAATGTCAAGGTTACAAATGGTAACAAATCCTTGACCAGGAGACTAGATAATCATAGTCTTATTTTAAAATTATGTGCACCTATAAGGACAGACATCACATATTTGTATTTGTAGCAGATGGAAGGAATATACACTTTTTTTTGCAATTTGTTTTTCATCATGTGATTTAATTTGTGTTAATTTTGCCAAAATCCCTTATTTGTTCTATTGTTTCCAAGGTTCCCATAGTTGTTCCTCAGAGAACTCTATTAGCCTGTGTTTTGAAGCCCTCTAGTGGTTGTTAGTGTACGTCTCGTCAGTCTGCAATGAGCTTGACTGTGAGAGGTAGGTTTTTTTTGTTTGTTTTTTAGCAGCACGATTGTAAATTGAAAAATGTACATTAATATGTCGATTCAAGTGTGCAGAGTAGTTTGTTCTTTTAAAGTGTCAGCAGGGCAATCAAATTTTTTAACGTTTGCTATGTGTCTGTTAGCAGCCGCCATTTTATCTTCACACAGGATGCACATGAAGCTGTTTTCTCTTGTCAGGTGCATTATTGTCAAGATTTATCCCGGCTGACCATGCTTTGCTCTCTGTGAATTCACTGCAGGAGTAAACCTGAGTTCGACCAGTTACGCTAGTTTCAGTGTCTGACTGTGCACCAGAACACAACGCAGTGTTGTCGGGGCCTGCAGATCGTTTCAGCTACATTTTGTCTGGACTGGTCCCCACAGAGGTGGCTGCTGGGAAGGCCGAGTTTCTTTTGCTGCATGTGGACATGTGTTCACCCTCGACCTGGTTATCTTCTCCACAACAAGTTGTACTTCACCATCACTCTGGTCACAAAGTCACAGAACAGTCCAGAACAGCAAGAAACAGACAGAGCAAGAGAGGCACTGCCCAGCTGGGTTAGCGAGACACTGACTAGAGACAGATGCACATCAACTTAGCATTGCTATTATTTTCTGACATCAAACTTGTGAAGGAGAGAGCACAAGTTTACCTGATTCTTCTCACTTGCTGTTTTTTTCTCTCTTAGTGACCAAAAAGATATTTCCACTTCATCCTCTCATCAAAGTTGTAAACACTGACACCCACCCTGACACGAAAGGGAGATGGGGCCATTGTGTAACGTGCAAAGCCTTTTGCAAGTGAGCATATAGGGCCGCCCGGCTCTGAAAACAACATGCAAACATGCCAGCATCTGTAACAGAAATTGACAAGCTCTGGGACACACGATTCTGATGGTTTGGACCATTTTGAAACTGGTTCTCAACTGGAAGCCCTTCTCAATTCCCATCCCTTGATAGCACAAGGCAGGGTGGGTCCATGGATTCAGACTCTGACCCTACCATCTGCTGCCTCAGCAGAAATCCAGATCCATCAGACCAGGTCTTCACCTGTCCAGTGTGGTGAGTCTGTGTCCACTGCAGCCTCAGGTTTCTGGTCTTGGTGACAGGAAGTGGATCCTGACGTGGTCTCTGCTGTTGCAGTCCATCCACCTCCAGGTTGGACGTGTTGTTCACTCTGAAGCTTTTCTGCTCAGCTCAGTCTTAATGAGTGGTTATCTGAGTGACCGTAGCCTTTCTGTCAGCCAGTCTGTCCATCCTCCTCTGACCTCTGACCTCTCTCATCAACACAGAGCTGCTGCTCACTGATGGTTTTGTTGTTGGCTTCATTCTGAGTAAAAACTCAAGTCTGTTGTGAGTGAAAATCCAGGGGATCAGCAGCTTCAGAGACACTCAGACCAGCCCTCTGACACCAACAATCCTGTCACAGTCAACAATACTGAGATCACACTTTTTCTCATTCTGATGTTTGATGTGAACATGAACTGAAGGAGTTTATGCTGCCACATGATTGGCTGATTGGATAAGTACATGAACAGGCAGGTATACAGGTGTTCCTAATAAAGTGCTCACGAAAGTCTAATAGTCTGTAATATCTGAATCCAGGGAAGAAAACATTAAGGTCTTCGCACAAATATAGAGACCATGTAGTAGCCATGACACAAGCTGCACACCGGCTAAACTACAAAACACCAGCAATAATTCAGTGCATTTGCAAGGACATTGTATTCTTCTCTGTAGACACATGTGTATTCTCGTTTGGTCACGTTTGCTAAATATATTTTTATATGCATGTATTTGCAGAGGTTGGTCTGCTTGCCCAGAGGGCTCTGTTTATATCTCGCAGACTGCTAGGCCCCAGTGTTGCCATAGGAGCCATAGACCTACCAGCTGACAACGTATTTTTTCCCCTTTCAATGATGGTAAACAACCTCAAAGTAACGAATTAATAGCAGGCATTCAGTGTTCACAACATTTTCTGGAAATCCGGCTAATCATCCGTGTCATGTAGACCAGAGAGTCCTTTTAATCTTCGACAGAGTAGCTGTATCATCACTACACAGGCATCCATATCCTAACGTATTTACCTCAGCAAGGGTAATGCCACTGTAATGTAATAACAATCGTTTTGGCTCATATCAAATTACTCCGTTCAAAACGCCATCGTAACACGCGAATAACATACTATAACAGCCTTAAATGTGTTGCGTTTAAATTATTACTGATATTATGATGGAAATTGGACCATTGATTGCGGGACCAATCGCGAAAATATGGCGATTAGATATACCTTCTCTATGATTTACGCGTCAAACATCAAATCTCCTCTGTATCATAACCCAATTAGAAAGCTAGACAACTAGCCTAGCATATGCATATGCCCTGATATGGGCAGTTCAAGCGAAGCTACAGAGATAACGGTTCGCTAAGTTGAATTAGCATTGGAAAACTTGATAATATTAGATCGTCTGGCTTATTGTGAATGTAATATGAGCTTTAAAATGCATTCTTAACCTTTACCTGAATAATAACAGTCCCCTTTACAATTCGGTATACATCTCATCTACAAAACTGTGCTCGTTTGAGCAAAAACGTTACTTTTTTCGCTGCTTTGACTATCACTTCCACTAGCTTCTCGCACCAAAACACAACGTGACGCTTGATGGCCAATGGTGGGAACAATGAATAAAGTTGAGATTTTACTTAAGTTTTATGTTGGATGGTTGACTATACTCCAAGCCGAATAGAGGAGATGAATGTAACTGTTGAAAGTTATGGGTTCTTATTTCAAAATTCCTGTATCTTCTCCATTCATCTCCGAAACCATTTATTTACCTGTTTTTTTAAGCTAGTTCGGCGTGACGATCGCAACATACGAGACAGGAACGACACTTAGCATAGCACCAAGCTATCTGAACGACGATGGGTACATTAGAGATAAACTCCAACCACTTAAAAGGATGTTATTACCTTTGGAAACAGACGAATAGGGAGAGCGTTCTGGTTGGCTTTTGCTGTCCGGCAGTGAAAGTCTCTGGCCGGGGACCAGCCTACCGTCCGTGCCGCTTGCACTCGGGTTGGCGGAACTGGAGCAACGGGACTTCGTCGGTCCTATGTTGCTCCCGGCTACTGAGGAGGAGGAGGAAGCGCAGCGGGTTGGGCTGTGCTGTTTTCCACGCAAAAGCTGGTACTGCACCGTGGCGCGGATAGGCTGCAGCCGGACCGTGGTGGTGTTGTTGCCACAAGAAGCGCAGGACGCTGCAGGGGAGCGGCGGTGTTTAACCCGCTGATGGGATGAGCTGTCAGCGGCGGTTGATGCTGACATGATCTGCCGCCGTCACTTGATGAAGTTGTTTATGTGATAACATGAGAGGTAAAATACAATGTTCTGTTAAATATATCACAACTTTGAGGTTTTGTTTTTCGGCAAACGCTACACGCTATTCATTTTTAACAAACTTTGCAGGCTCCGTTACCAAAGTTCCCCGAAGTTCCGCAGCGTCCGCGCTACATTCCTGCGATGCGACCAGCTGCAGAGGGAACGCTTCCTCCGCCGGCCGAGCACGAGCAGAAACAGCACGTTCGCGTTGTTTACTAACTTTCTGCCTAAACATCGTTGTTATCGCGTTAGTCGAGCAGGTCGTCGCCTTTCTCGCAGCTCCTCTAGTTTCAGTCAGTTCAAAGCACTGACACAAGAGGTTGGAACTTGGGTGGGACCAAATCATAAAGGGTACTTTCTGATTGGCCCTGGACCACTTCCTAGCAATTCAGTGGGTTGTTGAAGGATGTATGGAGGCTGTACATGAGCGGCAGGTTAACCAGGAGCGATATCAGGACATGCGGCTGGCAGCACCGCTGCAGGGCCCTACGACGCACTTCTCTGATGGACATATCCTTGAGCAGGACATTACATTATGGCTCGCGTCAAATGTGTTTCTCATTTAAAGGCAACACTGAAGTGTATGACGTGAGTGAGTAAAAGAGAGTGAGAGTAATACTATGGGAATTAATTATACATTATTCATACATTAAATTATAATACATTTTCACCTGCCAACACTGCGTGAGATCTGAGGTCTACATCTCGACATTGTCCTTTAAGATTACTGGAAATCATTTTTGTCGCCTCAAAATAAATAAATAAAAATGAGAAAATAAACAAACAGTGCATATGTGAGTAGTCACATTTCAGACAATGGATGAAGTCATTGTTTTGCAAGTCACGAGTAAGTCTCAAGGCTTTGCTATACAGTCTCATGTGAAGTCCCAAATCATGAGCAACAAGTCCCGGACAGACACAGTCTCAGGTGAAGACAGAGGCGTCACAAGAATGAGTCTCACATTAAGACCATCGAGTCACAAATTAAGGCTGACATGTCCTAGGTCAAAAAGGGTGCGTCCCAAGTCAAAACCTGAGTGTTGAGCAGGAAGTCCCAAGTCAAGAACAGCAAGTCTCACATCCATCGCTTATCCATACAGGGTCGTGGGGGCGCTGGAGCCAATCCCAGCTGACATTGTGAGAGGGCAGGGTACATCCTGGACAGGACGCCAGTCTGTCACAGGGCTGACTTTTAGAGACAAACACACTCATGGGTAATTTAGAGCCACCAGTTAACCTAATGTGCATGTCTTTGGACTGTGGGAGGAAGCCAGAGAACCCAGAGGGAACCCATGCAGACAGAGGGAGAACATGCAAACTGCACATCCAACCCTGGGCCTGTGAGCCGAAAATGCTAACCACAGCGCCACCATGTCGCCCACAAGTCTCAGGTTAACACCAAATCATAAGTCCAGGCTAACAAGTCTCAGATCAAGAACAAGTCCCAAGTCAAGTCCAAGACCAACACTTTGTGTTTGAGTCCTGAAGAAATGATTATTGAATGTATCAGTATAGTATGAGTATAACACTAATATATTTCTATTTCCTAGCTCTTTGTCAATATTATTTCTGCTCATCAATCAAACTAATAAAGTCACAGAATGATTTAATGTGATCATAACTGATGATAAAACATTTCTTTCACAAACAGAGTCAACAGTCACATGTTAAACAATGTTCTTCAAACTTATTTCTAAAGTTGATGTCCACAGTCAGAACCAAGATTACACAATACCTGCATCAATCAACTTCAACTCAGGGAACAGGATGATTCATGGAAAAAAGATTTAAGCGAGAGGGAGAAACAGGATGAGCATCTGTTTCTAAGATATATTATAAAGGTACAGGGGGCAGTAATCAGGGGGATTTGGGGGTCATCCTCCAGGATGTTCTGTTTCCTGCATTCTTGTGAAATTTGTACACAGATTTGTGGCTTTGCAGCTTCATTTTATGGTGAATATGTTTTAATGTATGTAAAGGAAAATACAACTTTCAGGCACCAGGATTCAAAATATAGTAGAAGGCACCAATTAAAACACCCTACGCTGTCAACTGATCACGTGCTGCTGGTCCTCTGACTCTAAGGTCAGCTGCTGTGCAGCAATCGCAACAAACAAAACTTAACTTGGTTTTGAGACTTTTTGAGATAAAATGTTCTATTATTAGAGCTGCTCCTTCTTCTCCCCCCTGGCTCCTCCATGGCCATCAACCTGCAGACCTGCTGACTGAGATCACAACAGTGTGTGTGTCTTTGTGTGTGTAGCTACAAAAGATTCAGTGGTTGTATGAACTCATAATTCATATTCATACTTACTCTCATATTTCATTGAAAAGCTCATATTTATCAAAATAAATACATCAGTCCAGCAAACTTAATGTCATGTAATGAGAAAATGATTCAAACTAGGATGCACACATCAATCTTATAACAGTACTGGAAACAAGCGACACAGATGAATGGCCTTTTTTTACAGTGTTTAACAGCAACAAAGAAAAGAGATAACTACGATTTATGCAAGTACATCAATTCTCAAATAAAAGCTGATATTTAAATAATTGCTGAGACTAAAATATTAACCAGCACAAAAAAAAAAAATCAAGGCCAGGAACAAACAGTGCCTCAGGAAAGAAACACCTGTAACATCTGTACTGTAACAGCTCGCAGCTCTCAAGCCAATACAGTTTGTGTAATATTTAAAACACAAACAACAGCAACTGGTTTCCCATTCTGTGGAACAAAATAGATATGTTCCATGCACTTTACAACATTCAGTGTTTACAAATGTAACACAGGTAACAGCTTAACCTTTTAGGTATACACTGTGTACAGTGCATGCTGTCGTAACTTGACACAATTTGTGTTGAACTAAAAAGTGCACAAACTATACACCAAGCAAAGTCAGAACTACTGTACGTATACATCCACAGGAGAAAGCAAAGACTAATGGAAAACACAGACGGCATAATTCACATAATGAATTCGTTAATGATTGCAGAAAAACACACTGGATCATAAGGAAGGCTGAATACAGGAACATAACAGTTGTAGAATATTGAAAATTAATTGTTGCTGGACATGTTGCTGCAGATAATGTCAAATATAAAAATGAAATCATATAAGAGCTGTACTTGGTAAAAATATTTTCACTTTATCCTTCAAACAGTCTTTACACGTTACAGCGCCGACAGAGACTGATGATACTTTCTGTCCAGTGATTCTATGAAGACTTGCGTTTTACAGCCTCGCATACCTGTGACTGTGAGTGAGGGACGGAGTTGAAATTGTGATGAAGTTATACCATTGGTCAGCTGAGTGTTGGGCTTTTCCTATTGGCTGTGGCTCTTTCATTTGATTTGGCACAGACATTATCTATTACGTCATCGGAGGCTCTCTGTGCCTACACTGTCCAGTGAGGGGCAGAGGGTCAAGCAGCAGTTTGTTACCCGGACAGGGGCTGTGCTCTGTGTGAGAGAACAAGATAAGAAGGATACTGTGTCTCTTCTAACTTCCTCTCATTGCAGTTAATCCGGCTGAAGTCACAGCTCTGACTGTGTCTTCAATGTGTTTGGTGATGTTGTAAGATGATGTTGTGGTTGTAAAAAAAAAAACAAGATTTTAGTGGCAGCTTGAAGTAACTGCTGGTTAACATGTCGTCTTAATGGACCACGTTTCAGTCAGTTTCACACTTGTTCTGTTGTCACGACAACAGAAACAGAAAGACACATCAATGAGAACAGCTTTACTGTGAATTCAGCTTAATTAAATGCTGTGTATGTGAGCACACAGAGAGGAGAGAAGCAAATAGATGACGAGCTGAAACCAGCTGACACTAGACTGAGAGCAAGTAGGACACAATGATGTCATGAATATGCTAATTAGCGTATTACAACATCTTGCAAAATTCAGCCACTTTCCACTGACAGTTTTTTTTACAGTGGCTCCACAAGAGTTTTCAAATATGGCCTCAATTTCTTTTTAAAATATATTTTTAGGCATTTGTGCCTTTTTTATTCGTTAGGACAGTAGAGAGTAACAGGAAAGGGGCAGAGAAAGGGGGAATGACATGCAAGAAAGAGTCAGACCAGTCGGGAGTCGAACTGGCACCTCGCCTGCTAAGAGCATCCGTGCTCATGTGGTACGCGCCCTAACCACTCAGCTCTCTGGTCGCCCTGGCCTCAGTTTCTCAGACTGACCACTAACAGTCCAGCTGGAGACCAGGTTTTGACCTGGTGTTTTCTGTGTGATTCCTTGTCCAAGTCCTACACTTTGAATACAAGTTACTGCTTCAACATCCAGGTACCATATCTTCAAAGTGTTTGTAATGACAACCTGTTAGAAACAAGAGACAGCTCACAGCACAAGGACTATGGAACCATAAGCAATAAAATATCAACCTTCCCCTGAAAGAGAATCTGATTTATTACAACTTGGGTCTTATGTTTGTAGTTTCAGTCAGCGTACAGTATATATCTGTAATAAAACCACTGTGCTCTCCAGGTTAAATGTGGAGATCTGGAAAAATGGAGGCATTGCTTAAAGTCTGGTGGGACAAGAGGCAGCAGCCATCAGAAGAGCTTTGTACAAACCTAACGCTGAGACCTTAACCCAGCCTGTAAACACGTCCCAACAACCCAACGCATCTGAACCTCACTGCTACTGCCAACCCTAGACCCGAAATTTATTTACATATGCTTAACTGTTAGCTAGCCAAGCTAACGGCTACAACATTGGCTTTAACTCGCTGACTTCTGTGCAGCAGTGTTCGCAGCTCTCAGCAAATGACTGACACAAACCCAAGTTATAATAAACCATAATTATCCTGGTCACAGTTACACAACCTCATTATAACACACCATACTTCCCAACTATATTCAAACTGAGAGCAGCACAACAAGGAACAACTCAACCACAAGTTCATTCAAGTTCAAACTTTTCATCGTCATCAGTGCTACAGTGAGTCAGATCTCCAGGCCTCCTGGTTTGCTTTTCATTTCCATAGTTCTGCTTTGAAATTAAACGAGCCTGAAGTTAATTTCAGAAATTCTAAACTTTGCAGCTCTGCAACTTTTTCATGTTTAATGTAATTTTCATGAGTTCACTTTTACTTGTTCAATATGTTGTGGAGCTTCTCACATAATCTGCCAAGTTCCTCACAGTGTGAACTCCTGATGACAGCCATGATATTACAATTCAAACAAACTAGGCGCTGTGGAGCACAGAGTTCTCTAACGTGAAGTCATACTGAAAATTAGCCAGGTTGTAGTTAATGTCCCGGGACAGCAGCACATCAGGAATGAGGGGGAATCCAGCCTGCATGGTGAGGACGTGAGGAGCCAAAGTGAAGGGGACATCCCCGAGGACATCCGGGAGAGCTGAAGCAGCTTCCACTGCTGAGGGCCCCTCCACTGGCCCCGGGGTGGGTAAAGCTGCGGGGAGCTTTCTGTCGGCAGGCTGAGCTGGAGCTGTGTAGGCCGACTGTGAGCACAAGGAGATACAGGTTTAGTGTCAGTGTACAGTGTTGAAACAGAGTCAGAAATTACTTCTCTTTTCACAGGGGTTCAACTTCTTCTACCCCACAAGGGGGGGGGGGGCGTGTTCAGGATGGCCTTGTCAGTATTTGTTAGGATGTCTAAAAGGAAACTTGTGCACCTCACCATTTTGTACCAACAGAAAATGTTACAAAAATGAGGGATGTTAAAGCCACTTCCAACTAAACAAACCTTTTTCAAGATGAAGAAAAATATTTTTCCAAAGTTCTCATTATTCTCTAAAGATCTTCCAGGAACTGATGAAGCAACATCCACAATTAGTTTGGATTTATTGCAGCCGGGAGTTGTACCTGAATTGCTTTCTGCATCAGGTATTAATAGTGTACATCTAGAGAACACATCAGTATCAGAGTGTATTTCATTTTGTCTGTTTTGTAGTTTGAACTCACTAGAATTAGTAGCTGGGCCAAAACCTGGACTAAGGAAATATTTCAGTTTGGACAATCACGTCAAGGTTTTCACCACTGATTGCAACAACATGCCTCTTAGTTTGGTGGCGTGACCCTGTTCATGCGATGCTCTGGAGCATGGTCGGATGGTTGGAGGAAGTATGGAACCTGTGACTGCCTGCCTGAACTACCACAAGGTTCTGTTAAAATATACCATTTACATTGTTATAAAAAATATTAAGCACATTCATGCTCACCAGAGGATGGACCTCCGTTTTGAACCACTCCATCATGCCATCCTCTGGTCCAGGTGTCAGTTTTGCACACTCTGTTGATGATGCGGCATATTTCCATTTTCATACTACACATGTGAGGTCCTGAGTGCTGTGACCACGTATCTTCTGGTCTCCAGAGGGAGAATCAGTTTTAATTCAGTGCCTCCTTGACCAGCTCCATATCATCCTGAGGACACCTTCACATGTTTACTCCACTACCGACAAGGCTCTGAGAAAAGCTACATCATCAATGTGTAGTTTCAGGTCCAACTTTTTTCATTCTACTGTCGGTGTAGTGACGTAGGCAGTCCCTGTAGGTGGTTAGCAGAGCTTTAGATGATTATTTTTGTAGATTCAGTCATGGTGACAGGGTTACCTGGACAACAATATTTTACCAAAACTACACTATTTATTTAATTTGTTGCAGTTTCCCAAAACAAAGTTTAAATGCTGTCGAGTAGTGAAAGTATGTTGGTGAACCATACTATAATTCATTATGGCTGTAATGATGCATGTCGCAGTGGTTGCCCATGGTTACAAGCACAGTCTATGAAGCTGAAATATGTATTTTCTTCACTAAAGAAGCAACGAACAGCAAAGACATCAGGAAAGAAAATATCTCAGTATCTCAGTATCTCACAACTGACCAACGTCTGTTCATTTCTATGGAATTTCTGCAATCACCGGATTGGCTCACACAGGAGGCAAGTTTGTTTGTGCCTTGCTTTCACCAAGAGTTAGCGGCTAGTGAACACTGACGTGGAAATTTTACAAACTGTCTTGACATTGCTGACCTTTGAGGGAACAAAGATGACCAGAAAGGAGGCGGAAGCTATCATGTCACAACTGTCCAATTTTACATAACCCTGCTCTGCCAAATGGTTAGTTTTAAAACGCATCTCACACATCTAGATTTCCTCCTCCATCCACTCTCCTCCAGAGTCTTCAGGCCCTTAAACAGAGACTTTCAGAAACACTGCTGGACCCGTTTTAGTCTAAAACTCTTAAACTACAGGGTTGTGCTGGAGTCTGGATGGACAGAAACAGAGACCTTTGGAAACGATGATGTAGTTACCCACGGTGGCTCTTGATTGGCTCTTATCAGCCTGGACTACCAGTGGTGAAACAACGGATAATGAATTAAAGAATTGCTGACCTTGCTGTCTTCGCAGCATCTGTTCAGTTAAATTCTGCATTTTTAACGCTACAACTGTCTTTGTTGTTCCTCGTTTGTGGTATTTTGTGCAACTAATCAACTTCAGAGTAGACAATCTGCTTCCTGTCAACAGTGGCTTGCAAATGGTCAGTGTAGGTGAATGGTCATGCTTTCCTCTTCTTATCCAGTTCGTCATGAACAAAACTGGCCTTAACTAACTTCAGCTGCACAACCCATCAACCACCAATGCAAACCAAACATCATACACTGTATGGTCTAACATGACAATGCAGACTAAGCCCTTTGCAAACCTAGAACATTTTTAGGCAGCTAAAAGATTGCTTCAAGATTTTTAAACACTAATAACAGGAGCAGCGTCACATTACTCCACTGCCCTCAGTGCTGAGCACACTGTCTGAAGAGACTTGCAGCAGGAATACACAGCTGCTTCAGCTTGGGATATAGACCCTTGTGTTCCCTCCAGTAGGGCAGCTGCTGTAGTCGGTGTAACCAGTATTACACATGTATTACTCATGTTCAGACACACACCAATTACATAACTTGGCCACAAGCCCCACCATCTGTTTTCAGTTTTTTTATAGACATAAAACCAATTCGGTTCATTTACACGTCAACAGTAGCACCCAGGTTCACCAAATACGAAACCGCAATTCGTAAGATCTGTAAGAAGGAATCACTTACAGTAAAGTCAGGAAAAAAACTTAAGGTGTATCTTATCCATAACATGGCCGAGTTTATGATGATAAAAGTATGATGAACACATCCCAAGAAGAGCTTTCTGCAACCGCAAGAACCTGATAACGACCTCAACAACGAGGAATTGATTTTGCACCAAGTGGTAACCGACAGTGACGTCACCCATTGGTTTGTGAACTCCAGTTTTGAAGCCTTGACTGCGGCCAAAAAAGTCAAAATAATCTCATTTCCTAACCACTTTTCCTTGACCTCGATGGAAAACGTCATGAGGTCACGGAAAGATGTAAAAGAAATTCATAAGGGCAACTGCAACATTAATTTATTATAACACATGGACGATAAATCCTCCTAAAGAATCCAAACAGCTCTTATCAGGCTGCTGCTTGGATACATTGGGGTCATTTCATTCAGTTAGGAACCTTCCTATGAAAAGACTTTTCAACCGCAGTTTGCAATTTGGCCGTCGCCATCTTGGTTTTTTGAACCAGAAGAAACCATATTTGGATGAGAAGGTGGAGCTGAGGAGGAGTGAGGGGTGAAGCTGACCTGCTCTGTACTCTATGCTGATTGTCAAGTACAGTCCGTCAATCACACAGTAGCCCCCGCACCTGCTTTATGGTCTATTTTCCTCTAAATGGACCATAATGTAAAAAATGAACATCATGTTGTATTGAAGAAGACTTGAAACTAGAGACTGCGATATAAACTCATCAGGAAAACGTTTACTGAGGTAATAAATCAGTGAGAAGTAGAGACATTTTCACATAGACTTCAATACAATCAGACTTCTGTTTACAACCAGTGGAGCCCCCCCCCCGATGGTCAGTAGATAGAATGAATCTTTAAGGCTCTTCAGCATCGGCTTCACTTTTCAGACCCAGAGTCTACATCCAGGTTTATATACAGTCTATGTTTTGCACTACAGATTTGATCAGCAGTCAGTTTATGATTTGTCCGACCGTCTAGAGCTGGATCACTCTTTCCACAACTTTCCAGCTCCTTTGCAGTTAATGATTCTTCTGAGGTTTTATGCAACGGGATCTTTCCAGCCAGTTATTGGTAAAGTATTTCATGTCCATCGATCAACAGTGTTCCGTGTCATTCACCAAGTATCAAACGCTTTTACCTTATCCTTTTACCCATCTTTTTCTACAGGCCAACTTTGGGAGACAATAACAGGTGAGATGATAACCGGTGTCACAAGCGCTAATTCCAGCAAACAAATGGTCTCCATCGAAACTGTAGAATTTTACCGCAGTAAAATCTCTCTCATCACTGCATTCACTTCTTTCCTTAACTAAGGAAACCCTTAAAGAGATTCTGTGTAACAACCTTAAGTACCTCCCTCAGCTAAGGAGAGCCAAGTGCGGTGGGATCTTCCTGCACCACCAGAGTAGATGTTTGGGGGACGTGGATTCACAGAGATGTGAACATACTGTACTGCTCCCCTGAGGGGGGATTCTGTGTCCTGCCACGTGGGAATCAAATGGCACGCCTTCTGATCAGAGGAGAGAAGATGTGAAACAGCCGGTTGGTGCTTAGGTATCCTCAGGACCATGGTTTGGTTTGATCCCCATCTTGCAGGCCACTCTACCTAAAGCTTATGTTCAGGCAGCTCATTGCCTGTTGCTGAAGTAGCCGACGGGCTCTTTGCATAAGCCCAGAGCACAGTCAGTTTGTCTTTACTTACGTTCTCCAGAGGGAAAGTATCTGTGTCATATCAACCGGTGACACCAATTTATTCTATTTATGTGGAGCATTCACTACCCATTCCAGGGGCTGTGTGGAACCATATCCAAAACTACAATAGCCTCCTTGTGGTTGTTTCCTCCACCAACCAGTCAAGTTACAGGAAGTATGGTCACATCTCTCCTTCCTGAGTTACAGTATTGAATAAAGGCCAGATGTGTTTTCACAGAACATTATGATGTCACAGTGAAGTTGACCTTTGACCTTTTGGATATAAAATGTCATCATCTCATTTTATCCTTTTAGACATTTGAGTTTAGTGTGTCATAATTACGTATTTCATTGATGTAATTACTGTAACATAATTTCTGCTCACCCCTACCTTCATGAGAATGGGACAGACAGACGATAACATAATATTTCAGGCTCTGACGGTCGTCAGCGTAGAGGCATAATAATAAAAACATAATGTTATGCACATACATATTCATTTTATAAAAATGAGAATGTAAATAGATGAAAGTGATTAACAAATAGCTCACCTATAGCCTGAACCTGGTGGAAGTTTACGTTCTGTTAGGTCTGTTTACCCACGACTGAATAACTGACTCATTATCCTGTCAGACCTGCCTGAAACAACTTCCTGCACTGCTGTCCAATATGAACAATTGTTCATTATTATTATTTTCCTCAGGAGGGGTCTGTAAATAACGATGCTAAAATGTGAACAAAACTCCTGACAGCACAGATTCTGGTAAAAGCTACAAAGGCCTGAGTGCTGCTGATAAGATAAAAAATAATCCTAAATAAAATGTTAGTGTTTCTCTCTTGTTGTCTACACAGGCTCATTTTTGATAAACACACTTTGCCCGTAAACTGTCGTCATAATCTGACCTCTGTACAGCACCACACCACACAGACAAGGACAGCAGGACTCTCACTCTGTGCCTCTGCCTGACCACCTCTATGAATACTGTCTGGCTCTGAAGCCATGTCCAGTTCCCCAGTGTTGGATCAATTGTTACAAACACCAGTACGACCCTCCTCAGGTCCGGTCCCTGGGTGATCCCCAGGGACAAACATGGCCTGCAGGGACACACTGCAGACTGTTGACAGGCAGCACAACATTTAAAACTACTTGTGCAGGGGCAGTGAGTCCCACTCGTCTACAATGTGTGTGATTTTCTGAAATCCCTTGTTTTGCATTGTGCTGACAGGAGCCATAACAGGCCTCAAAGGAAAATTACTTGGTGCAGGAATAAAACACTTCCAGTTCCTCTCCTCTTGTGAAAACAGCATGTTTTCTTCTTCAAATGTTACATCATGAGTATGCATCAACAACTCACCTTCGATGGCTGCACGATGACGTTTGTTGACGGGTGTGCAATGTTCATGTTCTGCATCTTCCTCCTCTGCTCTTCAAACGTCTCTCCTGCAGAGCAGATATGGAAGATATAAAACGATTTACTAAAAATACAAAACAACAGCTACAACTGCAAAGAAGACAAAATGTCAAACAGTTTATACCAAAGAGCACCAAAGTGATAAGACCAGCAAATGCTAGTAATTCCAGGTCTCTCCTGACAAAGTCTTCTTGTCTCTAGACTGCAGATGTGTCCATAACAGACAGATGTGTGTAGACAGATGTGGACAGTCAGTGTCTCTCATTTCTGAATAGACATCTATATTTGGTGACACTTGTACCAAACTGCTTCAATCCAACATTTAAAGATTCATCCAGCACATTAACACATACATTAGCTTTACCAATCAAGAGAACTGAGATCAGGACAGACACTGTTAAATCGACCAGGACAAGCAGAAGCACCCCAGTGGGTCTGTCAGCACATCCAGTCAGAAACAACCACAAACCACGACATGAAGCAGAGTCCCAGAGGAAGGTTTACAGGCTCTACCCAGTGTCACTACAGTGTTCCTAATAAAGTGCTCAATGATTCAGTATTGACTGAATATACTGTGAATAACAACATTGTCAAAATAAGCTACAGACCATGGAAATACAATCTTCTGGACTAGCCCATGTCCCCGTCCCTATTTTAAGGTTATGCTGGGGGCCTGGCAGGAGGCTGCTGTCACTGAGCCAATTAATTAGATCTCCCTCGTCAAGTGGCTCAAACACTGAGTGAATAGAGGTGCTGATGGGAGGAAAAAGTGAGAAGGTGCTGCTGTTATCCTCCTCTTCCTCTCCAGGGCAAGTTGACTGTGTCCACAGAATGAAATCATTCACACTGATGTCACTGGAGGACAAATCTTTTCCTCGGGGACTCAGCAAGGCCCAAAGCCAGATCATCTCCACAGTCATCTGACTCAGATAATGTTTCGTTATGGTTGCAGATGTGTTTTTTTCAACATGAAATGGTTACTGTGGCGTTAAAGTAACTACTATTTTCAAAGGTGATTCAGTTAGCAGTGAAGTACTCACAACTATGTCTTTACCCTCAGGTATCTGAATAAAAGAAAAATGTCTACAAGGTTCCTGTCCCGCAAATGTAAACCCTTTCAAAATAAATATCAACAAAATAAATGGTAAAATCCCTTTTATTTCAGATCAAAATAATGGCCCATATGTTCATTATTTTCTCCATTAATGACCTCAGCCAAGGAGGTTATGTTGTCACCTCTGACTGTTTGTCAGCAGGATTAAAGAGAAATTACTAAACCCTTCTTGAGCCTATCTTATTTGATTTGAAGGTGTTTCAATCACTTTGATTTTATTGCTATTTTTCATTCACTCTCTTTGTTCAGCACTTTGTAAACCTGTTTATGAACAGTTCTTTACAAATACAGATTATCATGATGAACAGATGTTAAGATTATTCAACCAGTGTGTGTTATAAACCCCTGTGCCTGAACAGCTACACACAGATGGAAGGGAGGAGACACTACATGGCAGAAGTGAGCAGCAGCCCCGCCCTGCTCAGACTTCTCCACAGCCTGTCTGATACAGTGAGGAGCCATGCACCTGTTATTCAGTCCTGCATGGTAAAGTCAGCCGAGCTGCACTGATCAGAGGAAAATCCACCAGCAGATACATAGAAGGTCTCCTCATACTCTTAACCTGAGGTGAGCAGATTTGATGGAGCTGTATTTGGGACGCCATGTTAGATTTTATGCAAAGCGTTCACCAGCCCGCTGCTGCCTGCACTGTGAGGCCATCTTTTATAGAAGGTAGCGAGTGTCTGTGAGCTCAGTTGGTTACCTCAGTCTGAAAGAGAAAGCCTGGCTCCCGCACTTGCTCCGTTCTGCCAAAAATAACATGCAGCTCCCGACCATCTGTGTCGGCTCCACCAGCTCTTCCAAATAAAGCCATGAGAAGGATTAACAGCAAATAATACTGCACTTCTCTGGGAGTGAAGTAAAATTAGGCTTTATTTAGGATTTACCTTGATCCATGTGGACATTTGTGACTTTAGGTGGAAACGGAGGGCATAGACACACCAAAGAAGCAGGATATATATCATCTCTACTGCACAAATATCAAATGAAATCCCTTATATACACATTCTTTTCCTTTGTCATGCAGTGGCAGGCCTGTTATGAGCAGCAGTACATAAGCTAACTGCAAACAAAATTTTATTCCAGGAGTTGTAAAAAATTATATGGGGGTAATATCAAGATTTTTAGTCAGACTATTGTTTCCAAGGGCAACAAAAATTTGTGTTCACTGTGTCAAAAACAAAGTCAAACTATCTGAGGAAACTGTGAAATCTAAGGTCAGATTTTGTCACACAGTGAAGGATGATCATGAGACACAGAGTACAACAAAGAACCAGCCCAACCTTCCTCTACTAACATCTCCTTTAGTATGATTCAGTTCACAATCACATCACATCTCGTCAAAGCTCAGCACCTCAGTCAGCTAAACTCACTGTGACTGAGGAATAGCAATGTAAGCTGTCTATCTGAATTTGATTTATTAAGTATTAATAATATATAAATAATATTCTGTATTAATCTTTTTAAAGTCATTGAACTTTGACTTTGAAAGGGTTCAGGAAAAGACAGCCTAGTAATTGACCTAATTATGATGAATGATTATTCTATCTATACATATTCTATCTTTCATTATTGAACTTTTAAGTGACTCTGACATGATGTGACTGACCACTTTCTAATACAATCAATGTACCATAAGAATGATGGGAACATCACACCAAAGTCTATCGGTTTTACAATGCCCTGCGTATAGGGAAAGGTAGATTAAATATTACATCTACAGACATGCTCAGATAATTAGAAGTCAGTCTGTAAAATTCACCACATCAAGCCAGCCATCCAACTTACTAAACTTTAAGAAATGTTACTATCCTACCACTCTATCCCTGCTCATTTACTATTACAGGAATAATCACTACTTTGTGTTTCTCACCGATGATAACAAAGCCTCCATCGACTTCCTTGTCGGATGTTGACTTCTTTGAGTCTTTACGCAGCCCAAGGAAATTGAACATGATTGTCGTCTGTCAACACAGGAAATGAAATGTTAGACCACCAGCCATTACATCGTGTGAGCTGCCACTGTTAAACTTGTCACATTTACAGTGTTAGAAACAAACACTGGAAATTATTATCTCGCTGTAATATGACTTAATTTATAGGTTTGTTCTCAGAGCCGACAATAAAATTTGAAAGCACTTTTACATTTGAGCAAAATTGGATTGAAGGAAAAACACAAGCGCCTTCTTTAAAAATAAATAATCAAATATTCGATCGAGCAAAAAGCCTTTATTCGACTCTATCAGTCGAAGCTGTCCCCCGAGACCACGCTGAAGCGATGAGGTGACGCTCTTACTGTGAGGGTGTCTTGTCCAGAAGTTCAGAATACGACCATGAAGTCAGTTCATGGTCCCGTGATGTTTTAGTTTCAGTTAGTTTAGTCTCATTCGGTTAGTTTCGACTCAGTAATCTATGGCGCCGTTAAGTGTTAGTTTACTTTCGCCAAAATACTGCAAACCACTGAATATAACCCGATGAATTTACTGTCTTCCTCCGCGCAAGATCGTCGGTGTTGTTGTTAAAACGTTGACGTCACTGACCTCAATGTGGCTTGTGGTCGTGTCGAAACTAAAGACGAGTACTTGGGTTCTGCTGCGAACCAAGCCGTACGCAACATCTGGCGGAACCATTCATTGAGGTTTCTGGGGAATAAAATGTCAGAGCACAGCGGATGTGTCGTAGTAAAAGCTGAGGGCGTTCGATTTTTATGCCTGGGTTTACCGGAGCTACAAGACAGTGCGGATTTCAACGTAATTTTAGATACTCCACCCGCTTGGGCTGCCTTGTCATACAAAAGCACACAGCGAAATATTTCCCGCGCTAGTCTGCATCGTCCCAAGCTCAGAAACGCCGTCGTGTCACAGCGGTGGAATGGCAGGTCTAATGGACGTCCCGAAGCCGAGAGTCAACTGCTCTGTGCTGCCGCAGCACATTAACAGGCCGGTGTGCTTCGTTGGGCGCGTTGAAAAGGTTCGTGTGATTCGCAGCTAGCTTCAATTCAGATGCTTTCACGGTTGTAAACGTGTCCACTTGCACTGTGAGTGGCAGTAACAGAAGGTGGCCTTTCTCTGCGTTGTCAGGTTCACCCCACAGGAAAGACGTTCACTGTGTCGGACGGAGAGGGAAAGATTGCAACAGTTGAACTGAACGAACCTGTGAGTACATTCACCGACGGGTTGAGTTTCCCTTCACCGGCGTGACAGTTGATTCCCTGACCCTGGGTAGTCGATCAGGAGAACAGGAGTGTGATGTAAACAGGAAGTCATGTGAACCGCCTTGTTTTTCAGTACCATGTGAAATGAAATAAATAAATGTTTTATTAGCTGTTTTATATATTGATATTAAAGTGTTGTATGAAATGAACAAGGAGGAGATACTTCATTCCACATACCCGAACAGGAAATGCAGCAGCTACTGTGTGCAGATATTAAATAAGTCTTTCTTGGGTCTGGAACTATTTAAGAACTGCACAAAGTGTTGTTGAAGCTTCAGGGTTTTTCTGAGATCAACACAAACTGCAGCTAGAGGGCAGCACTGATGGGAAAGGGCATGAAGTTGTTAATACATTTTCCTAAATTAGAACAAAGAAAAAAAGACATCTTATTTTTCATTCAACAGAGTCATGGCCAGAACAGTGTAATAATAATAATTGTATTTAGCACTTTTCTTAACAAGGTTTTAACAGTATGCAGAACTGTTAAACATGGGGTAGGCAGATGCTTTTCTAGAAGACTTTAACAGGACTGAGGATGAACTTGGGACATACAAGAATTTATTCAAACAATAATGATGCTAGAGACCATCTTGCAATAGGATCACACCAGCTGTGACTCCCTTCAGTATTCATGACCACATTATTGCCGCCTGCTTTCTCGGTAGAGCTGAACAACATGCAAAACAATCATATTGTGATTTTCTTTGCAGGTATTGCAGTTCATGATATCAGTTGGAATGGTCATTTTTCTTTTCATTTTTATAGGGCTGGGCAATTAATATCATTTTATTTTCAATTCCGATTTTGGTTGGTTTCCAACAATTATGAAAACAGGATAATTGATTGATAAATGATTATTGTGCCGTCGTCCCAATGACAATAGAACAAAAGCAGAGTGGGTTCAGGACCACAGCTCCCAGTGAGTCCAGTTGTACACAATAAGCAGTAGGCAGAAGACAACAGGAATTTAGTCTGAGTTTATTTATCAGGATCGTGTTGTATGGCTTTGGTTTCTGCTAATGAGCTAATTAAAGTTCTCAGTGTCTGTGTGATCAGCTCTGATCTACTGAATTTTATCACAGAAAGATCCAGTGAAGGCAGAAAAATGTGTCTGTTGTTGAATTTACTGCTGCACTGTCCAGTCTGAACTCTTATATCTGACTCTTATAGCTACAAACTTATACAAAGGAAAGTAAGAATAAGACCCACATTGTCCCAGTTCTTCTATTTCAAGTCTTGTTCACTCACTTTTCCAACTTACACTGTGAATGTTTGAATGGTGTATTCAATACCAACAAAAACAATGCATTAATTTGTGTTATTAGTTAAAACAGGTTGTGTTGGTTCATTATTGTGACTTTAGTGAAGATCAGACCATATCTTCAGATACATTTACACATAGAGGTTATTCCAGAGGTTTCACTTACTTTTTCTTGCCACTGTAGAATTTTTTTTATATCAACAGTCCACAGACAGAAAATTGAGAACATGACTCCAAAATCTCAATATACATCAATCTGACAAAAGAAGGAAAATTTTAGAAAATTGAATTCAATGTTCCTGTCGTTGTTTTCTTTTTTGTGGAAAATCAAACTGAGGAGCGCTACACAGAGTTGTACATTTCCAATGTCTTTTATATTTTGTGTAGTGATGGGCAGATGAAGCCTGAAGTTTCCTCTCTATGCTGAAAACAGATTTGTAGCTTCAGGGCGTCAAACAGCAACATCTAGTGGTTTGCAGAACTTACAGCTGCTCTTCAAGACTGGGGTGAAAGACACCAAGTCATCACTGATTTTCTGTATGTGAGAAAAGTCTTATGAAATCTGTAATACTTGAGTCCAGAGGTGCTGCGTTAAACATAGATGTTACCGTGCAACTTGTCACAGTAAAATGATGAATAAATACGCTAATGTACCTGATGGGTGTAGCTGAGGAGCATCGGCCACTGTGGCCGCAGGTGTTTTAACTTTAAGGAAGGTTGTAGCTTCAGGAGTTACAGTGACATGTGACTGGAGAATGAGATCCACTGAGTTAGTCAGTTACTTTTGTTTCACTGTCACTTGGTATTAGGTGTAGGTGTTGTCATAGCGATGTACACTCAACAGACATCAAGCTTGATTGTTCTCTGTTCTTATTGGCCATCGCACAGTGAAGCTAAAAACTTCCTGAAGACGTCTGGAGTTTCAGATGCTTTCCTGTCGTTCCTGTCTCTCTCTCACTGTGACTATAAATAATAAAGGCAACAAGCCAGAAAAAATCAAAATGAAATACAGATTTTATGAACCAATCATCAGTTTGTGAAATATGATGCACTGTGCACACATGAAACATGGAGCACACACCACCGCCAACAGTTTAAAGGCATTTCAATCCAGTTATGTTTTTCCCCAGCTTGAAGAAGAGCTGAGCGGCGTGGTGGAGGTGATCGGTATGGTGTCCAACAAAGGGGGAATAATGGCCACAACATACAACATGCTACGAGAGGACAAGGGCATCCTTTTTGGTAGGTCTCATTTCATTAACGGGTGAAGTGGCAGTGAAACAGCAGCATTCACAAGGCTGTCCTCTCTGTGTGTCCCACAGATTTAGAGCTGTACAACGAAGCCCTGAAGGTCATCCACGATTTCCCCCAGCACTACCCCTTTGAAGTGGCTTCAAGTGGATGAGCGCTCACATCTGAACATTGTTCACTGAAGTTGTTTTGTTTTTGTGCCTAATTTCTGTTGTAAGAATAGATTTGCACAAATTTGTAATGTCAAGTTAATTTTTGCAATAAAATTAAAACCTGTAGAGAATGAAGTCGGTAGAATCTTGTTTTCCTCACCTAAAATGTTCAGCAAAAAAATCTATATTTTTTTTGCTAAATGCAACTTTTTCAGTGTCTTTAAAAAGGCAGAAATAAAAACCAAACATGATCGATCTAAGAAACGTAATCCTGTATATGAAGCAGGGCTGCAGTGAGCTGAGGTCA
Source organism: Trachinotus anak (assembly GCF_046630095.1). NCBI lineage: Eukaryota > Metazoa > Chordata > Actinopteri > Carangiformes > Carangidae > Trachinotus > Trachinotus anak. The sequence continues at coordinate 2,030,382 of NW_027273867.1, forward strand.
TTGTTATAGTACAGTGCATCCGGAAAGTATTCACAGCGCTTCACTTTTTCCACATTTTGTTATGTTACAGCCTTATTCCAAAATGGATGAAATTCATTTTTTACCTCAAAATTCTACACACAATACCCCATAATGACAAAGTGAAAAAAGTTTGTTTTAAATTTCTGAAAATGTATTACAAATAATAAACAAATATAACATGTACATAAGTTTTAACTATTCACATTCACCTTTGCTCAGTACTTTGTTGAAGCACCTTTGGCAGCAATCACAGCCTCAAGTCTTTTTGAGTATGATGCTACAAGCTTGGCACACCTATGTTTGGGCAGGTTCTCCCATTCTTCTTTACAGAACCTCTCAAGCTCCATCAGGTTGGATGGGGAGCGTCGGTGCACAGGACATTCACAGAGTTGTCCCAAGGCCACTCCTTTGTTATCTTGGCTGTGTGCTTAGGGTCGTTGTCCTGTTGGTAGATGAACCTTCGCCCCAGTCCGAGGTCCAGAGTGCTCTGGAGCAGGTTATCATCAAGGACGTCTCTGTACATTGCTGCATTCATCTTTCCCTCGACCCTGACTAGTCTCTCAGTTCCTGCTGCCGAAAAACATCCCCACAGCATAATGCTACTACCACCATGCTTCACTGTAGGGATGGTATTGGCCAAGTGATGAGCGGTGCCTGGTTTCCTCCAGACATGACGCTTGGCATTCAGGCCAAAGAGTTCAATCTTTGTTTCATCAGACCAGAGAATCTTGTTTCTCATGGTCTGAGAGCCCTTCAGGTGCCTTTTGGCAAACTCCAGGCGGCTGTCATGTGCCTTTTACTGAGGAGTGGCTTCCGTCTGGCCGCTCTACCATACACACCTGATTGGTGGAGTGCTGCAGAAATGGTTGTCCTTCTGGAAGGTTCTCCTCTCTCCTCTCTCCACAGAGCAATCTGGATTACTACCTGCTACTGTGAACATGAATTACGTTGGGCAGCAGGGGGCAGTATGACCACAGATGCTCTCCTCAGACCCACAAAGCCAAGGATAAAAATGACATTCACACCAACAAACTAATTTGTTTCCTTGAATTAAATGTAAGATTCAACGGTGTCCATTACCAAGAAAAAGTAGATTTTAGGCAAAAGGATCAATAAATTCTCAGAGTAATATTAAATGTATGAACTGCATTGACAGTGTGCAGGAAAAAAGTCTAAATGTTGGTCTTTCTGTTGTTAATATTTATATTGGAGTTAAAGTGAGACCCATGATGTAGTAAGACAGTGCTGACTGAGTCATGATGATAGACACATGACAACAACACAACAAGCCGCAGTCTGAGCCTTGAAAGCTAGTTAGCATGCCAGGTGTAAACAGCTGTTTCCCTCTGCTCTCAGTCTTTCTGTGGAGATAAGCTGATCAGCTGCTGGCTGGAGCTTGATATTCACCATGAAGACATAAGAGTGGTAAGTTTGTATTTTCCTAAATATTGAACTACTCTTTGTCAAATTGTCAGAAAAGACCGTTATTACTAATGCATCCTGCTGTCAAGTCAGTTTACACATTTAAAAACAACAAACTTTGACCAAAGTGTTTTGCAGAGATGAAATTATGGGATTATTTGGAATGATGAAATAAAAACTCAGACATAAATCAGAGGATATAAGTAAATGAATAACAGCAATATCAGTATCTGTTAGTGGCAAACTATTCCACATTTCAGGGTCAACAACTGAACATGCTCATCACCTTTGGTTTTTAACTGTGTGTGTGTGTGTGTGTGGAATGGAGATGTAATAAGTAATAAGAGGGGTCAATAAGTACCATTTTAAAGTTACTGTGGGTCAAGGCAGAACAAATCCAATTGTTAGATACTGTTACATTTAATTTACAAAAATTACAAAAAAGAAAAATACAATTAAAAAGTGCAGTATTTCCCCTGAAAACTATGGCAAAGAATTATGTGTGTATATATATATATATATATATATATATATATATATATTAGAGTGAAATTAGAGTGACAATTAGAGTGAAATATCTGGTTTATTGTTACATCTGAAAAGAGAAGATAACTTATGTCCCTGTTTTGGCAGTTTTGCAGCATTGTTTCAGAGTCCTTCGGTACTCTCTGTTTGTGTCATTAGATTCATTTCCATTGGATCTTGTCATGAATCATATGTTATCATATGTGAGCTGATCCAGTTTTTCCAGAGCCCTGGGCTTGAAGTGTGTTGAAAGTATTTCAAGTCTCATCTTTCCACAGAATGATGGATGCCCACCACTTCAGAATAGTGACACTGAATGTGATCAAGGAGGAAATCATGACTGTAAAATATAGCTTTATGGCAAACCAAAGTATGGATGTGTGTATCATTAGCAAAGAGGCGGGGTGATAATGTCAACTGCTGTAAAAGTAAGTATATCCCTGCCACAGTCATCTGTTGATGGCTGGAGGAGGAGTAGCCTGGAGGAAAGCAGCTGCCGAGCTCCAGCAAGTTGAGACACTGCAGTTAATGCTGCAGGATCTGCTCCATCTGCTTCCATTCACAGACACTATCGCCTCCATCTCTCACACTTTGTCATGGGAACATCTTCATTTTCTGCCACTGCTTATCTCTGTCAAATCCAGCACACACACACACACACACACGGTCATCAATTCTTTTTTGCTCCTTTAACCCATAAAGAAACTACAGTCCTGACACACTTTAGTTGATTAAATGTTTAGTCAATCAACAAAAAAATTAATTCATGAGCATCTTAAATGTGAGGCTGCTTTTCTGCATTTGAAATCATTGTGAAACTTTAAATCCCAACCAGTGAAGTATTAGCATATTAGTCAGCTAATAAGTAACATGACATTTCATCACCTGAATGCCAAGGACATGTTTGAAGTGATGTAAAAAAAAAAGAAGTGTCTCCATTGCATACTTTGTCCACTAGGGAGTGCTGACATGTTTATTTTGTGACTGTAAAATGTCCCACCTGGTAAAAATTAATGTTGTTCCATACGTAATATCATTGTAATATCATTGTTGGATTCTTTACACTCTTGTATTAAAATCAGTTTAGGCATCTAAAGTCCAGTATCATTCAGGCTATAATCTGAAGACTGGGCAATAGTGATCTGCATTTTTTTCAGTTTTGTAACATTTTATATACTGAACAATTAATTAATTAATTAAAATAAAACTGCAGATTAACTGATAATTAAATAAAGTATATCTGAAACTGATTATCTGGAAACTAATACCAATACTAATTTCAAAAGCTGATCATTTAAAACAGCTTTAACTCATCCTTTTTGCTGCTTTGGGGCAACTGAACAAGCTGAACACAAAAACATAACACACATCCTCATTTAATGTATTACTAATGTACAATTGTGCAGTTTTATGTCGTATTTTAACATTTTAAACCTGCATTAATTGTTTGTTTTGGTTTTTTTTTCTTCTGAGGAGGGGGGCAACTTGCTGGGAAGCGCAACAGTAAACTCAACAGGGACAGACTGTTATCACTGTTAGTATTTTATGAATGAAAAAATTCTACAAAGTAATGCATGTTGCGCAATGTTTCGTTCTGAAATGGATTTAAGTTGAAGTCGAAAGCAACATAAAATAAAAAGTTGTCATAGCTAGCATGTTAGCAAACAGTTAGCCTAATAATTCTCCAAATGTTAGCATTCATTTGGAGTCCTGTTTGTGTCCACCTGATGGTTGTAAGTCCAATATTCTCACAAGCAGTGAAGAAAAACAAAAGAATGAGCTAAAAAAAGAAATAATCCTGGGGTTGTCACAATGAGTGACCCCTTTCACATTATTCATGGCCAAAATATGAATTAGTGCAGTTCTCAGTTGGTATTTCACATCATTAAAATGGATGGATCATTTTAAGTTGAAATGTTTTAAAATGACAGGTATTCAGTGGTTCGATGGGACACTGACAGAGAAATTCTTTGAATGAGTGAATGGCTCCATAGGCAGAATGAGGCAGGTTTCAGTGCAGGTTTTATAGACTGACACTCCTGAAACTGTCAAATAAAATGATCCTCTTGATCCTGCTGGTGGGTCCACACTGACCACAGCTTGTTTATTTAAAAAAGCAATTATCTACCCAATTCATCATCACACTTGTACATCAGTCTAAGCCTGTCTCTGCTGCTCTGTTTGCCTTTGTCAGGTAGTTGAAGTCATCATCAGTCATGGTAATGTAAATTCCCATCCTGAGATGAATCCATATCAGCCTTTTTTTTTTGGAGGGCTGGATGTTTATGATGCCATTCTGTTCTGCCCATTAACCCTGAAATGACCACAGTAACTGCTGGACTGAGCTGTGCATCTTGTAAAGTTCTTTATGTTTAAAACCATTATCATACCTCAAAAGGTCACTAGTTCATGTCCCACATACCAAGGTGGACACTGACTATTTTACACCGAGGCTGGCCATGAATGCAGCAGCTCCTCTTGATGCAATGTGAGCCAACATGTCTAAAACAACCTCTGCATATCTATCACATGCCTATCAGGGCCCCTGAGTGGGGCTTCTGGACCGACTGTATGAAGCTGTCAGGACTGCCAAAGTCTGAACTGCCACAGGGAGCTTTAACAAATGATCCAAGCATGGCAAGTTCAAGAACACTTCATACCTGCAAGCACCTAATGGAGGCACTCACAGGCCCTGAAACTGTGTCTGCAGCCTGGTGGTGCAGTGCAGATAGCTGTATGTGGCACTTTGAAGTCAAAGTCTGTTTGAGTTTGTACCTCAGGCACCGCTCAAATGCACTCAAGGACATACATCAGTAAGTGAACGCATCACGGCTCAGGGATGATTGCAGTAGGTCACTGTAGCACAAACAGTGGCAGGAAAAATAGTGTTTAGTATGTGGCACAGCCAAAAACACTTTGCTGATGAGGACCTGTTTCCCAAAATGTCACAGTGGTCATTTAATACTTTTTAAAGACAGAACAAACTTATTCAAGGACAACTTATCTGCTTTGTTCCTTCTAACAAACTCGACAGACTATTGCAGCTCTCATTTAACATTCATTATGGAGCTTTCTCAGGTTCAGTTTCATTTAGTTTTTGGGTCATTTGTTCCCACATAGGGGCTGTGAGGCTGTGGCACATTTCCTGCCCACCACTAGCAGCGAGTGTCTGGGCGTGCACCCTTGTGCTGAAAAAAAGCCTGTTGGCCTTATCAAAATATGTTGAACTGCAGCAGGAAGCGCTCTCTAAACTCCCAGTCTGTTACTGGTGTTGTTGCTGTCTGGCTGTGTTGTCTTAGCACAGAGCTGTGTGCAGACAGTGTGCCACAGCCAGCATTACCACCAGTCTCTTCCCATACACCGAGCAGCATCAGGCAGCCAGGCCGGTTTTCTCCACACAAATCCTGTCCACTGTCTCTCCATAGGCATAATATATACAGAACATTTATACATTAACAATAGATCAACTGACTAACATGAAAGGTGTTGCTCTAATTGGCCAACCCATAGATAATTATCACGCACTTCTGCAGTTCCCTTCAGCTCTTCAGAACGTTTTAGCCACTTTCATCACATTGTTTTGGTTGTACCATCAACTTAACTCTTTTAACTTTTGGGTCAGGCTCACTCGTTAACATCAGCCGTGGCAGGCAGCTGCTGCTTGTGTGAACAGCAGACAGTATAAACCTAGTATATGGCTGAGCCATGTGTGGATTTTTGCATGATTATAGACTGTTCCAAATCCTGGTGGGCTGCCACATCAGTGGGCTGGTCAAATAATCCATACAGTTTTCACCAGCCATCCGTGTATCTGTCACACCTCTAGTTCACTAAGCCTGGCCTCCATTACAGCAAATAAACTACATTTATTACATGTACCATTATCCCTCATGGAGGCGGAGGAATAACTAAAATAAGACAAAACCAGCAGGAGAGAGGGAGGGAGAGAGGCCATTGGTAACCGCTAAAGAAACTAGCAGATCTCAATAATGAGACAATACACTTACTGCAGCAATAAGCCCTGTTAAGAAATAAAGGGTTTCTGTCCACTGAAATGCTAGGGGGCTTTTAATTTGAAATTGATACAGGAAGTGTTAAGTTTATATTAACACATAATGCGATAACTTGAACAGGGCAAACGGGAGTGGATCGAAATGAGGCACCACACTAAATTACCACTTTGACCAATTCTACATATCAAACAGGGGGAAATAAAAACCTCCTTTAGATAAAGACCTGCTACCTTCTGCAGGTAAGGTAAACTTAATCACTCACTCAGATCTATCACTCAGTCAGTCCATTACAGACACTCACAGATGTAAAGCTGGCCCACAGTCGGTCCAGCCCATAAATCTCCAATAAATCCACTGTATGCTGTCTTCCCAGCACCAAACAGAGGACAGACAAAGTTAGCAACTAGTTGATGAAGGCAGTTGCTCATTTAGCTGCTAAAGAGACAGAGACTTTTCTCAGAAGTTGGTGGAAACCAACACAGAGATAAAAGAAGACTGAATGTTGTTGTATGGCCACGTGTACTGAGGTTAGGTTACTTTATTTGTACCTGTAGGTAAATTTGATTAACAGTAAAAAGAGTCTTCTGTGTTCAACGTACACATTTAACACACAGAACAGACAACGCCATGTGCTCAAGATTAATGAAATAATAAAGAAATGAATTAAACACTGTTTCTATACAGTGTTAGTACAGCTCATATGAGTGATGGTTGCTGGGACAAAGCTCTGTACACTGACTCTACATGAATCTTAATGATGCTCTGTGGCTGCTGAATGTGTAAATAGGCAACTGTTATGAGACAAGTCTGAGATGAAAATATATCAGTGTTGGTTACGGCTTCCCGCTGCCCCTGAGTGCACAAAAGAGTGTATTGATGCAGTTTTAAGTGTCACATGTGCAGGGGCTGTTGTGGCTTGCATTTACAAAAACAGAATATCTTGTTTGATTTCCATTGTTTAGTTTCCAGGATTTTATTGTGAAGGTTTCGCCAAAATGATTCACTATTATTTAAAGTCACAAGAAACCAGCCCTGGATGTCAACCTACATTAGCCTGCTAACCCTTTAATGTACCGCCATAGACATGTGGCCACTTAATATGGAGACAGTTTAATCTATATGAGGTCAGTTCAGAGCAGATTGTATTCTCAGCAGTAGCAAATGGATGTTTTAAGGAGCAGTTCTTTGAAGCGATGCTTTCTTCAGGGTTTCCAGGTGATATTTATCAAATGACTGGTAACTTTTCACAGAGAACAGTGGCAGGTCTCAGACATATTAATGATTTATGTAAGGAGCTGGGCATGTGGACTTATCTGAGCCTGTCTATATGAATTATGGGAGCAGCTAATAGTTTCTCATAGCAACATCCTCCAGGTACAATTTCTCACAGTCATTCAACATTCTTAAGTTGCCACTCAGCTTATGACTCTATAAAGATTAGATGTAAAACATCCTAAATATGACTTTTTCTCCCCCACATCCTGGACGGACCATATTTCAGTCTAACCCCAGACACTGGCCTACTTCTAAATCCATGGACTGTCTTCCTCACCATATGAGTCATTTTTTAGCATATACTTGTTTTAAATTGGACTGTTTTGCTTTCTTCAGTGAGAGATAGATGCAATAACATTTTCTGGATTAACACCAGTCCTCCTTGTTCTACAGTATGTAGGTTAAGAGCATTTTGCAGCATTAGCCTACTTCTTCAGCACTTTTTTAAAGTTGCACTGAGTGCAGAATGGACAAAATAATAATCAAACAAATATAGTTTTGAAAGTGGTGGAAAGAAACTAAGTCAAGAATTTAAATGCTCATATTAAAGATAGATAAAATGACTTCATGCGATGTAAAAAAGTGACATAGCCACAGAAAATGATCACCAACTCTTCAGTGCCCCTCAGGTTTGTTTTTACCACACACAGCTGTTGTAGTTCAGTCACAGTGCTCATCAGCTTTGCCCAGCAGGAAACCTCACACAGGCAACGTTAGCAACTTGCTGGTCAACCTAGTGGAGCACTGAGCAGCTAAAGAGCCAAATATTTTTCTCAGGAGTTGGTGGAGACCAAACCAGAGTAACAAGCAGAGTGGATATTGGACCGACACCAATGAAGTGGCAGAACCATACTCCAAATGAATTCTAAGCTAACTGTTTGCTGACATGGCAGCCAGGACAACTTTTTATTTATGCTGCTTTCTACTTCAACAAAACAAGGAAACTTTGTACATTTCATTCCACTACATGAATTTTCCAGCTTGTAGTATAGTTACTTTTCATTCAGAAAATGATGCTTATAAAATATGATGTGTGATATGTTGTTATAGATTAAACATTCGGCGATCAATGATAATAATTTAAATACATCTTAGGTGAGGCTGGTGATGGTTGTAACATGGGTCACTTGTAAATAATTTTTCCAATCAGGAGCAAGTTAAAAATCACCTGATTCACTCCATACAGGTTCAATTAAGACCCTATTCTACATGTGAGGAAGCAGCACCCTGTGGCTGTTTTAGAAGGAAAAAACTCATTTTGATGTAAGAATTATAATTTTTATTCTTTTACTTATTATTATTTATTTTTGTGACAGCCTCAGAGCTAAACTCTTCACACTTAAACCATGTTTATTTTATCTGTGTAGATATCTTTCATTTTAGTGTTCAGTGCTAATGCTGTACTAATGTTTTAGCTGTTAGCTGTGAGGTAAGCTACATGGCTACAAGTCTGGGCTTGTTGTAACAACAATATACATACATGGACACACACACGCACACACACACACACACACACACACACACATTGAATTATTGAAGCTGGTGTACCTATGCACATTTTGTTCAGTTTTATTATCATGTTCAAATGTCTCATCACTGCTATGATTGACAGTAAGTAAGATACTTGGCTTACACACACACAAACGCACGCACACGCACACACACCATAATGTTATATCTATCCCCAGAATATGTTACAACTGACCCAGACTGTGGTAAATTCTAACACTTCACTCCTTGTTGTTGAGACTAAACCTGCATTTTCTGTTTGTGTTGCAGAGATAACACTTACACCACTTACTAGCAAACACATGTAACTAGTTTGTGTTACATTTTGAGCACAGTGGCTCAAAAGAGCTCCAAAATACAGACAGAAATCTCAGAAAAGGTACAACCATCCATGGGCTCCCCTACAATATATATATGATATTCATAGGCGTTCACATGCAGAAAATCTGTGTCTGGTATTATGGGTGTATTCACAATCACCCTAATAACCCTCACCCAGATGCATCAGTTTGTAAATTTCAGAAAACGATTTCTCTTCAAAGTAAAAGCAGAAAAGCTGTCATTCATGAAAAAGTGTTGGAGCAGTGCAGATAGACTACACATAGCGTTTCAAAATGTACTCCTAGTACTACACGAAATATATAATAAAAAACTATAACTGTAAAAAAAAAAAAAACACAAAAAAAACAACAAAAAAAAATTGCTTTCTTTCTACAGTAAAGCTTTATTATGAAGGGGATAACAGGATGCAGTACTTGCTGTGGTGTGGCTGACTTGTCACCGGTGAGCGGAGAGCACTGCCGCTCTCTGCGCCTCTACAGTGGCAGCAGCCCGGGAACAGCACGGCAGCGCCGGCCCATCTCACTGATGAATTAACCCGGTTTTATTCATCAGCAGGTACGTGACCAATTTACACTGTGTATGATAATAAGTCAAACTGTCAGTGACATGATAATGTGGATTCAGGCTGTAATTACTCAAACTTTTTGCCTTATTTGAATTTATTATGACATTGTTCATATGTTGTAGTTTGATAAGTCCTTCAGGAGACCGGGAAAATTAACGCAGAAAAGTAATTAGCAGTTTATGGGTTCATTGAATATGACAACATAACAATCATGCAAGACCAGTCCCGTATAATAATAATAATCATAATAATAACAATAATAATAATCATCATAATCATAATCATAATCATAATAGATGTAGTATGTAGATGTATCAGTTGTAACTGCAGTAGTAGTAGTGGTACGGGAGACCGGGGAAGGTTGCAACACTTTTTTGCATTTCTCTCAGTTACTCAGACTATTTGGACTAGATCACGTAAACCTTTAGATATTAAACTTACATCTGTCTACTAATTACGCTGACCAGGTAAAGATTACATATGACATCATTCACAATATTTATCTGAATGTAAGAATCTAGATGTTGCAGCTGACCCCAGCCCTAGGGACAGTTGCAACAGCATCAGGGGTGGTTGCAACATATGAAAAATACATTAAATTTAACTAATTAACTTTTGTTTTTTTTCTAAATAAGCGTAGTACTCTGAAAATATGCATTGTTTTACAATGATAATATAGCATTGTTTATTTATACAATAATATTATAGTATTATTTATTATTTTGTGATAGTATATTGTTTGTTATAGTCAATATGAAAGAACAGTTATGAGTTTTGTTTTGCATAGATCATAGGCCTAACTTGAGTCAAATAGACACAGTATATTTATTTTATTTCTTTTGATAAACAGAACAGGCAAATATATTTGTTGCATCTGTTCTGCTGGGACAAAATTAGCTGCATATTTTGCCTAATTTTCTTTCTAACTCAGCACATGCAGCATTAGTGTCATCACTCTAACATGTTTCTGATTGGAGAAATAGGACTTGTTGCAACCATCCCTTGTTGCAACCATCACCAGTCTCCCCGAATTACAGATGAGTGATGTGGATAAAATACTTTATTACATTACAGTGTATGTAATTCTATATCATGATATTGATATGTATTTTTATCTAACACATTTTCTAGACAATAAATTGAGAAATTGTTAATAGACAAAATAAGCAGACCGGAGTGTTTGTTTATGACTAAAGCAGTGAAGTAAATAATCTCAAAATTCAAATGATCTAAAATGTTTAATAGTTGACACATTCATAGTTTACCTCATCATATTGTCCAGTTCTGATATACAAACGCAACTATAGTAGTATCATCAGATCATCATATCATCAGATGCAACATTAGAAGGAAGATGTGATGTGGAGCAGCACCAGTATTAGCAGTGGCACATAGTTAGTGCAGCAGCAGCTGCTAACGGAAGAGCAGTAGAGGTGACAGTGATAACGTCAAACAGCAGCTGTGATTGTAAAAATATGACCTCAGCTCTAACAGATTGCTGAGGTCAGTTGAGGTGTGAGACCCACAGAGCGCGGAGGTTATTACCATTGCCACAGGATGCTGAGGGAATTCAACTAAGCAGTCGTCACCCTGTTCTTGTTGATGTGGAACATCCAGTGTGGATTGAAGGGATGCTGTGTGGCAGATGTCAAAGGACTGATGGTATTCATTAACAGAAGAGTAATTTACCTCTGTTATCCTCTCCTTATTCCGACAGGCTGAGCGGCTGGACTGGAGAACGACCATGCAGTGGTTACAGTTAGGGCTGAAGGTTTTGATTGTTATTTTGACTCTGTCAAGCTCAACCAGGTGCCAAAAAAGACGGAGGAAAGGACAGAGGGATGACAACCAGATCATTGTTAATGAGGCCAAAAGTAAGTGTTTTAAAAGCCATCCGAGTTGCAAGCATGTGTCCTGTTGTGAGTGTGAAGCGTCAGCGTGTAATGGCTTAACAACAGTTGGTTCGTACTGCAACACTTTGAACTGAACTGTATGAATGATTGAATGCAGAGCTTAAGAGGAGTTGACACAAGCTGGGACACAGAACCTTATCCTAATGACAGCCCTAATGACAGTTTCATTATTATTGTGCTTAACCCCAGTACATTTGCAAGCTTCATTAACATACAATTTTAAGCAAGGCAATCTTTTGTGTCTCTTTTGCCTATTTAAAGTTTTCCACATTCAATTGTCTACAAACGACTAGAACTATGTTTGATATTTTTTTGAGTTATGTACTTACATTATCCCAAATGTTTCTAGCAATTCCCAAATCAGAGAAATAGTGATTTTAATCGTGGTAATGCTCCGTTTCATTGGTTGCCTGTCAATGATGTCATATCCCCTATGTGCATGCATCAGCATCGTGGTCCCCCTGAAGGTTTTTCAATAAAGATTAGAAAAAAACAAAACATTGCGGTTGCTTGCCAGAAGCTCAAAATTGACTTTTATCCTGTTTTAAGCCAAATTTTATGATACACTTTTTACACCTTGGTGGTTTTTAACTATATATTTTAACCGGATGAAGAATTTTAGCCATTGGACATCTGGATTCAAATTATCAGATTATCCTCGGTCTGTTTGTTATGGAGAGGAGGACACCTCTGCTGATCGGCTGCTGGTAAAAACCTGTGAAGACTGACAGAGAGAAGGAGAATAACGTGCAGTAAAGAGTCCTGGCCGGGACTTGCCTGCTAGGTGGATTAGAGGCTACGTGGTGTGCCTGTAAAAACATCCTGAACATCTAGTTCATAAGTTATCAAAAAAACAAAGGTAAGGAGTCTCAATTTCCAGCCATTCCAAGAAGTTGTGTCCACTGAGAAGTGTCAGCGAATCATTGATTTTTAGAGCAACACATTTGGTGTTTCTACCAGTTCTACCGGTCCATTGACCCCTGGTCTGTTTGATGCAGAGGGGATAATTTGGCTGCCAGTAAAAACCTCCTGAATGTCTGGTTCATAAATTAGCAGTTAGTTATATTAGCAGGCGAAGCTTCCAACCTTTCCCAGATGTCCTGTGTCCACTGTACGGCACTGGCTTTAAATGTGAAACTGCTTTCAGTGCTTTCAACGTTTATAATCGCTTAATGCTGCAGATATTTCAGCTCCAGGTAAAAACCTCCCGAACTACTGACACTGAAGAAATGTAAGCAGTGACGGTTCAAGGGACGGCTATGGCATGACGTGTATGACGTAGATTCTGTCTCGACACTTCCTACCGTTACAGGGTGTACAACAGCAAACCAGCCATTCTCCCATAGTAGACAATAGTGGGAAGTGTCTAGATAGAACCTACATCATACACGTCATGCCATCCCTATTGTTCTGATGGAGAGACCCCTTGTGGCAGAAGTTACATACTGTGCCTTTAATCTGAATTTGTGCAACAGCAGATGAACAATGCAATCAAAAGAATTTTATATTTGATTGCTCAGCGATTACCATTATCATTACTATCCATCTTAAATTGTTGAAATCAGAGCTCTTCCAATGGTGAAATTTTGAGTTCAAGAACAATATTTGACAGAAAAAAAAAAGATTCAGTATATCAGTTGAGATTTGTGCTGTATACCAACAGATCTGTAATAAACTGAACAGATCCAACATTATTAGCAGGACCAGTCTGGTGGTGAAGTGATTGTCCAGGAACAGAAAGAGCCTGGTGGTAGCATTTGATAAAAGATCAGGAGGTTTACTAAAAGTATTAGGAAGCATTCTCTGCTCACCATTATAATTCGCACCAATGTAATATCAATCTTTCCAGTAGTTTTCAAGATAACTTGTTGACTTAGGTGTTGACTGGGTGGAAGGACCAGCACCAGTTGAGCACCAGTGATGGTGGAACTAAGTAGCCTAACACTTCCTTTTGTTTTTTGCTTGCTGCCTAGCCCTGATCTGTCCAGTGGAGATCATGTTCATTGTGGACAGTTCGGAGAAAGCCAAGGCTCTGCTGTTTGAGCGAGAGAAGGAGTTCGTCCTGCGCTTCAGCACCAGGCTCATGAAGCTCCACTCTGCTGGCTGGCGGCTGCGGCTGCGCCTCGCTGCTCTGCAGTACAGCAGCACCGTCTCAGTGGAGCACAACTTTAGAGACTGGCAGGATCTGGACGTATTCCAGAGTCGGGTGGCTGCCATGACCTTCATCGGACATGGTACCTACTCTGCCTACGCCATCACCAACGCCACCCAGGTGTTCAGCCGCGAGACATCTCCCAGCAGCCTGAGGGTGGCACTGTTGATGACAGATGGAACGGACCACCCTCGCAGCCCCAGCGCTGTGACAGCTGCCGCTGAGGCCAAGCAACACAACATCAGGGTGTTCACCATCAGGCTGTCGGGCCTCACGAAGGATGGTCCCATGGGTGCAAAGCTGCGCTCTATTGCCAGCGCCCCCCCACAGCAGCATGTCTTCAGCCTCACTGACAGCCAGCTGGAGGACAGACTCTTCAATGAACTGGTCAGTTGAATGTGTAAGGTCTGTTCGTGTGCCAGACTCACAGTAGTGAGAATATTCAGCAAACCTTATGTGACAGAATTCAATTCAGTTCAATTCAATTTTGTAGCACCAAATCATATTATAAATTATCTCAAGGAACTTCACACTCGAAGGTCAAGACTTTACTTTATTAGAGAGAAAACCTAACAGTTCCCACAAAGAGCAACCACAAGACCCAGACATAAACAATGCATTCAAAACAGAAAAAAGACTTTATAAAGTAGGAAAAAACCATTAACATGTTTGCATGGGGTTAAATATTTCGGGTGTTTGGGGAAATATGAGTTAGATGAGACTGACACCACTTTCATACAGTATCTGTCTGTTACAGCCAGCAGCTGGTTAGCTTGGTTAGCCTAATAGCTAGCCTGGCTGTGTCCAACAAACTAAACTAAATCAGCCTATCAGCACCTCCAAAGTTCACTGGTGAACTTGATATGTACAACAGCTTCAGAAAGTATTCACACCCCTTCACTGTTAACATGCTCTGTGTTGTAGATTTAATTGTTAATGGGTAAACTTACCATTTTTGCTTGTACATGTTTTAATATTATTACCATATATTTGTCAGACTATTTCTTGGCTTTGACCGGTAACTGGAGTCAGGTTTAATGCTGAATGCACTCATTGTTACAAAAACAGTGTAAAAAACAGTTTTTGTACCAATAAAACAAATCAGTTATAACCACAGAGTGTTAATAAAGATGGACGTAGCCTTCGTGACCTCAGCCACAGGTTTCTGAAGAGTGACAGAAGTTTTGAAGCTCAGAGTGAGCTGCTCCGCCGTCACCATCTTGATAGTGCCTGACTCCATCTAACTCCTGGGTAACCCAAACATAGGCAGAGAGGTGGGGTGTTTGGAGCCGAGACTTGGATGCATGCTGTTTTCTGGCTCACCCACCTGCTAGTCAAAGCAGTCATTCCCTCATTTATTAATTACGCCTTAAAAATTCAGCCGTACAGTTGTCATGAAGGAGGAAATTAGCTCTAGAGACCAGAACAGTTTTTGTACCAGGCTGTAAACATGTTTGTTTCTGCTGTAAAGTTGGACATTTGAACATGGGAGTCTGTGGGGACTGACTCACTGCTGGAGCCAGACTCTAGTGGTCATTAGAGGAACTGCAGCCTTTAGACACTTCAGTGTTGAGGTTGTTGCTTCGTTACAACGGGTTATAGCTTCAGAGGTGCTGGGAGGTGGATTTTGTGACTATAGCAGAATCAGACGAGCTGTTTGCTCCTGTTTTCAGTCTTTGTGTTAAACTAACTGGCTGCTGGCTGAGGCCTTATATTTAATAGGCGCACATGAGAGCAGTTTCAATCTTCTCGTCTAACTCTCCATCAGAAGAGCAAATAAGCCTGTTTCCCAAAATGGAGAATTATTTCTTTAAGAATAACCACAGTGTGTTTTGATGGCAGCAGACAGGTGTAAATAGCAACATGAATGTTGGCTGGATTCCAGTTTGCTGCTTCAGTTTCAGGATCCTGGTGTTCATGCTGCCTTGCTCTCATGGCTTACGTGGACACTTGAATAGAGCACAGCTGAACACTTGTGCTTTTCCTGCTAGGACCAGTCAAAATGTCTGCTGTATACAGTATAAATGAGTAATTATGACTCTTCAGTGCTACAGTATTGAGTGTTTCGTTTCAGACATAATAGCTGAGTAATTCTATCTTTCTTTGTTTCTTTTAGAGCACAGTTGTGAAAACCGGGGTAAGTAACATGAGGTTTATCAAGAACATCATCCCTCTGATGATTCATCTACTTGATTATAGAGTCTCTATGTTGATGCTAATTTATATTATAAATGAGCAAGATTGGTTAAAAAACATGGCTGTCCACAAAAATATCTTTGTGAAAGGCGGGGCTTAGGGAATATTGGCCATAACTAATTAACCATTTGTCATCATAAAACTTTGCTGATATTTTCATGCCATGAAAGGAAACACAGCTACTACAGCATTTTCATCCTGACCCATAGAGAGCACCACAAACACCAAAAATGTGTACCTTTACCAAATTTGATACACATCTTCTGGGGTAGTTTTAACCAAAAACTGAAGCGCCATATTAACTGATGAAAGTGGGCATGGTTTATTCATCACTATCTGCCATCTTCAGCCTTCCCTTAATTTGCAGTGAGCTCAAACATGCCAGAGACATGAAAACTGGCACCATACAACTACAACTGATTTGCAAAAGCTTCACAAAAAAAATTATCTTAATCCCTATAATTAAGGGTCAAAAACTATGAAAGGCTGCCCCCAACACGCTGTCAGTCCTCTTCACTCTGAAAAGCCTCTGTAATGGCCGAGGCCACCTTCATGGCAGATCTCTCTCTTGTAGGGGTTAGAAAATTTCCACTTGCTGCAATAATGCTGGTTTGGGTTTTTTTTCCTTTATGTATGATAATGTACACTGTTGTCTTTGGATCATATCTGTCTTATTTTAGTGCCCGCACCCAAAGAGCTGCCTGTGTGAGAAGGGGGAAAGAGGTCACCCTGGATCTCCTGTGAGTAATATACTGGTGATCTGAATCACTCTGTTTACATCTCAGTGCTCTCTGCTGTTCTTCCTTCTATACACACTGAGGTGTCAGACTCTCAGACACTGTATGTTCTTATATTATTCATTTAAACACCACTCCCATAATGACCATTATTATTGCACATCTTCTGTTTCTCTTACTACCTGAAATTATAAATGGAACCAGATGGCCACTTCTTACTGTTGTATGAGTAAACCAAACTTAACCCACCTTATTTGAGTCTTAAGTCTTGAAACCCTTTAGTTGCCACTAGAGGCTGCAATAATTCATGGCACCATGTGAATGTGCCACAGAGTTACAGATAATTTTGTCATTGTTTGGATGTGACCACCACTGGGATGAAAGAATGTGATCTTTGTCCTGATGATTCATGGGGGTTATGGCTGAGAGATATTGAAATGCAGTATGTTGTGTATAATCAAGATTTTCTTACCCAATGGTGCCGTTGGAGGTAAGGCCAGAGCCTGACCAAAAACAAGTATCATCTAGTTAAGGACAATAAACCAGATTAATTAACATTATGAAATTCTGCAAACCTAAACTTTCAGAAACATCCACAAACTGAAAATAGCTACAAACAACCAGTGAAATCTAAGCAGAAAATTTCATCAATTCAGGGATAAGGGTGTTTTCCTGTGCAAGGGAATGAAATAAGGTACTGAGGTCCCAGTTCAGGTAACAGCAGTAATGAAATCAACAAGAGGCATACAAAACATAGAAAGTAAATAGATATAGAAATATAAGTGTAAAGTGAGCAGCGTGTGAGAGACAGGGTGGGTAGAGTCCCTCAGGAGGCCTTGCTGCTGCACCTGTAGGCTGTGTGCAGAGAGGTTATCAGCCTCCTCAAGAAGTAGAGGTGGTGGTGGGTCTTCTTCACTATAGTGGTTGTGTTGCTGCTCCAGGTGAGGTTATTAGAGATGTGCATGTATTGCAAGAGATCACCTGCTTTCTTTACTTGGACTCACTGCCGTGTCATGGAAGAATGAGACGTGGATTCTAATGGCCTGGGGCCTATTTGTTAAAAAGTCCAGTTGAGCTCAGTCCAAGTGGTCTCAGTTCGTCTATCAGGGTTTATGGGATGATGGTGTAAAAGGCAGAACTGAAGTCCAAGAACTGTGGTCTAACATAGGAATCCTTGCTCTCCAGGTGAGTGAGGGCCAGGTGAACCACAGATGAGATGGCACCTGCAGTGGAGGTGGGAGTACAGGTGGGAGTCCACTGTAACAACAATGGTCTTCTTCATGACCACCCGCTCAAAGCACTTCATGATTATTGGGATGAGTGCTACTAAGCGATACATCAGGCATGACAGGGATAACAGTCGCAGTCTTGAGGCATGTTGGGACAGTTGCCTGGGAAAGATGTCTGTCAGCACCTCTGAGAGTTGGTATGCACAGTCCCTAAGGACCTGGCCTGGGACGTTGTCTGGGCCTGCAGCCCTGTGGAGGCTGACGTCCACACATCTGCGGTCACACTGAGGGGAAGCTCACCTGATGGGGGGGGGGGGGGGGGTTAGGAGTGTGGGGGCAGAGGGGTGAAATGTTGGTGAAATGTCTGTCAGGTTGGCATGGCTGAAGTCCTCCCCAGTCATGTAGCGCGCCTCTGGATGCTTGTTTTGAAGTGAGTAGATGTTGTCATGAAGCTCTGAGTGTGTTTACTGTTTCAGTATTCTACTGCCTCAGATCAATGGCTGCTAACCAGTTTGTGCACCAACCTTTGTTAGTATATGTGCGGGGCCACCTCCTTGGTTTTATGGCACAGATGATTCTGCTCAGAACATGAATGCAAACGTTGGCCAGAAAGAGCGATGGGGGGTGATCGGAGACTCTGAGGGCCCAGGCCAAGAAGCACACTGACCTTCAGCATGTTATAGTGAGATGTTTGCACTCGTCAGAACAGTGATACTTACTGAGATAAACTGACGTGTTACCTACCCAGCCAACGATAGCACATTTGTCTGCACAGGTTAAGTACAGTTTTGAGGTACTTGTACTGTACTTTAGTATTTCCATTTCATGCTACTTTATACTTCCTCTCATCTCATCTCAGAGGGAGATATTGTAGTGTGGACTCCACTACATTTATTTGACAGCTTAAGTTATTGATTACTTTTAAGATAAAGATTTGACTCAATCCAGAATATAACAAGTTTTTAAAATGCAACACAATGTTAAAGATTAAACCAGTGCTTTCAAACCTTTTTGGCCCCTGACATCTTACAAAGAGCAGTGTGTGGTCAGGGACACATTTCAGATCCATCAAACATCTGAACTTCTCGCATGGTTTCATTTGAATGTTCTAATGACCCAGCATCTCACCAAATACTCAAGTCCATAAACTGAAAGAGATTTGTGAATCAGAGCCATTAATCAGCTCATCGCTCTCAGATGTATCTGCAGCCTCTGTGTATAAAACTGTGTATAAAGTACTTTGAACTGCTGCTGACCCACTAGGGCTGCATGACACCATATTGCAATTTTGTTTTAATTGTGCAGCCCTATGACACACTGATGATGCTTCGATTATGTAATAATATATGAGTCAGACAGACCAAACCAGTACTTTTACTTTGATGCTTGAACTACATTTTGCTGCCAGTGTTCTATTAACTTTTTGATGCAGGATTTCTACAGTCTGCAGTAATAACAGTGCACACTGTGTCCACATCTGTACCAGCTGACTGCCCAGCTGTTGCAGTGTCCGCTGGCTCCAGGTTGACAGTCCCTTCCTCAGCCGCACACAGTGGCTTGTTGGACGGGTATTCTTCAGGTCTGTCACCCAGACTGGCAGCCTGTGCCAGCAGGTGTGTCTTGGACTGAATCCAAAGCACTACAGTGAAAAAAATGTGAAAGAGTAGGAAATGTTTCCCACAGTGCAAGTGTAGCAGGTGGTGAGAGGGCCAGCTGCAAAGGCTGTTTTCACTGACAGCGCTTCTGAAGAGAGGCCCTTGGAAAAAAGCAAAGGTCAAGGATGGAAGATTAAGCATGAGCAAACACACAGGCTGCAATGATCTGAGAATCTGCTACACCCAGATGGTGGTTTACGTTGGACAGGGGTTACAGACAGGTCACACTGGGAATGCCCCATCCCACCTTTGCCTATACATACACAAGCTAAAAAGGGGCCCAAATATTCTCATTCTGCACAATGTCTCCCTTTATTATCATCTAGGGGAAACCAGGGGAGCTGGGGTCTGATGGAGTGCCAGGCCCAAAGGGATCTCGTGTAAGTCTCTATTGTCTTCATAATCCAGTGCTGGTAACTGAAAGAATCCATGAAGTGCCGTTTGATGTCCTGTTTTGTCTGGGCTTGGTCATTGTAGGGGGAACCTGGTATTAACGGACGTCCGGGAATTGGGGGCCTTGAGGTAATTATCAAATGTTTTTCTCTTGCTGGGGTTACATGGTTTAGAGTATGTTACACTGCCACGCTGTACAACCCCGTCTCCAAAAGACTTGGGACACTGTGTAAATTATAAATAAAAACTGAATCCAATGATGTGCAAATCATGTAAACACATATTTAACTGAAAAAATATCTTCTCAGTTTGAATTTGATGCAGCAACACGTTTCAATAAAGTTGGGACAGGGTCATGTTTACCACTGTGTTCATCACCTCTTCTTTTAACAGCAGAAGAGGTGAGTTTTGAAAGTGAAATGTCCCGTTCTTGTCTGATATAGGATTTCAACTGCTCAACACTTCAGGGTCTCCTTTCACATATTTTTCATTTCATGATGCTCCAGATGTTTTCAGTGTGTGACAGGGACCTTGTCCATTTGCCTACAGAGGTTTCTCTGGATTCTCTGAATCTTTTAATGATATTATGAACCGTAGAGGCTGAAATTCACAAATTCTTTGCAGTTTAACATTGAGGAACATTTTTCTTAAACTGTTGCACTATTTATCCACACAGTCTTTCACAGAGTGGTGAACCTCTCCCCATCTTCACTGCACAGAGCCTCTGCCTCTCTGGAGCCTCTTTTTATACCCAATCATCTACTGACCTGTTGACAATTAACCTCATTAGTTGTGAGATATTCAACCAGGTGTTTTTTTTGTTTGTTTTTTGTTTTTTTTTAGGATAACACAGCTTTTCCAGTCTTTTGTTGCCCCTATCCCAACTTTGCTGCATCAAATTCAAACTGAGCAGATATTTTCATTAAACAATAACATTTCAGTATTTTAACATTTGATATGTTCTATTTTCGATTAAATATGAGTTTACATGATTTACACATCATCACATTCTGTTTTTATTTATATTTTACACAGTGTCCCAACTGTTTTGGAAACGGGGTGTATTTTGAGAAGGATGGTGGGAGCTCCAAACTGATTTTATTGAGCCTTCTTCTGATCTTTGGGCAGACCTGAACTCCTCTAGCTAGAAAAGAGCTGCTAATATTCCTCAGCGAGTGTGCTCTCATGCGACTGTGGATCTCTGCACTGACTGTGCCAGTCAGTGTGTCAGTGAGTGGAGGAAAGCCGACCAATCATCAGTCAGACAGAAACACTGAGCGAATGGGGAATTTGCACCTATTAACCAATAACTGTTCCCCACTGTTTCCCTGTTTTCTCCTTTGTTTTTGTGAGAGATTCATATAGAACTATTCAGAATTATTATTACATTGACTCAACAATTGGGGGCTCATTTCACATCTCCAGTGTGGATGTTGATTGGTTGAGGGTGTCTTTTTTTCATGACCTTTGGTTGACAGGCAGCTGTGTGATGTGATCTAAACTTTGGAAAAGTTTCATTGAACGTTTCCCTTTTAACAGGGAAAACCTGGGAGCAAAGGGGAAAAGGTATGTGTTGTTATTAACTTTATTCCTCTGGTTTTTCAGTGATTGCTAACCACTGTGTGCAGATCTCATAAAGACAAGTCATAGTTTCAGTGCAGAACGTCAGTGTCAGACAGTTTGATTTGGTTCAGTGTGCAAAGATGTTGCTGTAAGTTTCACCTGTATCCTCATCACTCATGTTTTCCAGGGAGAACAGGGTGAATGCGGTGCCCCCGGTAAAAAGGGAGAACAAGTGAGTTTCTTATATTAAATTTATTTAATTGCCATGATGGGTTTTGCTGTGACCAGGTCACGTGTATAAATGTAGTGATAATGTATTAAGGTTTTTCTGTAGGGTGCAGATGGAGCTCCTGGCCCCAGAGGCTCCAGAGGAGAGCAGGTAAAGCTCGTCATTTTTTCCATATAGAGGATATTTGAATGTCTGGGCTGTATGTTGATATTCCAGCCTCAGTTAAAGGTTGTTTTGCACTACAACCAATCACACATCTTCTCACACTGAACACATCACCGTGGCCAGCAAGAATTCAGTTTTGCTATAATGAATGAACAAGAAGTAAATCTTTATCATTCATATAGTGTTACTGTCACTATAATAGCTATGCTGTACTAACATTTCTGTGGAGAATATTGAATGAATGGAAATTGTTTCAGCATGTTTCTGCTTATAACCACAAATAAGTGTATTAACATTTCTGTTAGTGAATTGTTTAAAGGTCCATCCAGTCTAAAGGTAGATGTCCATGTGTTTGTGATTATAAAGCAGGTCTAGGTTCTATATTAATACTGTGAAAGTGTCAAAGCCTCAGTCCACAGAGAAATGCACACAGCCTGTATTCAGAAACTGAGCCTTAAAACCAGCCGTCAGGACTTCTGGAACTTTGTGATGTCACAACAAAACAGTCACCACTCTCAGCCATGTCCCAAGCCGGGTCCATCCAGATCCAGTGTCCAGCCTTGAGAATTTGGTTTCTCTGAGTGTTTACCTGAAATCTGCTATATTTTTAATCCAATCACTCTGAAAATAATCAACCAGGTCCAGAGCCTCTCTTCTGATTGGTTCACCAATCTGTTGTTACTAGACCTCCTGAAAGAAGCCTCTAGAAGAACCTCCTGAGAGAGACAAGTCTTTTTTTTTTGTTAGAAAGGTTCCAAACTGAGTAAAATGAGCCATGATGAGAGCTGGTCCAGTTCTCTAGATGATAAGGAAAGGAGCCTCAGTGCTTCCTATCTTATCTCCTTTAGTGTAGGAAACATTGGACATTCCCTTAAAGGAAAGGAGAAAGTGCTGTCCCACAATTCCTTGCCACAGCAACATTTAAAGCAACGCACCCATTATAGTTTTACCAGGACAGACATATCAATGTAGAAACATGAGAGCAGCTGTTTTATGTTTGTGAAATGATCCAAAACTTATACAAATCATTGTCTGATTGGCTGAGCTCCAAATCCATGAATATAGATTTATTCTCTTTCAAATCAGTCCAGATTTCTGCTTAACAATATCATCCTAACATAATACTATATACAAAAGGGTCATTTCACTAAATCCTTGGAAAAACGTAAAACAGTCTAGATCAAAGGTCTAGATTTCCATGGGGAGTTGTTGTTTGAGCAGGTGTGTGTGGCCATTTCCAGCTAACAGCAGCCTTTAATGTTCATTTCAAAAGCCTGATGTCACCATCCTGCAGCACACCAATGAAACAGATATGTTTAGTGTAAGAATAGAAGATAACTCTATACGTATGAGCCTTCATGTCTGAATGGGTGTGTGGTCAATTTGAAAGATTCCTGAACCCCCCCACCCCCAGTGCTCCAGTGAGAGCCACACACTCAGAGTCCATCTCCTGCTCTGCACTTGTGGAATGTGAGTTGTGGATTAGGTCTTATCCCACTCCTAATGTAGCCTTTCTAAAGCAGGGAATTCAAGCTTGCAATGTTTAGTTGTAGTCTTTTAGCAGACGTTGTCCCAGTGGATTAGGATTTGGGCACATGTTATCCATTCCCTCTCTTCTTAAATACTTGTTGCCCCCTTCAGCATCGGTAAAACAACAGCAGCCATCATTGGAGTGCCATTAGGTTTTACGTCCATCTGATTTGTCTTCTGTTCCCATGAAATGTTCTACACGGTCAAAGGTTTGTTCATTCACTTTTTTTAAACCGAAGCGTTCACCATCAAAGTATCAGGATGCACCAGGCCTTCAACGCTTCCAACAAATCTCATTTATACTTGGTATCAGTTTAACCTCAGATCAACTTAAAGGACCCATTTGCAACAAATCACATTTATATACTTTATATTTTCCAAGTCCAATTTTTACCTGGAGTAACAGAACAGGAGCCCGGGTTAGTCCTGAGCACAGGGCAGGATTATAATAGAAATGGAATCTATTTCCCAGAACCTTAAGAGAGGTGCGATACTTGCTTCAGTCAGCTGATCTATCACAGTTTGCAGTCTGTCTGCTCAGGGTATATTATTGTAAGTAATACATAGTAATCCATCAGATAGGTCATTTGATAAAAGCCCTGCTAGTTTTGACAAAATAATATTAAAGTTACATGATTCATAAGTGTGGTTTAGTTTTGGTTGCTTTTTTGTGATATCGTGTTGAAGTTCTTTGGATTTCTGATGTCTGAGGACCAAAACCCTTTTTCATGTGAATCAGATGATAATCAGGTGACACTCCTCTTAGCTTCCAGCAGAGGGCAGTCATAGCTCACCGGCGGAATCGCAATGTCCCAGAAATTCAAATATGTCCGGCATGTGTGATTCATCAGTTCAATGATGGTTTCAACACTCTCTCAGGTGATTTGAATGAATGATTACTGTCTGTCTGGATGTTAGAATAACCATGTTCACATTTACACATCAATTTGTGTTTCCAGGTGTTTGGACACACTAATGCATATGTGAAAAAAGTTGTAGAAAGCCTCTACTGTCTGCGGAGAGAGCTGTGTGAGGTCTGATAAATGTCCTCAAGTGATGTGACTTGAGTATTCATAGGATCTGGAAATAAAATAAATCTAGAGGTGTTGAGTTGGACCGCTCCACATCTCTGCTGGCTAGAGGCTAGAGGTCCCTGGCTACATAACCTGCCACCAGTATAACACACCTGAATCCCTGACCAAACTGGTGAGTTGCATTGTGGGTAACGGAGGCGCAAGGTGACAAGGTTGACAAGGAAGATTCATGTTTGGAGTGGAAAGATGGGTGTGCTGCATTTAATTTGACGTTTTCTTTTCTGTCTATCTTGAGTCTGATGTTATGGCAGTAAACTTCTCTCCTAACACAACAATGCAAAGCAATTCAAGTCATTTGTAGTAAATAAACTCAGATGCAAGACCATGGTGTGATTTTTTAGAATGCCATCAGTTTTTATGTCCTCAGTGTTCACTTCTGCATTAATGTATAATCTCTTATTAATCTCCAGGTATAATAAAATCATTGTATTGATTCCGAGGTGACTAAGCACAATTAGTAACCCATAATAAACTCATTTATTGTCTTTAACCTAACCCCAACCATTAAAATCCTTGGAATGTGGTGCAGTTAATAAACTCCCAATAACCAGAGGGCCACCAGGGTCAGTGAGGAAACTGTCCTTTCCAACTGAAGAAACAGTACAACCAATGCATTACCTTTGTTTTAATTCCAATAAAGGCCAATGCTGCTAAATATGCCAGAAGTATTTATGTATCCTGTCCTGTTTGCTCCTGTGTCAGGGACCCATGGGAGGACCTGGAGACCAGGGTCTAGAGGGGCCAACTGGCTCTAAAGTAAGAACACTGGGAATCAGGTTTTAGATTCATGAAGTGATTCACCATGTTCACAGGTTAAAGGTGCAGACATGTTTGTAAATACATTTTTTATTCCTTTAAAGGGCGAGCGAGGACCAAGGGGCACACCTGGACCTCCGGGAGATACTGGCGTTGGGTTCCCTGGTCCCAAGGTGAGTTTAGTGTTGGATTAAATAAAGAAATTCTTCTTCTTACTTATCTGTAGGAAGCCAATGTATATCCTGTGTACTCCTCATGATGTATCACTGATACTCACACTTTATTTTTCAGGGTGACAAGGGGAACCACGGACGATCAGGTCCACCTGGACCAATGGGTATGGGTGAACCAGGGACAATGGTGAGTTCACAAAACTAAGCTCTGCTCTTAAAGCTGATAGCTGTATACATATATATATATATAATATATATATATATATATATATATATATATATATATATATATATATATATATATATATATATATATGCTGTCATACAAATGCACACTACAGAAATGGATTAGTGTGTGCAGGAAACAACACAGTAGCAAAGTGACAGCCAATGTAATATCTTCTATTAATTCACTAGTCAACATTCACTATATCTGTGTTGTTGTGTTAAGGGACCATCAGGGCCACCGGGGATGCAGGGATCTCCAGGGTTTCCAGGTGAGGGTCTCCCAGGACCCAAGGTAAGTTCCACAGTATTCACAGGACTGACCTTCACTACAACTGGCATGTTTTATTTCTTTCTTTACTTAATAAAAGTCTCACTGATATAACTTCACTGCTCTGGTGTCCTGTGACTCATCAATATTAGATTTTAAAGAGTGAAGGTATGATTATTGTAGTATTGTTTTATTCTTAACTCTTCCAGGCCTTGCTCTGCTCTGACCACTGCCAGTGTGTTTCTTACAGGGTGACAGGGGGTATGAGGGTCCTAAGGGCAGCCGTGGACCTCCAGGATTAGGGTACAAAGGTGATAAGGTATGGTTAACACCTTGAGGTGGTTGTTATTACAGACACACGTATACTGCAAACCTGTGGTGCTGTAAAGGATGACCTGTCTGACCTCTCACATGTCTGACCCTCAGGGAAACACCGGAGCACCCGGGCTACCAGGTTTGGTGGGGTTTCCAGGGGCAGGCATCCAAGGAGAAAAGGCAAGGCCAATGAAATGACAAAGTTTTTTTCATATTTATCCTTTACTTGTGTAACTACATCAACTTAAATTCTGATTTTGCTCCATGGCTTTAGGGGGACCAAGGGCCTGCTGGGCCCTCCGGTCCCAGGGGACCTCCTGGATTGGGTATAGTCGGACCCAAGGTTAGTAGCATAGGGTCACTGGAGAACTGACAGTGTGGCTTATATGAATTATATTTGATTTGTTAAACAGGCGCCTAGTAATCTAAAATGTATTTGACATTCATGAGAAATATACAGAGAATACACAGTACAATATATAACTTAACTTAAAGCAAGACTGTGTGACCATTGTCTTGGATGAATTTAAAATTGAATTCCTAAGCAACAAAGACATTCTTACTCAATTCAATACACTTTTTCTGCTCCAGCCATGCTTGATCTGTCGTGATCAATACTTTGTGTTGGCTGATGTTACCTAAAGTGAGCACGGTTTACATAAATAATGTGCAGCTGAGTGTGTTTGATGATTCACTTCCACATTTTAGCTTTTACAGTCAGTGCAGATGACTGGACCTTATCACAAATGTCTCCAGATATTTCATCAATTCAATAATGGTAACAGTTCACTTCACTCAGTTGCTTATCACTGGCATCATATCTCCTTTGCACATGCATCAAAATTGACTTTTCATCCAGTCTTAAGCCACATTGGTATGAAACACTTTTTAGATCTTGGTCGTTTTCAACTATGTATTTTAACTGGATGAAAGATTTTAGTTATCGGAAATTTGGATCTTAAAGTGATAGTTGAGGTTATTTGACATGGGTTTGTGTGAGGTTCTATCTACAGTCACTGTGTTACCTGCAGTAGATTCAGATCAGCCTAGTTTAGAGAAGCAGCAGGAGCTGAGTGATGAGCTGCTGCTGTGTCAGCAGAGAACACGTATTTTAGCCACTTTAAGAAAACAGAAAACAGCAAATATCAGTTGAAGTGTTCACTTTATTTTGAATATTTTCACCTCTTTATCTGCCGTCAATCAGCCATTCACTTTGGAACAGCATCACTGTATTCCTATGCACAATTGTGCCAACGCTTAGCTGTGTCTGCCTCAAACAACTGATCTGCAGAGTAATACGGTGTTCACCAAAGGTGTACGTAGGAAAACAGTAGTTCAGTTAACAAAATGTAGCTCCGAACTGAAGGAATCTTAACCAGGAGTAGCTGATTGCAGTGATGGCAATGGTGGTGAAGACAAGAACCCCCATGGTTCCACGCTAGTTCACAATGTCACCAAACTCTCTTGTTATGGTTTTGATTAAGAGACCCCTAGTAGCAGAAAATTACATATCGTGCATTTATGTAAAAAATACAACTCCACAATGTAAAGATACTCTGCTACAAGTCCTGCATTCAAAATTTTACTTGAGTAAAAGCGCAGACATATCAACAAAATGTACTTAAAGTATCAAAAGTAAAAGAGCTCAGAATGTGTACCTGTATAGGCCCAACGTTTAGATTCTTCGTGGGGGAAGATAAAAACACTGCATTTCAGGGGCTCCCCTGGTTTCCCCTGGTTTGGTTGCAGAATAATTTACACAGTAAGCTCATGCAAATTCCAACACAACCCAACCTGAGCCAGTCTGATCTGCCACATAACTCTTCACGCCTGTATGGTTATACAGGGCTTTTCATCTATAACCATCCATATAACATGATCATAGGCTTTACATGTAACATCAACTATAGCTGTTAGATAAAAGTAGTAGAGTACAAAGTACAGTATTGTATGTATTGAATGTACTGGAGTAGATATGTAAAGTAACATAAAATGGAAACACCCAGTAAAGTACAAATACCTCAAAAAATGGTACTTGTGTATAGTACTTGTCTAAAAATACTTGGTTACTTTCCACCACTGTTCACTACATCACTGTAGTTATCACTAAAGGGTAAAGAGCCTTCTGCACATCAACACAACCAAAAGTACTGATACTTTCATCTGTGTTTTTTCATGAAGCAATGAGCGGGTTCTGGAAACAGTTCATTGACATGGTTCATCAAAATTAGACTGAAAATAAATGTTGTTTTATATAAAATTTATTTTCATTTTATCAGACTGTCCATACCATATAGTAATAACTGCACTGTACAGTGCCCTCCGAAATTCCTAACATAGAAGGAGAAACATACTGACCATAGTGTGTACATGGTACTAAACAGGAGCAGTACTCTAAACTTCCTATCTTCCCATTTTTTCCCATCTTATATATATAACATTTCAGTTTTTTAGTATACCTCTCTGCCACTGCAACACTTAGCATACGGCATCCAGTCCCTTCAAATGAAAACTATTCATTTTTATAGACAAATAGATATTTATACTTTATTTATCTCCTAGGGGAAATTCAATATTCAATGTATTGCTACTTGTACGGTTTTTTTATTTTTGTATACATGGTCATCATTTGTTCTGGTTATGATAACATTGTACTCCTTATTAGTGTAATTGCTGAGATCTGGGAACATGGTGAAATAGGCGTGGCAAAAAGCTTCAAACTTCATTTTGAGGTGGAACTGAAATAATGAGTTCCTCCAGGTGTGAGTAATAATCCCTGACTGCACAGTAAAACTTGCCTGTTCACACACACAACTACAGCAAGTAAAGGAGGTCAAAAAAGGTGAACCAGCAAGTCGGTCTGCAGTTGATGATGGATGTGAACAACATAGATTTCCACACAAGTTCACCTGTCTTTACAGTCAGTCTGGTCATTTTCCCTTCCAGTGGTAGACGTTAGAAGTATCAGCTCAGCCCGCCACCTTTAGCATCCTTCAGTTGTTTGTTACCTGATCTCACTTTCAGTAAGCGATCTGTGTCGTTTCCCAGGGCGACCAGGGTTTCCCTGGCGAACCTGGACCTCAGGGAGAGAGAGGTGTTGGTGAGCCAGGACCAAAGGCAAGACAACTGAACTCCTTATGTATAAAGCATGATCACAGTGGCATCAAATGGAGCACCATACATGTTTTCAGTTTATGTATGTGTGGTTTTCCAGGGGGACCCAGGACCTGATGGGGCTGCTGGGATACCTGGTATCCCTGGTGAGGATGGAGCTGCTGGGCCTAAGGTGAGTCAGGGACTGGAGGTCAGTTGTTACATTTTATAAAATAAAGCTTCAATTTGCAGTTGAGAGACTGAACACACAGAGTTACTAAACTGTAGCTGTAAGTCTTTCCTATAGTTTGAATGGGAAGACATGAAACTTTTTGAAGACATGAGTAAATGAAATTGCTGGAAAACAGTTAATCTGTATTGGCCTCATGTGTTTCAGCAACAAGGAACTGCTCCATCTTTTAACTAGTTATCAACTCACCTACATTTTATCAAGTGGCTGACGAGTTTCATATAACAGAGTTGGAGGACTGACAGAGCTGGAAGACAATGAGGAACTGTTATTTTGTTTTTAGTATGTGTATAATATAATAAGTGATATGATATCTTATTATATTACCATCATATTACCACATGTCTGTCTCACTCAGGTAACAATCAGCTTCTTATAAATAATTACAACAGAAAAGCCAGTAGGTTGTTGAAAATCACTCACCACTCCACCTGTCTTTCCTCCAGCAACAGTTTTCATTTGCACCACAGGAAATCAGGTTAAACAGGTTAGAAACGTCTCTGAGGATTCTGGAAATATGTTCAGAACAATGATGAGTGATTTTACACAACCTGAATGATTTTCTAAATGCCACAGGTCAATTATATGTTAGACACTGCTTTTTTATTACATGGAAGCCTTAACTGCAGCTATGTATCAACATGACATGCCACTGCTCATTTCAGTACTCAGTGGAGACTCATTTGATTAGTTACACTGAAAGAAACAAATATTTTTAAAAACAACTTAATTACTTGCATTAATCACACTGATATGTTAAAGGTTCCATCCAGTCTAAAGGTAGATGTCCATGTGTTTGTGATTATAAAGCAGGTCTAGGTTCTATATTAATACTGTGAAAGTATCAAAGCCTCAGTCCACAGAGAAATGCACACAGCCTGTATTCAGAAACTGAGCCTTAAAACCAGCCGTCAGGACTTAGGGAACTTTGTGATGTCACAACAAAGCAGTCACCGCCCTCAGACATGCGGCTTCTCTGAGTGTTCCACTATACTTTTATTTGAATAATCAGAAAACAGTCAGAGAGGCTCAGATCCTCTCTTCTGATTGGCTGACTGACCTGTTGTTACTAGAGCTCCAGAGAGAAGCCAGACAGAGGGGATGTAAAACTACACTGAGATGGTTTTTGGTTCTTAAAACCACAAATATATCTTCTGATGGAGATCAACACTTCAGATAAAACATTTAATCTAAAAAAATGCCATAAGTTGAAAATGCACCCACCCTCCTGCAACCCCTTCCTGATGGGAATATGCCATATCAGCTCACAGTTTATCTTTCATATTCATTCGAACATTCATATTCAATGATTAACCTGCTTGTGAACCAGTGGAAAACGCCATTTTGTTTCATGCTGTGATGCTGTTTTATGTGTTGCTTAATCAAGGGAGAGATGGGGTTGCCAGGTCTGCGAGGCCAGGAGGGAGCACCGGGTAAAGGTATCCCTGGAGAAAAGGTAATCTTTAATCACTCACAGTGCAGCTGCTGCCCATGTATTCCAGTCTCCTGTTTGCTGTATGTTCAACACACACACATTTGTCTTCACAGCCCTCACATTAGGTTTTTCTGAACACACACGGTATGAAAACACAGGCACATATGCAAAATCATTAGATTCAAATGGTGAAGGTACATATTTACATACCTGTCACTGACAGTGGGTTTATTGACAAGGGGATCATGGCATTGAGCTGTATTTACCTTTCAGAGCAGAGGTGTCAGTGAGCCTTGTAAATGAATCATACTGCACCTTCCTGTTACAGTCCCAGAGGTGTTCGGATGAGTGATGTCATGTGCGTGTTCTTCCACAGGGAGATAGAGGTGACCGTGGGCCCAGGGGACTGTCAGGCTCTCCAGGCGCAGTTGGCCCTGCTGGAGCTAAGGTCTGTTAAATACAGTTTACTCATGTCAGGTCATATGTCTGCTTGCTGTAGGAGGGAAATCCAGCACTTCAGGTCAAGTTCAGATAGTTGGTACACTAACAGAGGTTTAAGAGCAGATCTTGTTCAGTGGGTGAATTGTTAGTGATGTAGGGTCTTGCTTCAAGGAGCCCACCGAAAGGTGATATTTTTTATCTTTTGTGCACAAGTTATTGTCTCGTCATCACAAGATAATTTACTACAAATACATATTTTTCTCTAACAACTTCAGATATGTTATAAACTTACACCTTCATATATGGAATCATGACAGGAAGGTTCATCTGCTGGCTGCTTAATGTCTGATGTTTCACTGGCTCTTTTGTTCAGGGAGAGCCTGGCAGCCCAGGATTGATGGGAATGCCTGGTCCTGCTGGGCGTGGCTTACCAGGACCAAAGGTGATAACTCCCAAAAAACACACATACACACACGCACACACACACACAATGCTCATTTGTGTTCACCAGTTAAAGTTAAGTATGGATATGGATATGCTGTGGACATTTCTGACTCACTTTGTTTGACCTTTGTACTCACTGTCGTTGTGTGCACAAGGTTCTTCTATACAATGGTAGATTATGATCAGCTGTGGATGTGCTCACTTTTAATATCATGTGTGGAACAGTGTAAACCAGATGAGGAAAATGTTCCTGCTGTCACTCCCGTTGAGTTTTAAGTTAGTGGGAAATTGAATGGTGGCCATAACTGTTAAAAATAGGACTTAAAACTTCTTTTCCTTTATGTACACAGTTAAACATGCACCTGCACGTTCATTTCATTTCTATGTTGTTTTAACCACAAACAGATGGCTGAGGCAAAATCATCCGGGTCATCTCTGCAAAATTGTCGTTGCAAAAGTCTCTAAAGCTTTTCTTTCCTGCTCAGTTTCACTTTATTTCATGGTTACCTGTCAAGTTCAGCAGGATTATGTTATCACCGCTGTTCATTTTTTTTAATGTGACGAACTTAAAAGGGCGTTATGAACATTTGATAGCTTGCACTCTTCTTCATTGCCGTTGTTGGGGCATTGCTATTTTTTGGTTTTGGTGATTCATGTGAAACCAGTGGTAGAGTTGTGTACTGAATATGTCATATTTTTATTTCTGTACTGTTTTTGTCATCATACCTACCTATAACACACTTTGTGGTGGGCGGCCGTTAAGTAAAGTATCTGTCCTGGAAAAAATAAGTATGTTCTCAATTAGCAAGTTATTTTGCATAATCTAAGACACAGGAACAGTTTATATAAGGAAGTGAGACTTGTGATTACAGTCAAGTTAAACAACAATTACTTGTCCACACAAAGAAGCTACAGCTCACACAAAGAGACTGCAAGTGTGGCTCAAAGGACACTTCATCCATCTGCTCTTCTAAAGTTACTTTTTAGATTGCTGCCATCTAAAAACTTCAGTTCAAGTGGCTATCTCAAAGATTTTCATTTAAATAAGTGTCTTTTAAGCCACTTTTGTTTTTCCTGTTGGGACTGACTTAATGTTGCAGACAACCTCTGTAGTCTCAATTAGACACTTGTTAGCAACCGCCCTTGTCACAACCGGGCAAGGACTCTGGACGCAGGTGCAGGATGGTTTCAAAAAATCTTTATTTTTAAATCAGGCTCCGCAAACAAAAAACTCTCCTGAAAACTGGAGGGACTAAAATCAAGGAACTAAAACCAAAAGGAACAAGATACCGATTGGATTCGGCGCTGTGGAAGGCTAGATCGTCGTGAATGAATGTCGACATAAACGACACACTGGCACCAGACAAGGGGAGACGCAGACTCTTAAACACATGGTAATAGGGGACAGGTGGAAACAATCAAACAATCAAACCAAGACACGCAAGGGAGGGCAAGTGACCTGAAACGAGAGGAGAATTAATCTTTCAAAATAAAACAGGAAATGACAAGACAAGACATGGAGACAGGACAAAAAAAACCAACATGACCTCACCGCGGTGTGACAGCCCTTTTTTAACAGACGTAAAAGCTTCAAGAAATCTGGGGTACTGGGGTATTTACTGACAGATTTTATGTTGTAGAATAAAACACAAAAATGTCTTGAGCTGGTGTTAAACACTTGACTTGATTTCAGTCATCAACCAAAAACCCAGAGACTTCAGGACAAAGGAACAGGAAGTGATAACGTGCAACTTATTTCCGGGCTTTAGGACTCGTTCCTGCTGCAGACTACTGTAGACTACTGACATTTAGCACAATCCCAGGGCAGGCTAACTATGACCTTCATCCACATTTCAAATGTCACGCTGATCATTTCTGACGTAAATTACGAAGCATTAACTGTAAACTGGCATAGCTGCATGAGAAGACGGTGTCACAAGACAGTTGGTTACACTGACGTCAACATGGTTCAACACTGTAAAACAGCCAATTCTAATAATAATGTTTGAATTTACTAGGGCTGTCAATCGATAAAAAAAAAAAACTAATTAATTGCATATTTTGAAATGAATTAATCACAATTAATCGTGATTAAAAGTTTATTTTTCCTCTAAAGACTAAAGCTTCTTCTAGGGCATATTTAAATCTAAAATAAATCATCAGATTAATGAGTAATCACAAAGGGTGTATATTTCAAACACTAATGTTTAATAGCACCTTAACACAAAACTACACACACAACTATGTAGTTCTCAGGCTCATAAAGTGCAACTTGATTTCAAAATCAAGGCTCAGCTTAGATAATCACCATCTTGTATGCGCCAAGATAAATGTATGATCTAGGTTGTGTCTGAGAATGTGTCCATAGAAACAAAAACTAACCAGGTTTCCATCGCATGTTTTGCATTAAAGTGATATTAATGATGATTTGCTCCTGCTAAATTTGGCTTTGCAAATAGTGCACATTACTTTTGTTTTAAAAATAGTTCGGTCGAGCAGCTTTTTAAATGGAAATTTTCCACCTAAAACTCCCTCACGGCTTGTCTCCATCTTCAGCTCGTCTCTGGCTGCAGGGATGAGTCTTGCGGCTTCCGTGTCATAGCTCAGGGCCCACACAGGAAGCAAACAAAACTGCGGTGGCGTTAATTGCATTCATTTATTTAAACGCATTAAGTATTTTGAAATTAATCGCAATGATTAACGCGTTAATTTTGATAGCCCTAGAATTTAAATATGAGTTGATTTTATATTAAAAACAACACATATACACTACTCGCTTGATACTACTCTACTACTACTACTACTACTACTACTACTACTACTGCTACTACTCTACTACTACTCGATAGGCTTTGTGGTCACTCACAGGCAGTCTGAGAAACACTTAATTAAAAACATGACATTTTAATAAATTTCCTCATGGACCACAAAGGGTCACTGGGACCACTCTGTCTCAGTATCATTTAATATGAATAATTCTAAGTAGAGTTGTTGTTCTCTAATAAATAACAGGGAGATCCTGGGCCTGTAGGACCAGTTGGACCAGTGGGAGAACCTGGAATAGGAATCATCGGGCCTAAGGTAACGCAAACACAATTCAATTCAGTTCAATCCGACTTTATTTGTATAGCGCCAAATCATAATATACATTATCTCAAGGCACTTTACAGGGCAAGGTCAAGACCTTACTTTGTTACAGAGAAAGTAAATTGATACAATTAAATCATTGTATCAACTGTGTAGCAGTGCTATTGTGCTGATGTCAGATATTTCTTCCTTATTGAAGACATGAAGAATCAGAATCAACAAAACTTAATGATCCCTGCTGAGAAATTTCTTTGTTACAATTGCACATCACACAGTTAGTAGAGAGGAAGTAAATCAGTAAAAAGGTAAAAAACTATTGTAAAATAGTAATAATAATGACTTCACAGTCAGTGAACACAAAACATGCACAGAATGTGCACAGTAGAATCACCAGGCCTCTATAACATGAGCATACAGCAGGTATCAGCACCTGTGGGAGATTTTGGAGCAACATGTTAGACAGCGCTCTCCACCACCATCATCAAAACACCAGCTGAGGGAATAGCTTGATTATGGTGTTCATCCCTCCAGTAGAGTGCAGAGACTTCAAGAATCAATGCCAAGGCACATTGAAGCTGTTCTGGCAGCACGTGATAGAATAGCGCCTTACTAAGACTCCTTTCATCTGTCACCTACCTGTATTTCTTTTCTTACTGTGTTCATCATATGTGCTCATATTTTTACCATCCTCATGTTGCCTTTTCAGGGTAATAAAGGAAATCCTGGGCCTGTGGGGCCACCAGGGATGAAGGGAGATGGCTTCCCAGGACCACAGGTAGGAGGGAACAGTTAACAAATATTAAGGGTACAACTGAATTATGCTTGTATTCAATGCATAAGAAAGAAAGGATGACAAATGAACATCTGGTCCTTGATCATTAGGGACTGCCTGGATTACCAGGAGTGCAAGGAGAGACAGGACCTGAGGGAAAAGGACAACCTGGACCTAAGGTGAGGCACAAGTGTTCATTATCATGAACACATCATGAATTCGTGAAGTGGAGTTAAGTTTACAGATTTGTCCCCTCATTTGTTTGGCTGTGCCTGCTGACTTGACAAAAGCAGAAATGGTTGGGCTGCATGTGATGGATCATCAGCAGAAAGAAATTTTAGTCCGTCAGTTTGTTCTGTTTATAATGTGTGTCAGGGTGACAGAGGCTTACCAGGGATCCCGGGCCCATCAGGTCCTCCCGGAATCGGACTTTATGGACCAAAGGTTAGTGAGTCTACATACACTATGAGGGAAATGAACACTCTCTGTTGTCTTTATAAGCCATTTCCTCTGCATATAATAATGATATCAGCCTTACATGTGGACAATTGCCATAATGTATTGTATTCCCAGGGCTCTACGGGGCAGCCTGGTCCACCAGGCCCCCCGGGGCCTCCAGGAGAAGGCATCCAGGGACCAAAGGTAGGCAAGAGAAAACACTTTACAATGCTAAGATAGCATAAGTTAAGACAATGAGATCACAAATTCACACCACAAGGAGGAGCAAGGTACTTCTTTTGGATGATTCAGCACCCAGCTCTACCACAGCTGCCCCAGTAATGGATCAACCACAAATTTGAAAGTTGGTGGTTCAGTCCCTGGCTCCTCCTATGCACTGACCACTAAGTTTGTCTCTGTGTGCAGGCCAGTGCCTCACATTGCAGGCCTATCACCACTGATGTGTGAGTGTGAATGAGTGACTCAGAGGCAAAACTGTGAAGCATTTTGCAAAAACCCTCACAGTAAAAAGATGCTATAGAAGTGCAGTCTACTTACCATCATGTTGTCTTGCAAGGATCAGTCAGCAGTGTTTCGCTCAGTGAAGAGGACTTACAGATGTGTTTATATGCTGATGATACCCTTGTCACTCTCACCAATTCATCAGTCTTTATTCTTAGGGAGAGCCCGGGTTTCAGGGGCCAGTGGGCCCTCGGGGAGCGCCAGGGGACGGGCTTCCAGGAGAGAAGGTACAAACAATACAGCTTCCACACGTGCCAGCAGTAGCATGGACTGTCACATATCGCATCAGATTATCAGTGTCCAACATCTGCTGAAATAAAGTGTGATTTCATACACACACAGGGTGACAGAGGCATTCCTGGAGACCGGGGAAAGAAAGGAGACAAGGGAGACTATGGAGAACCTGGATCTACTGGACCAATGGTAACACAACATGTCCCATGTTCTTGGTTTATGTAAGGATCTCCTAAGCAGAACAAGGGGGGAACAAATCTCCTGAATAAATTTGCTCCTACTTTTGTGGAAACCATTAGGATAAAATTCAGTTGACAGCGATCAGAGCATCACCATGTACTTGTCCTGTGGAGATTATCCGAAAACAACGTTGTCATTCTACCTCCTAATGTGAGTTTAATTACAGGGGAGACCTGGAGAAAAGGGTGAACCAGGATTAACGGTGAGTAAAGGGACTGGCACAAATGACAGTTGTATTTTATAATATTAAACATTAAGACCTAATTTTTAATTTCTTGTTTGTGCACAGAGAGAAGAGGTCATCAGAATAATAAGGGAAATCTGTGGTAAATTACAATTTTTTTTTACAAAATTTTACAGCAATCACTTCAAATCTAATGTAATAAATGTAAATTAAGTGTAATTTAAGTTATGTTGCCACTGTGACATAATAAGTCTCAAACGCAGCCGCTGTAGGATGCGGCCCCT
Source organism: Trachinotus anak (assembly GCF_046630095.1). NCBI lineage: Eukaryota > Metazoa > Chordata > Actinopteri > Carangiformes > Carangidae > Trachinotus > Trachinotus anak. The sequence goes on from NW_027273867.1 coordinate 2,068,074, forward strand.
GAATTTGGACACAGCTACAGTAATGCTTATTGCAAAGCTTTGTTTGTCATGTTTTTGTATCTGCTCCTGCACTTATCTCATAGTTGTAAATGTGTCTGTTCCATTTGTTGCCCAGGCTGTGGTCTGAAGTGCAGAGAGAGCCCTCTGGAGCTGGTGTTTGTGATCGACAGCTCTGAGAGCGTGGGACCAGAAAACTTTGAGCTGGTGAAGGACTTTGTGAATGCTCTTATTGACCGGGTGTCCGTGAGCCAAGAAGCTGGCCAGATTGGCGTGGTGCTCTACAGCCACGTGGACATTGTGGTGGTCAGTCTGCAGCAGCAGTCCAGCCAGGACGACATCAAGGCCGCTGTCAGGAAGATGCCCTACCTAGGTGAGGGCACCTTCACTGGCAGCGCCATCCACAGAGCCAACCAGCTGTTCCAGGCCTCACGCCCCGGTGTGAGGAAAGTGGCTGTGGTGTTGACAGACGGGCAGGCTGACCCCCGTGATATCATGCAGTTTGAAGCAACAGCCACAGAGGCCCATGCTGAGGGGATCGAGATGTTTGTTATCGGAGTCGTGAACAAGACCGACCCTCAGTTTGAAGAGTTTCGGGCTGAGATGAATGCTATCGCCTCTGATCCCGACGAAGAGCACGTCTACCTTATAGATGACTTCAGGACACTTTCCAGTAAGCAAACACACATCACCACCATCATTTACAACCACACTCGCTGACAGATCTATACAAGAACTGATGAATACGCATTTCTATAATAAGCTAAGTACAATTAATTAGGTTTGAAGGGCTTCTTCAAGGGTTTCTATCGTTTTGACATTAATGAAGCTAAGCTTTTGAGCAGTCACCAGGCTATGGTGCATTCTTCTCATTGCAACATACTGTAGAAGGCAACCTTTTAATCATGGTGATGTACATCTCTTCTACAACACCACTGTAGCATAACAAAGGCCACACTTTAGAAACACACACTTTAAATTTAAATAGGGAGCATTTCATTTATTTATTTATTTATACAGTGAGTCCAATCAGCCATCAGAGGCTGTGACTTCTTGGTTCAGTGGATCTCTGATCTCTGCTTCAAAGAGACACAAGAGGAAAACAACTGAGTCTAAATGAAGAAGTGTATTAACTACTAACTGCTGACACAGGTAAATGCAATGTGGAACAAAAGAACAGGTAAAATGAAGTGTGTAAGAAACTGGTCAGTGGTGGGAGAGAGTATGTTTTAGCTATTTACTGCTACTGCTAGTAAATATGCTAAAGTGTCTGAAAAATGTGTGAGTAGGGTCTGCTCTACTGAGCTCGGTGTCTCCTTGTGGGGAATGATGAGGTCAGAGACTAGACACAAAGTATCAACACATAATGTATTCTAAATGAACCTGATGCATTTCATGTGAGACGACTGATAGAATGTCCCAAGACCTTACATTCACTGACTCTTCTCCATCCTTCCACAGACAGAATGATATTTGTGATGTTGTGCCAAAAGCTTGTACAGCTCAGCTTGTACAAAGCCCTTATTTAAAGGATCCAGGATTTTTGTGAATATAGTTTTTTGCTGTCAAACCTGGTCCATTTGTCCAGTATGGGTATCTGAGATGTGTTTCTGGAAACTGCTTCGTCAAAAATAAAAGCTCATTTACATGTTGTATGTTTGCTAATTGGCAGCATGGTGGTCCAGTGGTTAGCGCTGCCCCCTCACAGAGAGAAGGTTCTGGGTCAGAACCTTTTGAGAGGTGACAAGGTGACATTTATGTCTGTCATGACGTGATATTTACTTGATAGGGTCACTTATGAATTAATTGATAAACAAGTAAAAAATAAACCACTATCTCACTGCAGTGTGACATTAACCATGGGGGACATAACTGGCATGAAACATGTTATGAACAGTGTCATGACATGTGGATCAACAACCCACAAAAAGGCCAACGGCAACATTTATCATTCATCATGTCACCTATTATAAGTCTTATGTCTATGATCTTATGTGATGAGTACAACCTCTAACGGTAACTTCTATAATGCAGTTACGTCTGGCTTTGTTTGTTTCAGCCCTGGAAAGCAAAATCCTGAGCCAGATCTGTGAGCAGGATGACACGATGGCCTTTCAGCCAAATTCAGTCTTTCCATCTGTGGAGATCCACCCAGAAGTTCCAGAGGACAGCCACTCCATTGAGTTCCCAGAGGAAGAGAACGTAGAAGTAACGCTGCTTTTATCTCATATGGAAACACTGATAGATTTAATATGGTACACATTTAACCTCACATTTAAAATACACTGCTACATGTGGCGACTCTGGGGACCGTGACTAATGCCAAATGTCATGGTGACTGAGGTAACTGAGTCTGGACAGATGCATTACTACAGAAGGCCTACATGGTGTTCATCTGGTCATGTCTCTCTAAGATTACACTGAAGAACATCAAGATATAACGTGTCTCATCCTCTACTTCACAGGATGAACTCACAGTAACAGTACCAGCCCCGACTCTGCAGTCGGAGTCAGGGTGGCCTGAGGAGAACCTGGTGGACACTAAACTGTTGCTGGAGCCCTGGAACAGGCTTCCAGACATCACGCTGGCCTCTCCTGGTGGCAGAGGGAAGCAGGGCCCTGGGGTGACCTCCCTAGTGGGCCCTCAGACTCCGAGCGAGTGGCTGCATGAGGCAAAGAGCACACAGGCTCCTGTCAGCCCTCCTCCTCCACCCCCAACAGACTCGTCAGTGCCAGGTAAACCAGCACATCTGCATATCATCATTTAATTCTTCTGGTAAGTGATTGGCCCCCCTGTTCTACAGCCACATATGGGAAATCTCGAGTTGTGCAACACATCATAAGTCTGCTTATCACATCCTGTGTTTGTTTTGCTTAAGAAATCTTTCCACCTCCCTTTAACAAGTAATTTCCTTTTGTTGGCCGGGACAATGAGCAGAGCAGTGAGAGAGAAAACAAGCATACCCTTTAAAAAAAAAGATTTAACACCTATAAAATGAACATTTTTGTAGAGAGGGAGTCAATTAAACAAATGCTACTACATATAATGTTTGTATGTTTCTCCACACCCTTCACCTGACAGCTGTAGCTTGTACAACATACTATGAATGCATGAAATATGATGCATTTTCATAGATGAAAAATATTCAAAAGAGTATAAAGCAGTGGAAATCAGCTCCACCTTTGCCAGCAACAGCCTTATAATCCTGCAAACATGTTAGTGTAACAATGATCCAATGACAACACTGAGAGAAGCAGAGAGGTTTGATCTGAAAGGGACCCAAGAACATTCAGATCTAATCCAAAATGTGAATGTGAATTTCAGTGATTTCTGGGTTTGGAGTGGAAATAATGTTTTTTAACAAATCAAGCTCATACACAATGTGTGCAGTACTACCAGCTGTTCAAAGGGCCACAGGCCTGTGTTGTTTTATGATGGAGATGCAGCTGTTCCTCACCTGGGGGTGGCCTTTTACTCTTTATTCATGACCTCCACCAAAGAGGTTCTGTTTTCTCCCACGTTTGTTTGTTTGTCAGCAGGATCACACAAAAAAACTGAACTGATCTGCACTGAACTTGGTGGAGGGGAGGGTTGGTGTGTTAAATCTAATTACCATTTGGATTACACATACAAAGCTCAAGGCGACCTGATTAGGGGGCATAACATGTGGGCACTAGTGCTGAGCAGGCAGTGCGGCCCACTCCCGGCTGGGAGACTCTTCCCTGCATGTCATTCCACTCTCTGTCCCATTTCCTGTCACTCTTCACTGTCCTATAAATACATAAATCAACAAATACCACAAAAATAACTTAAAAAACATACAAAGCTCATCTTCATATGAATTTAAACCACCAATTTGAACCACCTGACAGTGTATAAAGTATGAGCGTCATCTTGTCCAATTATAAAAGTATAAAAGCTACTTACACATTAATACATCAGTCATACTGATCAAATTATATTGCCTACAGTAATATAACACTAATAGGAGCCATTTTCATGTGCAAAGAGTAGTTCTGCTTTTCATACTTTAATTAGAATTTTCCTTTTGGCTGCAATAAAGTACTCTTATCTATTTTACTCATAATATGCCTGTACATTTACTTCAGTACAGTTTTTAAATACAGGATTTTTTTCTATTGTAGAATTTCTGTTTTTCATAAGGAAAGGATCTGAACAGTTTTTGAACAGATTATAATGGGCTAAACTCTACAACTTTGACTGTAAAAGGACTGAGGGAACCAATAAACACATTGACAAGCAGACTTAGAGCCACAGCAAGAGGTCAGAACGTTTGGGGACCCCTGAGCATGGTGTCATGATTCACAGGTGAAATCATGCAGGATACAACAACACTGTTTTTCAAATGTTTGATTTTTACCTCCAGACTGTGTGTCGGCACGTATTGATTTATGAATCCAAGCAAAACAATTCACTCATTGCACCTCTCTGTCCTTTCAGATGAAGGCTGCAGTCAGCCTCTGGACCCGGGTCCCTGTCGGCAGTATGTAGTCAAGTGGTACTACGACCCTGAGGCCAACGCCTGTGCCCAGTTCTGGTACGGAGGCTGTCAGGGCAACACAAACAACTTTGAGACTGAAGCCAGCTGCAGGAGTTCCTGTGTCTACACGTAAAAGACAAGTGTTTGGAGAAAAGGGTGTGTGCAAAGCTAACATGCTCCATCCGCGTCACTGAGAAACAGAATGGACTGATGACGCAGGGTTTACTGTTTGACCAGAGCTCAGGCTAGCAGCTGCTGCTGCTGTGGTCACACTCTGTGGACTGCTGCAGGTGAAGGAGATGATGGAGAGCTGACGTGGACCTCCCCGTTGTCTCTCAGGCTACGTTCACACTGCAGGTGCTCCTTTTCAATTCTGAACTGCTGCACACAACCTTAGCTGTCTACTCATTAGGGAAAATACTTCTATCTGCAGAGGTTGCAACCCCAGTAAAAGCCAGTACAAGCTAACAGGACCGTCTTGTCCAGTTCTAGACCTGAATGACCAGGGCCCGTATCGTAAAGCCAGAGGAACTCACACCGTGTCTACACAGAAGGCGTGGTGCGAGCAGCATGTTAGCAGCAGCACGTTAGCAGCACGTTAGCAGCTCCGATACTCTGTTTGTCTACACAGGAGGTGTTCAGTCCACAGTAGTGGAAGCACAATCACTGTAGTTACATGTGCATTACATAGGAAAGTAGACTAGGTGCTTTGGGACATGTGTACATGCAAACAGTACAACTGTACCTGTGCAGCCAGCTGTGTAGAAACGCCTCTGAAATGCCTGCTGTGTAGACACGGCATCAGTCTGACGCTCTTCAGGTTGCTTTCTGTCACCAACAGTGGAGATCCTGGACAGCTGATTCAAGCTGGCTCAGTTAGCTCTGAGTTTTATGACCTACGTTTCAAAGCTCCTAATTACAAGCCATCACATTCAACTTCGATACCATGAATAGTATACTTACTATAATAGGACATGAGAAACATGACACAGGCTATAAGTGTGGGAATAATTAAATTCACCTCTTTAAATATGGTTGACCTTTTAAACTTTAGTTAAGACTGAGTGTGGAAAGTAAAGTGACCATCCATGAATTGATTGTTCAATTACTTTCTAGTTACATTTTGATTAATAGCTAAATAACTAAATAGCTAAACAAACCGATCCACTTACAACCCAAAGTAAAAAGAAATTCATGCCTGACAAAAAATGTACTAAACTTACTGCTAGTTAACAGTGTGTATGATTAATATACAGCTATAATCACAGTTTATTAGTCTGTGAGTGTGATTCTGTTCATCCACAACATCTGTTTGTTCAGCAGTCAGGCTGTTGGCATCCTGATCAGCTAACCTGCTCTGTAGCATATGTTACCATGGTGATCTAACCAGGTTAAAGAGAGCCAGCTTCATAGTACCAGACAACCTGAGTTAAGCCCAAAGACAGCTGCTGAGTTCACTTCATGATACAGACCCCAGGACACCTCACGTGTTCATTCATGTTGTTATGGTGCAGCCTCATGCAAAAATCAAAAAAGTCATTTTTCCCACATTAATTTAAAAATGTTTGCAAATTTATTAAAAGGCAAAAACTACTACCACACTGTAAATGTAGCTCAGGTTTCTCCCGTTTCTCTTGATCATCTGTTGAGATGTTTCCACACCTTGACTGGAGTCCACCTGTGGTAAACTCAGCAGGTTGGACATGATGCGGAAAGACACACACCTGTTTTTATAAGGTCTCAGAACTGACAATGCAGATCAGATCAAAACCCATAAAGAGGAAGGAGCTGCCCTGCTCTGAAAGGATGTTTTGGTTGATGGCGGCCATGTTTTTCAACCGATCCTACTCATTTATAATAGAAATTTGTTTCTCAGTCCCTAAATACTTTATACTTTTACTTTACTTTTACATTTTACTGTTTTTCACACTTTGCAAACACCGCTTTGGTGTTAGAACCCTGAATAATGATGATAATAAATGCACAGGAAGTGAAAAGAAAAATGTGCAAAAGCAAATGTGCAAAAAGTAATGTGCAAGGTAGAATAAGAAAGTAGATAAACTGCAAATTAACAGTAAATTAACTGTGATGTGCAAAGTTAAATGAATGAAAATTTGAATGTGGGTCAACAGTAAATTAAGACCAAGGTACTGATTGTCAGGACTTGTACCTGTGGACGGCCACAGGGAGGAAGGCCCTCTGTCACTTTGCGTGTGGACAGGATTTATTTAATGTCACAGTGAAAAAACAGCGAGCGAACACAGGGCAGAGGCAGCTTCAGATTACCAGGAGACAACGTGTCGTGTTTCAGTACAACAGACGAACAAAGGTTTATTCAAACTCTACATCACCATCTGCAAATTTCATCTGGTCCATGCAACTTGTTGCAGGACATACAGGTCTCTGTCAGTTACTATGACAACCGGTTTCAAACAGTTACCATCTCTAAATCTGGTCAGTTTGAGTACATAATGAAATGTGTCATGACCAGACTTGTATGTAAAAAAAGGACAGAGTAGAAAATCTGAATTGAGGCAATTTCACCTGCAATGTGAATATAGTCATTATACTGTTACAGATGTAGTTTATGGAGCCAACAGTGTATAAAAGTTTTTATTTTAGGGTATTAAATTCTGGGATTTGTCTTTTGTTATATATTGTTGTTGTGGGTCAGTGTTTGTGGTGCCTTTAGGGCTTTCGGATAACTAAACAGACTGTTCTTAACCTGTTTCTGATGTTATAGCTACTTCAGTGTTTACTTAATAGGTTTTTTTTAGTTAACCTTAACAACATCCTTTAACCTCCATTATGATGAATGTTGTATGAATAGAGACACTTGATTGTAAAACATGTATTTTTTTATTGTTCAACGCTGTAAAAGTACCAGAAGGAGTAGTTAAACATGTTAAACCAAAATTTTTCTTTCAATAAATAAGATATAATTTCTTAGAAATTGCCCATTTCAATAACACGGAGAGATTTGACTCAGAGCTGGTGAATGAGCTGAAGCCTGTGTCTCAGTTCAGACTGTTTCAGTGAAAGTTGAGTGAAAAGAAAGGCCCAGTCAGAATCACACCGTGGAGGTAGTGAAACCCCTGGTCCCCCAAAGACACCACCAACTGGTGTGTAGTAGTTTGTAGCAGTAGTTCGACATTTTGGAAAACTTGCTCCTTTGCTTTCCTGCAGAGACTCATGCTGGCCTCACGCCAAACGACTTTACAAGCCCTATCACTGTCACAGACAAATTCACAATGTCAGAATAAAATCATGAGAGTTTATCATTTAGTGTAAGGTCTAAGTCAGTTTCTTTTTCAGCTTGACGTTCTGTTAAAATCAAATATGTTTAATATTATAGTATTTTTTTAGTCCTGGCTTATGGAGATAATGCCATTCAATGATGCTTTTTCCAGCACCAAACAGGAAGCAGCAAACTGAGCTCATAGTCAACATGGAGTTGTGTGGTGTAAGGCCAGCGTCAAGAAATAAATAGACCAGGAAACCATGAATACAAAGTCCAAACAGTAGTAGTAATAATAATAAAAATAATAATAATAATTTAAATAGTGTAGAATTCCAAAGAGCAAAAAAGTCTTAAGAGTTTTTCTTCCTGTAAATTTCCACCAGGAGCATGTGACCCTGCAAGAGCCCCAATCTTTACTAAAAACCGACTTATCACTGTCAGACTTCAATCTTCCCAAGTCTTCTAGTGTGTGATAGGAATTAGATGAGTAGGTTGATACTGTCACATCCTGTAAATATACAGCTACACCCAGCAGCCATACAAAAACTAAAGAAGACAAGAAATGGTCTGACACATAACCCCTGAAATACCAGAACCTGAGAGTTTTACACTGTCTTTGTAAAAATTAGGAAAAAACATTCGTGAGCTTTAGAGCCACTGGTAGGCTGGTTTTATGACCTCTGGACAGAGCCAAGCAAGCTGCCTCCCCATGTCCAGTATTTATGACAAGTAGTTGCTTCATTTTTATCGTACAAACATAAGAACAATGTTGATCTTGTCCAACCCTTGGAAAGACAGTGACTAAGCACATTTCCCAACATGTCAAACTAGTCTTTTCAGTGTTGATCATAACTGCTCAATTACTCCTGTGCTTTGTCATTCACAGTGTCAACTTCACCAGGGGATAATGTGACAACTCAGTAGGAGACTGACATCCTGGAAAAATATTTGTTTTCAGCCCAAAATACTTATATATGAAATACTTGATTCATCATGTAGTTATGAGGACAAAGTTTTCTACTCTGCCAGTGAGATGAGAGCCAAACCATATATGAGGTATGTGTAAAGTAAGTTCCAGTGCTGGCAGTTTGTTTTTTTTTATTTTGGTAGCCAGTACAAAATAAACTCATCTGCAGGGGAAGCAGGTATCACCTCATAAAATCCATTTTCAGTGGCCTTTATTTTTAGATTTTTCCTGTCTTCTATGTCTGAGACACCTCCCCAATAATTGAAGTCATGTAGCTTCAACACCAAATACACACAAGTGTTTGTAAGAGACACTTGTTCAAGTGAGGTCATAAAACACAGAAATAAGGAAGACTGACTGAAGGTATTATTAATTACATTTCCTCATACACACAACATGGCCGCTTAGTAATACAAACCCACTAACATCCCCAAACATCATGAGCAAGGGTTTCACAGTTCAGCAGGTGGAGGGTTATCAACAGATTTAATATATTATGCTAAATAATAATAATAATAATAATAATGAAACAGGCTCATACCCTGGACCTCTGCTTCAGTTTGTACACAGGTTGTCACACAGACATCCACATGTCATATGAAGTTAGTTGTGGCGTTAAGTTCAGTCTGTTCATCAGGATTAAATCTGTATTTGTATCCATAGGGCCGCAGATGGTACGTCAGGTAATTCAAAACATACAGCTGGGCAGAGTAAATGTAATGAAAGGACACAATGAAATCTGAGCAGCAACCTGGACCCTGGAGGGAGGGAGAGAGAGAGGGAGAGAGAGACAGAAATTAGAGGTCAGCACAACAGGAAAAAAAAGAAAAAATAATCAAACAGCAATCTCCTGGGCTGAAAACTGATGTCCAACTTTACAGCAGAAAGAAACATGTTTACAGCCTACAACCAAAACTGTTCTGGTCTCTAGAGATCATTTCCTCCTTCATGACAACTGTACTGAATTTTATAGAACTCACCTGTTTACATTTGATTGAGACTTAAAGTTATGTGTAATGGAGGGTGTGGCTGCTTTGAGAGTGACACAAGCGTGTTGTCATCGTCGACTAGCTGCTAGCTGTCTGCTCGGCGTCACCTCAGCTAATGGCTGGATTTTTCATGCAGGTATCAGACAGATAATTTGACTTGTTGGTTGACTGACTAACAGAATGTGAGGAAGTCTGTGCTCCTGTTGTCAGAGGTGAGTGAAAATCTAGTAATATTTTATATGTCAGCACTAGTTAACAGGTATCTTGTCTGTGTGCACCATACCTGGCTTGTTAGCTTAGCTCGTTAACTAGCTAATGAGGCCAGTAAATCAAGTAGCCTTAGGTTAGCCCTTCGAGCAAGACCAGTTAACAATGCTAACAGGAGGGTATGTTTGAAAACATGATCAAACAATAAATTACATCTACACACATTAAGGAGGATGGTTTATGATCGGAAAACTTTGTGAATGCTTTAACTTTAAATGCATCAGTGGATGTCTTGATCTACCACACCACAGTACCACAGTGTAACACCGGTAAGTTCTGGATCTTAATTGTTTATTCGAGGAGAAAACAGACAGCAGAAGGGACAGGGTGATTTGTTTGGCTTGATGAGGCACGGAAGGGCCCACTTTTTTTCACCCTACACTTTATTTCTTGTTTCATCACTTATTATGTAGTGATAAACTTTAGCTAGATTTACTCATGCTTCATATCTGTGTCAGGCCACTGCTACCTAGGGTGACCACTTCCATAACACCAAAAAGGAGGACATTATGCGGCATATCAATAAATTACTATGGTGTACATAGGACTCTGGTATACTCTCATTTATGGTACAATTGTGAGTGGTTTAAAGATGATGTTTGTGTAGCTGAATAGGCTACACAAACATACAGCGGCCGGACAGGGCATTGAAAATCCGGACTGTCCGGCCTAAAGCGGGACGCCTGGTCACCCTACTGCTACCATCCACATGCATCAAGGAAGATGAGGGAAGAAATTCTACCATGAAAAAGGTACTTTCAGGTTACAAATCATATAGGCCATTTTATATTGTGTACTAAAGCTAGTAAAGTTGGTTAAAGCCAAAAAATGTGCTATGTGAAATTTTAGTTGATTTGTTTTTTATTTATACTATAAAAAAATAAAATAAAAAAGATTCTTCCATTGCTAAATGTTTTTACTGATCATGCTTCCTTTAGTGAATGATCCGCTCTACTCCCAGAGCCACAGCTGCCCCATTGTAATGTCAGTTTACATTTCTCCATATTTTACAACACATATTTCCAAATTTATGGGTTATGGGATAGCAAACAAAAATCCTGCACACACTCTAACTTGCAGTGATTTAGTGCGAGACCTTTGGTAAATGCACCAACAGTCTCATTAATAGAGGTGCAAAGTGTTCTTCTGTTATGTATTACAAACATTATCAATAATTACAGATTCATTTGTACTGTTTAACTCTGCATGTCTGCATTTAGAATCCTGGGAAAGGGAGATGCAGATTAGAGTCTGTATGCATAGCAGATGAGGAATGCACTGAGGTTGCTTATCTGTCGCCATGGGTTTTAGCTTTAGGACTGAATATGTTCCATGGAGAAATGTGCTCTCCTTCATATCTACAGAAACAGCTGACAGACTGTACATTTCTTTTGCTCCAATGAGGTCTGCAAATACTCCCCATATCTGCAGAGGGTTGTGGGTCACTGTGCAGAGTTGCAAGACTGGTTCAACATGTGTCCATTTCCCTCCATTGTGCATGCTAAAGCACATTCATGGATGTGTGAGGTAACGATAGAAAAATCACATTTCTTATAATTTGCGCAACATATTACTGTTGCCCTCCTTTTCTGTTTTTCAAATAGTAACATTCAAGTAAATATGTTGTAGTTGCAATGGGAGGACAAACCCGAGAAGGAGCAGGGACAAACACAGAGCTGGATGTTCAGCCGGGCAACAGCTTCCTGTCCCGAGCTGTCATATGTTCCTCGTATATGTCAAAAACCTTGTAATTTTCAAAATACAGATTATTAAGAACAATAAAAATTTTACTAAGTAACTCATCAAATTGTAAATAACCCACATTATAAATAACCCACTTCATAAAACCAGTGCTCATCAACCCATAAAGCCCCTTTAAGGACGTTTCCTACTGAGCTGTGCTGCTAGCTTAGGCCCTGTTCAGACCAGGTATTAACATCTGTTTCGGGTGATGCGACCACAAGTGGACAGCTCTAAGTTCAGGTGTGAACACACCCAGGACGCATTGAGGATGTATTTGAGATCTGATCACTCAGACCACATTCTGAGGTGGTCTGGACCACATGCGGCCACATTCTGTTAGCAGTGTGAACATGAATGCTTTCTGGCCACATTGAAGGACTGTGTACACCACGGACGTCCTCTGCCATAGTCTGATTAGTCCCAACACAGTTTCATGATGAACAGAAAATATTTCACTATTTTTAATGGATAAAATTGTATTCCACTGTAGAACTGTGAGCAGCACATTGATTCACTCTGTTAAAACCTTTTAACTACTTTCCTTCATTAGAGCAGTTAGCTACATATCTGTAGACCTTCTGACCAGACCTCAGCTCCTCTCTGTCCCAGTGAAGAAACTCTGATGAGGCTCTGGACTGACGGTGTTCAGTGGGCTGAACAGAGCAGCAGCACATTCAGTCGACCAATCAGAAGTGTGACAGAGACGTGAACAGGCGTACCTGACGACCATGACTTCACTTTACTCAGTAGTGAATTTATTCCACTGCTCTGTTTGTGATGCTTCAGTTACAGTTTGAGCAACAACCTGCAGAAAAGGTTTTTTAAAATGAGTTTTAGATTTAGATGAATGTTCAAGAGCTGCTGAAACAAATAGCTAATTATATGGGTGGCTATAGCCAGTTAAGTTTAATTTCTCTTTAGATGGGAATGGAATGACATGGGGCTCCTTTAGGGAGGTTTCCTACTGATGTGTCACTACAAATCGTCCATTATTCATTTAAAGGGGATGGAGCTGCGTTTTGAGACATTGCTGTGGAGTAAGGTTTGCCGGCCCCAAGCAGTTGCTTGCTTTGCCTGTTCACAAACTGCTTCTTTGGTGCCAGAATATTTCCTTGAAGTACAGGAAAAACAAGAGGGTTTGCAGGTATGCAAACTACGATAGCCGTTGACAGGAAAACATGTTTGCACTTGAGCAGCACCTTGCATACACTGAGCCCAAAAACATCTTTACATGAGAACAGCACAATGTCACAGCTCAAAAGAGCACTGACAACAATACAATCTTCCCTGGTTCAGCATTTCTACATTCAGTCCTCACAGGTCAGAGTCCACCCTCCTGTGTACATTTATCATGTGAGACCCAGCTCTTACACAGTGCAATCTGAAAAATGTCCTGTGAGAGACATATACTCAGTAACAGTAAAGAAATAAACCGAACTCAGAGAATACTTGATTGAAATTATGTAAAGTCTTTAATTGAAAATAAGTTGATGCATAGGTGTTTACTGGTTCAGCGCTGCTTAAGATTCCATAGGCTCAGGCAGGCCTACGCACATAACTACACCCAATAAAGTTAACAGTGCTTTTGATTCTCCCTTCAGTCTGAATTTCTTTACTTCCTGTTTGAACCTGCTGTAAAAGTATAATTTGTCCCTTTCCAAAAAGTCTTTGGTTAATGTTTTATCTCCTGAGAACCTTTAGGAGATGACATTCTTTTAAAGTGATGGCCTTAACTATATGTTGTTAAATATGTCACTTGTAAACAGCAGCCTTAGCACAGCAGGTGTTTCTTTCTAGCAGAAATCATTCGCGTGGCATTACTTTAAAAGCTCTCCAATATAAGCCAATACACTTATGGTCATATATTGGCCTCCATCCAACTGTGAGGCTGATAAAGGCCAGGTTTGGGCAATTGATGATGTTGAGGTGTATGGGTTTGGCAGTCAGCTTCCTAGCTCTTCCTTTTTTTAAACATTATTTTAATTCAATATAAATAATTCAAATATTATTTTATTTGTATTATGTTTCCCTCTACAAAGTACTTACAGTACAGTGGATGGCTGGTTAGGGCAGTAAAGTGGCCAGAAACAGCTTTGCCATGACACATTTTTTAATCAGTGACTCACTTTCTCTTAAGTCATCAAGTCTGTAGTTGATATGTTGAAAAGTTAGTGCGAGTCAGAGTTAGTGTTAATATTTTATTATGTTAACAAAGACAGAGTCACTTGGTCTTTTCTGCCCCTCCTCTCTCAGAGTGGTATGCTCTGCCTTCCCAGTGTAGTGCAGAAGATCCTGTTCAGGGTTTTTTTCTGAGTCTGAAGTTCTAAAGCAGGTATACTGCCTTTGTTTGTTTGTTTGGTGTGCATCCACCACTTCAGGATGTTTGAAGCCTAAATACAATCAGCAAAAGCTAATACTAGGCTACAAACCAACTACACCACGGTCACATGACTTCAACGTCACCACCACTAAACATCAACTTAGAATCTGGCTTTAGTCTGACTACAAGTAGGTTTGTGTGTATAGAGTTGCTTACCTCTACTGGAGAGTAGTGGTCATAAAGCAGAAACCAAGGCCGTGGTCTTGGGGGCTGTCTGACCAGGTAATGGTCTGGTGGGTAAGGATGAAACGTTTGTCTCCCCTTCACGTCCCTGGAGTCTGCTGGCTCCACCTTCATTGTCTCCATACATTTCCCCAGCGCCATGTCCTCTATGGTGGAGAAGTGGTCACATTCCCCGGAGCTGAAGCCTTTTACAAATCTCCTCAGCGCTTCCTTACTGAGGACGTAACCTGCTCCTCCACTCATGTAGCCTTGACTGATGAAAGGGGTGAATCTTCTGCCCAGGTACAACGGCTTCTCTGGATCATATTTGGACAAGATGTAGCGGAGATTCTCTACGACCACGAACGTGTCATCATCCGCTTTCAGGAACCAGTCTGCTTCATCCAAGTGGTGTTGGTGGATGTACTGAAAAGCTCGAATGGTCTTCCAGTACAGGTTGTCCCTCCCCTCGCTCACGTTCAGCTCCACAGTGGGAAAGTCAGTCTTGACAGAGCTCATGTACAGCACTTTGTTGCAGCGCTTGGCCCACGTTTCTCTGATGTGCTTGGTTCGGGATTCCAAGTACTTGGGTCCCGTCATGATCCAACATAAGACCCGTGTTGTGTGAGAAGACGTAGCTTCTGAGCTCTGGTTCTCATCTGGAGGTATAACAAACACAATGTATCACAAAGGTGTTGCATGGACATAGCTTAACAAACTAAGTCATCTCTGGTTACAAGTTCATTCAGTTCCACCACTACACTGTGGTGAAACATCCTGATGGTAGCAATACTTGGTAGCAATAATTTCAGCAGGATGCTCCCATCTTGATTAGCAGTTTGATTTTGATAGCTTGTTATGCCAACATTAACTCGTCAGCCTACTTAGGCATGGCATCTTTATGAATGCTGAGTGGTGACTTTAGGTGAGAGACATTTCAAGTGACAGAGACAACTCACAGCTTCAAGTTCATTACAGCCAAATATGTCACATGCAAAACAACAGTGACACAGAGCCTGAGGGTCACACTTTTAAATGGAGGTATTAGGTTTCAGCTCAGTTCAACAGCTAACAGTACAACTGTTTAAACCAGGGGCCTTAAAACTGGGTTTTGTGAAAAAAAAAAAAAAAGGTACATGTTGTTAAAGTTGCTAGGCAACAGGAGTTGCACACAACAGTAAGGGCGGGAACAGCTGGTGACAATGTGAAAAGACCAGACCGTCTCATTTCGGTTCGGCCTTTGCGGTCTATGGCGCTACGAAGGGCCAGGTCCACGTCCTCCCCTGAATTGGGACACAGCTTATAGAACAGCTACATTTACACACTCAGAATGCTGACACTCAAAATGTTGGAGGGTAAATGTATTGCACTATAGATATTCAGTTGGCAGTTTATTAGCAATGCCTTGCTAAAGCTAAAGCAGTCTAGTGCAATAATTCCTCCTGAAAAAGGTCCTGATGTTATTGAAACCACTTTAGAGAAGTGTTGATTCAACAGTGTGATCATTCTGGGGAATGCAGTTGCGTTTGTTATTTAAGCGTACCTTCACAGATGTCAATGAGATGGACAAAATAAATGAAACACCTGTCCATACAACGCATCACAGCCTTTCATTTTCATCGTCTTCACACACATTAAATCACTTATCTTACCTTTCCCCCCACTACACAATGACAAGAAGAGGGAGTCTGAAGTTACATCTGCCCCGGTGCACCTGCCAAACCAGATACCTGTAGTAATTGTAAATGTCACTGTGATTGGGATTTAGATATGACTGGAAGGGTGTGGCAGCAGTACTTCTTGTTCAATATGCAAGACACAATAGGCTTGCTTATGTGAAAGCAGGATGCATAGTTCAGCTCAGACAAACAAAACATCCTTTTAGCATGTTGTCATTCAAGTTGCCTGAGCAAACTTGTCCACTGCACCTGGTGGGTAATCCAAAAAGTGGCTTTGTGAAAACCGAGTTTCCTCATCCAGAAACTGAAGCTCTGAGTCAGTTGCTGTGATTACAGACCCCTCTCAAACAAACCCGGAGTTCCTCCGCTTCCTCCCTCCTGTCGAGCCTGAAGAAGCTGTTTGATGCTGTGCGTCATTTCCTCATTCAAAATGTCTGTATCAAAGTGCAGATTGGAGAGCGTTCATTTAAAGAAGTTTACATTGGGAGAAGATGAAAATCCCAATTAGACATTAGTTTGTTACCCAAAGACCTGTCTTTACTAACATGACCTCTTTTATGATCAGTCAGTGTGAGGCAGAGACAGATCTGACATTCAGGTGTATCACTGTCTCTCTAACTGAGACTGACAGTAAGACACCTGTCAGTTTGTAAATCAGCTCCACTGCACTGAAACATTTACTTTACATTCATCTGTAAATAAAAAAAAATCTGTATGAGGCTTTAGACACACAAGACTGATCAACAAATAATCATATCTCATGTTGGTTTCACTGAAGAACAGTCCCATCATAGCTGTTATGTTGTATTGTAGATGTGATATTTCTGAGTGAGGATGACAGTAGTGCAGCTGTAATTACTTACACATTTAAAAATTGGACTAATCGGACTACTGTAGTTTAAAAGTGAACGTTTGAGTACAGGCTGCAGAGAGTCAAGCTAGCTAGATTTTAAAATGTAGACATCTGAAAATGTACACTCATCTTTAACCTCGAGGCATGGGGCCAAAACCATGGGGCTGTTTCTGCGTCAGAATCTGAGGTTACAATCATAGCTCTGTAAAAATAAAAATAAAAATACAAATTGTACTTCATGGATTTCATATACACTCACTGGCCACTTTATTAGGTACACCTTGCTACTACGTTGGATGGACCCCTTTTGCCTTCAGAACTGCCTTAATTCCTGGTGGCATAGACCAGCCCGTCTGACACCATCAACCATGCCACGTACAAAGTCACTTAAATCACCTTTCTTCCTCATTCTGATGCTTGGTTTGAACTTCAGCAGGTCGTCTTGACTTTGTCTATCTGTCTAAATGCATTGAGTTTCTGCCATGTGATTGGCTGAATAGACATCTGTGTTAATGAGCAGTTGAACTTCTCCTTAATCTTCTGGGGGTGCACATCACAGCTGACCTCAACTGGTCCACCAACACCATGGTTGTCACCAAAAAAGCCAAAATATCCTGCAATGACTGACAAAAGTATCACAAACCCCACCGCCGTTAATGCCGACACCGAGAGCATCCTAACACACTGCATCACTGTCTGCTACAGGAACTGGGGGCTACCGTGCTTCTCTCCCCACCATACCTGAAATCTATACAGACCGGTGTGTTAGAAAGGCCACAAAGATAATGACTGACTCCTCCCACCACCTCTTTGCACTTGTGCCTTCCAGAAGGAGGCTCCAGAGCATCTGGACAAAGTCTGCCAGACACCTGACACCACAGACGAGTGCGCCATGATTGCACTAGTGCCTAAACTACTATATTATACATTACACACGACAAATGATACGTTTTTTAAATATGCAACTATTTTTAATATGCATCTTTTTTTTCCCTTTCTTTTAAAAAAACATGCTCCTGTCATGCTCTCCTGACCGGTGGGGAACAATATCTTGCTCTCATGTATGCAGAGTGTACGTTATGGAAATGACAAATCTGATTCTGATTCTCCTGCAGCAGAACTTTGTCTCCATCAGGTCGCAGCTGAATAAATAGATTTAAACATTGAATCTAGCAAACAATAGATTCCAGCACCATATCCATTACAGAAATAGAAATCTGCTGATGATTGTGGTCTGGTGGACAATGCTGAGTAAAATGTAATAGTTTGAATTAATTGGCTCTTTTCTCCAGCTCAGATTAATTCACCGCTGCTGTTGGTTTTTTAAAGATGAATCTGCTTTAGTGTCACACTAGTGGATTACAGTGGAGGCTCTGCTCTTTATTTACCCGTTACCATGATGAATCCTGCAATCAGAGCTCCATTGATGATGGCTTCTTATATTCCTCATGCACTCAGTTAATTCAGAGTGAACATACTCAGAGTTCAGACCAGCTGCTCTCAAACCAAAAACCTGGACTTTCCATCTCAGGGTTCATCAGCTCAGAGTTCAGCTGTCTGGAGTAGACCCCTCCCATAGCTCCTTTCTCAGATACTAAAAAAGAAAAAAAATCTACCCTGTGATGGGAGACTTTGACCAATCAAATCACATTTTCCTGTCACATCTAAATGTGCTGTAGTGGTTGGTTGTGTTGCCATGAAAGCAGGCGATGAGTGTCTATGTACAAGCAAAGTAAATAAGACAAATAAGGTGTGTTAAAACGAAGTGACCTTACAAAATTCACACCACTTTAATGTTGTTTGGAGCTGAACTTGGTGAAATGTTGCCGTTACTTTCAACATCAAAGTATCGATTTACAGGAAGGACCTCCCACAGAGGACCGCAGGGGCGGAGCGGGGCAGGGGCGGGGGCAGGGCGGGGGCAGGGGCAGAGCGGGGGCAGGGCGGGGGCAGGGGCAGAGCGGGGGCGGTTGTAGCAGCGTCACAGACAGTGCGTCAGGAAAGGTGACGGCCGGGAGCCCCCCCCCCACCCCCCACAGTGACACCTGCAGCTCGTGCTGTGGGCCCGACTTTACGTGGGGGGCTTGGACCCCGTTCATAACTGCTTGCAGTTCTAGTTTTTAATTAATTTCTGATGTATTTTTAACAGCACCACTGTCTGAAGTCCGCCAGTGTACAGACGCACAGATTACACAAACAAGGATTCGAGAAAGGAAATGCTACGGTGCACTGCATGTGGTGGCACCACGCCTGTGTGCAGTTTAAACAGCAAGGGCGAAATCTGAACATGACACTTCAGTCAGTCACACTGGCACAGTGACAGCAGTAGAGTGATTCATCTCCCGAGACTCACTGGCATCGAAACATGACAAGTCTGTGTCACCTTTAACGGCATAAACGCAACATGTAGATTTCGCGACAATTTAACAGGTGAGGCAAAGCTCAGAAAGCATGTGACCACCAGCAGGTGGGCTGAGGTCTGAGGGCAGAGGGCAGAGGGCAGAGGGCAGAGGGCAGAGGGTCTGAGGGCAGAGGGCAGAGGGTCTGAGGGCAGAGGGTCTGAGGGTCTGAGGGCAGAGGGCAGAGGGTCTGAGGGCAGAGGGCAGAGGGTCTGAGGGCAGAGGGTCTGAGGGTCTGAGGGCAGAGGGTCTGAGGGCAGAGGGCAGAGGGCAGAGAGCCTACCTGTGTGGAGAGGCTGCTGAACACCGGGCTGCACATCACGCCGCTGGAGTGAAAAGTTCGGGTCAAACATAAACCGAAGACAGAAAAATCCCATCATCAGCCCAGTGGTGAAGATTAAATTTGACTGAATGTTCCTCATCCTCCCGATTTACCTGTCGGACACAATGTGGAGTTAAACAGTTGGATCACACGGATTACATGTGGCGGTGCTCTCCAGTAATTTGCTCTAAAATCAAACAGTCATTTTCCAGGACAGACGTTAAATTGATAACATTACAATAAAACCTTAAAGGCTTGAATAACTGTAAATGAGCTTAATGAATATTTTCCATCACTGATTAGCCTATTTGTCAGAAACGTAATTGTTTACCAGGTCAGGGATAAACCCAGAGCCGCAGGTGTTTAAGGAACAAGGGTTCACAGTCAGACTGCGACTCCCCGCTCACAAGTGCTCCCGATGCCACTGATTTCATCTCTTCAGTGCCGGTCCGGGCGGAGCTGGAATAAACGCGTCCCCCACACGTCACCAAGGTCTGCCAACGGAGAGGCACGGGTAGAGGGCGGGGGGGCGAGGGACACGCAGCACCTGCATTTCCCACCCACTGAGGAAATGAGAGGACCTGCCCACAGGTTGCTGCGCTGCTGAGGAACCGGTCCAGCCAGACGACAAGATGACACTTCATATGTATCATGACAGAATGTATTCCTTCTCTTCATATGAAGCAGTGATGTGAGAGGGTCACACCACAAGGACAGCCTGACAGAGCAAATAAGAACAATGACAAAATACACAGAGCACATACAAGACATTACTAGTATGTAGAGAAATGTTATAAATATAAGAGAGATGAAAATGTAATGCCAGTAAAAGATTGAAAATTGCTATGATAAAATGTGATAATTTCACATAAATCACTTTATTCCTCAGCCCATGAAGCCTTGCGTGACGTGATAAACAATCCGTTTAGTCTGCTGAGGAGACATTTCACTGTCTTTGATACAGTGCCTATGGATAAAGGTGATATACAAACGACACATAAAATTGACATTTTGTTGTCCTTTTTATAGTAATAAAACTAAAAATATTTTAAATATATAACGCATGCGCAGAATGACCCATTCCGCTCACTCGTCGTCGCTCTAACGTTATGGCTGATTGTGACCCGAGCGAGAGAGAGGAACCTCCCGGCGCTCTGGATGCGATTTTCGACTACATTAAAAAAAACCAAAGCTGGAGCAATCGATAAACACGTTGTCATTTGCACACACTGCAGGAAGGAAGCGCCAAGCACGTATTTGTCGGGGCGTCAACCGCAGGTGTAACGCCCGGCTTGCGTCAGACCACCCTCACCGAACGCAGGGCATTAAGTAAGTCCACCTCTGACAAGTTGACTGACACAATTGCCAAATGGATTGTTAAGGACTGTAGACCGATCAATATTGTCGAGGACAAGGGCTTCACTGAAGTTTTGAAAGTTGCAACTCTCACAGAGAGCCTTCCTGTGAGGGTCACAGTGAGCCTCACAGTGAGCCTCACAGAGAGCCTTCCTGACAGTGGATTTGTGAATGTATTGGCCAAGTGTCACAAAATTGTCCAATGGCCACTTCAGACACAGCTTCAAGCACAGCAAGCGACCCTTTGACAGCAGCAGGGTATATCCAGCCTCTCCTGCTTCCACGGTTCCATGTGAAAGTCTCTTCTCAGTTGCAGGCCAGCTGTTCACAAGAAACGGTCAGCTTCACATTCAGAAAATGTTAACCAGTTAGTTTTCCTGAGCAACTGGCTAAAAGAAGAATAGGTAAGAGGGCCACATTTAATCGTGTGAAAGTGCAGTTGTTTGTTCAAAAAGAAAAGAAAAAAGTTTCATCCATCCATCCTATATTTGCTAAAAAAAAATAAATAAATAAATAAAAGAGCAATGGCTAAGATACCCAAATTGTTTAGAATTAAGGTTATCTTTTAGTTTGATTTAAAAAAAAATGCTCTGAATAACGAATCCTATATTTGCAAATAGGCATAGGAGATAGCCAAATTGACTTATGGTGTGGTACGATTTAGTTGGTTATTTTTCAGTCTTAATAATACCATCATTTGGATTTGTCATAAATATAAAACAAATGTTAAATGTTATATATCCGCCTCCTGTCATTTATCTTTCCATTTCAACAACAATATACAGAGAAAATGTGAATTTTTCAGTCATTTTTAGGAGTGTTGATTGATCGTAATTAATCCACAGCTATCCTGTGATTAATCAGATTAAAAATTGTAATCCTTTGACAGCCCTAAAAAATAAATTAAAAAAAAAAATATATATATATATACAGTATATATATATATATATATATATATATATATATATATATATATATATATATATATAAGCAATTATAAGGGTCTGAGCAAGTATTTTAATAACATATACATCAATTATTATTGAAATTTTGCTTGGCCAAACACAAGGCTGGGGTAGAGTTTTGGCTGTCTGGGGTTTCTCTGACCTTGGTATCTCCAGACACCACCAGTTAACCATGTGCTATCCACACATTCACACAAATCATGGCAATGACATCATATTGTGCAAAACCGGGATACTGTTTCATCTTAAACATTTAAAATGGTCAAAAAGTTAGTGTGAAAGTCCTGAAAAAAATCCCACACCGTTCTAGTGGTTTGGGGAGTGTCATCAAGAGAGCAGGTAAATGCCATTGTCAGGGTCTAACCAGGTTCTGAGGATTACATTACCACATGTGACAAGTGCTATTGAAGTTTTGCTGAAGCGGGACTGAGGCCATCTGGGGTTTCAAACCCCTGACCTTGGTATCCCCAGAGAAGGTGACTCATGGGATGTGCCACCGCAGATTTAAAGGAAGAGTTTAAATACAAATACAAATTTGCTTTCTTGCTGAGATTTAGATACAAACGCTTATACCATTGGACCAGTGTCCGCTGTATGAAAGTGGTGAGCTTGGCTGCGTCTTGAATTCCTTACCATTCAGATTCTCACCTCAGACTCTCCATAGCTGCTTCAGGCTCATTGTTATAGTATTTAGATGTGGCCACTATGTCAACATGATTTCTCATATTCAAGTTTAAGTAATTAAAACTGTTGGCTATCCCATCATATGGGTTGTGGCTTGCAGCTTTGTTATATCATCTGGGGGAATCCCATGTTTCTGTGTTAAATAACATTAAGATCATGGCGATGAACACCTCTGGAACCAGCGGCCCACTCTTCTTCACGCCTCTGTTTAACACGTTGCATCTTGTATCTAGGTTACATGCTGGACATCTGTGGTGCAGATCTGTGGAATAAAGAACAATGTCGAGGATCTGTCTCTCTGTGGGTTTATCAAAGCATCTTCAAATGGGCTCAAGCGTACAGATTATGTACTGTTACTTACACTTTATTCTTTAAAAAAGCACCTGATGTCTCACTTGCACCTGCCAAATTATTGAACACTTCATCACTGAAATTCAAATGTAATACCATCAGACGATCATTTGTCAGGTGAAGAGCTAACATCTGTGACACTGAAAACATTTAAACATAAAGTTTGGCAGAAGAAAAATGTTTAGCAGAGAAAATGTAGTTTTTTCTGCCGCGCTACTGCAGCAGTGCAGTAGGTGGCGGTGTTACAGTTCTTGGCTAGTATACCACAGAAGAAGAAGGTTAACTTCCGGGATAAACAAGGACGTGTGTTAAATAACTATCCTTGGGGACGTTGGTTCCTGTCATTAGCTTTACACGCCGTCATGTCTGCTGCTGTGTTTGAGAATTAAGACAAAAGTTATCCGTTTCAAACGTTCTCTGTCAGAACCGAGAACCCGGAGGTTTTACTTCATGGCGGCCGCGGCTCACGTCTCTAAAGTCCGCTCGTTGTACAAGCGGATTCTGGTCCTGCACCGGTTCCTCCCGATAGATTTAAGAGCCCTCGGTGACCAGTATGTGAAAGACGAGTTCAGGAGACATAAGAGTGCATCACCCGAGGAAGTGAAGGGCTTCATGACAGAGTGGCAGGTAAACATTTTCACCACACCAATCCCATACAATCCTGATGTTTGAGCGCTTCTCCTGCCGCCATCAGAAAACCAGTCAGTATTTGGTGTGACCAAAATGACACAGCTCAGTGACACTCTGCATGTGACACAGTGATAAAACTGCACATTTTAACATGGCCTTTTATTGAGACCAGCCTGAGCTTCACCTGTCCAATAATCACATCAACACCTGGAAATGCCACACCTGTCAGGTGGATGGATGATCTTGACTAACATCAGAATCAGAATCAGAATCAGAATCAGTTTTATTGCCAAGTATGTTTTCACATACAAGGAATTTTTTCTGGTGATTGGTGCAATTGATCAGCAACAGTGGGGCTCTCTAGCCTTGTTGATGAGGCTGATAGCAGATGGGAAGAAGCTATTTTTGTGGCGAGAGGTTTTGGTCCTGAAGGACCGCAGCCTCCTGCCAGAGGGGAGTGTCACAAAGAGTTTGTGTCCAGGGTGGGAGGAGTCAGCTACAATCTTCCCTGCACGCCTCAGAGTCCTTGAGGCGTACAGGTCCTGGAGGGACGGAAGATTGCAGCCAATCACCTTCTCAGCAGAGTGGATGATACGCTGCAGTCTGTTATTGTCCCTCTCCGTGGCAGCAGCGTACCAGATGGTGATGGAGGAGGTGAGGATGGACTCAATGATGGAGGTGTAGAAGTTCACCATCATAGTCCTTGGCAGGTTGAACTTCTTCAGCTGCCTCAGGAAATACATCCTCTGCTGAGCTTTTTTGATGAGGGAGCTGATGTTTAGCTCCCATTTGAGATCCTGTGTGATGGTGGTTCCCAAGAAGCGAAAATGCTCCACGGTAGCCACGGGGGAGTCACACAGGGTGATGGGGGTGGGTGGGGCTGGGCTCTTCCTGAAGTCCACTATCATTTCCACTGTCTTCAGAGCGTTTAGCTCTAGGTTGTTCTGCCTGCACCAGGTCACCAGACGCTCAGTCTCCCACCTGTAGGCAGACTCATCGCCATCAGAGATGAGTCCAATGAGAGTGGTGTCGTCTGCAAACTTCAGGAGCTTGACAGACTGATGGCTGGAGGTGCAGGTGTTGGTGTACAGGGAGAAGAGCAGAGGAGAAAGAACGCAGCCTTGCGGGGATCCAGTGCTGATGGTCTGGGAGTCAGACACGTGCTTTCCTAGCTTCACGTGCTGCCTCCTGTCAGACAGGAAGTCGGTGATCCACCTGCAGGTGGAGTCAGGCACGCTCAGCTGGGAGAGCTTGTCCTGCAGCAGAGCCGGGATGATGGTGTTGAAGGCAGAGCTGAAGTCCACAAACAGGATCCTGGCATAGGTCCCTGAGGAGTCCAGGTGCTGGAGGATGAAGTGGAGAGCCATGTTGACGGCGTCATCTACAGACCTGTTGGCTCTGTAGGCGAACTGCAGGGGGTCCAGGAGTGGGTCAGTGATGGATTTGAGATGGGACAGGACAAGGCGCTCAAATGATTTCATGACCACAGAGGTCAGGGCAATGGGTCTATAGTCATTTAGACCTGTGGGCCTTGGTTTTTTGGGGACAGGGATGATGGTGGAGGATTTGAAGCAGGCTGGCACGTGGCAGGTCTCCAGTGAGGTGTTGAAGATGTCTGTGAACACTGGAGACAGCTGATCAGCACAGTGCTTCAGGGATGATGGAGAGACAGAGTCAGGACCGGCTGCTTTGCGGGGGTTCTGCTTCTTAAAAAGCCTGTTGACATCTCTCTCCAGGATAGAGAGAGATGTTCCTTTGGTAGGGGAGGAGGAGGGGGGTTCTGATGTGGCTCTGATGTGGAGGTTAGTATCAGGCTTGTCCCACTGTCTTTCAAAGCGGCAGTAGAACTCATTCAGATCGTTGGCCAGATGGAAGTCATTAATGGAGTGGGGGGGTTTAGGTTTGTAGTTTGTGATCTTTCTGAGCCCTTTCCAGACAGAAGCAGAGTCGTTGGCTGAGAACTGGAGCTGAAGTTTCTCAGAGTACAGACGTTTAGCTTCTCTCACCGCTTTGCTAAACCTGTACTTGGACTCTTTAAACCTGTCCCTGTCCCCACTCCTGAAAGCTTCCTCCTTTTGCCTCCTGAGCTGACTGAGCTTAGCTGTGAACCAAGGTTTGTCATTGTTATAACTCACCCTGGTGCGTGATGGGATACAGCAGTCCTCACAGAAGCTGATGTATGACGTCACAGCTTCTGTGAACTCATCCAGACTGTTGGAAGCAGTCCTGAACACTTCCCAGTTAGTGCATGGGTTTCAACGTATTCATGAACACAGCTGAAGAGAAGTAAACCCTCTGTCTGTAGACAAAAAATCATACATCTTTTATTTCAACACATTAAAAATGGGAATGAAACAGTGTTGCACTAATATTTCTGTTCAGTCTATATTAAGTTACATTTTACTGCTTATAAATTCACTACAACTAAACTGACTAAATAACCGGCTCACAGGTTTGTCTGGATTTCCCCATAGCCAGTATAACAATGATTACAGGACAAGTGTTAGGAAATAATGAGAAAGTTACAGACCTGTAAAATAAACAGTTCTTAACAAAGGTCTGCATGCGTCAGGAATAACATGTAGGTGGAGAAACACTATACCGCTTTATTTATTGGCCTTAATGTAGTCATTATTTAAACAGAGTGGAGTTGTTCAGGCACATTTCTCTGTGTTATTTACATGGCGGTATCAACGGCTCATGTAGATGGGGCTCCAGAGGTGAATGTGAACATGTGGCTGTGAGCAGCTGAAGACCCACATCAAGTCCATCATCCTTACCCCATCTAAAAGGTGTACATTAACTGTTCCACGGGTCCTGGGGAGGGTCTGTTCCTTCACTGTTTTTCTATTTTGAATCTTATTAGGTTTGGTTTAGTTGTGGGTCGTGAACTCATGATTCTACGACTCTACATCCACTGACTTATTTTTAAAACACTTGATAACAAAAAACCTAGCCAAACAACAGCCCCATCATGTTAGCCTATATTTTAACGGACCACATCCAAACTACAAGTGGCGCAGCCCATCCAGTGATAGATTCGGTCCTGGTTGAGTGTCCAGGGTCTCCCTGTTGTCAGTGTTTTAGAAGAAACCACCCAGATCCTGAAGCACATTGTTCCATGATTAGTTTAGGAGGTGAACGCCTTAAACAATAAATCCACCTCCCTCTCCCTTAAGGCTGATGTTTTATTTCTTAAAGGTGTATTCATTTTTAGGATATTAGTGGGGGTGGTCTGTTTTCCAGAAATGGTGTCCCACCTTGCTATAAAACATGGCAGAGAATCCCACTGTCTGCACCCAGCATATATACTTTGGCTTACCCGGTTGTCAGTAAAGTTATCTTTCAGGGCTTATGCCTCTCTAGTGTAATATCAGTCCATCACCATATGGTGGCAGAGCAGCCTCAGTAAACAGCAAGGGAATGTTTAGAAATGGATGGAGGTGGGTGTGGGTTGTACTGTACAAGGTCACTGTGTGTGTAACTGTTGTAACTGCTGTTATAGTTGTTACTGTCAGACCAGAGGAAGTGTAGAGGTGACTCTTCAAGTTTAAACCTAGATGCAGAAGTGTTTGTCATGCTCAGACTCTGGGGCAAAGGTTTGTGGGAGAGTGAAACACTTTCAGATGTTTTCACCTGGAGGTAAAGGTGAGACTCATCTCTCAAATTTAACTGGAAACGGAGACCTGAAATTTGTCCAAGCCCCACCTGTAACTGATTCCAGGGCTCCTCACTGATCAGATGGCTGTCAGGATAGTTCACTTTGAAATGGACAGAGGACTGAGCCTACAGCTGGTTCTGATCTACGTGATATGATCATGTTTGCCCAGCAGGTGCTGCTTTTTCATCATTAATGTAATGCTCAACTCTGTCCAACTGTGAGCAGAGCAAGAAGATCAACCTGGGAGAGATTGATGATCTATCATAATGAACATCACGCTTGCTTTACTTGATGTTTTAAGTTTGTTGCATTGTAACATAGTGCAGACATTTCTAATAAGTCATCTACACAAGCACAAACTGATCATGTGACTTTGACTGATGTTCACTGTGAAGTAGAGTTCATTTTAGCAGCTATCTTTTGGTTTAGTCTTACTCTTGATCCTGAGATTTAAAAAACAATTCATGTCAGTTTTAGTCAACGAAACCCAGGGCAGTTTAGTCTTATTTGAGTCAAGACCAAGAATGAAAGATTTCATCCAACTGATTTTAACAGTTAAAGGTCCATATTTCACACTCACAGTGTTTTATCTGAAGTGTTGAGCTCCATCAGAAGCTATATCTGTGGTCTTAAGAACCAGAAACTATCTTAGTGTAGTTTTACATCTCTTCTGTCTGCCGCTTTAGTAACAACAGGTCAGTCAGCCAATCAGAAGAGAGAATCTGAGCCTCTCTTCTGATTGGCTGACTGTTTTCTGAGTGATTGAATAGAAATACACCAGTTTCAGGTAAACACTCAGAGAAATCAAATCCTGCCAGGTTGGATGGTGGGTCCAAGTGGGCGGGGCTTGGGCAGGGCTGAGGGCAGTGACTGCTTTGTTGTGACATCACAAAGTTCCAGAAGTCCTGATGGCTGGTTTTAAGGCTCAGTTTCTGAATACAGGCTGTGTGCATTTCTCTGTGGACTGAGGCTTTGATACTTTCACAGTATTAATATAGAACCTAGACCCGCTTTATAATCACAAACACATGGACAGCTACCTTTAGACTGTATGGAGCTTTAAATTAAACAAATATGCAACAACATTACCAAATTCAATGTGGTCTAACTCTTGAAGTATGAGTCAATTAGAAAATGTTCAGAAAAATGAAAACCCCTCACAATCAAAAAGAGGCTTTATACAACATCCCAGCAATAAATCCCTCACTACTAATGTTCAGTTTTGCCAGGACTGTGTTGATTCAGTTCCGTAGTTTTGTAGGCCTCAGTGGTAATGTTGTACTGGATTGTGTTCTACTCTAAGTGTATATAATACGTTGTACACTACCATCTGAATCAATTTGCAAATTAAATATTTGGAGCCTAGTTTTGTACACAAAGTAAGTGAAGTACTAGCGTTCCTAACGTCCAGTTTCCCTGTTGATTAAACCAAAATTCAGTTTAGGTCACTCAACTAATCTAACAGTAAGAAAACAGCCAGAAAATGGTCAGAGCTGCCTGACAGCACCTGCAGCTAAACGCTGTCATATTGGTTTGCTGAGTGTGGCTCAGCAGTGGTAGCACAGCCTATATACAACCTGCTTTTATTGTCTCGATCAAGTTGCTGCTAAACAGAGCTGGTTTTACTGGATGTCTGCTGTCTCACTTCCCACCTTGCCTCTATCACACATGAGTATCCAGACATGCAGACTACAGTCTCTTCTCTGTCTCAGTCAAATTCATAATTCAGATGACCCAGTGTGTGTGTGTGTGTGTGTGTGTGTGTGTGTGTGTGTGTGTGTGTGTGTGTGTGTGTGTGTGTGTGTGTGTGTGTGTGTACGCACGCACGCACGCACGCCTCGGTGTGTGAGAGTGAAAGACCTGCTCTCTCCATCAGAGGTGATAGAGCCTGGCTGCTGACACAGTGCTGAGTAGTTAAAGTGTATGAGTGTGTGTTTGTGTGCAGGCAGTGTCTGTGGTCTGCCTGTGTCGGTGTGTGTGTGCGTGTGTTAATGCTGCATTGTGTTTATTTATTGTGTTTGTCCCCTGAGCACTGTAAAAGCCAAAGTGGGACCAGACGTTTGACTTAAGAGATGAAGGTAACTCTCTGATATTTCCGCCTCATTCCACCCTGTGAGTTTCTTCTTCCAGAGTTTCATTTGATGAGCACCACCACAGGGAGTCATGAAGCAGAGTCAAATTAGAGCACCCGCATCTTATAATAAAAATATCAATAATCTAATGCCAGTGTATCAATAACATATCACAAGAGGAGGGAATACTATACATTTAAGTATCAATATTTTGTCCAATTCCCAGTAGATTCTGTCAGCTGTAGCTAATGAATATTAATTCTGTAACAGCTGCACTGAAACATCCGTCTGTTGGCTAATGTGAAATGTGAAAAGGCTCCTCACCAGAGAACTGATCAGCTGATTGCAGCACATTAAACACAGGAGAGTCCCAGTTCAACTTTCTGTGCAGATCAAGCCAATATCTGCGGCTCAGTAGGCTCCTAGTTATGAATCAGGACCTCCAGTGTGTGTCATGATAATCAGCATCAGTACATGACATACCTCTAAGAACTGAAGTATCTCTGCCTTCTCACCCACCTACAGCTAATCACAGAACTAAACTGAATCTTTGACCTGTGGTTATTTAAAGTTTAGTTACTTGCAAATGATGAAAGCAAAACGTAATAGGATTTGATCAGAGGTTCAAGAAGATTCAGATTTGATGGTGGATTTGTTACTAGATTCCGATTCTGTAACATGGTGTTGAACGCCTACACGCCAGTTTAACGTTACGCTCCTGTAGCACTGTAAGGCTCAGGGTGAACAGATTTGAGGCAGCAGAACCAGAGATATCATCTTTCATCTTTTTTTATACTACAATGCAACTTGATTGGCAACAGTTAAATTAGTTTTATTCGGTTTTAAACTTCATCATAAATTGGGCTGAAGAGATAGTTGTGGTTATATGATGTGGGGTTGTGTCTTATTCATTCAGCCAACCTGCGGCTGCGGCAGAATACAGTGAGCGCTGTAGGAGTACAGTGGTTCAGCAGTTGAGAAAGATGTAGTACCAAAGGAGAGGAGAGGTTTTGATCTGAACCCACTGCAGGTAACACACTGACTGTGTATGACCACCTCACACAAGCTCACGTCAAACAACCACAACTGTCCATTTAGAGAGTGTAGAATCATCGGGTCACCAGAGCGATCGCTGATAGTTTAAGCCTTTGCCAATGCCACAATGATGTTTGGCTTGTTTTCCCATTAGTGTTAGCTTGCGACATGTTCGCATTGGCAGACACAAACACGCACACACGCACACACACACACACAAACACACACACACACACGCTCTGACCAGCTTAAACTGGGTGCTTCCCTGTAGGTGACAGTTGGTGAGTCAACTATAATTAAATTCTGGTGATGTGTATGTGCCTGCAGCCACAACCACACTGAAATTAATAGATACAGTTTACAGTTTGTTCCATTTTCTCACTGGGGATGGTTCACTCTTCACTGTGAACTACAGCAGAATGTGGGATGGACTTCTCTCACTGAAGGGAAGACACTACTTCAGTCAGTCAGTACCCCTTCTACCTCGCCTCTAATGAGACTCCAAACCATTTGTCATCAAACGCTCCCTGAGATTTTTATCCCTTAAAACTCCTCAGATAAATACTAAAGTTGGTAAATTGTCTTTTAGCTTATTCACACCAAACAAATGGAACAACTTACAAGATATATTGAAATTAGACAGGTTTGCGTCAGTGGTTCATTATAAGCATATGCTCGATGATATGGTTGTTGCACAGCTTGATTCGTAGACGTGTAACGGTTCAGGTTCAGAGACTCAGTTGCAGTGTTGGAAAGGGATTTTTTAGGAAAACAGTTGAATGGGTTTTGAAGGTTGGTGTTTGATTTAACTTTTTCATCATCTTATTATCAACGATGTGGTTGTTGCCATACATTGTATATCCTTCTATGATTCCAGGGCTGACACTCAGTCAGTCTGCCAGTAGAAGCTAATGTAGGCTGGAGCCACCAGGCTCAAGCAGGGTCATAGAGGCGTGGTCAGTCATGGTGTGCGATGCTATTTATTTCCTTTCTGATCCGATACCAAGTAGAACCAAGGCTGGTATCACTGATACCAATACGATAGTGATATTTTATAAACTACACTGAGAGGAGAGGTATCAACAGGAGACATAGGCTGGCTGTTAAATATAGATCCATTTTATTCATATTGAAATAAAAAATGCCAATGAAATACATAATAAATAAATAAATGCATAAATGAGTCAGTAGTTACATTTTGAAATAATCTGTCAGCTGTCAGCGAAAACAAATGAGACTGGGTCATAGGTCATCAGCCTACATTTAGCATGGTAGAGTTCAACATTTAGAATGGACACACAAGTGTCATTAAAATAGTATTGGCAAGAAAACATTTCAGCATCCTGAGCTTTGAAAATAATCATGCAACTGAGAAATCTTTAACTGTGAGCTGATCCCGGGGCAGACCTGATCTTCATAAAGCTATTTATTCTAGCATTATTTATTTCATTTCTTACTACGTAACCATATTTATTATCAGTTATCATATCAGTTTGATGAAACAGTGTGACGTGGTTTTAGGAGTTTGGGGAGCTCCAGTTGTTAAACATCAACACAAACTGAAGCCGGGACGGATGGGAATCACTTCTCCACAGTCGGTGATAAACGTCGTCAGTAGCAACACTTTCTCTGTACCTGGACAACGCTACCACTGTCTAAAGCCTCAGCACCTCTCCTCCTCTTCAGACCGCCGCTGCATAACCTCATCACATTCTGTACTGTGATTAAATCTCAGATGCTTAACAAGGTTTGTGGAGCTGCCACAGCACCTCACAGCCGTCCCACACACATCACACACAGCGCTGTTGCTTTACTGAGAGTTACTGAAAGTTCCACACTTGACTACATTTACAGTCATCAGTCAACACTCTGCTCAGTGGCTGTGATGCCGGGATGTGGCAGGTGGCCGGATTCAGGAAAGTCTGGCTTCCGCCTTCCCCTGACATTAAACTGAATACACCGAGTCCTTCTCACCTCAACCATGCTCACACGGCCAACTGATGAAATGAACGTCATCGAAGACGAAATCTAATAGCATGAAAAAATTCTAAAACAGAGCGTCAGTCATTTTTAACAGTGTCCTCTAATACTCTGCATATATCACCAAGTTATAGTGTTTGTGTGCTAAACACGACGGGTGGAGACCACACCCACTCAGCCTTCTCCAGCAACTTCACCCAACACCACCCGCATTCAGCGTCATGCAAGTTCGCACTTCCTCAGAGCTCGCTCAAAGTTCATTTCACTGAGGTTAAAATGAACTAGTTCACGTTCATATCCTCAGATTTTTATTTTAAATTCTTCAGTACAACCTCCTCCTACTCATCCATCCCAGCCTCAGATCACAGCCACTTCTCAAACTACATGAATCACTGTTTACTCCTACACACTCACAGACAGAGATCCCTTTTAAAAGAGGAGAAGCCAGTGTGAGTATGTGTTGAATGTGTACATGTTGTGAGCTTGAACTCTGTGGCTGCTGGTTCATGGTCTGACTCTTTCTTGTGATGATCATTCGCTCGCAGGTATTTCTAAAGACTGGTCAGATGCTTCAACTCGATGTGTCCTTTCACATTCGTTGCTGTTTGTAGCTGTTTATTCGGACCAGGCGGTGAATTTTTTCCCATTGGAATCTGCACTGATTTGTTTATAAAGTTTTCAAATGTTCGTACAAACTGACTTCAGCAGCACCCGTAGCTGCGGTTTGTGTTTCCAGCAATAGACAACACAGCAGATGTATGCTGGGTGCCATAAACCCAAATCACAGTTCTTC
The DNA here is from genome assembly GCF_046630095.1 of Trachinotus anak. Lineage (NCBI taxonomy): Eukaryota > Metazoa > Chordata > Actinopteri > Carangiformes > Carangidae > Trachinotus > Trachinotus anak. The sequence goes on from NW_027273867.1 coordinate 2,101,102, forward strand.
TTCTGGGGATTTTTGGCGGTTGGCAAACAGCTTTTTGGTTCTTTACGGCCACTTTGTAGTATGTGAGCATCGTTCACTCTCACCAAAGTTACAGACGACCAGAATGCAGCTTATATAGTGAGTGCGCTACATTAGCAGGCTACAGTCATCTCTGCTTAGTCTGTCAGAGTAACACTGACACACCTGAAAACACATACATACATGACCATCACCTACACTGAGCATGTGCGAGCTGGTGTAAACAGGAAGGAGATGTCTCCTCTCAGTTGGTTAGTTCCAGTAAATCCTGTGAAGGAGGAAAAGCAAAGACAGTTGTAGAGTTCAAATCCAGAACTGAATTGAACAACAGCTGCTGCAAAGACAACAAGGTCAGTAACACTTTCATTCATTATCCATGTTGTTTCACCACTGGTAGTCCAGGCTGATAAGAGCCAATCAGGAGCCACCGTGGGTGTCTACGTCATCGTTTCCAAAGGTCTCTGTTTCTGTCCGTCCAGACTTCGCATCCCTGGAGTTTTAGACTAACACGGGTCCAGTTTCTGAACGTCTCTGTTTTAGAGGCTGAAGACTCTGTAGGAGAGTGGATGGAGAACTGTTGAAATGAATATTTTCACACCACAGATCTGTCACCATGTTAGTCAGTTTAAACTACTGCTCACACACTGACTATATGAAGGTGTGGGTGTGTGTGTGTGTGTGCGCATGTGTGCAGCAGCCTCTGTTGTTTTCTGCTCTTTGCAGTGGTATTGAATTTGGTATCGAGAATCATGGAATTTAACTGGTATTGGTCCTGACGAGCAGATTTCTGGGAGTTGATTAAATCCATGATGTAGAATCTACAGCCTCTGATTGGACAGGCACCAGAGAGCCGTGCTCTTACACAGCTATCCACTAGGTTCAGCTTTATTAAATCATGTGCAAATGACACCAGGCTCTGCAGAGTAGCCCCATACAATGCTACACATGAGGCGCTCTGTGCCCTGTAGTTCAAGTGGGAGATTACATGATGTGAGCATTTATGAGATAGAGTAGGAATGAAGCTGGAATAGCGTTGGACTGATGTGGTTGCATCCACGAGGTGCTTGTGTGTCCAGGTTGTGTCGCTCTGCATCATCCAGCCTCCTCTCATTTGTTGAGCTGTCACTCGTCACTGATTGGCACAGCTGTTTCAGAGCCGTGAGACCAGCAGTGTGTGTGGGTAGGAGTTAGTTTAATAATCTACACACTCTGCCATTGATTTGTCCTGTTGCACTTACACCGCTGCACCTACATCCACCAAAACATGCCTGGACACGCCCACACAGTCCGTGCACCCAGGACCTCCTGCTATGTACTTGGAGGTAAAATAGGCCTGATGTAAGATGTACTGAATGTAAGAGTTGGACCACAGTAACATAGTCATTAATATAATTAATATTCATGTGCTGACAGGGGATCAGTACTTTGGCAACTCATCTTCTAGTTTCCAAAATAATCATTAATGAGAGTGTCAGGTTGTTTTTTTGTCAGTATTGGGGAGAGCCAATGTTTTCCAGCACAATGAAACAGTGCAGGGGGGATTTTAAATCACCCATCTGCAGGTAATTTCTCTAATGAAGTAGATGGTGATTGCTGAAATCCTGAGAGGTCTCTTTGTCATTGCAGTAGCTGTGAAGCCACAGGAGAGGAGGCAGTTACTTTGATTACGCCTCACTCTGTATGCATTGTTTTCAAACCCAGAGTCCATCTGAATTGGTCCCAATCAGGGACTGAGGGGCTTTTGTCATATTTCCCCATTCCTCTGGCTGTATTTCAAATGAGAGCATTTGTAGGGAAACTTCGTTTCTGTCTAATTGCTGCATCATCTGGCCAAAGCAAAACAACAAAAAGCCAAAGCTGTCTGTGCTATGTTGGTGTAAAAACCACCTTTGGTCTCTGAATGGGTACCTGAGCTGGACTGATGGCCCAGTGCAGACAGAAAATGGTTTTGTTTTAATGGACTCTGTGTCCAGGCCGAGAGAATCCATTTCAATTTTGATCCTGAGCTGAAAAAAATGTGATGGGCTGCAGAAAGTGTCGCAGCTAAAGTCAGCTCTCTGTTTTGTTAAATATCTGTTGAGTCATTTATGAAACAACCTGTGATTTACCTGATTTACCAGTTACACAGAGACAGGCTGTAAAAACTTGAATCTCTCAGAGAACGTTCACTTTGTTTGCCAGAAAATTACAGTGTAATGGAAAATGTATATTCTAAACAGAGACACCAGAATGAGTCAGAGATGCTAATGCTAACCAGACAGCTACATTATTTCATGTGCTGTAGCTTATTAAATGAATGACAGCCAGTCAGTCGCTGTTTGAGTCGAAGTGAGACAGACTGCTTCATTTACAGCAGAAAGGTCACTTATTGGAATATCTATCTATTGTTTTATTTCCATGCCATCCACACAAAGTGCCAAACCCTCCTGGGTTTATGAGAAACCAAAACTACACTTGCAGTGGTCAAATATTTCACAGCTGATCTGCTGCCTTCTCGCTCGAGCTTGAAAAAAAATATATAATCTGCTCCAAAAAGTTTTGCAAAAGTTTTTCCTGCCAGAAGAAAAGAACATAAATACAGGACATTTTACTAAAAGTTCATCCCTTACTTAACGTTATTTTCAATTGCAGCACCAATTACTATTAATAATAATAATAATAATAATAATAATAATGATAATAAGTGACTTCCGCCCCTGGAACTGGGTGGTGGCTTGGGATCATTTCTTGAAGATTTAGGAGCAGGTTTAATAACGGTCATGTGTCACTGTGTAGGAATAACACAACTGTCAAAACCAGGCTGAGACAGTTCATATAACACAGTAAACAACTTCTGCTACTTCAAGACTTCCAGGAGCTTTTTTCAGTTTCTATCTGTTACTCTTTTAATCTGTTCTATAGAAAAATGTACATTCAAAAACTTTTTTTTCAGCTTTTATTTCAGATTCCAGTACCTCTTTTAAAAAACATCATCAAATGAACAACAAATCTGCACTTGTATGCTCTTTTGCAGCACAATCTCTAAAGAAGAGCACCGGTCACCATTCTCTAGTTTTACCTTCATGGGTATTTCCCAAAACTTTCTGGGACCCAGTCTATTAATTTCAGTCCAAAACTGCTGGGGATTAAGAGTCTTGTCTTAAATATTGTGGTTAGCCCTTCTCTCAGATTTTTGTTTTTTTTCTGCTGTTCTTAAACTGTCCCATAAAGTCCGCAGATCTGGATTCCAGTAGGGTTGGTAGTTTTTCTGAGACCTTACATGTCCTGGTGCCACAGTGGACTGGATCCTGCCTCAGAGGCAGTGGGGGTGTGTGGTGCAGGTGAGCCAGGCTCTGTGCACTGAGGGGGGAATGTGGAGAGACGTCACGATTGGCTTTATTTTAACAGATACAACTGAATGAGACCAGAGACCATCCTGTGATGGGATCTCATCAGCTGTGATGCCCATCAGCACCTCTGACCAATCAGCACTCAGTGGTCATTACTGCAATATTACAGAGTACTCAGTGGTCATTACTGCAATATTACATCAGTACTTGGTGGTTATTACTGTATTATTACATCAGTACTTGGTGGTTAATACTGCAATATTACAGAGTACTCAGTGGTTATTACTGCATTATTACATCAGTAATCAGTGGTTATTACTGCAGTAGTACATCAGTACTCAGTGGTTATTACTGCAATATTACAGAGTACTCAGTGGTTATTACTGCATTATTACATCAGTAATCAGTGGTTATTACTGCAGTAGTACATCAGTACTCTGTGGTTATTACTGCAATATTACAGAGTACTCAGTGGTTATTACTGCAATATTACATCAGTACTCAGTGGTTATTACCGCAATATTACAGAGTACTCAGTGGTTTTACCACATTATTACAGAGTACTCAGCAGTCTTTACTACATTATGACATGAGTACTCAGAGGTCTTTACTACATTATGACATGAGTACTCAGAGGTCATGAGTACTCAGAGGTCTTTACTACATTATGACATGAGTACTCAGAGGTCTTTACTACATTATGACATGAGTACTCAGAGGTCATGAGTACTCAGAGGTCATGGGTCAGACCACACCCGTCTGTCCACAGACACACAGACACCTGCCAGCGTACTGAAACCAGCCATGATGACAGACACAGAGAGACACACACACCTTTATTCACCCAGAATTTTCCAACAGGTCCCTGAATGGTAAAGTAAAATGTACGAGCACAACTGTACCAAAGTGTTGGAGTATTCCTTTGAGCTGTAACCTCCTGCTTCATGGAGGATGTTTCTCCCTTGGCAAATGTTCAACATAATTACATTATGTGCAGGAAAAAGCCTCTCAGATAAATGGCTCGTTATTGCTCGCAGTGAGAGCGTGCCAAAAACACAAGATGCTTTGTGAATGGGAAAACACCAGACAGCAACTGCGTGCTCTCTCTTCAGATGATGGACGGCTCCTCACAAGTGAAATGTATGGAGGTGGCCGTTGAGCTGCTCGGGATGATTCATACGTACCACTGACAGCTGTGACACGTCACTATGGGCTGAGATGAACTGGACAGTTCATTCTCAGGGAAGAAGAGATCGGGTCTGAGTGATGTCAGTGTTGTAAATTGAAGAACATCATCTTGACTTTACTGTACACTAAGAGCTACACTTTGCTTTATCACTGTGCTTGTTATTCTAACAGCATCTGTCTGGTCTGAAAGGAACAAGTGCAGTAAAAAGACAAAGATCATTTTTAGGTCCTTGACTCCACTTAAAAGAAAATGAAGGTGAACAGAAGAATTATTACTCATACCATCACAGTTTACACGACCACTTCCTGCTTCCGTTTTGACCCACCATGTGTACCTATACCTATATTTTCAGGGAGTGATGAGATGCTATATGAAAAAAAAATGGATGATTGTGGTTCTTTCACATTAGAGATTTCTTTCTGTGCTGTGCTGTCCAGGAGCTCCTCTCATTGGTTGAAGGAGATGGGGCCCTGTTAGAAAAAAAGTGATACACATACTCAAGTGAACCAATCAGGATTTAGAAATATTTGAATCAGTCTCTGATGAGATGTGGTTTGATAGTGTTTGACTAGTCCTGGTGAGGCAGACTTTTCAACAGGAAATTATTAATAATTAAATAGTCTGAATGATTTAGAAGTCAGTTTTTCAGGCTTTGATGTAAATTTCATGGTTTTCAGGTTATAGGTGTTGTTATTTAAAGCTGACTTTTGACCTAGGTCAGTGGCTAAGTTAATGTCTATTGAAAGGAGAAGGTGTTGTTATGCTTCCATGCCGCCGACAGCCATAGCCAGAGTCATATGTTGCCAGTTATGTGTTCGGGTTGTCTGTCCCTCCCTTCTTTTGTTTTTCCGATTTTCATGAAAGCGACGTCTCTGTAACGCCTTGAGGGAAATTTTGACTCATGGATGAACTGATTAGATCTTTGGTGGTCAAAGGTCAAAGTCGTGATGATCTCACAAACATTTTTTGGCCATTACTCACAAATTCATACACTAATTATGATACAGTTTAACTCAAATGTCTATAACAATAAAGTGACCAAATGGTCAAAGGTCAACTTCACTGTGACATCATCATGTTCTGCAAAAACACCTCTGCACATTAGTAAATGCTGTAACTCAGGAAGGAGAGAATGTACAAACGTTACTCAAACAGGAAGAAACGGTACATCTGTTGGGGACTATTTTCATTTTAATTCACATTTGGTGCTGTAGTGAGGGCAGCAGGACAGTGTGTGTGGCTGGGTCAGAATTAATGACAGTGTGTGTGTTTGTGTTAATGAAGGGACCTGTCATGCAGTGTAGCTCACTGATGTGTTTTTAATAGTTATTGGAAACAATGGAACTGTATGGCTCAGAAGAATATGGTATATCAGGCTTTGATACACAGACAGTACATGTTACTCATTGTTTGATTGCATTGCACATGTTGTCTTCACTTGTTCACAGGAAAAAAAAACTGCAATGCAAATCCATTTTGAACCTGAAGTTGCACCACTCTCACTGTGTGATGTGTTCAATGAATCTGAAAGTGGCGATGGGATGGAAGACCAGGTGCTAAATGCTGCTGCTATTCTTGTCTTTCTGACCCCCCCACCCCCACAGCTATACAAAGACACCCTGCAGACTCAGGTTCTGGAGTCGGCGGGGGATCAACTCCGCTCAGTGAAGTTTGGAGCCAACCTGTCAGAGGGGAAACTCAGTGACTTTCAGGAAGAACAGATCGGCCAACTGTACGAACTCATGCTGGAGTCCACCAAACCCAACAGACAGTTTGACATCCAGGAGGATGGCAAGTGAGGCCGCCGGCCGCAGAGGTGTGCTGCGACACCAAATAACCCAAGCTGCTGTGATGTGCCACTGATATTACCTCTGAGAGCTTCAGATGAAGAGTGCTACTCAAAGCCAGTCGAGGCTTTTAAGAACATTTGACTGTATTAAAGTGCTATGTAATATCGCTGTGTTCCTGTGCTTGTCTCATTTACTGTTTGAATAAAAAGCGGCTCGTCATGCTCCTCGGCGGGTGCATTAAGTTGTCACTAATTACTTACTTTTGTCATCTTTTTGTTCATATGAATAAAGTTGTGAGCTCGTGGTTGTGGAGGGAAGGCTCTGCAGTGTGTCTCCTTTGCAGCAGTAGTTCAGCCTCAGTGGTGGTGTGGCCATTGTTGGGGGTGAAGCCTCATTATCCATGTAGAAATATGAACAGTTGAATCCACGCGGACACAAAAGTCCTGAGCTGTGTGTAGAAGGGGAGAGCCGAGGGTGTTGGAGCTGTTATAAAAGTCAACTCATGGTTTCACCATTTCCCATTCATTTCTCCAGAAGTGAACAGTAATCAGTCGTGCACCACCGGCGACCCAGAGTCCTGCATTTGTTCCAAATAAAAGGCTGCTTTGGACGCCTGTCTTCTCACTTTCTGCTTTGTAGATGATGTTTTAGTTTTTTCTAGAGAAAACTGAATGGTCTCCTCTTAAAATTCTAATTTCAGTCCTTTTTGTCCACTTTTCACATTATTTGTTCTGTTTGTTAGCAGCTGAATAATGAAACTCTTTATGTTACGTCCACACTGCTATGTTTTCATTTTAAATCAGTCCATCTCCGTCCAAACTGATAGGCGAGCCGGTGTAAACAGGAAGCAGACTGAAATGTAGAATTTAACTGAACAACAGCTGCTATCAATGATAACAAGGTCAGTAACACTTCATTATCCACGTTGCTGATAGACTGGTAGTCGAGGCTGATGAGACCCAATCAGCGAGCGACTGTGGGTGTCTATGTCATTGTCTCCAAAGGTAACTTTATCATCCAGTGTTTAAACCTTGGTAAAAATACAAACACAGACAGTAAGTGTGTGGGCGGAGCTGCGGGACCGGACAGAACGTAGTTGGCTGCAGAGAGAAAAAGACATGAGGGACATGACGTCATCGTAGAACCAGAGACTCCACTGGGCCGATGACCTCAACACAGACACATCTGTCTCTCTCCCTACCTGTCTCTCTCTGATGGTTCATTTCTTCCCCACTGAGCCACAGGTGTAGGTGTAGCACCCCACTGGAAAAGTCTCGCTTCTCCCAATGCGACTTCAGCAGTGTCAGAGGTACCCGCTGCTAAATCTCCTCTGCCATGTATGTAAATACTGTAAACATCTGTGATACTAGTCATTGCTTCTGTCTGCCTGTGTATCTGTATATGTTGGACGTCACTGACACTGTTCAACTGAGCCATGCTGCTCTGAGAGCAAAGCGCCCATAAGCAACAATAGAAGTCTGCTGTTGGCAGAGAAGTGTTCTGATGCACCAACATATTTACCAGCTTCAAGAAGACAGCAAGCTGCTAAACATGGGTGTAAACAATACACAATTTAAAATACTGAAAGAAAAATACTTTGTGAAACAAGCAACAGAATATACTTCCTCTTTTTGTGTGCATCATGTGGCTCTCTCCGCTCCGGTCCTGCCATGTCGGATTGAAGCCATAATGAACTTTAAGTAACAGACACCTTCACACAGGTGGCAAGTTAAAGGACAGACCTGACCAGACTGTCAGTCCACTGGGCTGAACACACAGGACATCATACATGTACTGAAAGCTGCATCCTGCATCAGTCATCTTATTTAGTCAACCAAACCAAACAAATAGGTAAAAACCTTCAGTTTTAGTGCAGAGATACAAAAGGAGCAACTTTGAATTACTGTTTGTGAGATGCTGTATGTCATGGTATGATATGTAAATCTGACACAGGACATCCAGTCCAATCTCTTAATGAAATCAGTGATTAATATGAGCTGTGATAGGCCCTGACTGTAATTGATTGAGGGATGATAAGCGAGGTGATTCTTGCTGTAATTGTGTAATATGACCTCCATCACTCCTCTATGGCACTTGGTAATGAGCAGCACCATACGTCACTAAGTGGCTGCTGGGGGGGGGGGGGGGGGGGGGGGGGGGGGGGGCAGGGAGCAGAGGAACAAAGAAGAAAACACTATACTGCTCGCACAAGTATTTACTACTCTACTTGAGCTTCAAGTGTTCTCTATCCAGAGGACATAAGCACAAATTACAGTGCATTCTGGGTAAGAGTGCACCTCCAGCATTAATAGACTAAAGTGAAGTTTTGTGTTTGTTAAATGGTGAAACTCCTTTGTCGAGTGCTCGTTGCTGTTCATCTGTTTCCCATGACTCATGAAGGATGAGTCTCATGAAGGTGTCTTTTATGACAGTGACAGGGTTTCACTCAGGGAGGAAGTTAATGAGGACTTGATGAAAGACTATTGGAGGGAACTGACAGCCCTGCCTCAGGGCCCAAGGGACAACAGTCTTAATTACAGCCCTCAATACTATAGAGCTGGAAAGAATAAGAAAGATTCTGATGATTTATTTATTTAATTGTTGGTGTCATAATCAGAGCACTAGTGGAGCTAAAACTGTAAAGATTTGTTGTATTTCTGACACTGACGGCCATGACGTACTGAATATATGACAATATGGACAGTCATGGTAGAGGTGTTAAAGTTAGAAACACTCACATTTAAGGTTGCGGCAATCAGGATTTACTTTTCTGGTTCTACCTGAACTGACAACTGAACTGCACTATATTTTTGGGCCAGCAGGACTAAATATATGAACTCAAATTTTCTTTTTGTTGGAAAACACATAAACTTCTGGAACTATGTGATGTCACAACAAAGCAGTAACCGCCCTCAACCATGCCCGAAGCCCCGTCCACCTGGACCCACCATCCGACCTTGCAGGATTTGGTGTGTTGAGTGTTTACCTGATATCTGCTATATTTTAATTGGATCACTCAGAAAACTGTAAGCCAATCAGAAGAAAGGCTGTCTTCTGATTGGCTGACTGACCTGTTGTTACTAGAGCTCCAGAGAGAAGCCTGAGAGAGGGGATGTAAAACTACACTGAGATGGTTTTTGGTTCTTAAAACCACAAATATATCTTCTGATGGAGATCAACACTTCAGATAAAACACAGGTGTGAAAATAACAATGGAAATCACAAATCATCTGCATACATAAGGTGTAAAAGACAGTGAGAACAACATGCTCATGCTGCATAATGTTCACCCACTAGCTGATAACTCAGTGTCCTGAGCAGGGAGTGTACAGTGGGTTTACTGTAACCATATGCTGGAGCAGCTGAACCAAAACAGAGAAGTTCTGGGCTGAAAAATCAAAACAGTGAGCTAAAAGAGGCTAAAAAGCTTGGTGGAGCTGAGGGAACTGCAGAGGTGGTGGTAGTTCTCTGCACATGCTCTACATTAAAGTTATTCTGGATCACAGTTGGAATGAGACTGAAAACAGCTCCCAGGCTGTGTGGTTAGGAGACTCCATAACTCTCCATCTCCTGTCCAGTGGTCTCACCTGTAATTAAAAGGTGAAAGAAAAGTGTGTTTCCATGCTGAGGCTCTGGACTGGTCATTAAGCCTCAGCATTCCTTCAACATGAACTTGTGCTGTGTCTAGAGGTGTGGGGGGTCAGTCCTCCAACAGCTTCATTTGCAGGATTATGTGAGCTGAATTCACCAGCAGGAAAATTCCCCAAAGTGTTAACCTGTTGATCAGCTGGAATCAGTGTGAGGATGTGGAGGTCTTGTTGACCGCAGTGCTGAGCAGTGATGGTACTGAGGCAGCAGCAGGGCTTCATCCTGCTGGAACAGGATGCAGGACCTCTCAGATTGTTACTGGGACTGATTTAATTTGTTGCTGCACCACCTCTGTCACTATCAGAATCCGGTAATAAACTTTGTGTTATCTGTTCTGTGATTCTTTTACTTTCCATTACTTGTAAACTGCTCGTTTACACCTTTCGGATGCATTTTAAATCAATCACTCGGGTCTCTCAGTGACGCCTGAAGCATGCAGAGTTTTCACATCAGCTGATGTTACTGCGACTTGAACAACAAGGAGATAAAAGACAAATTTATTGAATTTCTTCAAACTAGCAGGTGACTCAGAGCCTTAGGAGGTCAAAGTCATTTTTGGGGATCAGCAAGGTGGCGACAAGAGCTGTGACAACTGAGTGGAGGAGATCAACAGACAGAACGTGTCCCTTAATTTGGGTTCACAGGCTGCTTCCTTTTCAGGGCTGTAAATAAAACTAATTTCATTTTCCTCCAGTTGTAGCCAAGAAGGAAGGGAAATGACAGAGAAGTCAATGACAGAGGAAGACAGAGCTGCACCTCCCCTGATGAGTGTGAATGCTCTGATTAATAAATATACACAAATAATGCTTTGTTTGTGAGGGCAGCTTTGTTAACATCCAGCACCACCCGGACCTGCAGCTGAACCTCTCTGTGTTCTGGCACCTCCTGATTTACAAATGAAGCACCGGGCTGAAGTGCAGGGAACTCATAAAGTTGACCGAGAGTAAAGCAAAAGTGTGTGGCGGCTATGAAAATAAGTGGTACTTCAAAATAAAAGCAGTTCATTCTGGGTTAATTTCTTTCAAATCAAGTAAATACAAAGACTAACTCCTGGAAGATCATAAAGGTCTTTGAATAATTTGATAATCACAAAAGCTTTAATCATTTCTCCAGGGAAATATGAGGATATGAGTGAATTTTCAGAGTGGTCAGTGGTACCAGACTGCTTAACTCTTCAGAAATCCATTAACAAATCAGCCAGGAATTCATATTTTAGACAGTCCTACTTAGATATGGAAGTTATGGAAATTGCATCAAATTTTACATAAAGGCTCAAGTGGAATCTCTGCAGATATTTTCCATTTATTTATTTATTTAAACCCAATTTCCCTCAATTGCAAGGAGAAATACACTGAGTTAAAGCTTCCAAAGAGGCCAATCCTCAGTGAAAGCACTAACACACTCACTGAAGTGCTTGAGATCATCACCTTTAGTTGCCCAGGGGTAGTGAGCGTGTCCATCATGAGTGTGTTGTAGATCTTTCCATGTGTTGAAGGACTTGAAGCAAATGTTAGTCAAGTGAGTTTTGTTGGTTCCTGTGGTCCAGTCTAGTACAGATGTTATAAAAAGGCCTCATAGATGACAAACTACAAGTATCTACCACACCTCTGCAATGGAGAGGAACAACCAGCTTTGTTATGCAGAATGCAGAGGCAAGTGTTAGAGGGATCACAAGTAATGAATCTGAGGCCAGAACGATAAACCCAGGCTACGTCCACGGCCCTACATTTTCATTTTAATCTGTGTCAAGACAAGCGTTTTAGCTCCGTATCCATATATCTCTACAATCACACCTGAACACACATACATACATGACCATCACATCACACTGAGCATGTGCGAGCTGGTGTAAACAGGAAGCAGGTTGTCTCCTTTCAGTTGGTTAGTTCCAGTAAATCCTGTGAAGGAGGAAAAGCAAAGACAGTTGTAGAGTTCAAATCCAGAACTGAATTGAACAACAGCTGCTGCAAAGACAACAAGGTCAGTGACACTTTAATTCATTTTCCATGTTGTTTCACCACTGGTAGTCCAAGCTGATAAGAGCCAATCAGGAGCCACCGTGGGTGTCTACGTCATCGTTTCCAAAGGTCTCTGTTTGTGTCCGTCCAGACTACAACACAACCTGGAGTTTTAGACTAACACGGGTCCAGCAGCGTTTCTGAGAGTCTCTGTTTTAGAGGCTGAAGACTCTGGAGGAGAGTGGACGGAGGAGGAAACAGAGTAGAAGAGATGCATCCGGGCGGGAGGCATATTGGTTTCAGGTTGTCCGTCCGTCTGTATGTCCATCCGTCCCATTCTTGTGGATGTGATATCTCAGTAACACCTTGACCGAACTTCTTCAAATTTGGCACAAATGTTCACTTGGATTCAAGGATGAACTGATTAGATGTTGGTGGTCAAAGGTCAAAGGTCAAGGTCAGTGTGACTTCACAAAAATACTTTTTAGCCATTACTCTAGACTTCATGACAAAATTTCACACAAATGCTTAATATTTTATATGACTGCATAAACAGGGATGTAATATGGAACTAGTTTGAGTGGCGGAGGCAGAGGAGACAACCCAAGGTGGTGATTCTACTCCTAAAACTCAAAGGGAAGCTGCACCTGTCTCGGTCCAAAAATCTGAGGTTTTTTTGCAATAAGATTTTAAATACAATACTTAAATGTCAATGATGCATGAAGCTTTCAAATACCTGGATATTTATTTTCTGTGACTCTGTCAAAATTCCTTCCAAACAGTGTGGGTGGGTTGAGACTGTTAAAATCAATATCTCTTGCTCTTGAGAAGAAAGCATGAACTTAGTTAGCTTGCATTAAGCACTAGATTTAGGTTGATGAGTGCATCTGAGTTGATATCTTCTGTTTCAACCTCCTCAGTCAAGAATTAGTGTAAAATGATGAACATTGTTTCACTAAAGGTGGCTTTATAGGCCTCTTATGATAACAGTATTTGTCTGAAGATTCAACAAGAAGGGTTGAATTGTGGCCAACTGGACTTGGTTGTTCAGGATGCATTTGAGATCCAATCAGAGGTGGTTTGGACCACATGTGGCCTCTAACACAGTTTAATTAGTCCCAACACAGTTTCATGATGAAATGAAAATATTTTACGATTTCTAATGGCTAAACCCTTATTTCACTGTAGAGCTGTGAGCAGGGCATTGATTCACTCAACCGCTCTCTCTCTCTCGCTCTCTCTCTCTCTCACTCACATACACACACACACACACACACACACACACACACACACACACACACACACACATACACAGAAGCACAATGACAACAGACCCAGTCTGTCGGATTGGCTAAAAACAACACAGCAAAACTGTTTATTTGCATATGAAGCAGGAAAGTGAGATCTGATCTGATGTGGTCACTGGAGACACATTTTGAAGCAGGTGTGAACAGACGAACTTAGAGCTGCCCTCTTGTGATGGGATCACTCAGGATGGATGATAATACCAGGTCTGGCCAGGGCCTCAGAGACATTTCACATACCATCCAAGACACTTGTTCAGTTCTGGTTGGGAGTCCCAGCCAGGTCACATGAGGCAAAGTGTGAATGGCTGTTAAATCTCCTGGGAAGTGATAGAAGGACACCATTGTGGGCAGGGGGGAAAATGGTGTCGGAGACCTCTTCCTCTGTTGAGGGATGGTTTTATTTTAACATAGATGGCTGTAGCATATTTCTGAGCTGAACATCACACTGAGATATTCCTGTGATGCATTCCAGGCTACCTCAAACCCTCCTTTAAACGCCAAGGACCAATACTTTTCCCACAGCTGTATATTAGTTGAGAGGGCATTTGCCACTCAGTTTTTTTTAATTTAAAGACAAAGGCCTCTTGGAGGAGGTAGAAGTCTGGATTAACATGTGACTACTAATGGCCCTGGAAAGCCATATTGGAGATTACACAGGCCCTCTTTCTGCTGTGGGCCTGCTGCCCTGCTTTGACCATTGGTTCTGCTCCAGAACTTTCTTTCAACATAAATGAAAGTTGCATACAACTGGTTCCAGAGTTGTCTCATGGACAGACAGCAGTGTGCAAAATGCTGATAAAACTGAACTTATGATCTTCTCCAGAGCCAAAAACACTAATTTGGATAACTTCATCATCACCACAAAAAATGGTACCAATATTGAAAGAGTCTTGGTATACAAATATCTTGGCATTTGGGTTGATGAGAAAATTTCCTTTATGTATCAAATTTGGTGAGTAAACTAAGACAAAAGATCAGCTTTTTCTTGAGGAATAAATTATGCTTTCCTTTACATTGTAGAAAAACCCTTGTTGAGGCATTTATTTTATCAGTCTTGGATTATGGTGATATCTTGTACAGACATGCTTCAGCTGTGACTCTAAGGCCCCTCCATGCTGTCTACCTTTCTGCACTCAGGTTCATTACTGATGGTGCTTACAACACTCACCATTGCGTCCTGTACAAAAAGGTTGGGTGGTCTTCTCTCTCTCAGAGACGTGACTTGCATATGCATTTGTTAATTTACAAGGCCCTTATTGGAAAGCTGCCTTCATATATTACATCCATGCTAGCTTGGTCCACTGGACCACATTACACTAGGACCAGTGACTGGCTTAGTCTCCATGTCCGTCGAGTTGATATTTTACTTGGAAGATCTGGTTTTAACTTTTCTGCACCAACCATTTGGAACTCACTACAAAACACTTTAAAAATGAATGTATTGGTAACTTTTGGTCATTTAAAATCCATAATTTCTAACCTTTTAACTTCTGTTTGTACCTGTTTTAACTGATTTCCTGTACATTATTTATTAACTTTATTTGTTAGTTTTAATTGATTGTTTCTCTTTTTATTATTTGGATTTGCACGATGTCATGGTAAATGAGGGCCCTGCCCTCAATGAGATAAATAAATAAATAAATAAATGAATAAATGGAACTAACTACAGAAATATATCAGGATGGGATTAAAAGAAAATGGAACCCAACATCGTAATTCATTAAGTGCAGCTTTAACATAAAATAGACTTCAAGTTTTAGTGTCTTAAGATCAACAAGTTTCTGAGGAAAAACCTCTATTAGTTATTAGGTATAAAGAATTTTAAGTTTTATTGTTACAGGTAATGAAAGAACTTATGCAGACAATAATAAATCACTATCACTTATGAATGTTCCAGTGTACAGTATGAGTCATACACTATAAATATTGAAATTACAACAGAATATTATATAGTTGTTAAATGGAGAGATATCAGGCCCAGCAGGTTCCCAGCAGGGTTATCTAAAGAGGACCAGGTCCACTGCCAGGAGCTGCTATAAATCAATTATTATTGGCAAACACTGTGTGTTATTAGTGTGAAATTAGAGTGTTGGAGAACAAACACTGCTGAAGACACTCGATAGTGTGACAGGACAAAGAGACGTGATTGAATTATGTGCAACAGCAATCAAAGCAATAAGATATTACCCTTCATTGAAGTTTTTCTCTCATGATAAAATGCATGTGGGTTGTGTTATACAGAGCATTCAGAAAGTCTACACACCCCTTCACTTTTTTCACATTTTGATATGTTGCAGCCTTATGATAAAATTCCTTATCATTCTAAACTCAATATCCCAATTGCAATATTTTTAAGAAGGAGAAATTGAAATATGACATTGACATACATAAGCGTTCAGACACTTGACACTTGGAATTTAGCTCAGATTCCTCCCATTTCTCTTGATCACCTTTGACATATTTCTAACACCTTCAATGGAGGCCACTGTGGTAAATTCAGCTGATTGGATGTGATGTGGAAACACACCTGTTTTTATAAGGTCTCACAACTGACGATGCAGATCAGAGCAGAAACCATGAGGAGGAAGGAGCTGCCTGCAGAGCTCAGAGGTAGGATTGTGTCGAGGCTCAGATCTGGGGACTGAGGGCTCCCAAGGGCACAGTGGCCTCCATCATTCTGAAATGGAGCTATTTGTAAGTTGTGCAATTGCTAGCGTTAGCATTAGCAGCTGCTTACTTACCAGTCTAGAGGAAACATTGTGAGTTCAGCATCAAGCTTCATTCCTTTACTCACCAACATCTGTCTCCAGAGGTGGAAAGCAACGCAATGTTAACTCTCATCTTTATCACATATTTTCTTATACTGAAGCCAACCAGCTAGCCTGTCTTCTCACTTTCCAACAACGACTCTCTGCAGATTCCCTGAAGATGAAGCGCTGCTCAGAGGATGCACTGTAACCTCTTGTCTTATAAACACAACAATGGCCGAAGCTCTTGTCAGGTGACAGTCACCACGTCCTGCTTCTGATAAGAAACCACATTCAGCAACAGAGAAAAGATACTGTCCCTTTAAAAGGAAGAAGTTTGGAACAGCTAGGGCTCTTCCTAGTAATCAGAAATCGAGAGTTGTAAAACAATTTTACTAATAAATACTTCAATAAATATCATTATTTTACATAACTTCAAGTTGACTGTTACTGTTTCAACTAACTATATATAGGGTGAATATATATAACATCTAACTAGCAGACATAACTAATGTTAAATATTGATCATGTAATGTTAGTTCATAATTCAAATAATCCATGTACACCATGTGCAAGCACCTTTCCCAATTTTTGAGTCTCAAAACTTCACACACAAATATAACCTCATCTGCATTTGTCAGCTGATCTGTGTACACATACAATCTGTAAATAAATGCAACTTTCCAGGACTTTCCAGGAGATTTATAAGCACAGTAGCTTTTCAAAAGCAAATGTTAACAGATCTCTGAACTTTTTTTTTTTTTTTTGTACTTTTTTTTTTTTATTGTTTTGCACAATTTAAAATATACATAAAGCAGTAATGCATGGGGGAAAACAATTATAGAACAGCAGTAAAATGGTCTTTTAAGCATCTTTTGTAACATTTTATAGAAGAGCAGTTCTTTGCCAAATGGAGAAATCCATTCCATAATTTGAGACCCATAAATCTTATTAAAATTTGACCTCTATCAGTGAGAAATTTAGGAGGATGAAGATCAGAAGATTGATGAGTTGAGTAAGAATTCACCTGTGAGTTGCCTTTTAAATAAGTCTTAAATGCTTGGGAATATTCCCCATGACTGAATATATGTTATAAATAAAAACATATATTTGAAAAATATTGATATCATAAATAGTAAGAATCTGTAGTTTCTGAAATAAAGGAGCAGATGAAATATGTGATTCTGATTGGGTTGCAATCCTAACAAAACGTTTCTGGAGGACCAAGACTTTGTGAAGAGCAGTAGAAAAAGAACTCGCCCAAACTATATTACAATATGAAAGACAGGGATAAATTCGACTATAATAAAGAATAAGGAGATTTGAAGTTGAATAAGTATAAAATACTGAACCTTTATTAATTATTCTTGAATATCTGAAGCATTAAGAAGATTCAACCCAGTCCAACAACAATTCCTCTCTTACTCCCTCATCAGCAATGGCTCCAAAGTTCATGGGATCCAACCAGTACAGACTGGTGGCAGACTCCCACAATATAATATGATTTGGCAACGCCTCATATACTATATGTAACGTATGCTTGTATACTGTAATTTTATTTAATGAGCAAATGAGTGAGAGAAGGGAGGGAAACATGAAAACAGGAGAAGATAAGAAGGAGAGAAGCAGAAGATAAAAGTTATGTTCCTATTGTAAGATTTATTCAGTGTAATCATTTCTTTTTTTTTTCTGAATTGACACAAATACGTTTCTATATTTTTTACATATGAATGAAAATGAGCATTTACATAACATATTGTGTGTTCTCCAGCTTAATAACAAATATTTAAAAATTACCCAAAAGTCTTGTTTGTATTTGCATTTGTCACCATTATTGAGACAGATTTCTATCAATACCTCTTGGGATGGCAGTTTCGGCTTGCTGGTTGGTCAGTTGGTTGGTTGGTTTGGTTGGTTGATTGGTTGGGTGGTTGGTTGGTTTCGTTTGTTTGTTTTTTTGGTTGGTTGGTTGGTTGGTTGGTTGGTTGGTTGGTTGGTTGGTTTTGTTTGTTTGTTTGTTTGTTTGTTTGTTTGGTTGGTTGTTTGGTTGGTTGATTAGTTGGTTGGTTGGTGGTTGGTTGATTGGTTGGGTGGTTGCTTGATTTTGTTTGTTTGTTTGTTTGTTTGTTTGTTTGTTTGTTTGTTTGGTTGTTTGTTTGGTTGTTTGTTTGGTTGTTTGTTTGGTTAGTTGGTTGATTGGTTGATTGGTTTGGGTGGTTGGTTGGTTTCGTTTGTTTGTTTGTTTGGTTGGTTGCTTGGTTAGTTAGTCTGTTAACCATTTTGGTTCTGTTGGAGGGATTACCATAAAATTTGCCTCTCACATTCAAGCCTTTCTCAGAATGAACACAACTTTGGAGATCCTATGACTTTTCCTCTGGCATCGTCATCACATCACAAGTCCAATTTATCCAATACTTTGCTTTATGATCACAGACTATATTATCTGTTATTTTATAATAAACACATTTGAAAAATAAAATTTACACAACAGAATCAAATACTTCAATTAAAAGCAATCAAGTAGATAAAGGTCAATGCAGAAATAAATGACAGTCTAATGTCAAAGACCCAAATAGCACATAGAATATACGAATATAAAAATACGAGGAGCTGAATAAGCAGGTTCCTTGTGTTCCATGTGATAGCCATCCACAATCATAGAGTAAGAGTGATACCAGGATAATTCATAACAGGGACAGTCATGGGCATGTAAAGCTTGCAGCTGACGATCTGTGCTGAATTAACCTAAGATATGATTTGTGTATTTGGCTATAAAAAACCAAATGCACTAAAAACCCTTTTAATTCAGTCCCAGCTTTATTCACAATAATAATGTAAAAAAGTAATGAGATATCTCAGCGGAATGCCATCACCTTTTATTGTATCTAAATCTTAGTTACAATATACTTCACTGTCTTAAATACTAAATAGAGAGCTGCTGATAAATCATGCATGAACACATGTGTTTATATGAAATGTAAATGTAATGTAAAATGCATTGAATTCCAGGGAACACGTTTACAACTCATCTATTACCTGCAGTCCAAACTCCACATTTCAACATATTACCATACCATTGCACACTGTTAAAGTGTAGTCCATTATTACTACATGTACATTTTGTTAGTGATAATGAGGCAGCACTTACAAACGTATCCCAACCTAGTTTTGATTCAAAATGCACAAAACTGAGGTGTCAGCAGAGGAGTTGATGGAGAATGGTGGCTTCCTGCCCTCAGCGCTGGCTTTGTTTGAAACTCTTCACACCACTTTGAAAAGCCAACGCTGAATAAATAGAGTGTTCCAATTACCTGTAGTAATTGGCCCATTCTGCTGTAGCACAGACCAACACTGTTTTTAATGTAGCCCATGTTGACTTGAAGCATCACAGGTCAATATGGTCAACAGTGATTCACTGCGCCTACCTGCTCAGAACAACAAAAATGATGTGGGCTCAACAGCTGTGCTTGTGTGTGTGTATGTGTGTGTGTGTGTGTGTGTGTGTGTGTGTGTGTGTGTGTGTGTGTGTGTACATGCCTTCCTATGGTTGTGAGGACATTGTTTTAAACCATTGTTGTGAGGACCTCACATCTTCAAAGGGTTTTTTGAGGGGTAAGACCTGGTTTTAGGGTTACAGTTAGGTTTAGATTCAGGTTGGGGGGGCATTACATCCATGAGTGTCCTTGTAGCAAACATAAGGTTAGAATGTCTATGTTGTAATGACCTTGTTTCTGACTACAAAATATATCTATGAATGAATGCATCAGAAATTTGGTGATAAAACTGCAATGTCGGTCACATTTACCTGTGTGAAGATGATATAGCCTCTGTGTTAGACTTTATATAATGAACATTCTATCCTCTTTGCTTTTATTTTGAAATATTTACTTTTACTTTCATGGCACCTGGCTACCTTTCTTCATTCTTCAATTCAACATAGAAAAATGAATAAAAAAATTTAAAAAAGGAAGAAAAAAAAAAGGAAAAAAAGAACACCAGAATTGGATGGTTTCTTCAAATTTGATGTTCTTGTTTTTTTAATTCTGACAACAAAAACAGCTCTTTTTTTCCTGCTGAAAGACCAATAAGTGCTTGAACATACATCCTCTGCTCCAGTAAAGGCTCTGAAGCCCTCTTTCACCACTTAGTAAACATGGCTTGTTTACGTCCGCCTGCTTCCCCAGAGTCTTCATGATTCATAACCTGGGCAGACATGTTGTGACCATCTAATCACACACACCTAATTAATGCAACACCAGACAACGCACTGCTACTTAAGAAAACTTCAGTTCAGAAAATATCTTCATCAATTCAACAATGGAAGGGAACAGGGCTAGAGCACGTGCCATCAAGGCGTGTTTCTAACTGTAGCAGCTGCGTTTTTGAGTCTGACCCATGGCTCTTTCCTGCAGGTCATCTTCTCTCTCCCTGACTTTCCTGTTGCTATCGGAATAATTTTTTTTTTTTTTAAAAGTGATGAACCCGCACTGGAAACACTTGCATACATGTATTACAATACATGCACCATAATACATCCATGTACACTTTTTGTTCAGTGCTTTTACCTTTAAATATCACAAATCAGTGAACAGCAACTATGTCCCAGCAGGTTCATCACTTTTTTAGTGTCCCCTGGAAACACGTCTGTTGTGTTGTGAGTATTTGCAGCTCATGTGTTTCGAATTTCAGTCTGTTTGCATGTGTTTTAAGTTGCAGTGCGTTGAGCGCTCAGGGCCACAGCTCAACATAACACAATATGAGACACTTCTCCTTCTGCACCCACACACATTTAAGACCCTGTTTAAGAGCCTTATTGATGAAACTAAATACTGTCTTTGCTGGAATCCACCTGGAGGAATGTATTCTTCTTTATCTGACCTCTAAGTGGAGGGGAACACGACTTTCCATCCAATCTCCATCTTTTGAGTTTGTTGTGCAATTACTAACTGGTTTTAGGCTGTGTTTTTTGTCATTTACTGTTGACTCAGTGACAGCGATGACAAAAGGCTATTTTGATGACATCCACGTGTCCAATTTAAAATCCACTTTCTCTCCTTCAGCCTATAGAACAATTACTGCTCCATCATGGCTGTTTTAAAAATAAAATTGTGAGGTATATTCTGTTTCACCGTTTCCCAGCTGCTCTGACACCATACGCTGGGAAATGTTATAGATTTGCAGTTAAATCCTCATAATCACTGCCCTGCTTCTTCCTCAGGCTACACAGTGATAAAAACCGTCCTCCTCTCTTAATCTCTTCCCTCCTGAACATTCACCTCAGCCTTCATGAAAATGAATAGGGAGCTGGGGAGAGCATCAATTATTCAAAGTCAATTACTCAGCAGGGCTTTTTTTTCTATGGGACACAGTGGATGATGTCTGCAGCCTGCTCCAGAGTTATTTTTAGGGTTTGACATGTTGGTGCCTCATGACAGTCACATGAATCTATTATACACTTTTGTTTGTCATCTCCAGTGCTTTTGTTCTAACATTGCTTGTGTATTAATACTACTTACCGTTTGAGACATGATCTCTTTGTTTTTCAATAGAAAGCACTTTGTACCTAAGCAAGTAAAACATGCTGGTTAAGCCTCCAACAGCATCTGGCAAAAGAAGAACCAGAGACTCTCAAAGTTCCAATCTCAGCTTTGATATCTGATGCCTCAAGGACTGGAATAATTTTTATCATAGATGGCATCTCTTCTGTGAAAAAAAGCATATTTTCAAACTAACATTTTTATTATTTTGACATATCTGAACATGTCTCATGCATGTCCCTCCAAGCAAACAGTCCAACCAGGCTGAGACGGAAGCAGAGACACTCACACTGAAGAAGAGCGTGATGCTTGTATCCATAAGGTGTCAAACCCTGGACTGACCTACAGTACACCACTTATAGGAACACGCTGTCCTTTCTTTGTATTCAATATTAATTCTAGTGCTTTAGTGCTTTTATTTTAGCAGTAAATCCACATCAATCAGTGGGTTTGACCGTTCTGTGAGGGAATTTTCTTTTATATAGTTTGTATCCTCTTATTCAGTGAAAATCTGTGCAGGTCACTCACATGTCGCACAATAGTTCACTGTTTCTAGGGGAGCTGTGAAGGTGCTCACAAGGTCACAGCCATAACAAGCAGCCCCTGTCTCTGTGTGTGTTAGTCTCTTCCAGAGGGTAACTGGGAACAGCACATCATGAGGCAGGATCCCAGCAGAACAAGGATGGCACCTGCAAACTTCAAGTTCTTCTTTGCTTTTGCTTTGCATGTTTGTGTTTGGTGGGATTACAAATACATTTTCTACAAATTAGCTGCGATTGACTTGAGAGAAAACGTGACTGGGATGTGTCAACTCACACACCTGGATGAATCCCTCTGGATGTGCCATACAAACCACCCAGTGGATGTTCAATTAAAATGGATGAGTTTAAAGCATAAACTGTCTTTAGTGATGGACGTAACCTCCGTGACGTCACCCACAGGTTCCTGAGGAGCGGTTTTGAAGCTGAGAGTGGGCTGCTCCACTGTCAACATCTTGGCAGTGCCTGACTCCGCCTAACTCCCAGTTAATCCAAAAATGGCAAAGAGTTGGGTTGGAGACTTCCGTGCATGCCAGCAGAGAACCGTGAAGAAGTGAGATGGTTCATTTTTGATTACTTCCTGTAACTGTGTCATGTGGCTTTCTCCACCTCCCTGCCCTTTAGGAGGCCCAGCTGCAGGTCTGAGTCTGTTCACATAATCACAGATTATAATTGGATCAATTTTTCACAACAGATCAGGAGAAAATGAACTTTATTCACACCTGTCTCCATCTCATATACAGATCTCTTCTCTCTGTTGGTTCTGGTCTGGCTCCACTGCTGCAGTGCAGATGTCACTTTCCAAGTTTAGAGGGACTTATATGTCAAACTATGAATTAAAAGTTTAAGGTGAAATAACACTTGTATTTCTTTGCTAAATAAAATTATTACTATTATTATCATTTAACTGTTTTTGGAGGGAAACAGAGAGTGTTATCAGACTGATGTGATCTTGTAGATAATAACGAGCAGCTAAATCAGGTGCAAATTCAAACTGTATCTAGTGTTGTTTTGTATTGTTATGTTTTGACATGAACAAGTGATCATCACTTAGGAGACAGGAAGTGTAACATTTCATACCACCTGTAATGCATTATCTTCTGAAAAGAGAGAATAGCCTTCAAGCATCAAAGATAGAGCCAGTTAAGAAAGGAGACGGTGCACTCATTTCCTGTACCTGTTTCATCATTGCCCCGCCCCCTTAGGAGAATGGTGACAGGTCTATTCATTCCAATGGGAGAAGTGAATGTGATCACAGATCATGACCAATTCTTTCGCCCCATAGTTACTGAAAAAAACACTGGAGTCATTTATCACACGCCACAGATCTTCAGAATATTGTGATACTAAAAGGACATTTTTCAGACAAATCAGTATTGTGTGCTGGCTGAGTAAATACACATCTGTTATGTTCTCCTACCAACATAACGCTTGTCTGTAAACACACAAACCAAAGCATCATGCTACACATTATAATTCTTAAGTATAACCTCATATTATGTTCCTATAAACGCATCTGTACAATCTTGGATAGATTCAGTCTAATTAATAGTCAGCATGGTGGCAAATGACATTTTCATGCAGCCTTGCTGAATAATAAAGCCAAAGACTTTCTGCCTCCATAAAACATAAATTAATAATCTATTATTAATTCCACTTCACATTGTGTTATATCTTATGCACTAGAAAATGTAATTTATACTGTAAATAAGCCAATTTGTGAGTCAGGGACATTTTCTTATTTTTATCACATTGCACTGATTCGTTTCCTTCAGATCACAGGAGCTACAGTCCAGAGCTCAGGCAAATGTGATTTGTCATATTTGAGTCACACTGATGGAGCTCATTCCTAAGATGAAACTTTGCTGATCTGACCAACTATGTGATTAGCCCTGGTGGTGGTTATAACCCATACAACTCATTATTTTTATCTAGCTTTGTTGCCTTTACCACCAGCTTTACCAGGACCTCTGTGCTGCCATCAGGACGATACTGGACAGATAATAAAACCTGTCATCGTACAACCACAGAAGACTCAGAGTCTCATTGTTATTGATTTATGGATGACCTCTTCTCCCTGGGGTGAGAGGTGCTGTGATGTTGTGCTTGTGCACAGAGATTGGTAGCTACAGCAAGAAGAGTCAATCAGTGTAACAGTAATCAGGAACCTAATGCGAAGAGGCAGCACAGAGAATAGAGTCAGTCCTCTGAGTGACACCTCCGTGAAAAGGCATGACATTTCATCTGGGCATGTTTCCGCCAGCTTAGCACAGTGACGCACTGCAGCAGAGCGCCCGTGAGCAAGGAGCTCCATACCACTTCACACAGTCACACACACACACACACACACCACATCACACCATTCTCAAGCTTCAGAGACACACAATGAATGTGACATAATGAGTTAGCTTCGGCTGTTCTCTCCTTCCAGTCAGAATGATGGCTCTGGTCTGAGTTATCACACATCTCTTACTCCCTCACACCACTGGTCAGAGCTGAGGATGAGTACAGAGAGTTTCATAACAAATTACCAGCGGAAAGATCTTCAAGAAAACATCAGACCAGGCACATGTGAGGACAGCTGTGGCTGGTTTGATAGTGAAGGAGGTCACTGTGGAAGGAAACTGTCTGTGGAATATGTATGTAACAGTTTTGTTTTAGTGATTTGTGT
Source organism: Trachinotus anak (assembly GCF_046630095.1). Taxonomy (NCBI): domain Eukaryota; kingdom Metazoa; phylum Chordata; class Actinopteri; order Carangiformes; family Carangidae; genus Trachinotus; species Trachinotus anak. The sequence goes on from NW_027273867.1 coordinate 2,125,835, forward strand.
TTGCTTATTTAGTTATTTAAGTCGTTTTTGGATTGGTTTACTGTTTTACACATTTACACATTATATCCTCTATAAATGTTAAGGGACTGTACAAATATCTTGAGGTGGGGAAGGAAGCTGAAACTTACACTCCTCACTGTATCAGTATTTTCTTCGGAGGCTTCTCTGGACTTAGTCAAACATTCAATGCCCCCAGCCCCTCATATTTCAGATTAAATATTTATGGAAATCATAATAAAATGGTGAACAGTTGAATTCCTGATGATACGACTTATTATAAATATATATGTGAATATAATCTGATGATGCTATAGATCAGATCAATTGCATGATGTGTGAGTCACATGATCAGGCATGCTGGAGATGTTTCCTCAGCTCCCAAATGGCACACAGTCAAATCAAAGCAATTTGTGCAATTACATTAATTACATTAATGGAATGACAAAAAGTTAAAAGTTTAGACAAGAAAAAAATGACCCCCTCTCACCCCCAAATAATTTTTGTACAGTCCCTAAAACTCTTCAGTAAACACATAATGTGAACCTGCGATTAGATGAATTGTATGTGGTTCGTTCACTTAACAGTGGTTGTGATCCTGATCCCTCTCAGGTGGTCTGGGACATAAAACATTTCAATTTAATCTTAGTCCTGAGATCAAGACTCCATGTTAATTTTAGTCAGTTTTTGATGCTGGATATTTTTGTCTCAAAGAAAAACATACCTTGTTTTAGTCAAGACCCAGACTGAGTGTTTTATCCAAATGTCAGCAAACTGCTTTCTAATGAGGTTTCATCCAGCCGATTTTAGGCTAAAAGAAAGATAAAACAAAAATAAGCCACAAAGAAAGAGCAAGCTTCAAATTGCTACCTGTCACTTTGATCATGAGGGTGACTCTGCTCTATAGTTTAGTGAACATTAGATCCAAAGCTGACAGATGGGAGGTACTGGGAGAAAAAGGCACAGTCACAACTCCATCTGCTACATCAGCACCACGGACAGCGCCATGGATTTCTCTACAGAGTCCAGAGATTCTGACTGACACAAACCTCAGTCAGATAAAGGATCAATGATCATACATGCTCTCCAGGATCATTTACATTTTCATGATTAATGACTAATTAATGTATTATGTACTCACTTAATGTAACTGCACAAACAAATTAATGTCTAATGTTGCCTTGCTCGCTGATAATGTGTCAGTGTCCTCCTTTAAAACTCATTTTTATAAATTGTGCTGCATATCCTCAATTTTTATGTTTCTAAAGCACTTTGTAAGCTTGTTTTTGAGAAGTGCTCCATAAAATTAGGGTTATTGATATGTTAATTTCCCACATGATGCTGTGCACTATGTAAAGTAAAGAAGCCTGTAAATTGAAAACCGTGTGGGAAACGCACCCAGTGTTTGTGGAGTTCTTCCTTCTTCCTTCTATGCAAAGCGACATCTGCAGCAGTGACCAAAATCCTGTGGAGAAATGCTGACATGTGGGGAGGCCCACACCTTATCCTGTCAGATGAAAGTACTGAGTTCATTTCCTGTGCATTTTAAAACCCCTGCAAACTATGGAGCATGAGCCACAGGGAGACAGCTGCTTACCATCCACAAACCAGAATGAATCAGCTGGAACCTGAAGACTCTGATACTGAAGACCCTGGTCACTGCCACGATTGTCCCGAGATGAAAAGGTTTATAGTCAGCAAAGTTAGTCTGCTGACATATGAGGTGGCTTTGGAAGAGTCTGGTTAAGATCTGAGCATCATTAATGTGGCTCAGATGAAACCCTGTTGCCCTACCGCAGTCAGGTCCTTAACATTTCTGCAGGGGAAAGTGATGACTTTTATGGATACTGGGTCAAGGTACTTGGTCAAGTTCACATTGCTCATAACCTACACCTTATAATTTGCACAATTTACCTTTCTCTCTTATTACTCTACTAAAGATATTTATTATTACATTTAATTACATAAATGAAATGTATGATTATGAAGATGAGGGCAGGAAGTCTAGTAATGCTTTGCCCTTTGGCTGACTTTTACAAAGAGGGGTAGGTTGGATGGTGGTGACTGCCCACTTCATTCACAGGTGCTACATCAGACCTGTTAGCTGTTTTAGTTTATATTATGAGCACTTATGAGGTGTTGAGATGAACAGTGAGGAAGGATGATTTTTCCTGGTTTATCTCAGTGATCAAATTATTCAATGCATGGTTGTGAGCAAAGCCAGCGTGAGTACATTGTAGCAATAAGTCCCTGAAGTGGCATTATGACAGGAGCAAAGGAGGAAGTCATGTGATGTTTACTGTAGTGACAAAGACTACAGAGGGATGGGGTCGGGGTGGGTGGGAGGAGCTCTGTTTGTTTCCTGTTTCCAGCTGACAGTCTGCACTGTTTTCTGTCTTTTTCACACCCACAAGCCCTAAGCTTAACCAAATGTTTATTATCGAATGATACCGTCCTGTGAAAAACAAGCCCACAGGTCGTCTGTCAGCAGGTTACTATGACCCATAGTTAGGTTTTGTTGCTAGGTGACATCTAGTGGTTGTAGTAATGATGACAGGAGCAAAGGGAAAAGTGCGGTGACGTAGTTTATAGAGCGATAAAGTCCACGTCAGGAGGAGGTTGGGGTGGATGGATGAATATGACACAGGAGAGTGGTGTTCGATTCCCATGTGACAGTAGCAGCTTATGTTGTTTCTATTATTCAGTTATTGTCACTATTGTAACCATAATAACAAAGATCATCTAATGTTGAGGAAGTACTTATTTTAACCCAAATCACCATCTTCTCCAAAACCTAACCAAGCCATGACTGTAATTATAGTAACTAGTCCCTGTGTTTATTATTGTAACCATGACAACCAAAGTCCGGTACGCCTGCCACAATAGGGGAGATACTGCTATTAGTTGTATCAGAGGAAAAACAGAAAAAACGACTTGTGAGGTTGTTCAGGTTGGAGGATTTGTTGTGTCGTCAGCCTTCTATGATTTGCTATGTAAATTTATGCTCCCCAGAGAATGGAGCCATTTGATTGTATTAATCTGAGAGAATAATTGATTAATGAATCAATTGATTAATTAATAAAGTATAAAATATTGTAATATAATAAGGAGAAAATCCATTATTCCTCTCATCAATGGACAATGACAGATAAAACAGCTTGCAGGAGCTGAGGACTAATTGTTCCACCAAATGTAGACTGAAGCCGAGTCAAAGGTCAGGTCTCAGTCGGAGCTGAGCCCATCAAAGAGATTCACCCCGGACTAATTAACTCATAGACACCAGGCAGCTTTCTGATCCCTCTTTAGTTTGACAAATGTCATGAGAGAAACCCATTCAAGAGCACCTGCCACCATTTACCCCCCATCCCACCCCCCACCCCCCAGGAAAAAATTAAAAGTGTGGAAACTGAGCTGGAGGAAAGTATACAGTTTGAACCATCTTACATAAGGAATCACTGTCACATAAATAGATACATGTCTGTCATTGCATTGTCATCGTTCACAAACTCAGAATAAACTCTGATGTAGTGTCCAGAAATAGACAACCTTTCATCTGCACAGTGAGACTCACTGAGGCGTTATTCTGTAAGTGCTCTGGAGGAACTGATTATCGTCAGTGAATTGATGGCTTTTCTTCCAGTTCACGTTCAATCTTTTTGATTTATGAAGATCTCAGAGAACAGGGGTGGAAGGGGGGCTGCAGACACCAGACACAAGCAGCGCCCACTCATCATCACCAAAAATTGACTGGCAAAAGCGCTTCTGATGGCTTTCAGTCAAGTTGACAGGCAGCACGTCAGGCAACAGCTTTTTACTCGGAGACAATCATTATGACTGGAAGATTTGATTGAAAAACCTGGGCAAATGAAAATGAGACAAGAGGAGCGGAGTCAGCTGTCGGCAAAGCTTCTCCACCGAGCACTGTCCTAACTGGAGGCAAGGAGAGTGTGCAAAACAGGGGAAAACATTTTCTGCATTGCTCTCAGTTACTAAGAGAAACATATATATCAAACTTACACCTGTCTAATTTCCCCACACCATTTAGAGATGATTACATATGACATATCACAAATATTTGAATGGAAGAATTCAGATGTTGCAACAGTTGCAACACAGATCTTGGACGGTTGCGATGTATTGAAAATACATAAAATTTCACTAATTAACTATTGCAATTTTCCGATAAGCATAGTACTCACAATGCTATTGTAGCATTTTTTATACAACAATATTGAAGTATTGATTATTTAGTTTATTTATTTAGAACATTTATTGAGTTTTGTTTTGCATAGATCATCAGCCTAACTTTAAAATAGGCTATTATTTTTCTATTTTAATGCTTTTGATTAACAGAACAGGCAAGTATGTTATAAAACTATTAGAGCCTAACAAAATAATCCTCCATATACTCTTTGTCTTCTCTTATGTGTTATAATGAGCAGTTATTGTTGCATCTGTTGTGCTACAGGACAAAATTAGCTGCATATATGTTGTGTGGTCTGTTTTGACTGGGGGCTTAGCTTGGTGACAGTTAGAATAACTTTATGCAGCCGTCCCCACCCTGTCAGCCATGACACAGCATCATGTGGTAGATACACACTGACCGGGACATAATTATGTCATTTAGAAGTCAACAAATCTTTGTTGTGAATATGTCAGAACAGCATAAAGCCAGGTGTGTGTCAGAGGATATAAATAATCACTGAAGGTATCCATGCTGTGCCAGCTGTGCGTGCATAACACACGCCTTTGGAGAGATGTGAGTGTGTGTCTGTGCCATCAGGTTGGTCTAAGCAGGAGGAAACACAACTGAAAATAATTTACTAACACAGTGGAGGGTACTTCTCTTTTTTAATTTATCTTTTTTTAACATTTCACTAATTTCCTGCTGTGTGCCCCTATAGTTTTTGCAATTACTGTGCAGCAGCAGCCCAGAGGATATTAGATTAGACCACTGGTTAGATCATGGGTCTGATATTAATGTGTCAGGCCAGGTCAGGTCTAGAATTGATTTATTGATAACTCAGTGACCTGGCATCAGGGTAGTCAAGGCAAGCAGTGCTTGACCAGTTTAAGCAAAAGAACAATATCAAAGTAGAAGCTTCCATCTGATCTCAGACCAGCGTCCTGTCCCATAATGGATCTGATATTGCCTGCTTGAATCCATGATGTAATATACTTCCCACTTATGGCTCCACCAGGCTATAGTCTGTGGAAGCTAGCTTGATTACCAGCCGTTGTATCTATGGTTTCTGTCATTTTCGTGGGCGTGGGTGTGGCTGTGTCCTGTTGACAAAGGCTGAGGTTAGTAAAGCAGAGGGGGGAGCAGGACCCTGGGCAAAAAAGGAAAAACTGCTTCCCATTTTGAAAATTAAGTCAAAAGAAGCTGAGTGAAAGTTCAGTGAGGAAGATCTCCATCCCCTCAGCAGTATTCAGGTCACTCATTTAGAACAGATGCAGCCAACTCTGATGCATGTCACGCAAGTCACGCATATGGTGGTGGTCTCTTGTTCTCACTCCTGATCCATGTCTTGTCTTTTTTTACACTTCCTGTTTTATTTTGACTTCATTAACTCTCCCTCTCATTTCAGATTCACTTCCTGCCCTAGTGTGTTTCCCGCCACTGAGATTGTTCGCCCTGTGTCTTACTCCCCCCTCTCCTAGCATATTCTTCCTCTGCGACAAGAGTTCAAGCTTTATTTCCTGCCTTTAGTGCAGGACTTTTGCTCAGTTTTGACATAACTCAGCCTTTTCTCTTTGGACCAGTCTGCCTTGTGTGTTTTTCTCTCCTGCATGACAACTTTTTGCTATAAAGGGGCTTTGATTTTGCAAACCCTCGCCTGTGTTTTGAGTCGTGCATTTGGGCCTTTTCATTATCGTATTCATTTCTTGACAACAAGCCATATCCCCTACCTCATTAATGGTTTTTTTCCCCCTCCGTCATTGCTCGTCTTTTTCCCTTGTCATCACTGCTGGCCGATTCCCCTCCGTTACTGACTATTTCCCCTGAATCATTACCTGTTTCCTTGGCATCGCTACTGTTCCTCATTCCCATGCATCATTCTGTTTAACCTCTTTATGAAAGCTGACCTCTCTTGGTTTTTGCTCTCTTCTTCCCTCAGCTGGTTATATTTTCTCTTATCATGCTTTTACTTTTGGTATTTGGTGCATAATCAGGTTGGTATACCTCCTTCAAATTGGAAGCACATAATACACGGGATCATTTCCCATGGTGATGTACTGCTGAGGTCTTCCCTTTCATTTCTATTATAAGTCTCTCCTGTTATAAATTGCACAAAAACTTTTAATAATATCTTTTTTACTGCCTAAAGATGATGTGAAAAAATGTGTGTTCTAAGGTATGGCTGATATGACTGTTGATAGGGAAGTTCCACCCGAAGCACGAGACCCCGGCACTCTCATGGAGTGTTTCATGCTTTGGCCAGAACCATAATTACTTTAATATCTGTTTAATATTTAGGAAAGCAGGTTTTGCTGGGGTTTTTTTAGCTGTTAGGACTCAATCTTTAGCCTGAAGACAATAACTTTTTAACTGCTGAAGGAAATATCCAGGTCTGCTAAACGCGCTAACATGTTCAGAAGCTAATTGCTAATATTATCGGTCTTTATCTTTACAGGGCAGATAGTTCATCAAAGCTTAGAATAAATGCATTTTTTAAACACACAGTCTCTAACTTCTGCTCTCAATCAAAACAATAATAAAAGATGGCATTGGATGATGTCATGAAGTAGCATGGGATCATGGGAGTTGCTTTCTTTACCACCATCGCCATCAGCTTCTCCTGGTCTGGATCCTTCAGTGTCAGTGGTTCAGGAGGTTTTGACCTGGAGCTGAATTCTCCACAGAGTCTCTCCACAACAAACAGGGCAGCTGATCAGAACCAGTAAAAACACTGACTCAAACTGTTTCACATTTAATCCAGACGTCCGCCGACTAAAATCCTTCATCTGGTTCAAATACAGAGCTGAAAACCACCAAGGTGGAGAAAGTGAATCTGAAACATGAGACATGAAACTGGATCAAAGTTCATTTGAGCTTCTGTCAAACAAAAACAAGACTGACACATGATTATAGAGGATATGACGTCATTGACAGGCGACCAATGAAAAGTGTGTTACGAGCATTATCATGATTAAAATCACAGATTTCTCTGATTTGAAAATTGATGGAAACATTTGTGATGATATGAGAACACACCTCAACAACATGTAGACCAGAGGTCTGGTTGTTTTCAGACATTTGAATGTGGAGAAGTTACAGATAAATGTTTTTCTTCTCTCTGATCTGGAATAATAACCAGTCCAGGATGCAGAGCAGCATCTCCTTATTGATCTGTGTTCTGTATTTCACCAGAGTTAACACATTCAGATCTGTGACAGGACGGAGACCCCCTTCCTATTGCCTTGATAATTACTCAATTCCCACAGGTGCTATGGTTTCACACAATGGATTAGTACAAGACACAGGATGGGATCTACACAAAGGTCAGATTCGATCCGCTAACCCACAAACAAAGGCTTGAAGTGCAGATAAAAAGCCCCGTGTTACTGCTCTGGCTCTCACAGGAGGTCCTGTTAATGTGAGTCTTTGAGGTCAGTGATATGTGCGTTTTTCACTGTGTTTACACTGATTTACAGCCCCAGCAGTGCGACAAAATATGGGCTCAGACTAATTCGGTTTTTTCATCATGGAATGTGTGTATCAGGGAAATGCACAGTGCATGGAGAGCAGCAGTCAGACAAATCAAACCACTCTAAACCTGTCTTCGGTTCAACAGTTAACAGTTTAGGTAACAATATTCACTTTACTGTCGTCTGAAGATTCCACAGAGGTTTGCTTCGTTGCATTTTGGCTGTACAGTAGATGAGCCGACTGCTCTCCTCACTCACAACCTTTAAGACTATTAGTCTTTGCTACCAAACAGAGTTCATGAATAAAATCTAATATTTTTAAGCTGCAAATCAATCATTTTATACCAGCTTTGGGTCATATGAATAAATCAGCAGCTGTTTTATCTTCGTTTGCGGCTTCATTTTCACTTGATGATGAAACTGTGGACAAATTTACAAACATAACAAAACATTTTCAAACACAGTGGCCCGCTCTGCTTGTGCGTAACAGGCACGTTGTCCACATATTACTCTCTTGTCTTTAAAATAACAGTGAAATACTGCACCACTGACTTCAGAGCAGTTTTTGTTGGTCAGTCACTTTCCCCTGTCTTAAGATAGCAACACACCACACCTCATTTTAAGACCAACACATCACATGGGCGACAGTGTATTTGTTACATTTGGACAGGAAAATGGGGCGGCCCGATGGCGGAGTGGTTCGGGCGCGTACCACATGAGCGGATGCTCTTAGCAACTGAGCGCTGGTTTGACTCCCGACCAGTCCGACTCTTTCCTGCATGTCATTCCCCCTCTCTCTGCCCCCCTCCTGTCACTCTCTACTGTCCTGTCAATAAAGACAAAAAATGCCCAAAAAATATCTTAAAAAAAAAAAAAAAAAAAGAGTATCTAGGTATTCTTTTTTTTTTTTCTTTAATTATTTTTTTGGGCTTTTTATGCCTTTATTATAGACAAGTGGAGACTGACAGGAAAGGGGGTAGAGAGAGAGGAATGACATGCAGGAAGGAGTCGGACGGGTCAGGAGTCCAACCAGCAACTGCCTGCCAAGAGCATCCGCTCATGTGGTATCTAAGTATTCTGAACAAAACATCAAAAGTAAAAGTATAAACCCTGTAGTGTAACACTATTATGTACCACTGCATTAAATTGTTATTGCAGATGCATTAATGTTAAAGTAATGACACTGTCGCAATATCCTGGTCTCAGACGATTCAAGATGATTGGTTCAAAGAAATTCAAACAAGCCTGAACATTTGTCCCCCTCCAGGAGAATATGACACTGTTGCAGCAGGGACCATTCCTGACACAGCACTGTGGAGATATCGGACTGTGAGAGACGACGAAGTGTCTGAAATGTCGGTGAAGTGCTCACTAATGGAGCCTGTGGTAGGTCAGACAGGCATGGTGGTCATTTACATACACCCTCCAATCATGTGTCCATGACCTGACTCTGTCCACAGGTGGTCCATATCAACATTCATCTCAGTACACCAACGCTGGTCTTCCAGAGCATCACATGAGCAGAGCAGCACCAAATTAAATGCACGTTGCTGCAAATATCTTTCTGATTACCCGTCTGAGCTGAAGGGAGCAGTGAATGAGTGATGGATGAAGTGACTGGACGCAGCCTTCAAGGAAACATGGATGAGTCCTCAAATGCTCAGAAAAACTAAACTGTGAACAGCTACAAGTCCTCCACAGCTGGGCTGTTCTGCTCAGGAAGTTCTCCACCTCGAACTCTCAGAGCAGATCTCCAAAGCTCCAGTTTTAAACAGCACTTGGAATGAGAGGATAGCCTTGGAGGGCTTCGAGTTTCCACTTAGCAGTGTAAATGATTAAGGAGCCATTTACTTGCAAGGTGCTCTTTTAGAAAGCTGGTTTGTGCCATAATCTGATTTGCATTCAGTTCTTGGTAAGGCAGGAGGCACAAATTCTGCAACAGACTGAGATCTTTGGACTGCACAGTCTTTGCAGATCTGCACATTGTTATTCTGGGCGACCATCATGTATTCCCACTGTGTTCTCACTATTTCTGTTTCTGATGATTAACATTCATCTGCACGGGCATTGAGACATGTCTGAGAATGGCTTGCATTTGTTCTTTGGCTTATTTCAGCTTCTCAACAGACTGAGCTGAGCTGAAGAATATTTCCAGCATCACAGCATGCAGGGGATCAGGGGACACCAGGAGGGTCCTCACAGCATCTCTCACCGACTCACTTCATTTCAGTGTGGCGTGCAGTAGGGGAGCAGAGATGCTAAATGCACGCTTCGACACAAAGGACACAGAGAAGAGAAACTTTCTAAGTGTTCGCCCACTCAATGCCATTTAGCTGTAATTATACTGTCACCTTCTCTGTGTGATACAATGTGACTAAACAACAGAGTGAGCATCCTGTGAATCAACACCATAGACGTCCTTAGACCTGTGAGTGCCTGAATCAAAGCCTAAAAAACGAGGGTGTTTTTGAATGCTGCTGAAAAGACAGAACAGAATTTTCATTAGTTTACATTCACCTCTGCCTGTGTTTGCTGTGCTCACGACACTGTCTCGTACATGTTATTGTTCAGGATACACTCACTGACAGTGAGATGTAGATGAAATGTTTTTGTCAGTCTACAGAGAGACAATTTCCTCTTCACATTTTCACATGAACGTTGACATATTCTCACTGTACACAGCTGATGTGACTGTTTTAAAAACAACCAGTCCTCCAACCTGAACAACCAGCAAGCTGATACGACCCCGGGGAGCGTCTCCTGAAACAGCACCTCTATGGAAGCAGGCAGACGGACCTTGGTTGTCATGGATACATTAATAAACATGCAGACTATACAAACAGTGGCATACCTACCTTTGTCACTATGGTTACGATTATAATGGTCATGGCTTGGCTACGTTCAGGAAAAGATGATGATTTAGGTTAAAATAAGCATTTCCTCAACATTAGACGATCTTTGTTGTCATGGTTACAATAAAAACAATGAACAGTCATGGATAAAAGAAACAACATAAACTGACTATGGAACCTGGAGAATAAAAGACTGTAGAACCTGGAGAATAAACTGAGTGTAGAACCTGGAAATAAAAGACTGTAAAACCTGGAGAATAAAAGACTGTAGAACCTGGAGAATAAAAGACTGTAGAACCTGGAGAATAAACTGAGTGTAGAACCTGGAGAATAAACTGAGTGTAGAACCTGGAGAATAAACTGACTGTAGAACCTGGAGAATAAACTGAGTGTAGAACCTGGAGAATAAACTGAGTGTAGAACCTGGAGAATAAAAGACTGTAGAACCTGGAGAATAAACTGAGTGTAGAACCTGGAGAATAAAAGACTGTGGAACCTGGAGAATAAACTGGGTGTAGAACCTGGAGAATAAAAGACTGTAGAACCTGGAGAATAAACTGAGTGTAGAACCTGGAGAATAAACTGAGTGTAGAACCTGGAGAATAAAAGACTGTCGAACCTGGAGAATAAACTGAGTGTAGAACCTGGAGAATAAAAGACTGTAGAACCTGGAGGATAAAAGACTGTAGAACCTGGAGAATAAACTGGGTGTAGAACCTGGAGAATAAAAGACTGTAGAACCTGGAGAATAAAAGACTGTAGAACCAGGAGAATAAACTGGGTGTAGAACCTGGAGAATAAAAGACTGTAGAACCTGGAGAATAAAAGACTGTAGAACCAGGAGAATAAACTGGGTGTAGAACCTGGAGAATAAAAGACTGTAGAACCTGGAGAATAAAAGACTGTAGAACCTGGAGAATAAACTGAGTGTAGAACCTGGAGAATAAACTGAGTGTAGAAGCTGGAGAATAAAAGACTGTAGAACCTGGAGAATAAAAGACTGTGGAACCTGGAGAATAAACTGAGTGTAGAAGCTGGAGAATAAAAGACTGTAGAACCTGGAGAATAAAAGACTGTAGAACCTGGAGAATAAACTGAGTGTAGAACCTGGAGAATAAAAGACTGTGGAACCTGGAGAATAAACTGAGTGTAGAACCTGGAGAATAAACTGAGTGTAGAACCTGGAGAATAAACTGAGTGTAGAAGCTGGAGAATAAAAGACTGTAGAACCTGGAGAATAAACTGAGTGTAGAAGCTGGAGAATAAAAGACTGTAGAACCTGGAGAATAAACTGAGTGTAGAACCTGGAGAATAAAAGACTGTGGAACCTGGAGAATAAACTGAGTGTAGAACCTGGAGAATAAAAGACTGTGGAACCTGGAGAATAAACTGAGTGTAGAACCTGGAGAATAAAAGACTGTAGGATATGACAGAAAGCCGATAGAAATGGCCATAAAAACACAATTGAATCAACTAAAGAACAGCCAACTACTACAAGCTGTCAGTTTAAAAGTCTGTAATTAAACACACATTAAAACTAAAGGAAACTTTCTTTATATCTAAAACTTCAAACATGGACTGAAGAGCAGGCTGTGGGCTCATCTTTATCTAACATAGCATCGTTAGGATACTGACAGGTTCAAACTGACTGAGAAGTTGGCTGTGATTGGTTTCTCCCGCGACAAACACACAAACACAAAGTAAGAGTAATTCATAGAAATCTTGTGGACTCAAAAGTACAGTATTTGTCTTTAAGTGTAGTGGAGGAGAAGTCAAAAATTTACAAAACAAATAATACAGAAGAAAATTACAAATACTTTGTACAGTACTCAAGTAAATGTACTTTGTTACTGGTGGTAGATGACTCCAGCAGCACTGGAGCAGGCAAGAACTGGAGCACAGAGAAACATGTCAGAAAAACCTCTAGGATCACTCGACATTACTCAAGAAAACAGACACAGGAAACACTCAGAGAACAGAAGTGGCAATTTCTGTTTAGACATCCTAAAAAAACTAATTAAAGTAAGCTGTTCTTTGTGTTACTTTAGCCTGAAGTGAATTTATTCACTTATTTATTCCTTAAATTGTTAAATAAAGATTGCTTTCCTTCTGCTGAGTTTGTGTTTCTGATAACACCTTTTATAAATGTGTGTCTGGGTTTCCTGACCATGGAAGAGGTCTGGCTCAGGGCTACTTTGTATGCAAACAACTCTGATCTATCATAAAGCAGAGAATGATCCCCACCACAAAAGCTGGATGGAGGACGTCACAGCAGAGAGCAGGGTTCACATCCACACATCTGTGGTTTAGACAACAACAGCTCTTTGGTGGTTTTGGTTAAGTGTAAATAAACTGGTTGTGTCTCAGGAACTTTCTCTGTATCAAACCAGACCAGAATCGTTCCCTGTGAGAGTCTGAACACAACCAGCAGTTCAATGATGCTGGAGTCACTACAAGTGGAAATTGTTCTTCAAGATCAGATACTCTGGTGGAAAACAAACACATCGTCTGCTCTAACAGTTGCAGCGTCGGCTTTTGTGCTCAGCAGCAGTTCATTCAATCTTTGGTGACAAACGTTGTGCACATGGGCGTGCTGCTTCTTTATGTGCAGCAGCTTCCTCAGGGGATGTATCACCAGTGATGGGATTTGCACCTTCTGCTGTCTAATCATTACAATAAGCTTTCTCCCAGCAGTCAGGATGTGACTTGCCCTGGACTGGTAATTTGCTGTTAAAGCTTGTTTGAACTTGCGATCAGTGTTTGATGACACTGACCTCTGAAAAGCAAAGGGGACACCACAGCTGTGTCTCTCCAAAGCTCTGAACATACAGGGTTTGGTGACATCTGTTTTGACCAATGTCCCACATTGACATTCAACCTTTCTTCTGCCCTATAGACAGACCACCTCTGATTAGCCAGTGTGCTTAAAGACACATTTATTGATCTTTGACTTTTATTAATGCAAAACATCATCAAAAGCTTAAGAAGACCCGAATGTGACACAAATGACATCATTTTTGAGTTATAGAGAAGTGAGCTAAATAATCAGATCCAATAGAAACACAGCAGCGATCCAAAGAAGCCCACCGAAGACCACATATCCCCCACCCCTCCACCCCCTCCCTGCAGACCACTACAATTTATAGATGTCCACTAAATACCTCATGTCTAGACTATCAGTAGACACAAGCTAAAGCATATGTCACCAGAGGCCCCTCAAGGGGGTTTTGGGACATTTGTCTAAAGTACATAAGAGAATAGAAAGAGAAGGATCTAATGAATAATAATAATAATAATAATAATAATAATAATAATAATAATAAATGATACACAAAGACGGGGATATTAAGATTTAAATATCCATTAAATCATCATGCTCTCTGTACAAGAATCATGTAGCAAACAGAGGATGAATGAATTTCTTTTTTCACTTTCCTCTGTGTAGGTTAGTAGCCATGGAGAGAGAGGTTATACCACACAGAACCAGAGTGGGCATGCCGCCTGCTCAACTGGACCAATCTCTCTCCGCCCTGCTCCGTTTCCCTCCTCTCAGATTCTCCACTCCTCTATAAATCGCCTGCCCACCTCACAGTCTTCATCCCACCTTCACCTGCCCTGCCAAGGCAGTTGTAGAAGGACACACAACAGTGAAGTCACTGAAAAACTTGAAATTGTTGAAATTCATTCCACAATATTTTATGAAAATATGAAGGAATGAGTAACAGCTCATACTGACAGAACAGGTACCTCTTCAAAAATACCTACGGTGTGAATTTGTTTCCATTTCCCAGCAAGTCACCTTTTTTTTCCTCTTTATATCTTGTTCACTTGTACCTACTATGATGCATATTAACATTAATATCAGAATCAGAATCAGAATCAGAATCAGAATCAGTTTTATTGCCAAGTATGTTTTCACATACAAGGAATTTTTTCTGGTGATTGGTGCAATTGATCAGCAACAGTGGGGCTCTCTAGCCTTGTTGATGAGGCTGATAGCAGACGGGAAGAAGCTGTTTTTGTGGCGAGAGGTTTTGGTCCTGAAGGACCGCAGCCTCCTGCCAGAGGGGAGTGTCACAAAGAGTTTGTGTCCAGGGTGGGAGGAGTCAGCTCCAATCTTCCCTGCACGCCTCAGAGTCCTGGAGGCGTACAGGTCCTGGAGGGACGGAAGATTGCAGCCAATCACCTTCTCAGCAGAGTGGATGATACGCTGCAGTCTGTTATTGTCCCTCTCCGTGGCAGCAGCGTACCAGATGGTGATGGAGGAGGTGAGGATGGACTCGATGATGGAGGTGTAGAAGTTCACCATCATAGTCCTTGGCAGGTTGAACTTCTTCAATTGCCTCAGGAAATACATCCTCTGCTGAGCTTTTTTGATGAGGGAGCTGATGTTTAGCTCCCATTTGAGATCCTGTGTGATGGTGGTTCCCAAGAAGCGAAAATGCTCCACGGTAGCCACGGGGGAGTCACACAGGGTGATGGGGGTGGGTGGGGCTGGGCTCTTCCTGAAGTCCACTATCATCTCCACTGTCTTCAGAGCGTTTAGCTCTAGGTTGTTCTGCCTGCACCAGGTCACCAGACGCTCAGTCTCCCACCTGTAGGCAGACTCATCGCCATCAGAGATGAGTCCAATGAGAGTGGTGTCGTCTGCAAACTTCAGGAGCTTGACAGACTGATGGCTGGAGGTGCAGGTGTTGGTGTACAGGGAGAAGAGCAGAGGAGAAAGAACGCAGCCTTGCGGGGATCCAGTGCTGATGGTCTGGGAGTCAGACACGTGCTTTCCTAGCTTCACGTGCTGCCTCCTGTCAGACAGGAAGTCGGTGATCCACCTGCAGGTGGAGTCAGGCACGCTCAGCTGGGAGAGCTTGTCCTGCAGCAGAGCCGGGATGATGGTGTTGAAGGCAGAGCTGAAGTCCACAAACAGGATCCTGGCATAGGTCCCTGAGGAGTCCAGGTGCTGGAGGATGAAGTGGAGAGCCATGTTGACGGCGTCATCTACAGACCTGTTGGCTCTGTAGGCGAACTGCAGGGGGTCCAGGAGTGGGTCAGTGATGGATTTGAGATGGGACAGGACAAGACGCTCAAATGATTTCATGACCACAGAGGTCAGGGCAATGGGTCTATAGTCATTTAGTCCTGTGGGCCTTGGTTTTTTGGGGACAGGGATGATGGTGGAGGATTTGAAGCAGGCTGGCACGTGGCAGGTCTCCAGTGAGGTGTTGAAGATGTCCGTGAACACTGGAGACAGCTGATCAGCACAGTGCTTCAGGGATGATGGAGAGACAGAGTCAGGACCGGCTGCTTTGCGGGGGTTCTGCTTCTTAAAAAGCCTGTTGACATCTCTCTCCAGGATAGAGAGAGACGTTCCTTTGGTAGGGGAGGAGGGGGGTTCTGATGTGGCTCTGATGTGGAGGTTAGTGTCAGGCTTGTCCCACTGTCTTTCAAAGCGGCAGTAGAACTCATTCAGATCGTTGGCCAGACGGAAGTCATTAATGGAGTGGGGGGGTTTAGGTTTGTAGTTAGTGATCTGTCTGAGCCCTTTCCAGACAGAAGCAGAGTCATTGGCTGAGAACTGGAGCTGAAGTTTCTCAGAGTACAGTCGTTTAGCTTCTCTCACCGCTTTGCTAAACCTGTACTTGGACTCTTTAAACCTGTCCCTGTCCCCGCTCCTGAAAGCTTCCTCCTTTTGCCTCCTGAGCTGACTGAGCTTAGCTGTGAACCAGGGTTTGTCATTGTTATAACTCACCCTGGTGCGTGATGGGATACAGCAGTCCTCACAGAAGCTGATGTATATCATTATATCATATATATATATTCATATTCTAAAGCGTTACCAAAGGTATCGTCTTGAAATCTGTGTGAAATGACTGAACTGAGATGTGAGTCTGCTGTTTGGATCTGCTGGCATGATTCATAATCATCTATGAACTATTTGAACAGAACATGTAGCAACAGGCAACATACAATAGAGGAACACGGCCTCCCTCTGCTTCATCAGTTTGTTCACCAGTTCTTGACCTTGGTGTGATATTTTTTTCTCACTCTGAAAAACAGCTCTCTTGGTCTCTTTGCAGCTTAACACATGCTGCTAAAAAGGTTTAAGGTTTGAAGGGCAATTAAACACACATTAGTTGGACTGGTGTCTGACGAGTTTTTGTCTTTTCTCTATGAACGTTCTCTGTGGATTACTGTCATGTCTTTCATTCAAATGATGCTTTGGTGCTGACAGGTTTGAAATTTCGCAGCTGATAATTACCTCTAAAACCTGTAACCTGTAATCTGTAACAGGCAGAATTTTGAAATGTCACTTTAACACATCACTCGTCATGGCGGAAATCTAAAAGGGCAATCCTTACATTTTAAGTCAGTTTTAAACTTTTTGGGGAATAAAAGAAGTGTCCACCAATATGATTCAAGTTTGACAGGGACTCCTCTCCACTGCTTTTAATGAGAGCAGCATGACTTAAAACTGTGTTGCAATATAATGGGTACATTCTGTCCCCAGAAACCGCTTAATCCCATCACTTGAATTTGTAGAGTTGTTATTTGGACAATCCACCATGTCCCATACAAGTCTTGTCTGTTGGGTGGGCTGCTATTTCTCTTGTCCTTGTTTAATTTATTTTGGGGGGTGTTGCACGAGGTACCTGAGAATGGCTGTGTGTTTGTTTCTGTGATGCTAAAAGATATGTCACTCATGACTACTCAGTTTAGTGTCGCCACATTAACACTGGAAACCCCTTTTACATTTAAGTTGGTTGGTTGGTTTATGATTTTAGGTTGGTTGGTTGGTTGGTTGGTTGGTTGGTTGGTTGGTTGGTTGGTTGGTTGGTTGGTTTTTTGGTTTATTATTTTGGGTTGGTCGGTTGGTTGGTCGGTTGGTTGGTTGGTTGGTTGGTTGGTTTATTATTTTGGGTTGGTTGGTTGATGGCATTTAATGTAGTTCTTATCAAGTTAAGGAAATGACAGGAAATTAGGGGAATAACATGTAACAAAGGTCCATTGCCAAACTTGAAGGTCATGGTCACCACCTAAACCTTTACGCCACCAGGGCAATGGTGAACACGTTAGTAAACACCTGCAGCAGTTATGGAGCAACATTATCAATCATTTGGAAGCATGCATCCTTTGTGGTGGCTGCTTAGCTGCAAGTCTGTAGCATTGCACATATAGTACTAAGATAACCAGTGGAGACTCCATACATCTCTGAGCTGTGTTACGACTGTGGTTGTTTTTCTTTGGTTGCTGCTGTGGCTGTGATTATGGCTTTAACCATGCCCAACCCTGTCTTCTAGAAATGGTGATTCCAGGCAGCTGAACTGCAATAGTTAATATGTTTCGATAAAACATACCACCATCCCTGAACTCCAAGCAAAATGTAGTACTTAATTCATTTAAGACATACTTTACCTCTGAGCATAACCCAACCAACAAAATGTATTTGCCGTTGTATAGGAAAGTCATTTCTAGGGGTTGCTGGTATGATGGATCCATTAGATTTTGAGATATTTCACAGGATAAGTAAAAAGTAAAAACTTATGGAGGTGCTAGAGGAAAAGTTGGGGTGTCATGAATGTCTGTACAAAATTCAATGGTAAGATGTTTAAGTCTGAACCAAAGTGGTGGACCAGCAGACCGATATTGCCATCCCTGCAACCATACCGGTCGTGTAGCTAAAAGCAGTCCAACAAATACATATTTGTATGTTTTACATTTGCTTGGCATATAGATAAATATGAGAACTCATGTCACACTTCCTAAACAATGATATTCAGTTGTCTGATCTTGTTTTGCACAAATATAAATGTCCAGTCAAATGTAGGAAGAATTTGACAGACACTGTCTCTGACTGATCAGTCTTATGAGTCACATCCCTGATTAATTATCAGAGATGATTATCAATATTCATTTATTTTAGAAATTCTTTTCAGAACTGTTCAACACAGGAATAACTGTTCTAAGGTACACAATGTTCGTGTTTGGCCATGAGCTAGATTATTTTGAACCACAGGTCGATTTTCCATTTTTCACCAAATGGTTTTGTTGTATGACTATAGCTTATTTCTGCACACACTCACAACAGAATGTGATTTATTTCGGTTTGAAAAATATCAGCCAACCCTGAGAAGTCATCTGGATGATTCGTCTTTCTTCCAGATACAACACCTTTTTTTGATTTGCAAAAGCTTGGATCAAGGCTGCATGGCTTTGTAGAATGCCACTGTGGAAGGGTTTAATTCTCTCAGTGTGTAGCATGCTTCAAGGTGATGCTGATGTAAGGAGCACAGCCTTGGCCGTGGACTGACAATATTGAGATGTTTAAAAAGAGATGGTGTGCGAGGCTGGCTCGCCAGAAGAAAAGCTACTGTTTTCTAAATGATGTTGAAAACATTTCCATTCCACTCCATTCTCCACACCCCTGTGACAGCAACCACCCACTAGTGTGAGGGGAAGTCATTGCCAAGCTTTGCCACTGATTAGAAGGGTTCCTCTCTGCCCACTACTTATGTATATGCTCAAACAACACCTGCAGTTACACAGCCGATACCTGTAGCAGTTACCTGTAGTAGTTTTTTTTTTAGTTTTTGTCACTTACAGACACTAGCTCAGACACCACTGTTGTATTTATTGTAAAATTTGGTGTACTAAAGCATCTAAACATTCTCAAAGTCACAGTTTCAGGTAATCAGGTCTGAACATGTCAAATTACAACAAATTCAATTCCATTTACCTCCATTGCACTGGGTTAGTTGCACATGTGAAAGCTGCAGTTCAAACCATCTGAATGACTTGGTATCACTCCCAGTGACAGTCAGGGGGAAACATGTTTGGTTGTGTGAGTGTTTGAATTAAACGTTTTACACTTTGATAAAAACGCTTCTTTAGATTAAATGGCATCAGCCTATAATGGTCTTTGGAGGGAAAGTGCATCACTGCAGCAGCAGATTTGTAACTGAATTAAAGAAAGATTTTTTTATAATGAATGAAAAGCTGTTTCTCTGTCTTAATAATATTGTTTGATAATTCAACAAAAAAACTGATTATTCTGTGTTTTGTTTTTTTTACTATGCAACCCAACTGTTTACTAATTTAAAGGTATCAATACTCTCAGAAATTACCAGAGAACTGAGTGTTTTTCTGTGGGGTTTGATGCTTTAGACATCCCTGTGAATGGTTTTGTGGACAATAGGGCCAAAAATATCAGGGCACTCTGTATGTTTTCTTGTCACAGTAATTATCCTGTTGTGGAGAGAGCGCAGCTCTTAACAGCTCTTTTACTGTCAGTACACAATGTGCTGCTCTATAAGGGATGTAATTGGAACAAATTTAGTGGAGCTCAGCTGCAGAAATTACAGTATCTACACAGTGAATCTGATCGGAAGGTGCCAGCGATCTGTTTGTCTTTTACGGCAGTGAAAACACATTCAGAGACTTTTGTCTTTAGCAGTAGTCCCTTATTTTAATGTGAAAAACCAGAGTAAATATTTGCATGTAATTTCTGCACGAGTGTGTGATTCGAAAGAAGAGCATGATGGGTTGCATAAAAGCAACCTCTTTACTAGAAATTACAACAGAGACTGAGGTGCGCTACAAAGACCACTGGGTCACCGGCTGGTGTGCAGAGGTGTGTACAGCATTAAGTGATGAATTCTCAAATGGCTGAGATTATGGGATCCTACATGGCAGTCATGATTAACATGGTCAGCATTCATCTCTGACATAATGTGGAGGGTTAAATGTTTTCAGAGGACAGAGGGATGTGGATTTAAGGTAAAAGGGCCATAAACTGAATTAGGCTCAGGTAGAATAGAATAGAATAGAATAGAATAGAATAGAATAGAATAGAACAAAATAGGATAGATAGCTAGATAGATACATATTTGTATCTACAATATCTTCAACAATATTTGTTGAAAAATTGTTCTTGGTATACATGTAACCAGCCAATAGGCCAGTGGTGTCCAACAGCTTTAACCTCATATTTCCCCTTAATCATGGAGTGACTGTCCCTTATGCAGGTTAACTTAACAACCATTCTATCTTATTTCCATTTAACTTGCCTCCAAAACTGTTTGACTTGAAAACTGCAAGTGAAGATGTTTTTTTGAAGCAAAGTTTCAAACCAGATCAACACTGATTCTACATACTGTAGATACATACATACATACATACATATGTTTTTTTGTTACAAAAAACGGATATATAGGCTACATTCTGCCATATTTTCATTGTAGAGCGACGTCTGTGTTACAGGCTGGTGTGAATCTGGAGGGAGTAGCCACTACAATGCACACATGCATGATGTATTTTGAAAAGCACGCACACACCTTGAGACTGACAGAGCTGTCGTCTGTTGACTACTTTTACGGAAAGTTGCACATCACAGTGCTGCTACAGCAGTGAAAAGCCACTTCAGCGTGAAAACACCTTTCTTGAAATTGGCTTTTCTTTAAAAATAAAGTTTAGGTTATATCTGTCAGTGGAGTTTTGTTTGGATGAGGTTTACCCTTTTGGGTTGAGATGTACCAAAACCTGCAGTTTCTCTAACGATCACCAGAGTCTGGCTCCAACAGTGAGTCAGTCCCCATAGACTCCCATGTTCAAATGTCCAACTTTACAGCAGAAATAAACAGTTTACAGCCTGGTACCAAAACCTTTTTGGTCTCCTCCTTCCTGACAACTATACGAGGTGAATCTTTATTGAACTCACCTGTTTACATTTTATTAAGAGCTAAAGTTCTGTATAATTGAGGGTGTGGCTGCTTTGAGTGACAGGTGGGTGCAATCACAGTTGACAAGCTGTCTGCTTGGCAAGTCACTGAACGTGACCTCTCAGCCATGTTTGTGGTGTTGGAGCCTTTTGGAGGATTTTTCATGCAGGTATCAGACAGATAATTTGACTTGTTGTTTGACTAACAGAACATGAGGAAGTCTGTGCTCCTGTTTTCAGAGGTGAGTGAAATTCTAGTATTATTTTATTTATATGTGAGCACTAATTAGCAGATATCAGTGTGTGCCCTCACCATTTCTGGCTTGTTAGCTTAGCTCGTTAACTAGCTAATTAGTCAGCATTAATTAGCCTTGGGTCAACCTTCGAGCAAGAATCGTGCCAATGATGTGTTGAACAACCATTAATATTCATGGTTTATGGTTATTTGATTACCATAAAACATTAAAGTCTTGTGTCAAAATCTACTTTTAAATCCACATCCATACCTCTGTCTGTATACTGCCTATGAAAATGGGAGGAATGGGGGGCAATAGGAATCTTGGGGTCCCCGTTGGGTTAATCCAACATGCTGATAGCTTATTGTTGTGTTGTCACGAACAATAGGCATGACAGCATGACCTTTCTCCTCCTGTATGCAGTATCTACTCTTAGTTCACATTTGTCTGCAAACCAGATTGAGACTATAAAACTACATCCGCACGACACACGCAGTCCTTTAGAAAAGTGTTATTTTAGAGGGAACTTTCCATATTATAGTCTCCATCAGACTGACACTGAGGCCTTTCATTAGTGAAACAGAAGAGGCCACATCAAGATCAGGATCAGCAGCATTTGTGTGACACGATACTAACCTGCTGATACCATGAATATTCATGCAATGTGACTGATTTAGACCTCTCAAAGATCAGTGAGATTACCAGAGGTGCCATTTCACTGGCTGTCAGCCACTTTTTTATCTCACTCTTGTCTTTTATTTTTACATGCACAGAGTCAATTACTGGCCAATATTTCATGTGCTGAATCGAAGCTCACTGGTTTGCTAAATGGAAGCATGAGCACTTTACTTGACGTTGTAAATTCTTTTCCTGACACCACTTCTATGACTGCAGATGGTAAATACATTGTAGATGTCTTTAATGAAAACAAGACGACCACACCAGCAGCTTTTACTGCTTTTTTCTTTTCTTGGTTTGATTGTGATCATCAATCATGATCAGTGTGGTGCAGCCAGTGGTATTGATCCTGCATTTTAAAGAGATGCAGGGGCTGATTATAAATAATACGTATTTTGATATTTGAAGAAAAGAGTGGAAGTGTTGCTTTTTATTGTGATTGCTACCTAAACAGGTAGGTTTATTTGTAAGGAGATGGAACACAACGTCACACAGACCAGGTGGATGGTAAATCTAAGATCTAATGGCCATCGCAATGACCCACCAAATGATAGTTACATAATTGAACAAGGACAGTAATTTCCGTTGTGAAGAGATAAACTTTTATGGGTAATAGAAGTCCTCATCATGGTCATAAGTCTACTTTACTCCCCATGCCTCCTGTCATCTCCTTTAGAAGTCACTCTGCAGGTTCCAGACTAAATATAAACTCAGGTAGCTTTATTTGTTTAGCAGACCTGTGCTGCTGCCTTCTGCTCCGATTCATCATCCAACCAGGAAATGAAGTTTCCTATGTCAACATACAGGAGGAAATACCCCTGGAGCCAACAGCAGATCAGACTGTGTGTCTGGGGCTTCCACTGAAGTGCCACTCTTTATTCCACTCACCCACGACAATCACTTTACCTACTGAAAACCCATTTCCTATTGATACTGTAGAATAGCTGAAGCCTTGAGGTCACCTTACCAAAGACTTAATTGTTATAGGTAATACGAGAACTCTCCAGAAACTCTCCTTTCATTGATTGCAAACGTACAGAGAGCTGGACACATGCAGCTAATCCACTTCATCCTGTAAATAAAAACTGAACTCTAACATCAGGAAGCTTTAAAGCTGCGTTCAGACTGACTTTAGTCATCTGAATGGAGCCTGTCCAGCTGTGGTGACCAAGCAAGCCAGCAGCCACTCCTAGCGGTTAACTTGTAACATGAACATCATATTTCTATTGTTAACCTGGAAATGTAGAATCCCTGATAACATTACGACATCATGCAGTGTTCTGGTGTCCTAGAAGACCTCCCAATTACACATCTGATACTGGACTCATAGGATGAACGAGCCCACAGGTCATCTGTCAGCAGGTTATTATGAGCCATAGTTAGGTTTTGTTGCTAGGCAACACCTAGTGGTCGTAGTAATGATGACAGGAGCAAAGGGAAAAGTGCAGTGACATAGTTTATAGAGCGACAAAGTCCACGTCAGGAGGAGGTTGGGGTGGATGGATGAATATGACACAGGAGAGTGGTGTTCGATTCCCATGTGAAAGTAGCAGTTTATGCTGTTTCTATTATCCATGACCGTTGTTGTTATTATTGTAACCATGACAACAAAGATCGTTTAATGTTGAGGAAGAACTTATTTTAACCCAAATCACCATCTTGCCCTAAACTTAACCAAGCCATGACCGTTACTATAACCATGGCAGACAATCCCACTATGCCACTCACGGTACAGGCTGCATGTTTATTACTGCAACCATGACAACCAAGGCCCAGTACGCCTGCTGCCATAGGGTCACTTTTTTTCAGGAGACACTCCTCTGGATTGTGTCAGAGGGTGGAGGAAAAAGACCTGTGTGGTTGCTCAGGTTGGAGGGCTGGTTGGTTTGGACTTTATTTCATTAGCCATGTTTCCAAATGTAGGGCAGATTTTATTCACATTTCCAAAATAAATTGGCGATTGAAAATGAAATGTTTATTAATGTGTCTTTCCATCCCCTACTGCTCTGCAAATAACAGATGGTGGAGAGACTTCTCCAGGCAGGTGCCACTGCAGAAGAAGAAGGTGCAACAAGGTGATGCAATTAAAAGCGCTCCCATCAAACCTCTTACAATAGAAAACAATGTAGAAACCATGATGAACTATGGCATTGGTGTTTGTTTGATGTATTAATCTGAGGAACAGTCTCCTCATCGCTCCACATGGATCTCTCAAGCTTGAGCGATTCCACAGCGACACACACACACACACACACAAACACACACCAATGATACAGTGATGAGGGGTGCAGCATATTGCCCAAGGACACTTTAATATGCAGAAAGGAAGAGTCAGAACTGAACCACCAACCTTCTGATTAGTGGACAACCTGTTCTACCTGCTGAGCCAGGTGATTTTTGTGAGGCAATGGTTACCTGTGTATTTGGTCTTATTATGTGTTTTATCATTTGCCAAAGCTTTCTGCTGTATTTTGTTAAGCTCTGTGCTGCACAAATGTGCTGTGTTCTGTGTGGCACTTAATTCCACTAATGTCTACAACACAAAGCCACTAAAAGTTATTTGAGTGAACTGATGTGTTTAGTTATTTCTTATTGGTTTATCTTGTAAACCAAAACAAATTTCCAACATAAATGAACAAAAAAAGCAGAAATGAAAGCATTGCCTCACTCATCGTCTCACCATTTCATTCCTTTCCTTTCTGTCTATACTTTGCCTGGACATCTGCAGCTACTGGACACAGTGAAATGAAACTGATATCAACCTCCTGATCTGACTCTGAGCATGAATGTAACAGGCATATTTCCCAAAATGTCTTAGTTCCTTTAATTGTGTCATCTACATATTCGTTAAATCATTTTATTCATGCCCATTTATCTTAAACCTGAAAACTCACTGACTCTGTCAGAAGCAGCAAAACAGCAAATCTGAGGGTAAACAAGAGAAATCATAACAGATGTTTCAAACAGGAGTGATCAATATTTATTATAAATCATAAAGACAGAGAGTTTAAATTCTGGCAAAATATGAATCTTAACCGAATACAGACAGAAATGGGGGAACAGGATACTTGTTTGTCACCTGCCATCCAGAGACTGTAAAGACATGGCTGAGTTCCCTGTGACAATCTAAAGATCCTGTTTTAGACGCATTAATTTAGCTGCTCACATTTAAAGCGCCATCCAGTCTAAAGGCAGATGTCCATGTGTTTGTGATTATAAAGCAGGTCTAGGTTCTATATTAATACTGTGAAAGTATCAAAGCCTCAGTCCACAGAGAAATGCACACAGCCTGTATTCAGATACTGAGCCTTAAAACCAGCCGTCAGGACTTCTGGAACTTTGTGATGTCACAACAAAGCAGTCACTGCCCTCAGCCACGCCCAAAGCCCCGCCCACCTGGACCCTCCATCCAACCTTCAGGATTTGGTTTCTCTCAGTGTTTACCTGAAATCTGCTAGATTTTTATATTTTTCAAAAAACACATGGACATCTCCCTTTAGACTGTGTGGACCTTTAAGGAGTGCTCCTAGCCTTAGTTCTCTAGCGATGGCAGTGCTGGGAGATGAAGTGAAAGGTGCTACCCATGTGCAGCAGTGGTGCGATCAGCACGGAGAACATCAAACAGGTAGAGCTCCTTCATCAGTCGAACGCTGTCCTCTGCTGCTGCTTTGGGATTCGGAGCCTGGAGGAGCAGGAACACACACTTAGTTCAGACATTCAGCCCTTCATGTTCATGTGACGGAAACTGAACCACATCGTCCTCTCTGAATTGACCAAACAGTGATGACAGCAGATCTTACACAGTACCAGTCTGAAGTGACTGCAGTCAGGGTCACGTAAAGACCACAGCATCTTTTTCCACCCTCTAAGATCACAGCGTGAAATGTACAACTTCAAACATCATCATCTACTATCAACAAAGAAAATAATACAGTCAGTTGAACAAACTGTGAAACACTGAGAGAGCCAGTTTATGTTGAGGAGACTCTGCTCGTATGAGGTCAGACTGGCGTCACATTGTCTGACAACACTCATCCTGTCTTCTAAGTTTTCAGTTGTATATACAGCCAAGATCTTCCTGCACAACCTCATCATATACATTCACTATTTCAAGTGTTAACTGAAACTAAGAATCAAATGAGTCTCCGTTGAACCTCCTGTCATTCAGAGCCTGTGCACTTAGATATTGTATAATTATAACAGAATCTGTTCTGTGATGTCACAACAAAGCAGTCACCGCCTCAACCCCGCCCACCTGGACCACCATCCAACCTTGCACGATTTGGTTTCTCTGAGTGTTTACCTGAAATCTGCTATATTTTTATTTGATCACTCAGAAAACAGTCAGCCAATCAGAAGAGAGGCTCAGATCCTCTCCTCTGATTGGCTGACTGACCTGTTGTTACTAGAGCTCCAGAGAGAAGCCTGAGAGAGGAGATGTAAAACTATTATAATACGGCTATCATTATTATTGTAATTACTATTATTAGGATACACATCTAACTTCCACTATTCTACCACACACACACACACACACACACACACACACACACACACAGACAGACACACACACACACACACATTTACCTAAATCTTATATTATGTACACTTGTACACTTATGTCTGTTATGTTCTATGGTCGCAATGTCCTCTGTCTTTTTGTTTTCTCTGTTTCTCACTTTATGTTGCACAATATTAATCTGTATATAATGTACATACGTCCATCCCATTCTCATGAATGTTATATCTCAGTAAAACCTTGAAGCAATTTCTTCAAATTTAATTTACTTGGACTCAGAGAAAAAAATGATTAGATTTTGGTGTTCAAAGGTCAAAGGTCAGTGTGGCTACACAAACACTTTTTAGTGTCTTCATGTAGCAATTATGACAAAATTTGTGTGAAATTTTGTAATCTGACTCTGGATAAATAGGCAAATTTAAAATGTAATCTAACACTAGTCTGAGTGGCAGACGCACACGAGGCAGTCTAGTTTATTAAGTTGAATGTATTTTTGAACTCCTGTATGTAGAAAACAAAAAGGTTCTAGATTTGTTATTTTGAAGGCAACTACTTTAAAGCATCAATATTTCAAAACCACTCAGAACACAGATAGAATCTTATAAATCCAACAACATGTGGAACCTGAAAAGAGTCCTCAATGTCCACCTCTTTCACATCAAGAATGTGACATGGTACACTTAGACTTTACCCCCACTCGTGAACAAGGACTTGACAGTTTTACTGTTCTGGTTCAGTTTCATGATTCTCACCTGCAACGTTCCCAGCAGCAACATGCAGCTGTTTTCAGTGAGACCACCTGTCCAACATTTTTCTGTATTTGTATTTTATTGGAAGTTCTTCTCACTAGTTTGAAGTGGGTGGAGCTCAGTGGGGGAAAACTGATGTCATGTACTTCCTTGGACCAATCAGCACCAAACCCTCAGAGTCCTGGTGAAGGAGATTAGCTGGGTTTGTGCCAGTGATAATTAAATAATAATTAAAGATGTTTTCAACCATGTTAATGATGTGGCTATAGGATTAGCAGTGTTGGTCTGTCCACCACTTTGATCCAGACTGAATTTTCTGAACTCTTAGATGGATTGAAATTTTTTAATGAACATTCATGGTTCAAGTCCTCACTTCTCCTGTGAAATAGCCAACTATTGGACTGACACAGAATCTGGGACAGACGTGGTTCCCACACACTGTATGGTTATGACTTTAACCACAGCTCAACATCAGCTGGAAGGAATACCATCATCGCCATCACTGGGTCAAAATGTAAGCTCCCATCACCCTCGGCTGTACTTGTGTGTTTGTGTCAAATGCACTAACACACTAGCCTAACATGGTGAACATGGTAAACATTATACATATTAGCATGCTGAATATGGATTCAGCTCAAAGCTGCGTCTAAGCAGACTGACTTTTTAACTTTGATTTATGCTTATTTAGTTTTTTATATTTAGTGTTATTGACAAAGGGAGTTTTAAAAGATTGAAATGATAAATAACAATTAGGGTTAGTGCACATTATCCTTAAAATGAGGTGGACAAAATAAGCCCCTGTGTTGTTGATGTAATCCAATACAATGACACAAGATACATCTTTATGCTTTGGTAGATTTGAATCGGGACATGAATTAATATTAAAAGCATCACTTTTACTTCATGGATTTGGTTTGGGTCTTATGATAGTACCTGTATATCATCTTAAGTTTTACAGACACACAGCATCTCAGGTTTATGAGTATTGATGAGAGGATGAGTCATTGATGCGGGAACATTGCATATTCTGTCTGCCATGACTCTTAACCGCCACTAGGGAGCGGCTGCACTAAAAATGATGACTTACTGAATGAACAAGCCCATTCAAATCCTACATGACAATATTAGAAAATGCACTGGCATCGCTGAGGAAGGCCATTCATCTTGAGTAGGCCTGTAGCCAACAGCAGCAGTACTGAATTCATTATCCAGATTGGACACAGTGTTGTTGGTATGCAGTCTGTGTTTCATCCTGACGTGACAGGGTTCAATACTGCGAAAGTGCCCCGAGGTAAAACAGTATTCTCTGGCTTCCGTGAAGTGTAAAGAACCAAAATACAGACAGTGGTTGTCAAATGCTGCTACAGGAACACTTCGATATTCTGACGCAGGAGAGTTTTTGTCAATTGAGTTAAAGACTGCGGCAGCAAAGTGCTGAATGAGGACCACACCCTCTGTCTCCTCACTGTAGTGGTAGTAGTGCCAGGGGAGCTCCTGCGTGTTTCCCTGTCTGAGTGTGATTGATAGTGTCTGGGCTTTGTCCTCTTCGTCATTGCTCTGAAACAAGAGTGTTTTCATCAAAGGTGCAGTCATTCAAACTGGCTGGAAAATGAAAGGAAGACTCTGAGTCATGTTAACTTGATGTGTAATGTTGATTTATACAAGAATTATGCTGATACATCTGGTCAAAATATCTGGTCAACTTCTGGATTTTATACATCATCAGATATTGGTAATGTATTCATGTCTTTCTCTGATTCGAAGGATATAAACCACTTTTACATGTTTTCTTCACATTTGGGAAGTTTTCAAAAAAGAATCAATACACATTATTTTTAATACTATTATTATCATTTTAAAAAAGCCTACAATTGCTTACAGTCTTCCAAGTGAATCTGCTGCTAAATACATAGTTAATTGGAGGAGCTCCACCACAATACTTTTGAGCTTACTAATAACACACCTGTACTGTCAGGGCAAAGTCCAAGGCCTCCTGGGACCTGAGGCAGAAGCAGTCTCCTCCACCTGCCATGCTGTGCATGTTCTTTAATATTACCACTAGTGATAAAAAAGATAACAGTACTTGCATTACAAGTTTAATGTACTGAAAAGTAAGGTACAAATCAGCATAACAGGCTTTTAAAATGAACTACAAAACAACACAAGAAGAAAGAAATTTAGAAATGTCCTCCTGTAAAAAATGTCAAAGTTAGGTTTTATTGTTGAGCTTATTGTTGTTGTTTAGTGGTCGTACTAATTCTGATATTGTGTCTTTTGTCTATGACCTTTCAACAACCAACCCTGTGTTTATTGTTGTAACCATGACAAAGGTCCTCTAACCTACATTCCTACATACACATTATTGTAACCATGACGACGAAGATCCGGCCACCTGCTGTTGGTACAGTCCTTCAGGTCATATTATTGCTACCATGACGATGAAAAATGTGTCCAGTATAGTTTTGTACTTATGGAAAGATCAGTCAGAAAATTCCATATGTTTAATATTGAATAAATAAATTATAATAAAATGTGTTTTAAAAAAGAAATATAATAATATTCTTTTGACATTATAATTAGAAACTGACCAAACAATTTGAATCATGGTGGTAACAATTCATTGCCGTGGTAACGTGACCATAAACTGCCATAGTTGTCCACACAACCTTCAAACATTAACTAAAAACTGCTATTATTTATCCACTCCAGTGGGACCCACACAATGTCATTCCCCCACTGGATTCATCCCACTGCTTCTAGTACTTGACATTTAGCAAATAACAATAGCAAACTGAAGTTGATGTTTTCAAGTGCAGATGACAACTGCTCATCGATTTGTTCAGACTCCTCTCACACTGGAGGCAAACCCCACTCCTAGCGCTCCAGGTGCTTGATGGCCAAACACAGCCACTTCAATTTGCTTCACTTAACTGAAACAACAGTGATGACTTGTGGGAGTTTTGGGGGTTTTTGAGGAACAATATTCAATTGTGGTTAAATCATCTGCAAGTGTCTGTGGAGAGTTGTGAAGCTGAATCTAAATCTGTGGGTGCACATTTTTAAGTCAGTTGAAGGTTCAAAACACATGTTTTTGCAGCCAGGAATTAGCAAGCCTGCCATCCAGTTTCCACTTGACATCAAGGTCTCCTCCCAGGCCTGGCTCAGCAATCCAGATTTACAGAGGTTCCTGAATCACTGTGAAGGGTTTAGATGCTCAAAAGAAACCAGGTTGTACGACTTGAAGTCAGGGAAAAAAGCTGGTGTCATAGAGAAGGGCAAGATATGACTGCACACATACAGCTAATGGCTGACACTTTCAGGCCCAGTTGTTCATCAGTGTTATATTGACCCATACTTCCGTCATTTTTAGTGAATACTTCTCACCTCCACACACCTGGACGATTACTTCATAACATGGGCATGCCTATTGAATTGTAAATTCTCTACCATTATGAAAATTGTTGGACACAGATCTCCTAATCCCAACATCAGAATCATGACGGGGTAGGGTTTCAGATACTGTTCAAAGACAAGCATTTTATTTGAAGCATAATGTGTGAGTTCCGTTTGTCTTGCCTTTGCTGATACAGGGCCACAGGGACATGCAGACCCCTCTGCTACAATTAAAAGGCAAATAAAGACAAGTGAATTGGTGCAGTGTCAGCAGAAATGTAGCTCTAGTGCTGGACTGTCATGGTGCAGAGAGAGCTGAGTCGGAGGGTGAAGCCCTCAATTGGTGTTGTATGTTCCAGCCCTAAGTACTGACTACTAACTGAAAGAATGTGATTGCGAAGTCAAGTAGCTGGAATGAGTTTCTCTCACCCTTAGAGACAGGGTAAGGAGTTCAGACATTCAAGAGGTTTGTATTTCCTGACCAGGAAGCCCACCTGTCCCTCCTCTGGAGGATTTCCAGGCTTGTCCATCTGGGAGGAGACCTAGAGTCAGACCCAAACACACTTGAGGCATTACACATTATCTGGCCTGGGAAAGCATTGGGATCCCTAAGGAAGAGCTTGAAGGACATGGCTGGGGAGAGGCATGTCTACCTGACTTAGTCTGCTGCCACTGTTACCCACACCAGGGTAAGTGGTGGAAAATGTTTGGATTTAAATGAGATTTGCAAAAGTAATTGGACATACTAAGTGGTTCCAGCAGCTGGAAATAGACTACTCTTCAGTTCAACCGCAAGAATGCCTCATGCTTCCTGCAAAAGCAGTTCGACTACTGCTTCTTGGGATCTACAGGATGTGTAAATGAGAGTGGGAGCTCTCTGCCCTCTGAGCAAAGACTTCCTTGTAAACACTTCCTTCGGGCTGCACTATCCCACAACAATTTGGACCAAATTCTTTTGTTACAAATGTTGATGAGCCATGGTTGGAGTGAGGGTGTACCACGTGTACCAAGTGAGCAGAAACCTCTTTAACCTATCTTCACCTTGTCACTTCCCATCTTAAAATACCACAAGGCATCTTGAAGTCACGTTCTAACAAAGCGGGTTACCTGATACGTGTCCTGTGCACCAATGTCAGTGTCTGTGGTGAAGCTTGTTTCCTCTGTACCTTAGACAGTCAGATATCAATATTCCTTTCACATCAGCAATTCACCCACGAGTGAGTATCCATTATCTAGATGGAGCCCAGGGGGCCAACTCCATCAGAAGGTCACAGCATTGTTCGTGCAACCAAACTCTCGGCATAGGGAGCAATTCAGCCACAAATGAAAAGAGCAGGTTTTGGTGAGAATCCAAACTTGATTGCAGCCTGTTTTTCAAAAGTACAACTGGGAACTTCCTGAATTATTGCAGCATTTCTGAACCAGCATCATAGCTGGTGATACAGCACAGTTTTTGTGTTGTTTCAAAACTATAATGCCATTTCAAATTACTCGTTAGGGACCAAGCAGAGAGGCAATGAAGAAACAGGAGTTTAGATGAAGAAATGGGTTTATTTACCCAAAAAACGCAAAAAACAAGAGAAATGAAAAACATATTTGAGAACTAGGCAGGCAACCTATGACAGAGGCACCTCCTAACCCCAGCTTTATGTCATACCAGCACTAGCCCCTCTTTCTTTGCTATAACCTCCTTTATTTCAGGATCAAAGGCGAGCACAGAATCCATGGTGCTCCTCCATCTGTGAAATCCAGTTTGCACTGGAACAAACCAATCACCAGCCTGTCAGTGACCATTCTTTCCATTTTTTTTACACAACAGCACTGTCAGTAGGACAAGTCTGTATGAGCGTGCATCTGTCTCCAGGTTCAGGACCCCTCACTGCTTGCTTCCATGAGGTGGACAGAGTTCCTTCTTTCCATGTACTGTTTATAAGAGCAAGTAATTAATGCAACACACATTCATCTAATCTCTTAAAGATCTCATAGCTAGCTCCATCTTGTCCAGGAGCTGTTCTCCCGTCTTTTTCACGGCACGGCACAATTTTTCCAATAAACAATTCGGGTTAAGGGCATCATTATCTTCATTTATCGTTATCGACTTCATACGTGTTGCCTCCACGTCTCACCAAGGTTCGCTCCACTGCGAACAGCCTTAAACTTACTTTTGCCTTCTCTAAAGCTCCCTCTTTCTCTGACACCTTCTCTTGACACTTGTGACAGGTGGTGAACTACTGACCATATTTCTCCAACTCATATCTCCACACCTAATCACACCTAGTTTTCAACAGTATTTTCTGCAGCTCTCTTTCTTTGTAAACTTAATCACTTCTCTGGCTTCACTGTTGGCCACATTCTCACTGCCCTGAATGCTCAGTTCCTTGCCAGTTCACTGGATGCTAAAGCTAAGTTTATGCATGAAACTGTACCTGCTCTAATATCAAACCTTGCTGGTTCTCTGCCATTCAGACATACTGACCCAACTTCCTCCACAGTGACTCCCTTATTATCATTTATTGTACTGCCCTAAAGGGTGTGTATGCATTAAAGTCACCTACCCAAATAAATGGTGCTCCTCTTCGCTCCATAACCTCCTCCAGCTCCTTGATGTTCATTTATTTATTATTAGGTTTCTTCCTGTTAAAAGGGAGTTTTTCCTCCCCCCTGTCACCAAGCGCTTGCTCTTTGTGGGAACTGTTGGGTTTTTCTCTGTAACAAAGTAAGGTCTTGACCTTACCCTGTAAAGTGCCTTGAGATAATGTATATTATGATTTGGCGCTATACAAATAAAATTGAATTAAATTGAACTGAATTGAATTATTACCACATACTCAAGCAGAGATGCAAGTTTCACCTTCTGATACAGCACATGAGGTGTTACACATGTTGCACAGCCTCCTCGTGCTTTCTCATTTTGATCTTGTCTGATACTTTCCAACCCTGGCACCAGTTTCCTGGACACACAATACCCCTGGTTAATCTTTAAAAACCTCCACAAATTCCTGTCTATTTGCAACCAAACCCCACAGCAGAATATTAAATATCTGCAGCATAAGGATCATCTTCATTTACTCCCACTAATCACAATTAAGTGCCCGTTCAAAATGTGTCTGTATGAGCCGATGGGCTCTATTTACAGACTCACAAAGAAATGATGTAAGTCTGAAGTACATCAGATGAGTGGTTGTTGAGAAAAGTGAAATACAGAATTTATATTTTAAATGTATTCTAAATATATTGAAATCTTTATTATGTGAGCACACTTTGACTTTTTTCCCTTCTCCATGCACCTTGGAAGTAGATGAAGGTTGTGCAGATTTTCTTGGTACAGACATTGTAGGGCTTCACAGCCATCTGGGCTTAGGGTCTCACCAGAAACATAGTGAATCATCCACTGAGGACCATTAATATCCACAGCAAATCTCATGACAGACTGGCCAGTAGCTGGACCAGATATCTGGACCGGAGAGAGTTGAGAGGCCACACCAGCAGCGGGGCCCAAATTCAATCAGTCCAACCCACTGAATCATACTCGTTCTCACTTTGTGCTCCTGAACCGGGTCTTATCTGGCATTTATCTGATATTTGGTCCCTCTGGATGTAATTTAATCAAACATCTAGGGAATTAAATTGCAGAGATTTAATTAGTCTTTTGCTGGGACATTTATTAATGGCCTGGCGACCCCTGGACACCAGTGTGTGAACCACAGGACTAAAGAAGTTCACTTCAGGCTCAACACCCACTGTTACAATGATCATAATAATCATAATAATAATTATGATTATTATTACTATTATAGTTATTTATGCATCTCTTTGTAGAACTTGCATTGTGCTATGTTCTCTGTCCTCCGGTGCTGTAAAAATATTGTTGACTTCACTTATTTTAATCAAAGTAGTGAGTGGCCGCCAGCAGGAGACAGACAGCAAAACGTGGACATACACATTTTATGAATGTAAAATAAAGATGATGATGTTGGAGCACAGCCTGTGTGCTCAGCAAACTTATTAAATATGTGACAATAATATTTTGGCCTTTATGGAGCCACGTGAGGCTTGAAGGTAGTTTTAGTGAGCAATAAATCAGCTCGATAACATTCAGCACAGCCACATCACACTGGGTTCAGGACGTACCTGGCCCCTAACTATAAGCTTTATCAGAGAGCAGAGTTTTAAGCCTGATCTTAAAGGTAGAGAGGAGGTCTGCCTCCTGAACCCAGACTGGGAGCTGGGTCCACAGGAGAGGAGCCTGACAGCTGAAGGCTCTGATCCTGGACCCAGACTGGGAGCTCTGCTTCGCTACAGGTTTCAGCTGGCTAATGGACCCCACACTTCACGACTATGTATCATTGTTTTCCTATTTCTCATCTTTCTCCAAAGGCATTGTTAGGATCTTAAATACATATAATTTATTCAATTATTATTAAGTCAGAAAGTTACACCATTACTGGATGCAAGTGCACCACCAGGTGCCAACAACAGCCCTCTAACTGCTTTGTGCTAATGCTCTCTCTCCCGCTCTCTCTCTTGCGCTGAATTGTGCTCATGCCAACACATGCCAAAAAATGAAATAATAATAATAAATCAAGAAATCTTTTACATCCGGGGCTATTTGCAAAGGCGCCTATGTCTCTCTCTCTCTCTCTCCTGGTTGTGTGAATGATGTGTTTGGTTTTGGTCTCTTGGGTGTTTGTGTGGTCCAGGTCTTCATGGTGGAGAGAAGGTCGAGTGGCACCAGGAAGTTGCTCGACAATTCCCAGATGTTTACAGAAGACAGTCTCAGAGCTCAGATCCTCTCTTCTGATTGGCTCACCGACCTGTTGTTACTAGAGCTCCAGAGAGAAGCTACACAGAGATGGTTTTTGGTTCTTAAAACCACAAATATATCTTCTGATGGAGATCAACACTTCAGATAGAACACAGGTGAAGTGTAAAATACGAGACCTTTCAGCCCCCTGACTGATATTGGGCAAATAAAATATGACTTGACTTGAACTGTCTGTTGGTGAAGCAGCAGTGAAGTACTGCTGTTGAACAAATGTAGTGCAGTAGAAACCAAGAAATGGAGTAAAGAGAAATAAAATAATTCAATCTAAACTGCAGATATAGCACAAAATAGAAATACTAAAGTAAAGTACAGTACCTGAGTAAATTAAGTAAATGTACTTAGTTACTTTCCACCGCTGGTTTCAGGTGACTGATGTTTCCCTAACTTTAACCCACATAGTTTTTTACTAAACTAAACCTGAACCACAGAGGAGGCAGATCAGATCAGAAGCCCATCATGTGACTCATTGCTGTTCTGGTCTGATGCAGTTTGGAAGGCTCTGATGATCCAGAGGCAGCGGGGCCAGATATGTAAAAGCTCAGTTGGGTTGTTCTGGGAGGTGATGACCAACCACCTGGTTGGTTCAGTCTGTTTGATGTGTTCGAGTGTTTTAGTTTTTATCCAGCAGGTCTGGTTTCAGTTCATATCGATCGCTGCCATCAGGTTCTTGAGCTGGAAAATGAACTGCATGAGCTCCTGTAGTGTAATATCTGGTGAGCAGGTTACACCCACAGAGAAAATTAACATGGTGAATTATCACAGCATCTTTAATTTGAAGGCATGAAAACATTATGGTGTACTTTTTTATCAGGGCTCACAGAGATGGTGACGATACCACATTTGAACATCAATAAATTATTTCCACATTAATAGCCAGACAGTGTAATTACAGTGAAATTAATTACCTTCCCCTCTGATTTGGCAGTGTCGTATATTATGTTACATACAGAACATGGTAAAGTATTGCAGTTTAACTAATAATTAATATTTTAACATCTCTGCTTTTATTTAGCATCTCCTGTGCTGCTTGAATTGAAATATAAATTGAATGTTTGGTGGGATCTCTGTTCAACCCCCCCCCCCAAGGTTTTTCTAATTCAAGCACATGCATTAACTGTTGGCACGGCGTTGCTTTGACTCAGCCTTCTCTTCCAACAAATGATCTGCTTTGGATTCATTCCATGCACATAATCGACTTCTGCTCTAATGTATTCATGCATTATATCAGCATGTCGGAGTCCCATTTGCTGCTGGATGCCTTATCAAAGTTAGAGCGTCCACTGTGACCAACTGCGCAATCCAGCTGATTGTATTACCCACACAGTGGTGACGACTGCACACGCCTCTCGGCCTCAGTGGACCGATGTCCCTTCATCTGCATATCTGTTTATCTCTGTGGCCCAACTTAACACGCCGCCCTGCTCACTTTACCTCCTATGTCTTCCTCCTCAGTCCTCCTCCTTTGTGGTGACTCCCTCTCAGAGTTCCAACAGCTCCGTCACCTCCCTCTCTCCTCACCTCCCCCCTTTCATCTGTTAATCGGATGAGCTGTCACAGTTGTGAGGATGATTAAATTCCAGTCCAGAGTGGCTCTGTGACCGTGGAGCCCCGCCTAGTAAGGATAAGTAATGAATGTTAGTGTAGACCTATCCACAGTCTCCTCACCTGCACACAAAGTTCAGCAGGACTTGTTCACTTCAAGTCCAACAACCAGGCATGATGACAGGTTTAGAAAAGGAAATATGCTCATGTTCAGAGTTTGGATTTGATGCCGCTGGCTCTCAGAAGCTATAATAACAAAATATAAACAATATCAAGGTCAAATACAGCATCCCTCAAAAATACTTCTGCTTATGTAAATTTGTGCTGCACCTTGGATTAATGAAACAAACAGATGAATAACACTTGCTATAGAAGACAGACTGAAGTCCATTCCCAGT
Source organism: Trachinotus anak (assembly GCF_046630095.1). Lineage (NCBI taxonomy): Eukaryota > Metazoa > Chordata > Actinopteri > Carangiformes > Carangidae > Trachinotus > Trachinotus anak. The sequence continues at coordinate 2,163,388 of NW_027273867.1, forward strand.
GCAGGGGAAATATTTGCATTCGCCAATAGCACATGGGTAAATAAGATCAACTTATTGTTAATAGAATAAAGGCACTTGGCAAATCAAGCACTTGTTGAGGTGCATGAACACTGAACTTGGTGTGGCAGTGCAGTTCTCTATTCATCCCGAACATCCCACACTTTAAAAAAACAGCTTTTCTAATGGAAATCAGTGGCACCCTCGGGTCACACGCCCTTCTCCTTCCCATTCAGGCTTTGATATGAGAGGTTAGCACCGTGTTTTCTCTGAGCTGCAGGAGGAGGACGTATGTGACCAAAACATAAATGCATAAATATATATGTATAGAAAAGATAAAAAGATTAAAAAATTCAAGATAAAAACGGTACAATTACAGTTGGATAATATGGTCTTCAAATATAGGCTAAATGTACAGACTTTAATGAAGTTAAGCGTAATAGCTGTGTAAGGCCAAGTGCGTCATCACAGACTTCCGTGTGTGTTACGTTATTGTATAAATGTAGATACAAGTTTTCACTTCATATACGGGTCATATTAGCTTTTAAGATGTCAACAGAAGCAGAAAATGCTGTTTACAATCATGATTTGTTACACGTTTAGAGCTGCAACTTTCACTGTGCTGTGAAATGTGAAGCCCGTCCACCGCGAGGCTGCTGCCGGCGCCTTCCTGAATGTGAGAAATTACTACACCGTTATTGGACAAACTTTCTTATCAGTGTGAGTGATCGCAGCTGTGTTACGATCAATTACTGGATGTTGATAATAAAAGCGGTGTGAGGCGGGGAACTGCCCGGTGACGCACAGCATGTACAGCCGCTGACGACTGAAGTCCTGCGACCGGTAACTCAACTAAAAAAGTATCGGAACTCTCTCACGGCTGTGGCGGCGTTTCTAGGCAACGGTGCCCTGGCTGCTATAAAGGCGCGCGGGAAAGCGGCTCCGCACAGGTGCAGGACGCACGAGACCGAGTGCACGAGCTTCGGAGACAGCGGCGGGACGGCGCTTCGACGCACGCATGCGCGATGGACTACTGATCTCTGAGGGAAGACACGGTGCGCACAGCTGAGCCGCTGCTCCTGCCTGAACGCCTCTCTACTTTAGTTTTGTTTTGTTTTGTACTTGTTGTCAACGGGTTATTTTCGTAATATTTTTCACAGTAAATCTGACTGAATTTTATTGCGTCGCGGAAAGAAAAGAGGTTTGGCGCCATGAAGTTGTTGCTTTTACCGGTTTTAATGGCTTTTTTCGCCGTCGTCCAAGTTTTTTGCGAGGAAAACGAGGCAAAGGAAGAGGCGGACTACTGGGCGAGCAGCAACCAGATACAGGTAGTTTCCACTTACACGTAAATGACACTTGTTTCTCATTTGCTTTGAGGAACCTGTGTCTACTGTAAAAATGTGACAGAAGGTGAGCCAGTGAGATCAAACTGGATGTTCAGCTTGTTTTACTCAGGAAGGTCAGTTAACCAGCATCCAATCACGCAGGAGGGTATTTGCTACAAAAACCTTTTTTGATAATACCTGTAGGTGATAATATTAGCTACACTGATCCAGATGTTTTATAATGAGGTCTGATGTTTTACTCACTCTTTGGTCTCCATCAGCCATAATTTTGAGCTGACTGATTATTTCTAACTTATTAGACTTAAGAGTAGATGCAGACATGCACAGTGTGGAAACTACTAAAACTAGAAACATATCTGCTGCCAGTAGACCACAAATCTGTCTTTTCTAGGTCCAGTTTAATTAAGTTAATTTATGAATTTTCCCAAATACTGTCAATATTTGGAGAAGCACAGGATACAGCAAATGAATGCATCAGAAGATAAAATAATGAATTTTGAAATAAGAATTTTGATTTTGCACCATAAATATGTTGAACAGCCTCAGAAAGATGAAGATGAGGATTGTTGAAGAACAGCCAGCCAATGGGAAATTAAATAAAGCCCTAAGTGCACAGCCGAAACCCAGAAGATCTCCACTGATGTGAAACACATCCTGTGTTTGACATTGCGAGCTGGACACGAGCCAAGCTCCTCAGCTAATTCCTTAAACTGTTGGGCATTCTGCAGACCAATGAGCCCCACAATAAATCACTAAAACTGGACATTAGTGGCTCCCAGGACCACATCTCAGCAGACTAATGTATGCTTCTGAAATATATCCTAAGATAGAAATAGAAACACTTAATGAAAGTGCACAATTCAAGGCTTATGTGGATTATGTGGTGGAGGTGGTGGTGTGGGAGGGGTGTGGTGCGAGTGGGGGTGGGTGGGTCAGATAAAATTTTTCAAGATAATGATAATCAAATGTCCAAGTCAGGTATTTGGCTTTTTTTTAAATTCATCAGCAGAAGAGTAGTAATTAAGAGAAAAAATGTGCAAATACCAGATAAAATAAAGATAAAATACCTTTTCAGTAGCGTTGATCAATTACTAGAAATATTATTGAAATTGCATTATGGTTAAGTGCAATATCTAATTTTCCAGAGCTACAAATTTTTTTGATAAAGGTGAAATGTGTTACAACATAAATGAAGTATTGTGGTGCTACAGAGCCTCCAAATCATATTCTCCATATAGCATTTTCAAATTTTTGTCATGAAATGCAGAAATCATGTCGTAATTGCAAATTTCTGCCAAAAATTATCGCGGTATAATATTCTTTGCATATCATTCCTTCCTACGTTTCAGTTCGCAGTTATGGCTTCATTTGTCCCCAAAGTCTTTTGTCTTCACACAGAGGTTTCAACACATAGGAACAGCACAGTGACACTATGTCTCCATGTCACACTCATTGAGATTTTCCCTCCTCAGGATGGCTGGCTTTCCAGCAACCCATTCAGAGAAATCCTCCTGAGGATGACGAGAAAGCCGCGGCCACATCAGTTCATCGGTCTGATGGGGAAGCGCTCCATGGGTGAGAGCTGCTTCTCAGCACTGTGCAGTTTTTGTTTGCTTCTGTAGACCTGTCTCTAAACTTTGTCCTGTCTCTCCTCACACAGCAAATGCACAGATCACCCGCAAAAGTAAGTACTACACACAAATCACATTCACTCACTTGTTATTATATAATTTAGAATCTATGTTATGTCAGTTCTGTGCTGCATGTCCATCTGATCTTGCACAGTCAGGATGAAATCAGTAAGATTTAGTGGAGCTCCAGCTGATGACTCAGTGTGATCATTTATTAGTGTCTGCTGGAAACATCTGTCCTCATTCCCTCAGTTCTGGTCATATGGTCGTGTCTGTTAAAAACACCTGTCTCCATATGAGGTGATTTTTGAGTGTTTTCTAATAACCTGAAGGATTTAATAGGTTGGAGAAATGATGCTGTGCAGGGTCATAGTCAGGATTTTAGATGTACTGTGGTTATGTCCCCCCCCCACCAAAAAGAAACTCAAAAAAATATTTTATTTGGATCTTTCATATTTCACTGATTCAGTTATCAGTCTCTGCAAGTTTTATTTCCCAACATGTTTTAAATGCTGTCTCAAAGCCTTCTCCACACTTCATTCATGCTATTCTTGGCCTAAAAGTAAGTACATTTAAACAGATTAAGTCTATAAAAATCAGCCTAAATATAATGTGTATGATATAAACAAGCAATAAAAACTCCCACCAGTAGGGATGGGTACTGAAACGTTGAATTAAACACGGCTCAGGGCTAAATTTGAAAGACCATAGTATCAATAAGCTCCAATTTTAACGGTTCTGCTCTTGGTACTGGAGAAATGAAGAAAAAAGATTTCTTGTTTATTATTGCCATAAGAATTAACTTCATTTCTCATCTCACCAACTCTGTTTTATTTTCACTGTTCCCAACACAGAAGAGAGACATCTCTCTCTCTCTCTCTCTCTCTCTCTCTCTCTCTCTCTCTCTCTCTCTCTCTCTCTCTCTCTCTCTCTCTCTCTCTCTCTCTCTCTCTCTCTCTCTCGCACTGTGCAGCGCACACACGAACACAGAGACCCTCCTCTTAGTGACAAAGGAGAGAACTAAATGTTCAAAGTGTGGCGAAGTGTTTTTCATGTGAGTCCAGAAACACGCGCGATTTGTCGAAAAATCTCGTGAAAGTCCATCAAACCATGTAGTTCAGCTGTCGTTGGTCCAAGTGTGTTTTGTGTGCGAGCAGCCTGGAGCCCACACGCAGAGTTAATTAAATTATATCAACATGAGTTAATGATGAAAAGTAACTATTAGCCAGCTGACTGTTCTGGGTGTGTTCTTAAATTCAATCTGAAATGGACAGAACATCATCTGCACTGTCGTTCAGAAACTCAGGTTCAGGTTCAGGTCACTCAGATTTAGTGATGTGGGTTCTGCTGGCAAACTACTGCACAGTAAAAATACTGTAAAAAAAAAAGTCCTGTAGTAAATCATTGTGTATTACTATATTTGTTTTCCATCATACAGAACGTGGCATCAGTGTTAAAATAAAATCAACCTATTGAATAACTGAATCCTCCCAGATTTTGCAAACATCACTAATTGAGTAGAATATTTATATTTGTGTCCCTGGTTAAGAAAGAGTGCATAAATTGGAGGGAGCAAACAATTTCACAGGATTTAATTAACTGATAGCCGCCACAGATTGTTGCACCATGGCTGTTGTTTTGAACGTCGGTGCGTCATGAATATGGCAGCACAGAGCAGACGTCTGTGTGGGACAGAGGAGAGAGATAAAGACACAGAGGAAAAAGGGAATGAGGAGGAGGGGATTTTCCTCTTCTCTCTGTGAGGGGTTTTTGTCTAAATTAGTCACCCACTCAGTGATGCAACCCAGCACAGCATAAATAAGTATACATTTAATTTATTCCTCTGATGCAGGCTGGACTATAAGTCACTCATCATTAGGGGGTGGGGATGGGGTTCTGGGATCAATGCCTCAAGGACATCTGAGAGTTAAATTGGATTGTTTACGCTTGTGATGGATGGAAGGAGCTGTGCATTTTACCCTTCACTTATACCCAGGATGCTTTCTACCCTGATGTACCTACACTGTTTTCTTACACAAAATATCAGACTCACACACTAATACAAGGCAGCACCATATTATGTCTCCAGTACGTTCAGGGTTCAGTGTTCAGTGAGAGGCATATTTTATACGTTCACAGTCGACTCTCATCAGTGTAATGCAAATATTGATGTTTGTAATGTAGGATATTCCCTCAGGGCTCTGCACCACCCCCCTCATCCTCATCCTCAGTTTACAGCCCATTACTGTGACTGACTGGAGCCACAGTCAGTCTGCAGCTGTCCGTCACAGAACCTGACAGACAGAACCCGACAGAACCTGACAGACAGAACCTGACAGAACTCAACAGAACCTGACAGACAGAACCCTATAGAACCTAACAGAACCTGAAAGACAGATCCTTATAGAACCAGACAGACAGAAAATAACAGAACTCAACAGAACCTGACAGACAGAACCTTTTAGAACCCAACAGGCAGAACTTGACAGACAGAACCTGACAGACAGAACCTAACTGAACGCGACAGAACCTGACTGACAGATCCCAACAGAACCCAACAGACATAACATGACAGCCAGAACCTGACAGAACCCTATAGAACCTGACAGAACTCAACACAACCTGTCAGACAGAACCTGACAGACAGAACTCAACAGAACCCAACAGACAGAACCTGACAGAACCCAACAGAACCTGACAGAACAGTTTGGAACAACTGACTAAACATCTTGAAATTAATTTTTCATATGAGGTTGTTCTTCAGACTATTGGACAAACCAATGTTTCGCAGAAGTAAAATGGAAACACTTATCTCACATTCAAGTCATGGTGTGTGTTGTTTCAGGCCGAGGCAGATGCTGGAAATCTGCCATCATGTGTAATTTGAGTGATATCACAAGAGGAGAAAACAGCTTTATTCACATAACATCACACAGTGGAAACTCAAACCACTCACAACTGAGGTTTCTAAACTTTTCTAAAATCACTTCTGTTTTGCACAAACTGCAACGGAAATACGGCTACTGCTGATGAACAGCTGATGAACAAAAACTATTAAATTCCACAGTTCTCGATACCAAATTTGATTCAGACACAATGGTAACATTTCAGGACATGAACATGTTGAGGACATGTCCTGGAAGACTGGCTTTGAGCTGCTCGGATCAGTTTGAGGTGTTTTTGTTCTAAGAGCTCTGTGACACCATTTTCTGGCCTTTGGTCTAACTTGTCTCTTACTGTCTCCTAACTATCTCCATGTACGATTCTTAACATGTTTTTTTTCCCCACAAATCATTGAGGCTGCTGCCATTAGACATGTTGTTATTAACTGTGCTTTCTTTCCTCTTCCTCCCTTTACATAAACAGTCAGACAAGGACACTAGTTTATTATTCTGTCTCCAGTCCCTTCGACATCTACAGCTTCTGTACCTGGAGTTCTGTAGAAGAAGTGTTTTGGCTTCAACTTGGTACAGAAGTACCTTGTGACATCCAGGAAGACAGATGTCACAGAAAATATAATGAAAGATTTAACTTAATGAATAAATAGAGAAACATTAAGCTACATAATGAAATGTCTATCTATAAAATAAAATCTAAACGATCAGATTTTTCCTGTAGCTGTTGTGGGTGGGGTTGTGCTGGGGGAACTTCAGTATTTCTAAAGTCTTGGTCATGGCCCTGGCTGCAGTTGTGGTGTTAAGTTGGTCACACACTGATCTACATGAAGTGTTTCAAACTGAAATATCTTTTTCTGTGAAGGGCATAAAGTCAACTCTTTTGTTGGACTGATGGGGAAAAGAAGCCAAGAGGAGCCAGGTGAGTTCAGTTCAGTCCTCCTTCAGCTCTGACTTTATGTTACGAAGTGATTGAAGGACCAGAGACAGTGAAGTGTGACGCTAACGAGCTCTCTCCCTCTGCAGAGTCCTACGAGTGGAGCACAATACAGACGTACAACAAGCGCCGCTAAAGGGTCGTCTCTGCAGCCGCCTGCTTCTCATCGAGCCGTTCCTCATCCGTGGGAGGCGGGATGCCTCAGTTTCTCCTCACTGTGTATAGCTGTTAGTCAAATAAAATGATTCTGTTTCCACATTGTAGTGAAGTAGCAGTGCTGTACCTGTGCCAGTTTAATTTGTCCCAGCAGAAGGTAGATTGGAGGGGGGGGGGGGCATCATTGTTAATGTTTGTGCTTTCTGTGAGCATTTTCCACTATCTGCCATATCACAAAGACTAAATGTTGTTGTGGACCATCAGAGCAAAGCTGTACCCCAGGGTATGCTGAAAATTGCACTGCCAAAGTCACTGTATAGTGCCTCATAACTGTTTAATTGCAACTGATTGTTCTATAAATACAACACACTGGGACAGGTTCTCATTTTGGCTTCAACTGACTTCAGAGGAGCCGTTGTGTTCTGGCTGGACTGTCCGATGTGACAGGATACCTGTGTGTTATAGTGATCTGACAAATATTAAAATTATTTTCTTTACTGGTTCAACGTCAGCTTGCAAGTTGTGAACTCCTTGTGATGCATAACTGACTGTGATGAACCCTGCTGGTTGAGTGGGATAAGGGGACACTCTGGTGGGGGAAGGAGGTGCTGCACACAAACTCATCACACTGCAGAGCCAGAGGAATTTATTTTAGTAGCAGTCAGAATGACACAGAAACAATTACTAGGAAAAAAGATGCTGGTAATGAATACGTCAGGGAGTGGACAAAAGTATACAAGTGACAACATGGTGCAATAAACTAATGTTCAAACTGGAGGTCATAGCAGGCTGTATTTTGTCCACTGCCTGAAGTTTACAGTCATCAGTTCACTTCTCAACCATCAAACAAGTGATACTGTGGTACATGTATTTTTTTATCATGATATAAGCAAATCTAATGAAACCTGACAAATCATGGCACTCATGTCACATCACATGGGTTGACACATTTCTATCACGAACATAAAGTAACACACACTAGTCTGAAACACACGTCTGCATAGTCACCTCAAACCGGAGACTCGTCATCAACCAGTGTGAGAAGTCATGACTCACCTGTACATAACTGACACGTTGCATATACACAGAACCAATCAACGAGCTGCAGCAGCAGTGTTAGCAGCTCTGCATAATTCATGTGAGGTTAAAGCCAAAACCAACATATACATCTTAGAAACAACTGAGGTCCTTCTAATGATCAACGTGAGGTCAAGCAACAGTCTGAAGTTATTAAAATACATTTACTATTATGTCAAATGTGATTTATGAGGCTCTCTCAAAGTAACCTTTCAGTAGGCGAGCTGTGTAAAATGTTTTCTCATGTAATCAGGATGAGACTGATGTTGCGTTCATGAACCCTGATCACAGCTGAAGCTCAGACTCAGAATGTTGTAGTTGGGTCAGCAGACCTCACAGACTGCAGCTGCAGACGACCAGTGTTCGCTGGGAGTCATCACCTGTTCAGCCTCATTATGTCTCTGCAGGGTCCTTTTCATCTCAGACATCTCAACATCCAGCGACTGGAGGATTAACTTGGACTCTGACAGAGTTGGTCAGATCTACCTGTTAAAGAATGACTGACTCTTAGGAGTTCTACCACAAACCACATGCACAGAACACGCGTCAGCACATGGCAAGAGGCGCTGAACGCACCTGTGCTTCTACAGCTCGGATCTAAAGAGGAGCAACAACTGTTAGAAAACTGAAGCACGACAACTTCTAATGAATATTTAACTAATAAAATGCACGTCTCATAAGCACAGCACTTATATTTGCTAATTAGATTGAATTAATCAGGTCCAACTCTTGGCTGGACTTTGTCACTCAGTAAAACAAAGACATGCAGCCCCTAAGGTTTTCGGCTGGGATGAATTCTTCTGGTTCCCGCGCAGGCAGATGGCACAGCGCAGCCAGCTGACAGTGTTTGATGTGTGTGTGGCCAGATGCATTTCAGCATCTTCTAATACGTAACACTTGAGTGCGCTGTACATTAATGGTGCATTAAAGGGATGTTTATCAACGAGACAAACTGCAGCCTCAGAAATGACTTTGGACGTGCTTCAACATCTGTTATTTTGTGCACCGTCTGTCAATGTCTGACAAGCTGTGACATGTCTCTCTTCTCCCATCTTCTATTTCATGGGCATCTAACTAAACAGATTCATTTGAATTTTAATCAGTACATCTACTAACACAGGGCCTTTAACAGCTCATAATTCACTTGTGTTCCTGCAGCACATGGCGTCTGCACAGCAGCGCTGAGGCTGCTCAGAGCGGCGGCTGAGGGCTGACGCTGCTGATCTTCAAGGTGTGATTTCTGTGATGCACGGGAAACACAGGAGACCTTCACAAACTTCTTTTGAAAGAGTCTGTAGCAGGTTGTGCTAAGTGCGCACAGTGGATGACAGGATGCTGGAGCACACACATCAGCCCTGCTGCTTTCACACGGTCTCAAAGCTGAGTCCCGTCAGTTTATGAATAAGTGGGACTGCCTGAACAGGAGGTCTGAGAAACATACGGCTGGATCTGAGCCCCAAAAGACTAAAGCACATCCCAGTGTGACACACGTCATGTACAGTGTAACAGACTAATTCCTAGTGCGTTAAATTTGATCAGCAAGGTAAAGCTCAGTATAGCACAGCAGAGTTTACAGAGAGGACTAACATATAACTGAGTGACGGACACAGGCACGCAGCTGCTCCAGCCAATCACTGGTCTTTATCAGGTTTGTAGATGGACAGGGTCCGGGCTGATGGGTCAGAGGCGTTGATCCAGCGCGGCATCCAGTAATGGGAGAGCCACTCGGCGCGGCCGGGGTAGTGCTTCTCAAACACCTGCCTGAAGTAGTAGGCCTCTTTGGTGTACGGGGGGTTGTGAGGGAACGTCTTGCGAGCCTTCTCCATCTGGTCGTCGTTCACCTGAGAGAGGACAGAGAGCCGCTCAGACATGGGGGAAGGGGCTCCATCATTTACACATGATCAAATCTGCACACACTATTGACTGCAAGCACGTGTTCCCATTTCGAACTGAAAATGATACAGTCTGACTGTTTTCTCAGCTTCAGTGCTGTTTCCTTTAAGATTCACCCCTGTAAACACTGTGACAAAAAAAATGAAATTCTGTAAAACCTCATCTGCTGATGAAGACCCTGTGATGTGATCAAAAACTCCAGAACAGCTCCTCTGTGAACCTGTAAGTTGATACTGTTTCCAAGTCAGGATTGAAGTCTTAATGTGACCCACATATGGAAATTTAGACAACTCAATGACAACTCCAGCCACTGAAGATCATGTGATATGACTGAAAGCTCCAGAACAGTTGCACCATTAAGTCTGATTGTTTTGTCCAAAGATAAATAAACTGAGCTAAATGTCATCATCATCCTGATTTCCTGCACAGTTCAAGCATGTAGGTCGGGGTCGGCAAGTAAGTTTGGCCTCGGCAAATTTTTTCTAACCCATTACATGTTGGGCCAGAACATAATCAAAGGCTAATTTTAAGAAACTGATGAATAAATACGCAACTTAAATTTACTTCATTGTTTGGCTGATTCATTGAAATGGTTTTTTCATATCACATCATATAGCTGCTGTAAAGCAAGTGACAGAACCTTTGGAACCTTCTGTCAGAACTTTTCATTATAAAAGCTAAAAGCTTGTTTGAACTATAGAATTGCAGGAACATTCTTGTGCTTTTATTTTGTTGACAGAAGAAGAAGTGATTCTGTGGGGAACTGTTACTGCTATGACAGTATAATAAGCATCTTCAGGTGGGGGGCTCTGTTTCAACATTAGCTACATCTTAATGTGAGACTCAGTTCGATATTGTAAGATCTAAAAAATCAGATTATCAAATTATCAAAATAATCTGGCGTGTCAGGACCCTGGATTTGCCTCACCTACTGTAAATGGACTGCGGCCATCCTTCAAGTATTATTTACTCATGTGCTTTTCCTGCCTTGTCAAGTCAAAATGTCTGCTGGGAAAGGGGTCCATACATTGAGTCTACAGGGGGCCTCGGAGGCCTCAGGAGCCTCAGGTGCTGCTTCTGCAGAGCTCTGGAGTCTAGACTTCCCTCAGGCTACCTGTTACCCACATCAGCATGGATAAGACCATGTAAAGAGAGGAACAATCATAACTGACCACTACTCATAATACTTGACTTCAGTAGTTTAACTGTGCATCAACCTTAATCTGCTCTTTGCCTTCAGCCACAGCATCAGCCACAGGAAGTGGGACCAGTGACTCCCTGTGGGACCTGTTTTAAATGAGTTTTGTTATTTTTACCATCAAAAACGGCTTTGCATAAAATATTTCTTCATCATGGAGGCCATTAATACTCTCTCACTGGACTGATCTACATTTCATTGTTCCTTCTTCTTTGGACATGAAACTGATCAAACTGATCAGCTTGATCATGGTATCAGTCACCGCGTGATTGGTCGGTCCTACAGCAGCACGTACCATCGACTCCAGATGTTCCTGCAGGCAGGTGTACCATGACTTCTTCACAGACATCATACCGTCGCTGAAGGCTTCTTTGCGCCTCCACAGGATCTCATCAGGGATCAAGTTGATACCCTTGAAAGATTCCCTCAGAAGGTGCTTCTCCACTCCATTCTGCTTGCACAGGACACACAACATAACACAGGTGTCACTGCCTCGGTTCCTGTTTTCGCCGTCAGACATCTGGTTTGACTGCGAAGATCGACTGACCTTAGGAATCCTCATCTCCTCGGGCAGGGAGAGGTAGTACGCCGTGAATCTGTGGTCCAGGAAAGGCACTCTGAGCTCCAGACTGAGAAGTAACAAGTTCAACCGGTGAGTTGAGACATAAAAAATAAAAAAAACATTTGAAAAGTCAGTGATTCATTATATGACCTCTGAGCACAAGGATGAGTGTTGCACACAAGTGATTCCCTCAAACCTTCAACCTCAGCTGGTAGAAAATGGTTGATCACTATCATTTATCAGTGGTCATCATTTTTTATTCATTTTCATGACTCAAAATTTTTTTACCTTATTGATCATGATGGATTTGGATCCTGTGGCTTATTATTGAGGTTTAATGAATCACATTTTGCTGTAATTACAATGCATGATTAATTTTACTGGTGATGTGCCTCAATCATGCTGCTGCTGTTTCCGTCCATGGAGGATTTACCTTTTTGTGGTTAAATTGAAAGCAAGATCATTAAAACCATCACAGAACTGAACATTAACGCTCCTAAAAGCTGCTGCACAATATTAATTAGCACAATGTCTGACATCAATCCATAAAGTCTGTTTTTCTGCCCAATTCATAAATGACTTCCTGAATAAAAGCACCAAAAAACTGAAATTGCACTGATGCTTCATACAGGGATGACTAATTATATTTTTCATTGAAACAACACAAAGTGAATTAAATGTTTTAAGAGCTGCCACCAGCATTCATACACAGAGAGTATCCCACAGTTCAACGGGGCTGAAATAATTTGTACATCAATTAGGAGATTGACAGAAAATGAACAGGCTGTAATACTGTGATAATCAATGAATGGTTTAAGTTGTTTAATCATGAAAAAATGCTAAATTGCTGTTTGATATTTACTTTTCTTTACTGTGGAACATTGTAAACTAAATATCTCTGGGTTTTAGACTGTTTGTAAATTCTGTGAATGACACCACTGTGCCATTAGGCTTGGCCTATATCCAAAATGTAATATCTCGATACAGTGCAGCCCAAATATCACGATACATGATATTATCATGGGGAGTTGTTGTATTTTATGTTTCAGTTGCTTTTTTTTGAAAGGTTCCATACAGTCTAAAGGCAGATGTCCATGTGTTTGTGATTATAAAGCAGGTCTAGGTTCTATATTAATACTGTGAAAGTATCAAAGCCTCAGTCCACAGAGAAATGCACACAGCCTGTATTCAGATACTGAGCCTTAAAACCAGCCGTCAGGACTTCTGGAACTTTGTGATGTCACAACAAAGCAGTCACAGCCCTCAGCCATGCCCCAAGCCCCGCCCACCTGGACCCTCCATCCAACCTTCAGGATTTGGTTTCTCTCAGTGTTTACCTGAAATCTGCTAGATTTTTATATTTTTCAAAAAACACATGGACATCTCCCTTTAGACTGTGTGGACCTTTAAGGAGTGCTCCTAGCCTTAGTTCTCTAGCGATGGCAGTGCTGGGAGATGAAGTGAAAGGTGCTACCCATGTGCAGCAGTGGTGCGATCAGCACGGAGAACATCAAACAGGTAGAGCTCCTTCATCAGTCGAACGCTGTCCTCTGCTGCTGCTTTGGGATTCGGAGCCTGGAGGAGCAGGAACACACACTTAGTTCAGACATTCAGCCCTTCATGTTCATGTGACGGAAACTGAACCACATCGTCCTCTCTGAATTGACCAAACAGTGATGACAGCAGATCTTACACAGTACCAGTCTGAAGTGACTGCAGTCAGGGTCACGTAAAGACCACAGCATCTTTTTCCACCCTCTAAGATCACAGCGTGAAATGTACAACTTCAAACATCATCATCTACTATCAACAAAGAAAATAATACAGTCAGTTGAACAAACTGTGAAACACTGAGAGAGCCAGTTTATGTTGAGGAGACTCTGCTCGTATGAGGTCAGACTGGCGTCACATTGTCTGACAACACTCATCCTGTCTTCTAAGTTTTCAGTTGTATATACAGCCAAGATCTTCCTGCACGACCTCGTTGAGCCTGTGCACTGTTGGATATTGTACAATTATAAAAGAATCTGCTCTCACACTGTGTTAAATGATGAGACTGATGTCTCAGGAGGTGAGTGTCAACCACCTTCCATAAGTCGGCTGTTATCCAGGGCTTCAGCATACTTCAGTTGGTCACATGGTTCAGTTCCTCCTCCTGCTGTATGGCGACCCCTCTGCTGAACTGAAGCAGGGGTTCTTTATCTGAATTGCTGCGCTGCACAGTGGAAATCAAACATGTGTCTGTGCCACAGAACTGAACTTGACTCTTGTGATTCTGTCACTTGACTCTGAAAGGATGGAAGCTGTTGATTTTTATAATGTGGCACTATGCCGATATCCCTGCAGTAACCCCAGTCTTTCCCGCCTTCCAGCCCTGAGTTCTCCCCTTCCTGGTATATACCAGCAGATCATCTCCACTGTCTCTCTGCCACTTTTTTTTGTCTGTTGCCAGCCACCACCCTCCCCCGACTTCACCTCCTGTTTATCCTGCTTCTGTCTCCTGAGCCTAAACACAGGTGAACTGATCTGCGTCTCTTCATTGTACATTTGACTCCCTCTGATTCTGAGGCCTGATAATTAAAACAGAATCATTTTCTTGCAAAACAACCACAGGCCACAGCAGCAGCCAACGTCTCATCCCTCTGCTGCAGGACTGAAAGGTTCTGGAAATCCTCTGTTCACTGTCATCACACTGTTCAACGCCTCAGACAGAGACAGTGGATCATGACACAGACTCAATCTTTACTAAATACACAAATAAGCTAATGGAGAATTTGGATATAGAGGGATCAATAAAGTATTTTTTATCTTTCTCTTTAAAAATCACGAGTCAAACCTTAGTTTGTCTGACCCGGCTGCTGTGATTGGTTACTGGAGGACTTGCCTTGTGGAAGTAGATGTATCCCTGAGTCAGTTCATCCGAACCCTCTCCAGAGAAGATCACCACACTGTCGGTCTTCTCCCTGATGTGCTTTGAGACCAAGTACATCCCTGCAGAGGAACAGACAGAGGTGCTGCGTTACACTCACTGACCCCATTACAACGCTGCTCGTATGAGTGAATGAAGAACGTTGACACAACACAAAGCTAAGCCCCGAAAAAGGCCAGTAGTCTATACTATGCAGGAATGCACGTGATATTTTTTTTGTTTGTTTTTTTTTGTTTTTTGCTCTGCTGCCGAGTCCGACCATCACTTCACTGCTTTTCTTAGTGTACGCTGTACCTTGGCACGTGCTAAATAAAACTTTGAACTGCTGTTCAGTGGCAGCATCAAAACATGAAACATCACATACGATCATGTAATTCTAAAAACACCTGAAACATAAAATACAATAATATAAATATATTACAATTTTTCAAGATTTTTTTTTCTGTGCCAAAATTCAACAATCAATAACATAATGCAGTGATACCAACTTCAAATTTTCTAATCAACAACGACCGTATGAAATAACAGGCCAGGCGTCTGTGTAGCACCTCAGCGTTTCATTTACAGTCTGATGGGACCCACTTTGCCTCTAATAGCAGCGGTTCCTGTGGTTTGGATGCTGCACTGGGTCATATTGTGATTTTGATAATATTTTGATGAACTGATCAAATAATAAAACCAAAGTAAGAATCACATAATTGATACACAGGTAATAAATTACACTTTGTTTTGCAGATGCTGTCTGAGTCCAGTTTGGATACGATGCATGTTGTGTGTTGTTGTTTCATAGTTAGATGGTGTCATTTGTTTTTTTTGTTTGGGTCATTTTGGTTTTAATGATGCACCCACACCTTAAATTACTGCCTCCTGTTCTCGGTCAGGGTGGGGTCATATCAGAGGTGCATTGTGGGTCATTTTTATATGTAGATTGTACTCATTATTACATGTGATCAGTGGGTTGTGGCACATTTGGGGGGGGGGGGGGGGGGCAGCAGTGAGCCTAGTCACAGCTCACACACACTGCACAGAGGAGCAGACAGACAGGGTCAAATCACATCTTTAAATCAGATCAACGTGATGTCCTGATTAAATAACGAAAAAATATTTTAAAACTTTATGGATTTTTGAACTGCCCGCGGATGCAGTGACTAGGGTCTGTTGTTAATGTGTTTGAGAGAGAGAGAGAGAGAGAGAGAGAGAGAGAGAGAGAGAGGCAAGGGGCGGCTGAGTAAATCAACTATAAGCTTTTATCCATCTAAATTAGAAAAAAAAAAGAAAAGGAAATCAATATGAGGCGGCCAGTGTTGATATTGTAGCTAACTGCCACAAATAAATGAAGTATGGGAAACACTGCGTACATTGCCCCCCACTGAACTAATCCCACTGGATCCCACTGTGATTCACTGAGGGAAATCAGGAGGAAAAGGAATGCAGTGATTCAGCATCAGTGAGCACTGTGATCAGCTGAAAGGTGGCGGTCCAACCCACATAATGATTTCAGGGCAGAAACGTACAAACATCACTGATTATCTCACAAAGAGACTGCTGTGTGCTGTTTCATATGTACTGATCACTGGCCTGCTCCTGTTCTGACAGAAACAGGGCTGACCTTCTGTGAATCCTCCTGGAGTTCAGTGTGAATAATGTGGATTATTTCTGCAACATACAGTAAAGTGCTAAAAGGTCTGAAATACATAAACCACCAGTGTAACATTCTTTAATATGCAGGAGAAGGTCGACTCCAGCGCTCAGATGATGAGGTTTATGTCCTACACTCACCACCCAAAACCTGTTCAGTGTTTATTAGTCCAATATAACAGATCTGCAGCAGCCGACATCAGTGGTTCCCAACCTGTGGCCTGGGACCCACTGCTGGGCCGTGAAGGTATTGCAAGTGGGTAGACAAACAGTACAATCGTGGTGAAAAGATGTAATTATATAATATAAAAATAGAAATTTAAATAATGTTTTTAAAAAATGCTTTGAGAAGATGTTACTTGGCCTCCGTAGTGTTACGGGCTCGTATGTGGACCGCCAACATTGTTGAGATTTTCAAGTGGGATATGAGGCGGGAAAGGTTGGGAACCACTGGTCTGCATCTTGCATCCTGCTCAGTTTTTGTTGACTTTATCAGAAAGGCCATTGCTGGTTGTATTATATTACACTGAATAATACTGAATCATTTTCATTTTCTCTGATTCTTCTTCTTTGATTCTTCTTATTTAATTTAAATAAGAGTAAACAATACACTGATATTTATAAGGCTGCAGCTGGGGCCCTGTTTTCCACTGCACCCAAATATAAGAAAACACAACTGCACAACATCAAAGAAAAAAAAAAAAACACTGCACCACAGACACATTACAGTCTCACACATAAAGTAGCTCGTTCTGTTTCGCTTCATGTTGCACTCACCAACAGAGGCACGGATGGTGGTGATGTCATAGGTCTCCAGGTGGAAGATGACGTCCTCTACTGCCTGGATGCCTTCCTCTACAGTGAAGTTCACCTCGTGGTGCTCACTGCTGATGTGAGCTGCAACCTGACCAACACAAAACAACTAACACATCAGACTCCAGACTCCAACCACAAACACCACTAACCACACGCAAGTGTTTGGCTCTTTCACTGTGTAAAGAAGCTAACATGGAGTTCACAGTACGGAGCTCTAACACTGCTGCCGGGGGATGTTCTGGGGTCTGAGGGTCTTCTATCTGAGGAACCGACCTTGCGAGCAGCGATGATGTCTGGACTGTCCTCTGAGCCGATGGAAAATGTCTGGATGGGATACTGCAGCTTCTCCTCTTTGGCCAGTTTCACCAGTGTAGCAGCAACCAAGCTGGAGTCCAGACCCCCTGAAGAACAGACAACATGAAGGTGGATCATTGACACAAACCACAAACCACAGACCACTAGGTCTGGTCCCACCAGCATTTTCACATGTGAAACTTTGGTCCAAAACACATTTGTTTCAATGGAAATGCTACAATCAGTGGATTTGCTTGGGGAGCCAAAGTCAATTCTGGACGACTTTTCACATGAGTTCAGTGTATGTGAACTCTGACTCGTGAATTTGCACCATTGGCAAACCTCTTGATGGTGATCTCCTCTCTCAGGCTTCTCTCTGGAGCTCTAGCAACAACAGGGGGGTCAGTGTCGTACAGCCAGACCAACTACAGGTAACACAGAGCCCAGTGTGCCCTGATTGGTCAGCATGCTGCTGGCAACTACACGCTCTGCCCTGAGCCATGGCTCTGGTTCTGCTCATGTCTTACTTTCTCACACAGAAGTAAACAAACGCTTGTGGCTCTCACAGTGGCTTCAGTTCTGCCTCATCAGTTCAAGCCAGAGTCCAATCCTGAACAAGAACACGACAGACCTGATCCACCTTCACGAGCTTGACCAGAGCCGCAGAACGAGTGTACCCACTGCCAAGCAGTCGGAAGGAGGGAACTCTGGGTTGTTTGTGGTTCTGCCACCGGCAGAGCAGACCAAGTAAATTTGTCACGGCATCTTTTCAGTGACAAAACTAAGGAAAACTCTTCATTTGAGGTATTTGTGTGCGTGCCAAGCATGGAGGGGGCGTCCAGTTTGCAGGTGATACTTTTATATTTCTATCTAAGTAGTTTACTTCTACATCATCCTTTGTTTCATGTATCAAGCAGCCACAAAGCTGTTTCAGTACATAGATGGCAGAATCGTAAATTACCTGAGAGAAGACAACCGATCCTCCTCTGAGCCATCAGACGTTTCCTTACAGCGTTCTCAAACAGGGTCCTGATGTTGCTTTTCACCGATTCCTCATCAAACTCTGTGGAGACGTCAGATTTTAAAAAGGCTAAACAAGAAGTCAGAGAACTAAATGTTAGTTAACAGTGAACAGCTACATACGTGTGGGTAGTCTCTCCAAAGTGTCATAGATGGCATGAGCAGGCTCTTGTGTGCAGCAGTGAAACTGCTCCATCTGAATGGACTGAACTTTGCCATTCTGCTTCAAATCAAAGACCTCAAAGTGCCCAGGGAGAAAAGGGACAATGTTGGCTGGGGTGGCCATCGCGTGGGTAATGTCTGTCAGCCCTGTGATCAGAATAACAAGTTCAGCAGTGCTGAAAAGGCACAAAACACTTCTCAGAGGAGTATAAAAGAGCCAGACTCAAGAAAGATGATAAACTATCCCGTTACCTTTAGCCTCTGAGCAGACTGCAAGGAAGCCATTGTTTGTCAGGAGTTTGAACAAAGGCCGGACACCGTACGTATCCCTTCCCAAGAAGACCTTTCTGTTGGCAGTGTCCAGCAGAACGAAAGCAAACACCCCATCCAGGAGAGAAGCCATCTTCTGGATGCCGAAGCGGTTGTACAGGTGGAGCAAAATCTCACCGTCCACCCTGGTCTGGTGATCAAACTCAAACTGCTTCCTCAGCTGAGTGAACGGTGGAGAGACAGCACACACAGGGGTTAATTTAGGTCATCTAGTGTCTTCACATGAAAGTCCCACTCCAAATGTAATTACACTGACGCTTGGCAGGTTTACCAGCTTCACCCTCTGACTTTAGTGTGTTGGCACGCTAACATTTGCTAATCAACATTAAACTGGGAACATCTTTAGTTTCAAGCCCAGGGAAAATTCAAATTTTAACCTGATGACATCACCAGAGAAAAAGTCAGGGTTAACCATGGTGGAGTTTCTGGAACTACCACCAACAAATGTCTCCAGGGAAGCAGCCAGCGTCCTTACCGTGTGGTGGTTGTAAATTTCTCCATTGTAGCAGAGCCACAGGAAAGGAAACTTCTTGATGCGTAAGGGCTGCATGCCATACAGCTGGTCCACAATGGCCAGCCGGTGGAAGCCAAAGCAGCAGTTGGTGTAGCCGTTGACATTCTCAAAGCGGAAGGCGTCAGGGCCCCTGTGAGCGATCTTCATGGCACTAGTGCACTGAGCCGACAGGCACTCATCGCTGCCAAACAAAGCCCAGATACCACACATTTCACAGCTGTGGGAGAGGGATCAAAGAGAAGAGAGGCAGACATGCAGTTTATTCACATACAGCAACAGAGTAATAATCTGACATGTAATGTTCAACTGGCACACAAACGAAACTAAGTTTGTAAAGAATATATGTGATTATTAAGGTTTTCTCAAATCTGCTGTAAATCAAATCAGAATATTAAGACATTCCAGAGACACTTACACCAAAGAGCTGTTGTAAAGTGTTCAGTAGAGAGGCTGTGTTACCTGTTCTACAGCTGGCGAATAACAGAGGATCAGTTACACACTGAACCACGCCGTTCTGCAGACGCCCTGTCCTCAGGCAGACTGCTGCAGGATTTATTTCCCACCACCACAATCAGCCTTCAAGTCATAGGATTAAAGATAGAATATTTTCCACATTAAAACGTCTAAAAACAATTAGGCTTTTGTTATATTTTTTGTCAACTGGTCTACTTACTTTACGAAATGTTTCCAGCAATTTTCAGACCTCAAGATCTAAAAAAGTGTATTGTGAAAGTGTGGTGCAAACTGTCAGACAAAATCACATTTCTCAACGTTTGAAAAGTGATGGAAATATTTTGGGATAATATCAAAACACAATTTAACAAAATATATAACATAGTTCTAGATGTTTTTAGACACTTTAATGTGGAAAAGTTACATATAGTAGCTTAAAAGAGCCGTTTAGGAAGAAGCTTCTGCTTCAGCAGCTTAAGGCAGACTTCAGGGAAGCCTCGCTGCTCCGAGCTGCCCCCGGCTCACCGCCGCCTGCAGGCCAGCCTCGCTCTTTCCCCACCTCGTTCTCATTGAACCCGGTTTGCAGCTTATGTCTACCTCACCACGACAACCCTAACCCTAACCCTAACGCGTTAGTTCTGAGTTACTGAATCGGGAAGTTCGGATCTGTGAATATCTTTCCAACTTTACCGAAGTACGCCAATCTCCATTTAAAATAGTACAAATTTAGTGTGCTTCGCTCTGGGAAAACCTAGACAGCTAACAACGCATCGTTGCGAGGCTCTCATAAATTCATTACATTATCGTTATATTCTTCGACTGATCATCACTTATTATGATATAATATTGGAGCTCATCCTTTATTCCCGCCCCCCTCCTCTTGGCGGTGTTTCCCGGCGGACTGAATGAAACGTCCTGCTGGTGGACGACGCGCAGGACGAGTTTCCAGCCCCACAGTGCGTCCACAGGCATGCTCAACGCGTGCGTGTACGTCTTCACGGTAAGCGATCAGAGGGAGTTCTGCTATAAACCCATTCATATGAAAGTCACCGCTGCGGTCCGCTCCGCGGGAATGCAGGCGGGTTCACATCGCATTCAGTCCGAGCCGAGCCGAGCCGAGCCGAGCCGAGCCACTCACCTTGCTCGTGTCCGCGCCGTCGGCCTGCTGCTGGAGCCGTCACCCCACGGTGTGCTGGGAGCTGGCTCTGATGCGCTGTCGTGAGGTGAGTCCGTCCACATGTAACCGGAACCGGTGACTGTATCTTCAAAATAAGAGCCCACCTGCAAACGACAATAAAGGAGCTAAAATTCGGTTAAAGCTAAAATTTACATTCAAATTCGTCAGAAAATCTATAGATCATGTTAAACCTACAGCTGTTAAACACATAGCCTGCTTGAGAGGCATACAGTAGTGTTAGTAGTTGTAATAGTAATGGTACCGGTAATGATGGTAGTGGTAGTTTGTTGAATTTTGTGATAATTTCAGCTAAATGTGCTACGCATGTTTACAAAAACAATGAGAACATGTCGCAAAGCCTGCTATGACTATATACACATTTACATGAATATTTATGAAGCTTCACATTTTATTTTAATTCCAAAAAGCTTGATATCATTTGATTAACAATATTTTATTTTGAAGGCTGTATAGGTAGCGACCTTAATTTTGCCAACTAGACAGTGCGGCCTCATGTCTGCCTGTAACAGTGCGTCCCGTTGCATCATATATGATGCAACAATCTATGGTCTGTGGTGGCGTCACACAATACACTTGAGTTTGATGTAGAAATAGCTGCAGCAATAGTACAACCATTTACCAGTGAGAGCTGTGTGCCTGGAGACTTTTGTCTCAGCCAAATATATCAGCAGGTGCCTTAAAACTACATTGAAAGTCTGTGGATGTGATCAATTGAAGAGCTATTTTCTTTTCATTTTCTACAAAACTGCATTAAACTATTTATTACATGTTTACTCCACTAATTTTGGAGGGTGCCTCATTCCCTGCCAACTTGACCCTGCAGCCCCCACCTACAAGGTTGCATTGTGGTTGAAATAAACATCCTTAACACCATAAGCTGAACAGAGATAATGTACATTGTCACATAGAGGTTGGCATGGAAATGGAAAGGAAATGTATATGCATATTAGGAAAGACATATGGAAAACACAGCTTTAATCATATTTTACTACTATTTTACTACAGATTCAGAAATAATTCAGGCAGATGTTTGAAACAAAACCTCACAGTACATTTGGTCTGACAGCAGTTTTACATGGTCTGGTCTAAACCCTGCAGGTTCATGTAAAAGTAATGTGCTGGTGTCAACTGAACATTGGCAACAGACTTTAGTTGAATGGTATTTTTCTGGTGTTGGATTACATATACAGTTGGTATAATGTGTCAGGATACTGCTCGCCATATTTCTACATCCACAGAACAGTGCCAATCCTGTTAATGGCAAAGTGGGAATAAGTTTGTGGTGAAGGGTCTTTACATAAAATTTGTGAAGTGCTTGTTTTTTACTACCAAAATAATTAAAGAATTAATGTTGCCATGGTAATATCTTAGTAAGTTAATACTTTATTTAATCAGGAAGTCCCACTAAGATCAATATGTTGTTTCAGAATAGATCGGTGTACCAGAAAAACTGTAATACCTTTCCATGTAAGATCTAATGGTGAGTGAGGAAATGATCCTCTCTGGTGAAGCAAAGTGCACTGTTATAAACATAAAGATGGTCTTTAGTGGAGGTGAAGAGAAACATAATTTAGCTCTGTATATAAAATCAAGTAATTTAATCAGGTGTTCCACAGTAAACCTGTTGTCCCGCTAGATTCCCACAGTCTGTAGCCTCTGCTTTGCCCTGAAGGGTATGGATATGGACAGTTGGTAGGAAACTTGTAGTGAGACAATTCCTGCTCTGATTGTCTCCTTCTCCACCCGGGAGAAGCATGAACAGCACTGACTATTTGCTGAGTTTGCCCGCTCCCTCCACACCGGCCCAGCTCCCGCCAAACACAGGTCCAAGTCATGGGATGAGTATGGCAAGGAGGACGACTGCTATGTGTATAAGGCGGGGGACCCACTGCTGCCCTATCGATGACCTCTGTGGCCTCTTTGTATCAGCAACCCCCCACCACCACTACCACCAAAGCCTCTGCAAGAGGGCTTCACCACTGGCCTTGTCGCCCAGCAGCGCACCGGGAGAGACCGAGGGTTTCCTGTCCCATATGGCAGCCATCGTGGATTATGCCAGGCGGGAATGGAAGACACTTGTGTTAGCCGAGCCACCAGCAGTAACATACGGGCTGTACTGCACTATTGCCATCTTAGAGTGGAACAAGGGTGTTCCCTCCATTGAGTACGCAGTCAAGGTCTGCCTTCTTCCCTCAGCCCTTGTTTCCATCTGAGAGGGACAGAACCACAGCAGCCATGTTTGAGCACTGCTACTCCAGCGCTGCTCAGATGGTGGCACTGGGTAGCATCATGGCTTTTCATGGTGGCTCTCTTGATTAGCTCACTCACCAGTGCACTGAGCCGTTGGTGGAGGAGATCTTGCAGACAGTGCTGCAGGCTCTGTGCACCTCACCTGCAAGTGACGACTGACCACCTGGAGACAGAGGAAGGTGTCAGAGCAGCTGCGTTGGAGGAGGGAATAGCCTCACTCCAGAGGAAGGGAGCTATCATGACAGTTCCCCTGTTAGAGATGCCGAAAGGTTTTTCTCCCCATATTTCTTAGTTCCTTAGGAAGGAACTAAGAAATGAGGTTCCCCCCACAGCCTTGTCACGGGAACATCATGGTAAGAAGAGAACAGAGTGATAGACCAATGGTATGAAAAATATTCATTAAAAAGTCAGCATTATGTTTGACAGACTAAATGATACTGGGGGGAGCCAACTAAAGTTGTGGGTACCCAGCTCCCGATGTGAGCTGTCGCTATGTTAGCCTAAACAACATAACATTAGCATTTGTGGACATTGTGTGTGGAGAATTGCTACAACAGATGCCACCTGTCAAAATGTGTAGTACAGTCTGTCAATCACATGGTAGCCCCGCCCTAATGCAGCCCCTGCTTTATGGTCTATTTTCCTCTAAATGGACCATAATGTAAAAACTGAACATCATGTTGTATTGAAGAAGACTTGAAACTAGAGACTGAGACCATGAACTAATCAGGAAAACGTTTACTGAGGTAATAAATCAGTGAGAAGTAGAGACGTTTTCACATGGACATCAATACAATCAGACTTCTGTTTACAACCAGTGGAGTCGGCCCCTGATGGTCAGTAGATAGAATGCAGCTTTAAGGCTCTTCAGCACTGGCTTCACTTTTCAGAGTCTATGTCCTCTTTTATACACAGTCTATGTTCAATAAACGACTCTTGACATTGTTTTTTTCCCACAAGACACAGAGGACCTGTTGCTGCACCCATACTTGCTGCTGCTGTTCCACATGTTGGTGCTATTGTTTACCATCTGCCTTCCTTCCTCTTCTTCTTTCCATCACTTTTGATGTGAGACTAGGTTATTATGCTGCCCTCATCATCACATCTCCAGTGGGCAATCTAGGACACCTACGGTATCTTTTGTACCGTGGGTATTGTAGAAACCCTCACCATCACATTTTAAGAATTTTGGTACCACAGTATCAGTTCTCGTGACATCCCCAGTCAGTGGAGGATATCTGCTTTTCTGCAACTTGGTCGTCCACTTCTTGTGCATTCATACTTCAGAGACATGACTGCTGATTGGTGCTTGGGGCACTGTCTGAATCCCTAATGGCATTTGCCCTCTATGTTAACTAACAGCAAAGCCTGTTAGAGGGCGGAGCATGTACAAAATTATTGTTGGATATAACTCCAGTTCTATGAGTAAATGTGTAGCTCATACCTCTTCTACAAAAGCCCTTCCTCTTATAAAGTCAGTAATAGTTTGCAAGGGTGCAAGTATTAACACAATGAGGCTGTAAAGGTAGACTGGTGAGTAGATCGGGTTTTGTGTGTCTGTTACATTTAACAACCTCTGCAGTATCATGTAGCGACTTGTTAGGACTACTGTTAGGAATACTAATAACAGCTTAAAACACCACACTTGGGTATTTACTATGATGGTGTATTAAGGCCATTATTGATTAAAAAAAAATAAAATACAGAGCCAGGAGAGCGGGGTGATATTCTAAGATGAAATACAGAATTTTCAAGATTAAAGTGGTAAGTTGGAGAAAAAAAACTCAAGCAAACTCACCTGAGTAAGTGCAAGGTTCACATTCATCACACCACACATGCTGCCACTTGCCACATATTATGCCTGTAGCGGATGAACTAATCAAATTATAGCCAACATTGTTGGGACAGTTGGGAAATGCTCATGATTTTAGCCCAGAAACAGAAAACTACGTTGTAGAGTAAAAGGTGAAATAGTTTGAGCTTGTGATAACCACAGACCACGTTTCAGGCATCTAATCAAAAATCCATTTAAACCTGTTGATTTTGGGACATGTGAGCCAGAGGTTCAAAACTACTTGCTGTATTTTTAGGTTTTAGGACTCATTCCTGCAGCACTTTGAAGCTTTCTTGAGAGCCGCTTATTTAAAAAAAAAAACACATCACAGTCACCACTGCTCTCCCTCAGGTCCTCAGCAATACATCCACCAAGTTTAAAGTTGGCAGATGAACAGTTCTCAAGAAAAGTGAATTACAAAAAAAAAAATCCTTCATTTATATTTAGAAAGTGAAATTATAATCCCTTACACTGCTAGTTACTGAAAAAGGGCATTGTCTTTAGGAAGAACTGTGTTCATCTGTCCATAAGAGACCAAGAGACTTGGACATGGACTGATATAATCCATTAAATGTTTTAAATCCTGTTTGGACTTCGAAATGGTCCATGAATGGTCAAACAATATTCAGGACCAACTTTATAATTAAACTAAACTCAAAGATTTATCATCATGCTGACTCTTCTGGCCATTTACAAGCTCTCAAGAGTAAATTAAAGCTGCATTTTTTGGCTGCTTCAGGCAAGTAGAGCAAGCTGTCAAACCATCACCTTATACAGTTGTTGTGGAGAACATGTTCGCAAACGATGGTCTACTTCCACATCCAGCAGAGAAAATCAGCATTGATTTGGACTTGTGTGTCCACTAATTTTAACTCCACTTTGGTCTCCACCAATTTTGTTTTAGCTGCTTAGCGCTCCACTGTTTTAACTTCACTTTGTGTGTTGGTGCCGTGTCTTTAGTCTACAGTGGGTTTATCAGAACCTTTTCAGTGAAGACAGCTGCCTCCTGCTGCAGCAGCCTCAGTGTCTTTAGAGCTTTCACCAGCTCACAAAAATCATTTTCTTGTTCTTGTGCATGAACGACAACATGACATTAAAATATTTCAAAAGCAAAATTAACAGTTAAAGATTCCATTTAATATTGTTCATCAATAAAATTAGATTTTCAGAAAGAACCTTTAGTAACAGGATCCATTTTAGTCGGAGCAGGAATTTATTGAAGTCTCACTGATCCACATAAACCTGGTCAATTAAAGACTTGAGATAAAGGAGCAACTTAAAGTAAATAATGAAAGCTCTCATTTCCTGCTCATTCATGTTCTTCATGATGAAAATGTTTGTACAAGGTATAAAGAAACAAAGCAGTGTAGTTATGTAGATCTGTATTCATTATCAGCATGCTGATAAAGCATCATCTTTTACCTAAACAAGGATAACACATTGCCACACAGCTGCAGGCTCGCTGTAAAGTCTGTTACATACTCTGCATAAGCAACACAAGCAAAACCTGGAGTTGAGAATGTCTGACAGCATCATTTGCTGTTGCATTTACATTTTTTTTTTTTTTTTACATTAGACATGACAAAGTCCAATAACAAATATAGCCGACAAGTAGTAAACCGTGAGGGTACATCTCTAATATACAAATTTAAGGAATAAAAAATTATATCGACCAATATATATCAGATTTTTGAAACTGTCAAATATCAGTATTGGTTTTAGCCTTAAATTAGTGTTGGTAGGGCTGTGGTGAAGAGTATGTAACAGACCTTACCCCCACTTATCCAAAAGTTCAACTTCCACACTGCAACATTACATTAACATTAATGAAACAGTGCAAATAGAATGAAAGCTGAGTATAAAAGGTATCAAAAATCTGCATGGCAATGAAAAAAAAAAAACATCTGCATGTGCTGCCACAAGTTATAAAAGCTAATATATAAAGTGAAACCTTATCAAAAGCATCAGCAATGTTCTGTGCTGCCATGCAGGATAAAATATAGAGTATTCATTCAGTGATAAAACTGTGGTGCTTCAATTAATATTCATCTGCATCTTCAGCACCATTTATATATTGATCTCAGCAATGAAACCAAATAAGTTAAAGTCATACACCATGCATCAAGCACACCGAGTGCTGGCATTAACATAAAGAGGTGGCAGCTCAACAACACCTAAAACCAAAGTATCAAATCAGTGTGGAAATGTATACAATATAGTAGCAACCCAGACTCCTGCACAAAATACTGTACTGAAATGTTTCATATCTATGGCTTTGTCCACTTTCCTCTGAGCTACAACGTCTGTGTTTCTTTACTTGTCTCCTGTAAAATATCAATATAAGTAAAAATATTTAAAACAATTCTCATACTGTATTGCACTTAGTAATTGCATGTGTCACAGATATTGACAGTCCAAAAGATAAAGGGGTTGTGACAAAGTGCAGTGATTACAGTGGCCTGTAACAAGCATCTGGCTGCCACATACGCAGATCCACCAGAATCTGGTTCAGTTTCTTCATCCACAGATTCCTCTCGTCCTTGGTGTCAGCACTGAGCCAGTTCCTGCACAGAAAAACAATCAGTGCTCAGCAACGGCAACGTCACTGTGATCTACAGACAAACTCATTCAAAGTGACATGTTCGGGTCTGTGTGCATTAACAACAGGTACTTACTTGGTGACACACATGGTATTCATGCACTGACTGACTAGTGTCTCTTTGTCATCATCTCTTTGTGGTCTGACTGTGATGAGCTCAAATGTGTTTGGTCTGGCACAAAACTCTCTGTTGGCTGGTTCCACTTTCTGACTTGTGCAGTTAGCCAGGTTGATGCGACCGATGGGATTCTGCCAGAGGAAGCAGCAGAAAAAACAGGGTCAGTGCAGAAACACAGGGTGTGCCTGTATCAGGCTCGCTGCTCCAGGCTACTTCCTGAATTTACTTTGGGCCAAACTCAGAAAAAAAACATTGACAGTGGTCTGTGCTGCGACACAGGTTCAACAGGTCCAGGATATCTTTTCATTGTCTGGCTTCACTGAGCCCAACATTGTCTGTGCTGATCACATGTACTACAAAGCTGGTT
The DNA here is from genome assembly GCF_046630095.1 of Trachinotus anak. NCBI lineage: Eukaryota > Metazoa > Chordata > Actinopteri > Carangiformes > Carangidae > Trachinotus > Trachinotus anak. The sequence goes on from NW_027273867.1 coordinate 2,191,601, forward strand.
ATCAACTGGCCCTGTTAGCTATGTGTTCATATGAAAGTGGTGCCGTTGTTAATATAAGCAACATCAGAACCATGAATAAAGTATTAATGTGTTAGGTAAATTCAGGTATAGTGATATTCAACAAGGTGAAGTGTAAACAAAGCAGAAGTAAAAGGAAACACTAGAAATAGTTTCCAATGATTGGTATGATGTTAACAAGTGAACCAGTTGTAGGACTGAAAACCCAGAGTTAACCTTGAAGGTGCCTTGATGACCTCACATCCTGCTTTGTAGTACAGACCTCAGGTTCATGTAAAAATCATGTTCATTTAAGCTAGAGCTCACTCTCATGTTGTTTCTCTGAATCTCTAACAACAAAGGTAGAGAGAGTTTCATCTAGTGTTGAGTATTTAAAAAAAAAAGTATCCATACAAAAGGCAGGAACAGCTGCTCCATGATTAATAAAACAAAGATGCTGTTTAATGGAAGTTACCTTGCGCTTCTCATCGTCTGGGTAGGTCCAGTAGGAGATGTAGTACCCTGACAGGACACACCACCTCCTGTGCCAGGCTCCAAATCCACTTACATCCTCAAACATCGTCTGGTTTAAAAAAAAAAAAAAAAAAAGGATTACAATTGCAACACATCAGTAAACCAACACCTCAGCATTAGTCCATGTGTGGTGATGAGTTGACCCGCTCCCACTCACCAGGAAGCCCCTCTCTTCCACCTTTGAGCCAACTTCACACTGCATCTTGAGGTAGATGTGGCCCTCCAGGGGGCACAAGAACGGCACCTTGAATTTACAGTAGAGACACTTGATGAAAAGATTCCACATCATGGTCACAATTTAGAAATGTTTAAGAAACATGATGTGGTTAAACAAAGATTCAAATGCAGGTCTTATTCTGAGATGGTTAACCTGGGTTGTTTACAAGCACCTGATGACCACAGACAGGTGAGCAGCTGTTTACATCCCCCAGTGAGAGCAGATGAGGTTGATAATGTTAGGATGATATCATGCAGCTCAGAGTGTCCCTTGTTATAGTGCGTCCACCCTTCCCCACACAAGCACAACAGAAGAAACAACAGACAAAGGGCTGATAGTAACCTTGGTATGAAACATGCCACTGAGTAGTTCCCTTTCACATCCTTCATATTTGATCTAAAAGAAAGATATCAAGGCAGGTGAATGATTGCACAGGCACGACATACCGCCCTCTGACAGTCTCTGTAAAGCCTGTACACAGACGTAGGACTAGAATCCAAGTGAGCCATTTGTTGGTGTGGATATTAGACCAGCCACATATGAAAAATGCAGAATAAGAAGAAAACTAAAGTGCTCTGAGAGTGTGAATATGGAAAGACACAGAGAGAATCTGAAAGAGACATTAACATCTTCTGTACCTTCTCCAGAGCGAATTTGTTTTTCCCAATAGAGGACAGAGTGAGCTTGTGTGATCCAACCAGGACGAAGTTACTGGTGCGAACAGCATTGGGGCCTCCTGGACTGGCCACAACTACAGGAGCAGAGGGATAACCACATATGAAGCCAACACCATGAGGATTAGTGTGTTCTCAGGAGTAAAACAGATAACAGCTGTGGAGCATCTTCTTTGTCTGAGAACTTAACTACAAATTCATGAGTAAGCCTTCCTTATGTGCATGTGCCTAATGTTACAAATACAAGGCTGTTTACCAGGGAGGGAGGGCCTGACTAAGATGTTACCGAGTTATGCATTATGGGAAGTGTAGGATCAAGGTGCTTGACCCATACTAGGAAATAACTAGAATTTTATGCTGAGTCCAAGTGGACATTTGTGCTGAACTTGAAGGGTTTCTCTTGGGGACTTGGAGATGTTTGTCAGGTCATTGTGTTATTGTGTCCACGAGAATGGGACAGTAATGTAAAGACAGACAACCCAAAAACAATCTGCCTCCAGTGCTGGCAGTTGCTGGTGTGGAGGCATAAAAATTAAGAGTCTGCTTCTGCTACTTTTTTTGACACTTCTCATTTTATATACAGCTCTCCAAGTCTCCCAGCGTTAACACGTGCCCACACCTCGTGGCTTCTACCTACCCTCATCCTAAGATGCAAAATTATTTATTACATTTGACTTGTTAGTACAAACTTTTGTTTCGTCTGATTTTACACTTAGAGACGCACCTGGTGTCTGTCCACTTTTCTGCAAGACAAAAGAGACAAAGGAACAAATTAATTCAATTTTGAAATTCTTGAGGGAAACAAGCTGCAGCAGAAAATAGGTTTGAAAATCTTACAGTGATGCCGAGGAATCTCTTTGGAGTGATAGCCTATGGAGAGAAAAGTAAAGCAAAAAATGGTTTCTTCAAATGTGACAGTATATGATCTGACAGAGGATGCGCGTCTTGTTTATATTATTTTCCACTGAATTAAACAACTACAGAGAGCAGAGTGCAGGGAAAGTGACATTTTAACACAGAGTGCTCACCCACCAACAAGTAAGGGGTATAATACAGAAACTATTCATACCGACATACACAAATCATGTGCTTCATGAACCTGTCTCCAGATCTCTCTCACTCACACACACACACACACACACACACACACACACACACACACACACACACACACACACACACACACACACACACACACACACACACACACACACACACACACACACACACACACACACACACACTCTTTTGAGGTTGTTCCATTCATCTGTCAGTGTGTTTCCATCTGGTAAAACACAACAGAGGGGATTTACCTTTGATTTGCTGGGTTTCTTCTTCTTGTCACTGCAGACCTCACGTTTCTGCACCTGAAGGTGTCATTGGTCAAAGCACATGATGGTCATGTGTCAGAAATCAGTTGCCCCTTTTAAACAGAGATTCTGCTATATTGCCGCTAAGACCCTCCACTGTTAACAGTGCATTGAAATCAGATTTATGTTTTTCACCGTTGAAATATCTTTTCAAGTGCACATGAACAAACAAGCAGACACAAAGGGGAAAAACAGATATGTGTCAGTATTTGCAGACACTCCTTGATGCAGCATCTGTATTGAAATTGAAACATTTGTACTGAGGCAGCCAAATTCCACTGGTTGATGATTTGTTGCATTACACTTCTGCAAATGCCTTTATTCAAAAATCCTGAGACCGACAGATTTGCTATGAAATTCTTAGATGTGGCAAACAAAGGAGATGAATGTCAAAGCTGTGTTAAAAAGAGGTTTATGGGTCGTGTTTACAAAATAAAAGACTCCAAATGAAACTAGAAAATACAGAACATATGTGATCAGAGCATAACAATGGTGGAGACACTCACCAGCCCATAGACCTCAATATCAATCACAAAGTCACTGGAGACATCAGATCTGAAAGTGAAGGGGGTGCAATATTCAACAATCATGATCAACACAACCATATTCAATGTGCAAAAGCATAAAGTTAAAATGTTTATCAATCAGCATTGAACAGGAACAGATCAGAGTGTTGATTCTGATAATTACTAACTTCTTCTTTAACACATTCAATTTAGCCAAACAACCAAACTAATTGTCACAACACCAATAATAATCAGTCATTATCAAATCACATGGTGTGTATTCTTCTCTATGAGCAGGAGTGTTTGACTTACATGGTGAACTTGGTGGGGAAGGTGAGGGTGTCTCCACTGAGGCCACGGTGTGTGCTGGCCAGCGGCGTGGCCACAGTGTTCTCTGCTCCGGCCCGGAGCATGATGAAGAAGGAATGTTTGGTCGAGTCTGAAATAATGAAAAGAAAGAATAATGCTGATAACCATCAGTACAAACAGAGACTAAACCCAGATAAAGCTCCCATGAAAGATCAACCTCAGGACTAGGACTAGAAGAAACTTTAAAACTAACCATACTGAAGGTGTGACCATGAATCAAGAGAAAGTAGTAGTTTCTAACATGAAGATCAGAATCAGTCTATTACAGCCGACCATTAAGACACAGCCACACACAGAGATGGTGACGTACAATACTGAGCATTAGTCAGAGACAGCTGAAGCCAGGAGCAAATGTTGAACAACAGGAGAGTCTTACTTTAAATTACAGAACTGAGGTAAACACGCGTCTTGGATCTACCTGGCTTGTTGGCAGTGGAGCAAACAAAGTCTGCCTTCAGAGGCAGGCGTAACTCCTGCAGGGTGATAGAGCCCTTGGAGGCCAACATGCTGGTGGGTTCTGGGGCCGCAGGGGTCTTTTTCTGTCCTGCTGGTCCTCCTCTCAGCTGGTCCAGCTCTGCCTTCAGTGCCTCCCTCCTCTCCACTGGGTCAAAAAGAAAACAAAGTCAAGCTTTGAGACTACCACTAGGTGTCACCAAAGGGTACACATTGGGTATGTATAACATATACTGACTGACTGTTATGGTGGCGCTGTGGAAGTGTGACTTCATTATTTATACAAGGCAGCTAATTGAGTGTATTAGCATTTGTTGTTCTTCTGATTCCAAATGCAGCTTGTTGGTCATACAGGTTAGTGAAGCGTAAGACCTCAAAGTGAGCTGAGTGATTAAAGCTCCATACAGTCTAAAGGTAGATGTCCATGTGTGTTTTGGTCACAAAGCAGGTCTAGGTTCTATATTAATACTGTGAAGGTATCAAAGCCTCAGTCCAGAGAAATGCACATAGCCTGTATTCAGATATAGTTGTCACAACAAAGCAGTCACTGCTCTCAGCCACGCCCCCACCACAGCCCACACTGTAGAATTTGAAATGTTTATCTGAAATCTGCTTCATATTTATTCAGTATCTAGTAGAGGTAGAGTAAGTGATTCTACACTGCCAAATTCAGCGTTCCAAAATTTTCCATGATGTGTGAGAGCTGTGCAAATGTGCACAGAATAAGTCATGTGCTCGTCTGGTGTCTGGATGAACTCACTTGCCACTAGCAGCAGCCTCTCTGCTTCAGCCTCCACCTGGGATCCTTTTCCATGCTCCTCATCAGTGCAGCAGTTGAGAGCCTGACTGGCCTGATGGATAACTGTCTGCTGCAGGTTCATCTCATTGGTCAGAATCTACGGAAACAAAACAGAGTTATCGTCCATCCCACAGAGGGAAAGTGAAACTTGTTTCTGACACATTCTACTGCCACAGTTGAGCCTTTTCTCTTCTTCATTTATAAAGTCTTGGTTCCAAACCTTCGTCTTCTGTTTGATGCTGAAGAGGCTGGATCCTCTGGGCTCCTCTGCTCTGTGAGAAACATCCTCTTTTCTCACAATAACCTGCTTCACACTGGGTCTCTCAGTCTCCTTCACTCTGGTGGACCTGTATGCATCAATGCTAACACACACAAAACATATGTATATATGAGATTCATATTTACTGTAACAGTTAGGACAGGAAACTTAAACAAACATCTGCCTGAGTGCTACATGGGAGAATTCACCTGTACAGCAGTTTGTGGTCTTCATCTGAGGCATCGATGCTGTCTGAGGAGGCGGTCCGTATCATCTCAGTCCTCTGGAACTTGCTGGGACTGGAAACACTGTCTGGAGTCTTGTTCTTCACAATGAATGAACTGGCTGGAGTTGATGTCTGCACAAAGACATGAAGAACATGCTGTTTATTGTGAAGCTCTTTAACTGTTCTCTGATGTAGTAACACTGGTGATGTTGGTGCCTACCATCATCCTCCTCTCTGGACTCTTCACAACAGCAGCCACAGTCTCTGCCAGTGGAGCGAGGAGGGACATGGAAGAGATATTCAAAGCATCTTCCTCCTCATCCTCCCCCTCCTCATCGTCACTCTGCTCCAGGACTCCATCAAACAGCTCGTTGATAACTGCTGAGTTGATGGACTGGTCCACGTTCATCTCTCTCTCAGTGACCACCTCCTCGTCTTCTGGTCTCTCATCAGTATGGACAGCCTCCCTCGGGGGACTGGATGTCGGTGCTGGAGGCGAGACCACCAACCCATGACCTGGTATTTAACATAATCTATGTTACAAACAGATCTCAACTCTTACACTTGTTGATTCTCAATCCTGCTGTGTCATTCAAAACCATCTTTTTGCTTCAAGCTAAATGGATGTACTGCAAACACAGTATTGGGAAAATTACTGCCAAATGTCAGAGATGAAGAGAGCGAGAGAGCAAGAGTGAGAGAGATCTGAGTGAAAATATTGAAATCGCAGTGTGGCCAAGTGCAGTTTGATAAAGGTATATTTGATAAATGCTGCATTGTTTTTTTGCCTTAAGTGGTAGTGTGGTGGTCAACATTGTATTCTTAATAATGGTTTTGCATCAGACTCTACTATCACAATCACTCCACTAGTAAAATGCATATTATTCTGCAATTCAAATAATGCAGAAGGCAGTACACTTTTGGAATTGATATAATGACTGTATGATGAACTAGAACCACTGCTGTGTGGTTGTTTCCTCCACCAACCAGCCAAGTTACATGAACTATGGTCACATCTCTCCTTCCTGAGTTATAGCATTGAATAATATCCAGATGTGTTTTTGCAAAACATTATGATGTCACAGTGAAGTTGACCTTTGATCTTTTGGATATGAAATGTCATCACTTCATTTTATCCTGACAGATATTCGAGTTAAATTGAGTCATAATTAGTGAATGCTTTGTGAGTTATGGCCAAAAACGTGTTTTGTGAGGTCACAGTGACCTTTGATCAGTTCAAACTTGTTACTGAGATATTGTGTTGACAGGAATGAGGTAGACGGACAGACAGACAACTTGAAAGCATAACAACGAGGCTTGGCTTTGAGAAGCCCAAACTTTTTCCAGTTTGACTGAATTTTGCCCCGGTGACAACAAGCTTCATGGATAAAAGAACAATAGCCAATTCTAAGACATGACCCCTCAAACATCTGGACAATATCAAATACAAGTGTTCAGTCACCAGTCTGAAACATCACAGAGTACCTGGAGGAGTGACCATGGTGGGCGTGTCTGTTTTCTTAGTCAGCTGTGCTGTAGGTTCATCCTGTGGTTCACATGGGGCAACTCCACTCTCCACAGGCTGGACTAGCTGTTCCTGAGAAGCATGGTATCTGTTAAATATCATGTTTTCTGAGCCCCATTGTGAACAGAAAACTGTTCTGAGTGATACTTGTCTGTCAGATAAATGTTTGTCAGTCAACCTTGATGTCTGAGCTTTTCTTGGTTTCAGTTGCTTCTTCTTTCTTCCACATGTTGTTCCCCTTCTGGAAGCGAGAGCGAATCTGAGCCAGCTCAGACTCACGCTCCTGAAGTGCAGAAGGTTTTTTAATTATCATCGTCTCATTTTGTTATGATAATGTCAAACAAAATGATCACAACAATAAGAAGATATACTATAGTATCTGGAGCATTAACCTACCATCTTCTGTCTTTGGGCGAGATCAGCAGTGGTTGTGTTTGCAGCCTGGGCAGCTCTGAGTCTCTCCTGTACCAGTCTGGTGTTTGGTGTGACTGCTGGGGTTACAGTGGAAGTCTTCGCCTGGATCGCGCCCCCTACTGGAGGACTGTGGGTGGTACGCTCCTGGCACCTCTCTCCAAAGCGCTCCAGGAAAGACTTTACACCTGTTGGAGAAGGAAAGCAGCATTTTCTCTCAAACAAGTGGAGGAAACTACAATCTATCTGTTAAACATTTGTGTAAATGATTTAAAAAATATAAGGACTTAGATAAATATAAGATAGAGGTCTGCAAGTTTTTCCTAATCCATTAGGTGGCAGCCAGAACATGATCAAAAGATAATTTAAGAAACTGATAAAAATGCAGCTGGAGTTTGTTTTGTTACTGTTCACATGAATTGCAAAATGACTCACCAGGACCTCCAGCATTTGCCTTTTCCTGGTGGACAGAGGGGGCAACAATGGCAGGCTTGGCACAGAGCTCTGGCTTCTGGGGGCTGGCTGTGGGGTTAAGACCCCTGGAGAGGACCTGATTCTTCATGGGGCTTTGAGGCACAGATGTTGAGGAGGAGGGGCCAGCCTTCTGGGGACTGGATGGGAGCACCTTTCCATGGCTGATGCTCTTCTGAGGACTACAGGTGAACGTTGTGCCCTGGTTGGATCTCTTCTGAGGACTGGTTACTGACTGAAGTGCTGGTCTGGGTGCTGGGGTATCAGTCTTCTGAGGGCTTGGGAGAACAGCTTGGCTGGACTTGACAGGGGAATACACAGCCTGCTGAAAATAAAACCAGTCAGGTCAGGTCTCTAGAAGTCATATTCCAAAACATCATCCTGGTGGCCTAGTGGTTCACGTGCAGTGGAATACAATCCAGGAAGTACAGTCTGAATAACACATTTGTAAATTTGATGCTTATCAACATTGCCCAGTGGTTTATAATAAAATAAGGATCAACTCTGGAATCATCCACTTTATCCCTTATCGAGTAAAACATAACAGTAACACTATTCACCATACTGATTAATCTGAAAAGAATACACATTTGCATGTGTCTGATTGGCAGATGCAGTGTTGTCAGATGACACTACATTTACCAGAGCCTTCTGCACTGGGGCCACTGCTGTGTCCTCGGTGGGCAACAGGAAGAATGAGATTTAATTCTTAAAGAAATATTTTACTATTTAAAAAAAGTAAGGATAAGAAAAGTAAGTGTCATAAATACAAATATTCACAGACATTCTCAGAATGAGTATCTACCATATTCACATAATGCAGTCAGAAGCATTGTGTGTTCTTTTGAGCAAATGAATGAAGCACCATCACTGCTGTTCAGGGTCTTCAGAGCAGATCTGGCAGAGTCACAGAGTCTTATACTAATTAAATTTACTATACTCATAAAAATTTAAAAAGCAGCCAAATTCACTGAAGCAGGCGGCTCATAGAGCAGGCAGACATAACTAAAGAATGAGACAATGCCAGCAGGTGCACCCACCTGATTAGAGATGGAGGTGGGCTTGCTGCTTGTTGTTGAACTGGCCACCACGTGGCCTTCAGCAGCACTTGGCTTAGTGCTGGCAGCCACAGTGGCATTTCTGACGGCTAACTTGGGAACAGCTTTAACAGGCTTCTCTTTTACATCCTCTCTGGGGATATTAGCGTGGCTCAGGTCGTCTTCCCAGGATCCAATGGTGGCAGCGAGATTGGCCAACCTGCCTCTCCTCCCCAGTGGTGTTTCTGAGGACACGGAGGGGACGGCAGCTGGTGGGACCTCAACTTGCCTCTTCAACAGGGACAGGGGGGTACAGTGAGGAGCTGCATCAGAAGTGTCTGAAAATGTAGTAATATGATTAATTTGGGAGGGGACAAATTATATGACTGTTGACAATTAGCATTTGCAAACCCTCAAATGTGGTGAAATCACAAACCTTTTGTGCTAAAAAAAAAAAACAACTGAAAAATCAGAGGTGGAGCATTTTTCTCTTGACACTGTGGCCTTTTCTTCCTACCCACCTGATGTTTACTGGCTCTCTTAACAGTAATGGCCCAACTGAAAACTGGCAGGTGTGAGATTCACAAGAGCACAGTGCCCCCCCATAACTCTTAAATGGAAGAAGTTTGGAACAATCAGGACTCTTCCTCGAGTTGAGCTTCCACATCTCCACTCAGGACCATCACGTTCTTTGTCATCTTTCTTACCAAGACCCTCTCTCAGATGCTCAGTTAGTCCGGTCGTTCAGCTCGAGGAAGAGTCCTGGTTGTTCAAAACTTCTTCCATGTAAGACTGATGCAGGCCACTGTGCTGTTGAGAATCTTCAATGCAGCAGGATTTTTTTGTATCCTTCCCCAGATCTGATCCTCAACAGAATCCTGCCTCTGAGGTCTGCAGCAGCTCCTTCCTCCTCATGGTTTCTGCTCTGATCTGCATCGTCAGCTTTGAGATCTTATATAGACAAACTCATGCCTTTCCACATCATGTCCAATCAGCTGAGTTTACCACAGGTGGACTCCTATCAAGCTGCAGAAACATCTCAAAGATGACCCAGAGAAATGAGAGGAACCTGAGCTACATTTAGTGTAATAGAAAATTGAATACTTATGTCAATGTGATATTTGAGTTTCTCCTTTTTTAAAAATTTGCAAAATGTTCTTGCTCTGTCATTACAGGGAACTGAGTGAGGCTTGATGAGGGGAAAATTGCTGCAACATAGCGAAATGTGAAGAAAGTGACTTTGTAAACGAATTGAACATGAAGAACAGTACTAATGTGATAATGTAATGACCATTGAGTACACATGTCAACACACTGATGGACATCACAGCTGGTTTGATCTGTGAGAAGATGGTCTCTAGTTTTGGTTTATTCACACCTTGATCTTGGATTCTATCTTTAAATACTGACTGTTTCATTAAAATAAAATAATTTTATCAAAGCTAAATGAAATCAATATAAATTATCTAAAAAAGCTCATAACATATTCTTACCATCGCCATCCCAACATTTTCTTTGTTCAGCTAGCCTGTGTAGACGTGACTTCATGCCAGCAGCACATGGAGCTGGATCTTCCACCAGGTCCTCCTTGGTCCTCTGGAGAGCTGCACTGGCAGGTGCCATCTCTGCTTCTGTGCTGCTCAGATTATCAGGAGCAGGGGTGACAGCCATCTTCTCTGGCTCTGGCTGTTCAGTTTTCAGCTGCCCTGGCTGAGACTGGACAGCAGAGCGGGCAGCAGTCTTCTCCAGGGAGGAGGAATGTCTGCTGCCTGGCCCCATTGGAGGCTTCTTGTCTGTTGGAGGATCCGAAGGCACAGGGGCCACAGGGCGTGTCGGCTCTTGGTTCTCCTCACCAACTGCAAGCTGGACGTTTTCCCCTGAGCAGCGGCGCTTTGAGGGAGAAGGCTTGGAGGACACTTGTGGCACTGGAAGGAAGTGGTGGAGAAATATAAGCAAAGATACTCAAACTAAAAGGACAAGTCTCAGAGCAGTGCAATACAACATACATGGTCATACCTTTATCAACAACTGGCTCACTAATCACACTATTGGTGTCAGCCAGTGGCTCTCTGGGTCTTTTGACCATCTGTCTGTTTGTTGCATTTGGTCTCTCAGCCATTTTCTTCTGCAGGTTTTCTCTGCGAGCCCTGGTCCGCTCCAACAGTTTCTGTTTGGACAACAACAACAACAACAACAACAAGAAAAAACAAAAACATTTTTTACTCCCACAGCCACTTTATACTCAGAGGATGGAAAGAACCACCACTTGTTCAGTGTTTTATTTATTGTATTTTATAAGTACAATACAACATCATCACCACCACAAGCTACAGCCTCAAAAATTACCACAGAATTTACAGATTGTCTTAACATGTTCCATTATAACTTTTACAAAGATATTATCTATAGCTGGGTTATTGTATTGGTTTGCTTTATATTGTTCCATGGGTGTTACTGAAACTTCGAGGTTCAAAGCAACAACTTGTAAGTGTTCATAAATTTAGTTGCTCTGCGTGTCCTTGAATGATAGTTCAGCATTTTGTTAAATATGATTATTCATTTACAAGGTCAACACCAGTCTCGTGTATATGTTAAAGCTGGATTTATACTTAATGCAAATGGTTAACGGCAGTCATACACACCAATATCTTCTGCAACACTTGACTCAAGTATGGATTCCTAATTATATCATAACTAGAACTGCACAATTAATTGAAATATAATCGAAATCACAATATGGTCAAGTGCAATAGCCAAATCGCAGGAGCTGCAATTTTTTTTTTGATTAAGTTAAAATGTATCTGAACATTGTAGTGCATTCTTAGCACCATAAGTGTTGTGATGCTACAGAGACACCACAGCCTACAAATCATATTGTAGTACACAGGTCATGTTGACACTTTCAGAATTGGAGTTAAATCCAAGTAATGACAGAATAGAAGACTAGTCCCATACAGGCGCCTTTCATTCGCTGTAATCTTCATGCACAACCATAAATCCCCCTTAAGTAAAGAGCTGGAGCCAGATGGGCTACTTTAACAAGCAGCATTTCACACAAAACAGTCCTTCTCCACCAGAGATAAAAAGGCCTCTGTTTGCGTGCCCTCGTTGTTCATATGACATTCCTTTCCCTTGGCCTCATACAGAGTCTGTCACAGTCTGATTTACTGTGCTGTACCTTAACTGTGCAAGCCTCAACACATTCTTGTAGCTGCACCGCCTATACACTTTCTCCAGGCACTGTGGAAAAGCTGAAGTCACATTTTGCAGCATTCCTCAGGAATGAGCCACTCCTGCTTCCTAGATTTGAAATTTCAAACTCTACTGGCCAGGACACCCGAGTAGCAACAGTTGTTAGCAGATAGTCACTCCTGACTAATTTCTAGTTTTAGCTTGCATCAGACAAAAACAGAAAATCGAGCAAAGAGGGCCAAGTGTTGGGTGGTTTCCAGCGTGACACATTCCATCGCCTTACATGGAGACAGACTCATTTCATTTGAGTAACGATGACTGTGGTATGCTTTTGGTTGAGTGAACTAATGAGTATATGGATATGGATGTCATATTACAATGCTATATCAGAAATCAGTCGATCAGCCGCCTGACTTCTACAGAGCTACATATTCAGCAGCACTTGGCCACATAGACAAGACAAAGAATCAACACGTGACATGTTTTCATTGCCATTCTGTCCACGTATTACCATCTCTTTTTGTATGGTAACGTTGGCTTACGTTTATGAGCTATCGAAATTAAGAAGTTGGTGTCTTACCGTAACTAACTTGTATCTAATAAGAGTGTAAAAAAATAGGAAATATTGGCATTAGCCGGTAACATAAACGCAGCTATATCAACGTTGTGTTAGCTAGACATCTACGATTACTTCAGATAACTCTTGACTCACCTCAGTAAATGGATCCATTTTGGGCGATTTATCCTACTCGAGCGATATTTCAATTACTGGGTATTTCAAAAGTCTTGTACACCACTATGTGTACACATACAAAGCGAGGCGAGCTAAGCGACACCCAGCTTCTCTTCTCTCCTCTCAGTTCCTCTTCTCTTTCTCGCACAAAACAACTTCTGTTCAAATTTGAATTTCAGCGCTGCGCCTACTGCGCAGACTCCAACCGTTGAACGAATCGCTTGAGGACCAATCAGAATGAACGAGGCGAGCTGTACTTGTCAGCCAATCACAGCCTGGGTGGAAAAAAAGATGTCACCGTTTGTCAAGCACTTTGGAATCAAATGCAGAAACCAACATTTAGGTTGTATGCTGACTAAATACACAGATTAAATTTCGATTGATGTAATAAACAGATGATTATTATCATTATATAAATATATAAACATGCAATATATTTTTTTTTATTCTTAATTCTGAATGGTGGTCAGATAAAAAACTTATTTTCTATTTAAAAATGGATAGTGGGTAATTAAGTCAGGCTAGGAGATTTCCCATTTAAATTGTCACCTACATTGAATGTAAGAATGAATTTAGTCCTTTGCTCGACCCAGCAGTGTAAACTATGAGATATAATAGCCTTTTATTATAGATTTTTTAAGGAGTCATTGTTGTTTTGTCAGTTAGTTGTGGCAAAGATCTCATTAGCCCACTTTTCCTATGACATTCATCAACCTGTGATACCCATTTCTTTGTTCTAAAACAATAATTCCCATTGTTTGATGCTACATTCAATTTTTACATACATTACATTCAAATAAATAAAGTGAGTGATTTGGATTAACACAAGTACTTTATACAAATGCCGGGAGGATAAAGCCACTGGCCAGATTTTTAGTTTAATGTTAAAATTATACTGAATTGTTTCTTTAATGTTTACGAGTGGGCGAGGAGCAACCATCTCACAGGAAACTACAATCGTGGCGTCTAACGTAGCAACACACGTCCGAGTTTGATTAATAATCACATTAAATTTAAAACACAGAAAATAGATAAGACTGAATTCTAAAGAATGCACGTACCTCCGGCCATTTCAGACCAAATACTGATATTTTGTCTAAACCTATTTTCAGAGAGACTTCATTTCCCAGCAATCTATAGTGTCCGCGTGTTGCGTAGCTACAACGAAACCATGGAAACAGCTCAGTAAATGCGGAGACAGCTCGCCCTTGCTGTCATTCTGGCAGGGATTCGGTGTAGGCGGGTTGGTCGATGTCAGCTCAGTTGATAGCCACTAAAATGTTTTAAACAGTTATTTCTACGTGTCGAAATACGCAGTCACGACAGGTAACTCGCTCTTATTGTTGAGTTTCTATTTGGACAACATTAGCCAGCTAATTTAGCTAGGTTAAGTAACGCTGGTATTGCTCGAACAGCTCTGTGGTATTTTAGTTTTAGCTAGATACCTCTACAGAGGATGCTGGAGTCAATAAAAGTAACAGGTAATGATGAATTTGTCCTTCTCTTATTTTCCTGTGACTGTAGTTTGGAGCTTGACATTAACAGATCAGGAACGTTAACAGCAATTACTACATGTAATATTGTAATCATAGTTTGTTTCAACTTCTGATGTAGCATCACTTATACCAAGTGGCAGCTTAGTTAAAGGGAGGTAAGTTAGAATATGAGCTCCAGCTAGCTATTAATCAATGTATAATTACTAGGGAGACATAAAGAAGTAATGAACCTAAACAAAACGTTTTAATATTTTAAGAAAACGGTATTTTATTCAATATTCTCCGTTTATATTGTCTTATATATAACCTAGTCTATCTCCATTGTATTTTGCAATGCTCACTGTATCCCATTTGTGTAATAAAGACTCACAGCTGTGTGAAAAGCTGATTTCTGTTTGGCTTTTCAGTGCTGAATCATGCTGATTACAGCTAACCATATGCTTTAAATTATTAATAGTGCTTTGATATTTAGATTAATGGTGATGGATGAGATGGAGATGTTTGAGCAGTGATTCATTTTATTTGCAGTTGAAGTAGCTCCAGGTTCAGGGCTGTATTTACTGTCATAAATAAAATGCCATATAAACTAACCGGCTTGGAAATGTCTTAAAATTAAGACATAAGTGTGAACTTTGTAAAACTTTCACACATCCATGTATTTACTAGATATGATTACTTATTTGCCTACAGTATGATGTGATAGTAGCCTGTCTCATCAGATAAAACTGAATGATGAGGTACCAAGCTGATGTATTAGGTAATAGTATTTGATTCGATTGCTAAGCACATAGCAAGCCAATGAAGCTCCAATTTGTGCTTTTCCCTCTCCCAGTCATTACTGTGCTGCTGAGGTCATTAGTTTGTGCTGTCTGTGGCTGCACGGCTTCCGACTCAGTGCTCCTGTCCGAACAGGGAGTATGCTCCTAGGATGATGATGCTCCAGGTTGTCTCACTAGAAATCGCACAGCCCCGCACTCTGACTCCTGTGCTGTACTGCCAGTCTCTGGAGACATGATGAGAATAATTTCCTCTGTGCGAGCAGGATACTGACTCATGAAACTGTTTGGTGCATAGCCACAGATTGCTGACATAACAGTCGTCCAGGACAAGTCAACTTAGATCTGTTTGAGTCAGATCACGTTATTGTGATTGTAGTAAGGACAAAAGTTGTTGTTTGTTTACTTCCAGAGATGTAAAAACACTGTTCATCACACTGATTGCAAGTAGTATAATATAGTAATAAACTATATTTATTACCTTGTATTTTTTTTTATAAACTTGGCACTCGGATAGATCTAATTTTATCCTGGCGTGATAAGAGGATTAGTCTATCTAGCTGTCTATAAAAGGTCTGCATGTGAAGGTGATTCTGAAGTAATCAGCAGTCACATTCACTATCCTCCCTTAATGGTGTCTCATATTACTTATTTCAGAAAGACTTCACTGGCCAGAAGTAGAAATGTCCAAAAAGTACATCTTAAACTCTGCTGACAAGGCAGTGAGCCCAAGCCAAGTATACCTGGAGAAGATTTCTTCCAGTGTCCTCAAGGACCTCTTCAGTGCTGGCTCCAGCAGCTACAACATACTGCTGCAGGCTGAGGAGGAAGAGTGGGAGACCCCAAAGCAGTCTCTGGGGCCAAAAACATCAGGGAAATGTGGTGCAACACTTGGTAAAAGAAACCAGCCAGGCATGGCTTTTAAAAAGGTGCATGCACAAGAAGGTGGCAGTAAGCCTGCACAGACAAGTTTTACAGACACAAACTCCAGTTTCCCTAAACCAGCACAGAACATCGCAGTGGTAGGCAGCACAATGGGCCTAACCCCGCGTGCAGTTCCACAGCTCAGGAAGATCGTCAATTCTCCTCACACGAAACTTCCCTCATTGCACAAAGCATCAATCAAACGTGAAGTGGAAAACGCCAAGAAGCTCTGCATCCTCACAGCCATAAAGCCGACTAATGTGGAGAAAGAGAAGGCCAAGTTTTTTAAGTCTGACTTCAACTACAATCCGCAGTTTGAGTACAGCAACCCTGTCTCTCCACATGTCTTGGCACGGCATAATACCGCCTCAGATCGCTTTCTGACACAGGTAAGGGAACAGTTAAGATCATTGGTTTGGTTCACTTGGCCAGGAGAGAGCAAGACCATCTGCAACAAATAACCTTAATTGGGGCTTTTTGGCAGTCCACCTTAGCAAGCAGCTGCGTATGTGATTTATTTGAGGTACGAAAAAGGTCCCAGTAACTACAGCAAGCAAGCTCATCAGAATACAAAGTTTCTGAATAAAACTTGCTGATTTCTAATAATTAACACTGACCTCCAGGAAAACAGACAGGTTTCACACCAAATAAATATAAATATTCTTTGTACACTGGATATTTATTGTAAAAGAAAAGTAGCAAAAAGGGAAAAGTGCAGGCAATGTGGCGATTTTCCTACAGTAAATGTCTGTGTGACAGGGTGGTAGCTCCCACTGAGGACAGTGACTGCATGTCCTCCATCCTCTGTCTTCTTCTCTGAGAATTTTTCCAGGCTTGAGGAAGTTTTCAGGCTACAATTAAAAACTGAAAATAGTGAATATTTTATAGCCTGATTCCAGTATTTATAGATATACTTCAGTTTGATTACTTTTAAAACAATAAAATAAAAAATAACATTGAATGACTCATTGCCACCAGATGTTATGTATTAAGCTGCACCTATCCATATATATATGTAAATATAGAGGCTAGAGCAGGAAAACAGCCTTGTGGTGTTCTGTTGTTCATGTGACACGAGTGCTCAGATAGTTGAACAAGTGAAAAGTGAGTGAGCTGAACAGGAAATACAGTAAAATGATCCTGCGGAGCACACTCGTGTTTTTTTGTCCCTGATGTCTGCCCTAGTTTATCACGTTTTCTTTGTGCTGAACTGTGGAAGTGGACGGCCACTTGAATCACGTTTGTTTTGAATTACAGTTTGATATTTGTGGCATTTTTCAGGGAAAACAGACACTGATACTCAATAGAGTAATAATTTGTAGAAATGTGGAGCAGCTCCTCTAACATTTATTCATATTCAGTATGAATTCATTTGATGTAAGGCAAAACTGAGTTATACAGAAGCACAACTTCCAAAACTTAAACATGAGAAACAAATGAAAATCTGGCATGAGGGCAGGTTACAGGGAAGAATTCTTCTCTACACAGTGGAGATGATGATTCAGAAATTAGGAGTAAAACAGCAAGAACCAGTGCAAAGCAAGGCATTATTTTATTTATTTATTTATTTTACCACTGCCAGCAGAAGACATTGTTCCGTGAAGTGCAGACTGACAAGATAGGCATAGTTTGTGGGTAATCACTTATCAGTTATGACAATAACTTGTACAAGCAGTTGGATGATCAGACAGGTTATAAACAAACCAACGCCTGACTGTGATTTTTAAAGCCACTTTATTTGGAATAATAATCTCTCAATATATAAAGAGCAGCAGTAATCAAGGTGGATGGATATGAAGCTGGAGAAAGGAGTCAGCCAGTTATTAGGTCAGTTTATTGTAATTATGAGCAGAGCTGGGCCGAAACATGGGCTGATATCATTCTGCAGATATACTGGTATTGGTTAATGTTTTGGTTGTTTTTTTGGAGAAAGTGCAGAACGAAACAGTGTCTCCATTCAGGCTTGGGTCGATGATCAATACTATTAAATAATGTGATATTCCCCTCCCTAAGTGATATTTGAATGAATATCAAACAGCAGTTCAAATGAAACTTTGAACTGCTGTTGAGTGGCAGTATCACTCATACCTGAAACATAAAATACAATAATATAGTTATATTATAAAAATCTGATGTAATATCAGAATATCTGGGCAGGACAGTACTGCACTGATAATACAGACCAACAACACAGACATCAGTGTGACAATGAAAAGAGACATTGTTTTTTTCCTTTTTAATGAACATAAAAGAAAAGCACTGGACCAGGGCCAGCTGTAGAACCTTGGGGGACCACATAGGATGATGAGGATTTACCAGTTAGTACCAACTTCTTTACAGTCAATGGTTAAACCATAAAAATAGTTTCATTGTTTGCTTTTGTTTTCTCTTCAAAATATATAGTTTGACTAACTTTTGGTTTGTTCTGATTGTTGGTCTTTTACTTCTTTTTAGTGATGTGTTTTTCAGTCATCTTCACTATCTACACATCAAAGACAGTTGTCAGTCACAGGCAGCTTTTCCATGGTGAGCTCCTCATCTCTTACAGGCAGTGCACATCATGGGGCTCGCCCTGCAGCGATATGGCAGCTACGAGGAGTTTGAGCAGATCACTGGAGGGAACCTCCTCACCAAGAGTCGCATCTGGCACAATGTCAAGAAATACATGGAAAAGGAAGGCTGCATGGGGGAGGTGAGAGGTCACATGACTCTGACTTATTTTGACCATGAAGGCGATATGTGCTGTCAAGACAACACAGTCTGACAGTTCCTGCTGCACACACAGTAAACACACAGTCATTAGGAGGCTATAATATGGATTGGAGCCTGTGTCCTGATGGATTTGTACGTCATCATTACAGAGCAGCAAACAGGAGGGCATCAAGGTCGCTGCTTTTCTGAGGTCATCAAAACCAGTTTGCTTCTGTGGTTTATGTAGCCATCAGCCATGTTACATCACCCAGTTAATAATGTTCCACTGAACACGTCAGACCACATACTGGCACCATTCTTGGAAAATTCCTAATGGGTTTAAACATAGTAAACAGCAGAAAGAAAATACAGTTGATGCCAAAGAGCTCGATTTTGGTTTCATCCGACCACAGCACTTTCTCCCAAGAGTTCTCTGAATCATTCAGGTGATCATTGGCAAACTTCAGATGGGCCTGTACATGTGCCTTCTTGAGCAGGGGGACCTTGCAGGCACTGCAGGATTTTAATCAATTGCGGCGTAGTGTGTTACCAATGGTTTTCTTGGTGACTGTGGTCCCAGCTGCCTTGAGATCATTAGCAAGCTCCTCCCGTGTAGTCCTTGGCTGATTTCTCACCTTCCTCATGATCAGTGATACGCCACGAGGTGAGATCTTGTGTGGAGCCCCAGAACGAGGTCGATTGATGGTCATTTTGTGTTTCTTCCATTTTCGAATAATTGCACCAACAGTTGTCTCTTTCTCACCCAGCTTCTTGCCTATGGTCTTGTAGCCCAATCCAGCCTTGTGCAGGTCTACAATCTTGTCCCTGATGTCCTTAGACAGCTCTTTGGTCTTGCCCATGGTGGAGAGGTTGGAGTCTGATTGATTGCATGGTCAGGTGTCTTTTATACAGATGACTGATTGACACAGGTGTCTTTGCTGCAGGTAACAAGTTTTTTTCAGTGTGTCTAAGGAGTAGGAGCATTTAACCAGTCTGTGGGAGCCAGAATTGTTAATGGTTGGCAGGGGATCAAATATGTATTTCACTCAATGAAATGCTAATCAATTTATATCTTTTATATAATGTGGTTTTCTGAATTTTCTTTTTGATATTCTGTCTCTCGTTGTAAAAAGGAACCTACTTTTAAAATTATAGACTGTTCGCTTCTATGTCAGTGGGCAAACTTACAGAATGAGTGAGGGATCAAATAATTATTTCCTCCACTGTATATATGAAGAGCATCAACCAGGTAAAATGAAGTGATGCCGTGTTGAAAAGCAGGCAGAACAGGAAACAGTGTGGGCTATGAGGTTACAGGGAACAACATCCCACAAGTGGAAAAGAATACATGTTATAAAAATACTTCACTGTGTCCTCTATTTGCTGCCATTCATGTTGTATCCCTCCTGCTCTGCTGTTTATTTGTTGTGCAGTTATATCAACACCAGTATGAACAATCAATTATTTCCTGAACAAGAGGTCAATCTCAAATTGGCTGAACAGTGGAGAGCATCACTGTTTGAGTCAGACTAAACTCCACAGGGTTCCTTCAGTCCATCAGACATCAACACCTGCACCATGCGATACAAGCTAATGCAACCAAAACAACAGTCATGCAATAAATCAACCTTTTGCTAATCTTACAGTGCTCAGTTTTGTTCTCACTCTGTCAAACGTGCTGATTTACAGAGCCCACCAAGATGATTTTGATGGGCCAGTTCAGAAAAACTGAACCCAAATGAAATGCTATAGCACATGATTCACTTTAGTAGCTTAATGAACAGGTGCAAACGACCAATGTTTCGACACGTACTGTGTCTTCTTCACCGTCCAATAACAATGAAAATGATTTGAATTTTTTTAAAATAGCCTCCTCCAGTTAGAGAACAGACTTTCATTGGTTCACAGGGGTGGGGGGGTACTTAGTCAGTGGGCCAATGTTATGACAGCACTCATTGAAGAAAGGTACTATTGTGTGACACAACAGATTCAACAGTGTCATGACAAAATCATCAGAGGAACAAAGCAATTTACACAATTACTGGCTTGTGTAAATAAACATGATCTTACAATATATAATCAGTGCTTTGCGCCTTAAACACAATTAGGTGTCAGTCTAAGAGACATCATATGCTGATAAAAACAAGAGGAGGTCTAAACCTCGTATGTGGGTGGGTGCGTCAAAATCACCAAACACATAAATGAAAATCGAAGACTGTGCTGTGATTGCAGCTGTATTCACATATAAAATGATCACTCAGAAAGATAGTCAGGAGAGACAGAGTATTTTTCTTTCTTTAAGTTTTTTTTGAGGCTTTTGCCTTTATTACAGTCATAGTGAGAGAGAGACACAGAGAGAGAGAGAGAGAGATGGGAAAGTTGGAAAGAGAGAGAGAGGACATCACGCAGCAGAGGGCCACAGACCAGACTCAAACTCTGGCCGCTGGGGCAAAGCCTCAGCCTAAGTGGCATGTGCTCTACCAGGTGAGCCGCCGGGGCAGTTCCCAAGCAGCCGGGAAACCTGAGCGGCTCGGTAGACTGCAGCTTGGCACTCTGCTGAGCAGTGGTGGAAATACCATCACTCAGAAACAATAACAACAGTACAAGTGCACTAACAAGTCACTGTTTAACTGTGTATAACCCATCAGTTACAATTGTAGTCTCATAGTGCAACACTAAGCATTTGTGTACATGGGTCATGTTTTTCCATATGAGTTTTACAGTAACAAAAGCTGCTGTATCTGTTACCGTTGGACACTTTGTCAAGCTCATATACAGTACACCGGGCCAACATGTCTGGGTAACTAATTAAACTAGATTTCTAATGTAGTGGTCCTATGGCTGCTGTGTTGACAGATAGTAGTCCAGGTGACAGGTGACCTCCTGTCCAGAGCCTCCATGACGGTCGTGAACAGCAGACCCACACTTACCATCAACATCTCCACTGCACGAGAGCACTGGCTGGAGGGCATGCTGAGGCATGAAATAGGTGGGTACAGTGGTTGTCATGTACAGTGGGACCCCCCTGTAAGGGTTGGTAAGGCTTCTTAGTGGGGGGGTCTGGTAGGTCACCAGCTCAATAGGAAATCATTCATATTTGACTGTGATGCATCTCTGATCACAGGTCTGATTAGCTGTCAACAAGTGTTTACTAAGACTATTATTGATATTTTGATAAACTTGATATTGCTACTAATGAAGTTTTGTACCGTTTCACCAGGCACACATTATTTCCGAGGTATAAACAACTGCCACCAGCCGTGGAGCAGCAGTGTAGGCAGGAAGAAACACAACCTGAAGCCCCTGAACCCCACAGAGGAGGGTCTGGCCAGCATCCACAGCGTCCTTTTCAGGAAGGACCCCACTCTGTGGCGCGCTGCCCTCCTCTACTACACCGTCTACCAGGCCAGCCACATGTCCTTCTCTCAGCTCTTCCACAACCTGGGACGCTTTGTCCAGGACCCCAACACCCGGTGGGACTACTGTGTCAGAGCCAAGAGAGGCCAGACCAACACAGCACAGCCAGGTCACTATGTCACTAGACAGGATTTAAGAGAGTTTATATGCAGTATATATGTATATCCATCCAATGTTGGGTGTGAATCACATGTGATATGTTCAAATAACCTTAAAAATGTTGATATTAGCTTTTTACAAATCATACTTGTCTAACTTTTATTGGTCCTCCTCTCTGACCACTCACATTGCAGGATGTTTCAGCAAAGACCAGGTCTACCTGGATGGCATCCTGAAGATTCTGAGATACAGAGACAAGATCAACTTCCCACTGCTGATGGCTCTAGGAAAGGTGAGACACTTCAACTATCTCTGTCTGAAGTGGTATTAGTCATTTCCCTGGCTCACCAAGCAGCCTGGATTATCTACAGGTGAGAGAGTCTTCCTTATCAGACAGATTGGTGTCATTCACAACCCGAATCAAGCAGACTGATCAGACTGGCACCAGATAGATGCCCTTCTTTCCACTACTTCCATAGTTGCTAAATGTCCCCCCTTCAGATTTGTGGACTGAGTCCTTGCAGACTTCTGTGATACATTCTACGGTGTGTCCTGGAAGTCTATGAAAAGTCTACCTGTCTGCAAGTGTTGTCCAGACTCCCTCCCTCCCTCATGGGGTAGCCTACAGAGGTGTGGACTTCAGAGGACTGAGGACTGGTGGGCTAAGCTGGTGCTGCCTGCCCTAATGAGACATGTGTTTCACTGGCTTCATTGCAAGTTCCCGTACCTAGCCCCAGTGAGACCAAAACTGATGTTGAATTTGTTACAGATCCAGATTATCCAGATTCAGGTTGCAGTGCCAGCAGGCTAAGCAAAGTGGCCCAGAAGTTCTTCTGTTCCGTGCCACATCCTCTGCCCTGGTGATCTCAAGTGGTCCCAGGCCAGATGGAATGATGGGAATATGTAAAGTAATACCTTTGTTGCATTCAGGGTCTGTGGCCTTGCAGTCCGTCCAGTTGGACATGCATGGAATACCTCCACAGGGAGGTGTCCAGGTGGCATCCTAATCAAATGCTTGAACTACTTCAACTCCTTTCAGTGTGAAGGAACAGAGGTTCTGTTAGAAGCCCCTTGTAGATTTCCACATGTCCTCACTGTGACCCTAAAGTGGAGCCCAGACAACCTGCAAAGGAAACTCATTCCAGCTACTTGTATCCACGACGTCAGTCTTTCTGTCAGGACCCACAGCTCATGACCATAGGTCCAGGTCAGAGTATAGATAGACTGGTTGGAGATTAAATTCAGTTCCCTCTTCACTGTGACGATCCTCAAACAGTATCTCCAGAACTGCTGACGCCACACTGCTTGTTCTGTTGATCTCACCCTCACTCCTGAGCAGCCCCTCAAATTTTTCCTGAAATAAAATTTATGAATCAGAATCAGAATCAGAATCAGGTTTATTGCCAAGTATGTTTTCACGTACAAGGAATTTTTTCTGGTGATTGGTGCAGAGCGCACCAAAACACACAAAAAAGGGGGGGGGGGGACAAGTGGAGAGGAGAGGAGAAAAAAATAACAGAACCCAAACTATACTCCTGGGGGGGGGGTGGGGGGGTACAGTGTGGGATTCGGGGAAAAAAAAAAACATAAAAAAAAAATAAGCATATATAAACAAACACATCTTACAACACAGTGACTCAAGACAATTTGCTCCAGGGGAGGGGGGAAAGGGGGGAGGAGGTGATTCCAGTGCAGACAGGCAGCCAGCCGCAGCACTGGATGGGAGGAAGCGGCGAAGGCGTGGGATGGGGTTGGGGGTTGGGGTGAGTTGCATATGTACATGTTAGGAGTGTCCGTGAATGTGTGTGTGTGCATAGGCGTGTGAGTCGCTTCGTCTAGTTCACAATCAGTGCCTCAGTTCGCAGGGTGTCATCGCGATAACACAGCAAGTTGCCATGGAGACATCCTTGATCGGGTCCCGGACGGAGTCAACAATCTACAGGTGTCCTTGGAGGAAGGGGGGGGGGGGGTAGAAGCGTCTCACTGCAGCGATCTCGTGGGGGATCGCGGGGGCCGGAACGCAGATTAGATTATGATTGTTTGGGATAGGGCGAGCAGTCGTATTTCAATAGACACGCTTACTCTGTTTGTCCATTCTGGTCATCTCCATCCATTCTCCTTTCCAAAGCTGCAAGCTTCTCCAAGATGTGACCCATGTTGCGATTTATGACCACAGTCTGAGCGTTAACAGCTCTGTCTATTACCACAGACAGAGTGTTGACAGCTCCTTCCAAGGTGGTTCCCAAGTTGCGGTTCACAGTCTGAGTGCTTACAGCTTTACTCACTCCATCAACTATCTCGGGCAGCGTGGGGATTTGGACTGCTGTCACCGTCTTCCGAATTTTCCGATACACCAGAGCAATGCCTAATCCAATCAGCAGAAAGCCTGATATCACAGTTCCGAATATATAGAGATCTTCGATGTCCTCAACGGAAAGAATCGCCAGGCACACGACCCTCCACTGCTCCCAGGAGTCCCTCATGTAGCCAGCGGCGTACGTTCCGCCAGGGCAGACAGGTTCCCCCGAACCCGGGCCTCTCGTCGAGAAGATCCTGTCAATTGAGTTGAGAGACCAGTTGACCAATTCCATGATTTTAGATTTAGAGAGCAGTGCGGAGAGAGGCTTCCAAGGTTTAGACAAGACAGGACGAGAATTTACCACCATCATTGCACACAACAGCTTCAAAGTGGCAAATGCTTGTAGCACACTTGCTCCCATGATACTCTCCACTGACAGGTCATGTTCAGTGACTGAAATTAGCTGGGGTAATGCAGAGCAGACAGCTAGCAGCTAGACACCGAATGGCTAGCCAACTGTGACTGCACCCACCCCACCTGTCACTCAAAACAGCCCTGGTGATCTCACTGTTGGAGCCAGACTCAAGTGGTCGTTAGAGGAACTGCAGGTTTTGACACTTATGTGTTCGCTTCAGTTTTCAGCCCCGTAGGTTGCCGCTTGTTACCAACCAGTGGCTGGTAGTTGTACGGCTTTCTTTTGAATGCCCTTGCCTCCAACATACAGCTTTGATGATATTTGTTGTGTGTCAGAGCAGCATATCAGGCCTCAGTGTTGTGCTGACCATACCCTGTAGGAAGTTGAACACAGTATTAGTCTGCTGTCAGTTACGCTTCTTTTAAAAGCTACTTTCCTTGGTTTTTGGGCACTCTCTCTGCTGCCCTGTTTTTGGATTGTTCCATGTGTGTTGTCATGTTAATGGCATTTCCTCTCTGTCAGTGCTTGAACAACACCACTGTAGCACAAAGTAACACCAGAATGCTATTGATTACTAGTGGGGGATAGGGATGATTAAAGTTCAGACACACAGTCCAGTAAAATGACTGAAGAGCAGGGCTGGATGAAGCTTACATAACCTCTGTGAGGAGGAAACAGACCATGTTCTTCCGCTTCAGAGGAGCTGATGATGAAACAACGTTCCAGCTGCAGATGTTGAACATGACTGAACTGAAGAACTGATGTGTTTGTTATGACACCAACCCAGTTTTACAACAGCAGTGGTTTGAAGGCACAAAAGACACAAAAATGTTCTAATTGTTCATCATACATACAGTAGTTTTATCATTTCACTTTTGTGCTGCAGTGCAAAAGGTTGCTAAATTTGTTGCTGTCATTTTTCTGTGGGCTCAGGTGTCATTCGAAGATGTGGACCGCCTGAAAGCTGTAGCTCAGATGGAGAACATCCGCATCCCACACTTCATGCAGGACCAGGGAAGGTACACTGAGCAGCTGACAAAGATCATGGTGGTCAACCAGCTGACTGACGACGAGCTCAAGACCATCATCTGAGCCTGCTGCACACACAATCCTGATCAGGCCTGAATAAACGCTCACACTGCTGCCAGCCGTGACCTTTATGCCTCAACGCCACCACCAACAGTGTGCATGGCAGCAGTGTGTGTGACTTGTGTTAGCGCTCTGCATTGCATGTAGTGCAGACTTGTGTTTGATTTCTCCTCTGATACAGTAATTCAACCTGAGAATCATTTCTGTGTGTTTTGTTTGGTGCTGGATGAAGTTTGACAACAGTTTCTGTACCAGTGCCAGTACAATAATTATATTACTTTTTACTCCTCCTTACCTTTACCAACATTTAATAAGCATTTGGTGCCAACTTTTTTATGTGACAGTTTCTGATACTCAGCTTGCTTTGGGAAGATTTTTTCTCTCATAGCATCTCAATAGCTTCACGAGCATGGTTTTAAAAATAAAGTTAAGATCCCATGAAGACCTAAATTAGAGCCTGACTGAGATTTTTGGGGATTTTTAGGCCACATCAACACTATTACAATTTAGTTTTAAAACGCATCTCTTTTGTTACATTTACTCCTTCATCCACACTAATCTGGAGTTTTCAGCCCCTAAAACAAAGACTTTCAGAAACACAAACTCCTGGGTTGTGTGATTTGGTCTAAATCACCCTCAGCTACCAGTGGTGAAGCAACATGGATAATGAATTACAAGTGTTACTGACCTTGTTGTCTTTGCTAAAAGCAGTTGTTCAGTTAAATTCTGTATTTTAACTAACTACAACTGTCTTTGCTGTTCCTCGTTCAGAGTATTTTCTAATCAACTGCAGAGTAGGTCATCTGCTGGAGATTGTTTCTGTTTGGCGTTTTAAAATGAAAATGAAGTAGTGTGGACATGGTTTGTAAGACATTGTCAGAAGTCAAAAGTGTTTGTAGTTGTTTCAAACAGCCACACTGGAAGGCAGAGTGAAGAGTGAAGTGAAGTTGTACATATTCGCTCAAAGTAAAACTGACACAAATACTTAAGTAAAAAGTGAAAGAAGAGGGAAAGTTCAGGTCTTAATCTCTTGTCTGAAGCAGGTCCGGAACAGTATGGAGCCCACATTAGGCCTATATTGATATTTGATGACTGCATGGAAACCAACATTTGTTTTTTAACATAAACACATCACATGAACAAATGTTAGGATCCTGCAGGTGTGACTTGGAAGAGCTTTGTGGTGGACAAACTGTGTGATGTGAAGACTGTTTCTAATTTACTTCAAACACATTTGAGATTTCTGTACTTTTCTTGTTTTAAGGACGGTCTCTCTTTATATATAAAATTCAAACCATCTCTCAAATGTGCTAAAAAGCACAACAGGCCGTGTGTTGTTCTAGTTTGACCCACTGTGTGCCCTGTCGCTTCACTAGTAAACTGTTGTTTTGCTAACACAAAATGGAGAAAGCTAGCAAGTGGTGCTAACACCGTCAATCATGACAAAACTATGTGAGAAGTAATGTGAGGAAGCATTTTGGAATAACAACAATATTATTTTCACAAGGTATTTTAGGATTTCAAAAGTGGGCTGCATTTGAATCAATACAAGCAAAATAAATCACGTGCCAGGTTAAAAGTGTTTAAACTTAATGTTTGAAAAGGTCACAACTGCAACACCAGTATATCTGTGATGAGCTAAACGCCAGCGTTTGAGTCAGGCCTTCACCTGAATGCTGCTCCCAAAGCTTTTTCAGCCTGACAACCAGGAAACTCTCAGAAACACCTGAATGCTTTAGTTTTTGTGGACTCTTGTGCATGAGTATATTATATTTAGACATATGGAACATCCATTAGTTTTAGCAAAACCTTATTAACCTAATACTAAAATACAGATTCTTTAGTCTGTCAGTGCACCTATGATCTAAGTGTACTTACCTACAGCATTGTTTAAATGTGTCTCTATAATGAAGACTTTGTTTCCTCCAGATCCACTGAGGGTTTACCATTGTTTAAGTGCATGAAAGGGATTAAAACAGAGAGTGGTTGTGCGAGAGGAAGAGGGTGAAAGCACGATGGTGCTCAGAGTGCTGCCTCTCACCTGACAGATGGAGCGATGAACAGATGTGTGGGAGCTAATTTTAGCTGAACCTGAATGTTCCTTGGGTGTGAAAGTCACAGGTAATGCTGTTTATGACATTTTGAAGGTGTGTTCCTCATCATCCTACGTAAAGCCCCAGTGGTCTCAGTGCACTGACTTGAAGCCCTGTTAGACAATTTGCACTTTCTTACTTTGGATCTACCTTTTCAGCTGCACTGATGTGTGCAGTTACTGTGCTGGTGTCCTTCATACAGACTCGTATATCTGTGTGTTATAAACCAAACCAAATGCCTTGTGGTTTTACTGTTGTACTTGATCAGTTTTGTCTTCAAATAAAATGGACTCCCTGCACAAGAGAAGCTGTGTGCGTGTGTCTCCCAAATTAGTTGTGTGTGTGTGCGTCAGGGAACTATCAGTACCACACTGTTCGCTACTTGGAAGCTATATTGATTCCATGTTTTATTTATTATTATTTTCCAAACTCTTTTCCTCTCCCATCCAAATCAAAAACAGAAGCAGGAGTCAACTTCTTAAAAAATGTTACAAAAGCATAAACTTCATATGGACATCAATGAATATGTTTACATGTGTAATGCAACGAACGATGCAATGATCTGCATGTTGCTACTTAGCTTGAGTTGATGATGCTCCTGTGAGCATGGCAGAGAATGTTCAGAAACCTGGATCAGATGTTTACATTCCACAGCAGTAAAAGTACTGATACTGTAGAGATGTATTATCACCAAATATCTTGTTTTGTAGTTAAATGTCCCTTGTGACTGATAAATTGTTTTATGTTATATTATTAGATTGTTACCCATCAATGCTTCAGCACTATGGCCCCATGCAAAGAAGCCCATCGAAGATTTTCAGATGTGCCCTAAATGCCTCACATACATGTGATTCCAATGTTTTTCACGATTTGGCTCTAAAGCCATGACAAATGTGAGGGAAACGCAGGATGAAGGCAAATAAGTCATTTATTGAAAATAAACAGTTAAAGAACTAAGGAAACCATTTGATGTGGCCATCTGTTGAATCACTGGTGCAGGTGCTTGTGTGCATGAATGTAACTACAAATGTGCTGGAGCCGAGCTGGAGTCCTGGCCAGGCACTGGGCCCAGGTGCTTCCAACAAAGGTGGTCAAAAAAGACTCCACCCTCCAGGTACAGGCTGCTTAACAGAAATGAAAAGAACCTGAGGACAGGTCAGGTTAACAACTTTACCTAATTTTAGGTAGTTTAGTCCACTGGTACCCAACTTAAGGGTCAGTTCTGCTACACAAATCTATTTAGGACTTTTCTCTAATCTTTTTGTGAATTATTGGATACTTTTATCTCTCAGTCATTTAAAGGTCCCATATTTCACACTTCTTCAGTGTTTTATCTGAAGTGTTGATCTCCATCAGAAGATATATTTGTGGTTTTAAGAACCAAAAACCATCTCAGTGTAGTTTTACATCTCCTCTCTCAGGCTTCTCTCTGGAGCTCTAGTAACAACAGGTCAGTCAGCCAATCAGAAGAGAGGATCTGAGTCTCTCTTCGGTGATCTAATAAAAATATAGCAGATTTCAGGAAACACTCAGAGAAACTAAATCCTGCGAGGTTGGATGGTGGGTAGAGGTGGGTGGGGCTTGTTGCGTGGCTGAGAGCAGTGATCTTTTAAGGAAAGACCACCATCAAAGACAGGAGGAACAGCTGGAGACTGAGAGTCTTTAAGGATCCTCCTCCCCCAGCTGAGCAAACTCTTCCTCTTCAACACCCGAACTTGCCTAGAGCCTGCATCACTTGGAGCACAGTTTGAGCTGATTCCACCCTACACTGATGATTGTGCTTTAGAGATGAAGAAAAGAAAAGAAATAAATTAACCAAAGACTGGTTGTTGTGGTGGTTGTGTATCTGGTCACTCCACAGAATTTTTCTGTTTTGTTTTTTTTTTGATCTAACTTTCACCTTACAATCTTAACAGGACCTTTAAATAAAACCATGTGAGAAGTTTAGATGGGAAATGTCTCTGAAACAGATCATACACATCTGAATATTAACAATTATAACATTCACAACGTGGGTAAAATGGAAGTACTGTAAAACATAAAAAGAATAGTCGTGTGCATGTAAAAGTGTTATCACCAGAGTTAGAAAGGATACAATGGACAACTCACCCCAACCAGAAGTGTCCAGCAACAAGACCGTAAACAAAGACAGGGGAAACGTTGAAGTCTGTGTGCTAAGCTAATGAGAAGTTCACACCGGCCAACATCAGAAATCCTTTTTGGACCCCCTTCAGTTTTCCTGCTGCACCAACAGGGCACTTCTGGTGCAGCAGTTTGTATCTGTACTCTGCACATTGACAACTAGCATCACCACCTTGCAGTTGTATCGCTCCACCACTCCAACTAGTTTCAGATTACATCCCTGTTGGATCCAGAGTCATATAAAATAATAACCATTTGTGTGAAATTGCTGTGGGAAGTCTTGAGTAATGGCTAAAGAGTGTTATGTGAGGTCACACTTACCTTGACCTTTGACCACCAAAATCTAATCTAGTACATCCCTGAGTCCAAATGAATGTTCGTGCCAAATTTGAAGAAGTACCATCAAGGCGTTACTGAGATATCACGTCCATGAGGATGGGATGGACGTCCATATGGACCTGAAAACAATATACATAATACATTTGAATCTAATCAAAATACCAAATGGATAAAGAAATGGATTTGACTATTGCTAGGTGTTATTGTTGAGCTGCAAAGCTTCGTATATTGTGCTAACAGAATATAGGCTCTCAGTGTCAGAGTTTCCTGAACTGAACATGTTGACCCACAATCTGAGTGACTGCAGTAACCAAAGCTGTCACAACAC
This sequence comes from Trachinotus anak, assembly GCF_046630095.1. Taxonomy (NCBI): domain Eukaryota; kingdom Metazoa; phylum Chordata; class Actinopteri; order Carangiformes; family Carangidae; genus Trachinotus; species Trachinotus anak. The sequence goes on from NW_027273867.1 coordinate 2,222,482, forward strand.
ACACTGCTGGCCTTCCTGGAGGTGTCACACTTCCCATTCATCAGTGTCTGGTTTCACTGGGAAACTGGAAACCACTGAGGGCCAGAGTGATGACTGACAGCTACAAGCAGTGACATGGCAGACAAATGTTTCAGACACGCGCACACACATACACGCGCACTCTTGGCTGTGGTATGATGGAGACAATGGGAAAAAAATATAGTGTGATGGAAATGCAGTGTACTTGAGTCTTTAGGTGTTAGCTAGGAGAATGTTGTGCTAAAATAAAGATTTTGATCAGATGGGAAGTGACTCACAACTTCAAGAACAATCCAGAGAAATCGTGCGAGTCCAACTGGTGACATCACTGCCAGTTACATGCAGGAAATGATGAACCCACTGCGTAAGTGCAGCAGCATCTATAATCAGTTCAGATTCTTTTATCAGGACCTCACGATGGATGAACTGTAGCACGAATTAAAGTCTGATTTCATCTCAGCTTGTTAATTTCTGGACCCTGTCACAGACACACAGGCAGGTTCAGTGAGGAAACTTTACTTGGAGAACTGAAGAAAAACCAGGCTTACAGACGGGTGGATTAACAGGGAAGTACAGACAACAGGTTGCTACTCACAGGTAGCAGGGACAAAGGTAAACACACAACGATATGAGGCAGACGATCTGGTCCGGAACAGGGGAGGTGAAGCGGTAGCAAGGCTGATTAGAAAATGAGGTGCAAGTGGAGAGAGCTTAGGTGACTGCAGGACTGATGAGGAGTGGGAACAGATGTGTGGATGGGTGGAGTGGTCAGGTGATGAGAGAAAGAGGGGAAGTCTGAGGACATCTGGTGGACAGCTGGAGAAGTTCAGCTCTGGGAAGATGAAGGGGGGAACGTGGCCTGGGAGAGGTGAGCAGGGGCTGGAGACAGGGCTGAGGGTAACACAGTTACATATGAGCATGCACTATACACTCACTGAGCACTTTATTAGGAACACCTGTGCACCTGCTTGTTCATACAATTATCCAATCAGCCAATCATGTCAGAATCAGAATCAGAATCAGTTTTATTACCAAGGAATTTATGCTGGTGGTTGGTGCAAACATAAATAGACTTAGGGTAAACCATGAAGATGACCATGACATGTTTATTTCAGACAGACTGGTTTGAATGTTTCTGATGATGAATCTGGATTTCTGCTGAGGGAGCAGATGGGTCACATTGTACAGTATATACAGTATTTAAACCTTCCCTCTAGTCTTCACCAAATTGTTCAATCTCCTCAAACGCTCCAGTCACGTTCCTTGGTCTTGCCTGTACTGACCTTGTGTTTGCCCGAATTCAGCTAGTCCTTTGTCTGCCTGTGCCTCAGGTTCATCCCAGTCTCTCCAACTGTCTGCCACATCCAGTGCAGTCCACACTTGTAATTCCAGTTCAATGTGCTGTTTCCTCTGCTGTCTGCCTGCCCTGTTCCACCAGTCCAGACACAAGCTCCAGCCTCTGCCACCCCACAAGCCTTCAATAAAACTGCCTTTAAACTACTAAATATCTCTTCATGTTGTGCACTTTGGGTCCAAAATTCACAGCAACGATCCATATACGTATGTGATTTTAATATGTTCACACCTTGCAAATACATAAAATATGACTATACATTACTTAATATAGATGTGCATAGCATGAATTAAAACTATGCAGCTCATATGCAAAGTGTCAGTGTCCCGTTTGATCTTATTATAGAAGATGTTTGGATAACCATGTGTTTGTGAATGATTTAAATCATACATTAAATAAACATTAAGGTATGCAAAACTAATTACCTTTATTAAATTATATTTATTATATCTTTATTCAATCATATTTATGAAACCAGTCTAATGCAGTTTTAAAAACATGCACATACTAAACAACATATTTTTTCTGGATGGATGTCTACTTAATATAAGGAGCAACGTCTATACCTCATTTATATAAACATTTATACTCCAAAAATGTGATGAAATGTTATGCATGTATATTTTATTGTTCATTAAAATTGTCAATTTTAAAAAATATATATATTTGGTATTTACGGTATATACAAAAATATTAATTGTATCATTTCTAATTTTGATGGCTTCAGGATGTATTGAGACACCTTCACTTAATTGTGTTGTAGATTTAATTTTAAACGGTTGAAATTCACATTTTTGCCCATCACAAGTATAAACGTGTTTTTAGAAATTTTTTGCTAATGTATTAAAAAACTGCTGAGCCGCTGTATTCGGCTGCGTTCGGCTGGAGCGATTCTGCGCAGGCGTGGCCCGAACGTTACGCGACGTCGTCACAAGTCAGGAAGGGCAGAATCTCGACGGCAGAACGAGAAACATCACGCCTATGTGCTCATTTGCTGCCAAATAAGCAAGTATTACATTGTTCTATTTAATTAAACGCAATAGTTGTACTGTCTGTTGTTGTATCTCAGTCTAAGTTGGCGAAAAACAGGCTCAGCTATTTCAAGATAGCCAGTTAATCCTAAACAATTTGAAGCAGCAAGTTAACGTCAGTTAGCTAGAAAGCTAACAGCTGAGCATAGATTAATTCTGTACGCCCTCCCGTAACTTTCGGTAGATAAACAGAGGAAGATAACACGCTTAATATGTTGACCACAAATGTGTATACAAACCACGTTGGCAATGCGTTCGTATTCTGATTCAGCAGATATAATTTGTTCTACATCATCTTTAATTTCTATGAGCTTCAAGGATTCGACGTTAGCAGGCTAAATTGTTAGCAAGCTAACAGTTGTTATTGGACCAAGTTATCTTATTTAGGTCAATCTCCTCCGTCAATAATACGATGGCATCCTCACTGTTCTGGGACATTGGGCGGGCGAAGTCACGTAGCAAGAGTTACTCTGCTACTATGTAAAATTATATTTGTTAGCCGAACGTTAAAAAACAAACTCTTGTTCCCAGTTTCTTGTGTCAGAATGATAGTTTACATCTGCTGTACTGATGCTCTTTGTACAAGTGGTCAGTATTGTGCACCTGCTGTCTTTGCCATTGTCTGCCTTTTCACATCCTATAGCAAACATGGCAGTTGCTGAGGAACACATTTTAATTGTTCCTAATTTTAAAAAAATACCTTTTGTCTGCAGATAAAGCTCAACTCCAAAGGTAAAAGCTCCTTTTGGCAGACATGTCATACGGCAAAGCAGAGAGTTTCCGCCCTGTCCCACGGGACTTCAACACCCTCATACAAACATGCAGCTCCAACATCCAGAAGATCACACAGAACAGTAAGTGCTTCACATATAGCAGTGGCTCTTTTTGCAACAGTGTGAGGCAGACTGGCTGTGGCCAGACAAATTCACTCACTCCTTAACTGATTGAGGGGTGATGTTGGAGAATGCTGTGTCAGCCTGCTGTCTCCCCCACTGTGCTGAACGAGTTTGTTTTTTAGGCAATTTTCATCATCAGTGCAGGATTTTACTGAGCTGTCAGTAGTATTTGTTTGATTGTGGTTGACCGTAACTCTGCTCCATGCAATACCACATTTACTTTTTTAACATCTATCTGGTTTTAGCTCAGGTCAAGCATAACAGTGATACAGTGGTGCAGTGGTTAGCGCTGTCATTTCACAGCAGTCATCACATCAATCTGCAGTAGACTGGTGACCTGTTCAGTATGTACCCTGCCTGTCCCCAGTGTCAGCTGGGATTGGCTGCAGTCCCCAAATTTGGTGGCACATTCTAATGCCACTATTCCATCACATACACTAATTTTAATTAACTATATTGATTTTAATTATTGCATATTTTAATGAGGTTATCTCCCTGATTGTAAACCTGATTGTAAAATTCTTCATCAACTTATCTACAGTTTTCTTGTCTAGGAAGCTTGATAGAGTCTGTAGATTTCCACTACACTCCATCCTCCTTTTGGGTGATATTTGTCCTCTCCCTTTCCTTCTCTATTGATCCACTCCACACCTATGGGCAGTAAGCAGGTCTCATTTAAGAATAAACATTCACTTTGTTGCACACAAAGAGAAAATTACTCAGTGCCAGGATAAAATGTGTGATTTGGAAAAACTTGATCACATACAGTTTAGTGCAAAAGCTGGCTTCCCCCTTACACCCTGGGTGAAATTTGAAAATAAACCTCTATTGCGAAGTTCATCTTCAAAATAGCCTTCCATAATTATTTATCTATATATTATCTATATATCTTTTATGGTATTGCCTCAATGTTAAAATAGCTGAGTCCAAGTCCAAATGTATCTTAAATAGCAAGCTCAAAAGTTCACACCCCCTTTGATAAACCTTTTAGGTAATTAACTGTAATATTTAAAACCTGGTTTCTAACCTTTAAAAAGCATTTTTGGCACATAGTGCTTGATGAGTGTCACCAGGCATTTTAATCAAGCTTGCATTTTATGTTTGCACTGGGGTAGATCTCCAAGAGCAGTTTCAATCAGTTTGCTGAGAGCAACAGCAACAATGGGATCAGCTGTCAGAAGATCTAAAAAGGAAACTGGCAAACTTTCATAAAGCTGGTGAGGGATATAAAAATATTTCAAAGCCTTTAGGGATACCAGTACCAACATAATCCAGAAATGGAAGAAACACATGGACACACTAAGACTCTACCAAGGAGTGGAAAACAAAGAAAAATAACTGAAAGAGCTGCTGCAGAACTACATTAGAATCCAAAACAAACGGCTGCGGACCTGCAAAAGTCCTTAGAGCCAAATGGAATAAAAGTCTACATCTCCACAGTCAAGCACAGTGTGCGCAAGTCTGGAATGTTTGGTAGAGCAGGCAGGAAGCCATTGCTTACTTCTAGACACAAAGCAGATGATATGCTTGCTAACTGCTCGATCTATAATGGAATTTCCCTCATTCATTAAGGCTTTATGTCAGTGGGTACAACAATTTTCACCCTGCTATTTTAAGCAACTACTGACCACTTTGAAGCGTTACAGTGCTTAGTAAAGTACTACTGTGTCTGCTGTGCAAAGAGGAAGGCATATAGTTATTCATCATACTCCTTATTACTCTTCTGCATAGTAAATAGGAAGATGTCATGAAAATGATCAAACCCACCCCTCTTTGGAGCCACTCCGCTTTTACATACTTGAACATAAAAACATGGCTGAAACTTTAAACAGGTCACAAGACTTGTAATAGCTATAAAATCACAATTTTAGTTTTATGTCATTTTTAGAGCGTGACAGATTTTATAACCGGTGTGCGTTGCAAGGAATGTTATGAGTTAGTGTGTGACATCACACACACTCCAACTGACAACCCTGAACCCCCCCCCAAAAAACAAAAAACTCTTTCATCCTCTTTTAAATCCCATAATTTTCCAGCTTCATGGACAGTTGACATATAGAAACGTAGAGAAATGTGTCTTCTCTCACCTAGTGTTACTCTCTCTGTGATATGAGTTGTGTTTTTTGAAGAATTCCCCCAAAGTGCAGAGAGTGCCGTCCAAAGCCCCCATAGACTTCCATGTTAAACTGAGGTTCTTGTTCAAATCAGAGGTGACGGGAGTTTTGTGAAGCGGCAGCTCCTAAACCATAAACAGTAGGTCCACATATAATACATTAGGTCCACGTATCTTTGTCTTTGTTGAAGCCTTGGGACGCTCACAGTGAAGAGAATGCGTTGGTAGGATTTGTATTATTGGAGCTATGACGGCATTTTCCATGAGAGGTTTTGGTGTATAAGCTGCTGTCTGCCTAGGGATACATGGTGGTTTGTCTGTATTTCCCTTCTGTCTGTGGGGGCTCCAGTCACCATAGCAACCAGCGTCTTAGCACGAGTGACTCAGCAGTTTCTGGGCAGAATTGGACTAACCTGACTCTGATTAGCTAATTAGACTTATTAACTGTTAGCCTTTTAACGGTCAGCCGTGTTGTCGTCTCCCAGCAGGACATATCAGACAGCAGCAGATCAACACAGGTGTCACTCATGAGATTAACAAGGCCTCTGTACCTGCAGTGACAGTGGTCAGAGTGAAGATGAGTCTGCAGGACAGGAGAGCAAGTCCATGATGTCCCCTGTTCACCCCTGTGTGTGTGTGTGTGTCTATGATTCAGCTCCTGCCATCAGTACTTTTTCTGGTCACATTCGCACCCATTTCGCTGCCTGTGGTGCTAGTAGGACTATCAGTGCCACAGATATCACCCATAGTCCTTCAGCTACTGTCACTTTCAGAGTCTGGCTACCATGCAGTGCTCCCTCACATCCACTTGTACCAATACTCAGCATCTGACAGCTGATTGATACACACCAAGCAGCAGGCACACTTGAAATTTCTCCAGACATTTTCTAGTTGAGAAGGTTGTTTATTGTTGATAACATTTATGACAAATACCATTCAGCACCTTCCCTTCTACTGAACCAGCTCTAGTCAAGATTATTAATAACATAAGAATTACCACTGACGCAAATAATCTTTCTTTGCTTGTTATGCTCACCTTTTGATACCGTCAACCATGACATTTTAATGAAAAGCTTTGAGAGCTGGTCATTTCACCTCTAACAGATTTGACATGCTGTATGGAGTCTCACAAGGATCCATTGTTGGACCTTTTGTACATACTTCAGCTTTGCTCTTTGATCAGCAAACACAAAATCAGTTATAGCAGTTCAAGTCATTCTCATTTGTACATCTCACTGTCTCCTGATAACATCAACACATTGGATTCACTGTTCAGCTGCTGGAAGAATATTAATCTCTGGATGTGACAGAATATCCTACATCTGAACAGGGACAAGACAGAAATCATAGTCAAAAACCAGTGAGTATTATTGATGCTGACCTAAATATAATTGAGTTTTAGCTTCAACCAGGCAGGTCACTCAGGTCTTAGGAGAACTTCCTTCTCCAAATTCCAAGGGTTCAGTTCATTCAAGATTAGACGATAGCATTTAGTACTTTTGCTCCTGAAGAGAGGTGTGTGTGTGTGCGTGCGTGCGTGCGTGCGTGCGTGCGTGCGTGCGTGCGTGCGTGCGTGCGTGCGTGTTTAAAGTCTGCTTGTATCTAAACCTACTTTTTACCACCCTCACAAACAGTGATCACCAGACTGAGACTTATCTCTGTGCATTGTTCTCATGGCAGCTGCTCAGATCAAGAGCATGGTGAACCAGCTGGGGACCAGACAGGACACCAGTGAACTCCAGGACCGTCTGTATGTATCAAGCTTATCTCCAGTAACTCCCATGTTGTTTTCTCTCTGCACAAACACAGACACTCTGTCACTTTTGGTTTGTCACCTTGATCTGTGCAACTGTTGCAACTTTCTCAGAACAGTTCTCCTCCAATATCTCTGTTGTCCACATGCCTTTATGAAGACTGAGCCTCTGACATTAGGGTTAATATCTTTAAAGCACACATCATTGCCATCCTCTACACATGGACTACAACACTGTATCGTCACATATATCAGAGAGGTGTACTTCTTTGTGCAGGATGATGGGTGATGGGTAGTCTAGAGATACTCACTCATCAGATGGACTGGCAGTCTGTTACTCTAAACTGCTGGTGTCTCCACAGGCAGCAGATACAACACTACACTAACCAGCTGGCAAAAGAAACCAACAAGCACCTGAAAGAGTTGGGATCAATCCCTCTTCCCTCATCACCCTCAGAGCAAGTAAGTGTCAGTCTACATTTGCTAATGTATCACTAGCATGCACGGATGAGTGTCATGGAGTGATCATGACTGCCATTCAGCTGTCACTCCAGCCTCTGTACTCAGCACTGATAATGACACAACTCACCTCCAAACGTAATGTCAGTGGTGTTCATTTCACCTCCCAGTAGCTGAGAGGTGGCACCAGTCACCCATTGGCTGTGCTGTCAGCCATATTGTTGATGTCATAGTGTCACAGGAGTAAAAATTTAAATTGCTGGACTGAAGTACATTTGACCTTAAATGTGACTTCAAGAGTAGAGGACAAACTGGGGTTGTGTCGATGGACGATGTTCTCAGTGATGGACAATCATCAGAGTGATCGCTGATAGCTTCTGCCTCAGCCAAAGGCAAGACAATGATTGGCTTGTTTTCTCATGAATGTATTAACCTATTATTATTGGTAGTATTAAACTATATCACATTTTATTTGCCCTGTCATAGTTTAACATATGTAACCGCATATAACTGATGCTTGCAATACTGAAGCACATACACTCTCACAACCAGCTGACTGTCACTGACACGCTTGTTGTTGTGTGTAGGTGCTGTGCTGTGATTAAACAGACAGACAAAACATGTCGCTGCTGCTTTTCATGGTTGTGAAAAGAAGTTTGGCACAGTCAAAAAGAGAGAGAGAGAGATTAAAGCCATAGACACCTATTTCAACACAGCTTTTCCTTCTAATTTTGATTGATCACTCAGAGTAATTGAGAAATTGTGAAATGTTCATAGGGCAACAGCTATTGGTAATTTCACAGGGTGATGTGACGATGATCGGACTGTGGATCAGATCATGCAACCCTAGAACGAGCTCACCCACCCTCACCACTGAAGTAGAACCACAAACTGCCCTCATGGCTCGCCAACTCAAAAAATGAGTAAAAGTCATTTCCATATCAGCAAAGATCAAAGTCCCTCTGTGGTTGTGACTTAATAGGCTGCAATTAAAGTCATTGTTGGTTCATGAGCAGACACACCTTACTGCCTTTATTACCTCAGCAAGTCATGTTTGTGGTTTTTAAAAACCTGATTGCAATAGTATAATATCTTATTATGTTATGTGTAACATCTTCATCTTAAAAGTAACTAGTAACTAAAGCTGTGAAATAAATGTCGCAGAGTCTCTCTGAAATGAAATACTCAGTGTTTGAGTAAATGTACTTAGTTACTAGGTAAAATGTGTAATCTTGACCCAACATCTTCGGTGGTGATGACCTCATCTGACTCTGAGTCACAGCCTGAACCTACATCACAGAAAAAGACAAAAGTATCTGCCTTTCACAAAGAACAGCTCGTCCAGTTTGTGTGGCCAAAAAGCATGGTGAAAAGTTTTTAGGTGCATCTGGATTATGTAATTGTAAAAGTTAGACACCCCAGTGTAAAGACGTAGTCAAAAAATCAAATGAAAAATTGATTTGAATCTATAGTGAACAAAAATATAAATGCAACACTTTAGTTTTTTTGTGACCAGCCCATGACCCACCTGTGCTATGATCATGCTGTGTAATCAGCATCTGGATGTGCCACACCTGTCAGGAGGATGGATGATCTTGGCAAAGAAGAAATGCTCACTAACAGATTTAAACACATTTGTGAAGAAAACTGAAGAGAAATAAACCCTCTGTGTGTAGAAAACATCTTAGATCCTTAATTTGAACTCATGAAAAATAGGAATAAAAACAGTGTTGTGTTTATATTTTTGTTCAGTATAAAATCGATTCTGAAGTTAGTTGTGAGATTGTGAAAGATTCCTGCCTGTAACCTCAGTACATTTTTATTTCAGCTGCTTGTTAAATTTCATAATCAAGGTTATAGCTGATGGACAGAAAGTTTTTAGTCCTGGAAAAAAACAAAAACATGTCAGTGGTTCGATTCTTTCCACCATAGCTTCTCCATTAGTCTGATTTAATTAATGTGGTAAATTTGATTAATTTTTTTGGCGTGATAAAAACTCTGACATGAAATGTGACCCTCTGTATCTCGATGAATTCCTCATGGACTTTCTCATACTGTATGTCTCTCTCTGCCCTGTGGTGTCCAGAGGCAGCAGAAGATCCAGAGGGACCGGCTGATGAATGATTTCTCTGCAGCTCTCAACAACTTCCAGGCGGTCCAGCGGCGTGCAGCAGAGAGGGAAAAGGAGTCAGTAGCCAGAGCGAGGGCTGGATCCCGCCTGTCAGTAAGTGGGAGTCAGCGGTGGCTTCACGCCACAGCAGAGCTGCAGTCGTGAGAGAGAAGTGATGAAACACAGATTGAAGAGAGCCGTGTGTTGATGCACTGTGTTTCTGACTGGACTTTGATAATAGTGAGTTTGTCCCTCTCTTTCAGACTGAAGACGGCTCTCGGGATGAAAAGCTTGTTTCTTTCGATAAGTAAGTGACTGTCAGTCATTCAGGGTTTCATCAGGCAGTTTGTGGAATATGGAGCTTTGCTAGGTGTAGAATGGAGATGAGTTAAATTAATCTAGACTTTATAAAAAATAGATGCAGACAAGAATTAATAATAAAGGGGCTGTAATCTACCACCACCATTCAAACACCAAAGGAGAGAGGAGGGATCTTATGGTGCTGATCCTCCAGTAGAGTCCAGAGACCTGAATCTACGCTGAGCTGCTCTGGAACTGCTCTGGTGATGTTCAATAACTTAACAAGACTTGACGTTGGCTTTTCCTTTCACCTGTCATCTGTGTATGAGATATTATCAGAGCTGTGATTGGACAGTTGATAATTTTTCATTTTCATTTTTTGGCATGGACACTACATCTCCATCTCAAAGAGGAAACAACTCTTCAACTCTTAACTTTTCCTCATGTAAACAAATGACAGGTCTCTGCTGCCCTCTGCTGGACGACACTCAAACACAGCACAGCTCCTCACCTGTGGCTCGTAGCAAAACCATTCTTTCAGTTATCAAAAACAAAAAGAGAAATCATTCTGCTTTTAACAACTGGTTGTCATTACATTATGAGAGCACATGCACATAAGAAGGAACCACAGTACAGCAGGGAAGTGTTGTATTTGTATTTGTGTTTGTCACTTTGCTTAATTGTAAACCTTCCATATAAAGATTTCTTGCCATAGATGAACTCAGCACTGTTGCAGACTACATGTGTGAATGTGTTAAAGAACAATTAGGGACATTCACTCTGCAATTCTGTAGTAAAGTTTCTGGAAGTTGTTTGATTTGTTCTCACAACTCGAAGAAAGAGAAAAACAATGTACCGTAAACACAACAGGAGGGAAGATGAGCCTTAGTTTATGGACATCATACTTCAGAGCTGTGTTCACTGTCATACTGTAACAGTTAACACACATTATCCCTACTCTGTACATAAAGCCAAGATGACTGGGGTCAGATGACAACCCAGACAGAGGAAGTGGCCATCACAGAGGAGGACCTGGAGCTGATCAAGGAGAGAGAGACCAACATCAGGCAGCTGGAGGTCAGCCTCGGCTTTCTAATATTAATACTTACTGGAAGACCATCAGCCCCCCACCGTGGCTATTGGCCTCTGCTGAAACCTGCTGTCACGTCCTGGGAGCACACAATTCTGAGACCTGCTCTGTGTCTGTTTGTTTCAGTCTGACATCATGGATGTGAACCAGATCTTCAAGGACCTGGCAGTGATGATCCACGATCAGGGAGAGATGATCGGTGAGTGGCAGTGGACCGGTCGCAGACCCTCTGTGACTGAGTGATAGAGTAGAACTTGTGATAGTCATCGGGCGGCCAAGTGTTGGACGTTTCCTATTGGCTGTTGCTCTTTGAAAATGATTTGGTGCGAACATTTTCAGTACGTCATCAGGGGGCGTTTACAGCTGAGCCACAACTATTTTTATTCTCAGACTCCTTTAGGAACTTTTTTCCAAAAAAAAAAAAAACACTTAGTGACAAATCTGTTGACTTTCTAGACAAACCTCAGCTACCCCCCAAATAAAGGCTGATGATGATGATGATGATGATCTATCGCCACAGCACCCTATTTCAGCCTTTGCTTCTTCCACACAACTGTCATTATTCACACAAGCTCATGATCTCACTTGTTAGGAAAATATAAACATATAATATGGAAATAGTGTCGACAAAAAGGATTCTGAGAAAATAGCAAGGAGGACACAAGTTTGTTTTATAGTGGATGCAAACCTGAAGAGTTTTCACTGTGACTTCATTAGTTCCCAGCTCACCTTGCTGTGTATGTTCTACTCTGCAGATAGCATTGAGGCAAATGTGGAGAATGCTGAAGTTCATGTAGAACGAGGAACAGAGCAGCTCCAGAGAGCCAGCTACTACCAGGTGAGTGTGCAGCAGTCACACCTGAGTGCTGTCAGTCAGTGAGGTCCAGGCCAGTAACCCACTCTGCTCCTTTATCACAGCAAAAGTCCCGGAAGAAGATGTGCATCCTTGCCATGGTTTGTTCCATCGTTCTCGTCATACTTGGCATCATCATTTGGCAAGCTGCTAAGTGAGTTGACTCCGCACAACCAAATGTGTCACTACTATATTTTACTCCGCCCCCTCTCACCTGCAAGTACCTGCCTTGGAATCATGAAAACAGCTAGAAGAGGCTGATCATTGGTCAGCGGTGTGAACTCCTGCAGAGGGCTGGTCAGTGATCAGCTGACCTGATCCAGCCTGTTTCTGTAAAATAGCTGAAAAACATTAAAAGTGAGATAAAGGAGAGGGTGTAGGACTGAGGTGGTGTAGGGGAGCGATTCAAGATCTGAGATTCCTTCATTTGCCTCATTCATTAATTTCCTGTCTTATTCACTGCACTAACACTAGCTGTCACTGTATTTCAAATGTTATTGGGAATGATATCCAATTAGGCAAAATAAAAATAAACAACAGAGCTCGTTGAAGTCAATAAATCTGTGGTTTTTAGGGGTTGTAAATGATTCTTTGTTACCTGTTGTTGTGGTACCTGCTGATGTGAAGTGTGTGGAGCACCACGGGCTCTGCTGAGGCTCCTGGTCTTCACAGTAACATCACACAAGGCCTGTTTGACTCCTGGTGGTGAAGGCAGACGTGGTTGTACTATAGATGTTGTAAAATGAAAGTTGGAACAGATTATCAGTATGAATCAAATCCATGTCTGTAAATATGACAAAGTGCTGCATTATATTCTGCTAAGAACATTATCGACAGTATCTCAAACACAAAACTCCAGTCTTAAGTTAATTTCTATGACTCCTGACAGTATGCATAATAAATGTTTTAAACTCTTTTAACACTCCTCTGGACCTTGTCGTCAGTTTTGTTTTTCCCTCAGTGTCTTCTCACGGAGCTGCAGTGTTTGTCTGTTGTGGGCTTTATTTTCATGATCACTGACGATAGTGAAATTGATCAGTCTGTCACACTAGCCACAGCAATTCACAATGAAATGATTCCAGCATGACTACCAACAAATCTTGTGAAAGATAACAATTCTGCAGAGTTAGAAAGAATAACATATTAGAAAATATTGATATGTTTAATTGATGTTTGTATATTTCTAAATAAAATGAAAATGAAATAATTTTTTGTCTTTATCATCTGTGAAAAACAACTCCTGAGAGGCAAGTGAAAAAATATATTCAAGAAAAAAAAAATTGTGCCTCCCAGGGTTTTTTTTCACAGATTTAAAAAAATGATACTGGCAAAAAAAGGGAAAAAAACCCCAAAAAACATTCACTTGCTTTTCGGGGCCTCTATAATTCAGTGTAAAACTGATCATAATTAATTAAATGAAAGGATGCATACAGGACATATTTTTAATTTAACAGGAAATCAAGGGAAACAATGGAGATTTAATGACTTAAGATCAGTCGTATCCCTCACAAGAACTATAAAAAATAATGTGTAACCTGTAGAGGTGGTTGGTGCAGTACACAACCTCCAGGCCCAACGCTCCTTCTCTCATTCTGAACAGGAATAAGTCTGATGAAGTTATTTCCTTAATACACTGTTAAAAAACAGTCTCATATTTAAAAAAACGTAAATTTTGCTGTTTTTTTATCAACGTGTTTCTCAGTCAGCACAACAGCAGTCAGTGTCCACTAAGCTGTGGATCACTTCAATGCTGGACACGAAATGTATGTGATGATTACAGCATTCAAATTTCACTGTCCCACTCAACCACCACAACTCCACCACTAACCCTAACCCTACAATCCATTCTGCACATTTTTACACACTATTTTAAAAACTGGATTTGTATGTTCAAAACCCAAATCACTGTGAATTACCACAAATAAGAGAACATGGAGCAGACCAATCACAGATGAGTCCTATTTTAGCTGAGCGCCTACTCAGGTGACTTAGTACCATCTGTATACAGTAGACAGGCAAGTCCTTTCAATGAGTTTTGAATTTGAATTCTCCTTATGGAGATGGAAAGTTCATGACCACATCCACATGATCAGACGTCTCTCCTGGATGCTGGGCATATGAGCAGGGATGGATCAGGCTGTCAAAAGATTCTTTACCAGGTGTGTTGAAGAGAGGACACAGTTGCAGTTTTAGGCGAAGTGACATGTTTCTCTCATCAGTCAAAGTGAAAACTGAATTTTATTACAGATTTATTAGTGAGGTGAAGCCTGAAATATCACAGTGACAGAAGTATTCAGACAGTGATCACAGCCTCCAATCTTCTTGGGTTTGCACATCTGGATTTGTGGATTTTCTTCATGTTTTCGAGTTTTGAGTGAACTAGAGAAAAGTGCACGTCAAAACTGTGAAGTAGTGAAGAAGAACATTTGCAGGAGTAAACCTCACTCCCTCCTGGGGAGTAAGAGCAAAACGTTTCAAACCTAACTGAAACCACTGTAAGAGGAGCCAGGTCGGGTTGTGTTGCAAGGCAGAAATCACAATTACATTTATGGTCTCAGCACCTGGACAAAAAAATGTGTGTTGTACATCTCACTGTCTCCTGATAACATCAACACATTGGATTCACTGTTCAGCTGCTGGAAGAATATTAATCTCTGGATGTGACAGAATATCCTGCATCTGAACAGGGACAAGACAGAAATCATAGTCGAAAACCAGTGAGTATTATTGATGCTGACCTAAATATAATTGAGTTTTGGCTTCAACCAGGCAGGTCACTCAGGTCTTAGGAGAACTTCCTTCTCCAAATTCCAAGGGTTCAGTTCATTCAAGATTAGACGATAGCATTTAGTACTTTTGCTCCTGAAGAGAGGTGTGTGTGTGTGTGTGTGTGTGTGTGTCTCTTTCTGAAGAGCGAAGCAGCAATAGTGATGCAGGTCTTTCTAGGAGTACTCTAGTGAAATATGAGTCAAACCCATAGACACTGGATCCTACATTTCCCACAATGCAACAATTGGTATCTTTTTATTAGAACCCAGAAAACATCTGTGCCTTTGTAAGTCTACACCTCCACTCTGTAACACAGGCTTCTACATTTCTTCAAACATGTACAAATCTCCCACAGCTGATATGATTATCTGAGCTGAGCCTTCTGGGTAATTATTCAGTTTATAATAAAGAGGACAAATGTCAACAGTTTAATGTCTTGGACGTTAACCTGCAGAACAAATGTCAGATGATTAAGATATTCAGAGGCGATGCTGCACAATGTGTGTTCAAGCAAATATCTCTTACACAGGTTCAGTGCAGATGGAGCGAAGATGATAATGTGCTGCAGTCTATGCTGCACTCTTGTGGTCAAACTACAGAGCAGCAAGCTTTCAGAGACAGCAGGCAGCTCATAACGATGCCACGAGGATCTCACCGAAGAGACTGGTGGTGGGGTGTGAGTGAAATGTTTGTGGCTGCAGGAGCCAGTTTACAAACTGTTCTACGAAATCTCATAAATGAAATATAAATTCATGTTTGATGAATCACCCAGTGCTTATCAAACTACACGCTGACACTCCCACACAATGGTACAGTTGTCTCTTTGTAGGACATTGATTTATATTACTGTGAAACCATGTTCTCTTACTTTTGTATGTAATTGATTGATTGTATTACCCTTTATTACCAAATGTGGCACTGACCACATAAACTGATTTCTTTCTTGCACAGCATCAGTGAGCTGTAGTTATGTAAGGCTAAGAGCTCTAAATCTTTTCTAATCGTATCACATTCGTGTGTCTTTAATATTTTTGGCCTCCATGCAGAGCAGGTAATTGGCACCACTCACTGCTGCCAGGTTCAGTCCTCCGTCTGTCTTTCAGTGGCACAGAGGTGCGTGAGAAGGAAGAACGCTGGTGCTCAAAAGGTTTGACAACTTGGGAGAGCTCACATGTCTCGACTGTGACCGGCACAAGGTTTGTGGTGTTCTGGGTTTTATTCCCCACTTGCTGTCTGGCTGAGTTACTGATATGGATATTTGACTCGGAGCAGAGGGGGTGGCAGGACTCCCCCACAACCACTGATGTCCAGTCTTGAATTAAATCCAGCTGCTTCACCGGCTCAGTAGCAGTGGAAAAGCTGAAACTAAAGGGTAACATGCAGCCAAAAATGTGGAAGGGAAGGAAACAAGAGTCTAGAATTAGGATCTAGGCAAGGGGACGGGGTCTGTAAAAAGAGGGGAGAAGCTCACCTGGGCCTCTCTTCCTGCACTGAGACACACCTGAGAGAGACACACCCTCTGATCAGCTACGCCTGCAGGGCAGATTGAAGGCTGCAGTGAGTCGCTATCGGAAAGTGACAAGATGGTACAGGGCTAGCTGGTTAGCATGCTAACTTCACTAGAAGAAACTGCGTGACAGAGATGAGAGTTAATGCGTTGCTCTCCACTGGAGACAGATGTCGGTGAGTAAAGGAATGAAGTTTGATGCTGAACTCACAATGAGTAAACAGGAAGACTGGTGAGTAAACAGCAGCTAATGCTAATGCTAGCTAAACTTACAAACAGCTCCTGGGGCATCCTGCATGTTTGCTTTGTGGTTTCACTGCAGCTTGATGTGAATTAGGAACACTGGAGTGTTATAGACAGTTTGGATCTGATTTGAATTGGTTTGTGTGCAGTGGTGGTTTATTCATAACCCTACACACTAGGCTTCATTGTGGTGCAGTCTAGCCCCACATTTATTTTCTAGGCTTATTCATTTAATGTTTGACTTCATTTGCACATTAACTGCACAGTTTCGCCCATAAGGCCTTTATGATGGCCTCCCAACAAAACTCCCTGCTGCTGGTTAAATGGAGACGAACCTTTTCAAGTCAAGTCAGTTTTTGTTTTGTTTTCTGGTTGTCCGTCTGTCTGACCCATTCTTGTGGACATGATATCTCAGTAATGCCTTGACAAAACTTTTTCAAATTTGGCATAAATATCCACTTGGACTCAAGGATGTACTGATTCGATTTTGGTAGTCTAAGGTCAAAGGTAAAGGTCATGATGACCTCAAAAAACGCAATTTCGGCCTCATGAACTCAATATCTTGAGAACTGCTCAAGGGAGTTTCTTCAAATTTGGCACAAACATGCACTCGGACTCAAGGATGAACTATTTAGATTTTGGTGGTCAATTCTAGTTTATGTGTTGCAAAATCACAACTGAGGTTATCTCAGGGCACTTCATATAGAGCAGGTCTATTCTTTATAATATTGATCACAGAGCCTTGCACATGGTGACAGTGGCAAGAAAAAAAACAGAGAGAGAGAGAAGGAGACAGAGAGAGGGAGATGGAGAGTGTAGGTTGGAAAAGTATGTAAAGCCATCAGCTAATGATCAATCAACAAAAGCTGACTAGAGTCAGGATGTCAGTCAGTAAAATCAGACCGGAGGTTGTGGGTTAGAAACACTTTGACTCTAGACTTAGACATTTAGAGAAAGATCAGCTGATGATGATGAAGCTGAAAGGGTCACAGGGTTTAGGTCTTCATCAGTCCACAGTCAGACAAACTGTCTATAGATGGAGATGATTCAGGTCTAGAAGAGGACTAAGTCCAGCTGGGAGACTCTGACACCTCAACACAGAAGCTCAGAAACAAAGAAGCTCAGTTACAGCTGAAGGCTTAAAGGAATCAATAGAGCCATGGGCACTACAGAGGAACTCAGAGAGCCCCTCACACCAGACATCCTGAATCTGTCTGAGCTAAAGCAGCTCTAGAAGAAGAATGGTCCAATCATCCTCCTGGACATGAAGATCAGATAACATTTTCTGAGCAGTTAATGCAGAAAACCAGGTCACTCCAAAGAGTCCAATGACTTTTTCGTACCACGGGAAGTGTTGTGTGACTGGTGATGTGGATGAAGTTTGTCCTGTGTAAGATCTAACCTGATGATAAGAACCAATACAACATGAAGTCTGTTCTTAGGTCAGAGTTCCCATTGTGTTTTGTTTACATTCCTATGTATTGTGCAATATTTTCCATAAGGTTCAACCCTGGATAATTAACAAGTGCAATGGGTTACAGATGTCTGTGTGTGTGTGTGTAGACAGACTGGGCAGCTAAAATCATTGCAGAAGCCAAGCTTGGCTCAAGACTAAAAAGACGCCCAAGGCCTTTAATCCACGTATCAACTGCTGTCAAGGTCACATGATGCCCCGACATGCAGACATCCCAACATTCATGACTAAAAACATGTTTCTTCATCTTCTGTTGATGCGCTCGCTAAATGTTTTTGTTGAAAACTACATTCCAGTCTGTGTACCTGTCCTCTGTGGCTGCCCTCAGTGTATGACACTGAGAGGAACAGTGCATTCTTCATGGAGTAACAATTTCATTTTACTTCTCAAAAAGTCCAGTTTTATCCCTGCAGTGGTTGGTTGGTGCACCACTTTGGTGCAAAAAGAAATATCTGAAGTATTGGATGGGTCATGAACAGAATACAGACATTCATGTTCCACAGATAATGTAGCCTAATGACTTCGGTGAGACTCTGATTTTTCCTCTAGTGCTAGGACCTGCTAAAATGAACACATGTATAAAACAGTGTAACATGGTGTAAAATAAACATGAAAGGAGAGAGTGGTGAGTAAAGGAGAGTTCACAGTTCTCCTCAGTCTTGAAGGCCTTCTGCCAGGCTCTGGGTACCACCACCAGCTCTCCAATTGGCTCTGGATTGTGTCACTGTCCTCCTGGAGCACATGGCTGCCCTGGATCTCACTGGATCTCTCCAGTGCTGCCAGAGGTATGCCCCAATTCACTTGCTCTCTGCTACTCCTTTTCCCAGCAGAGGATGAAGAAGTGGTGACGCCAGCTGTTCGGTGTGGCTCTCTTCCCTTGACTTACCTCTTCAGGTAGAATCCCGTAAATTTGTCACCCTGCTACAATGGGCCTTTTGAGATCGACAACATCTTAAACCCCACGACAGTCAGGTTGAAACTTCCCTCCTGTATGGAAATCCACTCAACTTTTCATGTGTTGCTACTCAAGCCTGTTTCGTCCAGCCCCTTATGCCCTGCAGCCAATCCCCATCTGACCCCCTGGATCATTGACCCAGCCTTCAGTGTTTGGCAGATTCTAGATGGGGGTTTCACTACCTTGTGGACAGCTGGCCATCAACCTCCATCTTACAATTATTATTCTCATTAAACTCACCAACAATATCCATCTTTCTTTGTCTGTGTCTGTTTTTGGATCCATAAAGAACAGTAGTTGTAACACACCTGGCATGGGTCCAGCACACAGAGCATCCCCTGGGGAAAAAAACTGAAAGAATGCCTGCTTCCTGGTTGGTCCAGGTGGGCGGGGCTTGGGGCATGGCTGAGAGCAGCGACTGCTTTGTTGTGACATCACAAATTTCCAGAAGTCCTGACGGCTGGTTTTAAGGCTCAGTTTCTGAATACAGGCTGCGTGCATTTCTCTGTGGACTGAGGCTTTGATACTTTCACAGTATTAATATAGAACCTAGACCTGCTTTATAATCACAAACACATGGACGCCTCCCTTCATACAATATGAGACCTTTAATTAATTCATGCTTCCATAATTTCTCTTGAGCGAGCAGTTCTCAGAGCGGCCATGAAATCTCATTCATCATGACATTGTAAGATGACATTGTAGGATAAGAAAGAGCACCCTGGAAGAATCTGAGGGTAGTTCTTAAACCAACTGGGCCCTTTTTTGTTCTCCTCTTCCTGACTCTGGTCCTCATTCCGCACCTCTTCATTTCTTCCAAGCTGCTCTGTCTATGAAAACAGTCCCCTGTTATGCAATGTCTCAGAGTGACCTTTGACTTTAAGTGTCCCATTCATTTCTTGATCCCATCTCTCCCTGTACGTACTACTGTGAAAATATCCTCTGTGCATTGTGGAAAGTGACTGGTTTGTACTGCAAAAGCAAATGTTGTTTTTAAAAGAGCTACTGATGGATCCTGAATATCTTAGGTATGGTTGAGATGATCCTGGCTGTTCTTGCAGTGCTGGATAGTATCATTAATAGATGGACTATTAGGCTCTGGTTTGAGAACTTGGCTGCTTGCTCTCAAGACATTTATACAAGAGAAGAGGCTTCAGTGATAAGGCCTCTATTCTCATTGGATTAATGGTATCTCAGAGACACTGAAAACTGTTTCCTATCCTCAAAAACAGCTGTTGGAAAAGGTGGATCATATTAAAGTCCGTTCTGTATAGTCAGTCTCAGAATACTGTCCTCAGCTGTACTGGATGAAGTGTAACAGTGCAGGGATGAAATAATTCTGTTCAGTATAAAAGTTTTTTACTCTGTTATTAGCCTCAGTGAATGCACAATATCAGGAAGCATGGGAGATGATGAAGATAGGAATGAATGAGACTAAAGTAGTATATAGTAGTATATATATAGTATAACTGTGTTAGTGTACAATAAAAACAAAACAAAACAAAAACAACCAAGAGACACATAAGGAAAGTAATTTCAAGGTAAAACAGGAGCTCAACAAGAATCCTGAGTTGCTGTACCTCAGTGCAGCCCATTGACCTTGTTTTGTTGTTAAAGGTTCTGTAGATGAGATTTTAAACATTAACACGGCAGCAAACAACTATTTTTTTATGTAAAGATATGGTGGAGTCATGGCGTCCTGACTGGAGGACGAAGCCCCTCCCTCTCTGTGCGTGCTGTGATCTGAGTTTTTCTGTTCATTGTTTTGGTTGCCGGGATGGTGGAGAGTGTGGTGTGAGTCCCTCTGAGTCCACAGACACTGCCCACAGTGCAGTACGTAGTGTTCAGATTAAAGAGAATTTCAGCAGAATTTCAGCTAAAAAGGCCTCAAACAAAGAAAGAGAAGAGACCAGAGAAGAAGGACAGGAGGACTGGACATGGGGACTACTGGCTCAAATCCTGGTCAGCCGGTCAAAACATCCATAAAGTAGTTGCCTCCATCAGCATCATTTGTGCGGCCAGGCCCAGTGGATCAGTCCAAAGATGAATTTCTGTCCCAGTCTGACCGTGGAGCCAGCACTGCATGACTTGTTGGTAGTGTAGTGGACTATATGATTTGAACGAGAACATGATGCAGCCATCTTGGACAATACCAGCCACTCTCTCCATGTCATCCCTGCAGACCAGAGAAGCAGCTGCAGCAGCAGCCGACCTCTCATCTCTCTGCTGCAGGACTGAGAGGTTCAGGAAACCCTTTGTTCACTGTCATCACACTGTTCAACACCTCAGACAAAGGAAGTGGATCATGATCTGACTATCAATATAAACTGCACATGCCACTGGACGATTGAATTTCCCCTAGGGGATGAATAAAGATGAATAAAGTTCCTATCTATCTATCTTGAACATGAAGAAGAGGGGCTTTTCTTTTGGCTGTAAGTTCTAAAATAACAGCTGGTTCTCAAATAACGGCTGAGTATGTAAGTGAGGACAGAACTACCTGCAGAGGGAGGAACCAAACCAGGAGGAATGGTGTTAAAGGGGGACTGTAGGGGAAGAATTTAGAGTACGAACGGTGCAGAGTTAGGGTGGGTCTTTTGGACTCTGGGAAAATTGGTCTGACAAACTCGTCCACCTTTTTTCCCTTTTTAATTATTTCCAGATGGGCCAAATGTTAAAGCTGAAAGGCCTTCACGGGCCTCTCCTGTCTGGGCGTGTATGAGTGCACTCAGGAAACAGAGAATGGGGTTGGCAGGAGGGCAATGTGATATGCCACCCCAGACTGTATAAGGAACCTTTGGGACTGCTCTCAGAAATCCCCTCTCCTGTCCTTGAGGGCTGTCAGCTTACAGAAACACACAGCTCCGTGCTGTCGGCCGCCGCCTTCTCCTTGATCTGCTTTCAGCCTGCAGCGCTGCTCAAATGTTTTACCCAGACTGTCAGAGGTGAGGCATGTCTGCCCTCGTTCTGTGCCAGCGGTATTTCCTCTCAGACCTGCTCCAGCTGAAATCCAAGGGGACATGTCTACCTCTGCCAGCTCTGAGCAGACAAAACAGCCCTCTTCTCCAGCCGGTGTGGACAAGGTGCCTTTCTGCTGACACGTCCATGCCTCTGTGTCTTCACTGCACAGAACTTATCCTGATACACTTTGAAAGCAGTACGGTTTCAGTACATAAAAATGTACTGCAGAAATGATGCTTGCTGTGTGAGAGTGAGATGAGAACACCGGTCTTGTGTGTGTTCAGCTCAGAGCTAGGATCAGTGATTAGCCTAGGTTGGATTGGAAACAGGGAACCTGGCTCTGTCCAATGTGAAAAAGAAACACCCATAAACACCTTTTTAGAGAAATGCAAAAATAACTTGGTGGTGGGGGGGTTATGTGCTGGACCTATTAATTGTTACGAAAAGCAGTGACTGTGTGCAGCTTCCTGGAGTCTTGTCCTCACAGGGAAGCCGACAGGTCTGGTACCAAACTAAAGCCTGAGCTCACTGATGCAGCTATGGCTGCACGATGTGGTGTTATTTTGGTGGATATTGTGATATGAGTCACGTTCTCAGTTTGAATGATAATTTTTGCGTTTCATCTTCACTTAAAAAATATTAAAATGATGTTGATGTGAACTTTGTTGTGGCTTTTACCAAACCTTCATGTTCTATCTGGAGAATGTGATTTATAGGCCGGGGCATCTCTGTAGCACCACAACACTTGGAAACATTTGTGATGGTGTAAGAACACAACCTAACGACATATAGAGCACAGGTCTGGTTGTTTTCGGACATTTGAATGTGGAGCAGTGAGTTGTTGTAACGTTAACAGTGACAGCAGTCTCTGAACCTCCATGAGGTGAAGGTTCCTCAGTAGATCCATGTGTGCTCGTCTCCTGTATCCTCACTGTCCTCATTATTATAAATATAAACTAGAGTAACCTGGTTATGCTTCACATCTCTCACCTGCATCCATACACTGCCTCACTCCCTCTTCCTGCAGTCCTCATGCATTAGTTATTAGTCATGCTAAAATTAGTTTAAAACAAATATTAAATATAAATGATTGTAGCCGCTCAGAGTAATGCAAAAATGAATGACTGTGGTGCAGCAGCATTTATGACGTCATTATATAGACCGACTCTCTCTCACCGCCCTCAGCTCCCTGATGGACACAGACCCTCCCTTCAGGTCTCCCTCTCCTGTGGAAAACCAGGACTGCTGTAGTTATTTGCATTCCTGTGGTTTGACTGGCACTTCCTGTCATGAACAAGAAGCGCGGCTGTAGTAAAGAACATTCCTTCAAGTCCTGCAGATTTTTCTGCGTCTCTTCTCTACCTCTCATCTTCTCCTTGTGTTTTCAACCAGCACTGTTTTTGTCAGAGGAGCTAAAGTGAAGTGACGTTCAGTTTGCACATGGACGAGCTGCTGCTGTGTTGTTGTGTAATTACAGAGCTACAGTCAGACATTTGTTTCAGTGCAATATTGCAAAAGGGGAACAAGATGCGGTGCAGTGGTGTGTGTCTCTGAGAGCTTTCAGCGGAGTGCACAGCAGAGCCGTCTGCTCTCAGTCTTTCTTAAGCCGGGCTAAACAACCGAACTGGGTGCACGATCATCTGACTGTGTGTAAAACCACAGATTGGTCCCAGTGTCCCAGGTACAGGGCTGACTTAAAACTCCAGAGACAAAACAAATGCTCCTCAGGCTCCAATCAGTGGCTGTTCTGGAGGTTTTGATCGTATCACATCAGCTTCATCAGCAGGTTGACTTGCCCAGTTGTCATGATATTATAGATACTCACAAGTTTCTTGAAGTGATTAACTCAAACTCAGATCAGCTCCTTTGGTTAGTGACAGTGTTTGCATGTGAGGAGCTATTAGGGATCCCACACCACTCCACACCCCCTCCCATGCTGGGTCTTCTCTTGCCTCTTCCTCGTCCTCCTGCTGTCTGGACAGCTCAGGCCCATGTGATCACCCTCCTCTTCCTCAGGCTCATCCACCAGAACAGAGTCCTCTTGTTGAGAGACAGTGAAATCTCCACCTTCTACAAGTCAAGACAGAGGACAGAAAACAACACATCAATGACCAACTAACCTCCAGTGATCATCTCCATCAAACTTGCTGCACCATCTTCATCTTCAAGTTTCTCTTCCCACTCATGCACCTGTTCCCACTCTGTATATACCTGCCTTTGTCTGCTACCTGTGTTTATTTCCCTGTTGTCTGAACCTGGAGTCCTGTTTGCCATCTCCTCTCACTGTGAGCCTGTTTTCACCTCTTAACAGCTCCTACACAGCATCAGCCTGCCTGTGTGTCTGTGTTCAGATCCTCCACAAAAAATAACTTGATCAGGGTCAGGAGAGGATTGTGGCTTGGTGTTACACAGGTCCAACAGTCTCCAGCAGAGTCAGTCTGACCTGGCGACTGTGCTAGATTAGAGGTCAGGAACAAACCAAAGTTCACAAACACCATTAATATTGGCACCCAGCTGCATTGGCAATCAACTCACCAGCTGCCAGGACCATTCACTCTGAAACACAGGATACATCCTCATCCTCTGGAAAGCAGGTGTAACCCATGGTTAGCAGCTTGTACTGTCCCAGCCAATCCCGCACAGCTGCACATTCATAAACGTCCAGGTTAGGCCAGGGGACTTCCTCTCTCGTCTTCCTCTGGCTCAGTGCTGGCCGGTCAGTCTTTCTGCACTCAGCTGGTCAGTTTTATTTTAAGATCCCTTTGAGGGGAAACACCACGTTTAATCCAGCTACCCTGGATTAGGCTGAACCTCACTTCCACAGTGTGGCAGGAGTGGATTCAGTGAACTGATTTCCACAGTACATGACAAACAAAGGCTGCACTGAACTGCTCTGTTATTATTTTCCTCAAATGAACTTTGGCTACTTGGAAAAATTAACTGAAATGGCTTCAATTTGGTGTTTTCTTTTTTTTTTTTTTTTTTTAAATATTGTTGAAATACAATATATTCTTTATTCTTTATTCTTTACCTTTGTGTCCTGGTCTTCATACACGTTGGGCTCCTGAACAAGCCTCAAATCTTCTTTGCCTGCCTTGATTTAGTCTTAACATCCTTTAACTCACTAATCCCACTTACTACACCTGGACATTGGTTAAGGTTAGACATGGATTGTTGTTGTCATCAAGAGACACCAAAGCTGACAGGAAAACAGGAAATGAAAAGTTGCTTTCTTCCACCTTGAAATCCTAGCTGCAAAGTTTTGTGGCTCTATAACAAATCACCGTCCGGTAGACGTCCTGGAGATGAACACAAAGCTGAGTCTTGTTGCTGTGGTGCTGCTGAATTGTGTTGTTACATCCTAATATTTAGTCCACCCCATTTACCTCATGTGGTGCTGCACTAAATAAAAACACAATACAATTCAATAGAATCACAACATCAATCAGTGTGTGTGTGTGCGTGTGTGTGTGTGTGTGTGTGTGTGTGTGTGTGTGTATGTGTGTGAGACAGCTCTGTTTCTAAACATGATCAGGCGATGCTTCAGAGCCACAGCTGGTACAAAGTGTTCTCAGGCCACGAGAAGGTGGATGGAGTAAAACAGAGGGGAGGAGGCAGATATGCAGGCTGGCTGAGTGTGTGAGGAATGTTCCAGACTTAAACAACATCCTGAGTGAACAGAGAGGGAAGGTAGCACTGTGGTTCAGTCCGGGAGTTCTGGCTATTTTTAGCTCTCCAGCTCACCTCATTAAAGACGAGGTGTTTTTGTAACCCCAGCAGGTGTCCCAGACTTCAGGCCGAACCAGGACTCAAACTCAGCTCCATTTCTCTTCAGTTTAAGTCTTTGCAGAACACAAATTATGCAATGGCATCGAGTCACTGTTGGTCTCAGGAAACTTTTCCTCTCTTCACATTTTTCTCAGTGGCTGAAATACTTTGTTATTTCTCTTGAGGTACCGTGCAAGCTCTGCAATAATAACCTGTCAAATAATAAAAAGCTTCACTTTTCATCATGTTTCTGAACATTTGACTGAAGTCTACTCAGTCCAGCAGAGAATCAGCATTAAAATAAACCCAATATAATTCCATCAAAACCAGGCCCCCTCAGCCAATCACTGTCCAGACCTGCATCGATGAGACAGCACATTGATGTTTGGTGGGACCAGGGTATGTATAACAGAAGTTAGAGATCATAAAGACAGCTCTTT
This sequence comes from Trachinotus anak, assembly GCF_046630095.1. Classification (NCBI taxonomy): domain Eukaryota; kingdom Metazoa; phylum Chordata; class Actinopteri; order Carangiformes; family Carangidae; genus Trachinotus; species Trachinotus anak. The sequence goes on from NW_027273867.1 coordinate 2,248,576, forward strand.
TTGTCCAGATGAAAAACAGATTTAAGAGAAAACACAGAGACGAATGTGTGTTTGTCCACTTTTAATAAATAATTCCAGTTTGTAATAACTTGGATCTTGTTTCCACTTGTGGTAGCATTGTAAACGCTGAGATCTGGGAACAGTGGGACATCACTAGGAAATTTCTCAGTAATGAAATATTACTGTATATATCTGTCAAGCCAAATAACTCATGTTAGAGTTACTGAGTTATTAACTCATGTTAGAGAACGTATAGTAACCAGAGGATATAGTTCTTCTAGCTGGGCAAACAAGACAAGTCAGTAGGAACAAGAACATCTGCATTTCCTGGGAAATATATGTGTGATTGCTGCATCTGCTGTGGTTGCAATAGTTTCCCGCTATCAGACTGACAGTCCAGCACAAAGACCAAACAGAGAATCTACTCTCACATGGACAATGCTTGTTAGACTTTTATGCATGTTGAGAGTGAGTGACAGGCTCAAATAGATCTCTGTCTTTGCTGTAATGCTTTATTTTGAGCTAATTGAGAGTTTTTATTCTGAAAATAGATTGACAGAAGTTTAAAAGGTTCTGTTGCTCACTTAACAAACCAGCAATAATAATAATAGATAATTCAGAAAGTCTATCAAACAATTATTAGAATAAGTTACGATCTAGTGTGTAACAAAGAGACTTTATCATTCATTTCTTGATTCATTTCTATCCACTCTGCATCTCCCACACATACATGACACAGTTTAACCAAAGGGTGGAACAGGTGACTAAACAGATACAGCAAGACAAGACACTCTGTAACAGTCTGCTGTCAGATTCCTTTGATTATGTTCTGGTCCAGCATCCAGCAAACTGTGGCCCTTTGCTGCATGTAGTCCTCCCTCTCTCTCTCTCTCTCTCTCCCTGACTTGCCTGTCTCTCTCATACCACAACAATCATAAAAAAAGGCAAATACACCAAGAAAATGACTTAACTAAAAAAACTGATACATGACATCTCAAATGAAATCTGGACATTAGTCAGGGTCGTCCAAACAGGGTTTGTACCAAGGCTGGTGAAAGGTGTAAGACAGGGATTCAAAAGTTTGGCAAAAATTCAAAATGGTTGAAAGAAATGTTATGGGCTATATAAGTCAGTATCTTCCACTGAATCCATACTCACCAGAAATTTTCTTCTATGCCTCACATTAGCTGAAATTTCCCCCAAAATAGCCTACGTTGCCATATTTGTTAGCTCATTTGTCACCACATGGTGGCGCTATCACCCCCATTTTCATGTAGGTGAGGCACTGAAGTACGAGGAAGCTGCTCACCAAGGTTCAGTCCTGTAGCCTTTTTTAATCTTTAGATATTCATAGTGTGTCTATCAAGGTCAGCACTGCAAATTCACATGTAAAAGTTCACCAAGCTTCAACTTTGATCCACTGATCATCACAAATCAGACGCTGGTGTGAGTCACTTGTTAGATTTGTTTCCAGCTGTGTCACAGTGTTTCCATATTTCAGCATTAAACCTGGTGAATAAAACGCTGCAGACAATTACCAAAGGTATAAACTGGAATTGTTATAGGTGCGTCTGACAGTGTGACATGGGAACAGATGCTTACATCAGCACCATCAGCAGAAAGATTCCCAGCAGAGGATCAGCTCACTGGGGACACACCTGTTTTCATTATTTCATTACATCATACAAAAACAGCAGCAAAGCCGTGTGCCCGGACCCAGACTTTGATGTATGATACGAGATGAAGACAGAACTGAAGGGGACTGAGAGTGGAGGGAGTCAACAGCCCAGCTGTCCCATGTTACAGACTACAAAATAATAAATATCAGGATCTAATAAAGTGCTGAAACCATGTCTTGAGAGGGAAGAGGTTATATTACCTCAGCACAACCTAAATCCCTGTGTGACAAGTTTTGCACATATTTCTCCGAGTCCAGTTTTTCAGCCTTTTTGGTTCATAATCAAGTGAATAATATTGACATAAATCTGCAGTGGAACTTCAAAGAGCTGGTCCAGGTCTTGAGAAAACGAGGCCTGGTCCACGGTAAACGGGTGGCAGAGGGTGGGAGTGACGCTCAAGGCTGAACACCGCGATCAAAGCTCACATGAAGACTGACCAGTGACACTCAGCAGTGTGCACCACACACAAAGCTCTGGTTCAGACACTGAGCTGTGTAAAACAGAAGCTGTAACTGTCTCAGTTCGAGTGATAGTTGTGGTTATTTGACTCGGGTTGTGTGTGTGTTACCTGCAGTAGATCAGTTTAGAGAAGCAGCAGGAGCACAGGTACAGACACTGAGTGATGAGCTGCTGTGATCAGCAAACAATGTGTTTTAGCCACTTAAAAAAAGTCAACAGTTATATCAGTTGAAGTGTGTTTCAGTTTCTTTCGAATATTTTCACCACTTCATCTGCTGTCAAACAGCCCTTTACTTTGAAAGGTTCACAAACTGAAGTTCCAAAGTAAAGGGCTTCAATAGATGCAAGACAGCAGAGACTGAGACCATAAACTCGTCAGGAAAACATTTACTGAGGTAATAAATCAGTGAGAAGTAGAAACATTTTCACATGGACTTCAATACAATCAGACTTCTGTTTACAACCAGTGGAGCCCCCCCTGAGGGTCAGTAGATAGAATGACGCTTTAAGGCTCTTCAGCACTGGCCTCACTGTTCAGACCCAGAGTCTACGTCCAGGTTTACACACAGTCTCTGCTTGGAACTAGTAAATTTAGCTACAAGAGGTCATGGTTTAACTTTTTAACCTCTTCCTCCTGAAGTCGCTCCTGCATGAATGTCCTCAGAGGGGTCTCTGGTGTTTAGTAAGTACCCTCCCAGAATTAGTGGGGTTGCCCTTCATACTCAGCGCCTAATCTAGCTCGAATAACATTAGTCAGCGCATAACATTAGTCAGTGCATTAACAGATGAGGTCACGGCACAGGTAGTACAAGTCAGCGGAGATCTAGCAACAACATTCTGAGTTGTGCCTTTTCATTTGCCAAGATCCATGTTATTGCATTGTCCAAAACAGCAGCATCTTTCTCCAGCGATTTCTCTTCTCTTCTTCCATGAGTACATTGTGCACACAGATTGTTTTAGTTCAGACGTACTTTCAATCAGAGACTTTAAATCCTTTACATGCAACATCTCAGCAGTAAAAGTAACATTATCATTCAAAACATTCATGGCCAAGAGGCTTGAGGGGACTCGCTCAGAGTCCTGCTGTCCACTTCTGTCCACTTCCCCAAAGCTCAGGGGTCTAAAAAGCCAAAAGGCCTGCAGTGACAACAAAGGCCTGAAATAACAGCTTCCTCTTCCCCTTGTTAGTCACAAAAATCTAATGAAGCATCATTTTTCCAGTCAGTCTGTTACGTTTGGGATGAACTGGTTAAAGTGCTGCAGCGTTGGTTACTCATGGTGGCTGTGTTGTTGGTGGCATATCTTGGACTTCAGGGTAGGATGGACATGACAGTTGCTAGTAGAGCTTGCACACTATTTTTCTTAAAAGGATGAAGCTTTGACTGACAAAAGGGTTTAACTCGTCTTGAGACCAGATGATAATGAGCCAGTCTGGATCCTTGGTCCAGGGTCAGCTGTAGACAATGGGGGCTTTCTGCTGAGTGTGACAGGCATTGAGGAAACCCACAGTCAAGGACCTGCCTTCATTTTCTAATATTTCAGCAGGAAAGTTACCCAATGTAATCATTTTGTCTGGCCCAATCACACTTCAACCCAGCACCCCACCCTCCTGGGTCAGCGGCTTATCTTGCTCGAATAACATTAGTCAGCACATTAACAGGTGAGGTCACGGCACAGGAAATACAAGTCAGCTGAGATAAAAGAGTGATGTAAGGTCGTGACCTGGTCTCTGCCTCGCTGCTCACCAGGAGGTTCAGGAAGTGGACGATAAGCCCGTCGGCCCTCACACATCATCTGGGATGTGAGGGCAGGGAGGGAGGTGATGGTGCTTTTGAACGCTGCAGCTCAGGACTGTAAAGTGAAAAGTTACATTGACATCCAAAGGTGAGTATGAGTATCCAAGGCAGCTTTATGAACTACACTACACCACACTCAGATGAGTCCTCCTATAGAGCAAAGTGAGAGAGGCTGAATCTTGAAGGGTCATCCTTGATGGGACACAAACAGGAGAGGATTCACTTCTATCAGAAGATGCTGTGTTGTTTTGCAGGTTATAGAAGCTGTGGTCTCTCACCATCAGCTGCTGTGGAGAAAGACCTGAATAACACACATTACAAATGACTCGCTTTAAAGGTCCCATATTATATGATCTTCTCCAGTGTTTTATATGAAGTGTTGATATCCATCAGAAGATATATTTGTGTTTTTTTTTAAAGATATTTATTTTGTGCCTTTATTTGATAGGAGAGTAGAGTGACAGGAAAGGGGCAGAGAGAGGGGGAGTGACATGCAGGAAAATCAGCCAATCAGTCAATGTTTTCTGAGTGAGCAGATTTCAGGTAAGCACTCAGAGAAACCAAATGGCTGAAAGCAGTGACTGCTTTGTTGTGACATCACAAAGTTGCAGAAGTCCTGACGGCTGGTTTTAAGGCTCAGTTTCTGAATACAGGCTGTGTGCATTTCTCTGTGGACTGAGGCTTTGATACTTTCACAGTATTAATATAGAACCTAGACCTGCTTTATAATCACAAACACATGGACGTCTACCTTTAGACTGGATGGAGCTTTAATTGTGATGAAAAAATGTTGATATAATTTGATTGAGAAATCATTGTAATGTGTTGGTGTAATTACAACAATTGAATTTTCATTCTAATGATTAAATATTTTAGTTACAATGTAACTCAGCTGAATGTACATAACATTTTGCTTAACTGAACTCTGGTCAGGAGTAATGAAGCAGAAAATATATCATATATCTGAAAAACAACACGGCTGACTCAACTAAGACCAACAGTGTGCGTTGAGTGTTTGCGGAGAGGCTCGGTGCCTCGGCTGCTCTGAGTCATCCAGCTGCAGCTGCAGCCAAAAGCATCAAGCTGAGCTCTGATTCCAGTCAAACACCTTCCCTCACTTCAGCTGTTGTACCGTAACACAGGATGTAATTAACTCTGCATATCCTGCTGTGACTAACAAGCTGTGGAGTCAGGTGGCTTGTTTTCACTTCCAGTTCACATGAACACCAAAGGGACCATGGTCAAAGAACTGCTAATCACCAGGGAAAGTTATACAACAAAGTACTCTATTACTACACAGCTGTTTTTCTGCCTGGGTGCAGCCTGGAGGGGGATTTACTCTCCCGCTGCAGACAGTGGTGAAGCAATAAACAACCAGACACAACACTGTCGAAGCAGAGATCTTAAGGGGCAGTATGGTGCTGACCTGCTGAACTGAACACTGGCTAGATGTGCTGACTCCAGTCAAGGCGTAGAAACATCTAGAAGATGGTGAAAGAAACAGGAGGAACCCAAGTTAAATAAAGTGTCATAGCAAAGTGTCTGAATACTTATGTCAATATGATATATTTCAGTTTTTTTGTTTGTAATAAATAGCAAAAATTTTAAATGAAATGTTTTAAAAAAAATGTATAACTTTAAATTCTCTTTTCACTTTGTCATGATGGGGAGTGCAGACTTTTAAAAGTGCAACATAACAAAATGTGAAAAAAGGGAACTTTCTGAATGAACTGTATCTTCCTCATCTCCTAAAAGATCATGAGGTGATTCTTGCTGGTGCTGTTTTATTTATCTGATATGTTATTCTTATTATTCCTTGTTTCTTTTAGGTCTTGCCATAAGTTTTCAGCGTCCTGTGTAAATAAAATAATAAAAACCAATAAAATATAGCAGATTTAATGTAAACACTAATGAAATCTGCTATATGTGTAGGTACTCAGATAAATGATGGAGGGTCCAGGTGGGCGGGACTTGGGGCATGGCTGAGAGCAGTGACTGCTTTGTTGTGACATCACAAAGTTCCAGAAGTCCTGACGGCTGGTTTTAAGGCTCAGTGTCTGAATACAGGCTGTGTGCATTTCTCTGTGGACTGAGGCTTTGATACTTTCACAGTATTAATATAGAACCTAGACCTGCTTTATAAAAACACATGGACATCTACCTTTAGACTGGATGGGACCTTTAATGGAAAGTTCATCCTATCCATGACTGTGCTCAGTAAATGTTAGTGGCAATTTGGCCTTGTGAGGACTGTCATGTGATGTGCTTGGTCTGATGTGTCAGGCACAAAGACTTGGGGTTTTAAAAAACACTGAGGTTTCATGCCAACATGCACCGGCTGCCGTGCACAGAGGGAGAACCCTGGAATCTTCCTCTCTCTGCGACTGTTCTTTGTCTCAACAAATAAACATAGTCATGCTCTTCATCCCACCAATATGGAAAACTAAGGTAACTAACAGCAGCTTTACTAGCAGCACAACAAACAACAACCCGTCTTCACAATCACACCGAGCTGAATGTCACACAGCATTCATCACAGGTTTGTAAACTCATCAAGAACAACACTGCACTGTCTTTTCTCTGCTCCGAGACAGGATTTTGAAATCGCTGGAAATGATCATGTTGGCGGTAATTCCACCCTCAGCTCCAAGGATCACCAGGTAAACAGAAGAACAACACTGTAGGAATGTGAGTGTGCACATATTAGACTGTGCAAAGCTGGACTACACTGTGTTTTTTATTTGTTTGTTTACTTGTTTGCTGTTGCATCGAGACCCTAACTGTGCCAACACAGTAATGTCAGAAACAAATGAGGGAGGTGCACTGTTGTTAATGTGACCAGGGCCTGAGGGTGGAGGAATGTCCAATGGCTGCACTGCATCAACACCAACCATCAAAGTCACTGGAGGAAAGTGAGTAGTGAGGAGAAACTTTGTCTGTCTTGCTGTAAGGTTGTATGATACGGTCAACCTGCTTGGACCTGAGAGTAGATGCAGAAAAGATGAAACATTTGTCCACCGTGAAATAGAGGAGGAGAAAAATTCCAACACTCACAGGATCCTTGTGTGATTTCTGCTTCACAGCTTTGGAGTGTGTGTGTGTGTGTGTGTGTTAGGGGATGGTGGGCGGTAGGGGAGGAGCAGCACAGTGTGTTTACTACTCAGGTCAGGCATTATGTCACACACATGTGAGCCGTGCTGTGCCAGCTCGATGCTCAGCATTCAGCAGGCATCATGTCACCTGTCTGGGCATGGCAGCTTTTAGTCTGCGGTCAGTGGAGAGCTTTTATGTAATGTTTGTGGCAAGAGAGCAGAGACAAATAAAATACCATTTAATGATGTGGTTCCTGCAGAATGGCAGCAGTTTGCCAATGCACATAACAACGACTCAGTGTTTTCATACTTACCCAAATCCAAAAGCTCCTTTCTTATTTTTATGAACACATTTGCTGCCCATTCAGTGACCCTCTCAGTAACGTAAGATGTATTTGGATCGTTTTCTACCATTAAAGTACTGAGACCACTAAAATATTTCAATACCAACAAGAGGCCTGTATTTGGATTTTTGCTGAAAGGCCCCTGAAAACACAGTTGAACCTTTTCTAATGGTTTGTTGCCCTGATTTTACAAGTTCTGTGTGTATAGCATGGCAATGAAGCTGAACCTTCATTTGTAAACCTTTCACACAACAGCCAAACACAACCACCACAATGGTAACATCATAGGGAAACGATCAAAGTGGGAGAAAAGAGGGGAGGGAGAAGAGAAACAGGAAGTGGCATCAATATCAGATGAAGTCAGCACAATCATTGATGTCACAGATGTTATAGCAGAGATTAAAGGAGCTGCTCATAAGTTTAGCTATTGATACACAGCTAATGTTAGCATCAGCAGCTGTTTACTTACCAGTCTAGAGAAAACGTGGCGAATTCAGCATCAAGCTTCTTTCCTTGACTCACCGACAGCTGTCTCCAGAAACGCTGATGCAGACACCTGTGTTTGCTTCCTGACTGGGTTGTATCCCAGCAGTCACCACCATGCCCGCCTCACACAGGAGCAGTTACACTAACAGCTCCACCTCATTGTCTGACTTTTTGCTGTTGCTGTTCCTCATTGGTATTTTCTGCAACCACATTACACCGGCACACACATGCCCAGTGTATGTGAAAGGTCCCGTGATATGCGTTTGCAAGCAGGTTATTATGGCTGGAGATTATTTCTACAGCTTGTCTGGACGTAGAACATATTCATTTTATTTTCAAATGTAAATGTGTTAGTGTGGACAATGATGAAGAGGCATCTTAGATGGCTGTAAACTTGCTTCATAGCACAGGCCCCAGGTTTCTCTAAACCAGGATAAGACATTAAACCTATAACCAGGATAGTCATGTTACAGACCATGTCTGAGAGGCTTTCTGGATGATTCACATGGAGTCTTACATCTGTCCTCTTGCCTTCAGGCACCAGCTTCTGCATCTCAATGTGCTGATCCTGGAAACAAGTGGTTTCTGAATGGCTGCCCTGCCGTCAGGGCAGCTTTGTGAAGCGATTTGTACTCCAGTGTGTCACAGTGGTTTTTCTGGTATTTAAGAACAGCCCTGTTGTGTGTGTGTGTGTGTGTGTGTGTGTGTCTGCCTATCCCTGCCTCTGAGCTTCCACTGGCCACTGCTGTTTGTCAGCGTTCAGCACACATTGCCCTCATTTTCCACAATCCTTACCTCTGCTACATGAAATCGTTTCTCAGATTCTGTGGCCAACATTCCCGACATTCAAACCCAGACTATCCTGTGTTCAGCTTTGGCTTATGGCTTTAAATACCCATATGTTACAGTAACTGTCAGAGCCACCTTCAAATTGACAACACTGCAAATTGGATTGCAAATTAAGACTCTAAATGATCAGCCTTAGCTGGTGTTATTCCCTCAAAGTTAACACCCCCTGTCAGTTGGCATTTTGTGCACCCACAACCCTATGAGCTAATGATGTGACACAGGGGGCTGTCTCAGGGAGATGGCCATTTGATCTGGAATATTTTCACCTCTCAGAGCAGAGTGGCATGGCTCTTGTTTCTGCGGCTACACCCACTGGGCTGGTATTTAAGCCCATTTCTCCTCCCAGGCTTCATCAGTCTGCTGCAGAGAGAATAACAAGAGCGAGCCTCCCGCCACAGGAACCAGTACTACTGAGTGGACTGCAGCCTGCACATTAACATGTCTGTGGAAACTTCGGCCACATTTTCTCTTCTCCTGCTTCTTGTCTCATCGGTAAGTTTTCACTTAACAAAACAGTATTCTATGTGAAAAACTGAAAATTCATATCAAGCCTGAGGTGCTGTGCTGTTTCGTTACATTAGACTGAAATCATGAACCATGAAGAACTCAGTCTCAGGTGGTAAAGCTGAAGTTTGTTGCATTTGGGTAGAAATGTAGGAAGCTCCTGCTGGTTCTAGCATAACAGCTCACGAGACTATTTTTCCTGTCATGTTTTCCTCTTCCAAACCTGCTCCCTGTCTGCTGGGCTGATGCTGAGTTTTGTTCCTGTGCCACTGGCACAGGAACAAAACATGGAAAGTGTTTGCTGGCCTGTGTGATCACAGTCTAGTGTCGCCCTCTTGTGGGATCCTGTCTTTAAATTGGACCAAAACAATAACAGCCTCCCTCCAGAAGACTTCATTATATTTGCATTAACAAAGTGTCTGGTCTCTCTGTAAAGTCAATTCTCACTTTACATCTCATAATATATATGGCATGTATGTTGGTGTATTCAGCATTTTTATGTATTTTATTGTAAAAAAACACATTTGTTTCCTGTGACATCAGGAAACTCTTCTACCACTGCAGTTATTTAGCATAAACCAGGGTTCGAATTACAGGGGGGACTGGAATGGGGTCTGACCCTGATTAAGACTTGGACCCCCCACAAAAGGGATAAAAACAACAGTTCAGGGGGATTGAAACATATATCCTTCTTACCTGTAATTATAAATATTACCATATGTTTCCCATATTTATGCCTGGATGAATCTTGTAATACGATTTCAGACACCCCTAATATGGACCTTACCACCAGAGCACGGCACTGGGGTCCCTTGCATAATGGCAAACGCTATTAAAGTTTCAGGTTTGCTTTCATATGTTCCACTTATTGAGCTCTGCTACAGGGCCGTCTAAAGTCACTGTGGGGCCCAGGGGCTTGATTTTGTCTGCCTCCTAAACTCAAGCCCCCATATTATGAATTCACTTACACACTATATGCACATGTAGGTACGAACATTGGCTGTACATTACAACATGTCCTCATGTCTAAATGTCAAAGGTCATCCAAGTATTTACAGCAGCACCCAGAGTAAATTAGCCAATCAGAAGCTGCCAAAGTGCTGCAGCGCTAATAAGGGGGTGTGGTCTTAATGTATTTAAGTGTGTTCAGCTCAAAGATGCTAGTGAAATGATCCCTTCATTTTGATACAGTGGTTAAGTAAAGTAATATTTAGTGAAAACAGTGTATTAGCAAACAGTTTTCTATTTGGCCTCCACCAACTTTAGCTGCTAAACGTGTTCACCAGCTAATCTAACTTCGTCTGACTGCTGTCTGGGGTGGACAGGCTGTGTATAGGGCGGGTTCATCTAAGCTTTTTCACTTGTTTCTGCTGCATGAGACTGACCCGAAAGTTTCAACAGCAAAACCAAAACAATGAGCTGAAAGAGCCTAAAAAGCTTCACGGAGCTGAGAGGAGCTGCAGAGTTGGTGATCATTCATTGCTAAGAGCAGCAACTTTCACATTACATGATGTCATTTGATCGACTGATAATAGCAAAGAAAGTGATGAGAGCAGCTTTAAGGTTACACAAAGACTGTGGTCATGGTTAAAAACAGTGATAGCAAAGCATGGCATCAGTTCTGACGGAGCACTGAATTCAGCTGCTTCATAGATGCTCCACAATTACTGACTCATTCATCAGCTGTCAAGCTACCAGCTGACGAGTAACGTCCAATCATATTCAATTATGATTCCCATGGGAAAGTGGTCTCAGAGTCCATACCCACTGTTTTATATTGGAATAAAATAATCTTACAGTACACAATTCCCTCCTCATGTGTTTGCTGCAGACAGTGGCCCAGGACTGCTCCCAGCCCTGTGCCTGCCCTGCAGACCCCCCCCTCTGCCCGTTAGGGACCAGCCTGGTCCTGGATGGCTGTGGCTGCTGTAAGGTGTGTGCCCGGCAGCTGGGGGAGCCCTGCTCCCTGCTGGAGCCCTGTGACCATCACAAAGAGCTCTACTGTGACTACGCCCTGCTGAGTGACACGGAGACTGGCATCTGCATGGGTAACATATTCTTCATAAAACACACCACCGTCTGTGTTTGTCCCCAGACTAGTGACACATTTAACATTCAGGAAGTGATTTAGTGTGATGTAAGTCTTTCAGCCCTCCTCACAAGGATGTACTATTCCTCTACACTGTGATACCTGCTGCTTCTGCTTTAATTACTGCCCATATGGTCACAGCTCCTTTCAAACACATAGGCCCGTCTATCAGCTGCCTAACGTACCACAGAACTAACATTAGACGGTTGAATAATGTGTCATCCCATGGTTTAAATAAGGAATTTGATATAAAAAACTATTTGGCTGGGCCAAAAAAAAAGTCATTTCAAACAGATTTCTGAAATAATTACATGTCTGCAGATCAATGGTGCAATGAAACAAGATATTTTAGATGTTGCTCACCATCTGCTAAAGTCTCCAATGTACTTGACAACAAGGTTGCATAGATTTATGGCACAGAAACAGAAATACAGCCCAGGTTTGTGGGTCTGCTTGTGCACAGAATTGCAGGGTAGCACATCGCCATTGGTGGCACAACCCATCAGAACATCTCATCACCACATATGAATCCTGTCTGATCAGTGAGCTAATGTCAGGTGAGCGGGCTGGAGGAGTTAGCTAACATTGACTTACATATTAGTTTGGCATTCCAGCAACAGTACAATGCTACTTTAAGCTTGCTTAAAGTGTAGTCAGTGTGGTCTAATGTCCCCTGTAGTCAATGATCGCAGCTGATCCCTGAATGACTCCCTCCTTTGTGAGCAGACTCCTGAGTGGATGGACAGACTGTCAATCAATCAGCGCAGGTTGGACTGAACCAACTCAAAGATTGGTCCAGAAATGTGTGATTTTTATTTTCACTTGTTTTGTAGGTTGCTGAAAATGGTAAAATGATCATTGATATCTATCTATCACCTGATTGCAGGGACTTTATGATGACAGGTTCATTTTCATAAAGACAAAAAGTGGATCAGTAAAACCATAACTTTGCTCCCTCTTATTGAATAATAATGGGGATGCTGCTCCACTGGCTCCATTGCTCTATGATCCTTGTTAAAATGCTTAGTACATACAGTATATCCTTATGCTACAGTCATTTTATTCTTTACAATTTCATGTATTTTTTATGTAGATATGAATTATTTGGATGATGGCTCCTTTTCCTTTGTATATTGTAGCTGTATCGAACTCGAGATGTGCATCATTCACCTTCTTTAATAATTTTTTTTTCTGTGCTGTCCTGTTATTTTTGTAGCATTTTAAATATTTTTTCACATCAAACTTTTTAAAGATTTGATATGTTATTTATTATTCATTTCCCTGGCGAGAGTTTCAGTTTTTTTTAATCAATTTTCTTCTAATATCTTTATGAGAGGAGTTGTCTGCCACTAATAGGTTTTTGTTTATACTTAAATACAGAAATTATTTTTGAAGAAATTCTTACCAATTAAATGAGCCCACAGGTCGTCTGTCAGCAGGTTATTATGACCCATAGTTAGGTTTTGTTGCTAGGCGACATCTAGTGGTTGTAGTAATTATGACAGGAGCAAAGGGAAAAGTGCGGTGACGAGGTTTATAGAGCGACAAAGTCCACGTCAGGAGGAGGTTGGGGTGGATGGATGAATATGACACAGGAGAGCGGTGTTCAATTCCCATGTGAAAGTAGCAGTTTATGCTGTTTCTATTATCAATGACCATTCATTGTTATTATCGTAACCATGACAACAGAGATCGTCTAATGTTGAGAAAGAACTTATTTTAACCCAAATCACCATCTTTTCCTAAAGCTAACCAAGACATGACTGTTATTTTAGTAACCATGGTGATGAAGGTAGGTATGCTGCTCTTGGGACAGTCTGTATCTTTATTATTGTAACCATGACAACCAAGGTCTAGTATGCCTGCTGCTGAAGGGGCACTATTTCAGGAGACACTCCTCTGGGTTGTGTCAGAGGATTGTTGCTTGTTCAGGTTGGAGGACTGGTTGCATTAAATACATTTATGTCATTTTATATATGCATTATATGAAGTATATATAATATATATAGTACTGTATACTCATACTACACAGTACTGTAGACCCATCAGATAACTATTAGAGACATTTGGTAATCCATAGAAAAAAGCTGTATGTATTTTAATCTTCTAAAAATGAGTGACAGTGCTGCATGTTCTCTGTCTGTCTGCAGCTCAGGAGGGTCAGACCTGTGACCTGGGGGGGGTGATCTACCGCAGCGGGGAGTCCTTCCGGCCCAGCTGTAAGCACCACTGTGTGTGTATGAACGGAGAGATCGGCTGTGTGCCGATGTGTGCCAGTGATGTCCGGCTGCCCTCCCCTGACTGCCCCTACCCGCACCGCATCCAGATCCCTGGGAAATGCTGTGAGGAGTGGGTGTGTGAGCAGATGCCTCGGGACCCCCTCTACCAGTCAGTGGTTGCCAGTCAGTGTCACCTCTGTCTCATCAGCTGTTTTTGATTCTTGTTTAAGTTTAAGATTCAACTAATGTTTGAGACTAACTGGCTGCTTCAGATGTTACACCGATATTCTCACACACAGATCGTGGCATTGTTCATTACAGGCTTAATGTAAGTCTTACACAGAACAAAGGTAGGTCAGGTTGGTCATACCAGCAAATGCTTTGATCAGTGGTTCCCTCCTATCAAGTGGTGCCCTCAGTATAGTAATTTCAGATAAGATATAAGCTGTGACCCATTTCTGGGGCCAGATTCCTTTAGAGGATGCAGTCTATGAAATCATGGCCTCCAAAGACCACATGAACCACAAGGCCGAACCAAAGCCAGACAGTCTGGTCTATGGAGGATTTCCCATTGATTCTCAGCCCTGTTTTATTTGCTGAGTCTGCAGTAGTCTCTTTGTGAAAAGTGATTCATCACTGGCATGCAATGAATCTCACCATAGCCTGGGCTACCAAGGATGCTGACACACAGCTATAGTGAAGTAGAAACACAGACTTGACTAATGTTATTTGTAAAGAAAATCTAACTGCAAGTGGATAAACTAAAGCTTAGTTTTCTCTACAGTTGAACGCTGCATTTTGTCTTCATTTATTCAATCACTCTCTTGTACCTTTTCTCTCTCTACACCTCTTTGTCAAATCTCCTTCCTCTCCTGGCAGGAGCCTCTCAGATTCACCCCTTGCCCTCTTCAAGTACTGTCTCAGTCTTCAAACAAGTGTCCCCCCATGGGCCGCCCCAAGAGAGTCCCAGAGATAACTGCATAGTCCAGACTACAGAGTGGAGCGAGTGCTCGGCCACCTGCGGCATGGGCGTTTCGTCCCGTATCACCAACGACAACCAGCACTGCCAGCTGGAGAGGCAGACCAGGATCTGCATGGTTCGACTCTGTGACAGTCAACAGGAAAAAGAAATCAAGGTCAGTTTGCGTAGTTTCAGCTAAAAGAGGGTTCATTCCTCATCAGCTACTGTGCTACAGATGGCATTTCAATCATACATGTTCTGATTTCTTCAGGATGTTTATAGTTGTGAAAGAACCAAAAAATAAAGTCAATTACTTGGACTCACTTTTCAGTACTTTGGCCTCATAAGGTAAAATTCATGAACTGATTTGCAGGATTTTCTGGTTCTTTCAAAGTCAGTTCATGATCCTACCCACCTCTCTAGACTTTGTATTGTAAGTAAGCGTAAGTGAGTGGTGGTAGTCAAAGGAGTGATTTATAAGTTTTGCTATTGCCACATAGCCAGCGTTAGCATTAACAACAGTTTACTTACCAGTTTTGCCTAACGCTTCACCGATCAATGTGTTTACAAGACAAAGAGGAGCTCTGCTTCTTGAGGGCAGACTGGGCGCCACAGTGATTCAGTATCAGACAGTGATGAGACAGTCCAACCGGGCCAGAGCTAGCTGGTTAGCATGCTAACTTCAGTAGAAGAAAAGAAGTGATAGAAATAAAGCAAAACAAGGGTTGTTTTCTATCAGTGGCTATGCAATAATCGAGACCTACAAATATCTTCTTTAAAGGCAGAACATTTGAACATAATAGCAGTGAACCATGTAAACTTGGCTCCTGTAGGCCACCACACCCCTCAACCCACACATCTCCACATTACTGTTAACAAACACAATCCACATTCTAAGATCAAATATACAGAAAACATAAATCTGATGCCCACATCTACAGGATGACATCATTCATTTGTACCTTCTACAACTCTTACAAATCACTGTGGAAGAAGTCGTGTCAAAAGTACAAAGATCTGAGAGAACAGGCATGGACGCAGCATCAGCAGAAAGAACAGGTTTATGCAACTTTGGAAGTGCAGTTTCTGGACAATCGTATACTTAACATCACTACAGCTATAACCGATAAGGCTGATATTATGGTACTGACTGATTATCGTTTGTGTCCCACAGAAGGGGAAGAAATGTGTGCGGACACCAAAGGCCCAGCGAGGGATGCGCTTCGAGCTGTCTGGCTGCTTGAGCACCAGACTGTACAAACCAAAGTTCTGTGGCGTCTGCACAGACGACCGCTGCTGCACACCTCATGCCACAATCACAGCTGAGGTGGAGTTCCGCTGTCCAGAGGGAGATGTCTTCACAAGGAAGATGATGTTCATCAAGACCTGCTCCTGCCATCGTGACTGTCCTCAAGATAACGACATCTTCCTGGCGTCCAACACTCGAAGGATGGTTGGGGACTACGACAGCAGTATGTGACGGGAGGGTCGTGCACACACAACCAATGCCACCCTCTACCCTTACAACTACATAACGAAACCTTCAGCGTAATCTAGCCTTAAAGCAATGGGTCACTAGTTTGTAACTTTTTATCAAAGACAACAACATTTTCTCGCTGAACTGTTGGTTTGTTGTAAGGAGGTTTAAGTTGATCCATTGAAAGTCCATTCAACTTGAAGATAGACCTTTAAAATGAACCCCAATGTAACCAAGATTTACACAGGCTGGATTCTGAATGATAATACAAGCACAAACAGCACAGTCCTACACACAGAAGTAGAAAACCAACAGGAATTCAGCTCTCCATGCTTCTGCTCACAACTAAGCCAGACAAGTTTTGAGATGAAGGAGAGCAAGAAATATTTCCCTTTCTCTAGTTTAGCCTTTGTTTAGTTGATGCAGCTCCTATGTCCCCGGACCTCCTGACCAGTCTGCCAGTAAAGGTGCACATGCAATGTGGTGGACGGACACACTGACAAAGAAATGTATGGAAACACATCAGAGCTTACAGTTTATTTTTTTCACTGCATCCAAAGATGAACCCACCACAGGGCGACTGCTGCTGATGCACCCCGGTGTCCAGGGTTTGGTGACAGCAAAGACGAACAGACAGAGAAATGAAGGATAAAGGATAAAGCTCAAAGATCTACTTTCCAGATCATAACCTCCATTCAAAAATGGTCACTGGCATCAGTGGACAGCTGGTAAGACCAAAGAGGACATTCACAGCTGTCTCCAGAGACAGAGGTTACATCTCCAAACATGATGACACCTGAGCCACTGAGGAGGCTCATAAGAAGTAGTTAAAAATGCTAAACTAGTTAAAAGCTAGTGAATTGAACTTTGAGCTAAGATTATTTTGTTATACGTACTGAACCAGGATACAGTAAAGATAGATAAAGATTCACCGACTAAAC
Organism: Trachinotus anak; assembly: GCF_046630095.1. Classification (NCBI taxonomy): domain Eukaryota; kingdom Metazoa; phylum Chordata; class Actinopteri; order Carangiformes; family Carangidae; genus Trachinotus; species Trachinotus anak. The sequence goes on from NW_027273867.1 coordinate 2,265,472, forward strand.
GAAGGCCAAGAGCCTGATATTCTTCAGACAGTGGCTTTTTAAGCTTTATATTTACATCATGACCAAAGTTTTTTGTTATCTTCAACTGACAAGAGACAGAGGTGTAAGAGAGTGCCTGTACCTCAGCTACTCTCTTATTATGACCATTATTTGTTGTCATGAGATCCTGAGCTAATTCAGCTGTGATCTTGAGACAGTGGAAATAATATCACAGTCTGTAGAGATGAATGGGAACAGCTCAGCAGCATGGCAATCACAGGATAACTGAATACCGAATATGACAGTGGCACAAGAAAAGAAGTCTCATAAACTGACCCAATAATGTCATTAAAGTTTGCTAATGTTAGCTAACATTAGCTCCCATAAACCACTTCTCATTAAAGACCAAATGTGGGATGAAGATGCTCTCTGCCTATTCACAGAGAGGCTGGTTGGCCAGCTCAAGCACCAACCTCAGGGGCAGGAAATGAAGGCAACAGTGAGGTGACAAAGGCTGCAGTTCCTCTAATGACCACTAGAGTCTGGCTCCAGCAGTGAGTCAGTCCCCATAGACTCCCATGTTCAAATGTCCAACTTTACAGCACAAATGAACATGTTTACAGCCTGGTACAAAAACTGATTTGGTCTCTGCAGCTAATTTCCTTCATGACAACTGTATGGGGAGCCACAGGAATGCTACTGGAGAAACGTGGGAAACATGTTGACATAAAATATTAGTATGTATGACATATTTCTGAAAGTAATGACAACACAGGAAATCTTGGTGTGTGTATTTTATCATGATATTTAGTCTTTCTTCTGTCAGCTCTGACATTGAACCGCTGATTAGTCTTCTTCAGTGTTTCCACTCTGACGCTTTGGTCTAAAGAAAAATGTGTTGCTGTTATTTTTATTACTTACTGTATATTTAAAAAAAGATGGACGAACCAATGTAGCATTTGGCAAATACAGTGTGTGTAAATACTGTAAGACTGTGTACAGTTTTATACTATAATTTATGCAACTTGTTTAACACAGTGTTGTAGTTCTGTAACTGTAACCATGATGCTTCGTGTTTTCACTGTAACCACATGACTAAGATACAAGTGACTTATTGTCTGTTGCACTTTTTCCTTTTTCAATAAACAAAGTATATTTTTATAGATGCGGTCGTGCTTGTCTCGTTCCTGTTGGTTGTGCTCTAAAAACAGTAGCAGTTAATTTTAGATGAAACAGCAGCAGCGGCTTCTGGTGTTATGTAAGAGCAGCTCTGAATGAGAGCTGACACAGAGACCAGGCTGCATCCAGACACAGGAGCAGAAGGTCATTCAGCTCGTCAGCTGGGCGGATTTCAGGCCTCTAAACTTCATTATTCAGATTTTATTTTGATTAATAATTTGATTAATATCCACATACAGGTCATGCACTATTACATAATGTGGACCTGTGTCAAAATGGAGTTTTAATGCCTTCATTATTTTAATTTATATTTCCTCACATATTTGAACATGAAGTTATGTTTTTAGTAAGAGTTTTTTAAGCGGTAAATTTTATATCTATTAGTCTCAACAGATTAACATCAAGTCTTCAACCTTGTTAATGTCCATATATTATATAATGAAGACATATGATGTGTGAAATAATGTGGTTCAAGTGTTTCCACCTTGAACTGCAGTGAACCAATGACAGTCTCATAAAAACAGATTCAGACAGCCAGGGATTCATACATCATAGAACCTAAGGAACCAATCCTGTCAATTTGTGGGGACAGAGGGGCGGGGCTTAATACACCTGAAATCTTGTCAGTACAGAGAGGCAGAGTCAGCATGAGCACAACCACTAACACTGTGTCAGCCACTGCCAGTTACAAGCTAATGAACAACATAAACAAATAAAAGATGCTAACTACGCTAACAGTTCTGATCCTTCTGCTAGTCTCTGATTCTGGTCTCAACAGACTCCTTATCTTATGCATTTTTTAACAACATCTCTATTGATGTGTTGAACATCTACAGTGCATTCAGAAAGTATTCAGACCCCTTCTCCAGCCTGCAGAGAGACACCCAGGAAGACTGGAAGCTGAAACTGCTGCTAAAAGGGCTTTCAGATAGTAAAAAAATATGGCCCATACTTGGGCCATATTTTTTTTCTTCTCGTCCACAATCTCTCAGTTCCATGGCCACAATCTGGCCTGTATACAGTACGATTGTCAGATGCCACTTCCACATCTGGACCAATGCTGGTGCACACACAGAAAATCTTGCACCTGTCAGACAATACTGGGGGATAACAGCCCCAATGTGGAAGTACACTTAACAAAAATATAAAATAACACTTTTGCTCCCATTTTTCACGAGTTGAAATAAAAGATCTTACACACAAAAGGCGTTTTTCTCTCAAATGCTCTTCACAAATGTATTTAAATCTGTGTTGATTTGTGACGGATGTGACAGATGTGGCATATCCACATGTTGATTACACAGCATGATTATTGCACAGGTGTATCTTAGGCTGGTCAAAATGAAAGGGCACTTTAAAATGTGCTGTTTCATTTTGATAAAAGTCAGTATCTGGTGTGACCATCATTTGCCTCATACAGTGCAACACACTCCTCTGCACAGAGCTGCTCAGGTTGTTGATTGTTGGTCTGCTCCTCTTAAGCCTGTGAATATTCTCATTTGTCCAGGTCATAGTATCTCAAAGGAGATCTCAAAGGAGGGTATCAGAAAAACTCAGGAGGATCTTCAACAAACACTGTATCCCTGTGTATTTCAAACCCAGCAACACACTCAGACAGAGACTGGTACACCCCAAGGACAGAACACCACACACCCGAAAAAGCAACCTGGTGTATGCAGTCCAATGCAATGAGGAATGCAAAGACCTCTACATTGGAGAAACGAAACAACCACTGCATTAACACATGGCCCAACACAGGAGAGCTAACTCCTCAGGCTTGGACTCTGCTGTCCACTTACATCTTAAGGAGAAAGCCCACTCCTTTGAGGACAGCAAGGTTCACATCCTGGACAGGGAGGACAGGTGGTTCGAAAGAGGAGTGAAAGAAGCCATCTATGTGAAAATAGAGAAACCATCCCTCAGCAGGGGAGGAGGCCTCAGACACCACCTATCTCCAATTTACAATGCTGCCCTTTCATCCCTTCCCAGGAGATTCAACAATTTAACCTCTAAGAGAAACAACTGTTCACAAGTGGCGTGTGACTCCAACGACTGTCGTTATAACACAATAGGGCTCTAACGAAGTGGAAACCAACTCTCCACCAAGACAGTCACTCTAACGACTGTCGTTGGCACATGGAGCACAAAGGGAACCAATGACATCATCAGCCTTGTGAAAGCCCCTCCCAGAGGTTAAATACCTGGGTCTCCACACCAGATAGTTGGACCAGTCCCAGCCTGGTCAGGTGCGAGAAAGAACTGATGAAGCCTCTTGGATGAGAGGTGAAACGTCTTCCTAGACAAATAACCAAGTCCAGTCTGCTCCTCTTCAACGCCTCTGAAGTTGCTGTTATTGACAGGAAGTGGATCACACTGTTGTACACACAGATCCAGATCATCTCACACATGCTCAGTAGGTGGGGGTGACATATCTGCTGACGACGCAGGCCTTCAAACAACTGGGACGTTTTAAGCTTAAGACAAAAGTATATTAAGCACAGCAGTATTTCTGTTCAGTACATATGGACCAGACTTGGGCTGAGGATCCAGGCATATGTTGGGCTAGAAGTTAAGTTACTGCATTAAGAGTCTGAATACTTTTATAAATGAGAGATTTCAATGTTTGAGATTTGAGTGATTTGTAATTGATTTTTAATAAACTTGTCATTATGGGTCATTGGGTGTAGATTTATAATATATATGTATTTATTTGTGTGTGTGTGTGTGTATGTGTGTACAGTGTGGTCCAAAAACCTGACACTTCTTGCACTGTCTGTGATCAAGAGAGCTCACCGTCATTTCTCCACCACCTACATGAAGCTATACTTCCATGATGGTCGTTCAGTATGTTTATGTAAGCCTGTACCATTGCAGGCGTGTGAAGGCTGCATGCCGGTTTCCGGTTTAACAGCGGCAGCTTGACGCAGCATTTCCCGAGACCGAGGCTGCCACTCCTTCGCGGCTCCGCGGTGCCCGGCAGCCCGCTGTCGATGTGACGGGCTGCAGGTGATGCTGGCGCGGCATCGGCCGAAATCCAACCGGCGGAGGCGGATGGAAAAGACCGACATCTGTCAGCAGAGGAGCGGTGCAGAGCCGCTGTCCAGCGCTCAGGTGCTGTAACTGTTTACCAAACTATACATGATGTGGTGCTGCTTCATGTTCTGCTGTGTCTTACTGTAAATATGCAACTGCTGCAGTAGTTTGAATGCAGCCTATTGAATATCTATATGGAGAGGCAGGAGGAATATTCTAGATCCGTTAGGTATTAATAAAGCTGATGTATGTATTTGGCCTGGTTTTTTTTGTTTGTTTGTTTTGTTTTGTTTTGTTTTATTTTGTCAGCATAGTGTTTATGAGAAATGCATGAGAGTAAAAGAGAACACATGTAGTGAATGCATATTTGATTAATCTGCCACAGCTGCATGGTGTCATGATACGGGAGGATGTGGTCCCGGAAACTTGGACAAATTCCATTGTAAAATCAACCAAAGACCTTTACATTATGACACAGTTTAAAATTCCCATGTTGATGAATCATTCATTTGCTCTGGTGTTTTCAGCCTACACTTATTCACAAAGCAGCATCTTGTTAGTAAAGCAGAATGATACAAAATAACTGCCGCAGGTTTAAGAATTGCAGTTTACCTTGGTGGTTTAACAGATAAGATACGATGTCATTTCTGTATGAAATGAGGCTCTGTGTAGATATGTGGTGTATGTGGAGCAGCAGATGATAAACGCCTGAACTGTCACCCACACAGCTCTGACAGGCCCAGGCAACAGACCTCCATCCTCCGTGAGTCCAAGCCCCCACAGTGCATGTCTGCACAGAGACACGGCCGAGAGTTTTCGCCATTTGTGCCAGCGTGAGCGCTACAGACGTCAGAGCTGGAATCCTGTGGATCAGACTCAGCAGAAGCATTTACTGGTGGTGATTATGATGGGAGCTTGATGCTGATGATCCCATTTTGAGGCTGCTCTTTGCAGGCAGGCGACAGAGCTCCAGGTGCTTCACTGCCACAAAGCAACAGTGGTCTGAATGAGCTGTGACCCAGTTCAGAGGCTTGGATCCTCCTCCAAGAACGAGGGTCCTTTGAAGACCTGCAGGTTACTGAACCTGTTCCTCCTCCCATAAATGAGAAGGTGTAGCTTCCCACAGGCCAAAAGTGATGCTGCACTGAGGTCAGCTAGTTAGTGGATACACTTCAGGGTCTCCATAGGTAAAATTGTCTTTGGTCGTGGTTCTTACTTTACTAACAACAAATCCCAGGCTCTGACTCAAACCAACAAGGTGAGTCTGTCTCTCAGTACCGTCTGACCTCTGTGGCTCTCAGCCCTGAGCTCATTAGTTCCCACTGAACAGGTGAATCTTTGAAAACAGCTCACATCATTTTTAAAATGAGTAATTTAAAACTAAAACTGTTGACCAGAATGTTAATGAAACAGGAAGTGATGCTGCAAGGATGACGTATCTTTGTAGTCCAACCCTGAAGTCATCACCTGGCTCCCTCCACTAACAGCCAATAGGATTTCTCCGTTGTGTTTTGGATGAGTAGAGAAAATCAGCAACAGTTTCTGATGCTGACAGGTTTTGTTCAGCAGGATAATCTTCACTAATGACTCCACTTTATGATGTTTGAAGCCTAAATACAACCAGCAGCAGTAAAAAGCTCATGTTAGGCTATAAACCAACGACACCACGGTCACATGACTTCACCGTCACCACCACTAACCTTCAGCCTGTAGTCTGATTCAGCTCTGAGCTCTTCTACAAAAGCCTTTCCTCTGACAGAGTTAGTGACAGTTTGTAGAAACACAGCGAGGCTGTAAAGGTGGACTGGTGAGGAGATCGGTTTTCATGTTGGACTGATGACGTTTAACATCCCCAACAACCTCTGTCGTCTCATTTAGACACTTGTTAGCAACCGGCCTTTTTTAACAGACGGGGAAGCTTCAAGAAATCAGGACTGAGGGATTTACTGAAAGATTTGATGTCAGAGAATCAAACCTGAAAATGTCTGAGCTGCTGTTAAACACAGACCTGTGTTCAGTCATCAACCAGAAACCCAGAGACGAGGGACAAGGGAACAGGAAGGGATGACATGCAACTAATTTCCAGGTTTTACAACTGATTCCTGCAGTGAGTATTTCTGGCAACATCTTGCAGCTCGTTTTGAAGGTTATGTAACCACTTTTCCTATGGGGGCAAGTTTACATCAGTGAACTCTGATCACATGATCAGATGACTGTATGAACAGCATCATGTTGAGAATCTGATGCAGCATCAGACAAACATCAGCTCAGATGTCAGATGACACCATGATGTAGGAGGCTGTAATCGGCAGCAGGTGAATCAACACAAGTAGTTTGTATTTTGAATGATTCTTTACTGACTTGTGTCGAGCAAGTGAAGCTAGATTGGAAACATCCATTCAGAAGAGAAGCTGCAGGGCAGCAGAGGCTAGGCTATGAAAACGCAGCTAAGCTAACAGGCTAGGCAATGAAACGCAGCTAAGCTAACAGGCTAGGCTATGAAAACGCAGCTAAGCTAACAGGCTAGGCTAAGCTAGCTTTGATCTCCAGCAGCTCTATCCCAGTGTAAGGACAGAACTACTTCTAAAGCTCTAAGTGTTCCCAGGAGAACATTGGGAACAATTACTATGAAACTGAAGAAGTCTGGAACCAGGACTCTCCCTGGAGTTGGAGCCGTCCAAACAAACTAAGTATCCAAGATAGAAAGGCCTTGGTCAGGGAAGTGATCGAGAACCAACAGTCCCTTGACCAGAGCTTTAGAGGTCCTCTGCAGAGGTGGAGGACCTGCTGGAAACACGACCATGTCAGCAGCTCTCCATCAATCACGTCTTTCCTTTAGAGAACCAGAAGAAACCATATTTGGAGGAGAAGGTGGAGCTGAGGAGGAGTGAGGGGTGGAGCTGACCTGCTCTGTCCTCTGTCCTGATTGTCAGGCAGGTCGCCATGTGTGGTACAGTCTGTCAATCACACGGTAGCCCCGCCCTAATGCATCCCCTGCAAAAATGAACATCATGTTGTGTTGAAGAAGACACTAGAGACTGAGACCATAAACATTTTCACATGGACTTCAATACAATCAGACTTCTGTTTACAACCAGTGGAGTCGCCCCCTGAGGGTCAGTAGATAGAATGACGCTTTAAGGCTCTTCAGCACTGGCCTCACTGTTCAGACCCAGAGTCTACGTCTATTTCTATACAGAGTCTGTGGTTACATAGTGTGTTACCTACCATTTACACAGGATGCAGTTCCATCACAGAGCTCATGCTCAGATCCTTTGTTCACTGAGCTATTTTTATGCACTGGTTTTTACTAGACCAGCCTGCGTCTCTGACTTCTGAACCACACTTGTGATTTTTTACAACAAAACTGGTTGATACTTCAGTGGTGCGATGCTCTCAGACAGTTTAAGCTAATTTCAGATAAAGTCCTGCTGGCGTTTATAACGGCCGAGACGTTAACAAGAGATTACTGCAACTCCACTGCTGGTAACATACTAATCCCCAAGTTTTCTCATCATTGTAGATCATTACAGGTCTGCCTATTGCATCATCAAAATCTTCATCAAAACTTGTGTAGGTTGCTAGCTCGCAGGCTGTTTTCATCTCCTGTCATTTCCCTTATACCCTCAGGTGAGTTCAGACTAAATCAGGATGGCAGGCCACAGCAACAGGCAGGTAGTGAGTTGGCCAATATGTGACTTTGTCCCACTAACATTACCATCCACATCATCATCAAACATGACAGGAGATACAGTCTATAGGCTGCTGAACTCAAGCTGAATTACAAATCAACTAATAAGTGAATGCCTGCATTAAACTACACTACAACATAATAACTGATGCATCTCAGAATCTGTGCAGAAATCCAGCTGCTGCTTTTATCATTGGACCAAAGGTTATTCTTGTCTTACGCTGCCATTTATGAGTATAATTTAATTTAATTTAATTTAATTTAATTTTTCAAAGTAACTTATTCATTTGCTTGCTGAATAGAAATGTAAGGCTGTTGTCAGCCTGGAAAAACACAACTGTAATGAGGCACTACAGAAATTTGGTGCTCACACAGAATAAATTGTAATAAATATCATCTCATTGCATCACCTGCTACCGTATACCTGCAATATTGGGCTGTAATTTCCCAGCAGGCACCAGAGGTCAGTGTAACATCAGACAGATGTTGGACTCTAATTCACTCTAAAGCATGGGTTTTGTTCATGACTGAAACGTCTTATAGGTCAAGATGACGCTGGCATGAGATGTTTGGAAGATGGATTTTAGTTACTGAACAACACAACTTAAAACATCAAAATATCAACATCACCTCTCAGTGTTCTACATCACATAGATGTTAACATTAGGCATTGTGCAGACATTGAATTTCAGTCACCCTACATTCACAACCATTCAAGCAAATATCAGCATCTGAGGGTGTTGGGGCCAGCTGCGTGGCTGCTGGGTTACTGCAGGAGCAAAGTCAGCACTAGGAAAAACAGAGTTTTATTCCATTTTCCTGCGCTGCTGGTCTAATGTGGAGAGTCTGTGCCTGTCTGGTAATTTATTGGCTGCAGACAAAAAAGTTTGGTCTTCGTTTTGGCACAAGATTGTGTTGGTGTGAAAAGCTCCTCAGACCACAGAGGACAGAAGTCTCCAAAATCACAAAACACCTTTCATTTCATTGAAGTGTGGCCTCTTTCAGTTTGCTATGCATGTTTTAGGGAAAAATAGTGATGATCTACTACAGGTCAACCATGAAGACTGAAGTATCAGTATGTCATTACTGATACTGTGCTAACCTTTTGTTTTCTCTGTGTCTGGTTTCATCTTTCACCCTGCTGGACCCATGATGACCCCTGATGACCCCTGATGACCCATGATGGACCGCTGACATCTCCCGAACTTCGTCCTGTGATGTAACGGTGTGAAACAGTAACATTACATTTTAACTGTTCTGAGTTAGAGAGAGAAATAATGTCAAGCCTGAATGAATTTACAGAGATCTCACTTGAACTGTACACAAGTCAACATTTTTGTTCAGCTTTCTATCACCATGCAGTGACTGAGATAATTGTGTCACAGTCTGACTCAGGGTCAGTGGAGTGGGGGTGACTCACTGCTGAGGTGTAAATTGGGAAGCCGGTGTGATGCTGACGTTGGTGAAAGAGAGTTTCCAGAGGCATTGTGATGCTGAATGTCTTCACAGTTAAAGGTCCCATATTTTACACTGTGTTGATCTCCATCAGAAGATATATTTGTGGTTTTAAGAACCAAAAACCATCTCAGTGTAGTTTTACATCTCCTCTCTCAGGCTTCTCTCTGGAGCGTCAGTAACAACAGGTCAGTCAGCCAATCAGAGGAGAGGATCCACCTTTATGGACCTTTAATGTCACCACACTTTGTACACAACTTCTCACTATTTCCTATTGAAATCTCTTACTGATCATTGATCAGTGTTCAGGTTGCTCTGTAGGTCATGGGGATTTATTGGCTTGAGTTACAGTGCAGTGGAGAGGTGGTATTTATTTCAGAGTTGGCTTTACTCAGAGTGGAGCAGTCACCATCCAGGTGGAGTGTTGCAGCCATTGCATCAGGAGTAGTTTAACAAGCTGCACTGCTCTCCTCTGGTTGGAGGTTTGAAGTCTGAGCCCAGAAGTGTGTTTTGTTGCATCACTTGAGCACTTTACCAGCGGTGCCACCAGTGGACACAGCTGCTCAGACACAGGCCTCACCCATGTCTTCTTCTAACTGATACTGTTGTTTTGAGGAGGTTCTGAAATAGATGCAACCATTTTACCGGTTTACCTGTTTCACAGGGTTGACACAGTTTACAACACCCCCGTTAAACTCTTTCATAACATCTAACTGAAAGTGATGACAGTTATGACATTGTGTTGAGGATGATGATGGACTGACAGCTGAGGAAGAGACACAGGGGATACAAACCTGCTGTCAGTGAAACTATTCAGTAAAACTAAAAATACTACTGAGTGAAGTGTATTTAAGTTCTATTACAAATGATATAAAAAAGCTATTGATAAGCTACAGATGGATTAATACAAACAGATAATCATTCCAGGCAATACTTTAATATTTACAGGTTTCATTTCAGTCACACACTCACCTGGGGGTTACAAGACCGGTCTGACACGTTCCCCTGGTAATGAATTTATGTAGTTGCATTGTTACCTTGGATACAGTGTAACCTAATTAATATGAAATATTAAAAAGAAATAATATAAAATAAAATATGAAAATAACACAAATATGGTCACTTTACAATTTACACATAAAGATGAAATTACTGACAAAATCTGATTCTATACATGCAAGATTTTGTTTTAGACATTTATTTAAAACTCAAATTATGTAACATGTAAGAGGCACATGTTATGTCTGCTCACTAGACAAGACTGTGATGGGAACAATTTATGCCAATTTATTCTTTTACTCTACTGCAACTCAAAAAAGTGATCTTTAATAAGCAACCTGGCTGTATTATATAAGTGTATATATATATATATATATATATATATATATATATACAAGTCATTCAAACTGGTTCTATCTCCACCAACTGCAAAATTAAAATGTTACGTACATGTATGAGTAATAAAGATCCAGTCGTATGGTACGTACTGTGTAATGATATGACTCAGCTTGACAGATGTGAGAGCTTCAGTTATTCACAGTCTCTCCTGCTCCAGTGTCCATATTTAGTGTGGTGAAGCTGCTCCTCCGTCAGTGCGTCCAGCAGAGTGCAGCAGAGAGCAGAAATGGACGAACAGGTGGTCTCTGACTCAGGATGGATTATCACCATCAGATGTCTGCGTCCTGATCTGATGGAGGGAGGAGAGCTGAGTATTTACTCACATCCAGCCCTCAGGCAGATGTTGAAGATGGTCGCTGTACAGATCGGCCCTCTGAGAGAGGACGGTATCTTTCTGCTGTAAATTTACTGAGCCCACAAGTCAGGGAGACTAAGACTAAAGCTTGTTTGTGCACAGTCGTACAGCCTCCCTGATGACATTAGCTACACCAGCTTTAGAGTTTTGTCTGAAAATAATATATATATTTCTTTATTTAACATAAATAAATTTTATTTGATAAAGGAGGATTGAATTTATTAAAGGACAGTGACTGAGACATGGAGCAGTGTGAGAATAAACCCTCTGATATAAAAACTACATAATTTTACTAAATGATCTCAACTCTGCTTTGGCTTCAACTTTATGTCATTGGAAACAGGTGATCAACACATAAAACACAGCGAATACAGGGATGACAATAAACCACAACAATCTATAGTCAAATGCTGAAAAGCAGAAAAACAAAATACATAGAAATATATAAAAAATACAATATGATATGTGTCAGTTACATGAGGAGATTCAGCCTGTCAGTGGCTGCAGGAACAAAAGCGAGTCTAGAACACCATGTCTTTGTTTTGAACCCCTGATGAAGAGGATGGTCTGGACGGATGAGACCTGCGTCAGTCTCACTGTACCTTCAGACCAAAAGCAGCGAGAACGTCAAAGTGACCAGACGTTGTTCATTTTGTTTGTGAACCAGTTTGTCACTCCACTTTATGATAATAAGCTATGATGTTGTTTGGCAGCGACCAATTGGAATGTAGACTCCTCTCTAGAGAACATTAGAGAACACAACCCTGTAAACTTTGGTTCCTATCAAACTAGTTTTTGCAAAAATAATTCTGCAAAAAAATCCTCCAAAATAATGTCCAATGTTCTTTGGGCTGTAGAAGGCCTTTGGGCTGAATACCTTTTACCAAATTCTTTCAGAGTCTTCACTACATATATGAGTCTGGACAGATGTGGACGTAAACTGGTTGAGGAACACAACTGTGAGGTGGTGATTCTGGTTGTTTGTTGTGTGTATATATTGACAACATGACACATTTGCATTTATAATATTTCATTCAATAATAGTAACAAGATAAAAGGTGGAAGCTTTTATCTAAAGAGCAGAGTTGAATAGGTCCAGTGGCTTTGTGCTGATGTAATGCAGCAGCAGATGGACCTGTTAGGTTTTTTTTAGCCTGAATACTGTCTGATGTAACACAGGGATGCTAGCATGCCCTTTAATGCCCATTCATTTAAGGCAGCTATTTGTAACTTTTGCTATTGCTAGATAGCTAATGTTAGCATTAACAGCTGTTTACTGACCTGTCTAGAACAAACATTGCGAGTTCTACATACATACATACATACACACAACTCAAATATTAACTCTTGTCTCTATCACTTTTTTTCTCGCACTACAGTTAGCATGCTAACCAGCTAGTCCCAGCCTGTTTCATCAGTTTCAGATAGCGACTCACTGGAGCCTCCAGGGTCCTGAAGACGTGGCTGCTCAGAGGGCATATTATATCCGCTTGTCTTGTAAATGCAACAATGGCCAAAGCTCTTGTGAAGTGACAATCACCACCACCTGCTCCTGCCAAGAAACCACAGTCAGCAGGAGAGAAAACTCACAAATAGCCCCTTGAAGCTTTTGGAGAATCTTTTTCCTCTACAACTGTAATGTCAGAAAGATTCAGATATCTTTGTCTAATAAAATGAGGGTGCTTTCACAGAAAGAGATCTCTGGGAATGGAAATGTCATTGAATAAGTTACTATAAGCAAACGCAGCGAGGCTTAATGCTTCGTGATGAACGATAGACCTGTGGTCATTTTGATTTGCCTCCACAGAAACACACCAGCCAGCTTGTTGGTGGTGTTGTGTCCGGGCTGGGGGTTATTGTTGTGCTGGCACAGAGGTACTTTAGTGGAAGTGGAGGGAGGCAATTAAAGAGCACATGCTCAGCTGGAGTCCACAAAGCAGATGTCAATATGGGGGGGGTGGGGGGGGGGGTGGAAGCTGCTTTGTTCATGTGGTTTACATCAATGTGAGGGGATGAAACCACACCGGCCTCTCAGAGGAACAGCTGCACTGGTCTGGAAGAAATGTTGATACACTAGTCAGATGAATTTATTAGCACTGGCTCAGAGCAGTGAACTCAGGAGGCGGCAGCAGGTAGTACAGGAGCTGTGTGGTCTAATCTGGATACAACCAATCAAACTTTGCATAAAGCAGCAACATCAATGTCTGGTGAACAACACAGACTGAGAGGAGGCTTTGGTGGGAAAGCTAATGTCTGCTGCTCAGAGTTTGACTTACAAACATGAACACGTGTCTTGTTCTGCAGCGTAACTTGTTGAACATACCACCATCTTCTCTGTGCACCTTTCTTTACAAAGCAGTGAAGTGCACTGCTGGCGTCAGCTTGCAGGCCAGAGAGCGAATCACCTGCTCAGCTGCAGCACCGTAAACAGCATGTAAATCTAACTGCAGATGTCATGCTGTCTGCCCGGGACATGTAGCTACAACCCATGTTTGTTTACTTCATTTATCGTCACTCTAACACCAGCACTCTGACGGTCTCCCAGCTGCTGTCAATCAAACACAGACACCGACATGCCCCCTCCAGCTAGCTGATACTTCCTCAAAGATCAGTAATACATTTGAAAAGCACACTGACTTTTTTTAGTCATCCCTTTTATCTTATCATAAAAGGGATGACTTTTGGTTGGACCCCAGGATAACTGTGCTTCAATGCCAACCCATTAATTTCAATGAAGCTGCAGATGAGCGAAAAATTAACAAAGAGAAAAATCAGACTTCATGTTGAGAACATGAAATGATTTACAGATTCAACTCAGAGATGTTTGAATTTTATTGGATTGGATTCTGATTGCGCAAAGAGTTGTTTTCAGGTGTTTGTGACAATGAGATATATAATGAATGTATAGGAAAATGTCTTCTTTTGGCTGGAATACACCTGATCCTACAATACTGATCCCGACAACTACAGCAAAAATCACCTCTGAGCCCAATGCTGTTGCTGGGGTCAGTGAGAGTCTAGAGAGAGTTGATAAGAAGCTGAATTCTGAATTCATGACGTGTCCATTATTGGTTGGTGATATGAAGTTTGTTTAAAGGTCCATCCAGTCTAAAGGTAGATGTCCATGTGTTTGTGATTATAAAGCAGGTCTAGGTTCTATATTAATACTGTGAAAGTATCAAAGCCTCAGTCCACAGAGAAATGCACACAGCCTGTATTCAGAAACTGAGCCTTAAAACCAGCCATCAGGACTTTGTGATGTCACAGCAAAGCAGACTCCGCCCCAAGCCCTGCCCACCTGGACCCGCCATCTTGCAGGATTTGGTTTCTCTGAGTGGCTCAGAGCCTCTCCTCTGATTGGCTCATTGACCTGGTTCTTAAAACCACAAACATATCTTCTGATGGAGATCAACACTTCAGATAAAACACAGGAGAAGTTAAAATATGGGACCTTTAATATTGCTCAATCGCTGTGTCCGGTGTTTTTCCTGTATGTACTCGGTATATACTGAAGACAACGTGATAGACAGAATATTACCAATAATCACGTTATATAGGAATATTGTAGTTGTGTAGCAGATCATTTTATACACCTGTCTCTGTGTTTGGCAGACCAGCATGAGGACGCCGCTTCAGTCCAACTCTCTACAGCAGACATCATTCATACTTTAAACGTTTTGTCCACAAACTGGTGGTACACTGCAGGGAGGGAGAGCAGACATGTGGAGGGGTGGTGGTGTTCCCTCTCTGGGGAGCCGTCATGCCCTGTGCTGTCACTTCACCTCAGCAGACAGTCTGGCTTAGCACCTGCTCCTCACACTAGGGGGAAGGGGAGGATGCTAGTGATAGTGAAGGGGGGGAGGGGGATGCAAGGGCAAAGGGTGGCCTTTTGTGTAGTGATGGGGGAAGGAGTGTCTGTATGAATGTGTGAGAAGCTCTGACTGTACAGATTGCTGATGCAGGGAGCGTTGTGCTGAGCAGACTGCTCCCCAGACAAAAGCACTCAAAGTGGCTTAGATATGCTGATTATTACCATGATGCTGTGTTCATGGAGAACCACGCCACATCTCTGAGCACTGATGTGCTAATTGGCTGTTGGTTTGCTCTTCTTCTAGGCAGGCTGCGTCTTGGCACTAATTCAGATGTTGTTTTCCATTTTTGTCAAAGATGGAAAGAAAGTCTTTTTTCGTCTTCAGTCTTTTTAAGTGGATTTGGCAACTGAAGCAGGATTTTAATCTGCTGATACATTTAGAGAGTATTTCATAACTTTACCAAGAGAGAAATGACTGAAACAACTGGTTGAGTTGTTGATTAGTCAATGGCAGAAAATATAATCATGTTTGAAAGTCTATTTTTATGCTTTAAGGTGCCTCTGCAAACCGCTCTCCACTTCACACTGGGTTGATATTTGTTGTGGAACATGTAGTTTGGAAGGTATTATTCCACTTATACTATGGCCACAAACCACAAAGTGCCATATCAAGTTTTTTTTATTTGCCAATATAACAGATTTTTTTAACCTAATTTTTGAAAAAAAAAAAATACACATTCGTCATACAACATATTCTTCCCATTGGAAAAGAAAAAGTAACTCGGTATTACTTCATGATGAAGCTCACTGTCGCACAGTCCTCCAACCTGAACAACCACACAGGTCATGTGTTCCAACCTCTGATGTGACCCACAGGAGCTTCTCCAGAAGTATTGGCCCTACAGCGGCAGGTTACTGGACCTTGGTTGTCATGGATACAATAATAAACATGAAGAGTGTGCCAACAGTGGTGTACTGGTCACCATGGTTACTATAATAATGATCATGACTTGGTTAGCTTTAGCAAAAGATGGTGAAAAAAAAAAGAATGTTTAACACATTTTAAAATTAAATTTTCAAAGGTCTCGTTGTGCAGCTATTTATCTATTTTATTTTATTGGTTAACCAAATAACACAATTAGTAAGCTCATTGTGGCTGTTTTTAATGCTGGAGAATTACTTTAGGAGTTGGTAGAACACCTGTGTCAGAGGTGTCTGATTTAACAGCTGTCAGCCAATCAGAATCAAGAATTTTCCATGACAAACAAAGTGTGGTTTTTAGGGAAGTCGCTGAAACAAAAAACAGTGTGTCCGTCCACCAGTGCTTTAGTGCAATGTCTCCTGGTACAGTGCAGGTTGGCAGATACAGCGGCGCTAAACCCAACCGCACTGCACCGTTTCTGCAGGTAACTGCCCCTAAAACTGCAAACTGTTGTTTTCTGATCTGTACAAATATTACAAAAGACAGGTCGTGTTAATTAGGAGCTCTAGAGGTGTTTGTTGGTCTTTTTTTAACTTTGGAAAGAGCCAGGCTAGCTGTTTGTCCCTGCATGTCTTATGCTTTGCTAGGCTTTCAACATCCTGACTCCAGAGATCAGAGCGATATCCATCTTCTTATCTCACTCTCAGAATGAATGTGAATTAAAGAGAAGGGAAGATTGTAGCTGACTCCTCCCACCCTGGACACAAACTCTTTGAGACACTCCCCTCTGGCAGGAGGCTGCGGTCCTTCAGGACCAAAACCTCTCGCCACAAAAACAGCTTCTTCCCATCTGCTATTAGCCTCATCAACAAGGCTAGAGAGCCCCACTGTTGCTGATCAATTGCACCAATCACCAGAAAAAATTCCTTGTATGTGAAAACATACTTGGCAATAAAACTGATTCTGATTCTGATTCTGAATTAGCATATTTCACACAATGCTGAACTGTTCCTTTAAGGATTTGAGTGTTTTCCTCCTCGGAGTATGTTGTGTAATGTGTTGTAACTGTCACCTCTCTGGTTCCTCATCGTTGTTTCTGTCCCTCATCTTTACAGGATGCTTTACTGTTAGGCCTGTTCATTATTTAGAGGTTCTGAGTGACGCCAGATCTGATCACAGAACCTCGTTTCACATGCACTCAGGAGAGTGTGGGCCTACTACAGTCTGTTACGCAACAAACAGCGTCCAAACTCATGTGGGATTGTATCTACAATCCTCTCAGCTCTCTACACTGGCTGCCATGAAATACGGCATCCCATCAGTTGAGGACAGAGCCAGGGCCTGAGCTGATATCCTCCTGAATTCATTCAGAGGAGCTCAGCCAACATGCTCTGCTCTTTCACTGACACACTGTTTCCAATCTCCGTGTGAAAATGGAGGCATTGATTTTTCATGGCACAGGGATGCTTGGTTACTGATGGTGGAGCTCTGCCATGAACAGCAGCTTTGAGAGCTGTGATTGGAGGAGGCTGCTCCCTGCACTGCTCCCATTGGCTGCTTCCACAAATACACTTGCCTTATTACATACAAAGCTCCACCCTGCTTCACAGAGAGAGAGAGAGAGAGGGTGTGGACTGGGTGACTAACCCCTATGTGCTGTCTTACAGGATGAATGTTTCAATGTATCTGTTCAGCCTGGCTGTTCTGTTCCCTTTACCGCTGTTGTTGTTGTTGTTGTTGTTGTTGTTGTCGTTGTCGTTGTTTTGTGCTGAGGTCATTATGATGACATGTTAAAACTACAGACCATCTGGTGATGGGATCACACAGCCACATCTTGGCAGTCTGATCCATGAGTACTCAGTAGTTACTGCTATATTATTACACAAGTACTCAGTAGTCATGACTACATTACTACACGAAGTAGTCATTACTAAATATAGAATTAATTTTACTTGTTAAAATGTCTATTACAATTTCATTTAAAAAAATTCAAACATTCAATGGATTAAACGGATTAAGATAATTAAACGGCAAATATAACGGTGTAGATAAATTTTTGAAATAAATGTACGTATGTATTGATTATAGTGAACAACAAACAACAACAAAACAAAGAGCCGTGATTGCAGGGTTGCGCCTCCTGTGGCAGCCTGTCAGACCGCGCTGAGGGCGCACCGGCACAGCGCATCCTTATCTCCTGGACCCTGAACACATTGTTAAACCGCCGCCTGACAACGTTCATCAATTAGCGCTTTCTCCAGCGTGAGGACGAGGGACCGGTGAGCACCTGCCCGTCACACAGCAGCTTCCCCCCCGCTGGAGGATCTGACCGGAGCGGGGTGAGGCGCTTCTCTCCAGCACCCGGAGCCGCTCACACTATCTGTTGACATTTTTCACATTCAGCGCCATTTGCAGACAGGTACACCCACCGCCCCCTTTATTGTCCCCGCTGTCAGGCGCGCTGTGCCTCATGCTGGAACAAACGCTGCGGGGACATCAGGAGGTGCTTTTATTCCTCCAGTCTCCATATGAGTCCTCTGTGGTCGAACATGATGTGGGATCATTAAAGCGAGGCTGTAGCATCATCATGAGAACGAGAGTTAGTTACTTTTCGTATTTTTATCGCGGTGAAACGCGAATTTGCGGTTGTTTTTCTTTCTTTTTATTAATTATTGCTTTGTTAATATCTTGATGTGATGCATTGTCTGTTAATGGTCTCATAGTGTCTGCAGCGGCTGTAAACAGCTCTCATGTTATCCACCTCTGACACAGCGGGAGCAGGCGTTAGTGTTTTTCCATCCACGGACCGTGGAAGCATCATGGAGACTAATCATGTGCTTTGAATTGTTCTGTCGGAAGAAAGAAAGTTGCTGATTTTCATTGTCTCCCGTGTTTTTATTTCTTCTGTGACAGTGCACTCTGCAAACACTACACACTGTTTCACCAGGGGCATCTCAAACTACTGCTGCCTGCTCAGCTGTGAGGCCACAGTCACTATGTATTTACAGTCCTCAGTTACAGTAGACACTGGAACATGAAGGAGTGAAGATGGGTCATTAGTTGGCTTATTATTATATTTGTTACATTTTATTTGCATGTTTGATTTTTAAATTGAGGCTGATTATTGTATAATCATGCTGCATCTCTACATGCAAATATTTCAATATTTAGAATATTCATGGAATGAAAAAGTGTCTTTGCAGAAAGATACTGTTGAAGGTGTATTTGACTGTAGGACTCTGTTACTAGTAATAATCGTATTCATACATCGTGTTGGACCTGGTCTGAATGTCACTGTCAGTTTATTCACATGTAGGTGACGGGACTTGTCTTTATTAACAGTCTGGAGTCTTTGAGGACAAGGCTAATTCTTGAAATTGTGCTGTTGAGCAGACTTCACACCTTCGGCTGCGTCACCAGCAAACTCTTCTGTCAGAGGGGGAAGTGACTGGACCACATGTCAACATCAGCCTCAAACTGTTGGTTCAGCAACTCATTTATCATTGTAGCTCTTCCACATTTAGTGCAGTCAGTTAACTTTTCCTTGCATGACATGTACTGTGTGGGGTGAGTGTGATAATGATCTAATGTGAGACAGCCGAGATCTGCTGGGCACAAGTCTGTAACTCCTGAGTGACAGCTGCAGCTGGGCGATATGACTTCACATCAATATCACCTTTATGTCAAACTTTACTGATCATTTTCCAAAGGTTATTGTTTAGACTACAGCACAGTCCTGGAGTTTTCAGACTAAAATGGTGTTTCTGAAAGTCTCTGTGAGTGGACGGAGGAGGAAACGTTGCTGAAGTGAGGAGTTTAAAACTAAAACGTGTTCGTGTGGACGTAGGCTGAGGCTCAGTGTTTGCACTCGTGTCGTCCACATCACCAGCTTCACTCTGAGCGAAGGTGAACTAACGGTCGGACGGGGACAGTGGAGAACAGGGGACAGGTCACTGGGGAAAGAATTAACCAAATTAACCGACATGAGCAACATGAAGATGTTTTGTTACTTCTTCAGTTCATTTCCCAGCCCTACACACAGCTGTGATGCAGATGTTTACCTCAGAACAGCTGCAGCTTTGATTTAAAGGCATAATCTTTCATTTTTTAAATTTTTTTATAGTTGTAGATAAATTTTGAGACCTATTTTCCTGCTGTTTACACAGAAATTACACAAAGTTAAATGTGTCAGTGCAGTAAAAGACTTTTCAGTGCGGGTGAGAGTGACTGCCTCTTTATCTGTTTCTGTATTTATCTCTCCCCTACTGATTTATTTCATATCACATGTTCATCGTGTACAACGTCGTGTTTGCTCGTCAGCTTTTGCTTTGTTCACTCGCAGTGTTTGTTGTTGCACATTTAAAGCTCCCGTATTTCACACTTCTTCTGTGTTTTATCTGAAGTGTTGATCTCCATCAGAAGATATATTTGTGGTTTTAAGAACCAAAAACCATCTCAGTGTAGTTTCACATCTCCTCTCTCAGGCTTCTCTCTGGAGCTCTAGTAACAACAACTGAGTGATCCAATAAAAATATAGCACACTTCAGGTAAAAACTGAGAGAAACCAAATCCTGCAAGGTTGGAAGGTGGGTCCAAGTGGGCGGGGCTTGGGGTGGAGGCTGCTTTCCTGTGACATCACAAAGTTCCAGAAGTCCTGACGGCTGGTTTTAAGGCTCAGTTTCTGAATACAGGCTGTGTGCATTTCTCTGTGGACTGAGGCTTTGATACTTTCACAGTATTAATATAGAACCTAGACCTGCTTTATAATCAATAAACACATGGACATCTACCTTTAGACTGGAACCTTCAAAAAAAAACAATGAAAATTCCTGGAAAGAGAAGTGGACAGAAGGAAGAAAGAGTAACAGACAGCACCATAGACAACAATACTCATATGGACACTATTGACTCATGTGTCCTGGCATTAAGTTGTTTTAATTGTGTTGTTACTTTCTTCTCACCTTATCTTATGTCAGACATTAATACTGTAACAGTTACATTTTTCTGATAGTGAGTGGAGCAGTTTGAAATACCTCTTACTCACTTTTTTGGCACTTGAACCACATCTCATGGTTTTCTTCTTCTGAAGATGAGGTTTGCTCAGTGATGTCAGTGAGATACAGTTAAAGGCTCCAGAAGGGAAAGTTAATGGACCTGCAGTTAGGTCACGATCAAACAAGTGATTGGTTGTTTGTGTGGTCAATAACAGATCAATCTGTCAGATTCTCAAAAAAGGTTCAGAGCAGGTGGACGCGTCAGGTCTGAGCCTGGAAATGTTAGCGGGGGGTGCTACACCAGCATGAAGAGTAGAACTGGCAATGAGAGTGTTTTGGTATTTTGTATAACATGTATCATTATGATATCTTGATACAGACTTCTGAATAGTTTTATTGTGAAAAGGACTCTGCAGGTTCAGAGCTGCGTGCTTCCATCACTGTCACCAATGTCTCCTGTCTCCAGCATCTTTATCCCTGAGGCCTGGTTGACAGCGTGATCCTGCCTGCCCCCTCCACACACACACACACACACACACACACACACACACACACACACGTGCACGCTCTGTTGTAGCTCAACTCTTTGTGTGTTTCTTGGCTTTTTTCTTCACTTGTGTCTTTCATCAAATATTCCCTGCCTCTGATTTCATCTGGGTCAGGCTGACTCCCAGTTTCTGGGCTGTTTCCAGAGCTCGTGCTAGCAGAGTGGCTCTGTGTGTGTGTGTGTATGTGTGGGGAGGGGGTGAGGAGGGAGGAGTGTCCAGCAGTGAATGATAGACATCAAGCTTCCTCTGGCCTCCACATCAGCACACAGCAGCCTTTAATCCCACACAGGGCCCGATTAAATTTAAAGCTGCTTTCAGTCCTTAAGCTCACTCTCAGCGCTCTGACACAGCGACCACGCACTCACAAATACAGATATGCCTAAGTACGTTTTCCCCTCTCACAGATTTGTTTAGATTTTTTGACCTTTGAACTGAGCCTTACTCCTATTCTTAAATGAATTATTAGATAATACTGTATATATGATACTTCACTGCAAATATTTGAACTGCCCAGCACTTCATGAGCGATATATACAGCTCCATTGCTTCACCTGGTGTCAGATCATGTACGTGGCAGGAGTTGGTGAGGGTCGATCACATATTGTGTTATCTGATCACAGTGAGCTTAGTCCCAGAACAAGCAGGCAGCAGGTCTGCATGAGTGACAGTAATGGACGTAGCCTCCACAGCTCAGAGTGAGCTGCTCCAAAGTTGCCATCGTGGCAGTGCCTGACTCCGCCCCTAACTCCCAGCTAATCCAAAAATGGTCATTGTGGCACCCATACGGGGGGGGGGGGGGGGGGGGGGGGGGGGGGGGGGCTGTGTAGAGCTCTACGGTGAAATAAGATTTTGCCCATTTGAAATAGAAAGGAATTGGAAAGTCAGTGAGTGGTGGTCAGTGGTGATACTGTGGTAAATTAATCAGTGTGTGGGAAACACTGCTGTTCCAGTTGAGATGGAATGATGTGTTTGAAGCATCACAATAAACTGACCTTGAACTGGCACTCAGTAGTTTTTTTAAAGCTGCAGTGCAGAACTCTTGTCTCCCCCCTCTGGTAGTTAGATGAATTACACAAACAAATACAGCTACAGAGAACTTTCCACAGAATTTCCACACCAGATTTAAAACTCTTGTACACTGCTGAGTACAGAGAGATCTACCTGCAGCTGATCTGAAGTGTTGATACCTTTAAAAAAAGAGGCTCTGAGCCTCTCTTCTGATTGGCTGACTGTTTTCTGAGTGATCCAATGAAAATATAGCAGATTTCCACTGACAGTCAAGTTTGTCTTTCTGTTCAGACTGATCACACACAACTGCCGGGAGCGATGTCATCACATGCACTTAGAGCACACACACAGACGCAGGGGAGGAAGAGTGAGCTGTAGCTGCCCTGCAGACTGGTAACAGCCTGTTTAAGTGTCAGAGCCTCCATATGAGATGTTTTAATCGATGTTTTTAAAACTTTCAGAGCTGCAGCTCACTCTTGCATCCCTGAGCTCAGTGTAGCTGTGGAGATTCTGGTGTAACAGCACCTGGACAGGTGACATGCCTGTGTCTTTTTGTTCTGAAAGATGTTACAGCAGGAAAAGAAAAAAATTAGTGGGTTCATCTGGGGTTCATCATTTTTGACCAGTGGAAAAAGGGCTTCAGAGAAACCAAATCCTTCAGGGTTGGACGGTGGGTCCAGGTGGGCGGGGCTTGGGGGCACAACTCCGGGCAGTGACTTCTTTGTTGTGACATCACAAAGTTCCAGAAGTCCTGACGGCTGGTTTTAAGGCTCAGTTTCTGAATACAGGCTGTGTGCATTTCCCTGTGGACTGAGGCTTTGATACTTTCACAGTATTAATATAGAACCTAGACCTGCTTCTTTAAAAGTCCTGCAGAACAATAGCTTAACATCCTCCACTGCCTTCATGATACAGAAACTGTCATTATCAACATCATCATCATCCAATTTTCTGTAAGGCTAGACATGAAAAAAATGACCATGGTGGAACAAACCTGGTTTTATTCCAGTGAACAGCTCGATTCACTGAGGAAGGGGAGGAGGAGGAGCTGTAGTCCAGCTTTTCAAACTCTTGTCTTATCTGTGACGCCTGCTACAAACTCCTCAGTGCACCTGGAGCTGTGGAGCCCACGCTCTCACTTCTCTCTGCCCCGTCAGCATTTATGTGGCTGTGCCAGCATCCATTCAGCACCGCAGGCTGCCAGCAGCTTCTGGAACTTCATGTGGCAGCAAGCTGTGATTTGTGTCCACCCTCAATCTGCCAGCAGACCTTAAAGTGTTGTACAGGAGGCATAGGTCTGTTCAACAGTCCAGTTAATCATCAGCCTGCAAGTCTGCAAACACACACACTCCACACACTCCACACACACCAACTGTCTCCTAGAAATTCTGTCTCTATACAACTAGACTGCAGCAGATGTGTTTCATAGGAAATGTCGTCTCTGGCTGGATGGTGATCCACATTTTTTGAGTGGATGAACGAAGGTGCACGTTTATTATTGGCAGCACATTTGCCATGAGGAGGTGGGGGGTGGAAGGATCATGGTTCACATCCTGACTGTGGTCCAGGCAGCTAAAGCTCTTTTGTAAAGGTCAGTGAAAGATGGTGGTTCTGGTTAAGGAAGGGAAATAAGGTGTGGTCCTGGCCTACATGTGTTCTGGGAGGAGCAGCCTGCCTCAGATGTAGGTTAATCAGTGAATGCAATGTGGTTCATCCTCAGAGTTAGGAATAGAGTAAGGAGTCACATCATTAATGATCTGAAACACCTCAAATACACTTAAAGACACATGAAGACAGTCACTGAAATATGAGTTGAAATATAGAAGTGTCTCACATAGAGTTTATACAGAAACTGCAAAATGTGGTAATATAGTGAGCAGGACCGAGCTCTTACCTCACCTGTGTGGCTGCCTCGCTGTACTGCTGGATGTGTGTGTGTGTGTGTGTGTGTGTGTGTGTCTGCTGCGGTGCTGCTCCTGCCAGCCCAATCCTTAAACAATGAGTTTGATAATGGCATCAATAATAAAATGTTTGATTTCATTTTATTATAAGTGAAGAGTTGTGATGTGATGAGAGATAGAGAAAAAGAGAGAGAGAGAGAAAGTGAGAGCACTGGAACACTTCAGCCCTTCAGCTCATGTTCTGTTAACTTCAGAATCAGAATCAGAATCAGTTTTATTGCCAAGTATGCTTTCACATACAAGGAATTTTTTCTGGTGATTGGTGCAATTGATCAGCAACAGTGGGGCTCTCTAGCCTTGTTGATGAGGCTAATAGCAGATGGGAAGAAGCTATTTTTGTGGCGAGAGGTTTTGGTCCTGAAGGACCGCAGCCTCCTGCCAGAGGGGAGTGTCTCAAAGAGTTTGTGTCCAGGGTGGGAGGAGTCAGCTACAATCTTCCCTGCACGCCTCAGAGTCCTTG
Source organism: Trachinotus anak (assembly GCF_046630095.1). Classification (NCBI taxonomy): domain Eukaryota; kingdom Metazoa; phylum Chordata; class Actinopteri; order Carangiformes; family Carangidae; genus Trachinotus; species Trachinotus anak. Next base: position 2,290,266 of record NW_027273867.1, read on the forward strand.
AGGCGTACAGGTCCTGGAGGGACGGAAGATTGCAGCCAATCACCTTCTCAGCAGAGTGGATGATACGCTGCAGTCTGTTATTGTCCCTCTCCGTGGCAGCAGCGTACCAGATGGTGATGGAGGAGGTGAGGATGGACTCAATGATGGAGGTGTAGAAGTTCACCATCATAGTCCTTGGCAGGTTGAACTTCTTCAATTGCCTCAGGAAATACATCCTCTGCTGAGCTTTTTTGATGAGGGAGCTGATGTTTAGCTCCCATTTGAGATCCTGTGTGATGGTGGTTCCCAAGAAGCGAAAATGCTCCACGGTAGCCACGGGGGAGTCACACAGGGAGATGGGGGTGGGTGGGGCTGGGCTCTTCCTGAAGTCCACTATCATTTCCACTGTCTTCAGAGCGTTTAGCTCTAGGTTGTTCTGCCTGCACCAGGTCACCAGACGCTCAGTCTCCCACCTGTAGGCAGACTCATCGCCATCAGAGATGAGTCCAATGAGAGTGGTGTCGTCTGCAAACTTCAGGAGCTTGACAGACTGATGGCTGGAGGTGCAGGTGTTGGTGTACAGGGAGAAGAGCAGAGGAGAAAGAACGCAGCCTTGTGGGGATCCAGTGCTGATGGTCTGGGAGTCAGACACGTGCTTTCCTAGCTTCACGTGCTGCCTCCTGTCAGACAGGAAGTCGGTGATCCACCTGCAGGTGGAGTCAGGCACGCTCAGCTGGGAGAGCTTGTCCTGCAGCAGAGCCGGGATGATGGTGTTGAAGGCAGAGCTGAAGTCCACAAACAGGATCCTGGCATAGGTCCCTGAGGAGTCCAGGTGCTGGAGGATGAAGTGGAGAGCCATGTTGACGGCGTCATCTACAGACCTGTTGGCTCTGTAGGCGAACTGCAGGGGGTCCAGGAGTGGGTCAGTGATGGATTTGAGATGGGACAGGACAAGACGCTCAAATGATTTCATGACCACAGAGGTCAGGGCAATGGGTCTATAGTCATTTAGTCCTGTGGGCCTTGGTTTTTTGGGGACAGGGATGATGGTGGAGGATTTGAAGCAGGCTGGCACGTGGCAGGTCTCCAGTGAGGTGTTGAAGATGTCTGTGAACACTGGAGACAGCTGATCAGCACAGTGCTTCAGGGATGATGGAGAGACAGAGTCAGGACCGGCTGCTTTGCGGGGGTTCTGCTTCTTAAAAAGCCTGTTGACATCTCTCTCCAGGATAGAGAGAGATGTTCCTTTGGTAGGGGAGGAGGAGGGTTCTGATGTGGCTCTGATGTGGAGGTTAGTGTCAGGCTTGTCCCACTGTCTTTCAAAGCGGCAGTAGAACTCATTCAGATCGTTGGCCAGACGGAAGTCATTAATGGAGTGGGGGGGTTTAGGTTTGTAGTTAGTGATCTGTCTGAGCCCTTTCCAGACAGAAGCAGAGTCATTGGCTGAGAACTGGAGCTGAAGTTTCTCAGAGTACAGTCGTTTAGCTTCTCTCACCGCTTTGCTAAACCTGTACTTGGACTCTTTAAACCTGTCCCTGTCCCCACTCCTGAAAGCTTCCTCCTTTTGCCTCCTGAGCTGACTGAGCTTAGCTGTGAACCAGGGTTTGTCATTGTTATAACTCACCCTGGTGCGTGATGGGATACAGCAGTCCTCACAGAAGCTGATGTATGACGTCACAGCCTCTGTGAACTCATCCAGACTGTTGGAAGCAGTCCTGAACACTTCCCAGTTAGTGCGGTCCAAACATGCCCGCAGATCCTCTATGGCTTCACTGCACCACTGCTTTGATGTCCTCGCAACAGGTTTACACAGTTTTAGTTTCTGCCTGTATGTGGGAATCAGGTGGACCATGACATGGTCAGAGTGGCCCAGTGCAGCCCGGGGGACGGCGGGATAAGCACCACTGATTGTGGTGTAACAGTGGTCCAGAGTGTTCCCCTCTCTGGTCGGGCAATTAACAAACTGTCTGTATTTGGGCAGTTCATGACTGAGGTCACCTTTGTTAAAGTCACCAAGGACAATAACTACGGAGTCCGGGTTGGTCCGCTCCACACACAGTATCTGGTCGGCGAGCGCCCGCTGTGCCTCCTGCACGTTGGCCTGTGGTGGGATGTAAACACCGACCAGGATGAATGAGGTGAACTCACGGGGGGAGTAGAAGGGCCTGCAGTTTATGATGAAAGTCTCCAGGTCAGGAGAACAGTGCTGCAGGATCACTGTCACGTCTTTGCACCAGCCACTGTTTGCATAAAAGCAGATTCCTCCACCTTTGGTTTTGCCGGACAGCTCTGTGTCGCGATCCGCTCTGAAGAGTTGGAAGCCGGCCAGCTCCAGCGCAGAGTTCGGAATCGATCCACACAGCCACGTCTCCGTGAAGCACAGGACGGCAGATGAGGAAAAGTCTCTGTTCTTCTGCACCAGTAGCTGAAGTTCATCCAGTTTGTTGGGCAGTGAACGCACGTTTATTAACATAATGTAATCATAGCCAACATCTGCTGTGACTACAGTTCACATGGAGCCTCCACTGTCTCCTTTAATAACATTCAGCTAAAAAAGGTGAAGATTTTTTCATATAAATCCAAAGGTTTGTTTGTGGTAATCTGGATCATTTCCCTCCCAGATGAACATAGTTAACATGGTACCTGTTACATGACCAAACAGGGTTAGCCTACAACGTTAGTGCTCTGATGGTTTGTGTGAACAGGGTGGTCTGGGTGGGAGTCCTCCCCTTATGGTGCCTGTATATAAAATATGAATGGGGGAAATCAAACCTCCTCCACAGGAGATAAGGATCTGAAGTGAACATGTCATCCATGTCAGTGAGCCCTCAGCCAATAAGGACAAAGTTCTGTCGCTGCAGCGCCAGACTCGGAAAACTGCAGCCGCCTTGATGCCACGTGGCCTCAGTGTCATGTGACATGATGACGTTCTTCAGCGCTGGCGAATCGCGCTGAAGTTTTAGTCAGGAAGCATTGTTTTAAGTCCAGCATGCATCGCGTTCCGTCAGCACCGCGCCACATCAAGTGGCCTATTGCCTGAGCCGATTGTCTGTACAGAACCTGCGGGTGTGACATAGTTCATCAGGTGTTGTGAGCTAAAACCAAAACATGTGTGTGTTTATCATTGTATTGATTGTATTTCAAAATCCATGTTTGAGACTTCTACTCCACTGCACTTCAGAGAGAAACTACATTTATTTGACAGCTAATTTTAGATTTTACATAGAAGTGATGGATGAGCTCATAAGATACATTTCTTAAGATTAGCCTAGTGGTTCTCAACCTTTTGGTTTGTGACCCCTTTACAAAAAGAAGTATGTTGTTGGGGCACCAACCACTGGGGCTCTGGTGTTTTGATAAACTATTAAAAGTAAAAGTATTTAAAGTAGTTCGGTGCAGAGAGATTGGTTGGAGGTGTATAATGACATTCCCTCCCTGGGTTGCGGAATGGTTTGTCAGAACTTCCTTCAGGCCAACAGAAAGTCCTTCTCTATTGTCTCTGCAAACTCCTCCCATAGTTTTTGCTTCCACAATCATGAAAGCTTCAGCCCTCCTGGCCCCCTAGTTCAGTGTAACACAGTGACTGTCTGCAGGCATCAGACTGTAAACGTTAGCAGTCGGCTCACATATGTCCACATTAACCAGAAGGCAAGAGCTGTGTCTCTGTGACGGGTCGATGGAGGATAGATCATGTGATGGGAATCCCAGCAGTGTCAGCAGGTTAGTGTTGCCATTAGCACCAAGTCAAAGTGAGACAGCAGTTTTTCACCCTGTGACACTAGTGTGAAACCCTGTGTGAAATAACTGAGCATGCAGCTCAGGCTGGCATTCATTCAGTCTGTTGTCATGTCCTTTTTCAGCGATGGAAGTTATTTTTAAGATACCTTTCAAGTGTATGTAAAAACATCTATGTATGTGAAATCTGTGGATGATAAAGTTACAGGACAGGAGAGACGGGCTGCTGACATTGGTCTGGGCTTCTTACACATTTCGCTACTTTTCAGTTACCCGTATGATTGGCTGCCAGTAGGGCTGCTCTATCTGATTGGTTCCTCAGCATTATGCAGGACCGTGTTTCATTTTGCATTGTTTCTTAATGAGGGAAAGTTTCGCTGTGCTCACCTTATTTCTCACTCTAACGTGTGTGTACGAACAGGACTTCATGGTTCCTGATGCGGTGGTCACTAGATTGATGGAAATTCCTGTGCTGCACATACACTGAGAATGGACCCTTCAGTGAAGTAGGAGACAATGATAATGTGTGTTTATAGATTGTGGAAAAAACCATATCAGACACCCCCACCCCTATTTAGTCTATGACCACTTCCTCAAGATTCATACTTGTTTACTAACTTCGTGACAACTAAGCTCATTCCATTTGCTGATGAAGATTAAGAAATAAAGAAAATGCAAATAAGTGAACCTTGAGTTGCTCAGAATTCCCTTTTGATGCTTTTGACAGCAGCTGCAGCCGGAGGCATTATGTTCTCAGGTTGTCCATTCATCCGTAGGATCAAATAATGAAATTATTAAACTTTATATCCAAAAGGTCAAAGGTCAACTTCATTGTGACATCATCAACACAGAATACAAAGACACTTTTTAAAATGTCGGCGTATTAGTACTCCCTCAGCTTTCAGAAAACCCAGGCGAATTATACATGAAAACATGGAGTTCAATCAGGAATAGTGTGCAATGATTTTTCTTTGTGGCTTGAGTAACCCTGGTGACACAAGGCGGGAAAAACTGTGAAAAAATTTCCATAGAAAATGAATGGGAAACTTGAAACAAGTCCATAGACATGAGACGCTTTTGTTTAAACTTTTATTTTGATAATTTGTTATGATTTTAGTTTTATGTCATTTTTAGAGCGTGACAGATTTTATAACCGGTGTGCGTTGCAAGGAATGTTATGAGTTAGTGTGTGACATCACACACACTCTAACTGACAACCCTGAACCCCCCCCCCCAAAAACAAAAAACTCTTTCATCCTCTTTTAAATCCCATAATTTTCCAGCTTCATGGACAGTTGACATATAGAAACGTAGAGAAATGTGTCTTCTCTCACCTAGTGTTACTCTCTCTGTGATATGAGTTGTGTTTTTTGAAGAATTCCCCCAAAGTGCAGAGAGTGCCGTCCAAAGCCCCCATAGACTTCCATGTTAAACTGAGGTTCTTGTTCAAATCAGAGGTGACGGGAGTTTTGTGAAGCGGCAGCTCCTAAACCATAAACAGTAGGTCCACATATAATACATTAGGTCCACGTATCTTTGTCTTTGTTGAAGCCTTGGGACGCTCACAGTGAAGAGAATGCGTTGGTAGGATTTGTATTATTGGAGCTATGACGGCATTTTCCATGAGAGGTTTTGGTGTATAAGCTGCTGTCTGCCTAGGGATACATGGTGGTTTGTCTGTATTTCCCTTCTGTCTGTGGGGGCTCCAGTCACCATAGCAACCAGCGTCTTAGCACAAGTGACTCAGCAGTTTCTGGGCAGAATTGGACTAACCTGACTCTGATTAGCTAATTAGACTTATTAACTGTTAGCCTTTTAACGGTCAGCCGTGTTGTCGTCTCCCAGCAGGACATATCAGACAGCAGCAGATCAACACAGGTGTCACTCATGAGATTAACAAGGCCTCTGTACCTGCAGTGACAGTGGTCAGAGTGAAGATGAGTCTGCAGGACAGGAGAGCAAGTCCATGATGTCCCCTGTTCACCCCTGTGTGTGTGTGTCTCTCACATCCACTTGTTCAAGCACACAGCATCTGACAGCTGACTGATACACGCCAGGCGGCAGACACTAATTTTCTAGCTCTAGTTCTAACTCTGCCCTGACTGATGTCGTTTGTAATCATATGTCAGTGCTTTTTCAGTATACTTGGATAAAACATCCCCTCAACAATTATCTTCAGTACTACCCACATGAGGCAGCATCAGAATTTAAGAAGCAAAATATTTTCTAATGTCTGATGCAGCATCAACATTTTTGATCTGCATGAAGTTCTGAGCAGCAGCAGTGTTATGAGCTCGATGAGGGTTCCTTGGGGACAGCAGTAACTTTGTTGGTAGTTTTATTTAACCATTTGCTGAATTGTATTTGTAGGGTTGGAGGTTGAGTCCTGGGTCCCTCTGTAATAATGACATTAACATTTGATCATTTCTTTATCTCTCTGGATTCCTGTTCTTTAACTTGATTCTATCCTCTACCTCCACAGCTGTTGCCATGACAACAGACGAGGCGGAGAGTCACCAGAAGAAGCCGAGGCAGCAGGAGGAAGCCGGCCAGGACGCCAGGCCGCCCTCACCAGAGGAGGAGCAGCTCCGGCCTCGCAACCGCAACTCTGCCGGCCGCGGCCTCTCCCGCCTCTTCTCCTCCTTCTTGAAGAGGCGCTCACAGTGTGAGAGCGAGGGGGGGGAGAAGGAGGACAAGGAAGAGGAGGAAGCTAAAGCCCCCATTGCTGACCCTGAACCTGAGCTGAGGACAGAGGGAGAGGTCGCCCTGGATCAGCACTCAGTAAGCAGCGCTGAGGCTCAGGTCAGCCTGTATGCTGTGTATCTGTTACAGTAGTAACATCTGGTTCGGGTCTAATACCAAGTAACAACAGGGCCAGGGTCACTGTTATCAATGTGCTGTCATGTAAGGTAATATATTTTAATGACCACACATGAGGCATTCATTTCTGCTTTTCTCTGTTAATTACTGAGTCACATGACACTTGGGGTCCGTACTACCACACCACACAGTCTGCAGTACATCTGAGGCCCTTTTCATACCTGGAAACATAAACAAAGTTGACTTACATGAGTGTTGCTTGTGTTAAATATGAGACTTAAATTGGCTGTTTCACAGTGTCTGGGAGTGGGCTCTATGGCGTCTGTCCCAGTGATAATAACAGATGTGATTAACCATCATCCGTCATATTCACACATCAACCATCTGGTCACTTCTGTGGTCAACCTCTGTGACCGGACACAGTGTAGACTGCTCTGTAATCAGAGTGTCTTTGTCAGGTTGTCGAGGTAGAGAAGAAAGACGTTGAAGAGGAGGAGGAGGAAGAGGAGGGTGGAAAGGACAAAGACTGCGACAAGGAGAAAGGAGAGGAGGCTGCCCTGGAGAAGGAGGAGGACAAGGAGAAGGAGGAGGAGCAGGAGTCAGGTCCTGACGGAGGCAGTAAGGGAGAGAAGGAGGAGAAGACGACAGAGGAGGAGGTCAAAGTTCCTAGAGCTCCCCGCCGACCTAAGACCATGCAGATCAAAGTCACCCTGCTGGACGACACTCTGTACGAGTGCGAGCTGGATGTAAGCGCTTTTTCAATTCAACTTTATTCATACTGTTTTATTCAGTCAGGGAAATCACCATGGTAACTGATGCTGAACACCTGCTCCAATCTGATCAAAACCTGTCAGCAGCCAAACTACTGACAAATAAGATACCAGAGTCGTCCTTCTACCGGATCCTGACAGGGACAAAAGAGTTTACAATAAAATGATAATGATGAAGATCAGTAGATGTTTTTGGATGTCAGGTGTGTTGAACTTGCTTCGTAGCACAGGCTTCAGGGGTCTGTCAATCAACACGATAACAAAAGATGGTGTTTGGTGAAGTTGTGAGGTAGCGTGGGGTCATGGGAGTTGTTGTCTTCAGACAGCTGATTCCTTCAGTGTCAGTGGTTCAGGAGGTTTTTTGTTTTTACCTGCAGCCTAAATATTATCTATATAAATATATCTATATTATGGTGTGATACACAGGAGCACTCAAAGCTCATCAAAAAATAAAAAATAAAAAATAAATGGCTGTGTTCTCCACACACACACACACACACACACACAGACACAGACACACACACACACACACACACACACACACACACCCACCCTGGCCTCAGCTCCATATGTTCTGGGTTTAGCCCAAGACTTTGTCAACTCCTAGAAACACGCCTGCTGTGCGTAGGGTTTTTTGACTATAAAAAACAGAAACATGCTGAGTGAAGCAGTTTAAAAGCTGAATGTATAAACACAGGTGGCAAATATGAAAATACAAAGTTAGACATGGGTAAAATCGAGCTGTATAAACTATTTGTTTTTTTTCTTTTTCCATCCCACCATTCGTATATTTGTCCAATCAGCATAAAGACCAAGCTCAGAAACGCAAAGAGATTCTAATAATCAAAAAAGATCAAAAGACAAACAAACCAAAAGCTGTGCATCGATGCATCTTGAAGTTCTGTAGTCATATGTTGGAATGATAATCAATTTTGGTTGCAGTTATTTTTGGATAGTTTGTGATCCCATGTGTTTTGTTAAACAGACAAATGAATCCCACAGCACCCACTACAAAAGAGAAACCTGGCCATTAGACTAGAGATGCGAAATTTCCTGATCCCAGTTTGTCAAATGTAACAATTAGTTCATCACAGCCAGAGCCAGATACTTTGTGTTGTCAGGTCGTCCCAGTCTGGTGAATGTGAAGTCTCAGTCACGACTTAAGGCCAGGAACTGATTTGAATTTGGTGGTCAAAGGTCAAAGCTTATACACTAATTATCAAACAATACAAATGTCTAATCGGATAAAATGAAGTGATGACATTTTATATCCAAATGGTTCAAACATCAAACTTCACTCACTCAAAACACCTCCGCTCATCATTCAGTGCTGCAACTCATCATTAACTCACATATCATATTTCCTGTAACTGGGCAACCACAAGGAGGTGATTCTAGTTGATCCCTGGACAACATCTGGGGTAACTCACACTGAACCATTTAGTTTAGAAGTTCCTTCTACCTCAACAGCAAAGGAAGGAAAAACAGTCCATGTCTCTTGTTGGAAAAACTCTCCTGAACAGTATCTTTGTTAAAAACACTCTGGAGACAGAACATACCGCTCTAACAGGGGCTGTGGAAGAGTCCAAGTGGTTCTGGTCACAAGCTCAGGGGGACGAGAACTCTCAACTAGAACCATGAGTACCAGCTCACACCACCACGGACCGAACCCTCCGCTCTGATGAGAGATGCTGTTTGAGCACGGAGTGGATCCAGGGGTCGCGTTAACCAAATCTTTTCTGTCGTTGACTGAATTTTTTAACAATGACAGAAAGATCTGAGAGAGTGAGGCAGCAGGTCCTGTGGCATTGTGCTCACACAGGCAGACACACAGACCTTTAACATTTTGCACACAGACAACATCGTGGAGGTAAGTAAATTCCCCTCGGAGCAACGCATCTCACTGTCCAGGTGCTGACAGCGCGTTACGGGCAGAAGGCCTTGGAGCGCGTCACAGAGGGGTGCAGCAGCGCCCCAGGTGCAGAAACAGCACATGCTGCAGGTTTTCCTCCTGGTGAAGCCAGTGCTTGCCTTGTAGGATCAGGAAATCCCACACTCAGAGAATCTACCCGACCTCTGTTCACTTCCCTGGGAGAACTGTTCCCCAACTTCAGAACTCTGGCTGAAGTGGAGCTGATAATTCCAGTGTTAGATTCAGATTCAGCCTTCAGAACAAAACTAAAACAGCCTGAGAAGTCAAAGTCAAAGATGCACAACCTGCTGACAGTTGCCTCTGCAGTGGTCTGCCTTGGTTTTGAGTTCAGGCTACATCAGGTCCATTGAATTTCTTGACAATAGTTTGTTCATATTTTAATTTTAACTGTCTAACTCTGAAAAACTGTATTGTTCATGTTTGTGTTTTACTTTCCTCTGCTGCCGCTGCAGAAAAAAAAATCATTTACCTACCTCATGTTGACATGAAACGTTACCACACAGTCATTGTCACTGTCTTTTCTCTCATAAATACAACCTCTGAGTTGTTTCTGAAAATTAAATGCTCTGTCTCATTATCGTTAAAAATGATGGGTAATAATTGATTTCGTCGTTTTGATGGACGGGGTCAAAGTCAAGGAGACAGCCTCTGAGTGGATCCGCTTTTCACTCAGACGACCTCTGAACCTTCACCCCATCCATGTCAAACAGGAAGTCATCACCGCGCGCTTATGACACCTCTGGACCACTGTTGTTCTCACCATCTGCTCAGTCGTGTTCAGCACATTATTAAACACGTTGTCATGTGTGTCATGTCAGGTGTGTGACATCAGCAGGTGAATGTTTAATCACTCAGTGTCTTGTCCCTGTAGAAACACGCCACAGGCCAGGAGCTGTTCATGAAGGTGTGTGACCACCTCAACCTGCTGGAGAAGGACTACTATGGTATTGCCATCTGGGAGACGCCCACCATGAAGGTGAGCTGGACTCAGTCCGGTGCCCCAGACTAACCTCTCCACTGGTGGCACTGGGGAGAGACTCAGTGTTTCGATGTGATATTATTATGAAGCTGTTTCTTATTGTCGTCGTGCTTCAGACTTTGAAGCTTAAACAGTTTTGATCTGGTAACAAGTTCAGAGGTCAAAGCTCCAGCCATACGCAGTTTATTATGAGACCGACAATCATTTTGTGTTTTAAAATAATGAGCCACCAACCGTGCTCACACTTCTGAAGAGCCCAGAGACTAAAATGAACTAGTTCTTCTGTTTTCTTTTTTTAAGAGAGCTGCTCTGAGTTGTTCTTTTTCAGTAGAACCTCCTCCTACCCAAACCCCCCCAGCCCCCCATCACTGCCACATTACTGTGCACTGCTGTAGAATCACAGTCAGAAAATCAATGTGAGTATATAAAGCAAGTCAAAATAGATGAGTTTACTAATGTAATTCAGCTCTAGACATTTTTTATCGTGTGAAAAAAGAGGTGCAGTGAAGGTGAGGTGTAGATGCAGTGGAAGGTTTATTTAACCTGCATGAGCCAAATGGTGCAGCAGTTCAAAGACAGATGACAGGCTGGTGCAGGCTGCACCACTGACGTCCTCACAGTCGCTCACTGAAAGACGGGCTGAGGTTTCAGTTTACATGCTAGCTGCTGTAAATCCTCAGGCGCTGCTGTAAAAACACAGTTCTTCTTCCTGAGGTTTTCCTGGCGGTTGGCAAACAGTCTTATGTTCTTTAGCTACAAATTAATACACTCACTGTTCACTGTTCACCAAAAAACATGAGGAGGTTCAACGAACGTGCTGCTGGCAGGTGGAGAGAGACTGACTGAGCCAGTGTCTGCAGTACCCGGGCTGGAAGGGGTACCAACTGATCACCATGCACTAAATGCGGGCAGTGGTTGCATATGCAACCATTTTGGTTGCAGTCTGGAGCCCTGCAATTCAACAATCCCAATCTCAGTATTCCATTAAGACAGAAAGAGGCAGCTCTTCATACAGTGTGTAAACGTGTCTGATGATGTCATCTCACCTGTCATTCTCCTGATCAGACCTGGATGGACTTGACCAAGGAGATTCGCAGGCAGGTACAAGGTGAGTGTAACTTTAATATCTCGTGTTCTCATCCTCTTTTCTAACATGTTAACATTGTAACAGTTATTTCATCGCAGCCACACTCACCCTTTTTTTCTGTAGGTGCCAACTACGATTTCACCTTCAATGTGAAATTCTATCCTCCGGACCCAGCCCAGCTGTCTGAAGACATAACAAGGTACCTCATGCGTTAGACTTACAAACATCATTTTATTATTGTGAAAAGCTCAATGGGTAAAACATTTACGTCTCCAGATGAGGAAGGTGGATTTGAACATTGCATGACGTATTGGGTGACCCCACCCACCCTTGTCCCAGGATTAATTTGAATTAATCAATAAGGATTAAAATACCTGGTGTTCATCGGCACTCTCTCTCTTTTTGGTTACAGCAGGTCTAATCGAGATATAGATCTTCAGGTGAACCACAGACATTTTACTGTACTATAGTTTATTTTTGAGAGCATTAAGTGACAAACAATTTCAAAATGTCAAGATCAACACAAATCAAGACATTGATGTGGAGGGAGCAGTGCAAGCACGTCACCAACAAACCAATACAATAGTATTGTCAGTACAATAACATCATTCTAAGTCAAACCTGAACACAATAAATGTGTGCAATAACTTCTAACCTGTATAGAAGTATATTCCCAGGTTCCCCTTTTTGTCATAATTTGACCTTCCTTTTAAAATTATGGTGGTTACATATTATTACCAGCAATGACTTTTGGTGTGTGTGTCTGTCTGTCATCATGGCAAAATGTGCTCCTGGAGACACCGACTGTAGCAGGAACTACCTCAGAGGTGGTTTTGAGTACTTTAGCAGTGTTTATGTGTCTGTGGAGAGATGGAATGTCACAACCTGAAAGATACAGTCACAAAACTTCACAGGGGTGTAGTTTAGATGGAAATGAAGGCTGAGTTCAAAGGTGGGTGTGGTCTGACCCAGGATTGCTGAGTACTCATGTAATAATGCAGTAATAACCACTGAGTACTGATGTGATAATGGTCTCTTGTTATAACATGTAAAAGTAACTTACTCCAGTTCGAGACCACCACAGAACCTAAAGAAACAAGTTCCGATGTTGGTGTTAAACTTCTGTAAGTCACCAACACAGGCTCATGTCTGGTGGGTCATGAGTTTAAATACAGTACACCTAAAACAGCAGTTATTAAACAGCATACTGTAATCAGGTATAACAGGAGCATGTGCAGATGAGAGACTTTGTCATGTCCCGCTCTTCTCCCTATGTTCTCATTATTTTTCATTGTTGTTTCCTGTTTTGTGTTGTGTTACTCTCCTTGTTACTCTCCTGTTTCAGATCCCCACTACCTGTCCTTCTGTGTCTCCTGCCAGTGTGGCTGTTTGCTCCACTCTGATTGGTTTCATCTGTCTTCCCCTTCCTTGTGTATTTAGTCTTTGTTCTCCCCTTCCTCTGAGCCAGTTCGTCTTCGTCCCTAGTGTCAAGCGTTCCAGCAGTTCCTTGTGTTGAGTGTTCCTGGTTTTTGATTGTTTGTTTCCTCTGACCCCCCCTCTGCCTACTGCTTGCTAGATTTGTTCGCCTGCTCTACTGACTGTGTGTGTACCAACCAAATGTTGCAAGTAAAGACTTAGATTTTTGAACCCAGTGACTGTCTCTAAGTTGTGCATTTGAGTCATCTTTCCTGTGGTTTCCCAGACTCAAGAAGCCACATGAGTTATGATGAAAACGGCTTTCCACACGTAGTCATTGTGATCCCTGTTTGTGCATTGAAGGTACTACCTGTGTCTCCAGCTGCGGAAAGATATCCTGCAGGGTCGCCTTCCCTGCTCCTTTGTCACCCTGGCCCTGCTGGGCTCCTACGCCCTGCAGTCGGAGCTGGGCGAATATGACCCTGAGGTGCACGGCAATGAATACGCTAAAGAAATGAAAATGGCCCAGGGTCAGACCAAGGAGCTAGAGGACAAAATGATGGAGCTGCACCATACATACAGGTCAGAACACTTCCTCAGTGAACCAGTGGTTGAAGAGTTGTTCAGATTATGGGCTTGAATACCACAGTTAAAGGTCCCATATTCTCCAGTGTTGTATCTAAAGTGTTGATCCTCCATCAGAGGAAATATTTGTGGTTTGAAGAACCAAAAACCATCGCACTGTAGTTTTACATCTCCCCTCTCAGGCTTCTCTCTGGAGCTCTAATAACAACAGGTCAGTCAGCCAATCAGAAGACAGGCTCTGAGCCTCTCCTCTGGTTGGCTGACTGTTTTCTGAGCAATTGGATAAAAAAAAATTAGCAGATTTCAGGTAAACACAGAGAAACCAAATCCTGCAAGGTTGGACGGTGGGTCCAGGTGGGTGGGGCTTGGTCATGGCTGAGGGCAGTGACTGCTTTGTTGTGACATCACAAAGTTCCAGAAGTCCTGACGGCTGGTTCTAAGGCTCAGTTTCTGAATACAGGCTGTGTGCATTTCTCTGTGGACTGAGGCTTTGATACTTTCACAGTATTAATATAGAACCTAGACCTGCTTTATAATCAGAAACACATGGACATCTACCTTTAGACTGGATGGACCTTTGTTAGAACTGTACATTACCAGGGAAGGCTCAAGTAAACGATAAATCAGAGATGAGGGGAAGCCTAAAAATGTCACAACAACTTAGGATTTTTTTGGATACCTGCTGTGTTTTTGTAACAGGTCAATGACTCCTGCCCAGGCAGACCTGATGTTCCTGGAGAATGCCAAGAAACTGTCTATGTATGGAGTGGACCTCCACCAAGCCAAGGTGAGAACAGCAGCCACGGCTCTTCAGCTACTCTGCTGTTACCGCTGTTCTCTGTTGTTCAGTGCTTGAAAAGGTGTGAATGTGATTCAGCCTCCATGAAAACAAACTGCACAAGTGTGTTTGAAGCTTTGTCTGTTAGTATTTTCAAGAAGCGGACATGAACAGCAGGAAGGCACGTGGCTCGTCAGGTTTTACAGCAGAAATCAGGTCAATGTGTTTGCATCAGAGCAGGGATTTAAACCAAATATAGAATCAGGAACTGTTAGAGGACTGCACCACCCCCTGGTGGATTATGTTGAGCTTAACAAGGAAGCTGCATCACAAAACAGTTGCTGCAGATGCAAATACAGAGGAGTTCGTCCTTTCTACCTACATGGATAATCACTGAAAGTATTACATACAGTAGTAAACATGTCAAACATGGTGTGGTGTACAGTAGCTGGGATGTGCCAATCCATGGAGGTTTGTGGTGGAACACACAAAACACCTCCTGACATTTATGGTCCATTTAAGGTCTGACTTTATCTTCAAGAACAGAATCTCTCAAAAGGTCTCGGCTAGATTTTAAAATCCAACTACTTGTCTATAAAGCACTAAATGGTCTTGGGCCCAAACACATCTCTGATCTACTACAATATGAAGCCTCCAGACCCCTCAGGTGATCTGTGACAGGTTTACTCAGTGTTCTCAGGATCAGAACCAAGCCAGGTGAAGCAGCTCTTAGGTTCTCTGATCCTCACCTGAGGTCTGCAGAAACTGTTGGCTCGGTTAAATCAGGGCTTAAAACATCCATCCATCAATCCATCCACCCATCAATTCGCCCATCCATCCATCCATCCATCCATCCATCCATCCATCCATCCATCCATCAATCCATCCACCCATCAATCCATCCATCCATCCATCCATCCATCCATCCATCAATCCATCCACCCATCAATCCATCCATCCATCCATCCATTTTAATCTTGTGCCATGTTTGCATTTGTTTGAGTCTCTTATCACCGCACCTATTCTTATAAAATGGTTTCCTATGTTTCTGACCTGATTTTATTCAATCTTGATATTGTTTATTAAAATATTTTTATTTGTTCAAATTAGTTTTAATTGTTTTAAATGTTTTTTTGATGTCATCTTAATGTCCTATTTTTAACACATTTCCATGCCTGTGTGAAACACTTTGAATTGCCTTGTGTCTGAGGTGTTATGTAGATAGTCCTGCCTTACCTGGGGTGCCCTGTCAGCTCACCTGGTAGCATGTGTACCGTGGGCCTTACCGCAGCAGCCTTGGTTTGAGTCCAGCCTGGGCCACATATGATTCCCTGTCTGTGCTCTGACTTTTCTGTCTGTCTCTGTTGTTGCTGAAGAATAAGCAGAATAAGCCAAAAAACCTGCATTGGCTGTCTGAAATCTGCAGATCCTCTCTCTCTGTCTCTCTGTCAGGATCTGGATGGGGTGGACATCATGCTGGGCGTTTGCTCCAGTGGTCTGATGGTTTACAAAGACAAACTGAGGATCAATCGTTTCCCGTGGCCCAAAGTCCTCAAGGTCTCATACAAACGCAGCAGCTTCTTCATTAAAATCAGACCCTCTGAGGTACAGAGCCTTTTCATCTCAGTACACGTTCATCCCCCTGTAACATGTGTTCACTGTCTAACACTGAACTCACCACGAGCCTGATGTCTGTGTTTCAACAGGTGGAACAGTATGAGAGCGCAATTGGCTTCAAACTGCCTAACTACAAGGCGGCGAAGAAGTTATGGAAAGTGTGTGTGGAGCATCACACCTTCTTCAGGTGGGTGTTGTGTTCTTGAAGTCACTGTTTCAGCTGGAGGAACCGTGGATACGCCCGCCTGCTGTCCACGCCACATCAGACCGGAGGATCAGTGTCATGTTCTCTGTGCACAGGCTGACCTCCACTGAGATGGCCACCACTCCCAGGAAGTTCCTGGCGCTGGGCTCCAAGTTTCGCTACAGTGGTCGGACTCAGGCTCAGACCAGACAGGCGAGCTCGCTGATCGACAGACCGGCTCCTCTGTTCCAGCGCTCCTCCAGCAAGAGGAACTCACGCAGCCTGGACGGAGGTACACTGCTCCACTGCTGAGCTGCAGGCGTGTGTGTGTGTGTGTGTGTGTGTGTGTGTGTGTGTGTGTGTTTGGTGTAGAGTTCAAAGTGTCCTCTTGTTCAGTGCTGGTTACTGAGTTTTTGGCCTACATATAAGAGAACTCGTATCATTGCATTTCACTGTCTGCACATCGTGGTGTTGTGTCCTCAGACATTAGTGCTACATGTCTGCAGTTAAACACACAGCCTCTCACTTCTGCTGCTGGGGGTCCCTCAATCAAAACAATAACAAAATACAGAGTTTGATGACATCATGAAATAGCAGGGGATCATGGGAGTTGTAGTCTTATACTTGTCTGGATCCTTCAGTGTCAGTTCAGGAGGTTTTGACCTGGAGCTGAATTCTCCACAGAGTCTCCTCCTCTCCACAACAAACAGAGCAGCTGATCAGAACCAGTAAAAACACTGACTCAAACTGTTTCACATTTAAAGTCAGTGATTGGTTGATGCTGTGTCAGTGACACAGGACGTCTCTGATTGGCTGGAGCTGAGCTGTCTAACTTGTTTCTCTGATAACTTCAGATCCAGACGTCGGACAACTAAAATCCTTCATCTGGTTCAAACACAGAGCTGAAAACCACCAAGGTGGAGAAAGAGTAACTGTAACTCTTCCCTCTGTCTGTACAGGCTGTGAAATGACTCTGTGTCTGACTGCACTGTAAAAAAGTGAAGGAGGAAATCCACAGTTCTCAAACTAACAGCCTGATAGGAGGCTTCAGCAGTATGAGTGAGGCCAGTGCTGAAGAGCCTTAAAGATTCATTCTATCTACTGACCATCAGGGGCCGACTCCACTGGTTGTAAACAGAAGTCTGATAGTATTGAAGTCTATGTGAAAATGTCTCTACTTCTCACCTGATTTATTACCTCAGTAAACGTTTTCCTGATGAGTTTATGTCTCAGTCTCTAGTTTCAAGTCTTCGTCAACACAACATGATGTTCAGTTTTTACATTAATGTCCATTTTGAGGAAAATAGACCATAAAGCAGGGGATGCATTAGAGCGGGGCTTCTGTGTGATTGACAGACTGTACTACACAATCAGGATAGAGTACAGAGCAGGTCAGCTCCACCCCTCACTCACGGCCGGTTGACACTCGGTCAAATCAATGGGGTGTCTTCGTTGTGGCTGTCTGGTTTAGTTTTACAGTGGATGTTGTGTTCTGGCAACTACCAGATAGATAGATAGATAGATAGATAGATAGATAGATAGATAGATAATATTAATATTTAATAATAATAATATATTTTTCATCCCAGACTCTCTCTCTCTTGTCTCTTGCGTGTTTGTCTTAGGCTCGTAATTCATCTTCTCTTGTTTCCTGTTTATGTAGTAGTTCATTGTCCAACTGATGTTTGTCCATGCGTTGGTTTTCTTAATGACTTTAGAGAGCTCGGAAGTCATTAACTCTGATGATCGTCTTCTCCTTGACTCTGTTTGAAGCAGTTTATGTGGTTGAGTGCGGCAGAGAACTCCTCCACGCTTCTTCTGTGAGTGTGATTGGCTGTTGTTCCTCGTGTAAGATGACATTTGCGAAACTGCACCACTGGGAGTCTTTGGAGTCTTTTAGTAGCGTCACTGTGATTGTCTCTCGTCTCCAAAGTTTGAGTCTGTGTGAGGAAATGCTCCATCACACCGGCGCTGCAGAGTAAAGGGGTCACCTCATCGTCAATAGGAAACTGAGGAAGGATCATGGGTATCAGGAGCTCTGTCAGTCTACCTACAGCATGTGGGTGTTGTATTAAGATGGACCTGAAAAATCAAAATTCCTGCTGTGATCTCCTCATAATAATAATGATAATAATAATAACTGATAAAGCGTTTCAGGGTTATAAAAACTAATACAGAGTCATTTAAAGAGAAACAAAACACTTCAGGTGAAAGTAAAACCAGGAAAAGCTTTCAGATAAAAGTCAGTTTTAGAAGAGTCTTGAAAGAGATTCCTGAGCCTTGGGGCCCTGACTGCAGATGCTCTGTCCCCTTTAGTTTTCAGCTGGGCTCCTGGAACAGACAGAAGACCTTTATCTGAAGATCTCAAAGTTTGTACTGATGCATACGGAACTAAGAGATCAGAGATATAGCTGGGTGAGAGGCCATGGAGAGCTTTAAAAGTGATCAATAAAATCTTCAAATCTAGTCTAAAACATAGTGGGAGCCAGTGTAGAGAGGCTGAGACAGGAGTAATGTGGGTGCGGTTAAAAACCTGGCAGCAGAGTTCTGTTCACTCTGACGACGATCAACAGATTCTGGTTGATCGTAAAAAGAATGTTGCAGTTAAAGTGGCTATAATAATAAATCTGGCAGCAGCCATGTATCCCAGGGATTTCTGGGAGATAATAGTCTACAGTGTTTTGGATGGATCACCATTATGTAATAAATAATTTCACACTTTCAAAATATAAATCTAAAGAACGTGAAAAACTTAAATAAATAACCAATTAGCTTCAGTGTTGTCACATTGTAAATAACCCACATTACACCAGAGCTCATCAACACATAAACCCCCTTAAGGAGGTTTCTACTGAACCGTGCTGGTAACTGTGATTTTCTCTCTAGATTTGGTGACTGATAAAACTCCTTAGAGATTTTATTCATTAAAGCAGCTGGAGACACATCTGGAGACTTTGTGGACAGACCTGATCACTCCCTCTTCCTGGTTCATCGTCTGGACTTCAGTCTTGAGGAGTCGTAGTGAACAATCATTACACTGCTACATTCACAGCTACACTGCTAACTGCTAACTAACGAGCTAACTCTCTGCTCCAGTTGACAGCCTCACTGCTCTCTCTCTCTGTCTCTCTCTCTCTCTGGTGATGGTAAATTTGTGTAATTTGTAACTTGCTTCTTTAATGCGCAGGTTCAGTTTCCACACGTCTGCTGCAATATCATAACTGATCTAAGCACAGTAGAAGCTGAGTCAAGGACAGCTTGCCTAGAACACTTTGGCTGTAGCTAATCATAAGTCAAAGAACCCAGCGTTGTCCCCAATGCACATGCGCAAACCTCCAAATTAAGCTGCTCTTCTCTCCGCTTGACAAGCTCCAGCCTTTGTGAACAGGACACACCCAGGAAAATGACAGACACAATGGGCGCAACGGTTGGAAGTCAGGCTAGCTTGCAGGGACAATACCCTGCTGCCACCACCAGAGGGAGGTAAATTAAGATAAGATAAGATAAGATAAGATCGCATTTATTAGTCCCACAGTGGGGAAATTCACAGTGTTACAGCAGCAAAGTGGCAGTGCAGAGAACAGGAAAGCTGCAGAAACTGCAATAACAAAAAAAAAAAAAAAAAATTACATGATGGATACAAACAGGCATCAGATCTTTATGGGAAAGAAAGCTGTTCTGAGAGGTATCACTTCAACTTCAGTATCCTTCTTATTGATGTCTATTTTTAGCTTTAACCGGGCAAGCACTGCTTGCTTTGCTTGCCGTGACAGTGTTACAGAGTTACAATCAGTTTTAAAAAAAAGATCCTCAGATTTGAAAGGATGTATGTGCAGCTTTAGTGAAAATAGTTGTCAACACAGTGTGTGTGTGTGTGTGTGTGTGTGTGTGTGTGTGTGTGTGTGTGTGTGTGTGTGTGTGTGTGTGTGTGTGTGTGTGTGTAAAACTGCACATAAGCAGTAGATTGGACCAGTATCCTTCAACCAAAATGACCATATAGGTGGCTTGTCCCTATCCTTCAATCAGCAGCAGGAATACCGGACCTTTGTTGTCATGGTAACAATAATAAACACATGGTTAAGGTTGTGGAATGTTGAACTGTTTGGTTGGGCTCAGGCTCAAAAACAACTTGGTTAGGTTTAGGGAAAGACTGAGGTTTGGGTTACAAGAAGTTCTTCTGTAAGGTTAGAGGACCTTGGTTGAATTGTCATGAATGAAAAGGAAAAAATATTAGCAGAGGAACAAACTGCAGTCTCCTGTGTGAAAGTCCTGTGTTTTGATCGTTCATTCGTCTTAATGTGGACTTTGTTGCTCTATAAACTACGTCACCAAACTTCCTTCTTCCCTTCTGTCATTGTTAATATGGCCACTAGAGGTTGCAATAATAAAACATAACTATGGGTTGTAATAATCTATGGGGTCATTTTTTACAGCAGGACTGTCTTGAGTCTGTTGTTTGCTGACAAAGCAGCATTCAGAGGGGCAACTGTTGCTAGCTTGAGAACCTGAACCTGCAACAAGGGCCAAAGCAGCATCCTCCTGGATCAGTTTATCATTTACATATACATTTACTCGACGCTTTTATCCAAAGCAACTTACAGGTGAGGGGCATCACAAAAGCTTCCTTTATGTAGGTACAAAATACTACATCTGCTCAGTAAGTGCAAGGAGATCAGGTCGAGAAGTGCACTGAAAATGCATAATAAGTGCTCCTTCATCCATGCTCCCATTATTAAACTAATCTTGTTAAATAAGCACATGCAATAGCTGCATTCTGCATGAAGGAAGGTGCACTCTGAGAGGGTGTTGGGCCTTGTCACTAATTCTCCTTGTGATATTCATGGACACAATCCTGGCCGAGAGTTCATGCTAGTCTCCAACTCACATCTCCAGCTTGAGGCTGTGGTACTTAGATAAGATGGAATTCCAGATCAAGAGGCAGATTGGTGCAGCAGGTGTGACTGTCAGTGTGCAGAGGAAGCTGAGGCAAAGGGTGTCATCAAAGGGAGTCATTCAAGGTGGATCAGCCTCTGTGTGGAGGTACATCCAACTTGGTGGTGACCCTGAGGAACACCCAGGACCTGCTGGATGGGACCCATCTGGCCTGGGAACATGTGGGGGCTGGAGGAGCATGGGTTTATCTCAGCATCTGCATCAGTGTCATCAAACAAAAGCTATATTTGTGGACCATGCTTGAAAATGGCCCAAACAGTGCATAATGATCAGAGTTAACATTTGGATTTTAACCTTTAGGTAACATGAGAATTGTCAGATAAAACATTAATACATGAGTTTTCATCTTGGTTTTAAAGTGGGGTGGGTGATTGTCTCTCTTCTCTGTCCACTTCAGCCATGGCGTCCACTCCCGACAACAAATCTACTCGTCCGGTCAGCGCCCCCGTTATGTCACCGGTGTCTCCTGGGGAGGCATCCCCATCGCCGCTGCTGCCCACCCTGCGTCGCTCTGACCACCATGACGGCTGCACGCCTAAAGGTCACCGCTCCGCAGACAGGAAGGCAGAGGTAAAGAAGGAAAGCCAGCCAGCTGACTACGGCAAGAGCCACAGCCCCAGACCAGAGTCCACTCCAGAAATCAAGGTAGTGACACACTCCTTCACATCACCATGTGCTTCCACTCATTACTGAACAAAATAATGAGGGAATAGGGAGGAGGACAGACAAATGTGAAGAATGTTGCTGTATGAGTTCACATGGAGCCTCTCTGTTGTGTATGATGAAGTGTTGGATGGAGTAGTGGGGCAACCAGAGTACTAGAAACTACAAACATAATTTTGTTTTGACTGGAGCCAGTACTTATGAAAACGATGTTATACCAAAGGTTTAGTTTTAGCTCCATGTAGAAACAGAAGTGTTTTGTGGAACTGATCCTGATGTGTGAGCTTTGTCTGTGCTACCAGACATTGGCCAGGAGAGAGCGGAGGCACTCCCCCTCTGTGACCACCACCAATGGGGAAAGAGAGAAAAAGAGCCAGGTTTGTTTGCTTGATGCATGATCAGACTGAAGCAATGTTGGAACCAGTGATGACACCAGTAACCAAATACTGAGATTTGAGATTTAAATAATTCAATAATTATATACACATAGGAATATGGGGTCCAAGAGTCTGAGACCACTTTGAAACATTAAGTAAATTTGGGGCGTTGACCAACTGAACTCCTTTGTACCATACTCTGTTTATAAACCTGGACGTAGACTCTGGGTCTGAACAGTGAGGCCAGTGCTGAAGAGCCTTAAAGATTCATTCTATCTACTGACCATCAGGGGGGGCTCCACTGGTTGTAAACAGAAGTCTGATTGTATTGAAGTCCATGTGAAAATGTCTCTACTTCTCACCTGATTTATTACCTCAGTAAACGTTTTCCTGATGAGTTCATGGTCTCAGTCTCTAGTTTCAAGTCTTCTTCAATACAACATGATGTTCATTTTTTACATTAATGTCCATTTTGAGGAAAATAGACCATAAAGCAGAGGATGCGTTAGGGCGGGGCTACCATGTGATTGACAGACTGTACTACACAATCAGGATAGAGTACAGAGCAGGTCAGCTCCACCCCTCACTCGTTCTTAGCTCCACCTTCGGGGGGGGGCTGCTATTATGGGGGGGGCTGGTGTCTCAGAAATACCACCTGACCAAGGAGGAGTACCACTCCATTCTTGAGAGCCATGCTCCACCCTCCACCCTCTGTTTGCGTCTTTGTAGAGGAGGATTCATGTTGCAGCAGGATCGCACTCAGAGCTGAAATTTAAGTTCATTTAAACTGATTATTGTCGTACTTTTGAAACAAATGCAAAATA
Source organism: Trachinotus anak (assembly GCF_046630095.1). Taxonomy (NCBI): domain Eukaryota; kingdom Metazoa; phylum Chordata; class Actinopteri; order Carangiformes; family Carangidae; genus Trachinotus; species Trachinotus anak. The sequence goes on from NW_027273867.1 coordinate 2,312,966, forward strand.
GAAGGATCTTTACTGTCTTTGCTAGTGGTCTCAGACTTTTTGCACCTATATGCATATGTGTATGTATGTGTGTATATATATATATATATATATATATATATATATATATATTAGGGCTGTCAATCGATTAAAATATTTAATCACGATTAATCGCATGAGTGATCATAGTTAATCATGATTAATCGCATATTTTTAATCTGTTCTAAATGTACCTTGAACTGATTTTTTTCAAATTGTAATACTCTTTTCAACATGAGAATAGACAAATGCTTGCTTTATGCAAAAAAATCATGTTTGTTTATTGCTACAATGAGAAATACTCTCAGTTCAAGTAACTAACGTGCAAACTGCATTGTAAAACAAGATGCTGAAATAAACTAAAACAAAAGCCCAACAAAAAAATTACAGATGGGCATAGCAATTTACTAACTGTAACATTATAGTAATGTGGTATTTGAGACTAGACGTACTCCGGTGGTACATAAATTCACCGCAACAATAAATACAAATTACTTTTGTCCTGTCAAGAGAGCCATCTGGCAAGACTTTGAAGCTGAACTTGCCATTCAAAATATATTTTTTATCCATTACTGCTCACAACGGCATCGACCTCGGTGCATTGCTTCCTGATTTCCCGAGGTTCAAATGTCACAAGCGTTAATCACGTTAAAAAAATTACTCCCGTTAAAGGCATGTTACGTTTTTGACAGCCTTAATATATATATATATATATATATATATATATATATGTATATATACACACACACACATACACACACACACACACACATATGGTGCAGTCCATGTAGCTCATAGTTTTTCACTATGCCTTTCTTAGAATTTACAGTATAAACCTTAATATACAGTAACTGTGTCTTTCCTTTGATGGGGGAGCAGCACTCTCCTCAGGACAAAACAAAGATGGAGGTGGTGCGAATGAGGAAGGTTAGCATGTTCCTGAGCCAGCCTCTCACCCTCATCCATGTATCAGTTACACATCAAGAGGCTTTTAATTTGTTTTCTGTTGTCTGTCCATCATTGCACAGACACCTAACACTCTAATGGACGGATTGCTCTGTGATTCCTGGCTGTTTCTGTGTCTGTGAAGGCTTGTTCATGCACGACAACTTGCTCTTTGGACCAAGGAGAAATCAATTGATTGTTATTCCCTACAGCTGTTTGACAGAAATATCTTTTACTGTGTAAAACTTGGTTTCTCCTTCTCCAGAAGCAAAACATAGTTATACTGGTTTACAGAATGAGATTTGTCAGAAGGAGGATACCTTTGGTTTAACACATAAACTCATGTGTTCATTTCTATTTCGGAAAAACTCCAGTAGAATCAGTCCCTCCAGGATTTAGCAGTAGCTTGTTGTTTAAAGTGTAATAATAACAATAATAATGATAATAATAATAAAAATAATATAAAAATCTAAAATCAAAAAACGAGCCAATGGCTGGTCTTCTTATCATACAGTACAGTGATGTCTTCTCTACACTGAATTTCTTAATCTTCTTTCAAGTCAGTTATGTTTACAGTCTGTTTAACACGTGGATGTGTTTTTTTATCTGAATCCAAGTCAAATGAAGTTAACATACGTGATACTGTTATGTTTTCAACTGTGTATTAGCAGCTCTTCTGCTTCTGCGTCCATATTTTAAATATTTAAGCCCTAAAATTGGTTATTTTGTTATATTGATTTTACATTGATTGATTAATTGATGTATGTATGAAACCATAACCAGACAGGCTTTCAGGGTATGGATCGTCCTCCAGGCAGCTGAGCCACAGAGCCCACACACACACACACACACACACACACACACACACACACACACACACACACACACACACACACACACACACACACACACGCACTGTCATAATTACCGATCTTAGTAGTTCTAATGTTAATCAGTCCCTCCAGGATTGTTGGGGCCTAAAATGCCTGATTTTGCAGCAGCTTTTTCAAAAAGTTGCAGTGAAAGTTGCGATGTTTTACAATGTTATTTTTTCTATAACACTGCAAGAACAAATGAATTTACAAAAACAGTTGCAACTTTTGTAAAGGTTCTATGTAACCTTTACAAAAAAGACACAGGATTTCAACAATATTAAGGTTTAAAGTGCACAGAACATTGATATCAGCTGTCAGTGACGACAACAAATCTCTTCAAGTACTTTCTTAAAAATAATAGACTGAATATAAATAAAATAATGAAATGAAATGTTGAAAAATTCCATTAATACAAAAGTGCATATCCTGCATCCAAGTTCAGATCTTCACATTACCTGTATACACGGTATCAGCAAAATACCACTGAACTTCTACATCAACAAAAAATATCTCCGAAATTTGGTCTACAGCTGCTCACAGACTTTGTCTGTGTTCCACCACAATATTGCACGTGTTGCAAAACAGTTTACCACCACTTTGCGGGGATTGGTCGAATTTGCCTTAATAGTTGCGATCGCAACATCACAACTTCCTGGAGGGACTGGTTAGTGATGTTCTGTGCATGGAGTGGAGGTTAATGCTCTGCTGCCTTCTTATTAAGTTAGATTAAAGATAGACATCAGACTCTGCAGCACAAACACAAAACTTCTGCAATTAAAATAGCAACTGAACAGTGAGGAAATCCAAAACACATCTAATCAACTCAATCTAGTTTACTTTTTTAAAATATAACAATAACTTCCATAATCCTAATAATGTCATGGCTTTTCTAAATCAGATTGAGACTGTTCCCAAAATACTACAACTTAATTCAAGAAATCTCTGTTTTTTGTAAAGGTGGTGTCATGTGAGGGAGACGCACCACACACTGATGCACATATTGATGATTAGCGTAACACACCAGAGTGGAGCGTTCAGCAGCTGGGAGCCAGATATTTCCCTCAGGAGCTGGTGAATGTAGGATTTGACCAGAAACATGACTCCAGCTGGAGGATAATGCTGCTCTGTAAATAACAGACTGTCTGGGTGATGATATGTCAGTTCTAATATATTTCACAAATTCACAAATTCAATCTTGCAGGTTTTTATTGGCCAGTGATGTCAGTCCTACTGTTACATTGGCCGGCTCACAGCCAATTACATGGTGCCCTGGTGACTAGTTGTAGGTGATTTTGTATCTGGTGAAGAAAACGTTTAGTCTGCAGCAATCCAGGCCAACGCGGTCGTACCTCTAGGCTTGGGCCGATATTATATCAGAAGCTGTAGATCCACCATCACATGTCCTGCTGCCTTCAGACGGCTGCAGGGATTTAATCAACTGAGTGATTAGCCAACGTTCCTGGTTGAAAGACTGTAAAACGTGAAGTTTTTATTCTGAATTAATCGCCTCTACTGGCCGGTTCAATAAAATACCTTATTTACATTTTAAGAATTATTCTATCATTGCTGCTCATTTTCTTTGCTCAGTGTAAAGTCAAAAGACAAAGTTTCCACAAACAACTCGCTTTGCGCTGCCTCATTCGAATGAATCTCCCTCCTGTCCACACCTGTGTACCAGACACTCTGCGCCCTGACACACAAACCACAGAGATGTGCAAAGACAGTGCCAAGGTCAAGAAATTACACTTGTACCTGAAACATAAAATACAATAATATAAATAATATCATATATTGGAATATTTGGGCTGGACTGTATGGAGATATTACTTTTTGAATATCAACCAGGCCTACGGATCACTGTGGCTGACACATGACACGGTGGTCTCAACTGAAGATGGCCAGGTCACATATTTCTAAATAAGATCATAGAATATGTATCAACAAGCTAATCAATAACTTTTAAAATTAGATTTTTATCAAGGAGCTGAAATGTGAAAAGTCAGAAGTGAATGTGTTTTTTAAAATATGCAAATTCCTGAAGTGACTCTTCCAGCAGACGCACACTGATGCTCCTCCTCCTGCGCACTGCACTGCAGCAGCCTTTGCATGCACAGCATGTAACCTCCACAACCAGCAGTGAGAGTGCATCTGCCTGGCTTCTCATACACGCAACTGGTGTGTGTGTGTGTGCATGCGCGTGTGTGTGTGTGTGCGTGTAGCTGAATTCTGAATTCAGCCCCCCCGCTGAGCTGGGCACCCTGAGAGCTGCAACCCCATAGTGCTTTTATTTTTTTGGTGATTCTTGTCGTTGTCACTGCTCCTCACTGCAAATCAAATACTTAAATGTTTGGGTCAGTTCTGCATCATTTCCAACCAGCTCTTCCCTTTCTCCTAATTTTCCACAGAAAAGAGCTAAGAAACTTGAGGGTGAAACTATTTATATCAGACATAGCAATTTAATGCTGGAGGTTTGTATCTTCAGTCTTCAGATATCTGTCCTGGCTGTTTGTCGTCATCTTTTTCTTCCTGCATGAAGTTTGTATTGATTTTCTTTTTGCTTTGACATTTCTTGCCTTGTTTTCAGCTTAACCCTAAAGGCTTGGCATGCACCATTTTCCTCTCTGATTCTCATGCAAGTAGCTTCATGTCACTCTGACATTGTCTGTGTCATTTTATATTGTCATTGTATGAAATATGTGATTGGGAAAGGCCTGTTGTCTAGGTCAATGTGTAAAGTGGTACTGCCGATTGGCCTGTGGTGCTGAAACAAAAAATGTTGTGCGATATAAACTTATCATTGTCAAGACACTTGCAGATCAAGTCAAAGATATACCCATACCTACCTCTACCTGCCTCATTTGATGTAAAGATGTTGGGTCTCCAAGAGAAACCAAACAGTGCAGACACAGGGCTCTATTTTAACCCTGCGTCTTCAGCCACACCGGCTGTTTGGGTTTGTGCAGGTGCAGCAGCACAAAGTGTTAAAGTGCTGACTGAGGTGGAAGAGAAATCGCAGGGTGTGATCTTATCCCGTCACATCAATGATCTCATTTCTCTGAATACACAGTTTTATTTCTCCTGTACCTTACTTCATAAATGCTCAACCGGGTGATAAGCCAAGGTTCCTGCTTTAAAGACTGTGAACGTGAAGTTTTTATTCTGATTTAAATGCCGCTACTGGCCGGTTCATTAAAATGCCTGATGTACATTTTAAGAATTATTCCATCATTGCTGCTCATTTGCTTTGCTCAGTGCAAAGTCTAACTCGCTTTACGCTGCCTCATTCGAATCAACCTCCCACCTGTGCACCAGACGCTCTGCGCCCTGACACCTGGACTGGAGTTGCACAAAGCAAATGTCAAGATCAGGAAATTACAAAACTGTCACAGTGCAGCTTGTGCTGGTCGTTACGCCACCACAAGTCTGCTGATATATCAGCCTTTCCATCAGTGGATCCCCACCCTGCTTGGTAATGCTGGGTTATTTACCCAGACTGATGTCCTCTGTACAGCTGTCTTTACAGTAGTACTCCTCATGACCAGTAAACTGGTCATTGTGTGTAACGTTGGTCAAGTCCACTCCATTTAATTTGTTGTCAATTCACATATCACGACATCAGCCGTACAGTAATGTCGCTCTCACCACCCTAAGCTCGACAAAAACGTTAAACTTCAGCTCACAGATTAAAAACCACGAACTCCTCCCTCCTCGCACCATCTGTTGGTCACTACACAGTATATAACAAAAGTTCAGACAAGCAGTGGACTGGATTTTTCTTTTTTTACATGACTGAGAGTGAAACCATGGCCTTCTCCTGACCTTCACAAACACTGACTGTGACTAAAAACAATCTGAACTAGGACTGTGAGAAAGGAGGGGCCCAGTTTAGGTTCAGGACCCAGTCTGCTGTTCTGCCATGTTGTTCCTCTGTCCCAGCAGACAGTCAAAGCAGGAGGCGCACAGGTTTACATGAAAACATTAACAATGCTAATCCCAGTAAGCTGTGTCATGAGCGTCCCAACCCTTCGTCGCTGTCGAAGACTGCGAGGGCCGGACCACATGACACGGTCTGGCCTGCAGAGGAGTTTCACTTTGCGTCACCAGCTGCGCCCGCCCTTACAGTTGCGTTGCAAACTGTGGCTCCTGTTGCCTAGCAACCTTGACAACACGGAATAAAACCTGAGGTTTCAAGGCCCTTGGTTTTAACAGTTGTACCGTTAAAACCCAACACTTACATTTAACAGTGTAATCCTCAGGCTCTCTGTCACTGTTGTTTGCTGCCATATTATTGTCATTACTGGCACGCAATGAATCTTGGGATATAGGTTTGGCTGCGAAGGAAGGTGGTATTTCTCGGCAGCACTTGGAGGAGCCTTTGAAATGGGACAGTCTAGTCCCACTGCTGTGTCATAATCGGTCTTTAAATGCCTCCGAATTGGGACACAGCCAGTGAGTGAACCCTGGAAGTGGAATACAGCCGTCATCTGTGTTATTAATTCCACCTGCTGTAGAAAAGTCAAAATGGCTGCTGTGAGGAGGATCTTTTGACAGAAGAAGACTTTTTTGTTCTTTCCCAGTCATGTATGCCTCAGCGATGTCACTGACTCTGCTGCTGTTCTTCTCATTGGTCCTCGTGCTCACAGATGACCTCCTCTCTGTTTTCATTCGATTCACTACATGGACCTGACACTCTTGTGATGTTCGTGCTGTGTTTACTGTCTGTGTGTGACTGCGTCTCTGTCGCCCTGATTACTGTTTCCACTGTGTGACATCCTGTGTGCTGAGTTGAAGTGATTTCAGAAGAGAGGGGTGACATGTGCGACAGTTTGATAGCACTCATAGTGGTGTCCCCCTATCAAAGCTGCCCTGCAAGACTACATGTAGTGTAAAAGGCGTCACTCATAGTGACAAGCACAGGTAATAATTGATCATCTCTGCAGCTCTTTGAGCTCACAGCTTTGTTAATACTGGGTACAACTTAAGTGACATATCTCCCCCTCTTCTGTTTACTCAGCCTGCCCCCTGTTCAGCCTGACAATAGTCATTTAGATATGCAGTATAGGCGGTGGCTATGATCACGTTGCTATTTCACATGGCTGTACACAATCAAAACAACAGTATGCTCACAGCCTGTATTCAGACACTGAGCCTTAAAACCAGCCGTCAGGACTTCTGGAACTTTGTGATGTCACAACAAAGCAGTCACTGTTCTCAACCATTTGGTTTCTCTGAGTGTTTACCTGAAATCTGCTTTATTTTTATTCCATCACTCAGAAAACAGTCAGCCAATCAGAAGAGAGGCTCAGATCCTCTCTTCTGATTGGCTGACTGACCTGTTGTTACTAGAGCTCCAGAGAGAAGCCTGAGAGAGGAGATGTGAAACTACACTGAGATGGTTTTTAGTTCTTAAAACCACAAATATATCTTCTGATGGAGATCAACACTTCAGATAAAACACAGGAATAGTGTTAAATATGGGACCTTTAAGCTGTTTGATCATTAAGGAAATTAGTTCATTTCTGTATTATTCCATGAGGAAAAAAAAGGGAAGTCTATGTTCCTGTGAATAAAAAACAGACTGTCTACCTACACACAAAATAACACCTGTCATCCAAAGATTGTTACTACAAAGGCCACAGCCTGTACAGTGCAGGTGTAGATATTAAGCCTCATCTCGGAAACAGCAGGAAAAAATGTGTTCATTGTTGTGACAATACACAAACAACCTACAGACTCTTGGATGTGTACCTTCCATCAGACCTGCTCACCATATTCAGGTTTTTAACATCCCCTTTCAGAGGCACTGATGAAAGACATAATCTGTGCGCCTTATTAGTGACCAATAATCCTCAGTGCCTCTGCCGCTTCATTTCTGTTATCACAATCTCCCACGTGAGGGAGATTTAGAAAAGGCTGTAAACTCCAAATCTCAGTAGCTGAAATATGGATCACAGATCACATCAGACAGATGCTGACTGCTCCCACTGCAGTCTGGTGTCTGGTTTGTCTGGAACATATCTTCTTCCATGACCTCAGCGTGTCATTGGGAATGTACATGAAATAACACAAGGCCACACTGCATATTAAAGAATCATCTGTCAGCATGTTGAGAGAATGGCAGATTGTTCTTACAGCTTCTTTATTATTTTTAGCTATTTATCTCCTTTCATCTTATAAATCTTTACTTTCTACATGTTGACATGTTCTTTTCACCAATTCTTTCTTTCACATCTCATCCAGTCATTTTCTGTCATCCTGTTTTCTCTCACATTGTCATTCCGTCCCTTCTCTCTACCTGCTCTGACTCTTGTGTTCTCGTTGAAGGACCTGGATAAGACCCAGACTGAGATCATGCGTCACCACACTAGCATCAGCGAGCTGAAGAGGAGTTTCATGGAGTCGGTACCAGAGCCTCGGCCCAGTGAGTGGGACAAGCGTCTCTCCACCAACTCACCGTTCCGCACGGCAAGCATCAACGGCCAGTTCCAACCAGCGGTGAGTCCAGCAGCCCCAGGAGAGAATCCACTGCAGCCGTACTGTCCAGTTTTCTTGGAGATATAAGCGTTAGATCATCCACATACGCAGAGTCAGTTTAAAGCTTCCAAGTGGTGTGTTTCTTCATGTGATGTAGCTATGCTAGCAGCTGCCCCGGGTTCCAGGCTTGTGCTATACCAGTCTGGGATGTGCTAAGCTAGGCTAAACACATCTCTGACCTAGCTATGGGCTGGACATACAGAGGTGAAACTGATGTCATTCTTCTCATCTGACTCTAGGTGAGATGTCAAACAAGGATTTTTCTAAAATGTCAGACTGTTCCTTTAACCAAACACTTTGTATGCTAGCTAACTAACCGGCAGGCTATTGGCTACTAATGGTAGCTTCAGCTAGATCTGCAGAACTATAAAAGCACTATATCACCTTATTATCATCACCATCATATCATTTGTACAGATCCCTTAGGGGCAACTTTGATTAAAGCCCCACAACAAATTAAGTCAAGACTGTTTTATGTATCAGGCCCAGAATGTCTTTTTCATGGAGGACTATTTGACCTGTCAATTTGACCTGTTACTTTAGATTTTAGGTCCCTCTGTTAGACATAGTTTTAAAAATCTGAGAGCTTTTCAGTTTTTATTGTGTTGACTGCACTGCTCACTTTGCTTAGTCTTCGGTTGTATATTCCCACCGTTTTAAATAGTATGTCCACACCTGCATGGAGGATTTTTATGGACAAGACACATATATATGAACAATACTGAACATGAAGAATATAGCAGATGTCCACAATGTAGTTCATCATCCAGACCTGTACACTGATCCTCCATTAGGTGGTGCTGTTGGCTATGTCCATATCATTTCACTGCTTTAGCATGATTAGAGCTGCAGTCACAGAGGGACCAGACACTTCAGGATTGCTTTCCATATTTGCCAATGCGAAGATGGTGTGTGTGTGTGTGTGTGTGTGTGTGTGTGTGTGTGTGTGTGTGTGTGTGTGTGTGTGTGTGTGTGTGTGTGTGTGTGTGTGTGTGTGTGTGTGTGTGTGCGCGTACAGGGGAGGATGTCCGCAGTTGTACCTGCACACAGAGTAGTTGATGGCGTGTCTGAGGTAAAGGTGCTCTCACCTAAAGCTTTTTTTAAAGCCTCGGCTGCAGAAGGTCGACGCTGTCCAGTGTTTCCTCATGAGCAATGTGAAGAATGGCTCCTGGAGGCTGCGGTCATGGCCGACTGTTAGCAAGCAGCTTTCCAACATCAACAGACTGTGCTCAGCTGCAGCATAAAGGGTTCAGTATGCTTCAAACCAACTAGTTCGTAGAAGTGTTGCCTGAGCGTGCTCAGAGGCAGAGGTGTTGATACACCGTGTCCCAAGTCCTATAATTCAGTCAGTACACTCACATGCTGTACACTGTGTACACAGTATACTCACTGGTGTAGTTCGACAGGTCAAACACTGCTGTTGTGCACTCACCGGAAAAGACGAGGGCAACATGTGACCACGATTGTCGTCCACCTGCCGCCTGCTTTGCTCCCTCAACTTAAATTGAACGTTTTACTTTTCTGTGTCTACCTCATATGTCATGTGACATTAATGGAAATTAAGCCGCCATCAGCGTCATTTTCACAAGTTTGGAAATACGTTGGTGGACCCTCCCCTTCTTCTATGTAGTCATGATGGCGACCGTAGAGGAAGAGAGGTGCACCTGCTGGCTAATTGTCAGTGTGAACGCACTTATAGTCAGTGTGAGTATGGAAGAATGTGGATTGAGACACAGCATTGGTAGATTGGAGCTGGCTGTCACAGAGAGGAAATAGACTCCATGAATGGTACAAATGGGGAAAATGGTGGATATTTGGGGAAAGTCTGTTCTCAAAGGCTTTTGTGGTGCTGTACTTCCATCACGTCGTGCTCACTCTCTCACCTCTGCACACCTGTCCAGTCACTTCGTGAAGTTGCTTTTGGAAAAGTTACAAAAACTGTTAGACGCAGGCCCCCTGAAACAAAGTCGGATAAGTTTAGGGGGAGAGGGTTTCTTTCAACCAATTTGTTTGAAGCATACTGGCACCTTTGTAGGTGCCTTGTCCTGGGTCCCACCCCCTCTATCCCTGAGCTCGCCCCCTTACCACTGCCTTTGCTCTGTGAATGGCTACTGCAAGCTTTGCCATCCTGCTTGATCAATCGCATGGCCGGGTTAATGCTGATGATGTATTTGCATGACTCTTGTGCCTGATATGATCGGTGAAAGACTGAAGAGCAACAGAACACAAGAAAATAGGTTAAAGAACAATGATTATTAGCCAGAGGACTGACCCCCCCTCCCCCAATCTGTCTCACCCTCCAATCCTCTTCCCCATATCTGTCCCTACCTGGATGTCTTTATTTGTTTTTCTGTGTCTCTGTCTTGTATCTCTGCCATGTCTGTCCTCCTCTCCTTTCACTTCCTCTTTGAAGTCTGGGCCTGTTTTGGCCCCCGTGAAAACCCCACCAACTCCATCCTCTCCCCCACAGCCCCCACCATCCTTTCTTGTGCATTCAAACAATGACACTGAAGCTCAGAGAGGATCTCAGTCCTCTGACCTGCCGGTGTCCCCCCCTGGCTCTCGGCTTTCCTCTGCCCACAACTTGAAGACACAGTTTCTATCCCAGCCATGGGACCCTGCACAATAATGATCTCCTTTTTTTAATACTCAAAAATCCAGCCATGGTGGCACTTTTTTTGCTGAAAGCTTGAGGCACAGTCTTGGTAATTTCATATTATTGCTGAATGCTATGATGACACATGAGATGAAAAAACAGAAATAGTCTCCATTGCATCACCCTCTGTCAGTTAAAAACCCTCAGATTCTCCCTGAGCTGTTAGATTCTTGCAGGCTCAACACAGACCTTGCCTTGTGTGCAATTCTACATCCTCATCAGCCCCACCGAGTGCAGTGCAGAGATACCTTAAAAAAGGTTTCATGGCAAGCTCCTCCAGACTTCCTGTCATCTGAGTTGCCAAGATATTTGACAGACTTTTGGTACATTGTAAAGCAATGCATATTATAGGTTTTGCCCATTCCATTCACTTTTCTGGTGTTTCTCCCATCCTGTTGGTATTTAGACAACTTTGCACTACCAAACGGTTTGCACTAGCTAGCAATTCAGCTGTAAGAGAAAGCTGGTCCTATTCCCACCATGGAGCAGAGGTTTATCAATTCTCAGTGCACTCCTCTTCCCCTCCTTTCTTCCTTCTTTCCTTCCCCCTGTGCCGCTGCAGCCTGATTCAACCTCCTCTGTGTCCCTGCCATCTTTTTTCAACTGACAGGATTTTTCAGTGGCTGTTTTTCTGAGACATTAACTCAGTTTGTGCTCATACTCATGTTTAAATGAACATTTGATATCCTTTGACTTGTTGCCAGGAATAAATCACTTAATAGTCCTCTTTCTCCTTCAGCTGAACTACAGTCGCTTACCACAGTGGAGACAAATCATGGTCAAATTAATTCAAATAGCAGTAGTAATCCCCACCATCACTATCAGTAATCCCCCACCCCCCTTAGTTCCTGTTGCTACACCTGTCAAGCTTTCCATTCTAGCACTGTACACAGTTCATACTAGCTGTGTCCCAGTTCAGGGTTCGCATCCCTCAAAGGCTGAATTTGAAGACTAAATGTGTCACAACAGCACAACTAGGCTGTCCCAGGCGCCTTCAAATGTGGCCAAGAAATGTGGCCCATGTCTTTTTGTGGGCAACGAAGCCTCCAACGGGTTGATCCTTCATGACCCAACCTATCCCAGGATTCATTGCATGCTGGTAGTCAAAATAATGTGGCAGCAAACAACACAGACTGAAAGCCCAAAGTCAGTGTTGAGTTTTAGCTCAGTTCAACAGCTAATGGTACAACGGTTAAAACCAAGGGCCTTTTCATCACTTAATTGTATCTTGTCAGTTCATCTTTGAGTCCAGTGAATTTTTGTGCCAGATGTAATGGAATTCCCTCTGGGCGTTCCTAATATTTCTCATTCACAAGAAAATGAGGTCACTGTGACCTTGATCTTTAACCTTTGACCACCAAAATCTAATCAGTTCATGTTTGTGCCAAATTCTATCACGTTCCCATGGACGTATGGATGGATGGACAGACAACCATAAAAAACAATGCCTCCGGTTCTGGCTGTCACCAGTGCGGAGGCATTAAAAAAGTTATGTGTTGTCAAGGCTGCTAGGCGACAGGAGCCGGTCTTTGTGATGCAATGGTGAAAGCAGGCACAGCTGGTGATGCAAAGCGAAATTCCTCTGTAGGCCAGACCGTTTCATTTTGGTTCGGCCTTTGTGGTCTACAGCGGCTACAGAGGCCAGACTTTAGTAGAGCTCATCCTCCGATGGATGCGGCCACTGAATAGGGACACAGCTAATGACTTCAGCTTCAAAATTTGTGGTAATTCCTGATTCACAATAGGTTCCTTGATTTCTCACACAGGAAGACCAAAGTAGGCATCTCATTTTTAGTCAGTGACCATAGGTTTTTTTCAGCTGAACTGTCAGATTTGATCAGCTCTAGCTCACTGACTAACTGTTCCCTGAAAACTCTGCAGTGTTTTTGGCTGACTCAAGAATGTAAACTAAAAATCAAATCAGAACCCAGCAAAAGGGTCTTAAATGTGCATTTGATGGCTACATAGATGATGTCATGCAAACTCAGTTTTATAGTACAGAGAAGAAAAAATACACTTTCACAACATATAAACAAACACTATGTTTCATTTACTTTAAATTCTCATATAGTAGCAACCAGGACAGGCTCCTATGCAGTGGATGGGCCATCTTCTAACGTCACCTGTGATGTAGTTTGATTAATTAATGATATGCAAACTCATTGCTATGGAAGTAATGCTACATTACCACTGTAGGTGGTAAACTAATAATCAATGCGTGCCAATGTCACTGGCTTTCCTAAGAGCAGATAAACAAGCTGCTCTTTTGTTTGTAGCTTTGGACTGAACTATGAACTATGAAGATAGCCTCCATCCTCTTTAGATGAGTATTACTCTTACTAGTGTCCAGTGTTTACCCCTTTTATCATGTGAACAAATCCAACCCAGAGCTATTTAGTCTACAGTTGCTTAACTAATACTGGACAATTGCTCTTTGTCATAGGGCTTTAGCCAATGGTTAATTTCTTCATTGTACCCATAGAGATGGGTGACCCACAGAGTGACAGGAGCATGGTGTTTTTATCCCTCAGTCAGGCTCTGATCACGCACAATCTGTCTCCATGATACAGTTTGTTGGATTCAAATGGAGCCACAGCCACTGCAGCTTAGCTTTGATCTGCAACGGTGACGTCCACACTAATATGTTTTCATTTTCAAACAAAAATTTAATCTCCGTTCATATGAACATGCCTGAAAACGCATATCACATGACCACTCATGTGCACTGGGCATGTGCGTGCTGGTGTAAACAGGAAGTTGATCATCTACTCTGCAGTTGGTTTCTTAGTTGCAGAAGGTATAGCAAACGAGGAACAGCAGCGGCAAAAAGTAAGGCCAGAGATTTCTTTGCTTGGACTGATGACAGGTTGGAACTGTCGCTGAAAGTAACAAGAGTATAAGGTGGTCATGGCGACGGAATCACAAAGCAAATACAGCAACATATTAGTGGTACAGGGAGCATTATCCATCAAATCCACAGATTAGGGAAAGATACATCATGAGTGATAAGACCCAGTCAGGAAGCAAATTTGGGCGTTATCATTTCGAAAGTCTGTTTCCGTCTGTCCAGACTAAAATGCAGACTTTTCAAACTAAAATGCGGCCATCAGCATTTCCAAACGTTTCTGTTTTAGAAGGCCAAAAACTGATGCCAGATGTAAATGTAGCAAAAGTGATGTGTCTTAAAACTAAGATGTATTTGCGTGGATGTAGCCAAAATGCACCCAGCTAACTCTAAATAAGCCACAGTTCATATAACAACCAGAGCTGGCTACTGAACTGGCTCATACAGCAACAGAATATCTCTGCTAACCTTCAGATTTCTCCAGGAAGCTTTTTAAGTTTCTTATAGTTACATGTTGTCAGTGGACCAAAGCCAGCAGGAGCAGGGACCTGTGCAAAAATACACTGCAACAAAGCCAAGAAATACAGTCCTTACAGTCCGTACCGTTCTGTCAGTCTCTGTAGAAAAAATGAGTAAAAAGGATAATTCCACCTTATTACAACTTGGATCTAATCATTTTTACCTGTTGCATTAACTTTGTAAAAGGGCAACGTCACTAAAAAAGAAGTGTTCAGATGATTAGACAGGAAACAAAGCACAGGGTTGGCCAAACTTATATCACAAGAGAAAACAAACATCACCTGTAAAATATCTATCCAAAGAGAGGGACTTCCTGGTTCTTTCAACTTTGACCTACCAGACTTCTTCACACTCAAGGTTTTAATATGCAGTAAGGAATTATTAGCAACATTAAAGGCGAGAGGGTTTTACCCTGATTAGTCCCCTGACTCCTATTTGGTTAAGCTATGGCAACCCAAACCTAGTCCCAGCTTAAACCTAACCCTCTTTGCTCTGTTGTTTCAGACTCTGTTGTGCAATGTTGCTGTGTTCCCGCATCTTGGCAATTACTCTGTGGAGTACAATGTTATAACAAATAGATACAAAAATATGACTCAGGTTGATATAAACCAAACTTAAGTTGTGTCCTGAACTGTCTCCTCGTGCATTTTAAAGCAATAAGTCAAATCTGAAAATCTGAAAATCTTTTTCTGTAGTAATTGTGTAACATATGAAAATAAAAGAAACACTTCAGGTACAGTCAGCTGTGACAACTAGACCAGATTTATCCTGTTTCATGTGACAGGAAGCCACCCAGCATCTTCACCTTGTCATAACTAGAGTATGAGCTCAGCCGAGTTATGACATTCACATGTGGCTCCATGAAGCTAATGATGGAGTTACTGTGTGAAGTGAATTGTCTGTACATGTTAACATTCCTCTGTCGGGCAAAACCACAAACGACTTTATTAAAAGTCACAGGGGACTGAACCCATGCCCTCCAGAACCTCCCTTTCTTGTACCTTCCCTCCACCATCGCCTTCCTCCATCTCATCATCCCTCTATCCCCCCTCCTCCTTCTCCTGTCAGTTGACCATATTCCACTTCTCTGTTCATTGTTATCTGTCTCTCTTGGTCTGCTGCTGCTGCTGAGCACAGCGAGGGAAGCAGTCTCTGTTCGGACACAAGGTAAGAGCATGTAGTTTGTCCCCAGTGCCAGGGGGACGGCCGCCGCCGCACAGACACGACTGTCTGCTGGAAGAAGATGAGGAGGACAGTGAGGTTGAGTGGGTTGATGATGTTGATGAGGAGGAGGAAGAGGAGGAAGAACAAGCTCGCGGTCACACTCTAAGGGTGGCTATCAATGTGCCAGATGAGGAGAGGAGCACGATTAACCCGTGCGAGCTGAACCCAGCCAGACTGAAGCCCTCGCGGATGTCTTTCTTTCTGTCGGGGCTGCTGGTGATGGCCCTCACCATGCTGTGGCTGGCCTTTATTTAAAAGACAAGTAAATGGGGAGACCCCTGAACATTAATTCCTGCAAGGTCTCCCCAGCCATCCAGAGACTGCTTCATTCAAGCGCTGTTTTGTCCTTCTGCCTTGAAGTCATAATTTCTATGTGTTCTATACTTGCAGTTATTTTCTTCATGCATCTCATTTCAGCCAAAAATGGCCAGACTCAAAAAGAAATGTTACTCTTTAAAGCGAGCCTATGTAACTTTTGCTGATCTGTGGCCACAATTAGCAGTTGACCCTTGCTGAGCTCCTCTCCTGCTTATTTATTGCTGCCAGTCAACCTCTCCACAATGATAAAGGTGGCAGATCTATTAGTGGGAATCCACAGCAGCTCTGTTTCAGATGGAGCTGATGCAGAACAGCCTTCTTGTTTTTAACCTTTTCCAGTGGTTCCCAACCTTTTCCAACCCATGGCCCACTTGAAAATCCTTAAATATGTTGGTGCCCCACATCTGACCCCATAACAACATGGAGGCCAAATAAAGCCTCCTCAGAGCAGCACTTTTTATTTTAATGATAATAGTCAAACATTCAGGACTGAACTGAAATCAGGGAAAACATGTCGGAAGCTCAGTTTTTCTTTTTTGTGTGATGTGGGGCAGATCACTTGTCGATTCACCAAATGTCTCTTGACTCCTTTTAATTGTTCCTGTTTCTAAATGGCTTTCCAGTTTGATTCTCCAGTTTTTGCTATGGATGTAATCTTTTAAAACACAATCAGATTGAGATGGCAAAGTGTATGATGTGGTCCAGCAGCAACAACATAAATGTTTCTATCATTGGCTGATCACAGTGGTAGGCCTTAATCCAAGAAACAAAACAGAGTTTTTCAACATTTTTAATCTTTTTAAATATCATTTCATTTTACACGATTTATAACATTAAATGCATTTATATATATATATATATATATATATATATATATATATATATATATAATTACTTCTTTTCAAATCTTTAAAAAAAATGTTCTAATGATTTGTCAGCCCACTTGCAACACCTTCACAGCCCACGAGTAGGCCCCAACCCACAGGTTAGGAACCGCTGACCTAAACCTTCAATTTTGCTGGCTGAAATAACTGTCACTGGCAGATTCTACTAACTACTGCTAACTAATTACCTATACCCTTGAATGCTTCGAAACTGTCTCTTGCTGTTGATCAAGAATACATCAGTGATAATGTATCCATACTAAAACCTGCTGATTTTAATCCTGTAATTCAGTTCAGTTTAAAGATTCCCTCACAGCAGTTGCATCACCGTTTAAATGAAATTCAGTAAATGAAAGCATCACCCTTCATAGAGCTGCAATGTTAAGCTCTGATTCTGACCCTCTTCTTATTCTTTTTATAAAGTTATCATTAAGATTATTTATGTGGTTGTCACAGTGTATTAATAAGGTTTTAACAAAGAGGTAACATCCTCCGAGTCACAGCTCAGCTCACACCAATGAGAAGATCCACTCGTTCACTTTTTCATATGTAATGAATCCCTCTAAAGGATTTGGGAATGAGAACTAACCACTGAGTTTGACAAACATAACACTGTCTCGAGTAAATAGCTCTGCTGGGTTACTGGAGTGCAAACCTCCCAAATCCAATTAACAGCAGAAGTGAGACAAACAGATGCCGTTGCATCTTGGACCAGCTCTCGCACCGAAGATGCTCCAGTCCTCTTCCTCATGTAACCTTTAACCCCACAAAACAATGTAGTGAACAATATGCCCCTGGAACATAAGGTGACCACTGTTGGTAGTAAGCAGGTTCACCAGGCATGCTAACATTAGCAGACAAACACTGTTTAATCCACTCCTTACAAGTTTCCTTGTGTTTCTGATTGGAAAACATAAAGAAGAAAAAAAAAGACACCATCAGTTTGGACCCCTGTCGAGCACAGTCCTTACCAGAGCCACACACACTCTGCTTCATCATGTGGAGAAGTCCAAAGGTTGACAGACCTGCTAGCCTAAGCTGTCATTCAGGGGAGACACTGAGCAAAAGGTCAATCACAGTGTAAGGGTAAATGCTAAAATACTTAACACGTGTAATGTTAATGAAATGCCATCCAATGTTTGCTAACATTAGCAACCACCAGACCAAGTAAGACTACATCAGCAAGTGAACTGAATGAAGCTTTTTATTGCCCAGTTGCTGTTCCTTGTTTTAAAAGTTACATTCTCTCACTTGAAGAATCAGTGCAGTATCATTTCTTTTTCAGAAAAACTTTACTTTTTTTCTGTGTTCTCATTAATGAAACATAATACAACGTGTGCACTCTTCAGGAAGTTAGTAATAATGTATTTCCTCAAGTAGTGGCCGGGGCCTTTATTTACCTCAACTGCAGAAGCTAACAGGCCTTTATTTCTAATTCCCTCTGGTCACATTTTAATAGGACCCCTTGTTTTGATCCACTCTGTTTAAGTTACTGTATAATGCTGTTAATGCAAATGCAACACTTCCTGTAACCATTTCAAATTAAAAGCCCTCTAGCATTCTATTGGACAAAAACCTTTCGTGTCTTAACAGGGCTTATATTATGAAGCATTTGGAGGCATACCATATGCAACAACATCCAGACGGGATTAAAGGACGACAAAGCAAAGGGGATCAGAGTGAATGAATCAAATACTTTAGATGAGTAATCCAGAACAATAAAGTGTTGAAAACAGCATAGTGTTTGTTCCCCGGCCTGTATTTGGGGGCCGGCCATTATTTGTTTGTGTTGACCACGCCCCGGCCATTATTGGAGACCCCGCTTTTAATTGACTGAAGGTAATATGGTAACTAGAACTTAGCACTTGCATTGTATATACAGTTTGTTCTCCTAAGTAGTTAGCACTTTTTACTACTGCACTACAGGAAGTAGTAAGTTGCATGATAAATTTCAAAATATACTAAGACCTCACTTAGGATGTTTCTTTAGGATGTTTTACATTCAGCCACGAGGAAGAAGTACAGTTCAGTCAGTTGACCAAAGCTCTCAGACTGTGTTAAGAATCTGTGTGAAGCTCAGCAGTGTGATGCTGTGACTGACATGCATTAGCCCCGTGTTAATCTCGGACCAAGTATCAGCAGACAATCAGGCCATGTGTAGTTTAAGAGTCCGTCAGTGGAGAGGAGGTAAGGAATTAACTCAGGAATGCATCGCAGCAATTTTCTACTTTTCCAGTGACTTGTAATCAAACAAATCATGATTCTGATTTCAAGAACAAGTTAAGCTCTAATTGATGATTGGACCAACTGTGTAGACACAGCCATGACATTGAGATGATAATATAACAATGTCCAAATGGGATAAAACTGTAGATAAATATTTTTGTAGTCGTCCAGAAGTTAAGAAGAGGGGACATGAGCAACATTTGGTTTAGTGGCTGTAGTTTAGGACATTACTGAGCTATCTCAACATTTAAAGGTTACAGATAATGAAACAGTTTGCAGCAGTTGTAACAGTTGTATAGTTGTAATTTTGACACAGTTAAGATGCTTTTGAAAGAATTTCCTGAGCCTAACAGGAGAATTTCCTAAACTTTTGAAGATACATGTAATCAACTTATTCACACATCTGTAAAGCGATACATCCATCAGAACTGGAGACGTGTGGTTTTCATGGGACGGTGAGGTCCAGCTTCCAACGAGGAGAAAGTTAAATTATTTCAATACGTAACACATCATGTTCTGAAGTAGTTGGCTCAGTAGCCTACTGACCTGCAGTGCTCATGTACCTTCAAATGCCTTAAACTGTAGCTGTTGCACTTCTTAAGGCATGGTGTACTTGTTTACATGACATCATCGCTGGTAATCAAAACAAACTGTTAGTTGCATGACTGTTGGAGGTTTTCTTGTATGTGTAGCTATGATGTGCAACTTTTCTGTGTGGTTTTCTATGTGACTCATCTGGATCCAGTCGCAGAGGCAAAGTAAATCCATGTGGAGCTTAACTGTGGTTCTCTTTGGCTTGCTGATTTATTTGTATCCAAAAAGGAAGAAGCTACTATGCTGTTTCCCCCATGCAATTTTGATTAACCCTGCTTATACTGCTCTACAACAGAGATGATCAGACCAAACAAAGTGAATGGCCACAATGTGTGAGTCACACAAATTTGACTGCTGTACTTTTTGTACAGTCTGTGTTTATTCAGCCCAAACAGCCAATGTACCAATTATGCCAAGTGTTAGCTAGCACCTGTTCAGAAGGCTAATGTCAGAGGTCACCAGGAAGTCCAGGTCTTCCTGTTATTTTCCAGATCAGATTTTCCAGATCCAGATCAGAACAGACTCATGATAAGCTCTTTCAGTTGCTTTGAATGAAGTTTCATCCCATCTTAAATTCGCTTTACGTTCTTTCAACACACCTGAATCGTTTCAGTACAGTCCATTGTTGGGCGAAGAGACTTACTCCTGGTGTTAGATTTCTGTCTAAAACTGACACTAGAGCACTGATGTGAGTGTCTGACACATTATGGCAAGGGGCAGTGAGATAGAGGTGGAGCTGTGGCACCGGAATAACAGCTTAAAGCTAAAATCAACACCTGCCTTGGTGCAGCGGCTTTCTCCAGCAGTGAGCAGTAATTGAGAGATGTTGGGTCTACAGTAAAGATGGCAGAGTTGATTTGGGAAGTTGTGTTTAAGCCATTTCAGGTTGTTATGCTTGTGACAAAATTAACAAACAATTATTTTGCGTTTCCAAGAAAATATGAGTCGTGGGTAACTGGACTTTGCGGTAGAAACTTGAAAACGTTTCAGCTCTCATCCAAGAAGCTTCTTCAGGTCTGACTGGCAGGTGAGGAGATCCAGGTACTGAGCCTCTGCTGGGTTGTTATCAAGGCCATTGATGTCACTTTATTCATTGTGCTCCTGGTTTTGTAATGACATGTTATTAGAGTTGTTGGAGTCACCTGAGGCAAAATGTGAATGGTTGTTAAATCTCCTGGGAAGAGAGCGAAGGAAAGCATTGTAGGTGGGGGTACAGGTGGTGTCTTAGACCTCCACTTCTGTTAAGGGAAGGTTTCTCTACTTACTGCTGCCTCAGGTTTCTGGTCTTGGTGACAGGAAGTGGAACCTGATGTGGTCTCTGCTGTTGTAGTTCATCCACCTCCAGGTTGGATGTGTTGTTCAGTCTGAAGCTTTTCTGCTCAGCCCAGTTGTAAAGAGTGGCTATCTGAGTGACCGTAGCCTTTCTGTCCGTTTCTGTCTCTCAGTCCGTTGTGAGTGAAAATCCAGGAGATCAGCAGTTTCCGAAACACTCAAACCAGCCCACTGACACCAACAATCACATCACACTCAAAGTCACTGAGTCACATTTGTCCTCATTCTCATGTTTGATGTGAACATTAACTGAAGTTCCTGACCTGTATGTGTAGGATTTGCTGCTTGGATAAGTGCATGAATAATCAGATGCACAGGGGTTCCAAATAAAGTGCTCAATGAGTCTTTATTTCAATGGTTATTCAGTGTAAAAAGTTGCATATTTAGTTTTAAATCTGGTCTGTGTACGTGTCTAAACAGTGCAGGTAGACAGATAGAAACCCTTGTTTCGGGGTTGGTGATGTATTGTTGTGGTTCCTTTGTTAATGCTGTAAGTCCAATTTGTTGATGGCTTCAGTCTGGTCCACTAAGATGTGTAGTATCATTTTCCTGCTGTGTGACTTCCACAACATCTTTAGTTTCCTGAGAACTTTTCCAGGGCTTGTTTCAAAAAAGATATTTTTATTGTTTTTACTGACATTACACTCTGTATCAAACTTTTCTTGCATCACTAAACCATCTTCTAAGAATCCATTGCAATATACTGTATCATGGATTCCTCAGCATAGTTTCTAAGTTTAATAAATGTTGTATCCACAGTGTAGCTGATGCTCAGAAGCCTTTAAAATGTAAATGTAAAATCACAGGACTGGGTCTAAACAAACTCTGGGAAAGTATAATGTTTACCCTTTGAAATGTTGGTGGGACTGACATAATACACTTATACAATGCTGCTAATTAAATAAATACAAACATAAAAGACTGTGCATGCTCAAGTTAATGCCCTCAAGCCATTGGTGGGTGCATGCACATCTGTATCACCTGCTGATGGTTTATTGTCATTGGATTTTTTTTTTAACTTTATTTGGATAATTCTGAATCTGTAATCCTGCACTTTTCACTGTGAAACTGTAGGACATGACATATTTTTTCATTGTCTTCTGATGGACATCCCTCATTCAGCCACTGGATTTCTCCTATCTTTCTTGGTATATTGTGACTTTTCTAGTATTAATTTAAAGCTACAGTTAGGCGTGTTACAGGTACTGTAAAAATAATAAATGCATCAAAACTAAAGTATGTACCTTTGACTATGTGTGATACAGTTGTGGTCTACTGGTATGAATGACAGTGTTTTCTTGCCTTGCATGTCTTTGATGATGGTCCCTCTGGAGTCTGCAGGGTATGTACATGCCACTTCCCCATGAGGTGAACATCTGTGACACTATAGGTTGCTCTGTCCACCTTCTCCCATCTCATCATGTAGTCAAATAGAGCAGATTGTAGCTCAAAGGTCCAAGAAACTTTTGAATTAGAAGTTTAATGTATGTTAAATATGTATGTTGTCATGCCAACAGCTCTTAGAAATGGTAATTTCTTTACCTAAATGTGATAATCTTTATTACATTACATTTACTAATTTAGCTGGTGAGAGACATCACTAAAGCTTCAGTGCAGTAGGATACCTTGTAAGTACTAGGGGCGACATCTTTTTAATAAGTGCATAGAGATCAAGTGAAGAAGTGCACCAAAAGTGCATAGTAAGTGCTAGTTAGCCATGTTAGGGTGTTAAAGGTGTTAGGAGGGAGCTGGGGTAAGGGATGAAGAGGTGGTTATGATATTGATATTGTGATGAATTGATTGGCTAGGAGGACTAGCAGTTCGGTCTTTAGTTGAAGGTGGCATTCCTTCATCCATGTGGATATGTCAGAGAGACAGTGAGATCTGTGCATAGACAGTGGAGTCGTCTGGTGGGAATGACAGGTATAGTTGTGTGTTGTCGGCATAGCAGTGATATGAGAAGCCATGTTAGCAGATAATTAGACCCATGGACGAGGTCTAGAGAAGGGGTCCCAATACTGATCCTTGGGGCACTCCAGTGGGGAAGGGATGGGGTAAGGATGTTTGTCCTTGCCATGACACACTGAAGGAGCGAACATGAGATAGGGTTTAAACCAAGAAAGCACTTTACCCAAGATGCCCATGTTTGAGACTACCGACAGCAGGATGCAGTGGTTCACTATATCAAAGGCTGCTGATAAGTCCAGCAAGATATGAACTGAGGACTGAGCTCAGTATGTGGCTTTTGTCAGAAACAACAGAGCTGTTTTAGTGGAGTGACCACCCCTAAAGCCTGACTGATTTGGATCAAGAAGATCGTTCCGTGAATTTTGAGACCTGCTTAAAAACCATCCAGTCCATGCACTTAGAGAATGGAAGTAGCGAGACTGGTCGGTAGTTCTCTACTTGAGCAAGGTCAAGTTAAGGTTTTCTGAACAAAGGAGTTACCTGAGACTGTTTGAATGCAGTTGGAATTTCTTTCCCATTTGACCGTAGAGCCAATTCTGGTCTGTCTTTACAGAGATGGAGAACCCTATGAGCTGCTAAAGGCTCCAGCTGAACTCAGAACTGGTTTTCTTCTCCTCCATGTGTCAGTAACTTGATGCTACATAATATTACATGTCTATTTTATTAGTGAGAGCTACAGTATATGTGGTAATGTTAGCTAATGTACTTTTTCCAATACTATGCATGTGTTCGGCAAATGTTGCTATCGTTAGCTGGCTAACTGTCAGCACTGCTGTGGAGCATTTCATAGTAATGCTAGCGTGGGCTAATGGTTGTGGCTGGATTGCTTTTTTTGTTGGAACTCAAGTGCACAGGGCAACTTTATTCAGTTGTGCTTCTTGTATGTTTAGTGTTGCTTTCACTCGGCTTTATAAAATTTGGCTGACTGAGAACATATAAAGTCGGGAGGTGTGGCAGATGAGGCGTTTGTTTAGGTTTAAGATGTTGGTGATCTAGTGCGACATCTAGTGGTAGTGATGGTCACTTACAGAACCTTTACGTCAAGGGGAAGGTGTTAAAAAAAAAAAAAAAAACACTGATAAGGCTGAGGATTTATTAAAAAGGTTGGCTCCTTATGAAGAGTAATAAAGCGAGCAGAAATGCGCAGATGTTGTCTGTAAGTGTTGGCATTTTCAAACACACTAATTGCTTGGAATTGCTAGACACACACTTCTTAAATTTTGTAGGTTATTAAACAACTTGTCTGCTCTGTTTTAGATTTGCTTTTCAGCAAACATGGCATGGCATTTGCAAGCACTGTGTTAAAGAAATTGTAATTCTCATACTTGAAAAATATTTATGTGCAATGTTACTGTTAATCCATGAAGTCTATCTGGTTAACTTTCCTTTCAAGTTATGTCTGAACTGAAAACACATTTTGTAACAACACTGGAAAGCTTTCACTCTGCTGACACCTGACTCAACGTTTGTGAGCATGCTTGCTCTCAGCTGACTGATCATATTTATCCAGTGTGTTAGTTTCTTCTTTAAAAGTGTATGGTGACATGTTTAGGGTTGTGGACTCAGTGTTTCAGTAGTGTCCTAATTCATGGACTGCATCTTCTATAGACATATCCTTGTGTTCTCCTTGATATAGGGACAGTATAACCATAAATACACTGTAGTGAGTTCAGGGATAATTAAGCCATGCAGCTTGTTTCCATCTTATGTGCCACTGACACACCAGGTTTTCGACGTTTGTCCTGCCTGAAGGTGCTGTCAGTGCCTTGCCACACATTTATCTAAGCACCAACATCATCCCTCATCTTCATTTTGAATGAAAAATGCTTTGCTGGTATTCAGCTGACATAATTAAAGATCTCCTTAAATCATCAAAGTCTTTTGTGTCTGATATGATCGATGATATTTATCCAAAATGTTAAAATGTTTAATTACCTAATCAAAATCATAAAATTCTGAATCTATGAGCATATATTGTTCATTTCAAAAGTTTCACTGGAGGACGTGCTTCACTGAAGAGTCTGTTCTCAGTGTTTGAGCACTGGACGCTTCAGGTTAAACGTCACTGTGTGTAAGTTGGTCACAAATTCACCTCATACTTACACATTTAAGGTTCAATTCAATTCAATTCAATTTTATTTGTATAGCGCCAAATCATAATATACATTATCTCAAGGCACTTTACAGGGTAAGGCTGAGACCTTACTTTGTTACAGAGAAAAAACCCAACAGTTCCCACAACGAGCAAGCGCTTGGTGACAGGGGGGAGGAAAAACTCCCTTTTAACAGGAAGAAACCTCCAACAGAACCGGGCTCAGGGTGGGCGGCCGTCTGCCTCGACCGGTTGGGTTTAGGAGAAGATAGAAAGAGGGGGAGGGGGAGGAGAGAGGAGAGAACAGAGAGAGAGAGAGAGAGAGAGAGACCAGGAACAGCTGTGTAGGTAATGGTGTTATCAATAATAATGATAGATAACAGTGGTTAATAGTAATGATGAGTAGTGGTGGATCTGGATCCTGCTGCTCCAGAGGCAGAGAGACCTGCAGAATGAGGACAGAGAGAGGGAGAGAGAGGAGAAGCACAAACTACAGGAGAGGAAAAAAATACAAAGTTAATGGCATGAAGTCATCGAGAGAGAGAGAGGGAGAGAGACAGAAATAGAGAGAGAGCGCCCAGTGAATCATGGGAATCCCCCAGCAGTCTAGCTCTATAGCAGCATAACTAAGGGATGGGTCAGGACATACCCGAGCCAGCCCTAACAGCTTTACTAAACAAGACAGTTTTAAGCCTGATCTTAAAGGTAGAGAGGGTGTCTGCCTCCCGAACCCACACTGGGAGCTGGTTCCACAGGAGAGGAGCCTGATAGCTGAAGGCTCTGCCCCCATTCTGCTCTTACAAACTCTGGGAACCACAAGTTGACCTGCATTTAGAGAGCGAAGTGTGCTATTGGGAAAATAGGGAACTATAAGCTCTCCAAGGTACGATGGTGCCTGACCATTAATGGCTTTGTAGGTGAGGAGGAGCATTTTAAATTCTATCCTGGATTTTACAGGGAGCCAATGCAGAGAGGCTAACACAGGAGAGATGTGATCTCGTTTCCTAGTTCCTGTCAGTACTCGTGCTGCCGCGTTTTGGATCAATTGGAGGCTTTTTACTGAATTTTTGGGACATCCTGACAATAAAGAGTTACAGTAGTAGTAAGGTGAGCACAGCAAAGCTTTTTCAGCAGATCCAAATAAAACAAACAAAGTAAGAGAGATACGTGGATGTGATGCTGTTCAGTGAAAGCTCAGCTTAGGCTTAACTAATGTTACACTGCACAGGTGATGACAACAAGCCCTGTCTGTTTCTTAGTTAGCTGATTAGACTGATGTTGGAAATGTGACACCTCATCCTGCTTCAGATGGACATCACACGTAGTGAAACTCTGCTCAGTAAACACACCTGAACAAGGATCTGTGTCTGTTATCTGGTGTAAGATCAAAAGATCTGATTGTATCTTGTGTTTTCTGACTTGTATTAATGTTGTGCCTTTCTTAAGAAATGAGAACTACAGTAGTTAGCCCAGCCTTCAGTATTAATATATGTGCATGCCTGCAGGACGAAGAGTACCATGTTATCTGCCCCACCAGTATGGTGGCAGTTGCAGGCGTCGTCAACCACAGGACCTCAGTCCAGCCTTAAAGGTCCCATATCTTACTTTTCTCCAGTGTTTTATTTGAAGTGTTGACCACCATCAGAAGATATATTTGTGGTTTTAAGAACAAAAACATCTCAGTTTAGTTTTACATCTCCTCTCTCAGGGTTCTCTCTGGTGCTCTAGTGACAACAGGTCAGTGAGCCAATCAGAAGGGGCAGAGGCTCTGAGCATCTCTTCTGATTGGCTGGCTGTTTTCTGAGTGATGGAATGAAAATATAGCAGATTTCAGGGAAACACTCAGAGAAACCAAATCCTGCAAGGTTGGATTGTAGGCCCAGGTGGACGGGACTTGGGGAATGGCCGATGGCACTGATGTGTTATGACATCACAAAGTCACAGAGGTCCTGTGACTTTGATACTTTCACAGTATTAGTATAGAATCTAGACCTGCTTTATAATCAAAAAACACATGGACCACGTGGAAATCTACCTTTAGACTACTGTATATGGGACCTTTAATCGTTACAGGCTGCATTGCATCAGTGTGTTTGGCTTTCTTGCTCTATCTATCATACATTCATGTGTGAAAGTTTGTTGTGATGGAGCCGTCACAGAGGTTGTTGCTGACTATTCATCTCATCCTTCCAGTCTCCTGTGCTAAAGACCCAGACAATCACCATCTCCGACGTCACCAACTCCCTGAGAGGAACTGTGACCTACAAGGACATGCCCTTAGTTCACACTGAGACCAAGACCATTACATACGAGTCAGCACAGGTGAGGGGAATTCTGGGAACTGCACACAGGAGGAAACATTTTTACACAAACTATATTCAGGCTCTGATTAAATAAGTATACCAAATTGTCTCACCTTTGTATGTAATGCTGGTTTATTCTTAAAGCTGTGATACTACACGTGTAGACATACAGAGTATTCACTGGTCCTGCTTGACATTCTGGTCCTTAGCTGATCTGCCAAAACGTCGACGTATTAGTCCAGTGTTAGTCAAGAACAGGAATGAGCACACTTCAACAAACTGCCACCAAATGACAGACTGTATGAGTAAGCTTTGGAGAGAGACTGTGTGGTCTGATGTTATTCATTTAAGCAATATATCCAGACATGAAAGAGTATAAACAATCCAGTCTGGAAAGATGCAGCAAAATTAGAAAAAATACAAAGCAATCTCACTCTTGCAATATGAGTCAATCAGGAAGTATCCAGACAAAAGAAAACCCCTCACGATCAAAAAGAGAATTGACAACATCCCAACAGTAAATCCCACATTAATATGTTATTCTTTAATTTTGTAGGCCTCAGTGGTAGTGTTGTACTAGCTTGTCTTATAGTAGGTTGTATGCTACCATTAAAATTGATTTTTTTTTTATGTTATTTGTGGCCTTGATTATGAAAGGTGCACTGCTCACAAAGGAAGCTAAGTACTAGACAGCTGTGCATTTTAATAACCAGCAGGTGTTACCCTACACTACATTTAGCTGGCATGGATCCATTCAAAGTCAACAAGATCTGAAAATGCACAGAACTCAAAAGCCAAACAGGAAAAAACTAGAGAGCAGGAAACAACCGAGGTATAACAGAACAGATGAACTGGCAAGGACAAAGGGAAAGACAGAGACTTAAATACACAAGGGAGGCAAGGGCAATTGAACACAGGTGAAACACATTAAGGCAGGGCAGACAATCAAGGTGGAAAAAAGAAAGACAAAGACAGGAAGTAAACTAACATGAGACACAAGGGGTGTAGTTACAAAATAAAACAGAAAATAAATTAAAGTCTAAACCCAGAGACCAAAAGCGATCGAACACAAAGTGTCTGTCAATGTAATCCATGACATTACCTGTGTTTTATCTGAAGTGTTAATCTCCATCAGAAGATATATTTGTGGTTTTAAGAACCAAAAACCATCTCAGTGTAGTTTTACATCTCCTCTCTCAGGTTTCTCTCTGGAGCTCTAGTAACAACAGGTCAGTCAGCCAATCAGAGGAGAGGATCTGAGCCTCTGAGCCTCTGTTCTGATTGGCTGACCATTTTCTGAGTGATCCAATAAAAATATAGCAGCGTTATAGCACTGAGACACTGGCATGGCTGAGGGCGGTTACTGCTTTGTTGTGACATCACAAAGTTCCAGAAGTCCTGACGGCTGGTTTTAAGGCTCAGTTTCTGAATACAGGCTGTGTGCATTTCTCTGTGGACTGAGGCTTTGATACTTTCACAGTATTAATATAGAACAGAGACCTGCTTTATAATCACAAACACATGGACGCCTCCCTTTGTACAATATGGGACCTTTAAAGGAAAACAATGTTTATAATGTTTGGTTAACTTACCTCAGTTTCTTCGTGGTGACTCTGTTTTATGGCCACACTGCTTCATTCTGTTTGTTTCTCAGCCTTTTTTAATGATATTGGAAGAAGTGCTATATAAATGCAGCCATTTAACTATTTACATTTAACCTGGAACTTTTGGGAGTCTTGAGGTACTGGAGCCGCGGGGCAGTTGCCCTATTTGCCCAGTTAGTAATCCAGCCTCCATTATTTCTATTTCTATTACATAATTTGGAGAAATATACGTTTTTTGTCATTGACAACAAAGGCAGAGTAGTTTAAAAAAGGCAGTCACACAAGAACTGAATCTGAATAAAACAGCCTATAATAATGTTTAAACTTAGATTAAAACATAATTATTAGGAAGATTACTAATCTTGACATGCAGTAGTAACAGTGATTTAACTCCAGGTCCAGATAAAATCATAATATCTTTGTAAGTCTCACAGTTACACAAATTACAAATCATGCATACAAATAACAGATAAGAGTTAACTGAGTGTGTTTAAATGGATTCATTTGAGATTCCGGTCTAACACTTAAAAGGTGTCTCTCCCACAGCCGGTGGACAGCCTGGCAGAGAGGGACTCAGGAGTGCTGCTGAGTGCCCAAACCATCACCTCCGAGACTATCAGCACCACCACCACCACCCAGATCACCAAGGTCTGCTTCCTTCGCTAACACTCCCACAGTCAGTCAATACAGATCAATACAGTGATTTACTACCATGCCGTGGTGGATCTCTACTTTCAATCAGTTGTGCCAGTGGGACTGCCCCTTCACAGCACACTTACTTAAGTACCTGCTGAAAATTAGGAGCAGTGATTTTTTTGTTTGCTTTGCTTTGTTTTTGATGGTGTTTGGGTTTTATGGTTTGAGGATGGCCCCAGGAGCCTGATGTGGATTGTTAACACTGCAAGAGAATTCCAGTTGGCTGGTCTGACTGATTCTGAAGCTGCTGATCTCCTGGATTTTCACTCACAACAGACTCACAACAACAAACCATCAGTGAGCAGCAGCTCTGTGTTGATGAGAGAGGTCAGAGGTCAGAGGAGGATGGACAGACTGGCTGACAGAAATGCTACAGTCACTCAGATAACCACTCTTTACAACTGTGGTGAGCAGAAAAGCTTCAGAGTGAACAACACGTCCAACCTGGAGGTGGATGGACTGCAACAGCAGAGACCACGTCAGGATCCACTTCCTGTCACCAAGACCAGAAACCTGAGGCTGCAGTGGACACAGACTCACCACACTGGACAGGTGAAGACCTGGTCTGATGGATCTGGATTTCTGCTGAGGCAGCAGATGGTAGGGTCAGAGTCTGAATCCATGGACCCACCCTGTCCAGGTGGTGGTGGTGGTGGTTTGATGGTGTGGGGAATGTTTTTCTTTCCTCACTTTGGCACCTTAATACCAATCAATCATGGTTTGAATGCTGCAGTATCCAGAGTTCTTAAAAGGAAGCGCTGCCCAGCGCCGTGATCGCTGCCTAGCCGGGCCCCTAGCCAGTTGACTGTCCCTGCCAATGCTCTGTCTGTTCCTGCATCAGGGGCCCTACGTTTTGCCTGTTCCTGAAACTGTTCCTGAGTCAGGAGTATCAGCTAATGTTTCATCTGTTCCTGAGTCTGTTCCTGAGTTGGCAGGTCTGTTCTCATGTCACAGGTTCCATTTGACATGAAGTCTGCTCTTCTTCCCAGTCGGACAGTCTTCCTCATCTCCCATATCATCAGTCAGCCATCTTTGCCGAACCATATCTCCAGCTCACCACCTCAGCACTCCAGTGGTCTGCCTGCCCTGCTCTCAGCTCCGACCTGCAGTGGTTTCTGCCAGTCTCTTCGCTGTCCTCAAGAGCGGTTTCACCTACATCACTGGCCTCCATATCATCCTCCAGAGAGGCTCTGTCTGTCTGGTTGCCCTCCAGCTTTTGTTTCTGAGGGAAACAGCCTTTGTCATCACCCTCCTGCTCTTCCTCCTGATGGGACCCATCTCTGCCATTGCCTTCCTGGTCGGCTTCCTGAGGGTACCTGCCTTCACCACTGGCATTCTGCTTAACCTCTGGAGCAGTCCTGCCTTCATCCCTGCCCTCCCCGCCCAGCACCAGAGCAGCCCTGCCTTCGTCTCTGCGTCCGCCTCTCTCCCGTCTTCCAGCCTCCAGGCTGCCCAAGCGGCTCTGCCTGTCTGTCCGACCGTTGGGCCGACTGCCCAAGATTCTGTCCTCTTCTCCTGATAACTGCTATGCACAGAGCTCTGCAAGGACGCCAGAAAACGATTTGTTTATTTATTTATTTAAAAGGGACCATGTACAGCTTTCAACATAAATGTGCCACACCAGATTGTGGCTTCAAGCTAACTCTCATCTGCAGCCCCTTGCCAGGCCAGAAACAACAGAGTAATTCACAGTATAATACACAGTTATGTTTACAGAGTAAAGACAACATACAAAGCTTTACAAAAGAGAGCGCACAACAAGCATTGTGTCAACAAGTAAAAGCCAGTCAGTGAGTACAGAGCTCAGCTTGTTTGAAAAGTGCTGATAGAGCTGCAGCTCCTCATCGTCACACTGTTCCACTGATGTGTGGCTGTTACAGAGAAGGCTCATTTCCCAAATGCAGTGTTGAGAAATGGTGCAGTACAATCTGCTGTAGGGAATATTCTGGAGAATCTAATAGAATTTACACAAAGTCCGGCACAACCAGCAGAGACGTACTCGGCAGTGAGCATGTTCCAGCAGGACATGCTGCCATTCTAGTTCTTTGCTCTCATTTAAATGCATCTCAAATGTCTCAAAAACCATATAGTTTATGTGTCGTAATCCTCTATCACACTTCTCTTACAGGGCGATCAGTTTTTCCTCACTTGTATTTCAGCTTGTGTTGTGTCTCTGTTGTAGACGGTGAAAGGAGGGATCTCTGAGACCCGCATTGAGAAGAGAATCGTCATCACTGGAGACACTGAAATTGATCACGACAAGGTGAGGACTGTGAATGATGGAAGATAATGTTTCCCTCAAAGCACTGTAGTACCCAAGTGGTGGGATTTATTGCTACTGCTTTCTGCTTGATGTATATGTGCCCAATAGAAGAAGTTAGGATTGTTTGTCAGCTTAATTTGCCTCACAGCACAATTGCGTTCATATATGAAGTAAATCTGTTCTGTGTGCAAGTTATTTTAATTAAACTCATAAATTATGTTCTCATTAACCAACCTGGACTTGTTCACTCCTCAGGCTTTGGCTCAGGCCATTAAAGAGGCAAAAGAGCAGCACCCAGATATGTCTGTTACCAAAGTGGTTGTGCACCAGGAAACGGAGATCGCCCCAGAGTAGGACAGACTGATCCTTTGGAAGGTGAGTGGACCCACTCTCAGCCATCCCTCACGGGAGAAGCGTCATTCAAACAACTGGAAGAACAAAAAGCAAGAGTTGAGCTGGCGTCCCAGCTGCACACACCAATTAGAAGGCCAGAAAATAACACGAATAAATAAGAAACAGTGATGTGAAAAACATCTAATTATGAAGTTATACATCAATCAATGTGATTGAAAGAAGCCACCTCTGCCTCTGAGCTGAGGACACAGCAGAGCAGGAGCGGAACAGACTGTATGAGTGTAATTAGCTGATGATTACTTACATCTGTTGCAGGAGTGCCATGTGTTCAGATATGTTTTTACCCGTCTGATAATGAACCCTGAGAAGAAATGAACCAAAGGTGGATGTGTTCCCATCTGGTGTTATTGTTTTATTCTCTTTTCCCAATTTGTCTTAAAAGTGAGTCTGAGGAGCGATCAGCTGCTGAGGAGAACCTGGGCTTAGGAGTGACTTACTGAACCAGGCAAAAGGATTCGTTTGCAGGCTTCAATACTAACAGCTATGCCCACTTCATATTACGTCATGCCGCTCCGCCTCCTGGTCCAGCGTGATAGGGTTTTAAGGACAGCGGCCATGCTAACTAGCTGCTAGCTGCTGTGTATCCCCGCTGAATAAGTTTCAAAAACACACATTTAACTACAGCATCGTCTCACACTGAGACTCCAACACTGACAAGATGACCAACCCATGGATGAGATCCATGTTAGCAGTCTGCACGCGGCTCACAGCTCACTCTCAGTCCAGACAGAGGCGCTCTCATCGACTGCAAAACGCTGGAGGAGGTGGCGGAGCTGACATCAGTGCAGCCCTGCATAGACTGCTGTCTCTGTGACCCACATACGAAGAAGCAGTAGAATATGGATGGGTGGTATAAATGATAGTTTATCACAGTAAATTGATACGTCTTATAATAAGACGTATCAATTTACTGTGATAAACTGGAGTGGGAGTCAATCATCCATGAAATCATAGAGAAACAGGATTAAAACAGTAATTTCTGTCCTTGTGTGTCCCACTGCTGTTGTCTTCACACTATCTGCAATCTCACTGACAGCATCTTGTTTTGATGTCTCGTGTGGTTCTGTGTGATTTGGACAACTTAAAGTAATGCCCCATAAAGATTCAGAGAAGACCATATTGTTGGTATGTCTGTTAGTTACACCATGTCCAGTGGTCAGGCACAAACATTGGCTTGTTAACACCAGTGTGTTATTACTAAAGGTTACGGAGTCATGATTAATGAGTTGTGGAGACGAGGAAAGATAACGGCCTCTTAATAGAAATCCCTCATTTTGACTTCAAACCAATTTGATTAATCTTACATGTCCAGTAATCCTGAGTGTAAGTGGGCTGTCCGAAGAATTTTCTATCATGCGGCTGATTCTGGCCTTACAGGAAGGACGACAAAGATTGAATCCATTTGACAGTCAAATTCACAGAGGCCATGAATGGATGTTTCTTTATATTAGTTTGTAATAAACTTGTCTAACACACCCGCCCTCTGGTTCTGTGGCTGGATGCATGTCTCTACCACAAAGCACTGAGATCCTCTCTACAGGCTTTTGTGCAGGATGCAGCAGATTCTGCCCCGAACACATAAGCTGCTTTTATCTATGAGACGCAGTGAGCTGGAGTCACAGTCGTCCTGTTATTTTAGTGATTGTTTGATGCTGCACTTCTCTCCTTCTGGCATATGCATTGCACAAAGAACAGGGGTTGAGAATAACGGGATTTAGCCAACGTGAGCCACATGAGCCAGACATTTAAATGCGTGTTTGGCTGCAATTTTTACTGCAGTAACATCCAGACCCACTGACTCTGCTCTGAGCTGCTGGACCTGATGCTCAGTCACCTTCTCCCCCTCTCCCTCCCTCATGCTTCCTAATGCATTAATAATTATGCTTAGGATTTTTTTCCCACTGTGTAGGTGCTGTGTAGGTACTGTAGTTGATGTATGTGTATTGCTTTATATGGGTATGTGTGCATTTATTTAATGTATTCATCATCATAGGTGAACCTGTGGGTGTGGGAGTGGCTGGGCCTGGGAGAGCATCTGTGTGTCTCTGTGCTGATCTGATTTATGTAGTTTCTGTATATTTGTGTTAAGGACCCCCTTGAAAATGAGATGGTTCATCTCACAGGACTTATCCTACTAATGAATGTTTATACATTATTGTATCATAGTTTATTTCCAGAGCAGTTTTTTTTCAGGTGAATGAAGATAACTTGGGCTACTGGGCAAAAGATCATATGGCATCTTTTTGGGTAGAATCACGATCTGCATCCTGTTTCTGCTCCAATTTTATTGTGAAAGTGAGTAGAAGTTGTGATTTGCATCTTTCCACCACTGTGGCGCTTCTTTTGGATGTTGTTCGTCCTTAATGTCTTCTGTTTACAACCAATCTCACTTTTTGCTTTGTTCATATGGATTATTGGTTTGGACTAGGGACTAGTATACATGATTTTATCATACATCACAAAAAAAACACTTAAAATAAGTTAATCGTGATGAATTTCCATCATCGGGATAATGCTGAATGGGGATAATCATCAATATCCTCACAGGAGTGACTTGAAAATGCTGCCTGGCTCGCCAACATACAGCCTATTTTGATTTATTTTTAATTGCCACATGGGGGAGCTTGCATCTTTCCAGTCATTTCTAAATGCGCCTGTCACCATGGCTGAAGGTTCAGCTTGTCCATTGTACCCCCCCACCAAAAAAGTTAAGTTGGATGTGTGGAAATACTTTGGATTCAACTAAAACCAACAGGGACATTAAATGCCCATCTGCAGAACCTGCTGGAGGAAGGTGTCTCCCCCACCGTCCAACACCTCCAATCTGAACACTCATCTCCAAGATCCAGCTCAGTTCACCGAACTACAGGCAAAATTAAGTAACGTTACACATTAGTAATTAACGTTGAAATTTTCATATCATCCCAGTGCTGCTATTTTTTAATGAGCTGCTACATTTAGGTATTTTTTAGCTGCAAGTTAGCAGGCTAGCTGTTTAACAGTCAACAATGGATTAGATATGTAAATATACTGACCTCTGAAGAGGATCATAAGCCAAAGTCAGATTGTCACTCATTCCAGCTCAAACATTAAATCGGACTTGAGGGTGAACTGATTAGAACACATTTTATAACTCACAAATTCTTAAATTAATTATTACACAGTTTAAGCCAAATGTCTAATAAGATAAAATGATGAAGTGATGGCCATCCTTTGAGATTGTGAGCATACTTCCTGTAACTTGTCTGGTTGGTGGAGGAAACAACCACGAGGCAGTGATTCGTTGTAGTGAATCTTCCTCTGACAGTTTTGTTGTTTGTTTGTTGTAAATGGACGCATAACGAGCTGCTGAACATACGACAGAACTGTAAGCAAAGCTGTAAACATGGTGATGGTGATAATCATGACACTACATAGGTCTTGATTGTGACTCAACTGATCACTGCTTAACCTTGCAAAATGCTAATTAAAATGTGTACTGAGGGATTGTATGAAAGTGGTATTAGTTTGGTCGAGTATGTTTCAACACGAAACACGTTGCCTCAGAAGCAGGAGGTATGTTAAGTAATGGTGCCCATGAGGCTTTAATTGTGGCCTTGTTTATGGGACGTCAAAGGGTTCAGGCTGGGAATCTGGTGCTGTTTAGCCGACTGACAGCCTGGTATGTAAACACATGGCCCTGCCTCCCAGTCAGCTATGGGGGCATGGGTGGGGGCCTTGCAAGCCCTCTGTGCAGTCTGACAGACTGTTAAGGCATCTAGATGAGCACAGCCATCACAAACGTGCCGAAGTTAAACTAGTACAAGTAATAGTAAAGGTAGTCATGTGACACAGTCTGTGAAATTACTGTTCCAAGTCCACATTTAGCAGAACAGTCCAGAAGAAGGGAGCTGACTCGCATGTTAACACCAGTTATCCCAGCATGCATTTTGCATCAACAGAGAAGCAGCAGTGATGGCAGAAGGCCATGAAAAAACCTACAAGTGTCATTGTGTAACCAAATATAATTTTGATATTATTTAGACAAAACATTGACCATTTAGATTTCACATATTCAACTTCCCTGTTACGAAATTTCAGGAACAAGAGTTTGAACTGTGCGTAAGGCCTTTTGTTAGCTTATCAGTAGCATTACATGTTAGCAGTGGAGGTTAGGAGGCAGGAGCTAGCTAAGCAGATGTTTTTATTAATTTATTAAAACAGCTTTATGCTAGGATACAATTTGCACTCAGAGGGCGTAATTAGTTACTGACGCCCAGAGCATAACTCTCCACATCCATTTTACCTTTGTGTCTGTTTTGAGAAACTTGGAGTCTGAACTTCCGAAACAAGCTGCAGTTTCTCGACTTTATTCTTCTAAGAGGGGCTTTGTGAAGAGTAGGATCATTCCTGTGTGAGAGGAGTTAGGGTGTAATTAGTCTGAGAGACATCACTGAGGGATTAAACACTCCCATGTGCCTCTGTTCTCCTGGCATATTCAGTCAACTTCAATTTGTTTAGATCAGAGTGAAGCCTGAGAACAGCTTCATCCCCAGACTCTAACCACTGCATCCTTCCTCTGAGTTAAATCCTCTGGATCTGCTGCTGTGGCACAGACGTGTTCATTACACTGTCCTACATGAAGAGAGGGTCTCCAGCTCTCTGACACACAAGCTGCTGTCACATTAAACATTTTATTGCTTCCATAAACATAAAGTAGAAATGCACTGCTTTATTTGGTTTTACTCTGCCATTATCATCCTAATATCTTTGTCCTGTATTAGCTGTTTATCACACCTGTTGAGCTTTAGAGCCAGAGGGAATGTTAATGAAGAGCAGAAATAATACAAAGCATATTTTAAACACAAGTGACTGATTGACAGACATGCTGCATCAGATACTTCAGTCAGTACACTCACACATAGCACGCTTCATATGCGAATTTTGACAGGTTTGTGTCCCAAATGAAACACTGCTGTTGTGGACTCACCGGAAATGACGATCACAACATGTGACCTTCGCCTGCCTGATTTGCTGTTTTGGCTTGAAATTGAATGTTTTACTTTCCTGCAACATCGGCCATCAGTGCTGATGACACGTCTTCCTTCTTCAGTCACTGTTTTCACAAGGTTTTGTTTTTTTGTATGATTAATAGTTTGTTTTCAAAATTAACAAAACTTGCAAATATGTGCAACTATTTCGATCACAAATGACATGGAAGATTAAAATGGAGTAAGAAGGAACCATACTGAATACAACCACCACACAAAATAAACAAAAGATGAGGATAATATACTGAGATGAGAAGAAGGGGAAAAAAAAAAAGTCCAACTGGTCTGTGATGCACAGTGAGTGCTTAAAAGTTTACAGCATTGCTTGTCAACCGGTATTCCAACCAAATGTACTTTATATAATAGTTTGTTTTATGAGCTGGAAATGCCATTAAACGCCTGGTATATAACAAGTGGACTGCCCCCATTTTAAGCGATAGTCCTCCAACTTATCAAGCAGATCATTGCTCTAGTGCAGCCAGATGACCGAGATGACGCTGGTGCAGAGGAGGCTTTCCACTCTTTGACTACGAGATTCTGCCCTAACATGAGGGCAGTCTGGAGCCAGTCAGCACGAGGTTCAGGCAAGTTACTTAATGCTTAAGGGTCACCCAAAATAAACAAAAGACTCGGGGAGAAAGGGATGCATCGTCTTCGTCATGACACCTCCAGCCCTCTGAGCTGTCCACCAAACCCACTTTGTCCAGCCTGGATGGTGTCTAGTAAACTCTATTTATAATTTAGAACTGGATCGCTTGCGGTTCCCTTGGTTTTTTTTTTCCCCATTCCTAGGAATTGTTCCCTACTCTGCCTCTCTAAAGGACACCTTATTTACAGGAAATATATTGGAATCTGAGGCCATAAAGATCACAGAATAGTAGGCAGAAGCTTCATGATGACGTCCAAAGATTTTTAGGACCTTCTCTAGAGTGTCAGCATTACATGGGGCTATTGAAGGGGAGTTTATACCAGCAGGTGTCTTAACTGCAAATACTTTTAAAATTCAGTTGAATTACTGTCTGAGTGCCTCAAAAGATTTTCATGTTTGAAGTCCTCTAGAACTGTGATACCTTTTTGAACCCAGGCCTTCCAGAAGACCATTCTCACAAGTTGGTCACCAATATGGCGACTGTTAAGGGTGAGAAGCGTCCATCATTTTAAACTCAATTTCTTGATCGTGTTGAGTGAACCATCCAGGTACTTACACTGCACTGTGTGTCGCCATGCTCGTCAATGTGAACACATTTAAGTACTTAAAACAGCCAGTGTGAGTATGGAAATACGCGACATGAGACGCAGCAGTAGAACTGAGCATTTGTTACTAGCATGCAGCTGAAATCTCAACACAGTCTGTCTATTGTGAATTCAGCTGTAGTAAAATATATGGGATATATGTGAGCACAGAGAGACACAAGACGACCAGATGTTGTCAGCTGTACAGCGGCTCCACAACAGTTTTGAACTACGTCCTCAATTTTGCACATTGACCATATGCAGTCCAGATATAGTCTAGATTGTGACCTGGTCTTGTGTCTTTATGCAAACCTGAAATGTTTTTTTTTCCTTTTATGAGAATGTTTTGTCATATTTCAGTAAAAAGCATCACTGTTTTCTGACCTGCTCCTGATCTAATGAGCTGTTAATACAAACTCAGCACATGGTCCATGTTTACCTGATAAATTCAGTATAATGTACATTTTAACAGCATTACTTCGATCAGTACAACGACACTCATGTCGCATGCACATGCATAGAGCAAAGGGCCACAGGCCGGATTCAAACCCAGGCCGCTATAGTCAGGGCTAAGCCTTAATGGTATGTGCTCTACCTACAAACAATTGACCATTCAGGATTTAACTGAAAAGAGAGGATGCTCAATTTTTCTGTTTTGTTTGAGAGAGGAGAGATGACCTGTCGATTCACCATCTGTCCCATGACTGTTTCCTTTGAATAGTTTCTGCCACGGATGTGATCTTGTAGCGCGCAATCAGACCGAGACAGCTAACTAGAATACGATGTGGTCCAGCGGCAAAGTGGTCCAGTCATCCGCAACATAG
Source organism: Trachinotus anak (assembly GCF_046630095.1). Taxonomy (NCBI): domain Eukaryota; kingdom Metazoa; phylum Chordata; class Actinopteri; order Carangiformes; family Carangidae; genus Trachinotus; species Trachinotus anak. Next base: position 2,352,363 of record NW_027273867.1, read on the forward strand.
AAGTTCCTATCGTTGGCTGATCACATTCATAGGCCTTAGAGAAAAAAAACAAAACCTTTTTTTAGTTTTTAAAGGTCATTTCATTTTAAGACTTTTAAAACATTAGTGATGTATAAATTTTCTTTCTTAATTACATCTTGATACTAAAATTGTACTGTTTCGGAAATGATTTGTCGGCCAACTTGCAATACCTTCACGACCCACAGGTTTGGAACCACTGCCTTACACATAATCAATTTGTTATCAATTAATGTGTAACTAGTGAAAGTTTTTGTTATTTCTTCCTTTCATTTTCTATCATTTCCTTTTTCCTTCTGTGCTCACAGATCAGATTTTGCTGGTGTTTTCATGTGTTGTGATCTGAACTTCCACTAAAGATATCTTTCTCTTTTTTTTCCTCTCTCTGACCATCTGTCCATCTCTTTCTTTCATTCTACCAACCCTTGAACCACTCCTTTCAGCTGCCCCCACTTCTCCCTCCTTACTGTCTCCATCACACCATTTTACCTCAGCATCCCCAGCCATTCCACCTGAATGCACTGCCTTTTTGACGTGAACCACCAGACCACATCAGAAGGAACGAGCATCAACACTGAACTAAGACCTTTGACCTCCATGAGTGTGGAGTTCGGCCTGAAGGAGACGAAGATGCCAGGAAATTTCCCAAGAACCCTCCCAATATTCCCCACAATTCCACTCTTGTTCCACAAACTGCCAGAAGATCGACCGCTGGACTGATGAAATAAAAAACAAATCTTTTTTAAGGCAAAAAAAAAAGCAAAAAAAAAAAAAGAAAATAAAGTACAGCATTTGTGGATTACTCCTCTCCGATTTGTCTGGAGATTTTAAGAAAATTTTCAAGGGCATTTGGTCTTTTAATCTTGAGATTACTGGTACTTTATTTTTCTACAGTTTTTCTTACCATCAGAATTGGTTATCAATAATTTGGAGGTCAAGTGTTTTTTAATGTGTTCCAAAAAGCATTAACAAAGGGATTGTGGGTGATTTTTCATGGGATTGTACACATTGGGAGTTGAGGATCCCTCTTGGTGTCATTTCTTGTACAGTAAATATTTTATTTTCCCTCTCAATGTGAAAAAATATTTTTTCAATTCATGTATAAAAAAGATTAATTTAACCAGACCAGGGGGCAATTACTCCTTTCACCTTATTTAAAGTTCTTATTTGTTGAGTGATTTCTGCATCTTTTGATTGTTTTAGTTGTTCTTGTTGTTGTTGTTGTTGTAGTGCTCGTGTCACTAGAACAGGGCTTTATCAGGACCAGACACAGCAGTGTAATGAAATGATATTTTCTTTATTTATTCCCACCTCTGTCTTCTTCTTTTTGTGTGTTTTACATTTTAGATATTCTCAGCACAGTAGTATGTAACCTTATGGTTTTGTATTGAGAGCATTCCAGTCACCAGATAGTCTCAGTCATTTCTACTCATTCATTTCAGCATCAGTGTTTCTGCATATGCTTCAATTTCTACTTGTCTACCTAATGGGCAGTGTGCACTCATCTAGACAGAGGTCATTCGGATGGCAGCAAATTAAAGTTAATGATCTGCGTGATTGGTCCTGAAGCAGATGACAAGTGAAGAGTTCAGGATGATAGTTGCCTTGTTAAACTGCAAAGACTTTGATTTGCATCATTGCAATTTCATGATAATCTGATTAATGCGAGACTCCAATTACTGCAAGTGCCGTTGACACATCATAGCAGCTCCTAACATTCAGTCAGTGACTGAACCTTAAGTGTCTGATTCCAGTTTCATGTTGTTTACGTATTTTAAGTACGTAAACATTTTATATTATATTTTAAGTTGTGATAACATGTTACTCACCAGGTAATTGATCCGATCTGGGAACTAAATGACATCAAGTCCTAACAAGTCCTCCAACCTGAAGAACCATACAGGTTGTTGTCTTCAACCCTTTAATTTGATATAATTGGTATGGAACTAAGAATCAATAATCAGTATCAAAGACAAGGTATCAAAGTCAAGGTATCAGTATCAGTACCGACATTGAATATTTTTGATTATACCCAGCCCTACTCTTGTGGTTCCCCTCTAGTCGCTTGAAAAGGTTTTTAAAAACCATTTACTATTCATCTGAACCCAAACAAGTTTTTTCTCTCCAGATAAATATAATCAATAAGCAGTGCTGAATGCTTTAAAGATTTGATATTCTCTTTTATAATAGATATAACAGACATCTTCAAACTATTATCATATTGCATGCATGAAAGTGCACTGTAATATTACAGTGTATAAGACTAGAAGGCCCAAGTGAACCTCCTGCTTAGTCCACACTGCCCATTCAAATCAGACACATATTTAGTATGGCACATTTAATTTATATTTTGTCAATTTTCAAACATTTTTTTCTAAAACACAATATTCTGTACAGTCTTCCCAGTATGTTCTTTTACTGTGCTGTCATCTTCATCGTGGCACTCCCTTTTCTTGTTGGAAACAAGCAAGCCAACATTTCTGAGTTCTTTCTTAAATGTGAACCCTTACTTTACCATCACAGGAAGACATGTAATAAAAGAGCACCACGCACACAATACAAACTGATGTAGACATTGTATTTTTTTATTTTGTTGTGTCCAGTGTTCTCAGTTCTGATTGTGATTTCACCATTTCCATGTGTCTGCAAATGGTTGATTATGTAGACACCGTAGCCTCCTTGAAAAGAAGATTCTAAATTGAAATATCTTATACACTGAAATCGTAGAACATCTAAAAGATAAATTACAAATCAGGGAAGAGTTACTAACATTACATTGCCATCACAACACTGGGGTCCAGAAGAGTCAACATTTTAAAGCCACTGAAATCACTAAGCTTGTTCAACTATTAATGAGATTTTAGAAAGAATTAGATAAGAGGATGACAAAAATATGGACACAAAAGCCTTTTCATCATATTTAAAAATCTAATCCAGGTTTGCTTGATTTAGAATTAGTGTATTCATACCTCATGCTACATATGCAGTGCACACATGCACAGCCACATTCCACTAGGGTACTGCATATAAATCTCTTGAAGGAGTGGAAGGCTAAGCAGAGGTGATTCTCATCAGTTTGCCAAAGGAAGAAGAATTGAACAAGCAATACTTACCATCTGTTATTATTGTTATTAGTGGTGTTAAAAAATGTAGCATTAGCATTAGTACATATAATTATTTTGTTTTCCCCAAGCAGAAACCCCCAGGACTGAAAAATTAAGCCAACACCTTAGTGCTAGAAGCTGCAGTTCCTCCAATGACCACTAGAGTCTGGCTCCAACAGTGAGTCAGTCCCCATAGACTCCCATGTTCAAATGTCCAACTTTACAGCAGAAACAAACATGTTTACAGCCTGGTACAAAAACTGTTCTGGTCTCTAGAGCTAATTTCCTCCTTCATGACAACTGTACGGGCTGAATTTGATATAACTCACCTGTTTACATTTTATCAAAGCTTAGAGAAATGTATAATTGAGAGCATGGTCGCTTTAGGTGAGTGCACGTTTGCCACAAACTGGCATGCACTGAAGTCTTGGCTCAGCTCACATTTTAGGATTAGCCAGGTGTTGGACAGGATCAGCCGCTGCCAAGATGGCGACGGCAGAGTAGCCTGCTCTGAGCTTCAAAACCGCTCTTCAGAATATAAGGCTTTTGTCAATGCACAGATAAAGGTATCATCCTTAGAATCAATGCACATGAAATATATGTGCAGGGAATCATCCTACACTTAGATACTTAATGTACGCACAGTTGGAGCTAAGCACATGTTACCAAGAAATATTCACTCAAATGGGCACAGTAAGAGGACTAAACACGAACACATCCCACAGGGCTTCCATGCCTCCTAACGTTTAAATGAAGCCCTGGATAGATTTAAGTATGCATGACTGCTTGTAGAGATCCAGTTTTCATCTTACATTAGAGTCCAATGACATGCTTGTCAAGAGATGGTGGAGGGAGCGACAGTAAGCCTCCCTCCCCATTCCGCTGTATGTACAGTGTGTCCTGAAATAAACCACACTCAGTCCCATCTGAATGTCACAACAAAAATATTTACTCATTTACTCATTTTAAATGATTCTTGGTTTTGTTTCTGCATGAAAGGAGTCACAGCATAAAATAATCTGTGCTAAATATGAAGATTAAGATAAATAGAGGGAAATTTGTCATGGTCTGCCTCTGAAAGTGCTATTTGTCTGAACTTTATGTTTGAACTTTTGTTTATTTCCTGTTTTATTTTGAAATAACTTACCTTGTGTGTCTACTTATTGTTTTACGAGGGGCTGGACTGGACCTGGGAGCGATGTAGCTCATCAGGTTGCGAGGAAAGCTTCGGCCATCTCTGCAGCTTGCTTTGATCTGGTTGGATCGTGCCCTTTTACCCAGGTGCAAGGATCAGGGTGGAGGAGTCTCAGGAACTGCTCCATTATAACAGTATCTCCTATGTTCTCCTTGGTCTTTTCTTTCAGGATCATCCACTTGTCATACAGATCTCTCACGCACATCTGCAACTCTTTGGAGGTCTCGTTGTCCTCCAATGTAGTGGAGCAGAACCTCATTCTGGCCTTATTTCAAATTTTTGGAGAACAGCTCTCTTCACCTTCGCATAGTCCATAGTCTTATGACTGTCCATGGCTACATAAGCAGCTCGTGCCTTACCACTGAGAAGTGGAGTCAGATGTAGTGCCCACTCCTCCTGTGGCCATTGGTGATGCACTGGCGATTCTCTCAAAAGTTGTTCAGTAATGTTCAATATCTTCATCTTTATGACATGGCTGCATTTTCAGGCCTTTCCACCCAGGGAACCTCACCAGACTGGAAAACTAGACCTCAGAAGTGTTCCCGGGTCGGCTGCTGCACCTTCCAACAGCAGCTGGTGCTCTTGTCATTCTGATTGCACCTCCTGCTGGAGTGAATTGGTGCTGGATTGTCCTCCAGTGCTCTTTCAGGCGTTGCCTGTCCTGCTCTCATTTCACTGCCTGGTCACACTACTGCATTCAATGGAATATAAAATATTAAAGCAGAACATTTTGGAATACGAGTTACAGTAGCCTTTTGAGCTTTGAAGTTGTGTGTGTGTAACGGGGTGTGTGCATCTTTGTAGGGTGTACCAGTGTGTACAAGAGTATGTAATTGCCTGTGCATATGAGCTGAAAGCAAATAGTTTTTACAGCATAATTTTTTGTGAATATCCACACAAAATATCTCCCCTTAGTATTTAGTATATGGAAAGTGACAGTGGTAGTATGTAAACGAACTGGTATTTAAACCCTGAAAATGATTTAATATTGTGGTAGTGATGATCAGGACTGCAAACGCAGTGAAACATCTATTAAGTTTTCATTTACACGTCACTACGCTCTTTTTTGAGGTCAAAATGGAAATAAAAAATAGAATTTTCCAACAAGCTTAAAATTAAAATGAAAACTGAATTTCACATTTTCTTTTCAAAGACCTATCTTGCTCTACTAACGGGCAATATTTAAATGCAATGAGCGCCCCCAGTTTATTGCATTTGCATTTACATTTACATGTCACTACGCTATTTTGGGGTCAGTGAAAATGAAAATGCAATCTGTCAGACCTCTCATTAACCAGAGGTGGCAGAGTCTGTATGACCTGTCTGGGACAATGGCAGTGGCTTGGCTGGTGTGGGAAATAATCACTGGCTGACCAGCTTGACAGAAACCTCATCTCGCCAGCAGGTGCTCGCTACAGAGCTGAGCAGTTGAATGGAAGTATTGCAGAATACTCACCGATGTAGATGAGGTGGTGTTCTCAAGTTTGAGAGACACTGTGCTCCTGCAGAATAACATCCCCATAGACATCACAGGGACATAGCTGCTAGCAGAAGTAAAAGTCAAGGGTATCGCAGGAGTGTGTCAGAAAATCTTTATCTGTCAAACAACACTTATGTAGGAGAGCTGGAAGTATGTGTGTATGCTAACTTTACTTTCACCTCGACACAGACGATTTGGTGTAGCTATTATTGTCACCAGTAATATTACTGTAGGCTGTTTAACAGACTCTGTCTTTCACTGTGTAGTCCTTTTTAAACCAGTGCTGTTGTGAGGCGTGTTATTGTAGCTACCGTTGTTCTGCACAGTCTGTGATCCATGATAGATACAGTACATGGCTTGTGAAGATTTGATAGTAATTGCTGATTGCAGACGTAGTTACTAATGTTTATCCATTAGATCGGAGACAGGCTTTCACATATCTAAGCCTAGATGCATTGCTGAAATGTCATGGAGCTCCAGGCTTGTTGATCAATGTGCTGGATCATTTAATACATAACTAATGCATATTAAAAAACAATCTCAAGAACCATTTGCTAAAACAAAGATGCATTATTTACAAAGTTGGGGTGATTATTCTCTAAATTCTAGTGAGGCCACCATTTTGTGGCCATTTTTTTTCGTCCTGGATTATGACCCCATTGAACGGAGTGGGGTCTGTTCCTGCCCCCAGTGCAATATGGCACAGACATGGAAATCACAAATTGCTCAGGTATTTCTTTTCTGGCCCTGAATTCTGTTTAACCTTCCTCTGTTCCTTTTGTTAGGTATGTTTTTAGTAACCAGTTGACATACTTTTGTAGTACATACTGGGTGTGCGTTTGTGTTTGAAATTAATGTTTGCAAGTGAAAGACGAAAAGGCTAAATTTGGTGACGAAAATTTGAGTATGCTTGCTTTTGCTTGAAGTAGTAGAAAGAGTTGAAGTACTTGAAGTTGTACTAAATGTAGTAGTAGTTGAAGGGGTTGAAGTACATGAAAGTAAGACATGTAGTAAAACTTTTAAGCAGTAAATTAAGTGGTAGTTAAAGCATTACTACATATAGTTGAAGCAGTACTTTGTAAGTACTTTGGGATTAGCTGAAGAAGATGAAGGAGTATTTAATAAAGTAATTGTTGCCTAATTAATAATTTCATGCAGTAGGTAAAGTAATTGATGCAGCAGTTATATACTAGTAGTTTGAATATTTGAAGCTTAAACCAGTCAATGTCCCATAATTATCAAAGTAAAAATGTAGCAGTAGTATTGAAATAGTATTAGTACAATTGTATATCAGTTATAGTACGTAACTCATAGTCCCTTTTATTACTAGGTGGAGATTTGTGGTTCATGGTGGAATTTACAACTTCAGCCGTCAAATTGTGTACCTCACTGCGGCCACCAACAGGCGGGCATCCACAGTGCTGGACAGTTTCCTTGGTGCTGTGCACCGGTCTGGTCTGCCATATCATGTTAGGTCAGATAACAGGTTGGAAAACATTGAAGTGGCACATTTCATGGTGCAAAATCGTGGGGAGAACAGGCACTCTCACATAACCAGGAGAAGTATGTGTAATCAAAGGTCATTTCCATGCTGATGTCTCTTGGTGTCTTGGGAACTGAATGATATTATCATCATTCAAAGGGCATTTTTTGGGTATAAAATGCTTTGGTAGGTCAAGATGATCTATTTAATGGTACAAACACATGGAAAGCCATCCCCCAAAGTGTAATCACCAGATTACATATGAGGGTTACAACAGAGCCTCCTGTGCTATTGCTTAAGTGGCACTATACCAGGTTTTCATTATTGGATAATCACTAATTTACTGTTGTTTTTCACTAATGAATAATCACCCAGGACCATGTCCAAACACCATTTGGCTTTTGATGCACCTACTAACCACTGGGGCTGACTACAGGGGCTTCTGTGTAGGACTGCTGTTTATGTGGAGATATGATTGTGAGCCAGTAAACTGGTGTGATGATGATCTTAAAGGAATTGTTTGGTTATGGGACATGTTTTGAATAGAGGCAGTTGGTCCTCCTCCTCCAACTGACAAAAACCAAAAAACTCAATCTTTTTAGTATCAATTTGTCTGTTGTTGAAGAATAGTTGAAGAAAAGAAGAAAAAAAGTATTTGGATGCACAAGAGCCTGTGGGTGACATGGCATGGCTACAGTGCATTTTGACACTGGCAGTTTGCACTGCCACTCCACTGAAATGGCATTGTTGTCCGTGACAGAAGCCCTGAGGGCAGCCAGAGCTGCAGGTCAGTCCTCAGTTCTTATCTTACTGAACCTCTCAGCAGCCTTCGATACCGTGAACCACCACATCCTGCTGTCCAACATGGGCATCATGGGCAAAGCCCTTTCTTGGTTTGAATCCTATCTTACTGGGGGCATCTTCACTGTGTCATGGCAAGGCAAAATGTCCTTAGTCCACCCCCTCCCAGGTGGAGTGTCCAAGGATCTGTTCTGGGATCTCTCCTCTTTGGTACATAAACCACCTCCTTGGGTCCAATTATTTCCTCACGTGGCTTCTTGTATCACTGTTACACTGACGACACCCAGCTATAGCTGTCATTCCCGCCAGATGACCCCACGGTCTCTTGTCTCTCTGACAAGCTGAGATGAGCATGGATGAGGGAACGCCACCTTCAACTAAACCTCTCAAAGGCTGAACTCCTAGTCATCCTGGTCAATCAGTCGATCAATCAGTCCTTTCATCATTAGATCAAAATCGCCTCTTCATCCCTTACCCCATCTAAGGTTGAGAACGGGGTGTCATATTTGATGACCAATTATCTTTCTCTGACCACATTGCATCCATAGCTCGATCATGCTGCTTCACTGTAGCACTTATTAAATAGATGTAGATAGATTGATAGATAGAATAACAGATCTAAGAAGTGCTACATTTTTCTTTAACTTTTTCTAGTGTGTGACACTTCTACTTTAAAACTATAATTGTTTGCAGGATTGAATAGTTATGGAGAGACATGTACCAGCAAGTCCTTGATATGTTCCACAGTCTTCAGACACATGGAGGCAGAGGGGCTATTGGATCTTGACAATGTTTACACTGCACTGGAGCTTTCTGCCACAACTACAACACCAACTGCACTCATTTAAGGAAGCCTGGAACCACCATGGTCTTAGAACTGAGGGCCATCAGTCTCCAGATCTACTCTGAATGTGATTCCTGATCTGGCTTGTATTTTTACATGTCTGTGTGCTGTGTCTTTATGTGTTAAGCATGTTTGGGAAGATGAGATTGGTTATACAGTGTCCATTTGTAAGATGATGTAATGCACAATCCTTTGATTATTCACCCATGCACACAGCCAGCCTCACTTGTGCAGCAATGCAGTGCTTTCCACACAAATGACCTTTTTCACTGGGAAGACCACCCAAATTTCCTGTCTTGTTCGGGGAATATGCATAACCCGATACAATGCACATTCATCACAATAAATGAGCATGTACATTTCTTGTGAAAAATGAAAATCAACCAACTAAAATCGAGAATGTAATCGGTTAATTTACAGATTTACTGGGAAATCAGGATAGTCACCATTTGTGTGCACGGCATACAGACAGGTGACGTTATAAAGAAAGGGCAAATACTACCCCAACAGCTTTAATGATCCTTTAATTAATCCAGTCTCTGAAACAGTAGTGGAGATATGGAGCTCCTTTCTTCCAAATAATCATGTACATTGCAGATGTGTGGCACTGGTCTACAGAGATGTTGAAAAAAAGTGATGTAGCCACAAATCATTCTTCATCATATTCTGGACAAGTGGGCGGGTCTACCATGGGAAGAATACTGCTGGCTCAGTTTGGATCAGCTTGTCTCCATAGGGGGAAAGCTCACTGCAAATAACTGTTCTTGTTCATCACCTTTAACTACAATGAAACATTTCTATCCCGTTGGGAGTGGTCTCTACCAGGATGACAGGGCCCTCATCCACAGGTCATGAGGGTCACTGATGGTTTGATGATATGAAAATGATGTAAATCATATCCTATGACCTTCACAGTAACCAGATCTCAACCAAGACCTTACTCCTGAAGAGACAACAGCATTACCAAACCAGGACGTGTCCCTAATGGATGCTGTTGGTGTTTACACAGCAAAAGTCCATTGACTTATGGACATGTTTGGAGAATTAGCTTAAGACAAAAAATTACCAAGACAACTTTAAAGTTTTAAAACTTCACATTCTATTGTTTTCAAACAGCACTGGAATATTTTTTTTTTTACATTTGTGCTTACATAATAAACTACTATTTGTCTGCAAGATTGTTTGCATAAATACATGCTTGAAAAAGGAACATAATAGGTGACTTACACACGTGCCACATACTACAACATACTACAATAAACATCTACAGTATATTGTCAGCTATGAACAAGTCTTCAGAATACCTTCATAACATATTTGTGTCTAACTTAATGCATGCTGCTCCTCAATACATCATGCCAAAGCCAAACTTGAAAGACTTAACAGCTACCTTTAAATTCTGTACGAAAGTATCGTATGTTGCACACATCAAAGGTGTTTTTGAGTGTTGTGAGGCAGATGGAGGCAGTTGGCACAGACTGGCATGTAGACACATCCACATATAGATACTTTGGGAGAACTGTCCAACTGGTCCAAAACCTCATCAGATCTTCAGAAGAAACTGTAATAATCCCATTTAAATAGGGGAAGGGAAACCCAAAGTAGTCACTTTAATTGAAGGAGACAAAATTATAACAAGATAACAGTATTTCTTTGCTAATGGCAGTAATCCATTAATCTGACAACAGAAACAGATAAAAATAAAAACTGCATTATGATGAAATTCACTGTAACATAAGTAACCACAGAGAAGCAAAAAACCTGATCCATTATTGATGCAACAGCCACACTTTCTTCAAACTAATGAGGCGTCCTTGTATGCATAAAAATATTACATTGACAAAGTACAAAGGGAGTAATGTGGGTAATGACTCCTGTGCCAGTTTAAATATTTTTGGCAATATATACCACTCTGTCAATCAGACATCATTGTGTTTCGTGCACCACTACATACCTACAGTCCCCCCCAAAAGAATTGGAACAGCAGGGCCAGTTCCTTTGTTTTTACTGTTCACTGAAGACATTTGGGTTTAAAATCAAAAGACAAGAGACAAGAGTTCAGAATTTCAGCTTTTATTTCCTGGTATTGACATCTAGATGTGTTAAACAACTTTGGACAGCACATTTTGTATCAGACTGCCCCAGTTTTAGGTAAGCAAAAGTAAAGGAACAGATAATCTTAAAGTAAATAACATTTAATATTTGGTTTCTTAACCTTTGCTTGCAATAACTGCATCAAGCCTGCGACCCACTGACACAATTCATATGTGATGCTTTTCCAGCCTTTTACCGCAGCCTCTTTCACTTCTTGTTTATTTTAGAGGGTTTCTCGCTCCAGTCTCTTCTTCAGGAGGTGAAGTGCATGCTCTATTGGGTTAAGGTCTGGTGATGACTTGGCCAGTCTAAAACCTTCCACTTTTTTCCCCTGATAAAGTCTTTTGTGGTGTTGGCAGTGTGTTTTGGGTCATTGTCTTGCTGCATGATGAACTTCCTCCCGATAAGTTTGGATGCATTTCTCTGTAAATTGGCAGACAAAACATTTCTGTAGACTTCTGAATTCATTCTGCTGCTACCATCATGAGTTACATCATCAATAAATATTAATGAGCCTGTTCCAGAAGCAGCCATGCAAACCCAAGCCACAGCACCACCTCCACCATGCTTCACAGATGAGCTTGTATGCTTTGGATCATAAGCGGATCCTTTCTTTCTCCACACTTTGGCCTTTCTGTCACTTTAGCAGAGATTAATTTTGGTGTCATCGGTCCATAAGACATTGTTCCAGAACTTTTGTGGCTCATCTCTGTACTTCTTTTCAAATTCCAATCTGCCCTTCCAATTCTTACTGCTAATGAGTTGTTTGCATCTTGTGGTATGGCCTCTATATTTCTGCTCCTTAAGTGTTCTTCAAATGCTGCACTGTGGAGGTTGTTGGTGATGTCACTGACTGTTGTTTTTGGGTTTTTCTTCACAGATCTCACCATGTTTCTGTCATCAACTGCTGTTGTTTTCCTTGGCCAACCTGTTGGATGTCATTTGCTACACTAGTAGTTTCTTTCTTTTTCAGGACATTCCAAATTGTTGTGTTGGCTTTGCCCAGTGTTTGTCCAATGGCTCTGATTGATTTTCCCTCTTCTCTCAGCTTCAAAATGGCTTGCTTTTCTCCCATAGACAGCTCTCTCGTCTTCATATTGGTTTATCCTTTTTAACAAGAAATGCAGTCTTCACAGGTGAAACCCAGGGCTAAAACAAACAGTAGACACTCAGAGCTATTTAGGCTGCGTTCAGACTGCAGGCGAATCTGATTCAAATCAGATTCCTACTCAAATCCGATTTTTAGGGCTTACTGTCCACACTGTTTTTAGCAAGTGTCCAAATCGGATACGGCTCTGTTCAGACTGTGCCACATTATTGACTGATCTGACAGGTTGCTGTAGTAACGGAGCGTCTGATATATGTCATATAATTGCGACAGCGACAACAACAACAACAACAACAAACATGATGGAGGCAAGTCACCTCAGTATATTGGCCTTATCACTGTCTAGTAGAGGTGCAGAACATCTCAGACGCGCTAGACCAGGGTTGCCCAATACGTCGATCGCGGCATTAAAAGAAGTAGAATCTACTTCTTTTAATGCCGTGCGATCTACATTTTTTCCTCAACTTCATTGGGAGTTTTGTGCGATCTACCTGCACTTCTCTTGCGATCGACCAGTAGATCGCGATCGACCAGTAGATCGTGATCGACGTATTTGGCACCCCTGCCCTAGACATTTGACGCAGGAGGCTGGTAGGATTATACACAACAATGCTTCGTGCTGCACTCACTGCCGGAGTTTCTGTGCAGTGACGAGTGTGGTGCCACCCGAAGAGCTGGGTCTGGCGTCGCGTAGAGTGACGTCATGGACAGTCAAAACCGATCTGAGCGTTTGGAGCTGTTCAGACTGAGACGCATCTGTCCAAATGCGATCTGAAACTACCTCCCAAAGGTGGTTTCGATCTGGTTTCCAAAAATCAGATTTCATGTGATTTGTGACTGTTCAGACTTCAAAAGAGCCATCCAGTTCCAATCTGGATGGGCTAAAAATCGGATTTTGGCTGGCAGTCTGAACGCAGCCTTAATGTTTAAACAATCAATCTAAAAGGCAGCACCTGGGCAGCAAGAAACACCTGTCAGTCACATGTTCCAATATTTTTGCTCACTTGCAGTTGACCTGGGTTTGATTCCCAGCCATTGCAGATAAACTTTAGTGTGTAACTCTTTGATTTCCTTTCAGAAATCTGTGCCTCTATAACCTGGAATAGAAAGATTTGATCAGCCCTTTCTACCTGATACACATAGGTTCTACCTAGATTTTCAAACCTGAACCCACACAGAATAATGCACTATGGACAAAGGACAGTAGACTAGAAATCCATTGGGGTATCCCCGTGCAGATATGAATCTTGCAACGGGGTGTACATTTTCATGTGCTGTTCTAGTTTGCTGTCTACAATGGTAGATAGCATGCTATGCATGTTCAAGGGGGTTCAATCCCTGACATCTGACATAGGTCAAGGACCCATTCATACTGTACCCTTTGGTCACATGATTTGAACGTTGTCTACGTCCTGACATTCATGTGCGGCCAAAAATTTGTAACCCTGCGAATATCTTGCATTGCCCACAAGATTCTTCTTTGAAACATGGCAAACAGCTAAATGGCATGGAACTCCTGGCCTCATTCTCATATTCTTGTTAAGCAGTGGCACATTATGATTTCTGTTTTTCCCTTCCTCTTGTTCTCTTCTGATTGATTTTTATAGCGGTTGGCAAACAATGTTGTGGTAAAAGGTGTTTTCATTGTAGAGTCTACATATATCCAACTTGATATCGTACCCAAGTTTCTTAGATCCACAATTCACAGCATGGCCTGCAATATCTTTTTAAGATTGGGGAAATCTCTCAGTCTGTAGGCAACATAATGTATCCACAAGCACTTAAAATGTAATCTTTAGTGTGGAAGCACCCTTGAACCCCTATGCTAAGAATAGAGTAAGGTTTAATGTAGAGGATGTAGCTCAGAAGTAGAGCACATGTTTTGCATGCACTAGATCCTGGGTTCAATCCCCAGCCACATCTTTCCTTTGGAAATGTTGAAGCTAAGAAGTCCATTGTCCTAACATTCAACAATGGAAAAGGTGGTTTTACCTGTCTGTATACAAGCATGTTCATGTGAAAGAGGCGGGGTTTTTAATTATAAGCAACAACATCAGAACCATAAATAATGTACTTAACATGATCTGAAAGGAAAGTGTGATAGCTGTCAGTTAATCAATTTACAGCAACATCAGTGTGACTGAAATGCTCATTTCTAATGATGAAATACTGATCAGTGTGTGGATCATTGATCTGATCACAGACATCAGAAGTTTAGATTTTATTTCCAGTTCTGCTCATCATATAGTGCTTGTGGATGCATTATGGTGCCTACAGACTTAGGGATTTCTCCAATCTTAGAAGGTTATTGCAAGCCACACTGTGCAACATGGATCTGATGAACTTGGGTACGATATCAAGTTGGTTGTATGTAGACTGTATGATGACAACACCTGTTTAATCGTAGGCTTGGTGAGTGTGTGTGTGTCATCATCAAAACACACACACACACACACACACACACACACACACTTGTACTTCCATCTTTGTGAGGACATTGACATAATGCATTCCCTAGCCCCTTACCCTAACCTTAACCATCACAGCTGAGTGCCTAACCCCAACCCTGACCCTAACCCTAACCTAAACCTAATTCTAACCATAACTCTAAAACCAAGTCTTAACCCTCAAAATGTGATTTTAAGGTGTCTCAAAAAGTGAGGACTGGCCAAAATGTACTCACTTTCCCAAAATGTCCTCACTCTTTACTTTTTTTGGTCCTTACTATGTAGCAAGTACAAGCACACACATACACACACTAATTTCTCAATACACACATTCACACCACACACTGACATCCTTAACACACCCACACCATTTTAGTTGCATACATATATTTAATTGGCCTACAGTGCCCCATGAAAGAGCAGCAATAGTTCTAGTGGAAACCAGGAAAATGTATGTATGTGCTCCATAGGCCAAATGGGGCTTCATGTGGTGGAAAACAGTAAAAACTAAAGGTTTGTCGCCAGGACTTTAGAATGAAAGCCTGATAAAATAGATTCTATGTTATAACGGCAGAGAGGTAAAAAAATTGCAGTAATATGTTAATGAGCAGAAGATCTCCATTTCAGTTTTGTGATGCGTAAATTTTTTCATCAAGTTTTTTAGAAGGGTTAAACTTTAATTGAAGCTTTACAATGCTTGTACCTAGTGAAAAAACCAAACCCACTTCACACTTTGGGATAAAGATAAAAGAATGTAAGAAGAATGTAATTTCCTAAAGACAAGGCTTCACTTCAAACCATGCGATTGATCATCTGTTACAGAAATTGAGGAGACTTGCTGAGAAAAATATATGCAACTGAATGTAAATCATACAAAGAGCCAATTTTGAGGCTTTGCCAAGAGCATAACAATAACTCTTAGTCAATAATAAGGCAGGGAGCCTCAGTGAGAAACCACATATTGCAGAGCAGCTTGATTGAGTGCATAAGGTAGGAATGCTCTCCCACTAAATCAGACCTCTTGACTTTATGTGACAGCCAGTCAGTTTTATCTCAAGAAATGATTACAGCCAGCTCATTAACATGAACACATTAAGCCAACACGCTTTTTTCGCACTTTCCTTCCCTCAGTGAGTTTATTTCTCTGTAGCTGAGCAGCTGTTCAGACTGCTCTCATTAAAAATGACAAGATAAGTGTGAAATTCGGAGTTCTGCTTGCCAAATGTTTGCAAATATCCTTTTCTTACCTGCACTTTCATACATGCAAACAAATCACTGCTCTCAGATCTGCAGATCAGTTCTACCATGTCAAGAAGTGATGGGAAGCAGCAGAGGGCTGTAGTCCAGCTGTCTGCGCATGGCTTCAAATTCATATTCAGTGAAGGAAGTGATTATTATTTATCAAAGGCAGCTGGTGCACCATATGTGACTCAATCCAGCCATGGAATCACAGGCCCAAGATGATTATTTCAACATTACTTCTTTCTGGCGTCCTCGCTGCCATGATTTCAGTCTGTAGACAGTTACAGTTTTTTTTTACCACACTGTCAGGGTCAGTTGCATGTTTGACTTTAAAGACGCTCTGCAATCACAATCAAGTGTTTAACTTTGTTAAAACTGTGTTTTTATATAATAAAGACACATGATGAGTGAAATAATCAGTCAACACCATGACTGAGTGTTTCCACCTTGAACTGCAGTGAAACAGTGATGGTCTCATAAACTCAGATTCAGACAGCCAGGGATTCATACATCATAGAATCTAAGGAACCAATCCTGTCAATTTGTGGGGACAGAGGGGCGGGGCTAAATACACCTGAAATCTTGTCAGTACAGAGAGGCAGAGTTAGCATGAGCACAATCACTAACACTGTGTCAACTACTGCCAGTTGCAAGCTAACAAACAACATAAACAAATAAAAGATGCTAACTATGCTAACTGTTCTGATCTGTCTGCTAGTCTCTGATTCTGGTCTCAGACTCCTCATCTGAGTCTGGGTCTGACTGAGGCTCCAACATGTGGCTGAGTCTCTCTGATGTTTCCTCTTCTAACCGTCTTCATCCACTCTGCTCTTTCACCTGGACACCTGGAGCAAGCAGGTGGTGGGGGGCCGGGCCAAGGCCTGATCCAGGTTTCTTCACTTTTTATGAGTGAAAACATGTTCAACAGAATATATATATATATATATCTATATATATATATAGATAGATAGCATCCGTAAAGTATTCACAGCACTTCACTTTTTCCACATTTTGTTATGTTACAGCCTTATACCAAAATGGATGAAATTCATTTTTTACCTCAAAATTCTATACACAATACCCCATAATGACAAAGTGAAAAAAGTTTACTTGAAACTTTTGCAAATTTATGAAAAATAAAAAACAAAAATATAACATGTGCATAAGTATTCACAGCCTTTGCTCAATACTTTGTTGAAGCACCTTTGGCAGCAATTACAGCCTCAAGTCTTTTTGAGTATGATCCTACAAGCTTGGCACACCTATTTTTGGGCAGTTTCTCCCATTCTTCTTTGCAGAACCTCTCAAGCTCCATCAGGTTGGATGGGGAGCGTTGGTGCACAGCCATTTTCAGATCTCTCCAGAGATGTTCAATCGGGTTCAAGTCTGGGCTCTGGCTGGGCCACTCAAGGACATTCACAGAGTTGTCCCAAGGCCACTCCTTTGTTATCTTGGCTGTGTGCTTAGGGTCGTTGTCTTGTTAGAAGATGAACCTTCGCCCCAGTCCGAGGTCCAGAGCGCTCTGGAGCAGGTTATCATCAAGGACGTCTCTGTACATTGCTGCATTCATCTTTCCCTCAACCCTGACTAGTCTCCCAGTCCCTGCTGCCGAAAAACATCCCCACAGCATGATGCTGCCACCACCATGCTTCACTGTAGGGATGGTATTGGCCAGGTGATGAGCGGTGCCTGGTTTCCTCAGGTCAAAGAGTTCAATCTTTGTTTCATCAGACCAGAGAATTTTGTTTCTCATGGTCTGAGAGTCCTTCAGGTGCCTTTTGGCAAACTCCAGGCGGGCTGTCATGTGCCTTTTACTGAGGA
The DNA here is from genome assembly GCF_046630095.1 of Trachinotus anak. Lineage (NCBI taxonomy): Eukaryota > Metazoa > Chordata > Actinopteri > Carangiformes > Carangidae > Trachinotus > Trachinotus anak. Next base: position 2,370,000 of record NW_027273867.1, read on the forward strand.
GTGGCTTCCGTCTGGCCACTCTACCATACAGGCCTGATTGGTGGAGTGCTGCAGAAATGGTTGTCCTTCTGGAAGGTTCTCCTCTCTCCACAGAGCAACACTGGAGTACTGTCAGAGTGACCATCGGGTTCTTGGTCACCTCTCTGACTAAGGCCCTTCTGGCCTGATCCCTCAGATTGGCCGAGCGGCCAGCTCTAGGAAGAGTCCTGGTGGTTCCAAACTTCTTCCATTTACAGATGATGGAGGCCACTGTGCTCATTGGGACCCTCAATGCTGCAGAAATGTTTCTGTACCCTTCCCCAGATCTGTGCCTCGATACAATCCTGTCTCAGAGGTCTACAGACAATTCCTTGGATTTCATGGCTTGGTTTGTGCTCTGCCATGCATTGTCAACTATGGCACCTTATATAAACAGGTGTGTGCCTTTCCAAATCATGTCCAATCAGCTGAATTTACCACAGGTGGACTCCAATCAAGTTGTGGAAACCTCTGAAGGATGATCAGTGGAAACAGGATGCACCTGAGCTCAATTTTGAGTGTCATGGCAAAGGCTGTGAATACTTATGTACATGTGACGTTTTTTGTTTTCCAATTTTTAATATATTCGCAAAAATTTCAAGCTTTCAAACTTTTTTCACTTTCTCATTATAGGGTATTGTGTGTAGAATTTGGAGGTAAAAAATTAATTTATTCCATTTTGGAATAAGGCTATAACATAACAAAATGTGCTGTGAATACTTTCTGGATGCACGCTATATATGAAGTTCAGTCAGGAAGACCTATCCTTTTGCATGCACATTCTGTATATATAAAATCTTGATTATGGCATACCCCTTCTCACATATTCACTCGTTATTCTCTCATTCTACCTGCCTGCTGTTGTCATCTGTCATTTCAGCCTTTCTGTCAGCTGTTCACATCTAACCAACAGCAGGGCGACACTTTCTTTTTAGCCAATCTACTGGCGCTCCCTTTTCAAAGATGTTCCTTCTCAGCTTTCAGTGTCCTGCTCCACTGATATGCACCCCTCCTCCTCCCCATTTCCACCCGGTTCCAGAGTTTCTTAAATTCCAGTTATTCCATCCATCGTCAGAGCGATCATCAGCCATAATCAGTGTCAGAGGGATCTTCAGCCATCTCAGCATCAGAGGGTTCTTCGGCATCTCTTCGCCAGAGGACTCTCAACCATCCCATTGAGGGATCTTCAACGTTTATCAGTGTGAGAGCGTTCACTAGCCATATATATATGGCTCATCCCAACCCTAAATAACTCCCCTATGAGACCAAGTGCCAAAGACTATATTCTCAGCACTTTATATATATATATATATATCTATATATATACATATATATATGTCATAAACAAGAAGGATCAAACCATCTCCAGTCTGATGTTTCATGACTCCCCACATCCAAATTGTACCCACGTCCTTCAATATTTTCATCATATCACACTTGTATTTTTTTAAACCTCCCAGTAAACGTAACATGGGTCTTTATGTTGAAGCCAGGGAAGTTAGTTGCCACACAAGACATAATTACTGGGGTTCTTGCTTTATTGTCCTTCACGACACAGATCTACAGGGAATATTTTGAATAGCACATATACCCTTTTTCTTAATTGCCATAATCTCCTTGGTCTTATCTGATGTGGGTATTTGGTCCGCAGTACAGACAAACACAGCAACAAACACTTTAGAGTCTAACTGCTGCTGATGACGTGAAATTAGTTAAATTTAGACAGACATCTTTTTCATCATTCATTATGCAACATACACATATTCTACTAGACTAACAAATTGTTTCCAGTGTGTCTCTCCCCCGTTTGTCTGTGCTTAGTTGTGTTTCTCTAGTCCACTCTACTCCTCCCCCTGATTGCACCAGCCAACTCACCTTGTAGCATACCCTTCGAAAGATGGTGGACCCAAACTGATGGTTTTCACAATGTTTTATTTTTCATGCAAGCTCCGTAATCAACTTCATGAAATCCTTATATCAATGTGAGACCAACGTGAGAACTTGTGCCTCCTTGAGGGGTTGCTATTACCGTCAGCCTTCACCGTTTTATTCTTATGTTACCGTCACGGCTTTATTTTCCTTGCTGCCTTTGTTTACTTTGCTTTTACGTCAACTCGTATCGTCGTCAATTTCCGTTGTTGTTACAGGGAGACAGAAAACCACCAGGAAGTAGGAGGAGATTTAGCGATGCTTCAAAATAAAAGCTCAATACTATCTTAAACTCCAAAACGAGCAATAAACATATAAAAAACAAATGAATTACATTTTTACCATAAACTTAAATCATCAATAATATATTTATACCCAAATCATGTTGGAATATACACACCTTTTATGACTTTTTCAAGATTTAACTCATATAACAAACATAAGCTGCCCTCTAGTGGACGAAATGAGAAACAGCATTTCACAAAACCAAAAGGTGGTCTGCTACACTCCCACCAAAATTATGAGCATCACACATTAAATGCTGTGAACTGAGAATAATTTTCTCATTAAGAGTGTCTATGTCTTTATGTAGCCACAGCTTAAGAAGCTTCAAACAGAAGAACTAACTTCTGAACTGGGCGTTCCAACACTGAAGGTTTTGCAAGAGGCTTCCCTTTCTTGCTCAGATTTTTATCTCCTACAGAGATTTTCACTCTCCTTACCAGTCCGTCCTTGTCGCTGACAGTTTCTATGACTCTTGCAAGTTTCCATTCACCTCTGGGTAACAGTTCATCTTTGTCCATGACTATATCACCCACCATTAGATTTCTCTTTGGCGTGTGCCACCGCTGCCTTGTGGTGATATTGTGCAGATATTCTCGTTTCCATCGACACCAAAACTGTTCAACTAAGAACTGTACACGACGCCATCTCTTTGCTCCATATAGGTCCTCTTTAGGGAACGTGCCTGGTGGAGGGAGTGCTGTGGTGGACTTCATGTTGATGAGGTGATTGGGGGTGAGAGGTTCTAGACTGTCAGGGCAGTTTAAGTTGTCCACAGTGAGGGGTCGACTGTTAACTATGGCCATAGCTTCGTACAGTACAGTCCTTAATGAAGCGTCATTCAGTCTGCCTTGAGAAAGAGACAGGGTGGAGCTCAGAACACTTTTGGCGGTCTTTATCTGACGCTCCCACACCCCTCCTGCATGACTGGAGTGAGGCGCATTCATCACAAAGTCACACTGTTTTTGTGACAGGAATGTGCTCAGTTTCTGTGTGTCAAGCTCTTGTAAAGCTGCCTTGAACTCATTCTTCGCACCAACAAAATTGGTGCCTTGGTCGCACTGAATCTGGCGAACTGAGCCTCGAATAGCAATGAAACACCGCAGGGCGTTGATGAAGGTGTCAGTGGACATATCCTCCAACACCTCGATGTGAATAGCTCTTGAGCAGAAACAGGTGAAGAGCAGGCCGTACCGTTTATGCTGTTTTCTTCCTTGTGTGGTCATGAGTGGGCCAAAGCAATCCATCCCACAGTATGTGAATGGAGGGGAGGGCTCGACACGTTCCACAGGTAAGTCACTCATCCTCTGACTCTCTGTAGCTCTCCTGAGCTTACGACAGATCACACACTGATGGATGTATGATGTTACTGCTCGGCTCATTCCAGGAATCCAATATCCGCTGGCTCTGATTTCATTTATTGTGAATCCTTTTCCTTGATGTTTTGTCTTTTCATGGTTGTGAGCGATGATTAACTTTGTCACATGGTGCTCTTTGGGAATGACAACTGGATGCTTGAAGGAGTCAGTGAGTGACGAGTGGCGGAGTCGTCCTCCCACCTTGAGGAGACCGTCGGTGTCAAGGAAAGCATCAAGGTGGTGTAGTTTGTTACAACGCTGTAGTTGATTACCTTTGCTCAATAATTTGATTTCCTCTTCATATGCTTGTCTTTGCAGATCCCGTATTATGACTCGCTCAGCACTTTCTCTTTCGCTCACTGTTGAAAGGTCATGTGATGTGATCTTTTTAGCTCGTCGGAGCAGACGGGCTACGGCTCTGGTAGCTCGGGACCATGATGAGAACTTGGACAGGCGGTCGACAAGACTCATTATTTCCGTGGTTTTTGTGTGTAGGGCTTGTGCCTTTTTGACTTCTGGATCCCCTATGCACAGGTCTGGCACTGCATCATTTTCCACAGGTAACTCCTTCTCCCATAGGAACATGGGACCTGTAAACCAGTCAGAGGTAAGTAGTTCATTTACAGTTTTACCTCGGGATGCTCCATCCGCTGGATTCTCAGCTGTAGGGACATAGCGCCATTGCTGCGGGTCTGTGCAGTGGCGGATCTTCTGGACCCGGTTGGCTACAAAGGTGTGAAACCGCCGTGCATCGTTATTTATGTAACCCAACACCACCTTTGAATCAGTCCAAAAGTATTCTTTCACATCAACAATTCTCAATTCTTCTCGGAGCATGTTACTGATGCAGACTGAAACCACTGCTGCAGTTAATTCGAGCCGTGGTATTGTTGTTACTTTTGTTGGAGAAACACGGGCCTTTCCAATCACTAATGAGCAGTGAATCTCTCCTCTCTTGTTCTTCACTCTCAGATAAGAGCATTGCCCGTATCCGCTGGTGCTCGCATCTGAGAAGTGATGTAATTCACTTTCAACAACTTCTCCAAAGTCAGCAGGTAAGTAACAGCGAGTGATGTTTACCTTTTGTAGGTTGATGAAGTCACGTTGCCAGCTCTCCCACCGTGGCTTCAGCCTCTCTGGCAGGGGTTCATCCCAACCAATGCCCTGGTTGCACATCTCTTGGAGGATTCTCTTTCCGTTGAGGACATATGGTGCGAGAAAGCCGAGAGGGTCATATATGGAAGCAACGGTGGATAATATGCCTCTCCTTGTGGCTGGTTGGTCTTTTAAGGTGTTGTTGAATCTGAAGCTGTCCTCTTTTATACTCCATTGAATTCCTAAGGCTCGCTCCAGTGTGTCCTTGAAGATTAAGTCTTTTGTTTTTGCCTCTGCTGCACACTCTGATGAGGGAAGGCTCTGTAACACATTGTGGTTGTTTGACACAAATTTGTGGAGGCGGAGACCACCTTTGCTGCATATCTCCCTTGCCTCTTGAGCCAACTGAATTGCCTTTTCCACTTTGTCGGTACTTGTCACTCCGTCGTCGACATAAAAGTCTTTTGCCACAAACTGGGATCCTGCTGGGTGTGAGTGGCTGTGTTCTTTGGCTAAGTATTTTAGTCCATAGTTCGCACACCCAGGGGATGACACTGCACCGAAAAGGTGAACTTTCATACGGTACTCCTGTGGTTGTGTTGTAGTATCTCCATCCTTCCACCAGAGGAAGTGGAGGTAGTTGCGGTCTTCCTCTTGGACATGAAATTGGTGAAACATTTTTTCTATGTCACAGAGAAGAGCGATGGGATGCCGTCTGAACCTTATGAGAATGCCTGTTAGGTTGTTGATCATGTCTGGCCCTGGGAGCAGGTGTTCATTTAAGCTTGTGCCACCATATTTTGCAGAGCAATCAAACACAATGCGTAGTTTGTCTGGCTTCTGAGGGTGATATATGCCATGATGTGGAATATACCACCGCTCACCTTGAGTTCCATCAGAAGGCACCTCTTCCACATCACCTCTCTCTATGATTTCTTTCATGTATGTTGTGTAGTCTCTTTTGTATTTCTCATCTCTGCTGAACTTTCGTCGAAGGTGACTGAGCCTGATTTCAGCGAGCTTTGTGTTATCAGGCAGAGAGGGCCGTTTCTTAAATGGAAGAGGCATCTCGTAGTGTCCTTGGGCATTTTTCTTTATACCATCCTTGAGTTGGCTCAGGAACATGAGGTCCTCTTGTGAGACAGTTTTGTCATCTCCTTTTGTGTCCTTAAAGTCTGACTCCAGGACGCTTATCACATCCACTGGCGTTACTGGAGGAATTTCCTTGACCGTGACTCTGTGACACACACTGAATTGTCTTTCATTGAGGCCGGGTGTAGAGCAGCCCACAATGCTCCACCCCAAGTCTGTAAGGACGGCATAGGGCTCGTTGTCAGCTCCATCAATCATTTGTCTGGGTTTTATAGCTCTTGGACAGTTATACCCAATGAGGAGTCCCACATCACAGCTGAGGAGAGGTGGTACCTGATCTGCGATTGCTGTTAGGTGAGGCCATTGTTTTGCTGTTTGATGGGTGGGTATGTTATCACGGTTCATGGGGATACAGTCTTTTGTGTATGAAGGAGGGAGATCAATGTAGATGCCCGAATTATAGCCTCTGACACGGAGCCCCTCTACTCTTTCACTTTTCATAATCATGCTCTCTCCCAACATAGTAGTGAGTTTCAGTTGTACAGGAAAAGTGTTTGGTTGCAATTCATCACTTACTTCTCTCTCAATGAAGGTGCTGTCACTCTGGGTGTCCAGCAGTGCGTAGACGAGCTGCTCTTTCGACGGCTGTGTGGCAGAGGAGATCCACACAGGGACGATCATGGAGGTGCTGTATGACTGACCTTCTCTTGTGACACAGAGTGGGCTTGCTGTCACAATTTCACTTGTACTGTTTGAAGCTGTGTTCACATTAGCTGTAGATTTCCTTCTTTCTATCACTGCAGGTTTGTCTTTCTCCTCTTGCCCTTTGTAATTTTCATCATGCAGACAGGTGGGGTGCCTTCCTTTACACAGCTCACAAGTGTGGCGGTGATGACATTCTTTGGCACTGTGACCTGGTTTGACACATCCATAGCACAGTTTATTGTCTTTTATGAATGTTCGTCTTTCTTCAAGGGACTTGTCTTTGAATTTTGTGCACTTGGACAGTTGATGCTTGTCATCTTTGCACCACATGCAGGGAGGCTTTTCTTTTCCATGACTTGGCCTTATGTTTTCAGTGTTTGCATTTGTTTGAGTGCTGAAGACACTTACTTTGTTTCCCTTTGCCTCATTTGTGTTTCTTTTGACATAGGATGAGCTGGATGCGTGCAGAGCATGCAGGGAGGTGATTGGATTACATGCTATCTCCGCTTCTACTGACACAAATGTGGCGAAAACTTCAAAGGTGGGGAAGTCTCTACCTGCCATGAGAGCTATGGAGACTCGGCGATTCCAGTGTGCTGCTAGCCAGCTTTTGATTCTCTTCACAATCATTCAATATTTCTAAACCTCTCACGTGAGGCATAGCTTGGAGACAGGCATTCAGGAAGTCAGAGAAGGCCCTCAACCCTTCAGCATCTTTGGTTTGCACTTTTGGCCATTTTGACAGCTTGTCCCTGAAAGCCCTTTGAATGACGAATGGCTGTCCGTACCGTTGGTTGAGCTTGTTCCATGCATCTCTGTATGCTGCATCATCATCTCGAAAAAAGGTTCCTTCAATACATTTGTGAGCAGGGCCACTGACATGTTTCTTTAGATAATAAAGTTTGTCGGCTGATGAGATGCCCTTTCTGTCTATCAGTGACATGAATGAAGCTCTCCATTCAATGTAGTGGATAGGGTCTCCTCCAAACACCGTGGGCATTGGCATGGGGAGTCTGTTAATGGTTATGCTGTCTTGTAATGCTTGGGCTAGAGAGGAGATGTCAGTGGGGGGATTTGGGAGAACTAGGGAAGGGCTTTGGTGATGCACAAAGGGAATGGGGGGGCTCTGCCTGTTGTATCTGTTGTCTTGTTGCTGTGTAGGCAGATTGTTGTCTTCTTGTTGTAAGGGTTGACTGCCAGTTTCCTGTCTGATTTGTCTGTCGTAGCTTTCCAGTCTGGCAAGTGCTACTTTTCTGTCCCTTTCTGCTTGCAAACGCTCTAATTCAGACTCCATCATCCTTATTTTTTCTTTTTGCTTTCTTTCTTCCTCCATTAGTATACATTGAGCCTCTTTTGCAGCAAGCTCTGCGACTGCTTCAACTCTCTTCGCGGCCATGACTGATGTTTCAGAGAAGTGACTTTTGGCTGACTGAGAAGCAGTCCCGTATATGGAGTGGGCATAGTTATGGGCATGTAGCTCACGGAGTTTGCGTTTTTCACGCTCTGCATCAAAGACCTCGTCTATTCCAGACAAGCGTTCATTAATTATTCTCATAATGTCTTGAGTGACTGCCTCACAGGCATCTATTTTGCGTCTTAGATCTGCAGATGGGGTGGCATTCTGTCTTATTTCGTTATACATTTTCAAGATGTCATCCCTTCCGTTTTCAACAGTGTCTGCCATTTTAGCTAGTTCTTCATCTGATGTGTTTTGCTTTAGGCTTTCTTTTGTTGATCTAAGTTGAGTTTTCCATTGTTCATAAAGACTAAGCAGTCTCTTTTCCCTTTTACTTTGTTCCTCTTTTTGATAGGCAAGAAACTTCTCCGTGGGTACACTTTTGCGTTCTGAATGACGTGGTATTTTTATTTCTTCAGTTTCATTCATTGGTTGAGGCTCAAATAGTAGTGTATCTTTGTTTTTAGTTAGCTCCTTTAATTCTTGCCATGACAAGTTTTCTTCATCCCTTTGATTTAATAATCCTCTATTTCCTTCGATTTCTGTTTGAAGATGATTTATCTGTTCATTTAAAGCATCCATTCTAACTGTATTTGCAGTCTTTACCGTCCCTTGAGCCATCACTTTACCACACGATGTTGAAGAGTAGCTCCGTGCTGTGTTGCTTGACCATGGAGTTCACAGATGGAGTGGCGATGCATGTGGTAATTTGTAGCTGGCCCCTCGAGGAGGCACAAGTTCTCACTGTAGCATACCCTTCGAAAGATGGTGGACCCAAACTGATGGTTTTCACAATGTTTTATTTTTCATGCAAGCTCCGTAATCAACTTCATGAAATCCTTATATCAATGTGAGACCAACGTGAGAACTTGTGCCTCCTCGAGTGGTTGCTATTACCGTCAGCCTTCACCATTTTATTCTTATGTTACCGTCACGGCTTTATTTTCCTTGCTGCCTTTGTTTACTTTGCTTTTACGTCAACTCGTATCGTCGTCAATTTCCGTTGTTGTTACAGGGAGACAGAAAACCGCCAGGAAGTAGGAGGAGATTTAGCGATGCTTCAAAATAAAAGCTCAATACTATCTTAAACTCCAAAACGAGCAATAAACATATAAAAAACAAATGAATTACATTTTTACCATAAACTTAAATCATCAATAATATATTTATACCCAAATCATGTTGGAATATACACACCTTTTATGACTTTTTCAAGATTTAACTCATATAACAAACATAAGCTGCCCTCTAGTGGACGAAATGAGAAACAGCATTTCACAAAACCAAAAGGTGGTCTGCTACACACCTGCTCTTCATCATTTCGTTAGTGTGCAGTATTTAAACCCTGGTTCTCCTCTGTGGCACAAACACCAAGTGCTCAGTGGTTTCTGCTCAAGTCCTTTGCTTTTCCCCAATTTGGCCAACCTGTTCTCCAGGACCAAACCTCATCCCACCTACCTGCTGCTCAGCATCTCACCTTCCAGCAGCTTCTCTGCTCTGCATCACCTTCCCACCTCTCATTCATCTCTGAGTCTCAGGAGCAGATCTACCAGGGTGGCATAGGGTGACGGCTGCCACTCCAGTTTTGGACAATTTGTTTCAAATGAACATTTGTGGCTGGGTGGAAATTCACAAGAGCAAAACTCTAATGTCTGAGTGCAAGTGAATTGTAATCAGCAGACTGTACAGTGGAGGAATGAGGTGTGAGGAAACAGTGTGTTCCCTGCAGCCTTGAGAGGACACAGGGTTGGTAACAGACTGATTTCACTGCTGTTGGCCATCCGTGCAGCTGGCAGCAGCTCCCTCTTTTCTCCAGGGCCCCGCAGCTCTCTGTGCAGCCACACACAACAACTGCTGTTGGTTTTTTCTGCTTAATATGTGCGTATGGTTGCCATCTTCTCCTAGTAGAAATACAGTAGGGCTGCAGATGGATAGTGGTGTGTTTTATTTGGTAATGGTAACTCATGTTTGATTGTATGACAGATTAAACCTGATTAAAATCACGCCTCAAATAAAAGCTACATTAGTGAGCAACGCAATGACAGAGAGTTTGCACTTTCACCACATTTTCAAATTGAAGCTCAGAGAAAATTACATTGAAGTTCAATCGGCATTACTGGAGAAAAACACTAGATATCTTGGATCGTTGGCAGCCTTGTTGGGGGAAACACAGCTGCCCCTTGGAGATGCGGCTGTCTTCTTGTGTACATGCTAAGTTAAACTGCAGGAAAACATCACATAGGGTACAGTGAGTAACGCGTTATGGAATCTAAATGGTCTTGTGGATTTTACCCTCTGCACCCTGTGCTCGTTTTGCTTCTTATTTCCAACCGTTAAACAGAAGGAGAGGCAGGTGAAACTGATTATGAATTATTGATGTGCAAGAACTGGTTTACCCCACAGCAATTCCATGTCTAGACTGAATTTCATTTCTTCATTTGGGGTAATCTCATGAGTCAAATGGCTTTCCCCCCACTAACGCCTCTTTGTAGGGAGGATTACACTGTAAAAATACATTTTTATTAGCGAAAGCGGAGTGTCCTATCTCCATTACCCAAGGCATTGTTGACCCTAATTACACAAATTAAATCTGGATGTCTGGACTGTCACTCTGGTAAATCTCCATAGAACCACAGTCATTGAAACCCAGGAGACAATCATGGACACTGGTCAGCTTCAGTTCAATTATTACAACAAATACAGTAACTGGATGGTAAAAACAGGGACACAGGAAAATGAGTCAAACAGAACAATGGAGTAACCAGACAAATTAAACATAAATAATAAATTCAAAAATAAACAAGAGGCAACAACAAAGGATAAAGAAATCATTTATATGACAGCATTCCACCTTTTATTATTATTATTATTATTATTATTATTATTATTATTATTATTATTATTATTATTTATTATTTCCCATAGGGTTCCTGACAGCCCCAGCGCACACAAAATAAATGTGCAGAACAGTACCGCATGTGAAAATGTTGTCAATAATGTTAACAGATAGGAAACATTATACTGCATCAGTTAGGTCAGACAGCTGCATCACAAGATGATGCAAAATAATGCACTTTTACATCATGGTACTGCAAGAGACCAGTGTGAGGGATCAAAAACTACATGTCACCAAAACAAGTAAAAGGTTCTGTAAACCATCATCACTGCCACTAGATGTCGCAACAAATGCTTTGTCAGCCACACCTCCATTAACACTGCAGTCGCCCAAATGACACTGAAGGAGCTGGTAAACGTGATCCCATGACCTCTGGTCTTATCTCTTTCTTTGTCAGAAGCTTTTTAGATGAAAAAGTGGTTTCTTCAGTGGAGGAAATTCTAGACAGTGGCTTTTACCTTAATGCTGTCACCTGAACGCTCCATACTGCATTATGTCAGCTCACATGTGGGCGGTGCCTGTGTGTTTTAAACATGGGGAAGGCCAACAGTTTAACAGGAGGGACTCAAATGTACGAACATCCCTCTTTCTCAGACCATTTACCAAAACAGAGACCAGAGAAATTCAGCACACACAGAGAGGGCTTAGGATGCCATTACTCCACTATATCTTAACATAGAAAATAGTTTTTTTACTGCTATACTATTGTTTAAAATCTTGTTTACAGAACCTTTAAATAAAGGAAAAGACACAGGTTTAGGTGAAGTTTAAAACTTTGTTTGCTTTATTTTCTGGAATCGGTTCACATGCACATAGCAATAAGAAATTAATTCTTTTGTCTGCTCTCTGTTAGGGGTCACCACAGCAGATCATTCTGGTGCATGATCTGCATATTTGATTTGGTGTAGGTTTAACACCGGATACCCTCCTACTCATCCAGGCTTGGGACTAGCACTAAGGATGCGCTAGTTTGTGAATATTTGGATTTGAGGAGCTGGAGATCGTACCGTCAACCCAGAGATCAGAAGTGGACCTGCTGCACCACCTGAGCCACGACCTCTCTAATCAACAGGCCAAATGCAGTGTAGCAAAGTTGAAGCTGTTAATGTTGTGTTTTGAGAGCTTGAGAACCTCCTCTACATGTTGCATCTTGTCAAGCCAACTAGTCCTCCAACCAGTCCTCCACCAACAACCCTCTGATACAACCCACAGGACTGTCTCCTGAAATAGTGCCCCTATGGTGGCTGGCGTACCAGCCCTTGGTTGGCCCTTTTAATAAAAAAACACTTAGACTCTTCCAAGAGCAACATACCTACCTTTGTCGGCATGGTTACTATAATATTGGTCAGGACTTGGTTAGGTTTAGGAAAGATGGCAATTTGGGTTAAAAAAAATACTTCCTCAACATTAGACAATCTTTGATGTCATGGTTATTATAACATAAACATAAACTGCTACTGTCACATGGGAATTAAACACTGCTCTCCTGTGTCATGTTCCTGTGTTTTGTTGACCCATCCATCCACCCCAACCTCCTGATGTGGACTTTGTCGCTCTATAAACTACGTCATCGCACTTTTCCCTTTGCTCCTGTCATAATTCCTACGACCACTAGATGTCGCCTAGCAACAAAACGTAAGTATGTGTAATAAAAACCTGTTGCAGAGACAATTAATGGGCTTGTGTTTTACAAGAGGACACTCAAGCAGGTTTGAGCCACCTTTGTTTTGTGAAAACAGTACTCAAACTTGGCAACCCCACCAACAGGACAGGGACCAACTAGTGAATATCTGTTCAGGTGTTACTGTGATTTCTCTGTGTAGAAATTTTCTATCTCATGTCTGTGTTAGATACAGAGCTCTAGTCAGGGTGAGGTTCTTCTAAACTCAGCTCAGAAAAAAGACTTGAGAGGGAAAAATAAAACAACCAACACCTTTAAAGCTGATAATACAACATCTGCTTAATCTGTGCAAACAGAAATGTAACAGACTCCCCCTAAAATCACAACTATACTTCATGCAGTGGTTTGTTGGACTAAACCACAATCCAGCAGATCTGGTCTATTACTGAATATAAACCGTCACCGGACATGATTTTGTGGGTATTTGTGCAAGACCTCATCTATCTGTTGTCAGAAAATCCTGAGGCAACACATCCTGTAAACTGTCTGAATGTTGTTGGGCATCCAGTGGAGCCTGAGGCACAGAGTCCCACACGGGCTCATCGAGGTGGTAACAGTGGTGTGATGAAAATACCCAGCAAAACCTCTACAGACCTGTCCTGTCTGATATTTTAGCAAGTTGGTGCTTCTACCTTATTACAAAAATGACTTGTGCAGTAGTCACAGTACAGTAACACAGTATTGTAACACACAATAAGCACAGTGGTTATGTTTTTTTATGTCTAAACCTAAAGACAGTATATATGGTATGGGTGCTTCATTTGAACATTGGGGGACACATCAAGTGGGGGGCTCTACAGGTCCTCTCCCCAGTTCATATATGTATTAAAAGACCAGCCCCTGTTGGAGGCATTGCTGCATCTGAATAAAGTTAGAGCTGTTTTTATTGGGTCTATGATTGTTTCATTTCATTACATTTTGCCTACTGGTCACCCACACAAAGTGATACATTTCATATGCAAAAATATATAAATGATTAAGATAAGTGAGGATCACCACCAAAGAGAAGAACTGCATCTGTACCTGGAGTTTCAAAAAGATGATGTAGAGCAAAAACAGGTTCTCTCCTTTTGAACTGGTGCTAAAGATACAAGCTGCATGTATGTTGTGAAGTTACTGGACATATTGCAAGTACAACTGACAAACTACAAGCCACTGGGGCAAAGTCTTCAATGCTGGACTGTCATTTAAACAGGTCAACATGTAGAACATTTTCTCCATATGTTCCCCTGTGGTTTCTCCAGGTTACTACCATTAAAATGAACTGCATATTTAGCATTTTTCTAGTCTTATCGAGCACTGAGAGTGATTTACAATGTAAGTCACATTCACACACAGCCATCAGAGGCAAGTTCAGGTTCAGTATCTTGCCCAAGGACACTTCAACATGCAGACTGGAGGAGCTGGGGATCAAACCACTGACCCTCTGATTAGGAGATGACCCACTCTACCTCCTGAGCCACAGTCACCATTACTATATTAATGATGGTTGTACTTAGGTGTAGGACTAGATGTAAGAGCATTTTATCAGCTTTGTTAATCTGGGAAACTACCCAGGAGAGCTCCAGAACTGTTGCAAAGAGATGGGGTTGAAGCAGAGAGAGAGGAGACATGTTTTGGAGGTGCGTGAAGATCATTTTGATAAAGACTAAAGAATATTTAAGACTGAGATTCAGAGGAGAACAGGTGCAGTCCCTGCAGCCCTCCCTAACACCATCTCCTGCACACTTGGAGCAGTTTGAGATCTGCAGCATCTACACCAGAGACTCAGGCTCAGGTTAAATCTTTCAGCCCTTTATTCAAAGGTGATGCAGGGAAAGGCAGGTAGGGGGGTGGGGAGGGATGAAGTCAGTAAGCAGGCAGAGGTCGGCAACAGGCAGGCAGAAACACCAGGTGAACAAGGCAAAAAGAGCTGGCAAAGGGTCCAAGAGCAGGCAGAGCAAGCCTGACAGCCTGGAAGCTACAGCTGGGACAATCTGACAAGTGGACATGGACCAGTAAACACAGTATACTGGGAGCTAAAGGGGACAATGGGTAGCAGGTGACAGTGCTCTTTTTTAACATCTCCAGACATGTGGGAGTTTGCTGGCCCATTGCAGATCAGACCCATTCTAGGGCCCACCAGAGTGGCTCTACCTTCGTCCCTGCCTTTGCCAGTCTGCCCACCTTGGTTTTCTGCCATGTTCTTCAGCTGTCCACCTGAATTTTCTTGGTCCCCAACTCCATCTTGCTCCCTGATTCTGGCCTCTGGACCCCCTCCAGCTGCTCTTTACAGAGGGGGGAGGCTGTCATGACTTCCCCCCCAGTCCTGTTTATTTCCTGTTCCACTTACTCACCTGTTTTCCATTTGTTATCACATAGCTTCCCCTCCCACTGTCTTAAAGCCACCTCTGTCTCTTGCTCTCTGTCAGATCATCTGTTTTTGTGTTCCCATAAATTGACCTTGGTTCTTGCTTCCTGTGTTTTTGAATCACCTTTTTGGATTCCTGACCAGCTTGACTGCTCCTCCATCCATCTGCCTGTAAAATGTGTGTGTGTGTGTGTGTGTGTGTATAGTGTATATAAGACTACCTCTTTGCATTAGCCTGCCTTTTTGTGTTGGTATTTGGATCCTGTTCCTGTGCTGTTGTCAGCAAAACCTGTCACAAAGGTTGTATCACCAAAACCTATTGTATTCTAGTGTTGCTCCATACTTTCCAAATTATGAAGCATAAAACTGCATAGATACACAGCTAATACTGTGTTTACTCACAAAAACAGAAATCCACATCCAGTGTCAATAAGCCAAGCATAATCCTGGACTGTGCCATGAATCTGTATCATTATGGAACAGGGCGCATTCAACCGATTTCCAGTCCCAAAGGTAGCCATGAATGGATGTTCAGATGCCCCTAATCCCCCATCTGCATGTCAATACCTGTGCCTGCTTCACCACTAGAGAGACCTGTCAATGAAAAGAAGGGCAGAAAGGAAGAGCAGTTTCACTGACTACATCAGCAACAGAGCAGGAGCATCTGCTGTGACCATTACGCACAGCTCTAGCTATTTATAGAACCCGCATCATTCATGAACCACATGTACCTGTAAACCATCAAACAGTGATGTATTCGTCGTCATTAATAAACATCACAAAGATGATTAATGATTAAACACTTGTGCTCATATTGAAACAGACTCTGCAAAGTGCTTCAGTAGTAGAGCATCGATGAAGAAAATGATGGCAGAGAAGGAAACACAAAGAACCTAAAAATGTTGTGCTCATAAGCAGTTAAGTAAAATTAAGTATATAGCGCATATGTTGCAGTGTGGAAAAAGGTTATATGTCCACCTTCATTGAAACAACCCCCCCCTACATGCCCCACCTACATGCTTATAGCTACATGCTCTGCACATATGCGGCTCAGAAATAGACGAGCTGTGGCCTGGTGATGAAGCTAACTTGGGTCCTCTCTCGATAAGTGCACAGGTACTGTGAAACTCACTTTTGTAGTCTTAAACTGGTTCTCAAACTAATGTAAATACAGTGTTAGTAGTTTTGTGTTGTTTCGGATGGTTTGTGATATGTGTAATAGGTGCAGTGAGTTTGTTTTTGTCATCATGACAACAGTAATTGTTCCCAGGAACATCAGTAAGCACAGCAACGTATGTATGTATGTACTAATAATCAGTAACATGATTAAACGTGTTGTAAATATTGTTAGGGTGTTAGCCAACCAGCCACAAGTAAATGGTGTTAGGAGGAATCCTGTATTTCAACTGGTTTCACATTCTCACCAACATGTTGTGGTTACGCCATCTTGTTCACTGTCGCCATAGTGTGTGAGAATGTTGTAGGAAGGTTATGTATGTGTTCTGCTAGTGGTGAATGAGTGTAAACAGGATTGCATATGCCTTTGTGTCAGCGAGCAGTGGCACCAGCATCCTGTACGTAAATTTAAAACTTTTTTTTTTTTTTTTTTTTTTTAATGATTTTGTTTGTTTATTTAGCTAAATGATGGAATCTGTTGCTGCAACATTTTTGGAGATTTCAAATAGCCAGTACTTTTATACTGTGATACACTTTCGTGTGCTTATAACCCAAAAATATCAAGGGTAACAAAAAGCAGCATATTACTGTTTTACAGTTACTATGAAAGAAGAAACCAGATGACATGCAGCAAAGGGCCTCTGGTTGGACTCAATCCCAGAATGCTGTGGTTGAATATGAGGGCATAAGACCTGTGCCCTACAAAGTGAGCAGTCAATTCACTACAGAGTTTGGTCACTCTTATTTATAAAAGGCAACCATACATGTGTTTCCTCAGTGCACAAAGCTCATCGGTCTACTGCTCATTGATAAAATTCTCCAGTCCATTTATAGGCTATAACTACTTTGGTTTTACTTGACCTTACATTATTTACAGCATGGGACTGGAGACAAATTGCAGCATTTTATCTTCAAATACGGGACAGTCCTGCAATTTACAGGATGGGTGGCGACCCTAGCTGGAGACCTAAAGTTAGCCTATTCAAGCAGTGTGTACTATGAAATATAATCCTGCTGATGCCACTGTCAGTGACAGTAGGAAATGGTAGGTTACTTATTTATTATTATTATTATTATTATTATTATTATTATTATTATTATTGTACCTAGTACCATTGTAGTATTTTGAGTATACCTACTTTAGTTTTGAATTCATGTGCTTATTTTCTTTTAGTCACAATGTTTTATTTAAGTTATGGGATATGTTAGTGGTAATATTTAATTGGATTGTGTTCCTCTGAAGTGGATGAAATTGTGCTCAGAAATAAGTGAGCTCTGGCCTATACAAGACGTTAACGTTGTTCCTCTCCCTATCAGTCCACAGTTCTTTATTTTGGCTACACAGTGCTCCCTAGCCTGTGCGTTGCTTGCTGCCAGTCCAGATTTCCCCTAGGTCTACAAACACTGTTTAAATACAGTCTACCTATTTTCACAGGTCAGGGTCCCGGGGAGTTGTTCTGTTCCCGCTCCCACATTGCCCAGTAAGTAATCCAGCATTGCCTTCAGAAAATTTGATCATTGTTCATTTCAAGGTTCCAGTAAGTTCTCCAAACAAAGCGTTTTAGACATTATATGAGGGTTTTCTAATCTAACACCTCAACATTTATCACAGCCTTCCAAAACCACTACAAATCACAGTTGGAGAGATGATTTGACCACACTATATTTCATGGTTCATTAATAAGATGTAACAAGCTGTACTTTGTATCAAATAGGAAAAAAATTGAAATAACACATTTATTAGACAGTAAACAAACAGTTAAACCCTAATTAGACACCACAGACCTAAATTATGCTGTAATTAGAAACCACATATAATTCTATATTACATCCAAAATAAACAGCATTTAGTACACTAAATAATAGTTTAATAAGAAACCAGACAGGAGATCCTGACATACTATTATAAATCAAATATAGTTAGACTTTATTCGACAAATCATGCTATAATAGACACCATATTTAAAGGTCCCATATAGTATAAAGGTAGATGTCCATGTGTTTGTGATTAAAAAGCAGATCTAGGTTCTATATTAATACTGTGAAAGTATCAAAGCCTCAGTCCACAGAGAAATGCACACAGCCTGTATTCAGAAACTGAGCCTTAAAACCAGCCGTTAGGACTTCTGGAACTTTGTGATGTCACAACAAAGCAGTCACCACCCTCAGCCACACCCCAAGCCCCGCCCACCTGGACCGACCATCTAACCTTGCAGGATTTGGTTTCTCTGAGTGTTTACCTGAAATCTGCTATATTTTTATTCACTCACTCAGAAAACAGTCAGCCAATCAGAAAAGGGCCTCAAAGCTTCTCTTCCGACTGGTTCAACAACACCTTTTCAGTGTTGTTGAACCAACAACTTCTTATCAGAAGATATATTTGTGGTTTTAAGAACTAAAAACCATTTCAGTGTAGTTTTACATCTCCTCTCTCAGGCTTCTCTGTGGAGTGCTAGTAACAACTGGTCAGTCAGCCAATCAGAGGAGAGGATCTGAACCTTTATAATTAAAAAAAATGGACATCTCACTTTATACAATATGGGAATATTCACATCCTCATCACATTTTGATATTCCTAATGCAGTGATGGTGCGAAGTGTAAAATGTGGGACCTTTAATCACAGACAGGACTTCACGTGTTGACTCTGCTGGAAACCACAGTTCAGAGCGCTGTGCCATGTGCAGCAGCAGTGTCACACTTCAGGTTATCCTTTACATTGGATTCATATATTTGACTCTTTGAACTCACATTTCTGTCCTGACGCTGCCATCGTTTCCTCTTGTCCTCTAACACTCTGTGTCCTTGCCCACTCATCCCCCCTTCTCCCTCCTCCCTTGCTTTCTCTCGTTCTCTGGCTCTCCTTCCTGCTGGCTGCTGCTGCCCTGTACTGTGATTAGGATTGACATATTCCCTGGAGCTTTTGTGTTTGTCTCTGTGATTGACCATGCTAGCTGCACCGTCCTACACTCACCCCTACTAGCCTGAGCTGACCAACCAGTGTAAAACTTACTGATCACACCATGAAGCTTCTTTAATATTTTTGACCTTTTCATTTTTTTAGACTAAAAAATGAATTATGAATTAGCCCATAAAACATGCATGGCATAAGTGCGATTATAAACAGCACAGTCCTCCATGGTAGATTAACTTTAAATCACTTTAATTGACCAATTCTAATTCTCAATTATTGATCTGTGGTGTTGTAAACACTGTAATCAATGATACTAAATTCATAATTAGGTGCTTCTATATGGAGTTACTGTAAAAGGTAGTTCTCATCGGAAAGTTATTTGCCCATCTTGTTTTTGTATTTTTATCATAACAAATTACATAGATTTTTACCTGGTGGAGCTGCACAGTGCCACAGAAAACCTATTTTAATATTTGGTAACACAATTTCAGTATATTTTTGACATTGGTGGACATTTTCATCTGCATCCTCACACACAGACTGTAAATAAAGATGGGCCTAGCCTCCGTGACGTCACCCTCAGGTTTCTAAAGAACAGTTTTGAAGCTCAGAGTGAGCTGCCCTGCCTTCAATATCTTAGCAGTGCCTGACTCCACCTAACAACGAGGTGGGGCATGTGGAGCCGAGACTTCAGTGCATACCAGTTTGTGGCAAGCAAATATAGTTAACAAATTAGCTCTAGAGACCAGAACAGGTTTTGTACCAGGCTGTAAACATGTTTCTTTCTGCTGTAAAGTTGGACATTTGAACATGGGAGTCTATGGGGACTGACTCACTGTTGGAGCCAGACTCTAGTGCTCATTAGAGGAACTGCAGTTTCTGGAACTTTGTTGGCTTCATTTGCCGCTTGGTTTTAGCATGTACACCATACTCATTATTGTGCAAATAACAGTTTTACTAATGGTCAAAACTTAAGGTTAATCTTCAAGATACAGAGCATTCAGAAAGTCTTCAGAACCCTTCAGTTCTTTCACCGTCGCATTCACTTTCCCATAATGACAAAGTGAAAACAGAAATTTCTGCAAATATATTAAAGAGGAAAAACTTAACTATTACATTGACATAAGTATTCAGACAGTCTGCTATGACATTTGAAATTTAGCTGAGGTTCCCCCCATTTCTCAGGATAAACTTTGAGATTTCTCTACATGCTCATTTTCAATTTGTGCATTAAAAAACAGGAAACACCAAAAATTAAAAAACAAATCTCATAATATCGCAAAACAAAAAAAATGGGAGAGAAGGAAAAGGTAAAGGTGAATGCGCAAAAGAAATATTCAGCGAATAAATGAACAGAAATCAGGTCGCTCATCAAGCTTCTGCTCCAGCAGAGACAAAGAATGGCGGCAGATGAAAACATGAGGCCTGTGTGGACTGATCCCTGAAAGAACACAAGAAACAACCACTGTCCAGTGTCCAGCTCTCCGTCATCAAACTCTCCATCACATTAACACATTCATGGTTTTCCTTTGTTTGAGCTTCGACTGGCCTCTTTTTATCCCGTCATCTTGTTGTACCCTCTTCCTCTGCAGTGGTATAATGGCACCTGGGTAGAGAACGAGTGCCACCTACTGCTTAGCTCGATAAAGCAAACCTGTAATATTTGCATTGGCAGCAGTGGATGGACACGTGCATTCATTGGCATTTTCTTTTGTCGATTTTCAATAAATTTGGTTAAAGGTTTGCTGTTCATTCAGATGGAAACCTGACTCCAGTCATCATGTCTGTCCTTTGTGCTTCTCTCATGCACATCCAGTTATGGAGTGAGTTTCCCACTCGTCAGCCCCTCTGTGACTGGCTCGTTCTGCTGGCTGTGTAGTCGAGGCGTCCTGCTCTGGGCCATGACTGTCACAGGGCTGGTGGGAACAAATGAACCCCACCATCCTAATGAGCGCTTGTCTCTTGTGTGTCATTAACCCCCCCCCCCCCCCCCCCCCCCCCCCCCACACACACACACACACACACACACACACACACACACACACACATATATGTGGCCCTGCCAGCCTCTGCTTCATCACAGAAGACAACAACATTGAAATAACATTGAGCTGGGGCTCTCACTGGGAGCAACGTTCTGCAGAGAAGCACTGACTCTTCTTCTTGCTCAAACACTTCAGACCTTTCTGCATTAAACATCCCCCTCTCATCCTCCTCTGTAATGCATACTGAAGGGCAGAGTGGCTCCCCAGGCTTTAAGAACTGCACTGTGGGATAGCGCTGAAAAAAGCAACTACAAGGCATTACAGGATACAGTATGTGACATCATATATTTCAGCCTGCCGACAGTCTGTACACAGTGTGGTACAGCTCTGTGAACATGGTTTCATTTCCATCGGAAGTTTGGAAAATTAGCACCCCCACCTCTGACTGGGGGCTGATCAGCTTCAGGGACAGAGCAGCTGAGCAGGCAGAGTGGCACCACAACAGTGCTACACACCGTTCATTTTCATATTCTCAGTCTTACCAGGGCTGAGAGTAAGAAGTGCCTCCGAGAGGAAAGGTCATAGTTTCAAGTTGAAAAGGTTTATCTTTAGCTTGATTATGCTCAGAGAAATTAAAGATTGGCCTGAGCATGGGGTAAGAATATAGTCCAAAGTGTGACATCAAGAGCCCCCTACCCACTTGGGATTACTATGTATATAATCTGGATAACAAAAAAACATGTTGATGTATATGCATGAAGAATGCATCACCACAGGAATACGATATGATCAGTGCCCCATTGGCCAAAGGCACTGAAAGGATAGTTGATTGTAAAACTACCAGCCTTTAAGCTGAACAGGTGTTTCCCAGAAGCAAAGAGGAAGCTCTGAGAAATGATCACAGGTAAACGAGTGCAGGCAGCACTGAGCATCTTAAAGTGACTGGGAGTCTGGGTTATTTGATGTGGAGTTGTGTGAGGTTCTTGTAGTCAGAGAATAAGCTGCAGCAGATTTAGATCGGTGTGTTGTCAGTTTGGAGGAACAGACAGGAGCACTGGCACAGGAGCTGAGTGACGTGCTGCAGAAAAAAACTGTTTTAGCCATTTAAAAAAAAATGCAAAATCAGTTCAAGTGTTTGCTTTGATACTAATATTTTCACCACTTTATCTGCCGTCAGACAGCCTTTTCCTTTGGAACTACATTTTCTCAACCGTTGAACTACTGTATTCCTACACACAAGCACATTTACACTTAGCTCAGTCTGACTCAGACAAGAGATCTGCGGAGTAATAGGGTGTGCACTGTTCTATGTAGGAACACAGTGGTGGCGAATGTTTTGTAGTTTGTATTGTGGTCCAGGAAGAGAGAAAAGGAGATGACCAAAATCATAAATCATTGGGACATATAAACACTAAAACACTAGCACTGTCACAACTGCACTTTTTAGTCGATTCTTGCAATTCGTTTGGGCAAGTGTGGACCAAGACAATCACACCAAGACCCTTTTGAGGAGGTGGTCTCTGTCTGGTCCCAAACTAACTGTGAACTTGATCCGATCCCACCAGCAGGTGAACTCACAAGTTTGCATGTCATTGCACATCCTCAACATCAGCTCCATCCTTCTCAGACATGTTAAAGCAGCACATCTTCGCAGAGTCTCAATCTGTGCACCATTAAGACAACGCACTGAAGCCAATTCCACGTTCTGGTGTCAGTATGATAGTGTGTAGGATAGTAGGATAGTATGGGGAGTAGTAGGATAGTAAAGTATAGGTAAATTACCCAGATACATATTAGAGCCATGAAGAAATACCAGTTCTGACGCTGATCTATGTTGCATAGGATGTCACAGTCCAGAATACACGACCTTCCTCCTGTTTTTTCTTTCCTGCTTCCACCAAACAATCTGACCAATAAGTGGAATGAATGTTCTTACATGGTTTGTAGTGTGGAAATGCCTTAACAAACTGCATACTGCAAGTAGCTTGCATGTTACCACATGTCAGTATTTTCCCCTGCCAGTTTCTTTCATATTTGATTTTGCAGGGTGGAAGGAGCAACAAAGAAATGTGAATTTAACGCAAATGAATTAGAGCAAGATCAAAGTTAAATATTGAGCGACTCAACTCTGACATGAAGCTAAAGAAAAATAATATTTAAAGTTATAAACCTTAAGATTTCACATGTGCAACAAACCTGTCTGCTGCAGATACTTTGTCAGAAATAGTATCTGGTCTATTTTTTTACAGTGCAACCAAACCATGATTTAATAAGGAGGTCATTCGAATAAAATTGCAACGCTGATCTGATTTTTAACTGCACACAGCTCAAGTAGTTTTCCACACAACAACAGGAACCAGTGACAGGAGTCTGTCGCCTGCAGCTCTCCATCTAACAGCTCACTGTAGCTGCTCCTTCTTGATCCATCACTCCCAGCAATATTCAAAACTGATCTGCTGTCAAAAACAATGACCACAACTTTAACCAAAACCACCATCCTTCCTGAATGTTGACCGAAGTACGAGGCTTAACCATGAATGGGAGGCAGGATGTGAAGCCAGCCTCTGGTGAAAAGTCAAGCTGTGCTGAACAACAACCTCAGACTTACTGGACTGGAACTGTTGCCAGTGGACATAATCAAGGCAGTAATTACCCTCTTGTAAAACCATTCAGTGGTAAATGAGTGTCATTTTTAGGAAACAGCATTGGTCACCAGAGAAGAGCAGTTTTTTACAGCTGGGATCAATAGTGGAGAGTTTATCACTTACCTACCCCACACATCATTTCTGCTATGCTTGCATCCTGTTTCTCTCTCTCTTTCTTACTGAAAAACACCAGGTTTCATCGAACAACATCCATCTGCATCTTGGATGTTTGTTCTTTCCAGACAACTTAGTTAAAGCTCCATATTTTACACTCTCCCTGTGTCTGAAGTGTTGATCTCCATCAGAAGACATGATTTGTGGTTTAAGAACCAAAAACCATCTCAGTGTAGTCTTACATCTCCTCTCTCAGGCCTCTCTAGTAACAACAGGTCAGTCAGCCAATCAGAAGAGAGGCTCAGAGCCTCACCTATGATTGGCTGACTTTTTTCTGATTGATCCAATTAAGATATAACAGAAATTTCAGGTAAACACTCAGAGAAACCAAATCCTGCAAGGTTGGATGCTGGTTCCAGGTGGGCGGAGCTTGGGGCATGGCTAAGAACAGTGACTGTTTTGTTCCAGAAGTCCTGACGGCTGGTTTTAAGGCTCAGTTTCTGAATACAGGCTGTGTGCATTTCTCTGTGGACTGAGGCTTTGATACTTTCACAGTATTAATATAGAACCTAGAACTGCTTTATAATCACAAACACATGCACATCTACCTTGATACCATATGGCACCTTTAACTAACTTAACAAGTTAGTAATTGAAGTAAACATGTTTTTGTATTTGAAGAGTCCATTTTTTTGTTTTTTTTTTTTGGGGTTGTTTTTTTTTTTTTAGGCCTTACAACCACAGTGATGAATTATATATATATATATATATATATATATATATATATATATATATATATATATATATATACTGAATTTCTTTATATGACATACTGTATATGTACATATAAAATAAAAATATATCTAAAATGATGTATGTGTATGTGTGTATATGTATATATATATATATATATATATATATATAAACAGCAGCAGAATCCCTTCATATGTATAAAACCTATATAAGATAAGATTGCCTTTACTAGTCCCACAGTGGGGAAATTCACAGTGTTACAGCAGCGATAAATAATAACAATATAATGATATACTAAATATACAGATACAAAAAATTACATATTTACAACAACAGTAGCTAATGCATGAGGTTGTTACGGTGGTGAGTTGTCTGTTTCTGGTGTATGTGTGTGTGTGTGTGTGGTTACTGAGCACAGTGTTTGTTGTAAAGTCTGACAGCAGCTGGAAGGAAAGACTTGCGGTATCTCTCCTTCACACACCGTGGGTGCAGCAGCCTGTCACTGAAGGAGCTGCTCAGTGCTGTCAGAGTGTCCTGCATGGGGTGGGAGGTGTTCTCCAACAGGGATGATAGCTTCGCCACCATTCTCCTGTCGCCCACTACCTCCACTGAGTCCAAGGGGCATCCCAGGACAGAGCTGGCCTTCCTGATCAGCCTGTTCAGTCTCCTCCTGTCAGCAGTGGAGATGCTGCTGCCCCAGCAGACCACACCGTAAAAGATGGTTGATGCCACCACAGAGTCGTAAAAGGTCTTCAGGAGTGCCCCCTGCACCCCAAAAGACCTCAGTCTCCGTAGCAGGTACAGCCTGCATGAGCATGTGTGTTGTCAGTCCAGTCCAGTTTATTGTTCAGGTGAACACCCAGGTACTTATACGAGTCCACAATCTCAATGTCCATTCCCTGGATGTTCACTGGGGTGGTTTGAGAGTATTTGTGCCTGCGGAAATCCACCACCAGTTCCTTGGTTTTCCCCGCGTTGATCTGGAGGTGGTTCTGCTGGCACCAGTTCACAAAGTCCTGGGTCAGTTCTCTGTACTCCCCGTCGTCCCCATCAGCAATGAGGCCAACAATTGCAGGGTCATCAGAACTTTTGCAGGTGGCAGTTGGTGGAGTTGCAGGAGAAGTCTGCAGTGTAGAGGGTGAAGAGGAACGGAGCCAGAACGGTTCCCTGCGGGGCCCCTGTACTGCAGATGACCCTGTCAGACACACAGTCCTGGATCCTCACATACCGTGGCCGGTTGGTGAGGTAGTCAAGGATACATGTGGTGAGGTGGTGGTCCACTCCCGTGCACTCCAACTTATCCCTCAGGATTGTGGGTTGGATGGTGTTGAAAGCACTGGAGAAATCAAAGAACATGATTAGAAATTGGAACAAGCTCATATCTTGAAAAATATGTATATCAAGTACATATGTTACATAAATATATATATACACCAAAGCCTGTCAGTATATGTTGATATTATATACAGTAGGGTCCAGAATGAAAAGAGACATTTTTAAAATTAATGAGAAATGAATAAGAAAAACATATATAAACATGCTGAGTTGTATGTTGTTTTAATTAACTTGCATATATAAATGAAATATATATTGTTAACATATGTGGTTGCAACATATTAGATCATATGAAAATTCATTAAAGATATTTTTAATACTGTATGTAAAATATTTTTTATAATGTATATGTATACATATACATTCTATGTATACCATAGATACATTTCTATGGGTATTTTATATGTTATAAACGTATATCTCGATATATCCAGAGGATGAACATAATGTGATAATGATATAGATGGAAACATCATGTATTAGGTGTGTGTATGGGCAGAGCAGCTCTGTCTCTGCAGAGCTAAAGCTCCGATCACCACATGACCACCTCTGTTCTCTGTCCCACAGCTGGCCTCCACCCAAGCTCTGCTGCTGCCAGCTAAAATTGTTGACTGAAGTTAATGTGGTGGTCATCGCTTCAAATGTCTGCACACATGCTGGCACCTCAGATGCCTTTCCATCTTCCTTCTCGTCTGTCTCTCAGCCTACAATCATAGAGAATACAGACTCCTTCTGTTCCTGGCAACCCAGGCCCAGTCTACACCTGTCCGCTCAGTGGGTGATGTCACAGTTTCCCCAAGTGGAGAAAACAGAAAAGTTATAGTCTTTCAATCAGAGCTCTTCCACACAGCTGTCAGGTCTTTACATCCATACGTCCCACAGTACAAAACCCCTCCATCTCTTCGATATGAAGATCTCACACTGCAGCTGGGAGACCAGGTACAGTGAGACCAGGACTCACCTCTGACCCTCTGCAGAGCTGTTTGTGACTGCACTGAATGTCTGACTGTATGATGCTAAATGCTGAGCATGTAATCCTCAACTCACTGATTTCATTTAATTATCACATGCCTTTTTGAGCCTGTGCAGGGTAGAACGTGCCGTGTGTGTGTGTGTGTGTGTGTGTGTGTGTGTGTGTGTGTGTGTGTGTGTGTGTGTGTGTGTGTGTGTGCGGTCCATGTATTACTCATGTTGTGGGGACCTAAATCAGTCACATTGCACACAGTCACACAGTCACATTATGGGGACTTGTCTTCCTTATCAGGACAAAAAGCAGATCCTTATTACTTAAATCATTCAATTTTAAGGTGAAGACATGTTTCCAGGTTTAGGTTTAGGTTTAGGTTAAGGTTAAGATAAGAGTTTGGTTTAAGTTGGGGTTCGGGTTAGGCGGGCAGGACTTATGGTTAAGGTTAGAGTCTCCAGGAGATGACTTTAATGTCCTCTGAAAACATGGAGACACAACTGTGTGTGTGTGTGTGTGTGTGTGTGTGTGTGTGTGTGTGTGTGTGTGTGTGTGTGTGTGTGTGCGTGTGTGTCTGCCGCCTGGTGTTTTACTTCCTCTCTGCCCATTGGCAGTGCTGTGGAACAGATTGTCGGCTCTGCATCCCCGCTTTCATAACACAGGATTTGCAGTATGTATTTTTATCAGTAGCAGAACAGACTCTGGCACTGGAGCTCTCATGATGTAAGCGGAGCCTGACATGGCTCCAGCGGAGGAAGTTCATGGTTCGAACAACAACATGCTCCAATTATAGATAGAAATGGTGCGACATGTACAGTAGCAGGTGCCTACAAACTGTGCTGCAAAAACCTCATGGGTGTTTGAAAAGCTCCACATCCTTCCTGGTTACTCCATGCTCCAGTAATTTATGCTAAACAGGTCATGAATGATGAACCCGCAGCCTTTTCATAGCTGGCGTACTACTGCATTATCATGAAAATTTAATTCAGTAGAAGTACAGTGATGGAGGAAGTATTCAGATTCTTTACATAAGTGGCAGTAATGTCCTCTACACTGTAAAAACAGAGGAGCTGAGAAAATGCATCATTTCAAGTCTGTTCAAAATCAGAATCATTTATTATTATTGTTTATTTGTTTGTTTGTTTGCTTCAGCTTCTTTAGCATTGCTTCAGGTATCCCATTCAGCTCTCAGCATTCACACAGCATTTTCCGCAGGAAATGCAATTTCTGTTCAATGCCCCTTCTGAGTGCCTAGATTTCAGTGAAGAGTTGAACAGGGTCATAGCCACCTCCTTGCCTCCACGCCATCCTTATAGCTGCGCCACACCTGACTACCCAAGGCGCATTTGTATTGAGAGTCACACGGGCTCTGCTGGCTGCTGTGGTGTGTAAAAAGTGTGTGGGTTCTCATTTGGCTTTAATATGCACGCCCACAATATTAAAACAGGTAGCTGGTTTTAATGTTGTGGCCGATGGGAGTATTTTTCTCCGTGCTGGAGGCATTATGTTTGTGAACACCTTGAGGGAACTTCTTCAAATTTGGCTCAGACGTTCATTTGGACTCAAAAATAAACTGATTAAATTTTGGTGGTCAAAGGTCAGGCTCACAAAACACGCTTTTGGCCATAACTAACAAAATTAATTCACTAATTATGACACAGTTTAACTCAGATGTCTATAAGGATAATATTTATATTCAAACGGTCAAAGGTCAACTTGACTGTGACATAATAATGTTCTGCAAAAACACCTCTGGCCATTATTCAACACTGTAACTCAGGAGCAGAGGACCATATTTCCTGTCTCTTGGCTGCTTGGTGGAGGTGGTGATTCTAGTTATTTATACATTTTCTATGCCTTTATTTCACAGTTAATATAGTGGCAGAGTAATATAAATATATATAGCTTGATATTGCATAGGCTATTTGCACCTGCAATGGTATCACTTTGTCTTTATTGTTGGACGGTTCTGTTGAATTGTCTGAGTTTTTCTCCCTGAGTAAATGTGAAGTAAATGCTTTATTTTTTCTCTCCCAGTTGGTAACAATGTAAGACAAACACACTTGTCAGAGGGTTCAACACTTCAACGTGGTGGACTAAAAAGAGCCTCCACAGCTGCCAGCAAGGCTTTTAGTCAAGACTTTAGTCTGATGTGTCGTGTTGAAACTCTGACACACTTAAACCACTCTGCCGTCATTTTCTGCAGTTGTTCCCACTTGTAATCCACAAATCTGAGGCTCGCTGTGCAGGATCCTAATGCCTTGTATTGCCAGATTCACTCACTCTGCTCTTTAGGGATGGGAGTGTGAGCTGGATCTGAAATTCAGAGCATGGTATGGACCAAAATGACATTTCTGAGCAGAGCATACAGTTCCCCCAACAAAACAATCTGTTGTATTTAGTCTGATTATGAGCTTGCCTCATGACATTAATAAACGAAAAAGCAATCCACTTTCATAGCCCTCTGGGAAATTAAATGAAGCAGTCATAGAAGCAATAAATCAGGTGCCTGTTTAATGGCCTCCCAGCAACATTGATGCAGTAGTTTTCAGAGGTTATTAGTTAATTGTCAAGGCAAGTCCTGCTTCAGAGTCACACTTGACTCTATAATCTAAGAACGTGTTTTGTCCAGAAAGTGGTTTACTCTGAATTTATAGCACCTGTTTAACTCATGGAGTTACTGTGCTCATCCATTTGACTCAGCAACCAGTCACTAGTGTCTGTGTCTACGCTCAGTATGTGTGTCTATGTGGTTAGACAGTGTTTTTCCATTTCCTCCCACCTGAGAGCTCAGGTAACAGCAGGTGGTGTTTCAAAGCCTAAACAAAAGCAGAACTGGCCCAAAACCCAATATACACCAGACAGATGGGCTGATTTGTCCCAGCACCAGGCGTATGTGTCTGTTTGTAAAGGCTTCCGAGTTCAGATACCAAGTATTTCAAATGCTCTATTCTTAGCTGTTAGGGAGAGAAAACAGCAGGTTTAAATTGTGGGTAAGTATTATTGATGGTACAAAGGTTAATGACAAATCCCAGTTACAGGAAACACTCAAACTGCTAGTTTATGAGCTAAAGCTAAAACAAGTAGTTTCTGCCTTCATGGAGCATCTGCAGTTGAAACAGTTTTAAAGAGTGTAGATTGACTTTGGAGGATGCAGTGTGTGCTGAGACTGTCATGTAAAAAACAAGCCCACAGGACTTCTGTCAGCAGGTTATTATGACCCATAGTTAGGTTTTGTTGCTAGGCGACATCTAGTGGTCGTAGTAATGATGGCAGGAGCAAAGGGAAAAGTGCAGTGACGAGGTTTATAGAGCGACAAAGTCCACGTCAGGAGGAGGTTGGGGTGGATGGATGAATATGACACAGGAGAGCGGTGTTCAATTCCCATGTGACAGTAGCAGCTTATGTTGTTTCTATTATCCATGACTGTTGTTATTGTAACCATGACAACAGAGATCATTTAATGCCGAGGAAGTATTTATTTCAACCCAAATCACCATCTTTTCTTAAACCTAACCAAGGCATGACCATTATTATAGTAACCATGGTGATGAGTGTAGGTACTCTGCTCTTGGTCCAGTCCTCGTGTTTATTATTGTAACGGTGACAACCACGTTCCGGTAGGTCTGCTGTCATAGAGGAGATACTCCTATGAGTTGTATCAGAGGGTTGTTGGTTGTTTAGGTGGGAGGACTGGTTGTGTGTGGTGCTGTTGAACTGTTGTATTAACTGCACTATACAGAGAGGTGTTTCTATTATTTAAACCTACTCCCACCTCTTGCTCCTATTTGCTTCAATTTGCTGCTTCATTCAATATTAAGTTGCAGCCAATAAAATGCAACACTCCTGCACAGGTATTTCACATTGAAATTCTTTCAGCAGCAGAATCCCCAACAAGAGCTCCCAACACTGAGGAGTGATATGGTGCTTTGTTATCTGAAGTGTGAAGCTGATATTTCTTTTTTTGTAACCAATCTTTTGCATGGTGTGTGTGGGGTGATGGTGCTTTGTTAAAGACCATGGTCTTTGTGCTTCTGTTTGAGTCAAACCACAGAGGAAAGTTTTCAGACCAGTGCATCGGATCAGAACAATGTCAACGAAGAAAAACCTGAGTGAAGATGAGGTGGGAGAGATCAGGAGGTCTCTAAGGTGCTCACCAACAAGCTGCCTGGACTGATGGAGGCGATCTGGGAGCTCAAGTTAATGCAGATCTGGATGATCTTAATTTGGCCTAACAGTGCTTCAGTTCTTTGAAAATAAGAATGTAAATATACAAACTAATGCTGCCAGCCTGCTTTAGACTGCGCAGGACAGTAAAACAAAGCTGGTCATAAACAGAGAAGCCAAAAGGTTTACCTGAGTGAACATCAAACTAAAGAGAACAGCAGGACGGACACACATCCTAAAAAAGGCAAAACAAATATAGATGAATAATCTGCTCTGTTTCACTGGCTAATAGATGTATAGACAAACTAAAAGACAGACTGAACACTACCAACCCAATGTGCCCACTATGACATTAAAATGAAATATGATGTTAGTGTAACAAAGAGTTACTAGTGACTGACGGCTTTGGCCCTGTAAATATTGTACAATGGGGTCTATTAATTGCACTTTTAACAAACAACTTAACTATGCACATTAATTACGGCACTTTGCACTTTTATAATAATATTTGAACTTTATAAGCAGGATTTGCACAGAACATTTTGCACATTGCATATTTGTACATTTTCTATCAAGTATTTATTGTACTAGTTATTGAGTATTTATGGCATATTTATTGAGTATTTCAAACCCTTGTTGTGCTGTCGTCTGGCAGGTGCTGTGGTGGGTAATAGGCTCCGCCTGAAAGAAAGCGGAGTTGGATTAGGATCCAATAACATTGTTTGTGCAAACATACGTTAATAATTGAATAATAGTTCAACTGTGTTCTATGTAAATTATGATCTATGTGCTATTTGTTGTGAAGTAAAACAGTGTACTTGTGCATTAGTTTGGTGTATTTTGTTAAGTCGTATTGTAAAACACGCACCTGTTCTTTTCCATTGTCTGCTCCAGGGTGTTCGGCCACAGTTCCCCGGGGTAAAAACAATAAGTTCCACCTGGTTGGTACACCTTACCATCACCTATTTTACTGCATCCTAAAGGGTCATCCTAACAGTTTGCAATTGTTCAATGATCAAAATATGTTGTTCGAACAACTTCACCAAGAATTTAAACCATATATGTGTGTATATATATCTATATATATATATCTATATATCTATATATATATATATATATATATATATATATATATATATATATATATATATATATATATATATATATATATATATATATATGTATATGTATATGTATATGTATATATATATAAGACTTCTATAAATACCTACAATTAAGACATAAGGAATGGGAAAATATTTGTAAAGAATTTGCCAAATTAGAAAAATAGTTTCTGTCTTTTACAGAGGAGGAGTCAAAAAAAGAGATGATGTTAAAAATATATAAAGCACAGCAATATGAATCCAGCAATCAAAATATTTATGTCAAAGAAAAGTGGGAACTGGAAGCAAATATTATAATAATAGATGATTAATGGGAGGAAGCATTCAAAGCTGGACACAAACTTTTCAACTTTGATTTGGATCCAGCACTCTGCATACTGGATATAGAGATTTGATCTATTTACTGAGAATTCTGCTCTTGCTAGCAAAGGAAATGATAACTATTTCCTGGCTGAAGCCACAGGCTCCCAATATAACGCAATGGTGAGACATGGTAAAAAAGATCTTTATTATGTATTATTGCTTCTCCATATGTGTTGTATGTTATGTATGTTTATGTATGTGAAATAAATAAAAAGTTTAAAAACAACAACAAAAAAAAACAACAATATTAAAAATGGAAGTGGAAAGACAGGCTGCCTGTTTCTTGACAGGGAATAATACAACTGTCAATAAAGTTGATTTGGTTAGAGATTAATTTTATAAAATTTTTGTTAATATGATTGGAGATAGAAATTCAGGCATTCTCTAATTACAGACCCATTCCTTTGCTCTCATGGTTCTCTGAAACATAATGTATCATGTGAACAGTAATGAATAAAGAATGTAGACAGACAGGATTCCTGCATCTTAAAAAAAAAATATTTGATGCTGCTGACGATGACATATATATTAAGAAATTACAAAGATACAGAATTAGAGGGGTCGCTACCTCTTAGTGCCAATGTCCAAATAAATAACTCAGCCAATCAGAAGGAACTGGGCTTTCAAGGAGGCCTGAGCTAATATTGCTTCAGTCAGGGGCCCAGCTGAGGGGCTGCATTACAGACAGTTTGAGATAAATAAGGACTTTTATTGAACTGTGAATCATGCAGATCTGCTCTAGTGGAGTCCCAGAATAAAAATATAGAGCTGGAAATGAGCATGATAGGTTCCCTTTAAATCCTCTGGTCTGCTCTCATGTTTACCCTCCCCTGTGCTCAGCCATACATGCTGTGCATAAGAAAACAATATTGTGTTATAGTCCTAAAATAATTTCATGATAAAAGTTTATTTTTATGTCATTATCTCGCTGCCTTGTGAATTAATAATAGAAATCATAAGACTATCAATGCACTACGTTCTCTCATTTCTTCGCTCTTCTAAAGCAGCGGTTTGCAGAGACTAACAGACAGAGGGATAATGGTTCAACGGGCTGGGCTGGAGACTCTGTATATTAAGCCTCATTGCCCATTGTAGTCAGTTGCACTCAGGGGAACTGTGCAGTCCAAGCAATTCACTTCTGCAGTAAGGGCATATCTCAGTGGACTGAAATATGTCTGTATTTACGTGCAATCTGTAATGTGCACTCAGGCCTCTTGGCTGTGGGACACAGTGAGCTTACTAGTTACAACAATTTGCATCTTTCCTCTTGTCGGCTTGAGTTATGTAAGTCTTTCTCTTGCAATATGCTGATTCAAACATCCCCTCTCTCCCTGCTTGCACTTAATTGGCTCTGCAAAGCCTTTTATCAACCCTGACGGCCTTTGTGCTGAATCATGGCACCATATTTTCTCAACTTCGTGATTAGCTCAAGCTTCTTCCAGGTGTATTCCAGTAAAGGCTCAGACAGATGTTTCCCTACCGCAGGCCTGGAAGAAACCCCCATGGCTGCTGAGATAAACATCTGGATTGTCCCCCGTGTTTTGTTCTTTACATTAATTCAGTTCATGTTGCAGCTCTGCTCTCTATGAAGATAAATCATCCATCTGTCTTATTTCATTACAGAGTGTCAGGTCACTCCTGACATCCATCTGTTCCCTTGAGAACCAGCTCCATTTAAAACCTAAACACCAAGACAGCCACTCTCAAAAACAGCCTTTGAAGTTTTTAAAGCTTAAATGACTCAGTCTTCTGGCTCTGCTCAGAGCTTTAGGGAAGACGCATGGTAATTTATTTCCCGGTGTGTTGACACATGAAAGCATCAAGCTGTCAGTCCTCAACAATGAGTACAGGGTGTGAACTTTTACTCTACAGCTCATATTGAGTCATTCAACACACACACATGCCCACACCTTGCACAGAGGCATTTTGAGGGCAGGAATAATCCCACTGGTTCAGTGGGATGTCATTGGTTACAGAAGTATGCACTGTACTCTAGCTCTACGAACACAGGTTAAAAGTTCTGTAAATGAGATTTTAAACATTAACACAGCAGCAAACAACTGTTTTCTATGTAAAGATATAGTGGAGTCATGGCGTCCTGAGCAGTGAACGAAGCCCCTCCCCCTAGTGTGTGTTGTAATCTCAGTTCCCCTGTTCTTTGTCTTGGTAGCATGTGCTTGTTAGTGCACGTACATGTGCATGTTAGTGCATGTGAGCCCCTCCTGTTAAACCATTGGTCCTCTCCACATTTATAAACACACAGGCCCCGCCCACAGGTGAGATGTCACAGTGCAGTATTCAACGCTCAGGTGAAAGTGACCTTCCAGAATTTCCTTAAATCCTTTTTCATCAAAATGTTTTAATCTAAAAAGCCTCTGACAAAGAAAGAGATGAGACCAGAGCACAGGTGGACTGGACTGAGGACTACCGGCTCAAACAGTCGGCCGTTGGACCGTCAAAACATGCATAAAGATTTTTAAGTTATTATCAGCTCCATCAGTGTCTTTAACAGCTCTGTCAATGTCATTCATGCGGCCGGTCCCAGTGGATCAGTCCAAGGCTGGATTTCTTTCCCACCACTGTGATTGGTGAAACTTGATTGGTGATTAGTCACATTTGCAGACAAGTCCTGGTGATTGGACACAAAATTTTCTGTGCCCATCATTTGTTTTAGTATTATTGTCCTATGATGCCATATGCCCACTGTATTGGACCTATAAGTCCAAACTTGAGCCTGGTAGCTTGGAAAGGTAAAATATATCTCTTTAAACCATTTGGTACCATTCAAGGTACTTACAGCAGTTAATAATGAGATTATTAAATATAACTGCACCATTATTAAACAGTTAAATAGAAGACTTGATAGTGATGGTCTCTCTGCCCTGATTCAACACTTGAAAAGTTGTGGCATCCAGACTTTTTATTATTCATTATATTTCTTTATAGTCACTTCAGTCTCAATAACACCTTCCACACTCTTCTAGATGCTCCTGCATCATTGCAGAGTGGGATAACAGTTATTTATTATTACAGCTATCAGCTCTCATACACATATCAGGTACAGAATTATACAGTACTAATGTTTATGCAGATTATGGTTACAATTAGGACTTATGTCGGTTTAATTGTGGTAATTGAAGAACATTATTCTATCTCCTGTTAAGACATTCTGTTCTGAGGCAGTGTCCATAATTTCTCAGATCCTCGGTGCCACTTTTCCTGTCTGCCCCATAATCGGCTTACTTGGTCTGATAGAGGAGAACATTCTTAATAGACTGTGGACCCAGAGGCTGCATAGCAATCAAAGGAATCATTCCCCAAAACTGAAAAGAACGCCTGCCAGCCTGTTTTTCAAGAGATTCATGGAAGGAAAAATACATACAGTGTGGGTCTAACGACGTTCATCACTGTATGATTGATTGTACAGATATCCAAGGTCCCTAGAGGACACACTCTATTGACTTTGGTGATCCTGTGACCTGCTGGTGGCACTAGAGGAAAAGTCAATTTGTCATTCATGAAGTGATATACACTCAGCGAGCACTTTATCACCATCCTAAGGCTACGGACACACTACTACACTCTCATTTTAAAATGCCCTTTTCAAATGAAAACATGGTAATGTGAAAGTAGCCTTAGGATGGTGATAATAAATAAAGCAATTTCCATCCATACAAGTGTTTTAGCTCCATATCAAAAACAATCTTCATCCACTGACACTAACTACTTATTTTCTAACGGCGTAGTGAGGCTTTTAATTGTAATGTGGTAGCCAGACAGCGACAGAACCAAAACATGCTGACTCCGTTACAGAGACGTGAACCCGCAAACAGACTGCATCTTGTACTGGGAGAGCACCTGTCTAAACTCCCCTTTCAGAGTGTGCACTGATGGGTATTAGGTGGGTGTACCATAGATTCTGGGGAGTCATCCCCATTGGGAGGCTGGCATGGCTCTATGCCTGATGCCAGAACCTCCTCATCAGCCTCTCGATGATGGAAAGGGCAGATGTTCGACCCTCAGCTCGCCTGGAAGTTTGAGGTATTCACCCATATCTGCATTTCAGAGTTTCTTTTTTTCCATTTATAATCAAATGACCTTATTGTGTCACCAAAACCTGGAATAATTCACCCCCATGAGAATGTAACAGCAAATTTAGTCCTGAAGGTGGATCTATGATGTGTCCCTGGGATTTGATGTGCGGTATGGCCCTCAGGTTTTATTTGGAGACTCAGTGGGAGGACGGGGGCTCCTGTTGGCTCCAAGTGTTTATGTGGAACACTCTTCAAATGGTTCCTTCATCACTCACGCCAGCTAGCTTTATTTATTTCCAGTCTCACCTTAGCTTTTTCCAGCCAGCTCCCCTTGGATATCACAAACCATTCTGTTGTCTGTTGCTCTGTCATTGTCATTTCTCTTTTGTGTTTCTCCATTTTCCTGCTTATGAAGCCTAAACGAAGTCAAAGCAAATAAAACTACATATACATTGTTATAGGTATTTCTTTTTCACAGTTCAATATTTATTTCTTTTCATACATGCCCATATCCAAATGTAATATATGTACAGTTACTGTATTTTCAGATATAACATTTACGTACATATAAGGTAAAAGCACAAAAGTAAAACTTATATATGAAACTTATTAGAAATTGGAACAATTTAATATATTAACATATATGTCTAGTCCATACAAGTACAAATGTGTATGTATGTATGGTTATATTGTAGACAAGGAAACATCCATCCCAAAGTCTGTCAATATTATACTGTAGGGTCAAAAAGTCTAAGACCACTTTTGAGAAGAGACATGTTTAAAATGAATGAGAAATTAATTAGAAAAACATACATAAGAATTTTTATTCATATATTGTTTAAATAAGCTTGCATATGTAAATCAAATATATATTGTTAACAAATATGGTTGCAGCATGTTATAGCATATAAAAAAATCATCATATAGATATTTTTAATATACACATTTCACTAAAGGTATTTCTCACATGGTATCAATTTCTATCTTCATCTATCTAGAGGATGTATATATCTGATAGTAGTACAAGCTACATATATGGCAACATCACACTTGATATAGGGACATAAATATCTGTTCTGTATGGGTGCATTTACTGTGTCATAATTAAATGAAAGGGGTAATTATTTACCTTTTGTTTTGAATAATTGACTGAATGAACTGTTTTTCATTGTGACATGAATTTTACATTAAGAGCAAATGACAACACAGAAAACAAAATGAAGAGGTGTGTAACATTTTAGTGTCAGCCTGAGAGCGCAGCATACACCTGCCAAGGCTGAATGCAAAGTACTGCCATTAGTTTTCATGAGGAGCTGCAGCTGAGCTTTTTTTTTTTTTTTTAATGAAGACACATTATATTCGCCAATCTTCCTCTCAACATTTATTCATATTTCTCAGCATATCTTTGTTCTCAGTATTTGTTTTATTTTAGCTGTTTTAATCTTCCAAACACTCTGTGTTTCACTTCAACCTGACTAATCCTCTGTATCTGTCAGTGTCTATACATCCCACAGGGTGACTTTAAAAGTCCTTGGTAATAAAAATGACACACTGCTCCATGAGAAAGCATCAGAAGCTTCTGGTACTTTTATTTTTGTAGAAAATATGCACATAGCATATATCTTCTGGCAATAAATAAATGGACGAACAATAATATCTTTCTTAAAGTTAAATAAGGACAAAACTAAAATCCTACTAGTCGGCCCCAGTGCAAAAAGAGAAATACTGTTTAATAACCTGGGGAAATCCCTGGATTAAACCTGAGGTTACAAGTCTTGGTGTTATCTTAGATTCAGATCTGAGCTTCAAGTCCCACATCAAAAAGGTGACAGAAACATCATTTCTCCACCTTAGCAACATAGCAAAGGTACGAGCTTTTATAAATCAAGAAGATGCTGAAAGACTGAGCCATGCCTTCATTTCAAGCCAACTCAATTACTGTAAGACACTTTTTACTGAGAAACTTCAGCTCATTCAAAACTCTGCAGCTCTGCTGTAAACCAGAACCAAGAGCAGAGAGCACAATAGTCCATCAGCTAACTAACTCCCTGATTAACTACAGACTTCCAAGAGCGCTGAGATCAGCCCAGGGAAACCTGGGGGCGCGGCCTTTTTTTCAGTTACGACCCAAAGCTGTGGAGCAGATGGCCTATAGATATCAGAGGAGCTTTTCACTGAGTGTTTTTAAAAGAAAGATAAAAACTTATCTCTTCACTTCAGCCTTTAACCAGCTCTGAAATCTTGCACTTTTCTTCACACTCATGCACTGCTCCGCACTTCTTTTGAATGTTATAATGTCTTACTGACTTCATGCTTTCTATTTCATCCATTTTTAACTTGCATTTAACTTTTTTCTGTTATTATGTCATTATTATTATTCCACCACATTTTACATTAATGTTTTTAACATGTGTAATTTATTGTGTTGTAAAAAACTGTGAGCTGTTTTTCCTGTATGAAAGATGCCATACAAATAAAGATTATTATTATTATTATTATTATTATTATTATTATTATTATTGTTATTTATTATTATACAGTGCAGGTCATATAGACAACTACACATTTTACATCAGTGTAGAAAGAACTGTGTGGGACAGACAGCCCTTTAATCACACAGCGCCCAAAGTTGAAACGTTAATTGGACAGATACACAAGGTGAAACAAAATCAATGACTCTGTATCGTCCCTGATGATGCTCTCCCCGGCCTCCACTGCAGCCACTGCTCTTGCTTGTTGTGGGGTCTCCAGCAGGTTGGCTGAGAGCAGACTGATAATCCACCTTTTCCCCCTGAAAAGCTCTGTGGTTGCTTTCAGTCGTATTTTAGAATTGTTGTCCAGCCAAATGATGAAATGTCGTCCAGAGTTTGTTGTATTTGACTGAATCTGAGCACACACTCATCTGTTGTGTTCATCAGCAGTAAAGTCATCAATACATGCCCAACACAATCACTGCCATGTTTGACGAACAGGTAGATTTTCCTTCATCGGTCCATAGCACCCTTTGGTCCAGAACGCTGTCAGTTTCTTCTTGCATGATGTGAACTGCAGCCTGGCCTTTCTGCTTTTGAGGTTTTCTCTTGATTTTTTCTCTTTTCTCATACTCAAATAAGTATGATGCACACCAGCTTTTCTAGAATGTACCCAACTGTTCTGGCAAACCAGCTACCTTCGATATCTCTATGATAGCTTTTTTAAGCCTTGTTTTCTTCTTCTTTACTTCTCATACCAAGAGTAACCCCACCTTAATCTACCCTCAAACCACTTTAACGTACAGTAGTGTTCATTATCTTAATTCAAACTGAATATGCTGAAGCACAAAGCCTGAAGAATAAAAAATATATACATTCTGGACTGTATGTACAGCTTTTACACATATAGTTAAGAACAGTTTGGCTGTTAAGGGCAAATATGTGCAAATGTTAGGGCAGTAATTCTGTCTGGACATCAGGAGAATCAGGAGCTTCCCCGATGAGCCGCTGGACAACTGGGCCAATAAGTATCAAAATAGAGACATTTGGTATGTTCCTGGACTGACTGGCCCATAATGATGTGTGGTTACTGGGCACAAACGAGGTAGCTGACAGTAACACAAGTATCAGTGTGACATTAATATGAAGGCTGACTGTGTTTTGTTTGATTATCTTAGATACAAAGTCCAATGGTCCGGGTTCAGTGACACAAAATCTGCTGAAATGATAAATCTTGGCTCTGTATTTTTCAACCTGCTGGAGCTACTGTCTGCTTGAAATCAGCCTCTTACTACAACCACTGTTGCCTAGTACCAGGGTTGGATTGAGTGATCCTGGGGCCCAAGGCAAACCCTGCCTTACTTTATTTACTTCATCAGCCATTAAAATATTTTCATAAAATTCTCAAGTATGCAGGAATAAAGGTCTCCAGAGACCCAGACCCTCCGACTGGAATGCATTGTAGAGGGGGTGTGGATGGTCCTGTGTGATGACACTTGCTTTACAGCTAGTGAGGCTGGGTTGTGCCTGTTATTTTACTTGCACAGTTGAAAGTTTTGATTTGGTTTTAACTGAGAGAACGTTACACCAAGATGTCATATTGAATGAGAGGACTGATTCAGTGAGTGACCAGGCTGTTCAAATGTCTTTCCTTTAAAACTCACATTAAACTGTTGAGCTTCCTGGACACAACTTTGTCTGCTTCACCCGAACCCCACCACCTGTCCTTTTAATTCCAGGGGTTCATCAGGGGTACATCACCAGAGGTTAGTCTCATCCCACGGCACAGCACTCATCAGTGAGGGTGACCAAGGAGCTCACGTTTCCAATATGCTGACAAATTCATGTCTTGGGGGGCACGGAAAGGGACGGGAGGTACAACTCTGCCCTGTGGGACCCTGTGTTTACAGCAACGTTGCTGAGTCTTGATCCATTGACCCACAAGAGGGCGTCGCCAATATTTGAGTGAACTCATCAAGTTAAGTAAAAAATATGAAATAACGAAATCTAGATGAAAAAACCTTTTTGTTCACTGAAATAAAAATAAAAAGGAGGCTTTATACATTTTTTTTAAAGAATCATAACGAAACCGTATTGTTACAAAACAAGCTCACTTAAACTAAAACCATAGAGAAAATGTCTTTAGTTTTCCTCTGTGTCAGTTTATTTCATACATATACCGAGTATTTTGGGTGGATATGAAATTTTTGTCAGGCGGAGCAGTATCTTACCAGCTGATTGGCT
This sequence comes from Trachinotus anak, assembly GCF_046630095.1. NCBI lineage: Eukaryota > Metazoa > Chordata > Actinopteri > Carangiformes > Carangidae > Trachinotus > Trachinotus anak. The sequence continues at coordinate 2,411,149 of NW_027273867.1, forward strand.
CTCAGTGTACAACCAGTGCACATGTACTTTAAGTGTCCAAAACATTCACTGTATTTAATGATGTCAAGTTGTTGCTGTGCCCAGTTGAATTTTTTCTGCATAAAGACACAAACACACTGACTAACACTACCTAACAACTTTCATAGTTGTGAATGGTTGTTCATCCTCAGTGAAACCATTTGTGAAGAGCACTGACATTTTGTTGAGTTTTTATCACATAATACTTTTTCTGACCTTTTTGAACGTCACCCCTGACAAATACCACATATTACAAAAAACTAAAACACTGGAACTGATGAAAACTAAAACTAAGCATTTTCAAAAAGTAAAAACTAAATGAGCCTTAATAACAAATTAAAACTAAAATGAAATTGAAAACAACTACCACCAGACACGGAGGAGGCGACAGCGGATCAGTGTGCTGACGGCGCTAAGTTATCAGAGTCAGTCCAGACCTCAAGCATGGGTGAAAGTTTAGTATTTCAGATGACTCCCACTGCGCCAAACTCCCAGGAATCTGGAGATATCCGTTTTAGGTTGTTGCAAGAATGACATCTAACAATGCTGTAATCGGAGCATGTCCAGTCCAGATTCCATCATATATGGGTCAGAGTCTGAAACATCTGGACAACTACATCTCTGGATTCTGGGGTATTTTGCACCATGTCCTTTCCTCTATTGCCTGCACTGCACAGCACACATAACTTCATGTTGTCATCGCCATCATGTTTTGTACTTAAATATCATGGCACTATTAAAGAGACATCTGGAGCTTTTTCACCATCCAGAGTATCAGTAATAAGTAGTCAGCTAGCCAGCAGCCACAGGGATTTAAATGAAAACCTGCTATAGCTACATAACGTTACCAGCCTTCCAATATTAGACTGTTAATACTGATGCATCACTGCATTAGCAGCCGTTACTGTTGGAGCAGGTCAAGGTGGAGTGGATTTTTAAATGTGAAAAATATAGTGTGAACGGGAAACTGCAGCACTGGAGGAACACTAAACGTAAAAGTGTTGATGTTAGATGCTAAAATATCATTTTAATAATTGTTTTAGTAATTTCCTAAAGTTTACTTTCTTTTCGTCTTTGTTCTGTCGCTTTGTCTTCTTCTTACTGAAATGTAAATACAGATCATATGTTAATAAACCATTCAGTTCATAGCATTATAAATTCATCTATGTTTTGGAGGAGCTGCTGTTTCTCTATCAATGTTGAGACCAAACCGACGCCCTTGGTGGTGTGTCCTGCAGATCCAGAGAAGTGGTTAAACAAAGAGTCTATTAAAAGCTTGAGGAAAAGCCCATAAATAAAATCCTTGTGGAGAATGTATCACACAGTGTCCAGTAGTGTCAGACAGGCATCCTCAACCACTCCCTTTGATTCATGGGCAAACCGGAGTGGTGGTGGTGGTCACACACACCACACGCTGCATCCATTTACACAGCACAGGTGTTAATGCTGCTGCCCTGTAGTCATTTGGGACATCAGCCTTTTTTTACAGGTTTAATGATGGATTCCTTCCACATGAGGGGAACAAAGCCGGAGTCCGACAGACAGACAGTCTGACAAAGACCCCCCCCCCCATTCCTTAGGCAGCTCAGGTCCTGGGGTTCTTGTAGTTGTGAGATGCTGAACCCGCTGTAGAATATGTTTAGCTGGATGTCCGGTCTCCACCCATCATGGTGTTGATGACCTTTTCCTCCATTTCAGTTTCATGGTGGATTTTGGACAGGTTTGTCCTCTCAGCAACCAGAGTCTGTGTCACTTTAGCAGCTCAATTTAAGTTCGACTGCACACTGTCCTGCTGACTGTTGGTATATTTATTTACTATATTTCAGACTACACCTTTTAGAGGTGCAGTGTATGAAAAAGCATCATAACACTTCCAGACATGATGCTCAAGACGCCCAGGGACTGAACAGACTCACAAAAAAAAAAACAAAAACACAGTAACAGCCCTCTGTGTTATTACTGGATGATTTTTATGTTAAAAAAAACAGCAAAGATCAGTTTACATGTCTCGTTGGCAGAGGCTAACACCTTAATACAGTGCAGAAAAAAAAAAACTTAATTATATGTCGAGTTTTGCCTTTTCCACACTGATACAGTATCTTCAGCCGCTCTGCAGCAGATTTAAATGAACATCTCAACTGGTTAAAATTACAGGTCAGTCAGTTATGTGACATCAAACTGTCAATAGTTAGAGAAGGGAAATGGGAAGTTCATGTTCCTGATGAATCTCATTCAGGCCAGTGGTTCTCAACCTTTTTGAGCTGCAGTCCCCATAAAATTTAAGTTCAGCTTTAACTCAGCTCACCCTGGAAACACACTTCAGTGACCCGCTTCACTTCACCACCCTGCCCCGTTGACACTGCTGTTTACACTGTCGTGCACTCACGGAGCTCGGCGTGTAATCAGTCTGCTTCTCCCTCGCACATTCACACACACTAATCTTACTGACTCTAATCTGCTTCAGTATTACATTATTCAATTATTGAGCTATTAAATCATATTAAAAAAAACTTTAATAATCAGTGCAACAGGCTTTATGTTTAGATTAGTGGAAGAAAAACTGATGAGTCTAAGGTTATAAAGCTTTGGACTGATGTTCAACATCCACTGACTTCTTTGTGTGTGAGTGTGACAAAAAGTGTAGTACACACTGTGAGGGATGAGTCAGAAATCACAACTGTGACAACTGTGACCAACACCGAGCAGATTATTATTATCACCTCAGAGCAGCGGGTCTCACCCACGTCTGTGTGTGCATGTTGTCAGGTATCATGACAGTCCTCTCGCTGTGTGGGTGGCTGTTGCCTAAATACATGTACAAATACAGTGCGCACAACACAACAAATCCTCCAGATTCAACCAACACATGGAAGCGTTGTGTGATCTGACTCCAATCAGCAGCGTCATGCTCCGTAAATACAGCTGAAGCGACTGGAGGAGAGTTAAATATTAGTACAACATCTAGTCCACACTGAGAGCATGGATATCCACACTGCTCTGGGCTGGGACTACTTTCCTGTGACTGTGATGAACAGATGAACCAGACACTCAGTTACTGGCTGTTGTGTCTCCATCAGTGGTGGGTGGAGCAGCTGATTGGTGACGCTGACAACAAAAGTTGTAGTTTTAGGATGTTTTTCCTGAGGAGGTGTGGTGACTTACTGCATTCTGTCCCCGTCAGTCTGGGATCCATGACAATGCTGGCCTGGTTCTCTAAGCCAGTCAGTCCAGTGTGAGCCTGCTAACACACTCTGACTCACACTGAACCACTGACGCTGCTGACAACACAGCAGGTCAGCCCCCTGAAACCTGCTGTCAGCAGCAAACCAACCTCTGTCTGATCCATTCCTGCTGTTTGTGTTGATCTGTGCAGGAAATCTACAATTAAAGCTCCACCTCTCAGTCACACTGTGACTGAGAGGTGGAGGTGGAGGCTGGACAATTTATGTTTGTGTCGGACTGTTTCGAGTCTTATTTTGAGGGGATTATCTTTTATATAATATTTTGTGTTATTTATCACTTCTACACTATGCATTATTATTATTATTGCCTTAAGAGTTTGTGTTTGCTGCTCCTGCTTGGTTTACTTAAAGTGATGACACTTACATGCTGCACATGCTCAATCAGCCCTCACCCCACCAGGAGGACAGAATGTATTGAAAACTTGTTTTTTTCATGAGCTGTATTTTTGCTTAACTGTCTGGAGCTTTTGCTTTAATGAATGAATCAAAACTTTGTTGATTTGGTGACATGGTTAGCATGCACCACTTTCAGTGTGTTACTACCACATGAAGCTGTGTCATGGTGGCAACGGTTGCAACAAGTTATTGTAACTGTCCCCAAGCTAAGCAGCCAAATCAAAACAGACCCCAAACATATATGCAGCTAATTTTGTCCCATAGCATAACAGATGCAACAATAATTGTTCATTTTAACACTTAAGAAAATACAAACAAGCTATTTTGGGAATTATTTAGTTCACCTCTTGTGCTCTGATATTATACAATATTTGCCTCTTCTGTTCATCATAAACAATAAAACAGATAAATTGTGCCTATTTTGACTGAAGGTTGGTTTTACACCAAACAAAACTCAATAACTGTTCTTTGATGAATATGATTAAATAAATGAATAATACCATAACATCAGTGTATAATAAACATACAGCGTGTTTAAGACAAGCTCTATGGCTGGAGATTTTCCTGGTCAGAACTGGAGTAGTTGGTGTTGGAAGCCAGCACCTTCCTCACAATGGGCTCCAGGATGGTTTCCCTGGAGACGGCGTAGTTACCTTTCTCTCCCATCCATGGACAGACAAACTAGTGCAGCAGAATAATGTAATAATCTTTTACATGTGGATACAGGCATCAAAACTGGTTTGTTTATTCCTCTGGGGCCATTGATTTGAAAATCCCATTAGTCACTTGGAATTTCAAAAAGATGGCCACCATAGTAAACAAATATTTTACAACAGAATTGTCATCACCGATTTTGAATCCTGGTTTTTTGACTCAGAAGATGTCAAATTCACAACTCTTAGACTTATTCAGAGCTTTATTAGACCAATTTCTAATACATAATGTGAAAAATTATATTGCAAACTAGTTTTATGAATGAACCAAAAGTTCTGTAAAAGTTAATAGTCTACTGGTTTCATTTAGTATTAGTATCTAACATTAGTTTGCTGGCTTGCCACGCTAAATCACTAGCGCACTAGACTAGTTAGTGAGTTAGTTCACAAGTTAGCAAACAAATTTTATTAATTGAATTACACCCTGTGACTTTTCAATGGCACAAAACTCGACCTTAAAGCTTGGACTTCAACATGAAAAGTTACCTCAATGTGTCCTTTGTCAAGGGTAGGTGATATAAGCTAACTAGCTTGCTAGCAGTGGGACTGTAATGTTGAGCCAGGGAATTTAATTTTTCATTTTCTTTTTTCACAGAATCACCCAAACTAAATACAGAGGACTAGCCTCATAAAGTAGGCCTGACCTATCACCCAACACTGTCACATTTACACAGTAAACAGTTCATAATGTTATCTTTAAAACTTACCTCAGACAAATATCCTCACCAAAAGAGAAACATTCTTATATCTTAATATGAAATAATAATTTTATAGTATTGTCAGGGCTGAACAATGGCTCGGACTCAGATGCAGACTGACACAGTAAGCAAGTTCACAATGTCCTTTAATAAGGCAAAAGTCGGTACACAGGAGATCAGTCCGCGGAGCAAAGGTATCAGAATCGGTGGGCAAAGGCAGGGTCAAAAACCAAAAACAAGACAAGATACGAATAAGGCACACGGGGAATAAAGGCTGGAACGTAGTCATAAAGAACTAGACGAACTGGCACAGAAGGGAGGGAACACAGAGACTAAATACTCAGGGAGAGGGAAGACAATGAGACACAGGTGCAGCACATTAGGGCAGGGCAGGTAATCACACAAGGGGAGGACACATGAGGGCAGGAAGTGAGGAACCTGAAACGAGAAAAGAGGTGAGTATCAAAATAAAACAGGAAGTACAAGACAAAACACTGGGGGAAACAAAAAAGGGAACTCAGCTATCCAGCTGAGGCCTGACAGTATTCCCATTTAAAAGGAAAATATTATGTAAAATGATAAAAAATAAAATAAAACTGGGGAAATTCAAAATTTAAAAATCAGCACAGAGTCATGATTTTATTGGGAAACTTTTTTTGTGAGTTTTCTGATGTTTTTGCTGAATTGTACTGCAGGGTTCATTTTTTACAGTGTACTGCATTTCATTGTTAGAATGTATGATTTGACACCTGCATCATTCATATAGCTAAATTGTCGGTGACTTTATTGCTAAAAAAATACATTTCCTCACCAGAAACAGCAGCTAGCTTGGAAATGGCAACCATCTTGAATTTTCAACGAGTAAATACCCATGGAGGATTTGTCCCAGGTTTAGCACCTAGCTCCACATTTGAAAGACTTCCCTGAAATATGCAGTTATCTGCTGCGCTAAATATTGCAGTGTGAGCTTTGTAACATAAGAGCTGTGTAGAACCTCCAGATATCTGATGTGCACTCAAGTGAACACAGTGACTGAAAGCAGGTGAACGTCCACTAAAGAATGTCACTCAGGGCAACAGAGGTTTTCCAGTGGCTGTTAGTGAGTAACCGCCTGTCAGCTCAGTGAGCATCAGGACGAATCACACAGCTCACACACAGACAGCTGAATCTGTTGATGTAGGACTCTGTCAGATTACAGTGCATCTGCTCAAAACAAAACGACTTAACAGCGTTAATATCCCGTCTGGCCAATATGAGTTTGTAACTTCTGCAGTCTGCTCTGTATCTTATTATTGCTGGGAAACAGGTGCACACAGGACTAACTTAAATCTGGAAGGGGACGTTGAGGTAACCTCTCCACAACTGCTTTGTTCTTTCTTTGTTCCTCCTGTCAGAAAGGTGGAGTCCAGGACAGAGGATGTCTGTGACGCCTGGACATAATTATCGAGCTATTTTCTAAGCAGCTTGGTGAGGGTGTTTCCTCTGGTGGTCTGAGTGCAGCTCTGGAGTGAGATCAGTTTCAGCTGATTTCACTATGTTCCCAGAAAATGTCTGCTCCAATCAGACCAAGAAAAAAAAAGACATCAGCTGTTTGATGAAATGTCTAATACAGCAAATGTTTATGTTTCCCTGACCCCAAGGGGCCACATAAATAATGACTCTGATTCCTAAGGAGGTGTTAGGGCACAAGGGTAGAAAGAATACTTGAAAAATGTACTCAAGTACTCAAGCAGTAAATGTGTAAAAATGTACTCAGATACAAGTAAAAAGCACATCAGTCGAAATGTTTTACTGCATTATTTCTTTAAGGGGGAAGAAGAGCCATAGCTGGAGGATCCACCATCAGTAGCTTTTAGTGTTTAGCATTAGTCAGATTGTTGGTCACACACTGTGGCAAGTGTGTTTGATTTAGGACACTTGCTGCTGATTAGACTCTTGTCATTTGTTTGTCATAACATTATCATCTGACTTTCGTTTTTGTTCTGTCATGATTTCAACTTTAAATGTAGCAAAGTGAAATACTCGAGTTAAGAAATTAAGATTAAGTTACTGATTTTTAAAAAGAATAAATGAAATGTGTTACTTCCAGCCCTGTTATGGTGGATGGATACTTTAAGATGGACAAATTCACACCTCACATCCAATATCAATAAAAATAAATAAATAAATGTTCAAAGATGTAGCCCAACTTTTGAGAAATAATGCCTAATAAATGTTTTTTTAAATGTTTGTAAATGTTTTGAAACAAAATTATTTTTTAGAAACATAAAGAATGTTTAAAAACTACAACCACTGTGATAAACCAATGAGAAGAGCTTTTATGTTGTCACCACTGGAACACATTGTATACTTGTTTGCTATCTCAATCTGATTGTGCCCCAAAAGATTACATCCATGGCAAAAACCATAGTCTCAAAATGGATAGCTGGTTGGCAATAGGAAGAATTAAAGGGAAAAAAAGAGTTGGGGACCACTGCAATAAAAACCGTTTGAAAGAGCAGCATCCGATAGGGAAAATCCAACACTCGCTTGGCTGACCAATAGTGTAACTGCATGACTCGGGCATTTGGTGACCAATGGTGTAACTTGATCACTCACTCAGTCATGGTGAGCTGGCTCTGCAGTCGCAGTTGAGGCAAAAAGTGTGAGCTATTTTAAAATTAAAATTATATTTGGCCCATGGCTACAAAAAAATGCAGTTCCCATGTGAATGCAAGGTGTCAGTATGACTGTATGCACAGATTGTTTCCACGCTGTCAATGCACCAAAGAGGCTTTGCCAGTCACTGACAGTAGACATGGTGGCAGTGAATACATGAGATCCCAGAGGTGGTAGCAATGACGCCCTGACCATGATAGGTGAGAGAAATGTAACAGCATCCCTGGTGTGTGGTGAAGTTTGAAATAGCATGTTATTATACATCAGGAAGCACTCTGCACCAGAGCCGTCCAGCTGGGTGGTGTGATAAGTACATCTGTGTCTACCACACAGATGTGCACTGGCTGTGTTGTGGGTCAGTTCTAGAGCAGATCTATGAGCTGAGATCTAAAACTGACCATTTTTTGAAAGAAAAAAAGGTCACAGTCTGAGCCGTTGGCAGACTTTGGCCCTGGCAAACAAAAGCATACTCAGAAAAGAGAGGCGCGCGTGTGTGTGCGTGTGTACATGTGAAATGATGTGTTGTTTCTCAAACACTAAAGTGTCTGTGAAACCTGAACCAATGAACTGAACTGATACTTTCAGCATTTCACTGCCAATGAGAGGAACATCAACCTGTTCTCCAGCCCTCTGTCTGTCGATGTGGAAGGACAGTACAGAGGCGCGTGCAGTTGGAGCTCATTGAAATGCAATGTGATGATAATCTCCAAAGTCACCGCCAGCAGCTCCCACTGTCAGAGTTCGAAAAATTCCAGATTTGGGCAGATGAGGCACCGTGCCAAAAATGCTCAGTTCATTTACCTCTACATACAAGATGTGAGTAAAAACACATGACCTGACAGCCACTCTTCAGTCCAAGGCCCAGGATCCCTGATCCCACTGGCTGTGTGATTTACTGCTGAGGTAAATTTAAAAGTATTAAAATAATTTTACTGCGTGTTTACTGCAGGTGTTTACCTGAAATGTGCTAAAATTTTAATTCAAAAGGTGAGGCAGTCGATGTTTGGTGGCTATGCAGGGATTTCCAGGGAAGTCTACAGAGGATTCTCTTCTGTGGATTATATGTTGTGGACCCTCACTGGACTACTGCAAGACACAGACCCTTCCTCTAAACAGACTGTGGTCTTCTGTATGCTATGAACTGTGGTGTCTTGCCACGATCACGCCTGCTAACATCATTATTCATTGCCTTCATTGGGGGCTAAACATAATCTGAATATCTAAATTGTGTGAAAGAGCTTTGAGACTGACTTTGGGGATGGTGTTTGAGTATTATTTGTAAAGGTTGTGATTGAATATATGGTGGTACATGCAAATCAATTGTGCTGCCTTCGTTAAGTGATCTCTACTGTTGTTGAAAGAGGCAAAGGGAAATATTTTCTATTTTCTAAGGTAACTTTCACCCATTTTAGACAGTCAGTAAAGTGTCCATACATGCAGGCTGTTAATTTCAATATAGTGTTTGTACTTAAGTTTTTGTAAATAAGATGATTTGTTACAATTGAGCTGTTTTTACCAGAGCTCCAGAGAGAAGCCTGAGAGAGGAGATGTAAAACTAGAGAGAAGATTTTTGATTAAAACCACACATATATCTTCTGATGGATATCAACACTTCAAATAAAACAGAGGTAAAATGTAAAATATAGGACCATTAAATTAAGGCTCATGACACCAGACTATGAGCCATGAGTCTTTTTTCTACTGTCTGGATAAGTAATATGTCAGAAGCTGAAGGTGTTGTCCACATCCAGGTCCATGGATGATGTGTTTCTTCCTGTGTACTTATTCTGGGTCCTATGTGTGAGTTAATATTAAGAGCAACTGAAAACCCAGGTTAAATGTCTTGTGTGTGTTAACATGCAGAAAAGTTGATTCTGACTTATTTGTCTCATGTTTCTTTCATGTACAGAATTTTCAGATGGCATTTCACAGATTCATCTATGAATAGCACGTGTGTTCTGAGTTCACATATGTGGTGTGAGTGTGTGTTCATGTTGTTCTGGGAGCATCTGTGCAGCCCTGACACTGTGCTGTGTTCTCTTGCCTTCAGGCTGTTTGCACTGTCAGATTTTTCATGCTGTCTCACAGCATCAGTCTGGGCTCAGACAGAATTTCTTGGCTAGAAAGCAGCAATTCCAGGGAGACAATTATAAAGATGCAGTGTACAGTTGAGATTAGGGAAAGCAGACGCTAACATCCCACTGAGGGGAAGGATTTCTGTTTTCTAGCATGACACAGTCCCTCAGAGGATTAGATAAAGTCAACTATTAATCACTTCTGGCACAACAATTCCAGCAGTGACCAATTTCATCCTATGAAGAATTTTCCATGATGTATATAGGCAGTGGCATTAGCTGTACAAAAGGTCTGTTTAATAACTAGATATTATCTTAATTAAGCTTTTATGGGAAATACCATGTTAGAGAAGAGAAGAATAGAGCTAAGTAAGTTAATTAGTGCTTTTTTTTCCCCAAACACCACCACAGCACTTTTGTCTTTTAACATGAGGATTATAGCTTGTGTGTGTTGATCTCCATCAGAAGATATATTTGTGGTCTTAAGAACCAAAAACCATCTCAGTGTAGTTTTACATCTCCTCTCTCAGGCTTCTCTCTGGGATCCAGGGCAGCACTTGGGCAGAAGGACTGGGGAACTCAGGGGGATTGCCTGGTGGCCAGGCAGAAGACCTACAGCGAAGACTGGGCCTCTTTAGAGGTCGAGCTGGAGCTGGTGTAGCCATGGTCCCTCTGGAGCGTGAGCAGGATATGGCCAGACCACTTACTGGGAATCAGGAACAGGTAACAGCTGAACTGCCAGGAGGTATCAACTGGGACCCCGGACACTAGAACACACACTATGGCCGAGGCTTGGGCTTGGAGCTGGAGACCTGAGGCCAAAGCGGCTTGGAGCTGAGACCTGGGGCAGAGGCTGCTTCGTCTCTTTCCAGGGGCTTCCACTCCTAGATATCTCCCAGGGAAGGCTAGGCGAGTTCCCCTGAATGGAGACAACTCAGAATCCTACAGGTCTGAGTCAGACAGGGGGTCAGCTAATGTGCAGAGAGGCCTGTGGATTCTCTGCTAGCCAACCAAGAGACAGACTCAGGGTGAGGAGTCTGGGGTACAGGCTGAGAGCTAGCAGGCCTGATGCTAACTGACTGCAAAAATAAAAATAAAAAAAAAAATAAAAATAATCTGCTGGGTCCATACTGGTCAGTTCGTTCTGTTACGTTTAGTGAAGTTCTGGACCCAAATGCAGAAAACAAAAACTATAGGAGGGGGAAAAAAGATAGATTTAATAAAACAAGAACTTACTGAACAAGAGCCCAAACAAGGCAGGAACACAAAACCAATAAGCCCAGCAAAACGGGAGCAAAAGAGTCACTGGGAAACAGACAGGGCAGAGCAGGGCAGAGCAGGGCAGAGCAGGCACAGAAGTCACTGGATACAAGGAAACAGCAGGACAACGCAATACAAACAGAACAGGCTTACAAACAGACGAACTGACCAAGACCGCAATGAGCACAGAGACTAAATAGACACAAGGGAGGCAAGGGCAATTGAACACAGGTGAAACACATTAGGGTGGGGCAGACAATAGGACAGGACAACAGGACAAAGGCAAAGACATATATATAATATATTTATTTATTTATTTATTTTTTATTTTTTTGAAATGGACATTACATTGGACAAAGCAGATGCACTGCAAGTGTCTTAGCATACATTCAAATTCTCACTAGGAGGCAACTTCAAAATACAACAGGAAGTGAACCATAAAGTCCAAATAGGATCAAAACTCAAACAAAGTCCTTACATGAAATGTCCGTCAGGGTTTGCCCTTACAGACGTTTTCCCACCGGGTAATAAACTTGTGAAAACACTAGTGTTACTGATTAAACATGTGTCAGCTCAATATCTGTGGAGGTTAGAGGTATTAGAGGTGTTACCTCCAGATGCTGCCACCTTCATCAGACAGAGTCTGCAGATTTTCACAGAAGTTTTCAGGTTTGACATTGAGTTTACATCTGAAATGTTGCCAAACAGGTCCTTTTGCTTTTCAATTTGACACCATGAACTCATCATTGTCAGACAACCGTCGTCTCGTCACATGATCAGACTCTGCTACTCTTAAATGTTATCTCTGTAGCTCCAACTAAATATTGATAACTAGTATTTTACAGTTATCCCAGTTATGCCCTAAACAGTTGTCCAAGCCCAGCCAGGAAGCCTCATTGGAACAGTGCCCAGTTTCCTAAAGCTTCTTCCTAAAGCGAACAAAATGTCAGGCTATTTACCTCTGCATCAGTATGAATGAGGAAGCGTTTAACCATGAAACATGTCAGGAGCAAGAGGAAGGTTGTGGTCGAAAAGTCTTTTTTGCATAGGAAGGTTCCTAACTGGATGAAATGACCCCGATGTATCCAAGCAGCAGCCTGATAAGAGCTGTTTGAATTCTTTAACTGATAAGGAAAGGAGCTCCAATGCTTCCTATCTTATCCCCTTTAGCATAGGAAACACTGGACCTTCCTTTACAGAAGGAAAGGAGAAAATTCCGTCCCACAATTCCTTGCTGCAGCATTGTTTAAAAGCGAAGCACCTATGGATGCATTTACACACCATTGTAGTTTAACCCCGACCGACCCACAAGAATATAGAAACAACAGAGCAACTGTTTTATTTTTGTGACACAAATCCATAAATATAGATTTATTCTCTTTAAATCTGTCCAGATTTCTAGTAACAATATCATCATTGTCATTTTAATAAATCCCCTCCCATTATGTAAAGCACTGAAAATCCTTTTTTCCACTTAACAAATGTATAAAAATGTCAAAAGTGCCCATGTCAGGAAACTATATACTTATGTCTGAATATCATCCGTTCTGACCTCTTGCTCAGTTCCTTATTTTTATTAAATTATTATTGTAATGGATCAACTTTCTCTGCTTGTGTTTTCCTTTCATGTTTCTTATTTCTGTTTGTTTCTGTGGTTAAAGGAGGATTTATCATCCATGTGTTATAAATAAAGTTGGTTTAAAAAAAAGCCCAGTGAAAGTTCAGTCAGATTCTCTCCACATCACTTGTCTTTTCCTAAGTCCTCATGACTTCTCCTTCAATCCTTTCCATTGAGGTCTAGGAAATTATTTTGACTTTGCAGCCAAAGCCTTGTCTTCTTTGTCTTTCAGGTTTTCTGGCTGTTGGCCTCCATGGTCTTGCATTACTGCCACCTTCAGGTTTTATTCTCCCTCAGTCCAGTTGTCTTTGAAAAGCTAAACAATCACTTCCTCCCTCGAACACTGTCTCCACATTCTCATATATATCGAACAGTCTTCTCTACCCACTTTATTCTCAGTAACTATGTCATCATATCTTGTCTTTCCTGTGTAAATGCATGGTATAAGGAAATGCTCTACTACCTGGGCCTCATGCCACTGATCACAAAGACCCGTTGGATGGTTTTCTATGATGTAACGGTGCTGTGCCCAATTCCCAGCCTGCTTATTATTACTTGCTCTTTCCGTTTTGTTCCCATGCTTCTTCTTTCTTATTATTATATATTATTTTGGTGGCATTTTTATGCCTTTATTCAGTAGTGACAGTGAACACAGACAGGAAAGTCAAGTAGAGAATAGAGGAATGACAAGTAGCAGGAAGTAAGCCGGGGACTCATTGCTCGGGGCATTTACACCCACGTGTTATGCGCCCTAACCACTCGGCTCTGGGGTCACACAGTTCCCCTACTTCTTAACATACCTTTTCTGTTTTGAAGTGAGTGCAAATGTCTCCATTTCCTCTCTGATTTGACTAATTTAATACTGATTTTAACTATTTCTCAAAAGAGATGTCTATTGACTCTAGAAGAGACAAAACACCCTGTCTGACAACCATCAGAGGGCAGCCCATACAGTCTGTCACTGAGTATAAGTATCTGGGGGTGGTCTTAGATAACAGGTTGAAGTGGGATCAGTGCACAGAACTCATCCAGAAAAAAGGCTTTATTTTCTGAAAAAGTTGGTCTCATTTGATGTTGACCGCAGATTGCTTTTGTGGAGAGTGTTATAACATTTTGTATCATATGCTGGTTCAGCAGCACAACAGAAGCACAAAAGATTTGCTGCCTTTGAACTGCTACCCTCAGGTAGCAAGTTACGTTACCCAGCCCTCTCTAGAAACAGAACAAAACAGTCATTCATACCACAAGTAATTAGTTCTTTAACACTTGAAAGGTAATGATAGGTTTTTTGCTGGTTCTCTGCTCAGTGGGTCTGAACAGAGACAACACATCATCTCCTCTTTATTAGAAGACATCTTATTTTAGTATTTATTGTATTTATTTCCCCTTCTTCCTGACGGCCTCTGTGCATTACTGGCCACTATGTACCGATGCTATGTGTTGTGATGCGATGCTGATGTTGAGTCTGTCTAGTGTTCAATCTGATGCCACATGTTAGCCTACATTTGGATGGAGCCATGTGCAATACTAACACTGATGTGACTGATGTTCATACTGTTTGTTGACTGGATGAAATGTCTAAGTATTTTATTTTGTCTGGTTGTATGGTTCACATGTTCACTCACTGGGAAAAAGTTTCCCCGAGGGGACAATAAAGTATCTATTCTATTCTCTTTTTTGACAGCTTTTTATGCTAATTTATTTGCTCATTTCCCAGGACACCTGAATGCGCTGGGACCCACATGGATGTGATATTCTTCCCTTTCCCAGTAAACAAGACTTCATAAAGCAGATCCTAATGCCTTCTGGCTGTACCTGTCTTAATGCTGGCAAGATACCAGCCTGTTCAATCCATCCTATTGCCGTCAGCTGACCAGTGTCCACATTCAAACAATCAAACGTTCTCTCATTGTATCCCACTCGGTTACTTGGCACAGCAGCTGCAGAGCCTGTTGCAACTGTTTGCAACAGTTTGATCCAACCATAAAAACATGAATACTGTCTAAGAGGCCACACCACTGGTGTACCAAACACCTGTGTCTTTTGCTATTTGGTCTCCTGTCCAGCTAAAACCTTCTTTTTGTGTTCTCCCAACATGTCTGTGGTACCCTTTTTGTAGCATACCCTTCAAAAGATGGTGGACCCAAACTGATGGTTTTCACAATGTTTTATTTTTTATGCAAGCTCCGTAATCAACTTCATGGAATCCTTGTATCAATGTGAGACCAACGTGAGAACTGTACAGAAAATGAAGAAAACACAATTACATTCTGTTCCCACTACTATATACACAAAGCAATACACAACAACAGCAGGTACGCAAAGTTAGCTTAGCATAGCTTCCCAATACAAAAATAAACATGACCACAAACACTAAACACTCTACCTTGTGCCTCCTCGAGGGGTTGCTATTACCGTCAGCCTTCGCCGTTTTATTCTTATGTTACCGTCACGGCTTTATTTTTCCTTGCTGCCTTTGTTTACTTTGCTTTTACGTCAACTCGTATCGTCGTCAATTTCCGTTGTTGTTACAGGGAGACAGAAAACCGCCAGGAAGTAGGAGGAGATTTAGCGATGCGTCAAAATAAAAGCTCAATACTATCTTAAACTCCAAAACGAGCAATAAACATATAAAAAACAAATGAATTACATTTTTACCATAAACTTAAATCATCAATAATATATTTATACCCAAATCATGTTGGAATATACACACCTTTTATGACTTTTTTAAGATTTAACTCATATAACAAACATAAGCTGCCCTCTAGTGGACGAAATGAAAAACAGCATTTCACAAAACCAAAAGGTGGTCTGCTACACTTTTTGTTAGATGACTCTCCGTGAATCTCCATGCCCCTTTCGGTTTAACCCCGTAATTGGCCACCAGCTACTTCAACCACAACCGCAATGGCATTAAGAAGCCACAAAGCTCAGTCATCTACTATAACTATGCCCAGCTATCAAACTGACGAGGGCTACGTGAAAGAGTAGTGCGGGGGAAGTGTTTCCAGTGTTCCCTGCCACACTAGTATATAGGATTAGTACTACCCTTTTGTTCAGCCCATACTTGGGCCACATGCTTTTTTCTGCTGGCCCGGTTCCACAGCCCAAATCCAGCATGATTGTCATATGCTACTTCCACATCGGCACCAGTTCTGGCGCACACACAGAAAGTCGTAGGAGTAGGATAACAGCTGGAATCTGCCCAGATGTGGAAGTATATGGGTCAGACTTGGGCCAAGGACCCAGGCATATGTTGAGCAAGAAGTTTCGTTTTGCTATCTGGGTTGCTATTGTGCAGACTTGAATATGGCTTATTATATCAATATATTAATTATTTAATTATCAATATATATGAATAAGTGATAAAGTTTGGATAGAAACATTGTAAGGGTGCAAGCTGAGGGTTAGGTGCAGTGTCCGGAACATTAATGAAAACTATCAAATACTGCAAAAAAATAATTAAGGAAAATAACTTCTGAGTTACTTTAAAAAGTCTGCTGCAATTCTCTTATTATTGTGTTGCTGAGCCTGTGACACAGTGTGGGACAAGGCAACTGTCAAATTTAATCCATTATTGTTCCCAGAAGTGGAACAATAAAGCACAGTTGACATGTTTTGAAAGGCCTGTTTATTGTACTGTTGACAGTTTGTACATCTTCAACAACACACCTGACAGTCAGTCGGTTTAGTTCTACCTGGGTTACAGACAAAGTGTTATGTTTAAATCTGAGGTGTAGTGCTGTTTGTTAAAGAACCAGAGTGTGTGTACACACACACACACACACACACACACACACTCCTGTACCACCAGCTACCCACACCTTTTAAGGTGGAATGTTTTCTTGTATGATACTCAGTGCTTAATGATGATTGATGATCTTCAAGTGCTTAACAAATGTATATGAATTTCAACTGGATTATGCAAACTGCAAATAATATTTCCCATCTCCTCACTTGGAGAAAACAAAGTGAAACATGGGACCTGTAATGTGAGAAAAGTAGGCAGTTACAGTTGTTATTGTAACAAAAAACCTCAACCCAAATCAAAATACTGCAAACACACAGAGGGAAACAAACGTCAGCTTCATCAGAGGAAACTGTCAGCAGAATATCTGCAGGCACCCACTCACACTTTCACATGCACACAGTGAACAGCCCACACACACACACACACTTGCACACATTTGCTTTACTTTAGTAAATTAACCAAATGGAGACCCTTTCTCAGCAACATGACCGCTCACACTTGTTCAGGCTGCATCTGCAGCAGCTTCTCTGAAAAGCTGCACAGAACTAGTCTGTTATTTTGCAATAAGTCGCAGTAATGATATCAATAAATAAAACTGTCGTCAATGAAAGTTAAAACAATTATCTTTAAATATATTAAAGGAGGGTGAATGTATTTGAGGGGCATTTTTGCCCAACCCATAGGTTGTGTTCATCTTCCTTTTGGAAATAAAGTCAGCAGCAGTGATGCACAGGATTACTGAGCAGAACACCCAGGTACAGCCGACCAGTCTGATGTGTGTAGAGCTGTGTGGTCATTCCACAGCAGCTGGTGTAAGAATCACTCTTTCATTTATTGATAAATGCAGAGTGATTTAATAGTTTTAACAAGGTTCATTGCACCAGTGCTGTCAGCACTCTGACAGTCTCTTGACCTTGAAATTCACTTTGTCTATCTATGTGGGTTTCTGGTGTTCAGTGTAGGAAACCCGGTGCACAGATGGGAACGACATGCAAACAGGTGATTTCATTCAAATGAGGCAGCGCAAAGCAAGTTGTTGGTGTTTTGGTGGGAATGGAGTCTTAGAGTTTGTGCAGAGATCAAGAACCACCTCTGTATTTGTAAGGAGGTTGATCCATTGAGGATAAAGTGTGGTTAAATGTGACCTGGGATTCCTGGATTCCATGTAAGTTTTCTTTGTACATCTTAATCAATGAAAAATTGAGGACAAATGCCAGATACCACACTCCACCCTCTCCGGGCCACCTGTCTGTTCAGAATCAGGAAAACTGGCAACGGCAAGCAGTCGCCCAAAAAGAGACATTTCAGTGAGTAGAGGTGCTACTTACCTCTAGTGGGAGAGTGTGATGGGGGCTGTTAATGCAGTATGGTCCTGACATGCCCTGCACCAGAATGGGGTATTCTTCTTGTACATTATCCACTTTCTCTTGAGTTTAAGTGGCTAAAACAGTTTACAGTAGTTTTTGGTTTATTTCACGTAGTATTTACTTCCACTATTCACTATATTCAATATACATACAAATGGAATGCAGGCAAAACGTGAGACTATCCAAAGCTTTTCCAAGTTTATGAGTCTAATGACTCAAGTAAAAACATACACTGACAAATGGGGGCCTGTTGGAAAGCACTGATCCTCTGGTTCCGGAAGAAACTGCATCTCTATCTTAGACTAATGACGCTCTCAAGACAACATGATATTTGGGGGTGTATGCACTCCTGCTGGCTTCAGATGAGTGGATTTTAAATTAATTTAACTTATAAATTCATTGCCTACCACCCATCGCTCACCCTGCCAGGTTGTAGCCTGTTCCCAACCAGGATGTTTGTTAGGATAAATGAATCATGGGTTTATCATGGGTCAATGTTGATAGAATGAAAATGTTTTCTATTCACACGGCCAACTTCATCCTCTGATGGTGCCTTTCAGCAGTGTGCCTGCAGCTCAAGCTGCAAATTGCACTTTAGTAAAAGCCTGGTAACCACTATCCCTAACTTCATATACCTGTCTAAGATACTGAAGATTCCCTCCTATATAGCTGGCATGGTGGCTAAAAGACAACTGGAACCAGTCCTGACCGGCCTACCAGTTCCCTTTAAAATGGAGTGGTCATGGAAGATCTATCATTCCTCCTTTTCAAACAGTTGGGTTTACCCAGTATAATTTGACAACCTTCGGAGGCACAGGCCAAACAGCAGGCACCACACCATGAGTCACTTCACGTCCCTACGGCCAACTCTGGAGAAACATCTAGAGATGAGAGCCCACTACAATTTCCTACCAAAGACCAAAGCAAAACTTTATTTGTTCTGACACAATCCATCTCTGAAATTGAATCCAGTCACCTGCTTGATATGAAAGAAACCAGCCCTCTTATCATCTCAGTTGCCCACTATGTCACAACTCTCCTTGTCAGAAATCACTATGCTACTGTTTCCACCAAAATTACCAGGTCTAAGTGTTTTTTTTTCAAGTCAATTGACCCCTTTTCCACCGCCAGTCAAGTTTGTCTTTCTATTCGGACTGAGCACACACACAACTGCAAGGAGCGATGTCATCACATGCACTTTACAGAGCACACACACATGGGCACAGTGGAGAGAGAGTGAGTTGCTAGCTGCTGCTCAAATTGGTAAAACTAATCTGTTGCATCTCATCTCTGGGTTGTTGCTCTTGTATATGTGTCAGAGCCTCCATGTGAGACACTTCGATTAGTGATTGTGTGTTTTCAAAACTTATCTTGGGGCTGCAGTTCACTCTTTCGTCTTTGAGCGCAGAGTAGCAGCAAGGGTTTCTGGTTTAACACCTTTGTGCAGGACAGGCGACAGGTCTGTTTACAGTGTCTCTGCTCTGAAAGACATACAGCAAGAAAAGCGCAGAAATTAGTGGGTTCAGTCAGCAATGTTTACATCACTGCTGATCAGAGCTGGAGCTGATGAATACTGTGACTGCTGCAGTCATTTGACCCATGTGTGAATGCCGATTGTACCCTTTTCCATTACTGACAAAAGCTTGACGTCATCAGGTCTTAGCAGGTTTTTTGATCAGTGAAAAAGGATGTAAATCGTATGGAAGAGATTCAGGAAAGTGAAAGATTATAGCAGAGCTGCCAGCAAGCAGCTGCAGGTGGATCCTCCTTTCTAATATGTTGGTCGAGATGTGTTTGGTCCTCGGGAAGTGCCAGCAAGGCCAGGCAAACGGCAAAGCATGGGCAAGGTTGATCATGTGTATGTGCATAAGAGCAGTGCACATTGAGGAAATGAGTTCCTCAAGTTTTATAAAAGCCCTTTGAAGATTTTTGCTGTCAGGACCAAAGCCAAATTGGTCTTCATTGAGTGCAGTTTGAAGTTTGATGAGTTTTACTCAATTTAAAATAGACTAAAACTAAAAATGAAAAGCAACAAATATTATTTTTTAAATAAAACTATATCTAAAAAATTGATTACAAAACATTAACACCAGCACACAAAGATGAAAGCATGAATGAACTGTCATTGTCACACTGGTCCCATGCTGTGTCAGGGAGCGCTTGGTCTGGAGATCCTGAGGTCAGGAGCCAGGATTTGATGTTGATGAGAAGAGGTTAGTGTGAGTCGACAGAGTCCACCATCTCCTCTGACTCATCTCCTCGTCTGCTCAGCTCCCCTCCTCCTCAGCCGCGCAGGAAACGAGCTGCACTGCGTGACAGGCTGCTCGGCACGCTCAGTGCTCATCTCCTCACAAAGCCCATTAGCTCAACACTGCTCTGACACTGGGTTTTACACTGGTGTGGGATTTTTTGAGAGCAGCAATATCAACATGTGTCATGAAGCCAAATCTGAGAGTGCTGCAGTCAGTCAGAAATCACTGCAGCACGAGCTGAGAGCTGCTGCTGTATTATGCATCACTGAAGATTTTCATAGCCTGTGCAGATGTGGAATGAATTCTCCCCCAAATCTTGGCTGCGGTTTGGATGTTCAGTTTGTTTCAGGTTAAGAGTAATAGTACAACGTTGCAGTTTGCAGAGACTGTGCTGCTCTTTCATACTATCCTCTCTGCAGCAGTGGTTTGACTGAACAGTGCTGATGTGAGAAGGGCTGGCTGTAAGCAGCAGAGGGGTTTCTGAACAGGAGCCTCTGCTGAGCTCTCTCTGATCTGTCTCCCGCAGGGAAGCTGCTCCAATCACATTACAAAGACATTCAATTACTTTCATCAGGTCCTGCGCCTGCAGCCACTGTCTAACAGCAGCACTGCAGCATCCAGTTGTGATAGAAATCTATTTTTGACTGATTCTTGTTGTGATTCACTTCAGTGAACACAGCTCTCTGTCTAAACTTTAATTCATTTGAGTCTGGCCTTGTGCAATAACAGGCTTTAGTCTTCTTTACAGACACATCTCTGCAGCTGTGAAGTCGTTGTTTTAATTTGAGTTTGTCACTCAACAGATTGAGGTGTTGAGGTGCAGGGCGGCAGCACAGTGGTGCCCTGATGCCTCATCATGAAGGTCCTGGTCCTGAGTGTCCTCCACATGTTTGCAAAGGTTTCCTCTGGTGTCTGGTGATAGCCCTGACCAACCGTTGTGTTATAACTCTTTTTCTTCAAAAAATGTCTTTTTACTCCACCTGTGCTGTACAAGCGTCCGTGGGGTGGTGCTGTACAGAGATTAGATTATGATGTTTTCTTACAACCAGAAAGTATCTAAAACAAGTGGCAACCCATTGTGACAACACACTGTAAAAAAGGAATTTCAAGAAAGTGAAAAAGCTTTGTTTCCAGGAAGTTAGTCTTATTTTTTGTCTAAAAAGAAAAATAATCTTGTCAAGCATGTTTTGCATTAGAAAAATAATCATCAAATTCAATTCAATTCCATTCAATTTTATTTGTATAGCGCCAAATCATAATATACATTATCTCAAGGCACTTTACAGGGTAAGGTCAAGACCTTACTTTGTCTTAATGAGATATCCCAGCTAATATTAAGAGTAAGTTGTACAACTTCTGAATTTAAGAGTCCTATGAAACAAACAAGTTTGTAGATCTGTTTGCTTGAATTTATTTTTCTGTCTAGTTTTCAGGCCCATTAAGGTCTTTCAGTGGCTTTTGCTAGTTTTAAGAATTCTAGTCAAGCAAAATTGGCCTAACCCATTGGCAGATCCTTTTGCTCAATACAAGATAATTTAATTGAAGTTAAGAACATTTGGCTTCTTTTCAGTAGGGCTGTTTTTGCAGTGCCCCCATGGATTTGTGAACTGAGATTGTGAAGCCTTGAGTTTGTAATTTGTCCGTCGCCATCTTGGTTTTTTGAAACCAGAAGAAACCATATTTGGAGGAGATGGTGGAGCTGAGGAGGAGTGAGGGGTGGAGCTGACCTGCTCTGTACTCTATGCTGATTGTCAGGTACAGTCTGTCTGTCTGGTAGCCCGTTCTAATGCATCTCCTGCTTTATGGTCTATTTTCCTCTAAATGGAGCATAATTTAAAATATCAACATCATGTTGTATTGAAGAAGACTTGAAACTAGAGACTGAAACTCATCAGGAAAGGAGGACTTTCACATAGACTTCAATACAATCAGACTTCTGTTTACAACCAGTAGAGTCGCCCTTGATGGTCATTAGAGAGAATGCAGCTTTAAGGCTCTTCAGCATCGGCTTCACTTTTCCTGATGTCCATTTTAATAAACAGTCTATGGTATAAAATAAGCTCCTGATAGTTTGCAGATGTGCAGGCAGTAAGAGTGAAACACTGATATTTGTTTGCAGACTGATGGGTTAAAGGAGAGTCTTCATCCATTTATGGATAACTGAGGCTCGTGCTCGTGCTCGTGCTCGTGCTCGTGCTCGTGCTCGTGTTCCCTGCTCGTGCTTGTGCACGTGTGTCCAGTTTCTCAGTGAGTGAGATTTATAAACAGATTCGTGATACGCACACCTTTATAATTCTGATAAAAAAGACTGAGTGTGAATGTTTGTGGTTTTGTGCGAACACATAGTTTTAGAGTTTTATGCCTCTGCCCCCTCGTCACAAAGTCTATTTTGCTGTCTGAGCCACAAACCTACTGTTCTCTCTTCTGCAACTAACTAGATCTCTCTGTAGTTCTAACTGCGTTGTGTTTTGGATGCTGTGTTTGTCTGTGTGTCGCTTGTTTGATGACAGCTGGGGGATTGGAGCTTCTGAAGGAGCTCTGAAGAGAGGGGCGCATTTGTTTTTGCTGTTAAGTTCAAATATCAACAGTCTTTCTCTGGAATCGCTGACTCCACCTTTAAACACAGTTCTGACTAGTCTCCTCTTACCACCAAAACCAGAGGTCTGGACCCCGGTTTACGGAGAAAACACATGCTCTTGGCAGACCTGCAGGAGAGTGGAGAAAATCTAAATAGGAAGTCTTCTACTCTCTAAGTGTGTACTGACGTTCACCCATTACATTACACTAATCCTTTGAGGGTCAGAGGGGGGCTGGTAGGTCATCAGGTAGAGCGCCTACCATGTGGTCCAGGTTTGAGTCCGGTCCAGGTCCCTTGCTGCATATCGTCCCCTCTCTCCCCCAACTTCCCTGTCTCTCTCTACTGTTGCAAATAAAGCAGAAGTGCCAAAAAAAATCTTTTAAACAATTCAAGCAAAATGTTAAACAACTCAAGAAAAACAAAGCTTAGGCTCAAACATTGCATTCCTCCACCACCACCAAACAGTCCTACATTTTCTTCCATCTGATTATTATCTGGATCTGAACCAAATAGTACAAACTCATAGATGTCCACACCACAAAACCAGGCATCAGTACATCAAAATCTAAACATTATTTGCTGACAAATTGGTGATAATGTTGAAAAATGCCCAATCTCACAAAGTGATTAAAAATACCTGGATCAGCCCCTTTCACCAGATCCACACCAAAATTTTATGGGTTCTTCCCTGGCCCCTGCCCCAGATCGCACTTTGTATAATGAGTTATTGCATTATAAAGAGAAGCATTTCCGGGTTTCCAATGCAATTCAGTGGCTCAGCAATCTGCAGCCTCCAACATGACCATACAGCTAAATCAACACGAGATCAAATGGTCAAATTAGAGGCCTGCTTGTCCGCTGTGAAAAACTGGATGTCAAAAAATTGCTGGTCATTGGCCTGGCCCGACATAGACACCACTTTGATCAAGTAACAGTAACAGCTGTGTGATGACAGCTGAGAATCTTGGTTTCACATTTGATCCCAACTTCTGTTTGAATTAGCACATTAAAGACATGGAGACCACCTTTTCTTCACCTACGTAACAGAGCTGAAATTCAGACTGTCTGACTCTGACTCTGGTAACCACTGCATCCCTCTCAGCCTCTGTTTATTCTCTAGGCTGTGTGCCTCTCTCTGCCTCATTCTTTTCACCCTGGCCTTCTATGCTGGACCATCAGTCATCCAGATGTTTTGGATCTAGATCTTTGTCCTTCAGGAGTCGCTTTGTCTCTCTCTCTCTCTCTCTCTCTCTCTCTCTCTCTCTCTCTTTCTCTCTCTCTCCCTCTTGTTTCGTTCTCCGGGATGTGTGAATGATGTGTTTGGTTTTGCCTTGTGTGTGTTTGTGTGGTCTGTCTGTCCAGGTCTTCATGGTGGAGGGGAGGTTGTGTAGTTCAGGTCTTGAAAGTTGCTTGATGTCCCGCCAGATCACATCCTACATATATGTTTACGGTTCTATTCTGTATGTATGACCTCCATCACACGTCCGTCAGCCTTGGAGGAGGGATACTGAGGTTTCTTCCTGTTTTCTTGGGGGAGCTTATCCTCTGCTGCAGCTGCTGATTTGACTCTTTTCATTTGTTCATCATAACTTCATCATGTGACTTTTGTTTTTAAGAAATTTAAGAAATATTTAAGTATAAGTAAAGTTACTGATTTTTTAAAATACTCCAAAAAGTACAAGTACACAAAAAACAACTTTGTTATAGTAACAAGAGTACATGAAGTTTGTTACTTCCATCCATAGACTGTATATAAACCTGGATGTAGACTCTGGGTCTGAACAGTGAGGCCAGTGCTGAAGAGCCTTAAAGATTCATTCTATCTACTGACCATCAGGGGGGGCTCCACTGGTTGTAAACAGAAGTCTGATTGTATTGAAGTCCATGTGAAAACATCTCTACTTCTCACTGATTTATTACCTCAGTAAACGTTTTCCTGATGAGTTCATGGTCTCAGTCTCTAGTTTCAAGTCTTCTTCAATACAACATGATGTTCATTTTTTACATTATGGTGCATTTAGAGGAAAATAGACCATAAAGCAGGGGCGGGGGCTACTGTATGATTGACGGACTGTACCTGACAATCAGCATAGAGTACAGAGCAGGTCAGCTTCACCCCTCACTCCTCCTCAGCTCCACCATCTCCTCCAAATATGGTTTCTTCTGGTTTCAAAAAACCAAGATGGCGACGGACAAATTACAAGGCTTCAGAACAGCAGCTCACTAACCCATGTCAAGGTAAGTCTCACCTGCAAATCTTTTCACTGTGTACTGGAGTCCTCTTCTGTTAACTGGCAGCAAAATACATTGTTGTCATGTAGTAAAACACTTGAATACAGTATAAAGAATAAGACTTCACAGAGAATCCACATAGTTCATGGCATTCAGATATGTAATGCTAATCTCACTACGTCCTTTTGTGAGATCAAAGAGACCATTAAGTGCACAAAGCCAACACGTCAAAAAGTTCCCGCTCTTTAACTATTAGACGTTGTTGGGAACATTTGCTTTGCCTGTCGTTTATATAACAGTCCAATCAGCATTCACTCTCTGAAAGTCTCCCTCTCACGCTGATGGATTTGTAGGATTTAGCCCCCCTCTTTGATCCACAAGCCCTTTTCTAGCAGTGAGATGAGTAGTGAAGGCAGGCACACACAGCCATCTGCTTCCCTCTCAAAGGACTGTACATAGGTGGCTTACACCAACCTCAGAAGGAAAGTGCCATTGTCAGAGTGCGACTGTCTCTAAGTGTTGTTCTTTATTCTAACTGCTGGTTGTTTAGCCATGGGGAGGTCACTCCTGACTATCCAGAGTCACTGCATGTCGTCATCGCTGACTGCAGGCTGATCTGTCAGTGAAATCCAGTGGATGTTGCCTAGTTACGCACAGTCAAACACAATTGGGCATACAGGGATGATTGTCCAGGCTGGGGTGAACCGAGTGTGTGTGGATGACAATTTACTGTATGCACTCATGTATCACATCACACGGTCAGCCGTGCTGCAGTGCCTGTCTCTGAGTATCACGACACTTTAATAAGATCACAGTGAGGGAAGCTGTGAGGAAATGCAACACTGCTGCTGCTGCACTCTGAAAAGAGAGATTATGCTTCTGCTGATGTACAAGCAAAAACTCAAATGACTGTTAAAGTCACTGAATCATCCTTGACTTCAAGCTAAATATCTTTGTTCCTCCATTTACCAGTGTAAGTGAAGTGGTTTGGGTTGATAGTTCCTCCTGTTCAGCAGTTTTATTTATGAATGTTTTTTTTAGCTCTTTCTGCAGTTTGCTCAGCCTCCAGAAGCCAGAGGAAAAGGAAGAAATTCTGATGTAAAGGTCTATATTTTAACTTCTCCTGTGTTTTAAATGTTGATATCCCTAAGAAGATACAGTATATTTGTGGTTTTAAGAACCAAAAACCATCTCAGTGTAGTTTTAGATCTCTCTCGGGCTTCTCTCTGGAGCTCTAGTAACAACAGGTCAGTCAGCCAATCAGAAGAGAGGATCTGAGCCTCTCTTCTGATTGGCTATGGTTGTATGGTGGGTCCAGGTGGGCAGAGATTGGGGCATAGCTGAGAGCAGTGACTGCTTTGTTGTGACATCACAAAGTTACAGAAGTCCTGACAGCTTGTTTTAATATTTAATGTGATAAAAGTAATCCGGTTTTGACCTTAAGAAACCTTAAGTTTCCACCTGATATTTGGTCTATCTTTATTGCTTAGTGTTACAATCCAACACAAAATCCATCTGTCCATTAATTTTTTTAACTGTTTAATCTGGGGTCAGGTCATGATGATAGCAGGCCAAGCAAATAGTCCAGACATCCCTCTCCCCAGCGACGTTTTCCAGCTCCACCTTGAGGATCCCAGGGCTTTTCCACGCCAGTTGAGATATATAATCGATAATGTCCCTCCAGCCTATTCAGGGCCTGTTCTGGGTCTCCTAACAGCTTGACGTGCCAGGAAGACTTCTACCGGGATGCGCCCAGGAGACATCCTGATCAGACGCTCAAACCACCTCAACTGGCTCTTTTTCACATAAATGAGCAGCAACTCTACTCCCAAGCTTCCCCTGAATGGCCATGTACCCCACTGTATCTCTAACACCAGAAACACCTGTGTTGTGTGTGTGTGTGTGTGTGTGCTCTGTCACTGCTACTGCCAGCTCTGTGTTCCTACATAGAGTTTGCAGGATACTCAAATGTTGGATTTTTTTTCATTATAAATTAACTTCTGATTTATTTTTGACAGAAAGTGTCTCCACCTAAGATGGTTAGAATATAATATTGATATTAAGGACCTAACAGTGACCCTTGTGGAGCACCCTGTAAACACTTGTACACCCATGAGTATCAAAGTGCAGATTCTGTTTGTTCACTGAGGAGATGTAACATATGTCTCTTTGAGAGATTTATCAGGTCTGAGCAAATAACGATGATGATGTCATACTGATGTCATCAAGGTTATCTCAGCTTGGAGACCACAAATTTATAACAGAAAACTTGCCTCATGAGCAATGTGCTCTTACCAGATAGGAAGTGTCTGATGAAGGATGTTATCAAGTTGCATTATGTGTCTCTCATAAATCCCCCAACCTTACGGAAGCGCAACACCCTGCCCATAATCTGAATGACTGTGAACCTTAGTGAGGTTTTGGTTCTCTCTTGTGTTGTTTCTGATTTGACGTGTTTGTTGTGACGTCAGAGCGCTGCTGGGGCCGGCACAGGCTGGTCGGTGGCCTCACACCACTGCACACACTGTGTTGCTGTACGTTTTATCTCTTTCAGTTTGTTTGTTTGCGTTTGTTTAAGTCATCCTTGTGCTGTGACATCAAATCTGCTTGACCACACACAATCAGCAGCAAAGATGGCGCCGCTGACAGTAACTGGACTTAGTTTGAGCTCCTGAGCCCAAATGTAGTCCCAGGAACTTGTCCTTAGAAGAAGGTGGAAAGCAGAGAAACAGAAGCAGAACCTGTAAAGTTGAATGCATCTTATTCAATTCTTTAAGCCTTTGCAGTGGAAATAAGCTATCTGAACACAACAATGCAGACTTGGTTGGGATTAGATTCCAGGCTGGTGAAAGAATCCATACAGAGCCTTTAGTACAAAGTGATCCTCGGGGCTGACAAGCCAATGAAATCAAGAAGCCGAGAGAAGAGCAAAAAGCAGATGACACACGATAATTATCCCTCGCAAACTGACAGCTATTTAATCCAGAACTGAGGAAAGAGGCTGTGGGAATTAGTGACAGTGTCAACATGGGGCTGCAGTGACAGCTTTGCTGGGAGAGGTTTTTTTTTTTCAGCAGGTCCACAATTGATGATGGAAACAAATGTGTAATGAGATGATTATGATTGTAAAGATTATTATTGGTGTCGGGATTTGTGTGTTAACGGCCTCATTTGCAACTGAAGAAAAATGACCTACACTGAACGAGCTGAGGGACAGAATTACAACCACACAATAAAGAAACCTCTCAAGGTTTTTATGAGGTTTCTCGTAATTTCAGTGCACATTAGTGTGTTTTGGCGTCGATTAAACACTGAATACTGAGGGGACACATTCAGCTTGATGGATGGCCCCTACAAACATTATGGGGGACATATTTACATTTTTGTCCACGTCAGAAGGAGGTTGGGGTGGATGGCTGGGTTAACAAAACAAAGGAATATGACACAGGAGACCGGTATTCAATTCCCATGTTTCTATTATCCATGACCGTTCATTGTTATTATTGTAATCATGACAACAAGGATCGTCCAATGTTGAGGAAGTACTTATTTTAACCCAAATCACCATCTTTTCATAAACCTAACCAAGCAATGGCTGTTAGTAACGGCTATAGTATAGTATGGCTATAGTAACCATGGCAACAAAGGTAGGTTTGCCACTCTTGGTACAGTCTGCGTGGTTACTGTTATTGTTGACTAGATCTGTACCTAGTCTTGTTCATATATTAACATGGAAGTAAACACCTGTCCCCCCGGGGTAATTACACACTTATTCTGCACAATTCTTCACTGGTTTTGTGATTTCAGTCTCCACATCGACTCAAAACGACTTTGATGGAAGAGACATTTATTCTATTTAACCTTTCTTTAATCAGGTAATATCATTGAGATTGAGATGTCTTTTTCAAAAGAGACCTGAGAACAAAAAACATTCACGATCAGAACAAATACACAAGCAGTAAACTCATGACAGCAGCACACAACTAAGACACATCCAATAAAAACAAGTCATAAAAACATCCCATAATGCAGCTTTCAAATCTCCAAGGACAGTTTGCAGTCAATTCAATTTAAAAGGTATATAGTACCTAAAACTAGTTCTAGGGAATGGATCGTGTTGTGTAGTCACAAGACTTCAATGTTAAAAGTAGTTTGGAAGCTGTAACAGTGGCGTTTTATAAATTAATATCAAGAGATGATAATTTCTTCTTGTCTGGAGGGAAGTCAAGACTAACCCTAACCCAACTTGGTGGTAGAGAGATGAGTACAGAATTTGTCATTAGTGATAAAGCACACATACAGCACTGTGGGGACTGCTGTAGAAATGATGGGACAGCACAAAACTACGGAATATCTCCACAATACAGACATTCAAGTTGAAAGCACAACAGTTGTACAGTTTGAAAAGGTCAGACAGGCTTGAGCTCTGCACCAAGTTTGACTTAGAGTTAACTTTTCACTCAGATGTTGAAGATGAATCTTAAATGACAGTTTGCTGTCCAGCCAAATCCCTCAGGCTGGAGACACACTGGATGTGTCGCAGCTGCAGAACGTCTTGGTTTTCATTTTGGCACCCATGTTAATGACGGACACACGGCCTGCATGTTTCACACATCACAGCTACGTCCAATGATCTAGAGATTTTGGCATCCCGCCTTTTTTGCACGCGTGACGTATGCGTCTTGCAGCAAAAATAGAAGGAGAAAAGACCTGTTGACAGTCATTTTTACATCATACCAGCAACAACTGACACATTCCACTATAGTCTCTATATCTAAGCTGAATCTTAACATATCTTGGACATGAAAAATATAAAATGTTTAACCATTTTAGCAGATGCATGTGGAGACAGTGGGGTTTTGGAGGCATTTTCCATCAAAACAGCCTAAAGTGCACAAACATTGCACCACTATGTTCACAGCTACACTGCTAACGGCTAACTAACTAGCTAACTGTCTGCTACAGTTGCTAACATCACCACTGTCTCTCTCCCTCTCTCTTTCGCCCGCTAAACACACACCTTCTATGTACTGATCTATACCTGAAAGGAGCTGCTCTACTCAACTTGCAATACTCTAAACTTCTCAAAAAGTTACACCTACTTAAAGTTATGTCGCTCTCTTACAGCCTGCAGACGGACCCCTCTCAGCAGGAGAAGAGGCGGAGGCATTTGGGACTCCCTCTGCTGGACAACATCGGTAATTGTCTGCAGTTGAGTCTACAGACATGTTATTAAATAAAAGGTACGCCACAGGAGAGAAAATTAAATGATGATGATGATCTATCAGAAATGTGACCAGATCAATCAGACTTTTTCATGTTTTTTTAATCAAAATTTAGAAGAGTTGTTGTGACAAGAAGAGAAAGCTGTCAGGTAAACATTTGATTTGGCCTCCATAATGATACTGGTGCTGATGCCTCTTTGTTGCCTAAATGTCAACTAGTGGCTCTAGCCACTAGTTACCACGCTTTGTCTCTGCTGGTGGACGACAGGATTACATCTGTTCTTCATTCAGCGTTTTTTCTACAGAGTATGTCTGTCAGCAATAACTTTAAAATGTTGTAAAAAAGTTTTCCAGGCATAATAGAGAATGATAATGGGAAAATACCATCAATGTCAGTGAAACAAAAATTCCTGGGCATTAGAATGTTCACGATTTCTGCGGTGATAATTGAGACTTGGATTTAGGGATTTAAGTGTCCCTGACACAGACAACATCAACAGCAGGGTATTTGTGTGGTCTGTGAGGAAGTATGACATCAGTCCGTTTAGACTTCAGAGGGTTATTTACATTACATACATCAGCTTCTAATTAATTTTGGTGTCATATTCTTACATAGCACCTCACATATACCCATACATATAATACCTACACATAACAAAGTGGTGCTGAAAGGGAGACCGGGGACTGGTGTAACTTTTTTCACTTTTCTGTCTGTATCCTGGAGCTTTTTTAAGTGTGTTCAGAATGTGACACAAACAGGCTACATGTGTCTGCTATTAAACAGTATAGCTGTTTTCTCTGCAACACAAGCACAGGGAGTGAAATGTTACAATTCACCACATAGTCATAGCATGACTAGCATATCTACACAGACACACAATAAACCAGTGGGTCACATGTGGAATAAGGACTAAACTGAGGCTGTGTAGTGTGTAGTGAATCAGGTGATTTGTAACTGGTTGGAGAAATCAGAAGTGTTTCAGCTGACCTGTGTTACAACCATCCCCAGTCTCCATGACTTCATATTTCAAATCACAATGGCCAGAGATTTGGATGATGTTTCCTGTCTTGAAGGAGTCGTGCTGCTCTTTGCTGAAAGTCAGTGGAAGATTCTTCTTAAATAACTGTCAGGTGTTGCTCTGAGGCAGGAGCAATGCTGGTCTCAGGTTAAGTGTCAGCACGATAATATAAAGGCAGCTGAGTGAGAGAAAGAACGCAAACTGGACAGAGACACAGCTTCATCCTGTGTGAATAGCTCTTGCCCCCCCCAGATCTGGAGCAGACTCACGGCTGCAGCCTTGAGATGACTGGTAAACAAGCCGAGCTGTTCACAGCCTTTTCACACTGACCACACACACACAACACAGACTAGAAGCTATAAATGGACAGAACGTGCTCAGCTGTAAACATCAACCCCGGCTCGACAGTCGCATACAGATAAACACAGATGAACACATAATCTTCACATTAATACAACTGCAGCGTGTTTACGAGAGCTGCATCACAGAGCGCCTCAGTCACAGTGGAGCAGTCTGCAACAAGCCAGCGTATAAAAGCTGCAGTATGAATACATGAATGAAGAACCTGCTGTGGAGGAAGTCTTCCTGAGGCTAACACTGACACAAGCTGGCTCCATGTTTGAAGTCAAATGTCACTCACACGCAGGAACACTGCCAGTTAAAGCTCCTACACAGAGCTGCTGTCAACACAGAGCACTGACCTGAAGATAGTTTCCTGCGTCCAGGTTTTGAGATTCTGCCTCCACCACAGTACAAAGATAGTGAATTTGGTTTGAAGTGTTCGCAGCATTTAAAATAAAAAGTCTCTGCAGAAACATCCGTCCATCCATTAGCCATACTGCAAATGGCACTGGGTGAGGGCAGGGCACACATGGACAGGTCGCCAGTCTATCACAGAGCTGACATATAGAGACATACAACCAGTCACCTATGAGCACTTTAAAATCGGCAGTTAACCTGAATGTCTTTGGACTGTGGGAAGAAGCCAGAGAACCCAGAGGAAACCCCTG
Organism: Trachinotus anak; assembly: GCF_046630095.1. NCBI lineage: Eukaryota > Metazoa > Chordata > Actinopteri > Carangiformes > Carangidae > Trachinotus > Trachinotus anak. The sequence continues at coordinate 2,443,264 of NW_027273867.1, forward strand.
CAGGCACAGGGAGAACATGCAAACTCCACACAGAAAGGCTCCGGGCCCTCTGCACAAACAGTGTCCACCATTACTCTGGATAATCCACAGAACACACTGCAGACTGTTTCTATCAAGTCTGTTCACTGCTGAGTCTGTAGCTCACTTCACAAGTAACTGGGCCGAGACTGTGTGTTGACAGACTCATCGCTTCATCAGCTCTCATCACTTTTCAGCTTAAAAATTAGTGTGAAGATGTGTAAGGATGGTTGTCAACGTATTTTACATCCATAGGTGTAGTGCTGCCTGAGAGCACTGGAACGACGCTCCACAACTTTTTTCTCTGTTTTTTAAGTAATTTTTTGTGCAATTGTGGCCTTTATTCTGATATATATATATATATATATATATATATATATATATATATATATATATATATATATATATATATATATATAAGAGAGAGAGAGAGAGAGAGAGAAAGAGAGGGACAGGACAGTCAGGGAGAGAGAGGGGGGGCCTCTTGTTACAAGCAGTCCACTGAGCTGGGAGCTGCAGCGAAGCAGAGGAGCACTTCAATACACTGAGCCTCACCTCCAATATAGCAAATAAACTATTTTCATGTATCATTGTTACTTAAGGAGGCAGAGGAAGAATTAAACATAAGAGAGACCTAGCAGAAAGAGAGAGAGAGGGATGCTTCATGTAGCACACCAATAAAAAAATAAAAGGTTTCTGTCCACTGAAATGCTAGAGGGCTTTTAATTTGAAGCACTTACAGGAAGTGTTGACTTTGTATCAACATGTATTGCAGTATCTTTAAGATGACAGACTGGAGAGACTGAAAACAAGGCTTAGCACTAAAATCCAGCTGTGACCAGTTCGACAGCTCAAACAGAGGGAGTCAGACATAAAGAGCTGCCTCTGATAAAAGTCTGTGAGGTTCTGGATGAGGTCAATAAAGACTAAACTGTTGTGGGTCCAGACTGAGACTGAACTGTGGCAGACACAGAAAGAAAGATATTCTATCTCTTCTCACTTTCTCTCTGATCATTCTACAGTTAATACAGCTGAAATCGCAGCTCAGTCTTTGTCTTTAAGTTTAAAATCAGGATTTGACCAGAGGTGGTCCAGCCATATATTAGGTTTTGACCTAGTCTTATTTAGTAAAGTCTGTATGTTTCTGTCTCCATGGTGCTGAATCAGTGAGATGGTTGCTTGCAATAGTCGTTATTGGATTTGCCTTATTTGGTGTATGTGTGCAATGATTTTTATAGAAGTATAGGTAATTTATTATGGAGATAATGATATTTAGTATGATGTGTCGCATTGGCATTGAGTTGCATTCAGATTTGAGCTCAAGTGGAACAGTTGGAATGGCCTCCACAGGGATCCACTCTCAGGCCCCTTTTGTTGAACTCCCTCATGGCCGCATCTTCCAGGAGCACAGGGTGGTTTATCACAGCTACACAGACGACACGCAGATTTATTTAGCTCTTTCACCAAATGATTTTAGTCCCATTGACTTGGCTGGATGCAACAAAACTTCTTTCAATTAAATAAAGACAAGACTGAGATTGTTCTGTTTGGGAGCAAAGAAGGAAGGTTGCAATTTAGTGTCTACCTGGAGTCTAGAGCATTAAAGACCTCAACCCATGTTAAATCCCTGTTTAATCATGAATGGGGATCTTAGCTTCAGTGACCAAATCAAAGCTTTAACTAAATCAACATCTCAAAAACAAAACTAGGTTCAGAGACTTTGTGTCTAACCAATACCTAGAGAGACTTATTCATGCCATCATATGTTCTCAGGTCTTTGCATTGACTTCCAGTCAGATACAGAATTGAATTCAAAGTCTTACTTGGTCTGGGCCCTAAAAATATTCTGACATGTTTGATGTATATGAGTCTAACAGGTCTTTAGTATCTGCGGGAGCTGCTCAGTTAGTGGAGCCTGGAATAAACTGGGTGAAATGTCTAACAGCCACTGCCTTCATCTAATCATTTAATCATGCACTCTAAATAGATATTATCTTTTTTTATAATCTGTGTTTTTATATTTTCTTATAGTGTTTTCTTATCATGCTTTTTCTTCTTTATGCTTCTTTTCTTTCTTTAAGCACATTGAATGACCTATACAGAATGTGCTATACAGATAGATTTGCCTTGCCTCTATGGCAGCAGGGTTTTTGTTTTGTTGAGTCTTTTTCTGTAGCATCTGTGGTGAGCCCACTTTTTTACATGTTAAGAGGGAGGAGGGGGGCACATCAACTGTGGTCACCTTAGGGGGTGCCACACTATGTCAGTCTGGGTTCATATTCAAACCTGGAGCTCAGCCTCTCTAGCTGTGAGCTCCACTCCTGTGGTTTAACAGATTCGCTTGGTGGGGATGAACGAGGTGGAGCAGACGGACTCAGCACCTCAGTTATTATAGAGTCAACAACATCTGACAATTTCTTCATGGTTTGGAATCTGAGTGGAAGAATACCAGCTCACTTCTCTCACAACACACACACACACACACACACACACACACACAAACACCACTGTCGGGTCATCGGTCAGTCTCCTTCCTCTGAGCTTGTTCAAATGTTGCATAATGTCATCTCACTCAGCAAGTGCTCCACATTACTGATCAGGAAAAACGTCAACCCACAGAAAGAGAGCAGCAGCGTGGAAACAGGGACAGTGTTCGTGCTGTTATCTGTGTGACGCTGTAAGAGCTCAGTCATCTGCGGGCGCGGCTCCTGGTGGGTGGAAAAAGGCTCTGCTGACAAGACCCCTCAGGAATCAGGACAGTGTGAAGTCATATTCAATAACATTTTATTCTGAAGTTGCAGAGAGACATGAACAGTTTCAGAACTGCGAGGTGGGAGGCACTTTTTTTTCACTTTTTGTCTTTTGGACAGTGGTTCCCAACCTTTTCCAACTCATCTCAAAAATGTTGCCAACCCTCTTCCAACCCCGTTACAATGCAGAGGCCAAATAATGTCTTCGAAGAACACTTTTTATTTCAGTGAAAACAATCAAACATTTAAGCAAATTTTTTTCTTTGATGGGTGAGAGATCACCTGTTGATTCACCATCTGTCTTTTGACTCTTTCCTTTGAACTCTCTCTGTTGCTAACCAGCTGTCTGTTTGATTCTCCAGTTTTTATCATGGGTGTAAGTATTTAACGCATAATCATACTGTGATAGAAGACAAGGACCACTTTAGCCATCACAGTGGTAGGCCTTAATACAAGAAAAAACTATGAACTATGAAATCAGTTTTTAAACATTTTTTATGTTTTTCAAGACCATTTTGTTTTACATTATAAATTTATCTTCTCACCAAAATTGTGCTGTTCTGCAAACAATTTGTCGACCCACTTGCAATAACTTTGCAGCCCACCTGTGGGCCCCGGCTTGGAACACACTTGGCTGCATGAGACGCCTCACACCTCGTGGCTGTGTCGCTTGAGAGTGATTCGGCCTCTTATTTATTTGTTAGTTACACATAGAGATGTACAGTAATTGTAAAACCTAGAATGACACTCATTAGAGTTCTTCCCTGGCCCCTCCCCGATCATTCCACCAAGTCTAGTGCAAACAAGAAGCAACCTCCAATGCTGAAAAATGAAGCCAACAGTGAAGAGCTAAAAGCTGCAGTTCCTCTAACGACCACTAGAGTCTGGCTCCAGCAGTGAGTCAGTCCCCATAGACTCCCATGTTCAAATGTCCAACTTTACAGCAGAAAGAAACATGTTTACAGCCTGGTACAGAAACTGTTCTGGTCTCTAGAGATAATTTCCTCCTTCAATAACAACTGTACGGGCTGAATTTTATAGAACTCACCTGTTTACATTTTATTAAGGACTAAAGTGATGGAGAATTGAGGGTGTGGCCTTGTTGAGTGACAGGTGGGTGAGCACATGCTTGCCACAAACAGGCATACAACAAAGTCTCAGCTCCACATGTGCCCCACCTCTTTGCCCGTTTTTGGATTAGCTGGGAGTTAGGGGCGGAGTCAGACACTGCCAAGATGGCAATGATGGAGCAGCTCACTCTGAGCTTCAAAACTGCTCTTCAGAAACCTGCGTGTGATGTCACGGAGGCTACGCCCATCTTTATTTATTATTATTTTAGTCTATGGGTGCAAATAGGTTCAGGACTTTTTATTGAAAAATAAGACTAATAATAATAATAATAGTAGCAGTGGGAGGCTGCAGTTTCATTAATGTTGAAAGTATAACTAAACTTTTCATGACCCCCGTCTGTAACTGATTTCGATGTGGAAACCGGGGGTGATCATCAGAATTTCATATGACTTGACTGGTTTTGTTCTCACCACAGTAACTTGAAGGTTAAGACTTGACATGTGTGACTTACTCCGACCTCCGGTGACACACATTAATTAACATTTACTGCTTTGAGCACTTTGACTTTGACTGTGAGCCATTATCTCCATATTTAAGTGATATCCTCCCCCGACATGACAGCTGGCTTTTCAACACGCCTTCAAGTGTAGCTGTTCAGAGCAACACATTTCATTTGTGACACGGTCGAGCGAGGCCAACCAATCTCCAGGAGGTCAGTTCTCCAGTTCTTCAATTTCTTCAACTTTACTTTCTATCTTAAATGTAACTGCAAAAAGCTGCAAGGTCTGCAGCAAGCTCATGCACATCTTACTCAGCCCCTTCCAGTCAGTTCAATATATGTCTCTGTTTATTTATGATGCGAGCACATTTCATTCATTTCATTAGTGTTTAAATGACAACTCTCCAGGACCTGGTTATGAGATAGTGCTTTGTTTTTTCTTAGCTCTATCGCTCAAATAACAGAAAGTCTGACGCTAAAAGGCCTCTGTGGTTTCTTCACCAGCCTACATGTTCTCTTTGGAAATCCATAATTACAACATTGCTCTGTTGTTGCTGCAGTGGAAAAGAGCAGGAGCAGTCAGTAAACTTGTGATCCAGCTAATTCTGAATCAGCCTGAGCTTGTGAAGGTTTGAGCTGAAGGACTGTTCCAAGTTCAGGTTACATCAGGATTTAAAGACCTGAACAATCCAGACTCATGTCAAATCCGCACTAATTAAGCTAACTCAGTTACTGGTGGTAGAAAGAACAGAGTGCTTAAGCACATTATGTATATGTATATTTATATATATGTATATATGTATGTATGTATACATATATGTCCGATGCGCTTTCACACTGTAGATGATTCTGTGCAGGTTTTGTAGCTGCAACTTGTTTCTAGACACAGCCTTGTTTGTGCTGCAGTTGTACTTAATGACATTGATTTTGTGGATATATAATGTTTTATTGTGACCAGCCTACAACACACCTGCGCTATAATCATGTGTGTAATCAGCATCTGGATATGTCACACCTGTCAGGTGGACGGATGCTCACTAACACAGATTTAAACACATTTGTGAAGAAAATGTAAGAGAAATAAACCCTCTGTGTGAGTACAAAAAAATCTTACATCTTTTATTTAAACTCATGAAAACTGGAGTAAAAACAAAAGTGTTGTGTTTATATTTTTGTCGACTGTACTTCATAATGATAAGATAAAGCAAAAAAGTGTTCAAAATGTAATCTAATTCATGAATTCAGACACACTTAATGCTGATTGTGCACCTTGTAAGCTGTATACACATTTTAGCTTCATAAAGTTCTCAGATTCCCAGACTCAGGGGTCTGAGGGACAGGGAGACAGACATCAAGCTGGAGGCCCCCTCCAACCAGGTGGAGAACCGCTTCATGTGCCAATACACCAAGCTCACCGACGCTGCAGACTACAACAAGGACGCCAAAAAGCCCACCCCTGATGAAACAGCCAACTGCCATCACCAGCTGCAGTCCCAGACGGTGGAGTTGAGTCAGTCCATGGGACAAGAGACTCACTGTAGAGACAACCAAATGACATCGAGGACCACCACAACCGGGCCAGCCTGCAGGTAGGGTATACACCATACTTGTGTATATCAATAAATAAAACATTAGAAAACTTTAATTTCTCTATCAGCTCACTTTGATGTTGACGATCTGATACGAGTCTGGATTCTTTTGGTTTTTATGTCTCTGTACAGAACTTCTTCTAATTTGGCACAAACATTCATTAGGACTCAAGGATGAACAGACTAGATTTTGGTGGTCAAAGGTTAAAGGTCAAGGTCACAGTGACCTCACAAAACATGGTTTTGGCCTTGTGAATGTAATATCTCTGTAACACCTTGAGGGAATTTCTTCAAATTTGGTAAAAACATTGGCCTGCACTCAAGGACAAACTGATTAAATTTTGGTGGTCAAAGGTCATGGTCACGATCACCTCACAAAATGTGATTTTGGCCTTGTGTACACAATATCTCAAGAACCCTTCAAGGGAATCCCTTCAAACTTGCCACAAATGTCCACTTGGACTCAAGGATGAACTGGTTGGACTTAAGTGGTCAAATATCAAAGGTCAAGGTCATGGTGACCTCACAAAATGTGGTGATTTAGTAAATCAGATTTAGTAAAAATATTCACGTAGACTCAAGGACAAACTGATTAGAGTTTGATGGTAAAAGGTAAAAGTTCAAGGTCACAATGACCTCACAAAACACTTTTTAGCCATTACTCAAGACTTCACATGATAATTATGACACAATTTCACACAAATGATTAATATTTTATATGATTCTGGATAAATTCAATTCAATTCAATTTTATTTGTATAGCGCCAAATCATAATAGATGTAGCCAGAGGTTGTTTCCCTCCCGGCCACTACATGGCACTGTGCCAACTCGCCGGGCACACTGTTATATACAGGTGTGTGGGTGTACCTGACTCTCTTTTCGGCTCCAATCTCCTGTGGTGGCTGTGGTCTGGCGTGGCAGAGCCCGTTTGTTTGGCGTGGCCGCCATCGAGGCGCACAATATCCTCTATACAGGTAATGCGCTCTGCCAGTTCTCCTTTTTACATGTGTGTGTAACGGGCATATTGGTGATGCAGTCTCCGCTCTTTGTAGCGTGTAGCACGGCCGACTGCTGGGGCCGTGGGAGACGGATCGCTCCGCTGGAAGCCCTCTGGGTCCGGTAACTCGCCCGTTTGGTAGGTCGATGTTGTCTGCCTGTCCATCGAGTCTGTCACTCAGTTCCCAGCTGATTATTGTTATGTGTACCTGTAGGCTGCCGTGTAATTGAGCCGCGGCCTGTTAGGCTCCCACTCTCCCCTGGGGCCTCATTGTTACATTGCAAGGTGAGGTGGAGGTCATTTGTTGGGCCCGCTATCGGCCACCACTCCCTGGATCTTCGCTGCTGTTTTGGCTCCCGTTTTTTGGACAACTGTGGCGACACCTGTTTTAAATGATTTTGTATACATTTTTCCTCATTGGTTGCCTTAATGTGTGCCAAGGGCAACATTTATTTAGGTTATATTTTGTTTGTTAGGAATTAATTTAGTTATTTGTATTTCTTTGGATTTGGTTTTTTGTTTTGTTATTTCATTTAAATATTTGTTTGTCCACACCAGTCTGTGTGGCACATGGCATGTTTTTATTAATGCTTCTCTTTGTCATTGGTCAGGTGCTGTGGGCTGAAGGCGGCAGTCCAATCCCTAGTGGCGGTCTTTTCTTCATGATTTCCTTTTGCTGTGTGTGAGTGTGCAGTGTCACGGGTGGTGTGTTTCAGGACCCCATTCCCCTTTTTGGTTTCCCCTTGCCGCATGGTAAACCCCAGCCCTGTCCTCATCCTCAGAGAGAGAGAGAGACTTTACTAAACAGGACAGTTTGAAGCCTGATCTTAAAGGTAGAGAGGGGGTCTGCCTCCCGAACCCACACTGGGAGCTGGTTCCACAGGAGAGGAGCCTGATAGCTGAAGGCTCTGCCCCCATTCTGCTCTTACAAACTCTGGGAACCACAAGTTGACCTGCATTTAGAGAGCAAAGTGTCCTATTGGGAAAATAGGGAACTATAAGCTCTCCAAGGTACGATGGTGCCTGACCATTAATGGCTTTGTAGGTGAGGAGGAGGATTTTAAATTCTATCCTGGATTTTACATTCTATCCTGGTATGTAATCTGAAACTAGTCTGAGTGGTGGGGGCAGACAACCATGAGCCGGTAATTCTAGTTCAAAGCTTGAAACTGATCTTAAGATGCTGGTCATAACAGAAAGCCATTGTGATGTAATCAATGCTATCAACTAGATCTCAGCCTGTAGGCTTCCATTCTTAACTTAGTGCATCCTCTTCTCTATGTGCTGGACATGTTCAAGATAGTTTATCCTCTCCATCTCACTAAGGAGCAACTGGCAATGGTATACCCAAACACTGATCCCACCTGTGATCAGGGAGAATCTGGCTGTTAGAGGGAGCCAGGTGATGACTTCAGGGTTGGTCTACAAAATAAGTCATCCCTGCAGCTGTGTACACAGTTAAGTGGGGAATGTTGATAAAATTTCAGATCAAATATATTATTGAGAAATCATCAAGCTCTATAGATGTAATTTCAGAACATCTCACGCACAAAGATCCAAAGTCCAAGGTTTTGTTCAAAAGAAATAAATTAAGCTCAAACTAAGGGAATCACACATAATGACCTTTAATTTTGTCATTTTGATGAGGATTCATCATTAAACACCAACATGTATGAAATGCACTTGAATCTCAGGTATGTTTTATAATCTTTAATTGTATCTTAGTTGTAGTGAACTGGATGTTATGTTAATAAATTAGGTAAATCATTTACATTGTCTCATTGCATAGTTAGAATAAGTTGAAGATGTTTCAGTGCGGTACACAGGAAGGTTAACGATACTGCGTTAGTCTACCTTGCTGCACCAGTCAGCCAGCCGAAAGTGTGTCTCTCCCAGTGCGAGCCACAAAGACTATATTTGCAGTAGGGGGGTAAATGAGCAGCCCCTCTTCAAGTGGTACAATCTCGGTGAGCCTTGAATTGTAGTTGGTCAGCTAATGAGCCAATAACAGTTCTGAACTCTCCGTCGGGCTCATACAGAATAATCATCGTGTGTGTTCACTGTTCTCAGAAGAAAGGTGGAGCAGAGGAGGCTGGAATTAAAAAGATAAAGAACTGGAGGAGGAAGCAGAGAAATGTTCAATATTCAACATCCAGTAAAGACCCAGCAGGTGAAATGCTAAGCAGGGGCGTTGGAGCTAGCTGCTAGCTCAGGTGATATAAAATTTAACTAGTATAGCTAGCTGCTCGTTTTGTGCAGCAGACTGTGCTTGTGTTAACTGTTTCACTTTGTGTGTTATTAACATCTAGCTAATGCTAACATGCTAGCTGACGTGTATGTGTTGTTCCTGTTCTTGTTCTGCAGCCTCAGAACTGAGTCGGCCCAGTGATGAAGAGGAGACAGTAGGAGGAGGAGGAGGCAGCAGGGAAACACAGCTGCAGGTGTGAACACTGGCCCTGCAGTGTTGTGAGTGCAAAGGATAGGAGGCAGTTTCTAGAGGTGAGTTGTATTATTGCAGAAAATGACAGGTGGATTACGATTGCAACATGTAGAAATATCGGACAAGATATAATGTTTATTATTTCAGCCCCATGCGCCCCTCGGCCTGCTGGAACTCATAATTTCCCTCTAAAATGAGGTGTCCCAGAACACCCCTGCAGACATATGATCTTCAGCCACTGGTGTCAGTGGGGTATGAAAGTCAGCATAGAGAGGCTTGAGCTTTTCTTGAGTTACAGCAGGAAGTCTGAGATGTTGTGTTTCCCCTCAAGGACACATGAAGTATCTCAGTATATCTGCTTTAAAGGCTCTCATGGTGGTGCGACTGTAAATTTGAATTGATAGCAGAGTCTGTTTGTTACCACCTTTGACAGGTTGATTTCCACACTGTGGTGAAATGAATAAGAACAAATGCCTGAGGGCGATATTGGAAAAACACATTATGAAATCAACACCGTGAAACACCCACGTGTGCTGTGGAAACGCATCAGCAGTAACATGCACATGCTTCGTGGGCAATGAGCTGAAACACTGATCAACAGGGTGAAAACACAAACTTCAGACAATGTGGAAACAATTATCCTGCTCTCGCTTGATTCGGGAGATGCCACTGTTTCACTAATCCCCGCTCGCCAAATGCTAATGTGTTGGGTATATTAGCAAATGGACAGCAACATTCACATGCTAGTGCAAATGGTCCTGGCTGCATCTTGAATCAATAGAGCCATTCATTACAGGAGCCTCCTTCCCAGCTTGGCTGTGTTTTGGTTGGCAGTGTGGCGAATGCTCGACAGATCAGCTGAGCAGGCGTCTCGCACACTGAAAATGAAAATGATGAGTTTTCACATCTGCACCCTCCTGCCCTCCTGCAGCCACACAATCCTCCACCTTCCTGTGCTTTTGCTGCAGAGGGCAGGAGGTCCTGCCTGCTCACTTTACGAGCTGGTGTAAACCCAGAAGCCATCTTGTAAATGACCAATTAAATGAGAAGAGATCGCGAGGGACTGCATACCTGCCCAGGAGGAACCATAAAATCTAATAAGAAGGGAAAAATTTGGAGCCCGCAGGAGGCTCTGCTGAGAATAATTGCAGCTGGGGAATTCCCCACTGCCACCCCCACCCCTGTTCAGGACAGCTTCAAAATATCAGGCTGGCGCTGTGGAGTGGGAGAGGGAAAAATCCATTTCTCACATTTTCATTCATCAGGTGATGAAGTGAATGTGGGCCTCTCCAGTCCCAACTGGATGTTTTCAGCCTGAGGAATATGGATGGAATGCAAAGTCTCCTTCAGGGTGAGGGATGGGGTCGCAGGAGCGAGCACGGCGAGATGATGATATGCTGCATACATATGCAACCAGGTGTTGTTACCTTGACAGCATGAATAAGTGAGACGACAGCAGGAAAACAGGAGCTGCTTTTGCTTTGCTTTATATTTGCAACAAAGGTAATTTTGTTAAATGTGGCGGTCGACACAGCCGCTGATTGTTCTGTCAGCCGCTCATATTGCTTGGTATACATATGAACACAAAGGGTCACACATGGCATACAGAACAGGCAGCACACACAGAAAGAAAACCAGAGAGACTGTTGATTCAAACAAGGAGGGAGCGCCTCTGCACCGGGTTGGGGGGGTGGGGCAGGAACAGGGGGCCCATGAGACTCTGATTTATACTCTCTTTCCTCTATGACACACACCCAGCTGTATGCAGTAACACTGATCACCACACTAAATCTAACTGGAGCTGCGGGCTCGCCTCGTCTGCACAATCCATTCTGTCCATTTGATCAAAGGTTGGGGAGGGCGGGGGCGGGGGTGGATGTGAGTGGGCAGGGCCTCCTCATAAATAGTGGGTGCATTCTGAGAAGAGAGGATCAACAGGAGACGAGCAGGAGGACGCACCCTGCTTTCATTGCAAGCTGATATCTGAGACAACCAGGAGCAGGACGACAAGGAATTCTCCCTCATTATTAAAGATGATTCGCTTTGTCTTATTTTCATTGATTCAGCCATCGATTTTATCGGTGACAGAAACACTGTGATCACCAAGTTGACTGGTAGCTGAGACCTGGGAACAATGACGTTGCTGAAAAGAGAAACATGAGCAGTCAGAGGATCCAATGATTACAGTAACATTGACCTATGCTTCCAAATATGTTTGGTGGTAACACTTTAAACACAGTCTGTAACTTCTAACAAAGGATGGCGCTGGGTGACGTCAGATCATGGGAGTTGTAGTCTTCTCCTGGTCTGGATCCTTCAGTGTCAGTGGTTCAGGAGGTTTTGACCTGGAGCTGAATTCTCCGCAAAGGTCTCCTCCTCTCCACAACAAACAGAACGGCTGATCAGAATCAGTAAAAACACTGAATCAAACTGTTTCACATTTGAAAGTCAGTGATTGGTCGACTCTCTTCAGTGACACTGGACGTCTGTGATTGGCTGGTGCTGAGCTGTCTGACATTTCCTCAGCTTGTCATCTCATCTATCATCAGTGTGGTAGTATCTGCAGTAGATTCAGGTTAGAGAAGCAGCAGGAGGTGAGTGATGAGCTGAGCAGAAAAACACATTTTAGCCAAAAGCTAATATCATTTATAAGCAGTATATAAACATTTAATAAACTGTTGCATTGTAACTACACTAGTGTAGTTGTACACAGCAACAACATTTAAGTGCTTATAAATGTACAGTATTTGTCAGCAATTGTAATTTCTATGAAGACGAATGTTATATTTGTATAGTGTTACCACCAAACCTCTTTGGAAGCTTACATGTATCCCTGCAAGAGCAACGTAAACATAAAGGTCACAGAGTTGCTGGTATTTGTTGAGCAGCCAAAGTTTCAACATGTGACAACACATGTTCATTGGGTTAGCGTGAGGTGAGACAGTGTTGTCACTGATCAAGAGGCGTCTCTCTCTGATGACTGGAACATTATATCTTTTATCAGCTCTTCCATCAGAGCCACTGAAAACGATGCAGTTGACATGTTCTCTGTTCATTTGTGTGTTCAACTTTTTCCTGTCTGTCCATTTTCACAAAAAAAAACATTTAACCACCGAACTAAGGTCATTACATGGATGACACAGACCTGACCATGCTACCGTTTGTGGACCTTGTCCAAGAGAACCAGGAGCTGGTGTAGGTAGAAGATTTGCCTCGTGCTGTGCTGTATCACTGCCGTGGCTCTGCGCTACACATGATTCTCATTTCTGTGTTCTTTCAGGGCGGTGGGAGGATGTTTTATTTACTCACTCATTACTCACATCTGGTTTCTGTTTTGACCCTTAACGATGAGGAGAATATGCTGGTGTTCGCAGAGCAACACAGAGCTAAAACGTGGTTAATGTTACATACAAAAACTAACTACATAAAAAAAAAATAACTGCAATTTAGGCTCACATGTGGTTTGTGAAGGTTACTTGGCCATGTGCTGTTGTGCTGTGCTTATATGGGTGTGTATGTGTGTGTGTGTGGATAAGGGCCCTTATACCCTTATTACACCAAAATTAAAGATACAGATATGAATGTGTTTTTAAATGTGAGTAAACCTCCTAAAAAAAAAAAAGCCAATTTGCTCCTTTCACACTACCCAACCGAGTTTGCCTTTCTGTTCAGACCGAGGACACACACAAGTGCAGATAGCAATGTCATAACATGCAGTTACACAGCGCACACACAGACACAGGGGAGAAAGAGTGAGCTGCTAGCTGCTGTGCAGACTCTCGTCCCCCGGTTGGAGCTCCTGTCAGTGCGGAGCCTCATTTCATGATAGTGTGTTTTTAAAACTTATTTCAGGGATGCAGCTCACTTTTTCATCTCTGAGCACAGTGTGGCTGTGATGTTTCCGATGTAACAGCCCCGTGCTTGACAGGTGACAGGTCTGTTCATAGTGTTTGTGCTCTGGAAGACATTACAGCAGGAAAAAGGGTGAAAATTAGCAGGTTCACCTGGGTGTTGTTCAAGTCATTTGACCCGGGAGTGAATGCAGATTGTATCTTTATCATTGCCAAAAAAAGCTACATGATAGCAGGTCATTGTGGGTTTTTGGACCAGTGGAAAGGCAAACCATACAATTACTACTCTGTGTCCACTACAGGCATCCAACACAGTAGAGACAGACAAGGTCGTCATGTTCCCAGGCCTCAACAATGAAGTCAGTTATTACATTATAACAACTGATTCTGCAGGAGTAATGGCCAAATGTAAGAAAATAAGACCCAGATTATCATAAACCAGAATTACTGTTTAACTATCATTACGTCTTATACACATAAAACCAACAATGACATAACTCTGCATAAGTATTAAGATGTAACATACTGTACATCACTGCCATGCATTGCATTTGGAGTATGGGACATCAGATGAGGAAAAAGACCCATTTCATAGAGCTGTCAGCACATCATGGGCTCAGGGGTCCAGGTAGTTTGGTTCAAAAGTGATTGCACAGTGAAAACAATTTCTGTCTCTTCTTCATTGGGTTGTGCTTGCTGCATCCTGGAAACAGGCGAACATATTTTTGGCACTGAGATACAAGTTAATTTCTTGCATTGCTGCCAACCCAAACTGAAGTAAACAGCCTGTCAAATTGCTTTGCCCATCTCTGACAGTGTAGGATCTGTATATTGTTCTTCTCCTTCAATGATACAAACATCTACCACATCCAGCCAAGCAAAGACCGTAAGCTCCATGCATCAATATTCCCCTGAAGCTTGAGAACAGGCTCAAGTTTTGGAAGATCCTTGTGAGAAATACTGTACTCCAAGTGATGTAGGGATCAGTTTCTCTCATCCTCACACAGAATTTAAAACCAAAAATATAGTGCAGTTTTTAAATCCAGGGGAAAAATATCATTTCTGTGAAGCTACAACAGCCATCACTGGAAAGGCCCAGAGCCAAAGCTCTTATCCCACTGAGAAGACTGCTGCTCTAACTGGTCCAGCAGTTTGTCCACTGAGTCCTCTTTGTTCTCTAGTTTCAGGTATCGTCTGCCATTGCCCAGGTCTAGCCGAGGCCAGCTTCGGTGAGTCTGCTCCTCTGCAGCATCCACAACCTGCCCCAGGATGTTCACACAAACCTGTGAACCTGCCTCTCTCCTCGTGACTGCTATCTGATTTATTTGATTCTCCTCTGCAGATGTGTGGAGTCCTTCCTCCAGGCACATGCCAGTTCGGGATATGTAAGGGTTAGTCCTGTAGCTCATACTGTGGCAGCGCCTCGGCTGGGCAGCTGGGCTATCCACCTCGTCCACCCCCAGGGTGGACATGGAGCTGGCCGACACCAGGCAGTTGTTGAGCTTGACATGTGGGGTGGCCTGCAGGTTGAAGCCGGCACTGCATCTGTGCTCATTACCAGACTGAGTGTTAAAGTCTGTCTGACTGGAATTGCATGAGTTGGAGTGGGAGGAGTGGAGGGAAGGTGGCAGCTCTGATTCCTGGTGGTGGATAGCTTCTGTCTGGAGCACAGCTTGTTGGTAGGTGCCCTCCACACTGTCCTCGTGGTCTCTGGAGTGTCTGGTCTGGAGTAGGGGCTCAGAGCTGGCCAGTTGCTGCAGACAGAGGATGTTGAGATGGGCGGCTGGTAAACTGCTCACCCACTGGTAGTGTTTGGCCATCGAGTTGGCTGCCGCTATTTCCTTAAGGTCTGCCGAGGGCACGGCCGCAGACACAGAGCAGATAACACTGCGCATCTGAGCCAGCAGCATCTGAGTTTCTCTGTCCCTGTTCTCATACAGCACTGTGTTGGCACATATGAGGATGAAGAGTCCCACCCCCATGATAACAGGCCCCAGCAGCTTCATTCGTTCACTGTGGATGAGGCTGGCTGTGGACAAGAGGTCCTTAGCTCCCAGACTCCAACCAGAAGTCTGTGACTCAGAGATACTGTCCCCCTCTGCCACTCCTAGG
This sequence comes from Trachinotus anak, assembly GCF_046630095.1. Taxonomy (NCBI): domain Eukaryota; kingdom Metazoa; phylum Chordata; class Actinopteri; order Carangiformes; family Carangidae; genus Trachinotus; species Trachinotus anak. The sequence continues at coordinate 2,458,592 of NW_027273867.1, forward strand.
ATGGATGATCTTGATATCCGGTATGGCCAGTAACCCGCCACAGCCAGAGCAGTGCCAACAACCACTACAATCACCCCCAGCACCAGGAAGGCTCCAGGCATGGAGCGGATGCGAAGCTTGCCTCGGATCACCCCATCCTTCTTCTTTCTGCCTCTTAAGGTGAAGCGAGACTTCCGTTGGCAGGAAGGTGAAGTTGGTTTAATGCCTCGGGCCTTCTGGGTCTTCATAGCTCAGGTCAGTCCAGAGCTATTGCTCCTGGTCACACCCTGTCAGAAGACTTAAGGAGTGAGGGAATATCAAGAGTTAATGCAGAAATAAAAGCGTATATACATGTTGCACCCACACAAGTCAAATGCATCTTTATCTACAGCTGAACAATACATCAGTCAGCATATCTCTTTTCATCTTCAGCTTGAATACAAGTATGATTGTGCATTTTTTCATTTATTTTAACCATAGTAAAGTATTTCTCTTTGAATGTACTTATTGCTTGGGAATTATAAAGAAATTTAAATACAATTTGAAAATTTCTGAGTGGTGCCCACTAGTGGTGGCATCCAGCAATATACACCACTACCCCACCATCTTGCAAATCAGACGTGGGGACACAGAATTAATGGGCTGCAAGCAATAAGTAAACAAAAAGCAATGCCATCAAGATCATCTAAAATACGCTCTCAACACATATAGTCTTCACAGAGCAGCTTTCAAGGACCAGTTTGAGGATTTAGGGGGATCTATTGGCAGAAATTGAATATTCATAATTGTGTTTTCATCAGTGTACAATCACCAGAAACTCAGAACCTTTGTGTTTTCATTAGCTTAGAGTGAGCCCTTCATATCTATAAAAGCCGTGTCCCAATTCAGGGGCCTCATCCTTCGGAAGTTGCACTTTAATTGCGTGACATCCTTCGGGTGGATCCCTCATGGCCCAACCTAGATGGGACTAAATCCTGTACACTGGTCCTTTAATACCTGAACGTGTATTTCGACAAATGTTTGCAATAGGGCAGTAATATAACAGTCTGCATCAAGGAAATCTTTCAAGGACCCATCTGCTGTAAAATAAAATGTTTGGTTAACAGTGCATCCCGAGCAAGATTTCCTCTATACTGCTGAGATGTCTCATCCAGTGTTGGCGATTCATGCATTACTGAATGACCTGTTAAAACACATGATTATCTGAGGCAGTAACAATTAGTGTAAGGGAAATACAACTCAGGCATTTTAGTCTTATCAGTTCATCAGAGCGGGACGTGTCATGTGTTTCTACATCTGTTAAATACAGAAAATGAGAGGTGTGGGTTGGAGGCATTATGGTTGTTTAAAAGTATCTAATAGTAGAGGTATCATCTACTACTTCAGAGGAATCCAGCCCCAACTGTCTCTCAATGGCTTAAAGGACCAGTGTGTACAATTTAGTGGCACCTAGGGATGAGGTCGCAGATTGCAACCCACTGATTACCCCTCCCCCCACCCCTCCCTTTCCAAGCATGTAGAAGATGCTACTGTGGCTTTCAGGTAAGATAAAAATGCGAAAGGTCCTCTCTAGAGGCAGTGTTTGGTTTGTCCATTCTGGGCTACCGTAGAAAGATGGTGGTGCAACATGGCGGGCTGAGCAGAGCACCTGCTCCCTATTGAGATATGACAGGCCCATCCTGAGCAGCCAAAAACACAACAAATTTTAGTTTCAGGTGATTATACAATGACAAAAACACAATTACAAATATTACATTTCTGCCAGTAGATTCCCCTAAATCCTACACACTGGTCCTTTAATATTGTCATGTTTTTTCTAAAAGTGAAAAAATATGAGAAAATCTTTGGGGAATGGAGACCTTTTACAACATACTTCAACTCACCAACGGTCTTACCACAGGACTAACCCCCCTGTTTTTTTAATCTTATTTCTCCTTTTCTTTCTGTCTTTGATTCTCTTTCCTCTTGTTTTATCGTGTCTCTACTGACAGGGAGAGTTTGTGTGCTGGGTATGACTTAACATTGTTCCAGATATTGTGAGGGTGGACGGTTACTGTGAGGATAGTGAAAAACAAATTGCGGGGGGATATCAATGTCTGTTAAATCTGTTACCTCCATGCTTTCCTTCAGTTTGTGATTGAGAGAAGCAACCATGATGAGAAGAAGGTTTGTACTGGCTAGATGGCGCTTCTCAACTTACAACAACAACAACATTGTCTACCAGTCACAGTTCTTGTGATCTCAGTGTTGTATCTCAGCAGCTATCCTCTCCCCTTGGGACCTACCAAATTCTTGAAAAAGTACACGTCATGCTGCATCAGGGTGGCATCCCAGGCAGCGCTTCACAGCTTCTGAGCAGAGCAACAATCTGACATAGAAGCATGCGTCTGGCTTTTTACAGTAGGACTTTGTGTCAAATACTTTTCCTGTGAAATGTGTTTTATCTGTCGTCACGACAGGTTAGACATTACATACAGATGCCTGGAATCCAGACATGTTTAGCTCGGTCTTCACATACTTTGGTCACCCATTAGTCAGTGGTTGTTTGCCACATGGTCTATTTTCAATGTGAGTCACCACTGAGAATAATTAGAGTGAAACTCCTCAAGCCGTTCCAAACCTTCCATGTCTATGGGCAGCTTGTAAATTCAGTGAGGTACAAACCTCAGAGAGACTCTTGCACATGTGCTGTTCCTCCTGAGCCCTCACATGGTCATGAACAAAGGCGAGTGAAATGGTAAAACAACTTCTAACACTCCTGAGAATTTTACACTGTGTGAAATGTTCTCACCATGTTGACCGTCAGACACCTCACAGCTAAGTCATTTCTACTCCATATTGTGTACAGATGGGGCTGGGCCTCATCACACTTCCTCAGAGCTCTTAGATATGGCTTTAGATTTGATGGACAACAACTCTGCACACACATATACAGCCCACAGCCCACAGTATTCAGAAACAGACCCTTAAAATGAGCCGTCAGGACTTCTGGAACTTTGTGATGTCACAACAAAGCAGTCACCGCCCTCAGCCACGCCTCAAGCCCAGCCCACCTGGACCCACCATACAACCTTGAAGGATTTGGTTTCTCTGAGTGGTTATCTAATATCTGCTATATTTTTATTGAATCACTCAGAAAACAGTCAGCCAATCAGAAGAGCTGCAAAGAGTCTCTCTTCTGATTGGCTGACTGACCTCCAGAGAGAAGTCTGAGAGAAGAGATGTAAAACTACACTAAGATGTTTTTTGGTTCTTAAAACCACAAACATATCTTCTGATGGAGATCAACAGTTCAGATAAAACACAGGAGAAGTTAAAATATGGGACCTTCAATCAATTAGTTAACAGTAATCAGTATTTTTATATTCAAAATTAATCAGGATTCGTGGAGTGACAAACACTCTACTTTTTAGCCTCTTTCAGCTCGTTGTTTTGGTTTTACAGTGACAATGTTAATGCTCAGCAGCTCAGTGGTACAGCGGTTTGCACCTTCCCCTCACAGCCAGAAGGTTCTGGATGCATGTTTACCTCCAGGTGCTCTGTTCTCCTGCCACACTGCGACTCTAAATGAATGGGAGTGTGAGTGTCGGTCTGTGCCAGCCTGTGATTGTCTGGCAAATGTCAGCCAGCACTGGCTCCAGCCAAAAGAATCTACTAATGCAGTTTTAAGTTAAACAAGCTTAAGAAGTGAGCATCCGATGACAGTACTTAACATGTCGGACACATACTTCCTACATTCACTTACTCTGGGGGTATTGAGTTCGTACACAGCCATAACTATCTATGGGAGATTCTGATTTTGGAAAACCTATGTGCACATATTGAATATCTCCAGACATTAAGAGTGGCTTTCATTTGTAAAGTCCTGGTGCAGAGAATATGCAATGGTTGAGAACAATAAAGAGGGACGTGCAGTAGTTTCTCAGCTCTGTGTTTGGGACAGTGTAAGAGTTTTAAACCTCATCTCAGGACTAGATCATATCCCCTGGTGATGTGATGACAACTGCGCAAACTCCATCTTCTGATGAAGACCATGAGATTCAGTTAAACTTTCTAAAAAAAACTAAACTAGAATGTCAAGCTAAAGAATGACCTTTCATGTTTGAATTAAATAAGTTTAAAACCCAACAGGATTCCAGCTGAATTGTGTCTTGGTACAAATTACATTCACGTGTTCTTAAGTTTATTAGAGCTGAAACAATTTGTTTTGTGAATTAGTTAATTACCAAAAAGTAATTTTTTTTATTACTTTGTCAAAAATTCAATGGTTCCAGCTTCTCAAATGTGAAGACCTGTCTTTTCTCTATGTCCTCTAGTAAACTGAACATCTGTGGTCAGAAAGTCCAAACAAAACTCCAAGGTGAACATATCACCTTGGGCTCTGGGAAATTATGACACAGTATTTAAAAAAATACATATATTGGATGAGTAATCACAAATGAAAGATTCATTGTTGTTGCAGCTGCAGCTCTGAATCTCACACTGTAGACAAAGGTTGTGATCAGCTGATATTAATTTTAAACAATGATGCTTGTAACATTCCATGACATGTTGCTTTGTTTTTGAATTGGACATCTGAGCTGAAAGGCTCACACTCACTGTAACCAGCCCCAGTCACCAGTATTTCATCTCCTTTTGGATTATGACTGCAGTAACATAAACATGTCCACTGGAGAAATGATGAACTGATTCACAGTGGACTGGATTCACCAGCTCAGACACAAGTTTCTGTTTGGAGACTGCAGCCGAGTGTAAGCACACATCTAATCCCGAAGGTGCTCAGACATCCAGGCTACTGTGATGTCTGTGAATCGGACAGTGGTGTCCGCCGGGACGCACTTTGATTTCAGCTGCACTGAGGTGCAGCCGAGCACAGGCAGCGTGCATCCACTGTGCCACAGAGCCACCATCCTGTTCATCCGCTGCTCTCCAGCCAGCAGCAGAGGAATCTGGAGCGGAGCCGATTCACTCCTGAAGCCACAAGTTGCGCTTCATGGTGGGAGCAGCCAGTGTATGGAGACGACGCCGTGTGACGACCGCACAGCAGGGTGTGGGAGACTGGAGCCGTGCGCGTCAGGCTCTGCGATGCAAGGGCAACACGACCCAACCGCGGTTACAGTGAATGAAGCTGGGCAGAGGGGAAAACCCGCATATGGCTTCTTCAATCGACAGGAGAAAAAAAGCGATTTATCTTTACCTTAGCGACGGACAGCCGCTGACCGCCGTGCCGTGCCGCGCCGGGTTATCCCCCCTAAAATTGTGTTGTCTGTGCGGCGGTTAGAGACTGACAGGAGAGTGTCTGCCCGGCCGCGCTGCTGCATTCCTCACCGACAAACACACACCGCACGCAGTCCACGGCAGCAGCTGCTCTGCCTGCAGCTCTACCTGCTGGTTCACAGAGTCCAGCGGCCGCTCACTTCTGGAAACTTGCCTGTATTTCTCGGATCCTGTTGCAGCTTGTTCATAGTTTTCGGACACACAACATCCTGATCACGAAAGGATGAACAGTCTCCAGACTGTGCACAACTCAGCTGTTGACCCCCGCTAACCCAGCACGCCCGGCGGAGGAGGACTCGGCTACGTCTTCACCAACTCCTCGGGATAGTGAGGGCCGGCGGAGCCCTGCCCAGCCCCGCTCTGTGGCCCGCCTGCAGCCGCTTCCATGGACCAGCGCAGTCAAGTGAGCAGCAACTCCCACCTCCGCCTCACAGCGCGCCCTGCTTTTCAAAATAAAAGTACTCACGGGGACACAAAGCCAGCATCATGATGATAACGGAGGGTCTCCATTTCTCAGGCGAGTCTGAAATATTTTGATTCAAGTGGTGGGGGTGGAAACTGAAAGTACATTGAAACACAGAGCTACAGCCCCAGTCATATAATACCAGAGTCAGAGGGAACAGGCGCGGCTACTTGTCTCCACCTAGTGGAAGAGAAGGGAGAAGACATTAAACTATTGTTTTTAAAGGTCCCATTTTAGACTTCTGTGTTTTATCTGAAGTGTTGATCTCCATCAGAAGATGTATTTGTGGTTTCAGGAACCAAAAACCATCTCAGTGTAGTTTTATCTCCTCTCTCAGGCTTCTCTCTGGAGCTCTAGCAACAGCAGGTCAGTCAGCCAATCAGAGGAGAGGATCCCTACCCTCTTCTGATTCTTCTCTTCTATTGCTGTCCACGCCTGATGGCAATTTGGTTTGATTTAATTTCAGCTGGTGTACTAAATACTACGATTAACAGAACACAACATTTAACCACACAACAAAACAACAACAAACCTATAAACCCTGAGACAACAGCAATATAAAAACCCACACCTGTGAACTCCTGCTAAACATTCACACTTAGATTTATGGGTAAATCTAGATCGAGACACTATATCTGGTTATCTGGAGCTGGATCTTTTTGGATAGAGGACATAGGCTCAGATTTCAGGGGGTGTCCCCCTGAACATTTAGAACAGAACTGACATAGCATCACTCATAGATGCAACAATACCTCGACAGGGTCTGTTTTTACTCCAAAATATGAATATGAATTATGAGCTCATACAACCACTGATGCTTCTGTTGCATAGTTATCCACACGTCTTACATTGGTTGTGACAACACTCATTGGCATAACGAGTTCCCTAGCCCTTAACCTAACCTTAACCATCACAGCCTTTTGAAATTGTGAGGACCAGTTTCAAACCAAAGTCTGTCCACACAACCACAGAAAGACATGTAAACACATTCACACACGTAGACACATACTGTACGTATTTGCAACCTAATCTTGAGGTAATGTTGCCTCCCCATCAACGCTGGCTAGCTAAGATATGGGCAGACAAGCAAATCCAGCATTAGCTGCACAGCTGCTGTCCAAAGAGTCAGAGGATCAGCAGCATGTGATTTGTTGACAGCGTGGCACCTTTGACTTTGATCCTTCCTGCATTACATTCCAATTTATTTGAATTGTTTTCTTTTTCATAAATAAAAATGTTTTCAACATAAACTGATGTTGAAAAGGCACAAATTGGTTCATAAAATGTTAGATGCAAAAAATTTCCTGGGGAGGACCCAGAGATCTCCCACGTGTCACTGTTTCCTTGGAGTCTTGAAATGATTCATCATATGGACACAACCATACACACTGTCAGCCTTGTCTGTCCTCCTGTCTCTTCTGGAAGAGCCTCATGGTGCACTCAGGAGCAGTCATGTGAAGAATGGAAAAAAAGAGAGAAGTTCAAACCTGGGCCACTGTAACACCTCCACACACCTGGAGAGACCTACGTGCCAGTTTCCAAACAACACAAGGAAAGGATGTGAGGAGAGAGGAGTCAAGGCAACACATTTTTAGAGAAATGAGACGTCCTTTCCTCTGAACCGTCATCTGTCCCCAGTCAGTGCAGCACAGCTGGTTCAGCTGTCATTCAGCCTTAACAGCTGTCCATATAAGAAGAGGCTCACAGGTACCAGCAGCAGCACAGCAGTAGGGTTATTCCAGGCTCTGCCTGTTTTAAAAAAACTGCATTCTGTATTTATACTGCGCTCAGTGTATGCACTTCACTGCTCAGACACTGAACCAAACATTTCCACGATAAGCAACATGTTTTTTTTAATTTATTCATTAATATCGTAAATGTAAATGTGTTATTTCATAATCCAGGTTGCAATTAGAATGATTTATGATTCATTGTAGAAACGATTTACTAGCCCAAATTAGGGAAATTAAAGGTCCCTTATTTTATATTTTTCCTGTCTTGTATTTGAAGTGTCAAAAGTCAAAAGTCAAAGTCAAAGTCAGCTTTATTGTCAATTATGCTACACATACAGGACATACAGCACATTTGAAATTTCAGTCCTCTCAGACCCACGGTGCAAATAAAAAAATATAAAGATATAAATATAAAATATAAATGTAATGCAGGCAGGGAGGGAGGGAGTTGAGCCTCCTGACAGCCTGGTGAATGAAGCTGTCCTTTAGCCTGCTGGTTTTGGCCCGGGGACTCCGCAGTCGTCTTCCTGATGGAAGCAGGCTGAAGAGGCAGTGGGATGAGTGGGTGGGGTCACCTGCAATCCGGAGGGCTTTGCGGGTGAGGCGGGTGTTGTAAATGTCCAGAATGGAGGGGAGAGAGGCACCGATGATCTTCTCAGCTGCTCTCACTATGCGCTGCAGGGTCTTGTGGCAGGACACGGTGCAGGCACCGTACCACACAGTGATGCAGCTGGTCAGGATGGACTCGATGGTGCCCCTGTAGAAGGTGAGCATGATGGGGGCTGGGGCACTGGCTCTTTTCAGTTTATGGAGGAAGTACAGGTGCTGTTGGGCTTTCTTGGCCAGTGATGCAGTGTTCTTGCTCCAAGTAAGGTCTTCAGAGATGTGCACACCCAGGAACTCGGTGCTGCTCACTCTCTCCACTGCAGCACCGTCGATAGTTAGAAGAGCATGCTAGGTGTGCACTCTCCTGAAGTCCACAACAATCTCCTTTGTCTTCTCCACATTCAGACAGAGATTGTTGTCTTTGCACCACGCGGCCATTCAGCTCACCTCCTTCCTGTAAGTGATCTCGTCGTCGTTGTTGATGAGACCTACCACAGTTGTGTCGTCCGCAAACTTGATGAAGATGTTGGAGCTCTCTTCCGGTGTGCAGTCGTAGGTCAGCAGAGTGAAGAGGAGGGGGCTCAGCACACATCCTTGGGGGGCTCCCATGTTCAGAGTGATGGTGCTGGAGGTGTTGCTGCCAGCCCGTACAGACTGCGGTCTCCCCATCAGGAAGTCCAGCAGCCAGTTGCACATTGAGGTATTCAGCCCCAGCTGGTCCAGTTTGTGGATGAGCTGTTGGGGGATGATTGTGTTGAATGCTGAGCTGAAGAACAGAATTCTAACGTTGTTGATCTCCATCAGAAGATATATTTATGGTTTTAAAAAACAAAAAACCATCTCAGTGTAGTTTTACATCTCCTCTCTCGGGCTTCTGTTTGGAGCTCTAGTAACATGTCAGTCAGCCAATCAGAAGAGAGGACCTGAGTCTCTCTTTGATATTTTCACAGTATTAATATAGAACCTAGACCTGCTTTATAATCAAAATGTGATTATGTGATTATTTGCACAGAAATGGTTTGTTTGAAGATTTTCAGTCAGGTTTTAGAGTCCATCATAGCACAGAAACAGCTCTGGTTAAGGTTACCAATGATCTCCTCATAGCCTCAGACAATGGACTTGTCTCTATACTTGTCCTGCTAGATCTTGGTGCTGCATTTGACACCATCGATCATACAGAGTGTAGAAAATATCGTTGGCAATAAAGGAACCGCACTAAGCTGGTTTATGTCATATTTATCAGATAGATTCCAGTTTGTTCATGTTAATAATGACTCTTCTATGCACAGTCATTGTGCTCCATAAGGTTCTGTGCGAGGACCAATACTTTTCACTCTATATATGCTTCCTCTAGGAAACATTATTAGGAGGCACCAGATAAATTTCCATTGATACGCAGATGACACCCAGCTGTACTTATCCATGAAGCCAGGTGAGACTAATCAGGTAGCCAAGCTTCAGGTGTGTCTTAAGGACATAAAAACCTGGATGACCAGTAATTTCTTACTCTTAAATTCAGACAAAACTGAAGTTATTGTAATTGGCCCAAAACACCTCAGAGATACACTATGTGATAATATACTGACTCTGGATGACATTACCTTGGCCTCCGGTGTCATTTTTGACCAGGACTTGTCCTTTACTTCACATATAAAGCAAGTCTCTAGGACAGCCTTCTTCCACCTGCGCAATATTGCTAAAATCAGACCCATTCTGTGTCTAAAGGATGCTGAAAAACTAGTTCATGCATTTGTTACCTCAAGACTGGACTACTGTAATTCTTCATTTTCAGGATGTCCCAAAAATTCAGTAAAAAGCCTCCAATTGATCCAAAATGCTGCAGCACGAGTACTGACAGGAACTAGGAAACAAGATCACATCTCTCCTGTGTTAGCCTCTCTGCATTGGCTCCCTGTAAAATCCAGGATAGAATTTAAAATGCTCCTCCTCACCTACAAAGCCATTAATGGTCAGGCACCATCGTACCTTGGAGAGCTTATAGTTCCCTATTTTCCCAATAGGACACTTCGCTCTCTAAATGCAGGTCAACTTGTGGTTCCCAGAGTTTGTAAGAGTAGAATGGGGGGCCAGAGCCTTCAGCTATCAGGCTCCTCTCCTGTGGAACCAGCTCCCAGTGTGGGTTCGGGAGGCAGACCCCCTCTCTACCTTTAAGATCAGGCTTCAAACTGTCCTGTTTAGTAAAGCTTATAGTTAGGGCTGGCTCGGGTATGTCCTGACCCATCCCTTAGCTATGCTGCTATAGAGCTAGACTGCTGGGGGATTCCCATGATTCACTGGGCTCTCTCTCTCTCTCTCTCTCGATGACTTCATGCCATTAACTTTGTATTTTTTTTCTCTCCCGTAGTTTGTGCTTCTCCTCTCTCTCCCTCTCTCTGTCCTCATTCTGCAGGTCTCTCTGCCTCTGGAGCAGCAGGATCCAGATCCACCACTACTCATCTTTACTATTAACCACTGTTATCTGTCATTATTATTGATAACACCATTATCTATAGTATATACAGCTGTTCCTGGCCTTTCTCTCCCTCCTCCAAACCCAACCGGTCGAGGCAGATGGCCTCCCACTAATCCGACCTACAGATCCACTGTTTTTAATTTCAATCAAAAGAGACACTTAAAGAATTTAAAAGAATGTAAATGAATTCATGGACTTGTGTGCTTGTTGCTCCTGCTGTTCTTGTACATTTTCATGCAAATAAATAAACACATACAAACACCTTTACAAAATTTTATACCACGGATCCTGGAATCTCACTGTTGTTCTGCTGCCATTTCTTCTGTCAAACGGATTTTTAAATTGTTAGTTTTACTGCATGGTTTGGTCCTGTGACCATCTGTTACTGATGCATCATGTTATATCCAAAAAACATTGCCAGACAGTTGGAATTCCCGTGATAAATGTACAGTATGATCAGTTTGAAAGGCCGCCATTCACTTGTTCAGAAGTGTATGAGGACGTCATGTGATACAACTGACGAAGGATGATTTTGTTGCTTATTTTGGATCCAACCTGAACAACCACACAGGTTGTTTTCTTCAACTTTCTGAGAGGACCCATAGGAGCTTCTCCTTAAAGAGCGGCCCTACAGCAGCAGGCATACTGGATCTTGGTTGTCATTGTTACAATAATAAACACGAGTCCTGTATCAAGAGCAGCATACCTACATTCGTCACCATGGTTACTATAATAACGTTCTTGGCTTGGTTAGGTTCAGGAAAAGATGGTGATTTGGGTTAAAATAAGTACTTCCTCAGCATTAGACAATCTTTGTTGTCATGGTTACAATAATAACAACAATGGTAATGGATAATAGAAACAACATAAGCTGCTACTGTCACATGGGAATCGAACACCGCTCTCCTGTGTCATATTCATCCATCCACCCCAACCTCCTCCTGACGTGGACTTTGTCGCTCTATAAACTACGTCACCGCACTTTTCCCTTTGCTCCTGCCATCATTACTATGACCACTAGATGTCGCCTAGCAACAAAACCTAACTATAGGTCATAATAACCTGCTGACCTGCTGTATGAAATATTAAATCCAGTCATATATGTCGTTTATACTTGAATGACAGATTTTGATTATTAAATTATTAATTAACGAATATTTTCATATTAAAAAATAGACCATTTAACTATTGGAGTTTAAGTGTTTGTTCCTATGACAACAACTCCAGGTATACTTTAAACAAGGTTTAACCCTGGAAACAAAATAACTTGGACTGACTCAGCATCAACAGAGACAAGGATCTGACCAGGGGACATGTCAGCCATAACATTATGACCACCTGTCTAATACTGAGTAGGTCCCCCTTTTGCCGCCGAAACAGCCCTGACCCGTCGAGGCATGAACTCCACTAGACCTCTAAAGGTCTGCTGTGGTATCAGGCTCCAAGCCGTCAGTAGCAGATCCTTTAAGTCCTTTAAGTTGCGAGGTTGGGCCTCCATGGATCAGACTTGTTTTTCCATCACATCCCAAAGATGCTTGATTGGATTGAGATCTGGAGAATTTGGAGACCAAGTCAACACCTTGAACTTGTTGTTGTGTTCCTCAAACTGTTCTTGAACCATTTTGACAGTGTGGCAGGGGCATTATCCTGCTGAAAGAGGCCACTGCCATCAGGGAATACTGTTTCCATGAAGGGGTGTACTTGGTCCGTTTAAGTAGGTGGTGTGTGTCAATGTAACACCCATTAGGGTTTGTGTCAGTTGGTTGTGTGGTGGTAGGTGATGTCAGTTAATGTTTGATATCAGATGTATTTGGTTTAGTTTACATTGATGCGAGTTCAGTTTTTAAAATTTGATTGTTTGATTCTATATCACGTTTTTTAACATTCTGGGACAATGTTGGAAATAAGTGTTCTCACTTTAACATGTTGTCCATTCAACATGTTTCAGAGATCCAAAATTAAATCAGAAATATTTATTTGTTGTAACTCACAAAGTTATGTACACAGAGTGCATTTCCACTGGTTCATACACTTGTATAACATCTGTCACCATGTGTCCTTACAAAAATAATCCATACTGTCAACATTTCAGGAAACAGCAGGAAGTAAAAAATCCTTCAGAGTAAAGTCCAGAGAAAAAAATGTGTTGAGTCTCAGCAGTAAATGGGTTCTGGTAGGCTGGATGTCATATGTTCCTGTTCTATAGAGAACTCTGCTGGCTGCCAGTGACACTCGATCAGAGCATCATACAGCTCCTCACTGACCTCCATGAACTTCTTGTTGGCCTCCACCACATCCAGCTCTGGACTGGGATCTGCAACACAAGGGTGGATGTTAGCAGGTGCTTCACAGACAGATGTGTGCAAAAGAATGGATGAACAGCAATCTGGGAGAAGGGCCTTGGTAGGAGAGGTGAACCCGGACCATGAATCTTTATGAGAGAGAAACCACATTCTCTGGTCTGATGGAAACCAGGACTGAACTGTTTAGTCTCATTTCTAAAAGGCATGTCTGGAGGAAACCAGGCACCACTCATCACCTGAACACCACCATCCCAACAGGACAGCTTATTCTGCGGGTTCTACAGTCAGTTTATTCTCCATGTTCGACAGTCTTTTATTCTCCAGGTTCTACAGTCTTTTATTCTCCAGGTTCTACACTCAGTTTATTCTCCAGGTTCTACAGTCAGTTTATTCTCCAGGTTCTACAGTCAGTTTATTCTCCAGGTTCTACAGTCTTTTATTCTCCAGGTATTACAGTTAGTTTATATTTTGGTAGGTAGGCTTAATGCTAAGCTAGGCTAACAACATCCTGACTCCAGATCTGCACTTAAAACAGACTGATACCTGTCTGAACATCTCACTGTGATGGAAAAATGTTGAACTGTTCCTTTAAGCTTTAATTCTGGGAGCAGAAATCTTTATTTGGGGGTTGTTTGCTGTAGATTTTTCAGAATATTGTCAAATACAATATTGTACCAAATAAACAATCTGAAGTCATGAACATGGGACTCAGCAGACTAAATAACCAAAAGCCTCACTGATTCAGAGGTCAATAAGGAAAAGAATGTTTTCAGCCCCAGATCCCAACACCAACCTTCAAGTCCATCATCCTGAGTCTCTTCACTCTCCTAAAAAGAAAAACACTTGTTAGAATGACTCTTGTCAGTTAACAGTGACTGACTGATGGGTGTCAAAGCTGGCTGTTCCACAGAGAGAGCTCACCTGTGGCGGGGGATACTGTGTGTAATCGTACTGCTGATAGTTGTAGCCATACCCTCCTCCAGTCTGGTCGTAGCCCCAGGAGGAGTAATACCCAGGGTAAGCCTGCTGCTGGTACTGGTTGTACTGGTCATAGCTGTTTCTGTATCCTGAGCTCATCTGCCACGACCTGTCTGAGTGCTGCTGCTGCGGCTGCTGCTGTTGCTGCTGCTGCCGGTTCCTTAAACTCACAAAAGAGAGACAGACACACTGCTGACCTGCAACAGTCTCCTGGCTGGTGCTCTGGGCACATATGAATCAGCTTCAGACAAAAGACGCAAAGACTTTGAGAAGAACTCACTTGTTAGCAGCCAGGCTCAGTCTGAGAGGTTTCCCACCCAGCCCCATAGCACCCTGACACTCCTCTAATGCCCGCTTCTGCAGCCGCTCATCTGGGAACTGAACAAAGCCACAGCCCCTAGAGTGAGACACACAGGGGGTGATTACGGAGCTCCCCTCAAAAAAAAATAAAAAAGCAAAGAAGCACAGAGGACCATATCCACACCAATGGAGGCTTGGGCAATATCCAAACTTTAAATTTCCATATTTTAACTTCTCACAGCGTTTTATCTGAAGTGTTGATCTCCATCAGAAGATATATTTGTGGTTTTAAGAACCAAAAACCATCTCAGTGTAGTTTTACACCTCCTCTCTCAGGCTTCCCTCTGGCGCAGTAGTAACAACTGGTCCGTGAGGCTGACTGTGTTCTGAGTGATCAAATCTAAAAATAGCAGATTTCAGGTAAACACTCAGCAAAGCACAGGCACACCAGTGCAATAATCATGCTGTGTAATCAGCATCTGGATATGCCACAACTGGAGAAAAGCTCACTAACATGGATTTGAAGAGAAATAAACTGTGTGTGCAGAAACAAATCTTAAACTCATTAAAAGCGGAAGCAAAAACAAAAGTGTTGCATTTATATTTTGTTCAGTGTAATTATTATTAGTATTATTGTTATTTATGTATTAGGTGTTTTTTTAAAAATAACATAATTACATTATGCCAAGGTACAGTGTACAGTAAGCACAGCAGTGAAATGAGGGTTGGACTCAGTAGCAGAACAGACTGCAAAAAAACTGCAGGAGAAAAAAAGCCATGTATAATATCACAAAAAATATTGTATATGGCAGGAAATATCACAATATTCCAAATGATCAAATATCAGAGGCCAAGAATCTGTACCTACAGTTTTTCAAATATTTTCTCCACACTGTGTGATGACATGTTAATACTCACTTGGAGTTGCCCATGCTGTCCAGCACCACCTTTCCACCACGACAGGAAGGGTAGCGGTTGTAGAAGAACTCATAAAGCATCCCATCATCCACCTCTGGAGTTAGATCGCCCACAAACAGAGAATACATCTGACTACAACAAGAGCACAAAACACAGGCTGAGAGGTTTTTCCATTACAGTCAACAGCATTTTATTTATATTGTAGTTACAAAGTGCTTTACATTAGAAACAAAGAATAAAACACTAAAATCTAAAACAAGATAGACAAGAGGATACATGATGTGTCAGTGACAGGAGGAATCAGTGACACTTTAGTCAGCGTCGATACCCTGCTTCTCTGTTTGCACTCACCCAGCGTCCTGTTTCCCAAAGGTTGCTCGGTTTAACTTGAATCTTGTGGGCTGTGTGACAGAGACATTTAACCAGAGTCTTCATCAACCACGATAAGAATTTTAAGAAGTGGCTACTGTGAATCATCAATGCTCTTCATACCGGTGTGGCTCCTGGTAGCGCTTTTCCGTTGATTTTGCGGAGACACCTCTCAGCTGTGGCCTCATCCGTCATCTCCACGAAACAGTAACCCAGAGCACCCCTGGGTGAAGACACACTGTTTAAAATCAGAGTAATATATCTGCAAAATGGCAGGCTGCTTGTGGATTTCGCTCTCACCCTGTCATCTTGTTGCGTATGATCCGCACATTAACCACCTGCTCGCCCATGGTGGAAAAGGCTCTGGTGATAAACTTTTCATCCATGTAGGACTCCAGCTGCAGGGCGACAGAAAAACATGGTGGAAAAAGTGCTCTGAATCAGTATGGTAAAGAGAAGGCTGACAGAAGCTGTTGAAGCTTTTTTCAGATTTGTGAAACCTTTATTCTATGTGTAGAAAACATATCAGCCTCATCTACATTTAGAAAAACAAAAAAACTTTGAAAAAAGTTTTAAATTCTAAAAAGGCGTCTAAGACGGCCTTTCTCCCGTTTCCAAATATACAATTGACATTGCACAAATTTAAAAAAGAGGACTGAAACTGTGTTTACGGCCTCCAAGTTAAGCTTTGACAAATGGCACAGTGGGGATTGATGTAGACCCAGTCTGATGTGGTTTAGGTGGAGGAAGAACTCGGCTAGTTTAAAGCAGACATGACGTTATCCACCGCCGCGGAGAGGAGCCGTGCTCCATGTTGCATCACTGGTGTGCTGAATAGCTAGAATTTAACAGTAGTTGTTCAGAGACTCGAAACCAACAGATTACTAGCGGCAAACAAGGCAATATTAAAGTGATAATTTTCTCAAGGGAGTTTTGAATTATACCCAATACGCCGCGCTGGGCTTGTGTTAAACGAGCTAACGCGGTGCTCACACTAAATTATTCATCGCGGTAAGAAGCTGCAAACAACTCACGTTCCCCATCCATAAGGTGCTCATGGTGCTGCCGGAGACGCGACCGCGAATTTACCGAGGATGTAAACTGCTGATCAGGGTGCAGCTTCACAGATACACATGCTAACTACGAGCACACCAGTGCGGAAGAGACGAACAGCAACATTGCGTGCTTACGTCACTCAACAGAGACCGGTACGTTCTTCTTCTTCTTCGTGTTGATGGCAAACTGCAACCATATGAACATTATCGCCACCTACTGTTGAACTTTAGAGTCTTTATAATCTTGTAATTAGTCCATTGACATTTAGGAAAATAAAGATATGTTTCCCAGGTTTTTTTTTTTTTTTTGTAAAACCCATGAATTTTATTCCATTTTGTTCCATGTGAGTCCTTAATGTGTTCCTCTCTGTCACGATATCCAGTGAGCTGCAAAGAAGAATTAAGTTTTGTGCGTCCTGATCTTCTCTCCTACTTCTCCCCAATGTCTTTTCCAATCCAACCTGTTGCTGGATCTGGTACAGGTGTCTCTCTTTCAAATCTTCATCCCATCATTTTTGCCCCCACGCCTTGATTTAGTTTGTTCTACTTATTAGTATAGGAAACTCTATTTGCTTTGCTTTTAATCCACTTTATGTCTTAAGGTGTCATCTTACTTCCTTATATTAATTTTCATGTGTTTCTTACTGCATTTATTTATTTCATAATTATTACTCTTGACTTCACATTCACAGCTATATTGAGCACGTTTGTATTGTTTGTACATTTTAATGTTTTTCAGTAAAGATTGAAAAAAAAAAATCATGGATGCATTTTGAGAACATATGAGGTCTCAAATAAATCCATAGTGCACATTTTGTAAATGAAGATGTTTTGGTTAGAATTGTGATGTTTCTTTCTTTAAAATGTTAACTGGTGCAAATATATGCTATATATGCTAATATATATATGTTACAAAACATACTTATACTATAAACTCTCATCAGATTGGTAAAAAAGAAGGGACACACAAAAAGACACAGAAGACATGACTTCACTGTCCTGGTAGTGGACCTGATGGTGTATGTCGATTAGTTCAGTTTAAAAAAAAAAAAAAAAAAAAAAAAAGGCTGTGTGTTCACTGAAGTTTATTGACAATTACAGAAACCACTGGATTAAGTCTGGTTGTGGAAGGAGAGCAGTGAAGATGGCTGAGGAGAAACACAAGATCATTTACATGTTCCACCACAAACTAAACTCATTCTGCCTCCAATACCTCAGATAAGACTAAGAATTTGTTCATATATTTAATATGACACATTTCCTAAGTACAATTTGCAAAGTGTTGATGTTGAAAATTTTATAGAGCCCTTCCCCACATTTCTAGAACATGAAAAAAGTAAAAAAAGAACATGATCTCAGCATCCTCAAAGGTTAGTGATTCGTAGAGATGCAAAAACAAATCAAAGTGTACTGAATAACAGCAAAACCTTCAGGCTGATAGAAAGAAAATATTTAATGACTGACGGTCACTGCTCGTCCAGATGAAACCGTCACTTCCACCCATAAAGTATATATATGTTACATCTGTTAATACAGATCTCATTTAAAATGTGCAGGCATTTCAAGGACGACTTCTGCACAGCACAATTACATGACATTACTGAACATTCATTGCAGAGCTTGTGAAAGGTAGTTTGACAAATGAATTTTAAAGGTCCCATATTCAGAATTGTGCCTTGAAACGAGCCATCGGGACTTGTGCAACTGTGTGATGTCACCACTCTCAGCCATGCCCCAAGACCAGCCCAGTCCAGAAACCATAAGATGCAGTTGAAAGCAGTATAAACTGTCACACAAACGTACATACTATAGTTCGGATCAAGATTGACAATCTCATGAAAATGCTAGCATAGTAAGAGTCCAGGTATATTAATGTTTGAACAATAGTTTGAAACTCATCAGTCACCAAAGGGCACGATCTGATACATGAGAAAATGTTTCAAAACCTGACACCACAGCTTGTATGTGAAATCACACACGGTCAAAGAAGGGATGGTGAACAATCCTCTGAAAACGGACTTAAATCAGCATCAGGACGGTTTCAAGCTCAATCAGATCTTTGATGACGGTATGAAAGGTTCAGATGTCCGTGCCCCCTCCACTAAGGGGCAGGTGTGTAAGGCAGTGATCCAAGAGAGGAGTTGGATTTATTCTGTTCTAGACGGGAGAACCACAAACCCCAAACCTCTGTGAGGAAACAGGAAACTGAACCAGACTGAAAACATTAATGGCTAGGTGCACGCTTCATCGTGGAGCCCTACCCCTGCATGGCTACTAGCAAGTTTTGAGATCCCAGTTTAATCACTGTAACTCATGAACTGTTTTCACTTGACCATAATATAATTGAGTATTCCCAACATGCAGCAACACACTGTTTTTGTGGTGCTACTATAACTCTTAGAGACTTCTATGACAAGAAATTGAATGAATTATCTTGTAAATGTAATGTAAAGATATGAAGTGGTGGTGGTCGTGATATCAGCGTTATGCACAGGCCGTTACTCGAGATAAAATCTGGATTAAAGCCACAGTGTGTAGAATCTGTGGGTAGTAGCACCAAGAGAAGACACTGTGGCGGAGGGCAGTTCATGCTGACAGGGATCAACCCAGGGAAACTGCGATGAACAGGCTAAAACCTACACATATATAATTCTGTTAAAAGATGGTGGAGTCGGATTATTTTCCAGACCTCTGATTAACCACCACAATGATTTGCTCAGAGATTCAAATGTGTGCTCGACAGCCATTTCCTGTTGGGTAGAGAAACAACAAACAACAAACCAGTGCTTTGTCAGTAGACTGAATAATGATGCTATCTTCTAACACATTGAGCAGATTGACTTACACAAACGATAACTCTTAAAATCACATACTTCTCTGAAATACTTCTGTGCTGACTGAAAACTACGTAAATAAGAAGGATACGTCACTTGAAAAAACCTAAGTTGGTTAACACGTATGTGATGTCAAGCAACAAATAAGTGCTTATGCCATAACCAACCAGTCCTCCAACCTGAACAGCCACAGAGGTCGTGTTGTCCAACCCTCTGTACGACCCATAGCAGTGTCTACTGAAATAGCACCCCCACCGTGACAGGCGTACTGGAGTTGTCATGGTTACAAGCAGAATACCTACATTCATCACCATGGTTACTATAATAACAGTCCTGGCTTGGTTAGGTTTAGGAAAAGATGGTGATTTGGGTTAAAATAAGAACTTCCTAAACATTAGACGATCTTTGTTGTCATGGTTACAATAATAACAACAACGGTCATGGATAATAGAAACAACATAAACTGCTACTGTCACATGGGAATTGAACACCACTCTCCTGTGTCATATTCATCCATCCACCCCAACCTCCTCCTGACGTGGACTTTGTCGCTCTATAAACTACGTCACCGCACTTTTCCCTTTGCTCCTGTCATCATTACTACGACCACTAGATGTCGCCTAGCAACAAAACCTAACTATGGCTCATAATAACCTGCTGACAGACGATCATCCACGCTTGTTCTGGCTGTTATCTGCTGCCAGTTTTTTTGTATGTCATCAAGTAGCTAACTACAGATTGAGGAAGACAACATCTACGGGCTCAAATTAGGGTCAAAAAGATTTTGACCCTAATTTGAGTGTTCACAAATAATTCCAAAGTTTGTGGTTGTAAATCAACCTTTGTAAACCCTTTTAAAAGAAAAATGAACTTGCAGGAGAAGTTTGACATGTTTGTACATGTGGAGAACAGAATTGCATTTGGAAGAGAGAGAGGGGGAAACTGTACAACACAACACTCAAAGTTGCCACACTGTGTGACACTGAAGTCACAAGTTTTGACCCTGGACAATGACAATACAATTACTAAGCAGTATCCAATCAGAGAGCAGATAGTTGTGATACCTTCATATCCTGAAAGGTAAAGTAGATTTTCAAGATGGACGACAGGTTTAATTATGCTTGGTGATCCTATAGAAAATGATCCTTCTTTAAAATCAACTACACCTTTCAGGCCGAGACAATTGCAACGGAACCACCTGCCCTCTGATTGGCCCCTGCTTTGTGATTGGACTGTCATTGTCCAATCGGATTCAGATATAAAAGTTTGAGCGCTGAGTGTTCACGCCATTTGCAGTGTGGTTATGTAACCGATTTAATTTGTTCATGTTTTAGTGCAGATTTATTTTACAGGTGTACAAAGGTTGATTGAAGGTTGAACTACAAACTTCGGAATTATTTGTGAACATTACAAGCTCAAAACCTTTTTGATCCTAACTGGAGCCCTTAGATATTCTCATTCTTTATCCCGCCTACAAAGCTCTAAATTGGTCGACTGCTTCTCCAACCTTTCTGCTTTTAACAAGAAAACGCCAGTAGAACAGGTGTAAATCACTGAACAAATCAAAGACATGGGCAGAGATGCAGAGGTCTAGATCCTGGTGAGAAAAAAACTTGAGTAGCTACTACAACTGTACTCAGATGGATAAATCATCCATCAACGCAGAACACAACATGCAAAAATAAGATGGTCAGGAAGGAAAGCAGTCAGAAGTTAATAAAAATAGAATTATCACAGATACTGTGTTAAATGGCTTCATAGGAAGACATACTGTTCTCTCCAGTTACATACAGATTAGCCAAATATTTATATTTCATGTGCAAGTTTGTAAGGCTTGTTACACTGAGAAGTCAACATGTATGTACTATAGAGAGTTCTCTATATGTTTAAGTGCCACATCTTTGAATGTGACTGTTTAGGGTTAATTGACATTAAGGGAACAATCATCAGAATGTGACAACATTAAGTATCTTTAAAGCTGCACAAATCAATATTTTCAATATTAAAGGTCCCATCCAGTCTAAAGGTAGATGTCCATGTGTGTTTTGATTATAAAGCAGGTCTAGGTTCTATATTAATACTGTGAAGGTTTCAAAGCCTCAGTCCCCAGAGAAATGCACACAGCCTGTATTCAGAAACTGAGCCTTAAAACCAGCCGTCAGGACTTCTGGAACTTTGTCACAATAAAGCAGTCACCTCCCTCAGCCACGCCCCGAGCCCCGCTCACCTGGACCCACCATCCAACCTTGCTGGATCTGGCTTACCTGAAATCTGCTGTATTT
The DNA here is from genome assembly GCF_046630095.1 of Trachinotus anak. Taxonomy (NCBI): domain Eukaryota; kingdom Metazoa; phylum Chordata; class Actinopteri; order Carangiformes; family Carangidae; genus Trachinotus; species Trachinotus anak. The sequence goes on from NW_027273867.1 coordinate 2,480,162, forward strand.
TTATTGGATCACTCAAAACAGTCAGCCAATCAGAGGAGAGGCTCAGAGTCCCTCTTCTGATTGCCTGACTGCCCTTTTATTACAAGACCTCCAGAGGGAACCCAGAGGGAGGAGATGTAAAACTACATCGACAGACAAAGATATCTTCTTATGGATATCAACACTTTATACAATATAAAAAAAATATGGGACCTTTAACAATTATCATATTATTAGCTTCTATCAGCTCATTGTTTTGGTTTTACGATCAACACCTCCTCTTATCAACCTCATCTCAAGCAGCAGAAAAGGCTCTGATAACTCCCCGTACACTACCCGCCCAACACCAAATCAACAATGAACAAACAATTAATGTGGCTTTAAAGAGCCTACACACATAATCCACCCACACAGGTGTTTCACAACTTACTCTTCTGTTGGGACATCTTACACTGTTTATCATTTTTGTAGCATGTGGAATTTAGTGACATCACATAATTTACAGCATAGCTCCACCCACCTTCAGACTGAAAACATCTGTGTGGGTGTGTAGGGCCTTTAACTGCAGTGTGTAATAAAGCACAATAGGAAATGTCTTGTTATAACGTTTTTACTGATTTAAAAATTTTTAAATGGTAAACAAATAAGAAGTCCCATCATTGACTGTCTGTACAACTGACAACCTAACACCAGCAAAGCCGACCTAAAGGTACAGAATGAGAAAGCAAACCATGTGAAGGAGTGTGTGCAGAGGAAGGTCAAACATGATGTTCTGATGGAGAAAGGCTGGAGGACAGTGTGGAGGCAGCAGATCAGTCTAGAGTCCAGAGGTGAGGAAGAAGATGGCAAAGATGACGAGGTATATGAGCTTGCTGGGCCCAGCTGCTCCACACACACACACACACACACACACACACACACACACACACACACACACACACACACACACAACCACTCAGTCCATCTTCTCCTTGTGAACCAGTTTGGGGGCATCCACAAAGTCTTGGCCGTTAAACAGGATGATGGCAGCTGTGATGGCGCTCGCAGCCCCCCAGAACATCACGTAGGCCAAGGTCTCTGTCCACGTGTCACCTGAAAGACAAACAACAGTCCTTGATCCTGGGTTTCAACCACACATCAACTTCTGTGGCTGAAAAATGAAGCCAACACTTTAAGTCTGTGTGTGTGTGTGTGTGTGTGTGTGTGTGTGTGTGTGTGTGTGTGTGTGTGTGTGTGTGTGTGTGCTGCGGCTGCGGAAGGTCTTTAATTTCAGTGCACGTTAATGGATTAGAGTGAGCATGTATCATGCCTCACAGATGCATTGCATGATCTAGAAGTTCGGCGTCTCACCTATTTTATTGTTTTGAGATACAATACACTGGTCCATTGTCAATGGACAATGGTTGTGACAAAGGCCATCCTTCACTGTGGCCCAGGACACATTCATGTTCACACTGCTAAAAGAATGTGGCCACATGTGGTCCAGACCACCTCAGAATGTGGTTTGAGGCATCCTCAGTCTGTCCTGGGTGTGTTCACACCTGAACTTTGAGCTGTCCACGCTGGTGATCGGATCACCTGAGACAGATGTTAATACCTGGTCTGAACAGAGCCATTCAGTGGAGGTCCTCCTCTGGATTTGAAACCAGGACCACGTGGTTCGCAGTCAGCACACTCACCCCTTGGTTTTCAGCTCTGCTGGTGTTTTTTGTTTTCACAACGCCAATGTAAAGTTACAAGTTACAAGATAAACAGGGAAGAAATGAACAGTTACTAGTAAAGAACTGCGAGCAAACCCACCTGCACTCAGATTCTCAACTATGAATTTCCTATTTCATCACAGAAAGAGATTTTCCCAGTGCTGGCTTTAACCACCACAGATGACATGAGTATAGGTTGGACTTACCAGCCATGAGAAGACACACGATGCACATGGAGGATGCCACCAGCATGATGATGGGCAGCTGCAAACAGAACAGTGGATTAACAGTCACATTCACTGCTGCTGCTGACAACAGAGAAAACACTCGTGTACTGACCGTGAGGAACTTCCAGTCCTTCTGCACACGAAGAGGAGTTGGTCCGTCTGACTCATCAACAGCAAAGTTACCAAGGAACAGGTCGATGGAGTCCTGAAACCAGCAAAACCACAGTGACATTGTGACTGGACTGAATACACACACGCCATTCCAAATCCTATTTATTTTATTATTGGGACTAAACGTGAAAGGAAAAGACACACGGACGAATAAGAATTAAAATGTTCGTCTCATTTTCCAATAGACTGAGAATTGAAATGTGATTGAAACATGAGATGGACACCGGTCAGTCACAACATTAAAACCACCTGCTTAATAATGTGTAGGTCCCCCTCAGGGTCCTCCACAAAGTCTCTCAAGGTCCCTGTGGTATGAGGCACCAAGACGTTAGCATCAGATCCTAAGTCCTCTAAGTTCTGAGGTGGGGTTTCCATGGATCGGACTCAATTTTCCAGCACATCCCACAGCGGCTCAATGGATTGAGTTCTGGGGAGTTTGGAGGTCAAGTCCACACCTTGAACTCTCACTTTCCTCAAACCATTCCTGAACAATGTGTGCAGTGTGGCTTTATCCTGCTGAGAGAGGCCACTGCTATTAGGGAATACTGTTACCATGAAGGGGTGGACTCGGCCTGCAGCATCGTTTAGGTAGGTGCTACGTGTCAAAGTAAAATCCACATGAATGCCAGGACCCAAGGTTTTCCAGTAGAACATGGCCCAGAGTATCACACTGCCTCCACCAACTCGCTGTCTCACCCACAGGTAAATGACGCAGCTGCACCGGGCCGACCACATTGTTTAAAAGAAAACATGATTCATCAGAGCTGGAGCCCTTCTTCCATTGCTCCATGGTCCAGCTCGGATGCTCACTCATTGTAGGCACTCACCACAGTGGACAGAGGTCAGCATGGGCACTGTGACTGGGCTGCAGCTACACAGCCTCATATGCAGAAGCTCTGACGCACTGTGTGTTCGGACAGCTTTCCATCATTGCCAGCATTAGACCTTCGCTCCACACATGCATCACTCAGCCTTGGGTGTCCATGACCTGTCCCCAGTTCACTGGTTGTCCTTCCTTGGACCACTTTTGGTAGGCCACTGAATACTGGAAACACCCCACAAGACCTGCCGTTTTGGAGATGCTCTGACCTGGTTGGCCCTTGTCAAAGTCACTCAGATCCTTGCACTCGCCCAATTTTGCATCCTTCCTTCCTATGTCAACTTCAAGAACTGGTGGCTCACTTACTGTCTGATATATCCCACCTAAGACAGGTGCCATTGTAACATCTGCATATGAATATGTTATTCACTTCACCTGTCAGTGGTTTTAACACTGTGGCTGGTCAGTGTCTGGACTTCTTCAGTGATGATTATCTAGAACTGGCCTTGTCTATGAAGCCAGGGATCAGTGCACCTAGTTCCCCGACCTGGCCTGCTGCCCGGCTTCCATTACATCCCAACCCAACTATCCCTGCAGGTGCTGGGCCCACAGGGAGGTGGCTCCATGTAATTTCTTTGGGATGTACCCGACTAGGCCCAATGGGCAAAGGCCCCGGTCATGAGATGAACTACCCTCTCAGGTCTAGCTCCAGAAGGGTGCCCCTGTCTCTCTGATCCGGGCAAGGTGATGCAGTTCTGAACATGGCTGATCATCAGGTAGTTTCTGAATTGCGCTGAGTCTGGCATCTGCCCTGGAAACAATTTGCCTTGGGAGAGCCTCCCTCACGTCAGAAGGAACCAGTTGAGGTGGGTCGGGCATCTGGTTAGGATCTCTCCTGGGCGCCCTCCACTGGAGGTTTTCCATGCACGTCCAACTGGCAGGAGGCCTCGGGATAGACCCAGAACACACTAGAGATTATATCTCACCTGGACTGGGATGCCTCCCAGGAAAAGCTGAAAAACTTTGCTGGGGAGAAGAACGTCTAGGCTACTTTGGTTGACCTTCTGCTGCTCTGACCTGATCTTGGATAAGCAGCAGAAAATGGATGGCTGATGTAACTAAAACGAAACATGTGACAGACATTATACCTGTCTGAATCCATCAGAGAAGTTGTTTTTGTAGTAGCGGATCATGGAGTTCCAGCCGTCCATCAGCAGCCCCCATCTGGTCCTCTTCCCTGTCCTGATGGAGAAAATGAATTCTGATTAAACAGCAGCCATGGTGATGATACTGCAGGGGGACTCCAGAGTACAACACAGATGTTAGTCAACTGATATGTGGTGTGGATTGTTACAGCACTGTACCTCGTGAAGTCTGTTTTCAAGGCTCCAGTTCCTGCGTACTGTACAGCGCATGCATTGGCATTGTCAGCCCATGCTGGTTAGAGAGCACACACAGAGAACAGTGAGGACACACTCAGAGGCTGGAGCTCCTACTAAACACACGACACATGCTAACAGTTGTAGAAAACGGAGGAGTTACCGTTCTTGTAGATCTTCTCAAACTCAGCCTGCTCTTCGATCCGCTGGCCCACATTCAACACCCCCATCCTCTGTGGACACACAGCCAGGACACATACACTGGTCAGACCCTAAGCTTTCTGTATCTTCCCAAAATAACAGACCCAATCCAAGATCCAGTGGCTGAAAACATCTAGTTGCATAGTACGTCTGAAATATTACAGTATTTGACAAAAGGTTAAGCATTATATTTTCATCCTCTGATAAAATGCTGGACCTGAAGTTGATGTTGGTTTGCGAAACTACCATTTCAAAGAAAAAGAAAAGATCATAGACTGGTGGCTTGAGATCTGGTCAATTGAAAAAAATCAAATCAAAAAGGCAGGTGTTAAGAGTTAATTTTACCAGTGATGTTGTCACCACGAGTGCGTGCATTTGATGACATCTAGCCAGTGTTCGTGTGTGTGATAAGCATGATGCTACATAATTAACAGCTGTGGTTGTGTGGTGTGTGAGGCACAGCTGTTGCTGATAATTAAAAGTCTATCTCACAGAGAGGTGATGCGATAGCCAAGTGGTTAGGCACATACCGCAATGGCACTGATACTCTGAGCAGCGGCCAGTCAGTCTCTCTGCAGCATGTAATTCCCCTACTCTCCATCTCCACGTTTCCTCTCTCTTATCTGTACCATCCAATAAAGGCATCCAAATGCCCCAAGAACATAAACTCTGTCCTAAATAATGTAGAGGTTTTGGGGATGTTTGAAGAGTTGATGGTCCATGAGTTTTATCTGTATTGACTAAGTGGTCCTTGCTCTGAAAAGGTTTAGAAAACACGGGTTCGGTGTTTTCTTAATGTTTAAGAAAAATCACAACAGTGAGTGAACTCATGTCTGCATGATGACAAACTGGATTATTGTCTAATATATTCTGTCACGAAGTGAATTATTTACACTCTTCTCTCATGTCTGTTGAATTTCTGCTGACTGTCCTGCACACTGGTAGAACCTGCATTATCAAAATATTGTATGATTATTTTGCTATTATAAGAGGCTCTGCAGCAGCGGGGTTAAAATACCTGGAGCTGAGACTGCAGGGAGCGTCGGGCCAGCAGGCTCTGGATGACGTTAGTCCGGTCCAGGCAGTCCATGCAGTTACTGCGGAAGACTCCTCTCTGCTGGGTCGCTGTCTTCCCCTCTGTGTTCACCATGAAGTAGCTACACACAGAGAACAATCTGAATACTCCCTCACAGTATGCAGGTACATATTCACCCAGAACAGCTGTCCACTAAGTTACCTGTATTCATCTTGTGTCTCAGCGACATCGTCCACTAAGATCTGGAGACGGTCCCATCGCATGTGGCTGCACTCTTTGTGGAAGTCGAAGGCTATGTAACTGAAGACAGAGGAGACAACGTCACAGTGGTTAAGTCAGGCCAGTATGTAATGTTACAGTCTGTAACTTCTGCCTCTGGGGGTCTCTCAATCAAAACACTAAATAAGACGATATTTGGTGACGTGAAGTAGCGTGGGATCATGGGAGTTGTTGTCTGTTGACTGTTAACCTTTGTTTCAACTGTTTTTCTGATGAACCAGTGGTTCAGGAGGTTTTGACCTGGAGCTGAATTCTCCACAGAGTCTCCTCCTCTCCACAACAGAGCAGCTGATCAGAACTTGTAAAAACACTGAATCAAACAGTTTCACATTTAAAGTTAGTGATTGGTTTATGCTGTGTCAGTGACACAGGACGTCTCTGATTGGCTGGAGCTGAGCTGTCTAACATTTCCTCAGCTTGTTTCTCTGATAACTTCAGATCCAGACATCAAACGACTAAAATCCTTCATCTGGTTCAAACACAGAGCTGAAAACCACCAAGGTGGAGAAAGAGGATCTGAAACATGAGACTTCAAACTGGATCACAGTCAGTTTGAGCTTCTGTCAGACAAACACACATGAGCAGACAGGATATGATGTAACTGACAGGCGTCCAATGAAACTGAGCATTACCATGATTAAAATCACAGAATTGATGGAAATGTTTGTGATGATGTAAGAAGACAACTTAACGACATATAGAGCAGAGGTCTGGTTGTTTTTAATGTGGAAAAGTTACAGATTCTAACTTTAAACCTGGGAGGGGATTATAGAGATTACTTTATAGCAGTGTCTCTGTCATGTATACAGGTCACCAGATTTATACATGTGCATGACAAAAGGCTGCAGACAAGGAAAGTAGCAGTGGAGCAGGTGAATGAAAGAAGGAGAGATGGAGCTGAGAGGAACATCTCATCTCAATGTGCTCACAGACACATGCAGCATGAAGGTGCAGAGCGACACATGATCTCCTGCCTCTAATGCAGTTACAATAAGACAGCAGAATAAGACCAAACTTGGTCGGGGGCAGCTGATCACTGACCTGCTGCGTGTATACGCAGATTTACAGTAACCTGGTTACTACAGTGCGGGTAAGCACGTTCTGCTGTGGTCTCTCTTATTAACCGAGTTACATAAGTGAATGTTTACTCAGTGAAAATACAAACTGGACGAGGCGTTAAGTGACACTTACCTGAGCATACCACTGTTCATGCCTGACACCATCTTGGAAAAAGCCTGTTCTAGTGGCTTCTCTGAGCCCTTCTGATTCACCTGGAATGACAAAAAAGCACAAGTCTGTCAGAGAGTCTTTCTCCTACTTCCTTTCAAAACAATAAAGAAGAGCGTGAAGTAGGGTCCTCACCAGGTTGAGAATAGTTTGCTTCCCATAGATGAGGAGCTGAGAGTCGAAATGCCGCTGGAAACCATCCATCTACACAAAGTTTTCAAGTGGTTAGCATCAAATTTTCACACTTATCACCTTTAGAAAAAAAGCACACAATGCCTCCTCTTACATGACTGGTCGTTTTGCTGATTATAGGTTTAGGCTTGTATTTGAGGTTGGGCCTCTGGCTCCAGTAAAAGGGCATGGAGCCTCGTGTCTGCCAAAGAAAACAAGAAGTTGAAAAGTCATTTCTGAAATCTTGCACTTCCCATATTTGACTGCTTTAATACCTGATCTAAAAGAAAGAATAGAAATGAGCCCTCATAATACTCACCTGTACAAATGAAGCCTTTGACCCTTCATACAAAACAATCTGCTCAGTCTCCACAAAGTTAGCAGCATGGCCCTCAGAGTCGATGCCTGTGAGGACAGGGTGGGGGCAGACAACGTTACCTTCTGCTACTGTTCAACAGAAGCTGAGCTCGGCTGACGCGCTGCAGAACACCAGAGATTTAACTATCACTAAGAAAATGTGTAAGCCTTCAGCTCCTTTACTCTCCACTCATCAAGATTTAACTCCACAGTTCCTGGTGCAATTCTGCAGAGACAACACTTCAGTGTTACGCTTCAGGGTCTGTTACCTCTGACGTAGTATCTGACACCGGCCCGGAAGCAGCTTCTCCTGGATATGAGGATCCACTCAAAGATCTTCCCGTTTATACGACATGGTTTCATGACGATGACTGGACCAGGAGGGTCAAGGAAAGGCTTAGCTCAGGATCTGATCTCATCGTATTTTATCTGATTGTATCTCATCTCACCTCATTGTATCTCAATTCATCTAATCTCATTTTATATCATCGTATCTCATCTCAGAAAATCTGAAAATACTAAATATTCAGTGGAAAGGATACATCCATGGACAACGGGAAGGGCGAACTTATGAAGCTATGGGGAAACAGTCACACTTATTCTGATGAAATAAAATAAGTAAGAAAACGTTCACTAGCATGACTGAAAAATAAATGGGCCATGGCTCAGGAGTGACATGCGTTACCTCTGGCTGTGCGGCCAGTTCTCTCAGGAGGTTCCCGTTCCACACAAACCTCTGATCTGCCTGAAAAACCACAAGCAAGTAAGACATCAGTACATGCTTCAGCAGTCACAGAAGCAGAACATATGACACTGCTCATTTTGAAGTCATAAGCTCATGATCAGCATTTCCAACATCTTGTGGGATCCATGACATGAAGAACTGAGGCTGAGGCACGACAGAGCACAACCACATCTGACCAAATATGAATTATTTATGATGAATGCATGAATATAGTGTGGACTTCTGTGAGGTCATGTGTCCATATAGCAGTGGATTTTTTCCCAAAGTGGCGATGCTAATCAATCATACAAGAGCGCTGGTGATATGTTGTCCAGATATTGTTATCATAGAAACAAAACCAACACACAGCGCTTTTTGGATGCAGCGCTGCCAGCACTTTTCTGCCAGAGAAACACACTGTATGGACACACGCCCTCAGGCAGTTCACCCAGCGCCTCACCCTCTCCAGAAGACTCATCTCCTGGAAGTCGGGGCTGGTGTTGGCCAGTCGCTGCAGAGTGTGTGTCAAGTCGTAGTCAGTGCAGAAGTAGAAGCCGTCTGTAGTCAGCACATTGTTAATCATTGACAGGAAGGTCTTATTCTCCTGTGACTAGAAGAGGAAAGAAAACAGACTTTTATTTTTCAGGAAAATTCATGACGATACACTTTGCAGAGAGCAGGAAACTGCAAACTTCTTGTACTGTATGTGTTGACGATGCAACTTTTCCTCTCCATGTACCTCAGCTCTATCTAATCTACGTCTGCTATCCATATCCATATTTTCTAACTACTAAAAGTCAAACTTTGGACTTGTGTGAAAGATAATAGTAAATATCATTCACTATTCTCCTACTCACAAACTTAAGAATAAAAACTATTTATCAAACATCTTTTAACCTAAATCTCTCAAATATTTATTAACTTAATTGGTTATTTCCTATGTTAATTATTCCTGGGGATGTGCATACATTTAAAGTCAGCTGCAGACTCCAAGATTCTGTAAAGGAAAATTTTAAACAATGACAATAAGAATGTAAAGATATAGTATATTAATGGCGTCCTGAGCAGAGAAGCCCCTCCCCCCACGTGTGTTGTAATCTGAGATTCTCTGTTCTTTTATTCAGGTAGTTGGTCTGGTAGCATGTGCATGCTAGCGCACATACGTGTGCACGTTAGTGTATTTGAGTCCCTCCTGTTAAACCATTGGCCCAAAACACGTTTGGAAACACACAGGTGAGATGACATGGTGCAGTACTGGTATGGTGCAGGTGAAAGTGACCTTCCAGAATATCCTCCACTGAAGAAGAAACCACTGTTTTCATCTAAAAAGGCTCCACCAATGAAAGAGATGAGACCAGAGCACAGGAGGACTGGACATGGGGACTACTGGCTAAAATCCCAGTTGGTCGGAGGACTGTCAAAACATCCATGAAGTTTTTTAAGTTGCTACCAGCTCCATCAGTGTCATTCATGCAGCCGGTCCCAGTGGATCAGTCCAACATGATGTTAATGTCTGTTGTCATTAGTGATGGCTACAGTAGCATGATAATGTTAACTAACTTGCTGCTGCTCATATTATAATTTTGTTTGGCAAATGTTGCTGTGTAAACCACAGACTGACTACAGCTCACCAAATCTGCCAGCTGACAAAAACAATGGTTGGAAAGTAGAAATGAGAAGATGCTTTTGTTTATCTCTCTCATATCAAGGACCCATTGTTTCAAAAAACAATAAGAATTTCAATTGGAAATCTGCCACCATGTGTCAGGCCTGAGTGGAAAGCTTGACAGGGAGGCAACAGTAACTAAGAGTGTGGACAGGAAGTTTTTCCATGGACCTGGGTTTAGTGAAGGGTCAGTGTAGGTGTTGTAAACTGCTGCTGGCGAGGCTTAGCTCGCCCCTCCACCTTCCAATTCAGTCTTATGCAGCAGCAACAGTTGTATCAGAAAGAGTTTCGTGCTTTGTGTGTCTCTGTTGGGCTAATAGGATCTGGCTGCAAAGCCAGTTAGCACAGAACGTGAAGCCTGATGTTACACCTCCATCCTTTCACTGTTAACTCACTCCATCTGCTTTCTTACATTCCTCTGTCCACTGTTACCAGAGATCACACTTACTGACTAGTTTGTATTTGTCATTGCCATACAAAAAGTTTAAAAAGTATTATTAAGTATCATCTGTTTGGTAAAAGCCACACACCCTCATCTACTACAGCCAACAGTCCACTGTTTCTCATTGTTATTTCTACGCTGCATACACACTGTTTTATCATGAATCACACAGTTTCCAGCCGAGGCTGTTCGTTCATTTACTACACAAGAATAGCAGCAGCAGCATATTAATAATGCACAGCCTGCTTCACTGAAATCAGATAGTACACACTGCAAAGAACGACTGAAACATGAGCTCTCAATCAGAGAATGGACATCTGTGAGACACCCAGACAAATCGTCTGACTTTCCAAACCACTCAGCACAGCAGTGTGATAGTCAGAGGTGGACAAATTACACAGCTCCAGTACTTGAGTCAAAGTATAAATACTCCTGGTCAAATATTCCTCCGATACAAGTGAAAGTTGTTCAGTCAAATTTTTACTTGAGTTAAAATACTGGAGTACTTGATTTTAAAAATACTCTTGGATTAGATTATTTTTAAAATCAAGTACTCCAGTATTTTAACTCAAGTAAAATTCATCAGATCACCTTTTAAATACAGAGTACTGAAATAATGTAGTCATGTAGTAATAACTACTGGGTACTCATGGGTTTAGCTCATCAACATGTTGATGGGCGTCACAGCTGGTGTGATCCCCCCACATCATGATCTCTAGCTTTAACTGAGTTGATTTCATACGACTTCTGGTGCTTTTTTTTTCCTACTGCAACATCAGCTGAGTTTCTGACTCTCGACTCTTCATAAATAACAACAATTTCTTTTCACACTTCAAAGTTTCACTGTTGCTTATTTAGTAATAAATATTTCAGGTTGCAAAGACATATAGAAGATTTCATGTCAACATTTTGGGAAATACTCTCATCTCACCCTGAGTCGCAGAAAATCAACATCACTTTGATTTGACTGTGTCCAGTACAGAGACTGGTCCTGGAGCAAGTTTACTCCAGAGGCACAGGAGAGCTGCTGAGCAAGCAGTAACTAAGAGAGTTTCAGAGCTGTTCAAAGGTCTTTTTCACTTCTGACAGGGTTAGGACGTTTGAAATTAACTTCAGGTGGTCATTAAAAAGTGTCATCACTGCCTAGATACAGGGTGAGTCTGCAGCAGTGTGTAAGCTGTTAACACGAGGTGCAGATTTTGAGTGAGCAGTGCTAACGACCTGGATCTCTGAGAGGTGCAGCACCGTCTTCTTATACGAGATCACATCAAAATCCACGGCCTTCCACACAGCGTGGCCCAGGAGGCTGCCCACATTCCTCTTCCTGGTGATGACGATCAGGTACATCCCTGTCAGGTGTAAGTGGTCAGTCACAGCTGTTTCACTGTCCAGGGTCAGAGACAACACAGTGTATCACAGAGGAACCTACCTGCTACCAGGCGAATGGTTCCCATGATGCCACATATAGGCCTGGTGACTGCTGAGGGAGGAACGTCCTTTTTACCTACGGTAGATTGATAAGACAAAAACAATCAATATTCCATATATTTATATGTTATCCTGACATCGATTCATCGATTATGTATAGATTAATCTACCATCAAGTTTCATGATAACAAAATGACATAATATAATCTGCAGTGACATCATGTCCTCTGAAGAATTCCCAGCAGTCCCCATCACGATGACTGGATGATGACAGGGTGTCAGATTTTAATGCGGACACCTGGGGAAAGCTCAGGTTGGACAGTGGGTATGTGCAGGTACTGATCTTTCCCACATATTATTTACATGGATTATTTCCATCAATGCTCAAGTTACAAAGAGGAGAGCAGAGTTTTTTTGCCTGAGTGTTGACGGTAATCCTGCACGACATGAGAAAAATCTGCGATAACATTGTTCAATATTGAGATGACGACATGACCTGTGATGAATAAACAAATACCAAAGTGTCCATATACAGTTCCTATGTCTTCCTCCACCATTATGCCAGCTGACCTCACAGTCATCATCAAATTGACATGAGGGCCCAGGTATCCAGGCTCCACCTGACAAGTCAAATGTTCTCATGTTGTGTGTGAATGCTGGGTTTTCTCTCAGTGCCTGGAGGCTGAAGTCGAGGCTGCAGCGGTGAGACAGTCGAGGTTCTCTCACCAAGTGTAGCTGTATAATGTTAGATTTATCTTCATCAATACAGTACAGCTCTGCAGGTAATGCTGCTGGAGAGGGGGGTGGGGGTGAGTGTACGCTGTGAGTGTACAAAAATGAAGCTGCAGTCTACACACAGAAAGCTTTCCTTTTAGCTTCTTCATAACAGTTTACTATTAGCTTAGCGTTAGTACACTGTGGTTGTGTAAAACAAAATGCAGTCTTCTCTACATGTTTACAGTTTGTGTGATGAAGGATGCTGATTGGCTTTTTACTCACAAACCTATTAATGATGATTGTTGTCAGCTCCAGTAAAAAGTTCACTTCTTACTGGTCTCCACCACCACCTCCATGTTATCGGCTACTGTGTGTGTGTGTGTGTGTGTGTGTGTGTGTGTGTGTGTGTGTGTGTGTGTGTGTGTGTGTTTCAAAGAGGACAGGCTGCAGCCTGACCATCATTTTTTTCCAGTTCATTAGGCTCAAGTCAAAAACTTTCCATTGTGTTTATTGCACATGACAATGAAAATGCGATCTATTGGTCAGCACTAGTGGACAGGTTTTTAATCTTAAGGTAAATGTCTGTTTAAATGGGAAGAGGATTGTGTCTCCAGGGATATAAGACCTACGCTGATAGGACACTCTGAGCTGTCCTGGACCTTGTACAGTACCACTCAGGTGGTGGTTGGTGGCTCATTGCAAGTTAGACCTTTTTTGATTTTTGATGAGCTAATACATGTGGAGAGTGAAAACAAAGACCAACAGCAAGGGTTCAAATGTGTTGACAGCTGAGATAGTGTGTCTCAACCACAGCTTAAATAGTTTAGTCTTTGTGATGTCAGTAAACTTTCAAAGAGATACCTGTGAGGGTCATCTCATTTGAGACCCTGTCGATTGCCAGCACAGCATCAGCCCCCTCATCGCAGGCCTCAATGAAGAACTTCTCTGGGGTGGTGTGCCTGGGAAAGAACGATGGTTAAAGATATTAAAAGTTTTTCAACCGTGGGACTGCAGCTTGCAAATGTTTCGTCAGGTTGACCAAACTTCCCAGTGTGCTACAGATGAAGCTTAGGATGGTAACGTTCTCCTGCTACAAAGCATGTCAGCTGCTAGAGTGGCAGCAGCAAACACCGCAAGAGGTCAAACGATTATTAGTTCTGGATGGATAAACTGAAGCAACATAAAGACGAGAATGCTCTAAGAAATATCTCACAGAGCAGAATAACATGAACCACAAATTGTAGCCTTCATTTACTGCAGATGCAGAGGGAAACCAGCTTTTATGTCTACATTTAAAAGTACATTTCATCACAGTTGGACTTTCACTATTTTCTCATCTGTTCCCAGTGTAATTTGCTGTTGATGCAAAATGATCACTTCTTTCAAAGTTTACCTGTAGCCTTGATAAATTCAGTATAATGCTCATTGCCACTGCAGTAATTCCAACACTTCCCCTTACAAAGAAGTATTCTACAGTCTTCTCTGTCGCTTTTACTTCACTGATGTTCCACAATAAAAAGCTTTCATGCAGCATAATATCATAAACTCTTTCTTGACTGGTGGCCCTTTAATGTGTAGGGTTGTGTGTAGGGTTGTGTTTTACTGACAGTGACACTGATAGAAAAACTCCAACATAGAATTGAATCAATTACTGAATTTAAAAAAAAAAGTCTTCGTATTAAAGGTCCCCTAGTCTAGATGTAGATGTCCATGTGTTTTTATAAAGCAGGTCTAGGTTCTGTATTAATACTGTGAAAGTATCAAAGCCTCAGTCCACAGAGAAATGCACATAGCCTGTATTCAGAAACTGAGCCTTAAAACCAGCCGTCAGGACTTCTGGAGCTTTGTGATGTCACAACAAAGCAGTCACCACGCTCAGCCATGCCCCAAGCCCCGCCCACCTTGACCCATCATCCAATCTTGGAGGATTTGGTTTCTCTGAGTGTTTACCTAAAATCTGCATTATTTCTACTGGATCACTCAGAAAGTAATCAGCCAATCAGAGAAGAGGCTCTGAGCATCTCTTCTGATTGGCTTACTGACGTGTTGTTACTAAAGGTCCAGAGAGAAGCCTGAGAGAGGAGATGTAAAACTACACTGAGATGGTTTTTGGTTCTTAAAACCACAAATATATCTTCTAATAGAGATCAACACTTCAGATAGAAAAAACAGAAGAAATTAAAATATGGACTTTTAAAAAGAGACAGAGCAGTAGAGCGCTGAGTATCACATGTGCTGATGGAGTTAATGATGTGGAAATGCATTTTGATTAATTTATTACATGAGCTGTCAAAGTATACATAATTCCACCTTCCTGATGGTTCCTACCCTTCCTTTATTAATGTAGGCTGTCACAAGCACATACAGGTGTGATATATATAATATAATATATATATACATAATGTGATATATTCTGTTATTTATTTGACAGTCAGTGTGAAGATGGAGAGGAAATGTTGGGAGAGACAGAGGTATGAGGTGCAGTGAAGGTGCCCCAGCCAGGAGTCCAACAGTGGACGTTGTGGTTATCTGGTATGTGGTTTAACCACTAAACCACTGGGTTTCTCAAGCTGAGACACGTTTAACCTGGAGTGCCTCAAAACATGCTACACCCAGAACGCAAGGTGCACTGACACTCCCAGAGACATCCTCTGTGATTAGGTCACAGCCTGAGCCTCGAAGCCTGCCATCACTATGGGATTAAAAAAGGATCAAATGTTTTGGAGGCACTGACGCGGCAGTGTGAGCACACAGGCTGATGCATGGAGGGATGCAGGCTCCAACCCCACATCATACCCACCCTGCTGAGATGGCATGGAGAGGGACACTGAAGGTGGTTTCAAAAGGCCTTCTTGCCAAGTAAGGATCCTTACTGAGTGAAGTCAACCGGTGAATCCCTGCTGGCTATGGATGTGCAGCTTTGTAGTCAACTGTGACCTCTGACTTCCCTGTGGAGGTTTGTTTTTCTTGTGGGGAACAATTATATAATACACTAAACACATGATCATCTCGGGCCTCACTGATGCCAAGTGTTGTAAGGAGCATACCATGTATAGTAATCACAACAGCCCCTGTGTAATTCCAGCTTCATTCTCATTATCCTCACATTTCCCCATGTCTGTCTCTGCTGTCAAACTACTGAATAAAGGCAACATGACAGAACAAGTTAAAAAGGCAAGTACAGGAATAGTCAAAAAGAAACAGAAAGTCAATTAAGAGAAATTGTAGACTAATGTAGGCCTGGTATGGCAGAAACTTTCATATAAAGCCACTTGATTTGATATGTTAGGTGGAGCCGCAACAGTTAAAGTAACACAGCTTTAAATCCCTGCAACAGAAAAATGTGACCTCAGTGGAGCTCAGGGTGATGTAGTGACACACTCAGCTGCTGCAGTGGTGACAGAGCCACACAAACACTTTATTGTTGGCCTTCAGTAATCCAGACACACTTAACATGCCTGTGCTACAACAACACAAAGTATTATTGATATAATAACTTTTACAGGACCATACCAAACCTTTAACATGGTTCAGCCTATTTACTTCAAACCATCTGTACTTTTCTTTACATCACCGCTGTGCTGGTCCTTCCAATATTAAAAGAAACCACTGGTTTTCATTCATTTCAGTAGAGCATGAGAACCAACCAGCAGTGACAGGAAACCTGCTTGAACTTGGTGATCCTCCACAGTGAACACCATATATTTAACTACACATGACCTTCACTGTTATGACTCAAGTTTCAATACTTCTCAAAATGATCAAAACCCCAGAATAAAATGAGTATAATTAAAGTCAATGGCTGCGTGGAATGTGAGGAATCAATTTGAACCTCAGAAATATTAGTATGGTAGAAACCTGGGGTTCACAATCCCCAGAGACACAGCAAGTTACACTAATATGATGGTAAATATATTTCTGCTAAACACATTTTGTGTATTTTTCTTATTTTTCTCTAAATGTTTTGCTTTTTCTTGTAAAATACTGGAGGGTTTTTTTTCTCTTGATCAAACAGTCTGAAGAGGGGAAAATCAATCTTAGGTTGAACTTATACATTAATTCAACTATTAAAAAAGATCCCATATAGTCTAAAGATAGAAGTCCATGTATTTTTACCAAGCAGGTCTAGGTTCTATATTAATACTGTGAAAGTATCAAAGCCTCAGTCCACAGAGAAATGCACACAGCCTGTATTCAGAAACTGAGCCTTAAAACCAGCCGTCAGGACTTCTGGAGCTTTGTGATGTCACAATAAAGCAGTCACCACGCTCAGCCATGCCCCAAGTCCCGCCCACCTGGGCCCACCATCCAACCTTACAGGATTTGGCTCCTCTGAGTGTTTACCTGAAATCTGCTAGATTTTTCTTCAATCACTCAGAAGATAGTCAACGACCTGTTGTTACTAGAGCTCCAGAGAGAAGCCAGACAGAGGGGATGTAAAACTACACTGAGATTGTATTTGGTTCTTAAAACCACAAATATATCTTCTGATGGAGATCAACACTTCAGATAGAACTGTTAAACATGGGACCTTTAAATTATAAGGTCTATGGTCCACATGTTGTTTCAAAGCCATCTCCATAATGCCTGAGTGTTTCAGCTGGAGAAATACAAAACCTCTTCATTGAAACTTGTACCAGGGGCTTTAAAACCCAACATGTGTAATTCGCATGTTGGGTTTTAAATGGATATAGCAGGCAAAAGATGAGGAACACTCCTCATCCTCACTAATTACATCTGCCAAAATAGCGCTGACAGAGAACAGGTGGCAGGAAGGACTAGTAGGACTGGGCAGCCCACAGTTTGAATAAGGGATCAACAAGGGTGTGTCTGGAAAAGTACAGAGAGCTCTGTCAACTTCCATGAAAGTTATAGAAGAAAGAGGCAGCAGGTTCGCGTTTGAGACCCCTGAACAGTAAAACTGACGCCATACCCATCACCAACCCTCTGCTGCTGTGCTGCTGCTGCTGCTAGCTAGGATAACTAACTTTCTGCCTCCCGGTTCGGACTAACCAACTCCCGGTTGGCTACCGCTGACAGCCGCACACACCTCCTGCCGAGTCTGTATCACGACGCCAACATATATTCTCCATAATGAATGAGTGCGGAGTGAAACTTGGCCGGTTCTTGCTCTACCGGCCGAGCCCGTCAGCGAACTTCAGCTGCTGTGTCATCTAAGCTGACGCTAACTCTGACGTCCGGCTAACACGCTCATAACCGTCGCCTCTGAGCAACCTTTCATCCGACGTAGAAATGAGAAAGGCGTATAAATAAAACAAATGATTAACCTTATTATATGTACT
The DNA here is from genome assembly GCF_046630095.1 of Trachinotus anak. NCBI lineage: Eukaryota > Metazoa > Chordata > Actinopteri > Carangiformes > Carangidae > Trachinotus > Trachinotus anak. Next base: position 2,497,989 of record NW_027273867.1, read on the forward strand.
TACAGATTGTATCTCTCGTACGCGGTCGCCATCTTCGCTCCGTATACCTGACCTCAGTGACGACAGCCGTGAGTGGGTTATGAGTGTGTGAGTGTGTGTGTTGCCAGATACGAGCTATGTATTCCGTAGAGGGCGTAGCACTTAAAATGAGGATTTCTCTTCCAGCCCATGTGAACCTGGCCCCCACGAAAAGCCTGATGATGGATGGTACTTGTAGTTCAATCACTGCAGCTAGGTGCTTTACGTTTGTAGAAATTCAGAAATACGTTTGTACCATGTACCAAACGTATTTCTGTATTTCTGTACCACAGATTGAATTAAAAAAGGTTTGTACCATGGACTGTATGTATGTACCCAGATAGAAAAATTAATCTGGCCCATAGAAAGGCCACATGCTTGTGTTTCTCTGGCCCACTATATGCCCGGTTCCATGGCCCGAATCTGACCCACATATAGCATGATTGTCAGATGCCTCTTCTACATCTGGAGCAGTTTTGGCACAGAAAACCTTGTGGATGTTAGACAATACTGGAGGAAAACAGCAGGAATCTGCACAAATGTGGAAGTATATGGGCGGTCAAAGGACCCAGGCACATTTTTGATGTCTGCTATTTTGTTCTGTTAATAGGAAATCGTTATGAAATTCCCTTGAATGAACATCTTATGAATAAAAAATGACATAATATTTATTTTTGTTATAATATGTTCAAATCAATTTTAAAAAATGCCTTAAAAGTAATTATGCATTAGTGCCCGTTAATCTAGTATGTGTTGAAGGTGTTGTTTTACTTTATCTTTCTTAAAATGTACTTTAAATCCTAGGTATTTGCAGTAATCTGCACTATGAATTTAGGTGAATGTCAGAAACAGGCAGTATTCAGGACACCAAAAGCATGTGGCGCTGTGAAGGACCCCTTGTATATAAACCATGGGCGGACTCTCCTTCGGCCTCTGTTTGGCGGCGCTCGATCTTGGCCCATCTCATCGGGAACATGGAGCGAAATTAAATGTAAAATACGTGCTAGAGAAGCACGGAAGGTAAATGTGATGCACTTTGGGTAGGTTCCTCCATCGCTTTGAGGCGGAGGCGGTGGTCAGCAGAGGACACCGAGCGAAGAGCCGCGCCTGCGGTCCTCTGTGGCCGACACGTGGTGACGAACCTGCGCAAGGACCTGGTTTCACGATGAGCCTGCAAAGAAAGACCCGAAGCATCAGCTTTAGACATGGATGAGGTGAATGGTCATTTAAATTAAGGGAATTGAGAGGATGCAGCTGTAGCTTTTACAAAATTGCAGATTTTAATATAAAATTTAAAGTATAATGGAATTTTAAATCCATTCTTTATGGTGTGTTCAAATAGAATAAAGGAGCCTCTCAAATGCTTACAGAATGTTTAAGGCAGCTACAGTTATCTGTATATGAGTATTGGCCACACTCACATTGATCTTCCCAATGATCAGATGTTTGAGTGTTCATGCTTTTTATTTAAACAAAAGGTGCAGATTTTTTAAATAAATGTGTTCATAGCATTTATTAACTTTGACTTGAATTGCTAAATATTTATAAGGGCATACAGAAGTTTGACTGTATAATGTAAATGTTTCAGATCACACTGAAGATGGACACAGCGGCCACCTGAGGCTCCCCAGAGCCCAGAAGGAGCAGTTTGATTCTCCTGATTAGAGGACTGTAGTCCTGCTGTGAGTGAAGTCAGCAGCCATGGCCTGAAGGTGAGTGTCAGCATCGGAAGCCAATGATTGGTGTGATGTGAAAACAACATGCTAAAGTGATGATTCACAAGACTAGAGTCTCTGATTATAAAATGAAGCTCTTTCACAGTGCACTGAGCATGTACAGAACTGCTTCTCAATACACATTTCAAAGTTCAGAGCTGGTTCTAATAACTGTTCTCCTTGTACTCACCAGGTGCTCACACTAGGGTGACTGGATGGAGGCTGCTCTTTGAGGTAAGTCTGGGATACAAAAGCATCTGATCTGCGCTTCCGTTATGTGGAATGATGATTTCATAGACTAGAGTCTCTGAGAAAAGCATGAAGTTGTTTTCACAGTGCACTGACCACAAAACCACACCAGAGGTTGGGTATGTTTTAACCAGCTACTGCAACTCACACTTAATAATATTGATCATTACCATTAAACTTTCTTTACTTTAATCATTACCATGTCTCCTTTTATTAAAGCAGCATTTTCATTGTATGATGACACAAATATAAAGGCAGATGGAATTAAAGTTTGTGCTGGATCTCCTCAGTGTAATGTTTGTTTCATTGATTGCAGTAACTGGGCTAAAACAGCCAAGCACTGGTGTGGTCCCTGTACCTGTCCTTGTTTCTTTGCCCATGTCTGTTTTCATGACTCCATTTTTGTCTTGTAGCTGGTCCACACAGTGACAGAGGAGTTGGCGTGACAGTCCTGCAGCTGTAAGTACCAGCCTCTGTGGAAGTAAAGCCCCATTAGGATGGGATTCATTTCTCAGGGTGAGGTGGGTAATCACATGATTGCTGTCAACATGTTTGAGAATGAGACTGCCTTTCTGGACAGTACGATATACACCAAAAATTTTACCTGGGTCTATGCTAGGCTAAAATATCAAATAAAATGCTTATCAGATTACCCAACCATCTCGATGAATCAAGACCATCCAACTGGGGTTAGAAGGGCTTTTATCCTGGAGGTCTTGTATCTGAGTTTGGTCAATGATGATGCAGTTATTTGGTTCAACTGATCTAAACTGAAGTCGACTCGCAGCGCACTGAGACGCTCAGACTGGAGCTTCTGTGGAAAAGTTTTTGGAAGTTAAACAGTGGTGAAATGACTGATTTTTATCTTGTCAGGTGTGATTGGCGGCCAGAGCTGGAAGACGTTCAGTTAATGGACCAGGTTGGTATTGATGGGGACAGTGAGGGGCTTTGAGTTTCCTTATAGAATATAAGATTTGTTCTCTTGGATTAGTGAAGTGCTGAGGTGTTAACCTTTAATGTCCCTTCACAGATGCTGCGCCTGCTATAAACTTCTAAGGTGGTTAATATCAAGCTGTCCAGGAAATGAGTCACAAGATGTATTCCCACTCCAGCCGTTCATTTAAAGGGTTTTGAGTGTCAAAGAGTTTCCTGTTTGTACAAGCATTCATAATGGCTTGAACCCTTGACATGCTGATGTAAAATACCAAAATAAAATGGCTGACAACAGACTCTGAGCTTCTTGTTTTTTCTCTGGTGCCTGGTTGATAAGTCGATCACAAGAAGCTGAATGCTGATTTGTGATTATGTAATGTGTGGTGTACTATACATCTGGGGTAACAGTTACTTTGTATTCCACTGCACTAGTGAAAGCCTTGTTATGTTGCAGATAATGACAAACGACATGATTCATTGCAGTAAATGAAATGTAGAATATTGTTGAACTCATCACCTTGTCCAGTTGTATAATGCTGTGTGCACAATGCCTCAATCATCCTGTATACAAGTATGTTTGAAAGTGATGCGTTGTGATATACTGAGTTGCAACATAACTACATTTTACTGATAATAGTTGATACTAGACTTGTTTAAATATTAGAAATTGAGACAAGTTTGTAATAACCGGCAAATCTCCGTACAAGAGCATTAGCATGAACAATAAACTGTAAACCATAGTTTTATTTTGAAGGTTGAAGCCAAACCGGAAATCCACCTTCATCGCTTAATTATGTAAACGCGTTGTCGATCTCGCAGACGGACCTGTCCGTTGTGCCTTCTTGATAATTAGCTTGATTTTTAATTATCGTCAGTTAGCTTTGACTGGAAGCTGACTTTATATCCCAAATGCGAAAAACAAACACGTCGGTGTGTTTACAACACGACATCCAGAAGTTGAGGAAGTTGGTCTGCGTGTCGAGGCATTTTAAGCTAACAGGGGGGGCTAGCTACGGACAGGCAGAAGAACTGGAGCTAACATCGTCGAAGGTGACCATTTATACGTTATATTAACTACCGTAGTTTAGAGACACCGAAACCTCGAAAAATGTTTTCCTGAAATTCGGTAGGAAACGTTAAACCAGCTCACGTTAGTTGTTAACCAATATCACTTTATAGTAAAAAGCCTTAAAGGTTAGCTAAGACAACTGCCAAGACCCGTGTAACGTTGGCTAACTCATTGTTGTTGACGTGGAACTGGAAGCAAGATTTCGTGCTTGAACAAACTATAAGTGTATTTTTTTCCCTTTTTTGTTGCAGGTATGAAGACTGAAGCAGTTTGTTTCGGGAGAAAGAAAAAGACAAGTTTGTGAAGAAGCCCTAACGTTTATGTTAGTAAGTTGACGTTGAGCTGAAGGCTTGGTCAACTTAACCGGCTGACTTGTAGCTAGCCGGTGCTAACTTGCTTATTGAGCATATCTGAATGTAATGCAGGGTTTTTGAAAGTAATGTTCGCAGCTTCAAAGGTTTCCAGGTTAAATCAAAGACATGTAGCCAAGAAGTAAAACACACCCACAGGTGTGTCTGTGCACTGAGGACGTCACTTTGCCCCGACCAGGATCCTTGTGAACAAGTATTACAACTTCACAACTGCTCTGGCAGCGCATGCATGCTTTTCCCATACACTCAAAGAGCTGCCCGGCCAAAAGAGGCAAGAAGAGCTGAGAACTGAGCATCTGCCAATTTTAGTAAAACTCCAGCAAGCTCAACGAGAAAGAATGACAGCTGTTGTAGGCAGAGCATTGGGGTGGGTGCGCTCATGGAGCAGTAGTGCCGTGTCAGAGAATACCACAGTGGTTATAGCTGAGGGCAAGAAGCATAGCTGTGGCAGCCAGGGCCTCAAGGGTTGGACCTCTTGGATCTGGGGAGGGTGGAGACGCCAAAGCGACGAAAGTGGTCCAATAGAAGAGTTCTGGGAGGCACAGGAGAAGCTTCAGCCCACGGAAATTGAAGATGTCTGCACAAGAAAGCAGGAGACCACGGTAGAGTCAGAAAAAGGTTCAAGATGGTGGAATAAGTTTCTCCCAACTTCTTACTTTTTGTGGCCAAGCAGACTAAAACAAGGGAGTGGATGTGCATGGGACCATGATATTGATGGGGACTTTTCTGACTACAGAACACCTCCTCCGTCTCCTACACCTACTTCGTCTCAGCTGACATCTCCTTTTCGACTCTTTGCACACAGCTGGAAGGTGGAGATCCTACCAGAACACTATGAGATCTGTTTCAACTTCCTCCGCCACCTGTTTGACCTGTTTGTTGTCGGCTTCCTGTGGACTGTGTCCCCTCCTGCCAAGCTGATCCTGGAGGTGTTGGGAGTCCAGGGAGCGCTGAGGCTTTGGTTTCATGGTATGGCCATGTTTTTTGTCTCCACAGTTGGAATGGCGGGATTACTCTGGTTGATCCAGGAGTATCTCCCTCAGTTTGCATTGATCTATGGCATCATACAGGCTTTGGTGATCTCTGTCAGTGTCCGACAGAGTGTGATAATGGGCATGGAGGAAGAAAAAGAAGAAAAGGACGAGGAGGGAAAGGACACTGATGACATGACAGACAGTAGGGAACGTAAAGGAAAACCTGTGTATGTTCAGGACAAGACGAAGACAAGTTAAACTTCAGGTAAGCCCTTTCACTCCTGCGATGTGATGTTTGGATTACATTTTATCACCTCATCAAAGCTTTTTTTCTCTGAGAGGTTGGATTAGTGATTTGCATAAACTGAAGTGAAATCACAAAACCTCCCAAACCAAAATCTAAGAGCCTCATGAAGCCAGATGAGCCCGCACTAATGGGCTGCAGGCCCCTCCTCGCGGACAGTTGTAGTGAGAGACAGACTCTCCTATTTCCTCCACAAAGAATGAAATGAAATTGTGTACGCATTTTGAACAGGGTTTCTGTAATTGATTAACCTTTAATTTTATACGTCTTTGTGGACCATTAGATATTTCGTAAATAAATGTGCTGAGTACATTTAATCAGTTACTATGAGTACAATTTTGAGGTACTTGTTCTTCAGTTGAGCGTTTCCATTTTGTGCTACTTTATACGTCTACTCCACCACATTGACCTGACAGCTACATTTACCACAGTTAGACTGATAAATTAGCAATATACTGGCCAAAATTAGCTTGTTGCAGATATATTAGTATCAGTGTATGTTAGCAGAGATGTACAGAGGAATTGCATGACTGAAGTGCCAAACTAGGTTTAAGGCCATTTAGAAACATAGTTTATTCACCATTTATCTATGGTATCTGGTTTCTGTCATTTTGAATCTATTCTGAGCCTGTTACCATAGAAAAATGAGTGTGAGATCCTGTGAGTAGTGTGAAACCAGCTGCAGCCACAGACAGAGAATACAGGGATTCATCTGGGAGTCTCAGATAATTAATTTTATTTGCCTGAAGCCTCTGAGCTCCCACTGCTTTAGTTTTTATAATTATCAATTCACAAATTAATTATCTATTATCTATACTGCTTATCTAGTCAGGTCGCACAGGGGCTGGAGCAAGTCCCAGCTGACATTGGGTCAGTCTATCACAGGGCTGACATACAGAGACAAACAACTCACTCACAGTCACCAATTAACCTAATGTAATATTTTGGGTCTTTGTAGCTGCAGTGGGGTCAAATCAATTCAAGTCAGTTTTTATTTCTGTAGCGCCAAATCACAACAGAAGTTATCTCAAGGCACTTTTCGAATAGAGCAGGTCTAGAATGTCTCTTCATAACATTGATGACAGACCCGACAGATTCCCACCATGAGCAGCACCTGGTGACAGTGATGAGGAAAAACATCCTTGTTAGAGGCAGAAACCTCGAGCAGAACCAGACTCAGGCTGGGCGGCCATCTGTTCTTGACTGGTTGTTAGTGATAATACATTAAAATAATAATAATAATTGTAGTTATTAGTATAATAAATTTAGCCGCAGGTGTTGAACAGGATCATATGGGTAGTTGGTGGTAGGGTTTGGCGATTGGGCGAATCAGAATCAGAATCAGAATCAGGTTTATTGCCAAGTATGTTTTCACGTACAAGGAATTTGTTCTGGTGAATGGTGCAGAGCGCACCAAAACACCGAGGCAGCCATCTGCGGCGCCATTTAAAAAGGAGGAATGGGGAAAAACAAGTGGAGAGGAGAGGAGAAAAAAATAACAGAACCCAAACTATACTCCTGGGGGGGGGGGGGGGGGGGGGGGGGGGGGGGGTACAGTGTGGGATTCGGGAAAAAAACCTCAGCAACATAGGCATATATAAACAAACACATCTTACAACACAGTGACTCAAGACAATTTGCTCCAGGGGAGGGGGTAAAGGGGGGAGGAGGTGATTCCAGTGCAGACAGGCAGCCAGCCGCCAATATCAGCGATTGGCTGAGTCCATTGTCGGTTGTTTTTTTGGGTGGCAATTTTTTGGGGTAATTTTTGTCATTTTATTTTGCTAATTTAAGGGTCTGCCTCATTCAGAATTCAACTGAAATAATCTAAATCTAAATAATTAACCTGTAAAGCACAATTCAAAGTGTGAGCTAATGGGAACCAACAGTTGGAGTTGGGTCATATTGTGCACACTCTTTCCATCTTTCACAAAACAGCATGTTAACCTTATCTGGCCTAAGCTAAGTGTGTAGGTGGTTAACAGTATTAGCAGCCATGCTAAACACCCTTTGTGACGGCGTCCTCGTGGCTGGTATGCACAGATATTTCCATGCCATGTTCGACATTAGAGGAAAGTGCTTTTCGTGTGCTTTCCACCAAGTCAGCGTTTACTCGCCAAAGTATTTGCTGAGATCAGGTCAATGACCACGAGCAGTCAGAGGATGAGACGGGTTGGAAACAAACGTGAGTGCACCTGAACATCACTGAACAGGAAAACTGTGCACATGACTACAGTGCAGGAGGTCAGAGGTAAACTGCGATGGATGTTTACAACATTTACTTGATCAGCTGTTTGTGTCTTTTCCACAGATGCTGAGAAGCAGCTGTGCGTTCAGCTGCATCAGACTGTGTCCAGGTGTTGGACATCACGACGGTGGGACTACACAGAGAGACTGTTTCACTTCACCACTGTGCTCTGCAGTGTGACTTAATAACCGTATTGCACATTTATTACAAACTCATAGAAGTTGTATTTATGTCACTTTATGTTCAACACTATTGATCTGCATTTTATAGACATCTGTCCTCATTTGATCTTCATGTCATTACTAGAATGTTGACATTGATATCTGTACACAGTTTAGAATCAACAAGTATATTACTACCATCGCTGGGGTGAGAGATAAAAGGGTCCATGAATGTTCAGGAAAAAGAGGAAAAAACAGAAAAGAGGCAGATTCCCAGTGTTAAGGGAAAACTGCATTTGTCCTGTGCTTTGGGGCTACTTTTCTCATGATTTGCTGTTAGACAGTGGCCCAGAACAGGACCCGGTTATTCTTAGTGAGAAGAAATAAAAAATTTGAACCCGAAACAACCAAATACACAGCCTGAAGCAGAAGAAATGTTAGGTCTCACCTCCAGGGGAAAGAAATGCAAACATATATAAACACTCCATTAATAAAAAATGAAAACATCGTAGGGGATTCTAAGGAGCAGTGTTTGAGGTTCAGACAGGTTCTGCTACCAGAACATCCCCTGAAAGTCAGCTCTGTAATACAACAAACAAGGAAACTCCCACTCAGACTGGGGCAGTTTCACAGCAGCAGCTGATATTTTCTCTGTTCAGACTCATGTTCACGCTCTTTGAAAACATTTTAATCTGAAGTCCATATCAAGTGGATTTGGAATCATCCATTTCAGCCAGACTCTAGTTTCTGTCTGTTCTGAAGCTTGAACTTGGAATTTGTCTTTTGCCGCTGTCTTTGTCATTGATGGTACAGTCACATTACCCATCTACCCTGCAAATATTCAACCCATCTTTAACTTTAATTAAACTGAAGCTTGTGTGACAGACAAATTGAAACATGCTCCTGTAGACATGATGTGTGAATTCCCTGTCAGGTTATAGAAACTTTACACACTGTGTTTGGGAAAGGAGAAGCAGCTATTCTAACACTAATGTGAATATTATGCTTCCTCACTGCAGACTGTAAAATCCCTCTCATACACTGTCTACAGTCTGTCCGGGGCGGGGGCGGGGTCATGAGGGTTATGTGAATGCACCTTTACAGGACTGAAAATTTGAATTTTGTCAATGGGTTGGAAGCCTGGGAGGATGGATGAACAACAAGCAACAACCACACACACGCACACACACACACACACACACACACACACACAAACACACAAACACACAAATATGTTATACTGTGTTAAAGCCATAAGAGCTCCTTAACTCAGCAGTGACCTCAAACTTTGACTCTTCAAAACAAAATGTGTATTTTGAGATTGCAGACTAATTATCTAATATCACGTACCTTAATAGTCATGGAGGAAGTGGCCTTAGCACTCGGCTGTGATGGTTGCTGTTTGCCCTCATCCATCAATCAAATGTTCATCATTTCTGCTGGTGGACCTGTTTTGTACTATATATATTTTCACACATTGAACTGAGAAAGACTAAAACGACAGCTCTGTCTGACATGAAGAACATTCATTTACATTGAGACTCCACAAACTGGTCACGGTACTGTCGTCGTCGTCGTCGTCGTTGTCGTCGTCGTGGGAGGTATCTGCTTAGAGATTTTCAGTATTGACACAACACCAGCAGCACATTTTAGTGTCTTCTCTGTGCACACTTCTATTTTGCCTTATGTCATTTTCTGTGCAATGATTTTGCTTGTTGAAAACGTTACTGGGAATATAGGCCACACACTTTCTCCACTACTGTTGTGTTTTGATGGATTTTTACTTCCTGTCATCTTTCAATTTAAAGGCACAAAAATGAGGAGACCAGACATCTTGTGGTTTTAGTGCACAGTGGCATGTTTTGCTCTCAACACTCCTGCTATATGTTGTGTGCTTCATTATGTGCCGATTATCCATTTTTTCAACAAGTAAATGGATTCTAGGTTTGCTTCTCCATTAGATATGGAAGCCTGAGGCTGACAATTTTGGTACTAAGAACTTAAACTGAAATGTGTTTGTCCATTTGTGTGCAGCAGATACAGGACAACTTTAGAATAGAAATAGATAGCCATGGTCAAAATTAAATCTTAACCTAAAGATAACACTACCATAAGGACATGAATGTGAATTGACAGTGTGTAACCTCAATGTTAAAATGAAACCACAAACAAATTTACCAATTTTTTTTTTTTCAACAAGAAGACTTAACATGTCCTAGTTTTCAGTGTATCTGGTAATGTGATGGTAACCTGAATAACTGGTTGTTGAATTGTTAATCTGGCAAAACAACTTCAAGAACACAGTGTCTTGCACAGTGTCTTGTGCTCTGCTAGAAGTGGTGACTGAATTAATTAATTCATTCAGTATTGAAGCATTTTCTAGCATTGAAATTATAACTTTATTTTAACTTGTGTGCACACAAATGGAAAATGAAATTTTAATTGGACTACATGATACTAGCAGCTACAGACTTCAATATAAAGAATGCAACAATTTTTATTATTTTTATTCCTCCAAATTTCTATTAACAGTTTCAAGATGAACTCTTTGTTGCCTTGTAGTCATTGTTTGCTTATATGGAGCTTTTATTGCAGTGATATTAACGCTGACAATTTTTCTATGATTAGCCAGCAGAACTAACAAGTGCTGGATCACTGTAGCTGAGTAAACTCTGTCCTGCCTCCTGAAATAAGGAGCACCAACACCTGTGCTGTAAGTTTCACTGGGAGGAAGTGAAGGAACATCTGCTGTGACCTGTTACTGTACATCTCATTTATGGCCACTTTGAACCAAACACTACGCTGAGGTTAAATGCTCCCACTGGCGAAATAAACTGATGTTCTTTTATCTGATGGTCTGGTTGTCTTGGTTTTCATTTCCTTCATACGTTCATTATGGTGGGATGAGCTGATACAGAAGAGACTTAACATGGTGGTGGTTTAAACAACCACTCTGGTGTTTTTTCATGTTGTTTGCAGCAAAATTTTACAGACCAAAATACATCTACAGTATCACACCAAGACAAAAGTGTCCCACAGGTGGGACAGTGTGTTGGATAAACCATCTGATGAACATTGTGAATGCTTCGTGCAGACTCTTATCAGATGTGTTGATACAGGGATGTTACTGACAAAAGCAGACGTGATGAAGCAGGAGATATGGGGAGGCCGGAGTGGTCACAAGTCTTATTCCTCCAATCAGAAACACGTCAGCGTGACGACACTGCGTACTCTAGTTAGCCTGTGTCCGTGTGTCTAGCTAGCACATGACAAGTTATTTTAACTGTCCTCAAGCTGAGCAGCCAAATCCAAACAGACCACATATATACAGCTAATTGTGCCCCACAGCGCAAAAAACTTCAACACATAAGAGAAGTCTAACAAGTTATTTTGGGAATTATTTTGTTCACCTCGTGGTCTTCTAATATATTTACCTGCTCTGTTCATCATTAAATTAATAAATGAATTGTGCCTATTTTGACTTAAGTTAGGCTGATGATCTATGCAAAACAAAACTCAATAATTTTTGTTTGTATATATCACTAAATAAATAAATACTACAATATTGTATAAATAATACTATATTACTGTAAAACAATTCATATATTCAGAATACTGTGCTTATTGAGTTAAAAAGCAAAAGTGATTTTCTAATGTATTTTAAATATGTTGCAACATATCAATAAATATATAAATATAAATATTGTGAATAATATGTCATGTGATGGTAACGGTCCGTTTCATTGGTCAGTGATGACAGAAGCTCAAACTGACTGTGAGTTCCAGTTTGAAGTCTCATGTTTCAGATCCTCTTTTTCCACCTTGGTGATTTTCAGCTCTGTGTTTGAACCAGATGAAGGATTTTAGTCTTGGACGTCTGGATCTGAAGTTATCAGAGAAACAGAGTGAGGAAAGACAGCTCAGCTGCAGCCAATCAGAGACGTCCTGTGTTACTGAAGAGTGTCAACCAATCAGCTGCTCTGTTTGTTGTGGAGAGGAGACAGCAACAACTCCCATGATCCCACACTGCTTCATGACATCACCCAACACAGCCTTTTGTTATTTTACCTCAACTAGAGGTAGAAGTTACAGACTGTGTTTGAACCCACAGTGGCTACATGTGAGTCTCTTCTCACGTTGTCCCCTGTTGGTGTCCCCCACTTCCTACCAGAGCAGGGGCGTCCCTCTCTACCTTTAAAAGAATCCTGTAGACCCAGCTCTTCAGAGAGCACCTTCTCTCCTAGCACTACATGACAAATCTACAAATCTACACTTAAAGAATCGTCACTAGCACTTATTGCTGCGCTAACACTTCTTATCGCACTTAACCTTGATTGTTCCCCTTTCTGTAAGTCGCTTTGGATAAAAGTGTCTGCTAAATGACTAAATGACTAAATGAATGTATGGGACTAGTGTCAGACTCTCTTGTAACATATGAGACATATTTGTAAGGCAGTTTAATCACAGTTCAAAACTTTAATTCACATTAAATCTGCTCTCATTATGCTTAATAGTATATACAGAACGGTGCATTACCAGTACAAGACCAATGTACATATGTAACAATGTTTATGTGTGTAGATAGTACAGAAAGGTGAAGGTGCAATCCACAGTATTGTCACATGTCAAACATGGTCTAAAACTGAAGGAGGGAGAGGTGATGATGATGGAACCTGTATCAGGTGAGTTTTGGTCATAGCTGAGACATGAGTACAAAGCCAGGGGCCGGCAGTCATGCATCTTCTCATCTCCACGTCACCTGTGATCCAGTCAGTAAGGACGTGAACCTCCGTCTTTACATCTTCACCCCACAGACACAAAGAACTGAACTGGCAGCTTTTTGATTTTTGTTTCAACAAACAGCTCAGGACCCACGCCCCCATTCTTCATGTATGGTTTAACTAATCCATCTTAACCATAAAAATTATCCAGCTAATTCCTATCCAGATAATTCAGTTCTTCAAACACAGGATGAGCTATTCTCTTTGTTTATTTTAAAATAAAAGCAACATGAGTGAAGAGCAGAATCAGCACAGGTGACTGGCTGCTAAGCCTCTAACTCGAGTCAGAATGATGCAGCCAACACTCATACAGATGTTTCACTATTTTTCTATTGTTCTAATGACAGAAACCCTAAGTTGAAATTCTCCCTTTCACTCCCAGTTCTTTGTACCATGTTGATTTCATCTTATTGTATTTTTAAGACTCATCTGTACATTTATTTATTGGGATTAAAGACAGATCTTTTCAATCATCCTGTTAATGTTCTCTTTTAAAGGTCCCATCCAGTCTAAAGGTAGATGTCCATGTGTTTGTGATTATAAAGCAGGTCTGGGTTCTATATTAATACTGTGAAAGTATCAAAGCCTCAGTCCACAGAGAAATGCACACAGCCTGTATTCAGACACTGAGCCTTAAAACCAGCCGTCAGGACTTCTGGAACTTTGTGATGTCACAACAAAGCAGTCACTGCTCTCAGCCATGCCCCAAACCCCGCCCACTTGGACCCACTATCCAACCTTACAAGATTTGGAGTTTACCTAAAATTTCTGATATCTTTATTGGATCACTCAGAAAGCCAATCAGAAGAGAGGCTTTCAGTCTCTCTTCTGATTGGCTCACTGAGCTGTTGTTACTAGAGCTACAGAGAGAAGCCTGAGAGAGGAGAAAGCTGCACTGAGATGATTTTTGATTCTTAAAACCACAAATATATCTTCTGATGGAGATTAACACTTAAAATAAAACAGGAGAAAAGTAAAATACGGGACCTTTAAAAACTTAGGGTTGGAACAACAGTTGGTTTACTTAGTTTGGTCTGAAGAGAGAACTTTGTGAATTGGTATAATAATGGGAAACAAAAAGAATATTCTCCTTTAAAGAAATTCTCCATCTAAACCCCAGTGATAATTATTAATTCATTCTTTTATTATAAGAATGAAAATGTTTCTCTTCATATATACTGACTGTAATTCATACTGTGTACATTGTTTTGCATGTTTAAACATTTTCAGCTTTGAACTGAAGGATTCACATAAAATTTAGGTTAGGTTGAGTCATGTGACATCTTCAGGGCCATGTCTGAAAACATGAGTTAAGTAATCCAGGTTAACATGATGTTAACCAACTAACTTGGTCCCTCAGATACATTGAACTGATTTTCTGTTACAACTGAGCCTAAATGGACATGTATTCAGGTGTTTTACTGCGTAGGTTTTATAGACATGTTCTCATCTAAAATAATAAATATGTTGATGTTTATTAGAGTCTGTAGCGAGAGGAGTTATCTGTAACTAAGCTGCACTGCTGTATGTCTATAGTCAATGTGTTGTTGCTATCACAACGGCATCAGATAAACTCTAAAACACGTTTGAAGAACTGAAAACTCCAGGCTTGTGTTGAATATAATTCATTATGTTAGCCACGAATGAAGAACAGGGCCCAGGGCTGAGTTCTCCAACACTGATCACTGAGGTCCGACAGATTACACTGATGCTGCTAGAAGCATGTGCAGTGATAATGTAAGTAAGTCTGATATGTTCTGTCAGCAATTGTCACAAAAGTTGGAAATAACTTGGTCTCCAAATCAGAAACACCAAAATCCTAATGTAAGAGGGAGATCTGTGTTGGTGTCCACTCTTAAATCCACTCTACTCTAATTGTCACATCATGGTTTAAGGTTGCAAACTGACTGTGGTCAAATGTTAGCAAGTTCAGAATTAAGACCAGCAAATAAATATAAATAAAAATAAAAATAAAAGCAATGTGCTGCATTATATACAATTACACAGCCAGACAGCACATTATGGCCTCTGTAACTCCTCATCCTCACAGCTCCTGACAAACTGGATGCTGCGTTCCAGAGACACTTCATTGTCCAAACATGCTGCCGGGGAAAGTGCGACGTAACGACATTTCCATAATTAACAAGCGTGCTGTCTGATTAGAGGTTTCTCAACTTTGCAACCACCTGATTGAGGTGACATCATAAGTCAAAGACATTAAAGGTCCCATCCAGTCTAAAGGTAGCTGTCCATGTGTTTGTGATTATAAAGCAGGTCTAGGTTCTATATTAATACTGTGAAAGTATCAAAGCCTCAGTCCACAGAGAAATACACACAGCCTGTATTCAGAAACTGAGCCTTAAAACCAGCCGTCAGGACTTCTGGAACTTTGTGATGTCACAACAAAGCAGTCACTGCTCTCAGCCATGTCCCAAGCCCCACCCACCTGGACCCACCATTCAACCTTGCAGGAAAATTTCTGCTATATTTTTATTGGATCACTCATAAAGCAGTCAGCCAATCAGTAGAGAGGTTCAGATCCTCTCCTCTGATTGGCTGACTGACCTGTTGTTACTAGAGCTCCAGAGAGAAGCCTGAGAGAGGGGATGTAAAACTACACTGAGATGGTTTTGGTTCTTAAAACCACAAATATATCTTCTGATGGAGAGCAACACTTCAAATAAAAAACTGCAGAAATTAAAATACGGGACCTTTAAGTCTGTTTTAGCAAATTCACAACAAACCACAGACACTTTCATCACTGGTTTCCACTCATTTCACTACAAAATGAAAGACCTGAAGCTCCTCAGCACTATCACATACTATCAATGCTCTGCAGTTATGTAATGCAAATAAATGATTTGCTGTAGTTTGCAGTAGAGGGGTTAGTGTACTGGTGTTAGTCCTTGGTATAGTAAAGGGTTAAAAACTCACAGACATTGTTAGCACAATCTCAAACTTGTTTTAGCTGTTGACAGAGACAGAAAGTTGAATTCAAATCAATGAATTACTAATCTATTTTTGTTCTGATATTTTATTTTTATTTCTTTTCGCTCCTGACAAATTCACATCCTGGTCACTTTGTTGCTGCTGAACATTTTCCACAGCCTCCTGCACCCTCACAGGTTTTCACTTAACTCCCAAGCTTCACTCATATTATCCATCTTTCCTGTTTGTCACTAATGGGTGGTAATGATGACACATATTGGGTCACAAATAAATACAGAAAATGAATCAACAGAAAGTTAATTGGTTAATTTACTGTCTGGCATCTGTAGGTCCATGGATAAAAGATGTGAAAACTTGCAATGAGTACTTGCGTTTTTCATTTCATTTCACTCTGAAAAACAAAATATTCATAAATTGATTGAAAATCAATAATAGAGCTGAAGTGATTTGTGATGTTTTTGACAGTAAACTGATTATGTTTGAGTATTTCTGCCTTTTAAACTGCTGTTCACACAAACAGTGTGATGGACATTTTTTCTCCATCTTCTGACAACTACTCCACTGCCTGAGGAAATGTTCAGTGGGTTAATCAATGATGAGAATAATCATGAGCTGCATTTCCAACAACTCTGAGGGAACAGAGGGCGTTCAATGTGATGGATTACGAACCTCAGAGTTTCTCTTCATAGCATCTGGAAATGAATGGAAACCAGTGTCTGCCTGGAGAATAGGAAACCATTTCAAATTGTACCATCCTATGCCCCCTGAGATTTAACATACAGTGTGTGATTTGTAATAAAAGGGCTAAAACATGCAAAAAAAAAAAAACAAAAACAAAAAAAAAAACCCACTGGTATGGCCCTTTAAATTTGATTATCAGCACAGCATGTGTCCTTTGTGATAGAAAAGAAACTTTAAATGTGATCTTACAGTTGTCATTCCATGTTACATTTGTTAGTTGGCACAATACTGAGCATGCTTTCAGCTGCTGAGAGGAGAGCAGGGTTTCAATTAAGCTAATTCAATAAGAACACTGTACTCCTACTCCACCAGCCGGGGGTTTCTGACTCATGACTGGAACGCAGCACCAGGCCTGTCTGTACCTCAGTGATGGACTAAACTAAAAAAAAAAAAGACAGTGCAGCTTTGTGAAGTGTTGTTGTTGTGGTGAGAAACCACTCAGACCCCCCAATCAACCTGCGTGCTCATTAGTGGCTGTGTGACCCTCCAGAGTTTGGGG